>NC_139345.1:134256021-135461021 GCF_055883805.1 Amblyomma maculatum
CTCATATCATTAGAATGCAGCCTGAAGCCACCGCATTATGTGAAATAGCACCCCACACATAGCTATATAAAGCCCCTCTTTACCGCAGCCGTATGAACGTGCCCTATAGGAGTATAGTGTGCCTGACTTGGGATCTAAGGGTCCTCCCGCTTTCAATAATTCCCATTTCACCCTTACATCTTATTGACTCTCTGGTTTGGCAGCTCCTGCCACATTGAACATGTCATGTGTTCTCATTGCGCCAAAGGTTTGTGGCCATATCACCAACTAAAGTGCCTCTTACCACAGAGGTTTTTTTCCGACTGTCCGCCGACAGAGCGGGCGCCGGATTTTCCGTGGAACGTGGCTTTTCGGTTTATCGCATCGGCTCAAACAGTCTCAACAGTATAAACAAATGTTGTATGCACAGGCTCCTTTACTTGCAAGGCCACTCAGACTAGCCCGGCAAAATTTAGAATAAATTGCATGCTTATATATATAAAAAAAAACACTTCGTAGCTTTTTCTGATATGTCCTCGCAACATAACCTGCGTGAAAAGCTTCTGGTGCTACCTCATCGTGTTCATCTGCTTCACAACACATAGTTAAAAATCCTAGTTCCCTGGCCAGCTCCCTGGTAACTAAATATAGGTTAAACAACGTGACGGGAACACAGGAAAAGAGGACGACACAACTAGCGCGGTTATGCCGTCTTCTTCTCCTGTGTTTCCGTCGCGTTGTTTGCACGGTTAACCTAAATTAATCACCAAAAAATCCAATCTGCTGTCTCTTGTAGCAAATTCAATGGCAGCTGATAGGGCATTATGCTTCAGCATCTGGACTTTTTAACCGCAGCGCTGCTTTCATTTCAGAGGAAGCGAGTGCATTTCCACTCCTCGCTGCTGTCTGCCTGAAGCGAGCTCAGCAGATAAAATTACAGGGTCTCTTAGATGTCTCTTAAGCGCAGGACGGCGAAAGCCTACCCTTCTCCTATAATTTGCCTCTCATCGTTTGTCACAGTTCGTCATTTCAAGTCGTCGTTTGATATATTGGTCGTTTCTCAGTCATGATGAGCCTGTCTGCGTAGTCATTGTAGCCCTTATCACTCATAACTATGCAGGTTACTCATTTAGAATCAGCAGTGGTCATTACATATCGTTTCACATATTGATCATTTCGTTGTCATTAACCGTAATGATGAGTCATTTCTAGCTATTATAGTCATTACCACACATTTCTAAGCACTTTTATTCCTTTCTAATCAATTGCGGTCATTACATGTCGTAGCTTGATATACTGGTCATTACAAATCATTTTAGTCATTAACCATTATTAGTTATCAGTATCAGTCATTATCTCTATCAATGTCTATAACTTTTATTGATTACCTATCACCATGACTCATTTTCAATCTTAATCTCCCTCCTTGCACGTCCGCTTATGCGACTGGCACACCAGTGCACAGATGCGACGCACAGATAACAGGCACAGCTTCTGCGCATAAAGTTTCGTTCCATGGCCATAGAACGGCTTTCGCCTTAAAAAACAAACGCATCCAGTCTCAACGTTAACGTGCTTGCACACGCGCGCACAAAAAAGTTTGCGTTTACCACGCAGACGCGAGGCGAACGCGCTCAGACCGGAAGCAAACCGCGCGCTCAGAGCCGGCGACCCCGGCGGCGACGTGTCCCCGAACAGTGGCGCCCTCAGCAGAAATAGCGGGCGCAACTGTAAACTCCCCAAGGACGCGCTTGCCCATTGACGGCGGCGCGACGCAGCAGGCCGCACCCAGTGCGCTTCCATCGAGCGGCCGTGCTACACCACATCGTCTCGGATTGGCGTGCACATTACACCGGATATAAGAGACGTATTAATGACCACGGTTACCAGCCTACGTTACTCATTATGTGAAATCGTGCCGTAAGTGTGAGCGAAGTAGGATGCTTCCAATCATATTAACCGGTCTACTGAATCATGAAATACCACGCCTGATTAAATTATAGCAAATCTCCTCTGCCCTTTCCCCACTTTATCAGCGGGGAACGAGTGGATCTTCGTGGCAAACGTTTACAGGACCCGCTACGCCGAAGCGAAAGCCCTCCTTAACGCTACTGTAGAAGCTGCTATGATTTTTGTCGAATTCTCGTACGATATGGCGCTTGTGAAGTGCACATCATGAATAGAGAAGCTACATTTACGGCGGAACTCACTCAGGCGATTTCGAGCTATAGTAAAACGAGCCACCGGAGTACAACTGCCTACCATCCGACTATAACCGACTGAAAAATCGTCCTAACAAAACCATCCCAAACATTACCGTCATGTACAGCCTTTATAGAAAGTTTGCAGACCAGAGGGTTTGCTTTTAAGTCGCACAATATGTCTTCTGTAAACATTGTGGACGTCCTAGCCATAGGAGAGGGTGGGACCAAAATATTCTTGCCTTCAGCAAGTATGGAAACCTGGAATTGCATTACGAGACACATAACATCGCTCAGAAGTAGACCCCCTGGGCTGTAAACTTTTGATAAAGGCTGTACGTCACCGCCGAACACAAAACCTACAATGCCGCCTGGCCGCACGTAATCTTCGCATAACGCGCCCATCAAGGAGACAACAAGAGCGACC
Source organism: Amblyomma maculatum (assembly GCF_055883805.1). NCBI lineage: Eukaryota > Metazoa > Arthropoda > Arachnida > Ixodida > Ixodidae > Amblyomma > Amblyomma maculatum. Next base: position 134,258,629 of record NC_139345.1, read on the forward strand.
CCGTTCAAGCTTGTGTACAGCAGGGAGCCCAAGACAACGCTTGGCGCCATGCTGCCGCATGCGACAGAGCAAGACAACCTCGTCGTCGCCGCCTGACTGCAACGTGCAGGGCAAGCCCGACAACTCGCACGGCTGGGTATTAAAGGGGGCATGAAACGGCTAGAAAGGTCACTGACAAACGTTTTCAATGTGTAGAACAAATTCTTCCGAGCATTCGTTCAAAGTAAAACTCATCAAAAAAATCCAGCGATTTATTATTAATTTTTAAAAACAGCGTTTTTTGAAATTCGCGGGCTGCGCCATTTGCGCGTGGCGGCGAGATTTGGGACTATTCTGCCGTGATTACCTACGTCACCAGTCACAGATTGACAGGCCACGACAGGCAGCCATTGGCTGCAGCCGCGACGCCCTCAACGTCACTGACACACTTCCGGTAGCTGCGAAAGTCGTCTGCTCGAGTGCTGCAATGCATGCGTGAACCCGAGCTTGGCGCTTCGGTTCGCGATGTTAATCGAAAAGGTGGTGGCGTCCGACTGAAAGTGCGCGTCGGTGCAGGAGTGCGAAAAGAGCACTAGCTGGTCCGATTTAACACCGTACCGATTAAATAGGCAGCATCAACCTTTATGCATTATGTACCGACCGACGGCACAATACTGCAGTCCCGTCCCGTCTTTGCCGCATCGACCATTTCTGCGGCGTGTTAATAATTAAATGGAACGTGCGTCAAAAAAAGGTGTACCCTCAGCTTCATCGCGAAAGTACACAAATTCGCACCACTTAAGTGCAGCACCCGATGCTGCCAGGCGCGGGCGCTGCGGCCGACGGCACTCCGATCGTGCGCTGCTCCCTGCTCGTCGCTAGGCCTTGTTTCTTTTGCATCGCAGCCACGGTGGACGGCATTTTAGAATCGTCCTCTTCGCTGCGTCTCTAGTGTAGTCGCTCGCGTGCTCCTGTGCACGATTCTTGCGTGTAGCTTCGGAAAACAGTGACAACCTGCGCTGCCGAACTGCATGTGGCGAGCTGCTTTGCTCATGTTTAGCGCCGTTGTTTCTGGATCGGCCGGTGCGTACACATGAAATAAAACACGCGTGCACGTTACGCATTGGCACTTCCTAAACTATGCGCATCGGTGCAGTAGTGCGAAAAGAGCACGCAGGCCCGATTCAACACCGTACCGATTAAAAAGGCAGCATCAACCTTCGTGTAAATGAAACGTGCGCCAAAAAAGGTCTGTCCTCAGCTTCATCGCGAAAGTACACAAATTCACACCGCTTATGTGCAGCACCGGATGTCGCCAGGTTACCGCAGAGATGCCGTCCGCGGGCGCTGCGACCGACGGCACTCCGATCGTGCGCTGCTCCCTGGTCGTCGCTAGGCCTTATTTGCGTCAAAGCCACGGCGGACGGCGTTTTGGAATCACCCGCTTCGCTGCGTCTCTAGCGTAGCCGCTCGCATGCTCATGTGCGCGATTCTTGCATCTCGGTGCGAAAATCAGTGACAACCTGCGCTGCCGAACTGAATGTGCCAAGCTGCTTTGCAGATGTTTGCGCCGTCGATTCTGGCTCGGACGATGCGTACACATGAGATAAACACGCGTGCACGTTGCGCATTGGCACTTCCTAAACGATGTGCGAAAGGACGTCAAAAAACAAAAAAACACTACACTATCCTTTTTGTTATTCTCAATTTTAAGATTTAAGATTCGCGGACGAATAATTCGTGCTCACCTGTCATCCGATATTCAAACTCTGTAGCGATCATCAGTCCGTGCTCTCGTCTGTGATACGTACGCGTATACATTCCATTCGTTATGCACAAGAGATGCCTCTCGCCGACCATAATGAAAGCAGCTCCGGACTAAAAGCGACGACGACATATGTTTGTACGCGGGCAACTCGCACGCTCGATCGTCTGCCAGCATCCATGCAGAGTCGATTAAAGTAATCGCGTCAACTCCGCGAGGGGTCACCGGCCACCGTTGGTGAAACCGCAGAAGACGGTACCAAAGAGACTGACCCAGGCAGCGCGAGAGAAGAAAGCGGTCTTGTAGAAAGCCGTGCTCGGCAGGAGTGCACGCTAATTTGCGCTGAATGGGACCGGGATATGAAGGAAAGTGTTCGCTCCGCGGCGGCCGCCGGTATGTGTGGACTCCCACCTGCAGGTATGCGCTCGCGAACGACCCGAGTCGTTCGGGCTGCTGTCGCACACACTTCCGAGAGGTCAAGAAACTGAAGACACCGGCGGCCGAGGAAGACAGCAGACAAGGTTGAAAGCTATGCAAACGCAGACGGGACGGGAAAGGCAGAGACCGTGAATGCATGGGCGACGCTCGGGGGAAAACAGGCGCGACGACCGGAAGTCTGAGAACCGAGCGTCACCCGATGACGCTTCGTGGGCGGGGCTAGTGGGGGCGGAGTTCCCGAGCTGTTTTCTTCGTTTTTTTTCTGGTGTCTCGGAGTGTTGAATTGAGGGGAGCGAGGAGGAGGGCCATTTTTAATCACAGATATTTCTGGTGATAATGAAGCGAGGTAAAAAATTCTTGCGGTGAATTGACCTGTGAGGGAGTACCTATATCTCGACCGATTTGCTTTACCCCGTTTTAGGCATTGCATGACCCCTTTAAAGACCAGCAGCGCACCGACGCCCGGCGATAAAACGTAAGACAACACCACGTAGAGTAAAATCCAGAGACCAAGTGTGAGCATGGACGTCAATTCGCCGTCAGGAACTAAGTGAAACGTTATTACGCCGATAGTTAGCGCCGTACAAAGTCCTTCGGCGCATAAGGCAACTTGACTACGAAGTCATCCCCGACGGAGCGGCCACATCACAGGTGTGCTGGAGCGCCCCGAAATCGTCAGTGTGGTGCGCCTGAAGTTCCGCGCACTAAACGCCCTTTATTTTTATTTCTAGTATTGTTTATCATTCTGTGTTTATTTTGTAAGCATCGAGGCGGCGCTTTTTTATGGGAGGAGTAATACCGTGAACGATTGCAAGCAGTTCTTATTCGACAGCCGCCGGCATGCGACGTTATCACTTTGTAGCTAATGGGTAAATTATGCATTCTTGATTTGTTCATGCTCATTGTCACGAGAAGGCGCTTTATGATCTTTCTTGTCGCACAAGATGCGCCGAGCTGCACCTCAAATTTTCCGGTCACTCTTATGAGATCCTACAATATTCCAACTTATGCTAGTGGCCATTGGCGGCTTTACAAGATATTTCCTCTGCGCCTTTAAGCTGAGCGTTTGTCTGACGGAGTAGTAATTCGCCGACCAGCGAGGACGGTTGCAGCCACCACCGCCACCAAGGTATTCAGTTCATTTGCTGGCGCAAGTCAGACCGATAGAGATTTAATTTCAGTGTTATGCCTCTCTTCTCCATTGTGCCTGTGGTCTTGTCACTACCACGTTACAATATTGGCCAGGTGTTCTCTAGTTTATTAATTTTTGCACTGGTCCGATTATCAATTGTCTGCGCTTTGTATATGCGACCATGATAGGGGCATCTGTTATATAGGATACAAAAGTATTGTAATAACAGTAGAAAATATTGAATCGAGCATCTGGACAAGTGGGTTTCCGCCCTTCAAGAGGATACTGCCCGCCACACTGAACGACCTCATAAGAAATAAAGAAACAATTCCAGACAAACACCTCCTGCAACTGTGCCAGGACCAAAATTCAATCCAAACAAGTTATTAGTCGCAGAGGTAAAACCGCACGCTGCAGCTGGACCAACGCATTGAGGAATACACCCTACACTTAGCCCATCAGTAATCTAGATAGGTGTGCAATAACATGTAAGCGAAGTTATGACCTCCCAGGTGTTGGAACTTACTTCAGTACCTTTTAGACACAGCCAACTCAAAATCAACCTAATTAAGAGCCTGGCAACGCTAATGCACAAATACCCGGGAACCGACAGAGACCTCCTTAGAGACCTACAGAAACTATACATCAGCTTCCAACCCTTGACCACCCTTCAAAACACGTATGCGGGGTCAGCAAACTTGATGCCGAACTTGATGCCACCAAGGCCGAAGTACGCTTCTCCATAACTCCGGTTCGCGTAAACTCTGCACCCACTTAGGACGGTGTTATCAACAAATGTCTATGAAACTAGGACGATGTATCGATCACAGCACCTACAACGTTCATGAATGAATGTTGGGTGGCAGGCCGAATTCCTGCAGCATGGAAGCATACGCAGGTAACATTAATGCCATATCCGGGCAAATGGCTAGCCCTTGAAGGCCACAGCCCAGCTCTAACATTATGTAAAAAAATCAATTAAGCATTCTAACCTCAATCGTCTCCACATCTACGTCGAGGATCACCACCTCATACCGCCTACAATGCTGGGCTTCCCTTCTCTACTCTCAGCACACGATGTGACGCTGCAACTTTCCCACCACACGATGCAACCGCCAATCGGCTATGGAACCAAAGCTACTCTAGGTCCATTCTTATCCAAGGCATTTGGTCACGTAACACATTCTGCTATATTTACCAACCTGCAGTCAGTAATCCCCGGTGTGAGCACCTTCAATTTGGCAAGGAATTTTCTCACAGTTCGAACAGCCGAACAAAATTTTGGAACCCTCAAACGTCACATATCCCTTAACAACCCCCCCCCCCTCTAAGTGGTGGAAGCTGCCCCTTCCTTGTTAGCTTGTCCCTCATATCACTCCTGGACAAACTCAACCGTATACACAATCTTTCCCAATACCGACGACAAAACGCTATGGGTCACATCAGGAAAATGACGCAGAAATAGAAGAAACTTTACAACTATCAGTGGGCACCGTTAAGGAATGTGCAGAGAGGGCGCGTCTGTCTTGCTACCCAACAAAAGTAAACCTGCTCGTGCGCGGTAAACAAGGCACAGGGGGCTATACCCAAATCCTGGTGCATGCTATATAAGGACAATTTATGCCGGAACTGTCCGTCATAAGGGTTCTTGAAATTTGCATCCAAAAACAACGGCCGAAACACAGAGTTCCCAAATCGCCTCAGCAGCAATGTCTCTCTCACTGTTTGTCTCATACGCCGAATTGCTAACCGGTATTTGGGTATGAAGGAAACATCTCGTCCGCCTGGTCCAGGCGTTTGTCATTGGTAGAATTACCTACACGCCACCGTACATCAAACCTACGTAGCAGAAACACAACGCGTTGATTCCGTAGTCATATGGGCGTTCAAGTCTTTACTTGGGCACCACATAAATACTTCGATGAAGCGCTGCAATACATTCGGAGCCCACAACACTCGTTACGACCTGGTAGAGGACCACCTCATGTCTCAATGCGATTACCTAACCCAAACACCGACAGGGCGCTTCATCCTTAACGCCCTCTCAATTGGTCACCCAGCAACAAAGCAGGACCAATTGTCACTTCTCGTGTGCCTGCGAACTCACTTGGAAATCCTAACCCTGCCGAAGAATTCGAACCTTGAATTTAAGTCAGACGTAGAAAGAGCCAAAGGCCAACACAAAAAGTACTTGTCCAACAAAGGCACGGTCTCTGTCGATACAGCCAAACGCGCGGACCCGAATCTCTTCATAATTGTGAATATATTATCAATGTCAAAAGCTCACGGCCAGTTCTGCTGTTACCAATGACCTCGAAGAAGCGGAGACGGCTCCAATCGCCGTAGCAATAAGCTTAACCTCAACCCTTCATATAATTAGCGACTCGATAACCGCAACGAGAAATTAAAGGAAAGAGCACTCAAATTGAAGCTTGCCTCTCAAACATGTCCCCGCCCTGTAGAACTAATCTGGCCACCAGCACAATCTTCTCTTCCAATTATTGAGGCTGTCCACAATTCCGCCCGAGTGCTCGTCAGCCGGGCAACGGGACGATCCCACATGAGGTCGGCAAGGAACCGTATGGTTTCCTATAAAACCATCACACTAAACACCTGTCAAACAGGTACCTGTACTGTGATAGTCAGCACTTCAGCCATCGACATGCACCTGTGCGTTGTGCGACGAAGACAAAGAAGTACGCTGGGCTCGCTGTTGCAAGGTCCTGTCCTCACAGCTCTCCATCTGAGCGTCAATAAACGCCCTATTACAATTGGCGGAGGTGCCGGAAACGATCCCACCCAAACTGGAACTGCGAAGCCGTACACTACCCTCTACGACCGCCATGCAAGACTAGTCCACTTCGACGCTGCCGGCCGTTCCACCCACGATCATGTGTGCTGGCGTCGTGCGACAGCGTGACCCTTGCCTGTTCAGCGGCACGGCCGATCAAGATGTCGACGACTGGTTGTCATCGTATGAAAGAGTAAGCAGCTACAACAAGTGGGATGACTCATACAAGCTCTGTAACGTCATATTCTATCTGACGGACGTGGCGAACCTCTGGTTTCGCAACCATGAGGCTGACCTGTCATCTTGGTCGACATTTAAAAAGAATTTCGCGGAAGTGTTCGGCCGCCCGGCAGTGCGTAAGCTTCGTGCCGAACAACGTTTACACGATCGTGTTCAGCGCGCTGATGAGACCTTTACCAGCTACATAGAAGACGTTGTTGATCTCTGCAAACGAGTCGACCTGGCCATGCCGGAAGCAAACAAAATCCGCTATATCCTCGAGGGCACTTCTGAGGACGCCTTCCAGATGCTGGTAGCGAAAGATCCCACCAGCGTTAGTGAACTCGTGAAGCTTTGCCAGAGCTACGACGAGCTCCACAAGCGGCGCGCTTCTAGGCGCCGCTCCAGTGTGTGCGACGAAGGCGTATCCGCATTAGCCCTGGGTGGTTCGCCAACTTCTGAAGGGAGCCCGCTGAATTAAAAGATCAAAGATTTTATTCGTGAAGAGGTCGCACGTCAGATCTCACTCCTTCCCCATTTTCAAGACTCGGGCCGCCTCGTTCCTGAACTGGCTCCATCTTTGGCCCCTGCTATACGCCGTGTCGTGCAAGAACACGTCGGTGATGTCTTGCCGTCCAACCCCGTGGTGCCGCCTGTGATGGCACCTCTCACGTATGCCCAAGTAACGGCTAGGCCACCACCTTCGCCCAAGTCTGGCTCCTATGTGCAGGTCCCTGCCTACCGTTCACCGCCGCATGCTGAGCCTTCGTTTCAAGCCCCACCCTCAAGGTTCCGCCCACATCCTATGAAACCTTGGCGTACTACGGACAACCTTCCGATTTGCTATGCCTGCGGTCGGCCGGGCCATGTTGCGCGCCTTTGTCGCCAGCGCCTCCAACCTTCACAGCCTGACATTCGACTTTACCCGTACGATACCGACTCACGCTTGCGAATGATTCCGCCCGGTTCTCAATTTGTCCCACAAGATCGCCAAACCTATACCACTCGTCGATCACATTCTCCTCGGCGCCGATCGCTTTCTCCAATGCTGCGACGTTCTACCAGCACCGTTGAGGGAAACTAACAGTCGCAGTTCCGGGGGCAAGAACTGCGCTTGTTTCGAATTCCTCAAGCCCTCCATGTCGTCCCGCTAATGTTATCAAAGTTTCTGTAGAAGGCGCCACAGTTCTCGCTCTCGTCGATACCGGTGCAGCCGTCTCCGTCATCAGTGAAGCGCTCTGCCGTCGAATTCGCAAAGTGACCACTCCGATTTCCGACTTTTCGCTCCGCACCGCCTCATCACAGCACATTCACCCCTCCGCATCTTGCACAGCCCGTGTGCTCATTCAAGGCGTCTTGTACACCATCGAGTTTATTGTTCTGCCGAACTGCTCGCATGATATCATCCTCGGATACGATTTTCTATCGACTCATCAAGCCGTTATTGACTGTGCTCGTGCGCAAATTAGCTTCGTCCCCCTCTGTGATGCCCCCTTCTGTGATACCCCTCCCCGCACTGCAAAACTTCTCGTCGCCCAAGACACCGACATTCCTCCGTTCTCTGCTGCCCTCGTACCACTGTCTTGTGAGTGGGTAACTCCTTTGACTGCGATTTTTACACCTTCCGAAGCCACCTCCCGTCATCCCTGCCTCCTTTTTCCGTTCGCAGTTCTCGAAATTCAAGACGGCAAGAGCGCACTTTACGCCTCGAACCCATTTTCTTGCCCAGCAGTCCTGCTCCGTGGCGAATGCATTGGACGTCTTGAAGAGCTTGATCCCAGTCATATCACCACTCTTGCTGACTCAACCCCCTCCTTCGACGTTAGTCTGTGCTCTTGCGATGTTGCGACCGCTTCGACGCCCTCCGACGTTTTCCAACATGCTATTGATGCTGATCTTCCACTTGCGCAACGTGATCAACTTGTCGCCCTCTTGCAGAACTTCGCTTCTTCATTCGACTTTCCTCAAACTGACTTGGGCCGCACGTCTGTCGTAGAGCACACCATCGACACCGGTAAAACTGCACCTTTGCGCCAGCGCTCCTATCGCGTGTCGGCTTCGGAGCGCCAAGTAATTGCTGATCATGTGGACGACATGCTCCGTCGTGGTGTCATTCGGCCATCCCACAGTCCCTGGGCGTCTCCAGTTGTGTTGGTACCTAAGAATGATGGCTCCTTCCGGTTTTGTGTCGACTACCGCCGGCTCAACAAGATCACGCGCAAGGACGTCTATCCTCTGCCACGCATCGATGACGCACTAGACTGCTTGCAGGGCGCCGAGTTTTTTTTCTCGTTGGATTTACGATCTGGCTACTGGCAGGTGCCAATGGCTGACGCTGACCGCTCTAAAACTGCCTTCATCACACCAGATGGATTATATGAATTCAACGTCATGCCCTTTGGGCTTTGCAATCCCCGGCCACATTTGAACGCCTCATGGATACTGTGCTTCGTGGATTCAAGTGGCGAACCTGTCTTTGCTATCTCGATGATATCGTAGTCTTTTCTGCCGATTTTCAATCCCACCTGCTCCGACTGAAGGACGTTCTCACTTGTCTCGCTACCGCCGGCCTCCAACTGAATCTGAAGAAGTGCCGCTTTGCTGCTCGCCGACTAACAATTCTAGGTCATGTCGTTTCTAAGGATGGCATTCTTCCCGATCCCACCAAACTTCGTGCAGTTGCCGAATTCCCACGCCCAAAATCACTGAAGCAGCTACGAAGTTTCATCGGCCTGTGCTCCTACATTCGCCGCTTCATCTTAAATTTCGCCTCTATTATTGCTCCTCTCATCCAGCTCCTCTCCGGCAGCTCCGACCTCTTCGCATGGACACCTGCTTGTGATGACGCCTTCAACACTTTACGCCGTCTTTTAGTTTCGCCTCCCATCCTCCGCCACTTCTACCCGAATGCGCCAACTGAGATTCACACTGACGCTAGCGGTATTGGATAGGCGCCGTTCTCACCCAACGCAAACCTGGTATCCGAGACTATGTGGTGGCGTACGCAAGCCGCACCTTGACCAAGGCAGAGTCCAATTATTCTGTTACGGAAAGAGAATGCTTGGCCATTATTTGGGCCATCGGCAAATTCCGTCCGTATGTCTATGGCCGACAATTTTATGTGGTCACTGGTCATCGCGCTCTGTGCTGGCTGGCGTCCCTCAAGGACCCGTCCGGCCGCCTTGCTCGCTGGGCTCTTCGCCTCCAAGAGTATGACATTCGTGTCATATATCGCTCAGGCCTCAAGCATACTGACGCGGACGCTCTTTCGCGCTCACCGCTGCCTCCCTCTTCGTTGTCTGATGAGATCTGCGCCTACGAATTGTCTTCGCTTGCCACTATCGACATGGCCACGGAACAGCGGCGCGACCCTTGGATATCTACACTTCTGGACTTTCTTTCAAGTCACTCTCCAGGCCGTTTGTCTCGGGCGCTTGCCCGCCAAGCTCACCATTTTTCAATTCGTGATGGGCTGCTCTATCGCCGCAATTATCTTCACGACGGAAGGAAGTGGCTTTTTGTCATCCCCCGTCATCTCCGCGCCGAAATTTGTGCTGCTTTCCATACTGATCCCCAGTGCGCCCACGGCGGAGTGTTGAAAACCTACACGCACTTGCGTCTACGCTTCTTCTGGCGTGGAATGTACCGCTTTGTCCGCCATTTTGTCCGCTCTTGCCAGTCTTGCCAACGCCGAAAAACTCCTCTCAAGTCCCCTGCTTCGTTGCAGCCGTTGCCCTGTCCTGCCCGTCCGTTTGATCGTGTCGGCATAGATCTATACGGTCCCCTTCCTACAACTTCAGCTGGCAACCGCTGGATTATCGTGGCAGTGGATCATCTAACCCGCTACACTGAGACATCATCATTGCCCTCTGCTTCCGCACGCGACGTGGCTGCCTTTATTCTGAAAAACCTGGTTCTTCGCCATGGTGCCCCTCGCGAACTGCTCAGTGACCGCGGACGCGTTTTCTTATCAGACGCTCTTGAGGCTCTCCTGAAAGAATGCCGCATCATACACCGCACCGCTACCTCGTACCACCCTCAGACGAATGGACTGACAGAACGTTTTAACCGCACTCTCGGTGACATGCTGGCTATGTACGTGAACACCGACCATTCCAATTGGGACCAAGTTCTACCGTTTGTTACTTACGCATATAACACCGCGACACAGGCCACTACTGGATTCTCTCCATTCTTTCTCCTTTACGGGCGCGAGCCACCTGTACTATGGACACACTTTTTCCCTACCGCCCTGACGTTTCCGAATCTTCCCCGCTATACGATGCCGTCACGTACGCAGAAGAATGCCGTCAGCTCGCCCGCTCCCTCACAACAGAAAATCAGTGGCAACAAAAATACCTCCGTGATACCGGCGAAGCTTCGTCATATCTCCCGTACACACTGGTGTGGCTCTGGGTGCCCTCCACAACCCCTGGCCTTTCAAAGAAGTTTCTTGCTCGCTACCACGGGCCATATAGGGTCCTCCAGCAAACATCTGGCAAACTGTTTCAGGTCGTGAAACAGCAAACTGTTTCACGTGAACCGATTGAAGCCATTCTATGACCCCGCTGTGCTTTCCGCGCCATAAGTCGCCAGGATGGCTCCTTTTTTACCCGGGGGGAAAATGTACTGTGATGGTCAGCACTTCAGCCATCGACATGCACCTGTGCGTTGTGCGACGAAGACAAAGAAGTACGCTGGACTCGCCGTTGCAAGGTCTTGTCCTCACAGCTCTCCATCTGAGCGTCAATAAATGCCCTATTACATACCTTATATAGCCTCCGTGACACAGATCTCTCACAAAGGCAAGGCAGGTCATCCGGCGAAAATTACAGACGCATTACTTTCCAAATCTGGTCATAGACGTTCTTACATACCCTGCATTATGCACTTCTTACTGTAACGAAAGCCACCAGAGAGCCAACTTACACCTCCCCCTCTCTCCCCCTGCCAGCTGTCTGAGGCCGCTATGCTCAGCTTGGACCCGCTAATCCAACTGCGAGCCATCAAGCATGCAACCCAGGTCGCCAGAGCTCAAGGGGTGTTGACCGCCTTGTTCTGAAGCCCCAGCCTAAGTCACCTTCAGGTAATAAATCTTTTGTCCTCTTCTTCCTCTATGGCTTAGAAAGGTGGGCATCTTGAATATATCGCACTACGAGTGCAACAATTGAGAAGAGGCGCAAGCTTCGCCTTGGGAGAAGACGCGATGGCACTTTTACCACCTTTTTTTTCATTCCGCAATTTTGGTATTTTTCTTTTAGTTGGTCTGTGGGAAATGTGATGCGTAGTATCTGTGCTACTTCCCTGTCGTGCACCTATACGAACCATTGTTCAGACATTTCCGCTCATTGGGACCGACTTAAGAAGCTTTCCCTGTCCCGCCAGGCGTGGGAACGCGCCACCGATTAGGCTTAACGCCGCCGGCTGCTCATCGCCTCGTGCGTCTTCGAGCCTTTATCATCATAGATGGAGTACGCCGTTGAAGGCGAAGAAATTTCTTCTCAAGAATTTGAAAATGATCCACGGTGGACCCGCGCCGTCCGGGCCCGCAACAAACTCTACCCCACCATGAAGCAGTCATCAAATGACGCATCAGCAGAGTCCAATTCCCAGGCAGGTCCAGGCAAGCCGGCCCAGTCGTTGCAAGGCGTATCTACTACAAACAAAATCAAGAAGCATGTTCCCCTTCCTCGTCTACCAACTTCAGATTTCAAGATCGTGTTCCACCCAAGTGGTCGTCTCGACCTGCGTCTCGTGAATGACGGTGCTCTTCTCCACCTTCTCTGCACTGGCACAGAGATTGACTATGCAGATGCTCGGGCTCAGGACAAGCTACGGCTTAACCCTTACAACAACTCATTCACCGTAAGTACGCCTTCAGAAGCCCGAATGAAGCGCTATATCCAGATTCAAGAACTGCGACTTCACGACCAACTGTACCCGGTGAAAACATACGTCGCTGCCCCTGACAACCCTGTCAGGGGGATACTTTACAACGCAGTTTATAACCAGACACAAGAAGAAATCTTCTCCGACCATGTGGCGCTGAACGCTAGCCGGCATTTTACGATCGCCGACGCTCGCCAACTAGGACGCACCAAGTCCATATTGGTTACCTTCATCGACACTATGGAGGTTCCAAAACAGCTTGTCTTCTACGGCACCCTCTACGCATGTTACCCTTTCAAGGCGAAGGTTGAAGCGTGCACCAACTGCCGCAAGCTAGGCCACCGTGCTGATGTGTGTCGCAAGGAACGCACCGGCCTTTGTCCACGCTGTGGTGCTCTCACCCCATCAAAGAAACGCCGGATTGCACTCCCAAGTGTATCATCTGCAACGGAGCGCACTTCACAGGAACACGCAAGTGCAAACTGCGTTTTGAGCGCTCCGGCAACAAGACGCCAGTCTCCAATACTGGGAAAACGCCTCCAGCAGGTCTACCACCAAATCCACCACTCAAAAGTCTCAGGGAGTCGCGAAGCCGCCGACGCTCTTCCTCCCGCTCAAGAACTGACCGCAGTCGGAGCCGTTCCGTGCCCTTCCCGCCACTTCCAGGCCAAAAGGTCCAGAATTCATCTAAAAACCAGGTGATCTGGCGGCTGCAGCCTCCCTCGCTCGAGAAAGAAAACGCGGAGCTGAGAGTCAAATTATCATCCCAAGGTCGCGAAATCACTGATCTTAAAGAGCAGCTCCAAATCCTCCTAAGGCGTGAACGCTCCCCAGCGCCATTGCCCCCAGTGGTGCCACCCCCGACAAATCCAAACATGCCACATTCCTCCTCTGTCTCTACCCCCTCCACCTCCTCCTCACGCGCCACGTCACCAGCACGTGGGCTCCCCGCTAAGCGGAAGCCCGCTGATGATGCTAATTCCCTTTCCCAGCCAGTCACTGACAACCTTGTATATCAGGTCACGTCATTCATGCAAGATTTTGAGAAACGCATGATGGCGACACTTAACACATTCCGCTCTTAAACTCAAACGTGGATGAAGAACATTTCTGACCGCGTGGCGGCGCTTGAAACACGCCAGAGCAATCAAGAGGCATCTGTCGCGCAAATCCAAATGCAATTTCTCGAGCCTCCCCCCAGAAGGTCATACGTCACCCGTCACATCTTCCGCGCTCTCCGTCATTGTCTAAAATGGCTGCGACACCCCAAACCATTAAGGCATGGCAGTGGAACTGCAGGGGGTTTCGTTCAAAATGAGACAACCTGCAGTTTCACTTACAGACCCTTTCCAGCTGCGACACCCCCCAGTGTCATTGCGCTTCAGGAAACGCTAACGTCAGTCAAGCTCCGTAATTACAGTACATACGAACCAGCTACTCCACCACAGACCAGGGTCGCCACATTAGTCCAAAGCAATCTAACTGCGATAGAGCATCCGTTAGAGATAGACGACGTGGACGGTCTCTTGCTGGAGCTCCTCCCCCGCACACGCAAATCACTCAGTTTTTTTGATCCTAAATCTCTATAGCCCTCCCAAATGTCCTCCGGCCCCTCTTCTAGCTGCTCTCCGCAAGGCGATATCGATAAGCTCGACCAACTCACTGCTTATAATGGGTGACTTCAACGCCAACCACATCAGCTGGGGGTACCGCAAGAACTGTCGTAAAGGCACCTCCCTATGGTCATTCATTCAGGACGAAGGCCTCTCCCTGCTTAATGACACCATGTTCCCCACGCGGATCGGGTCAAGTGTTCAACACAACACCAGCCCAGACCTCACATTTAGCAAACACATCCATGACAGCCGATGGGTCAACATAAACCATTCACTTGGCAGTGACCATTATATAATTTCCACAGAGCTCAATATTTCTTCAATTACCCCGATAAAACGATGAGTATTTCAAGTGGTGAACTGGGACAAGTTCCGCCAGATACGGAGGCTGGCCCCGGACACCATCACAGACCTATCTGAATGGACCGACACCCTCACCCGCGATGTCGCCCGCGCTACTTCCACCATTCCCGAGCCTGAGGACACGTCGAGTGCTGATAGCCGCCTTCTCCATATGTGGGAAGCACACGCCAGCCTTCAGCGGCGCTGGCTATGTCAAAAGCACAATAGACCTCTTATATGACGTATCTCTAACCTTGTGTGCGAGATTGAAGCGCATGCACGCGACCTAGCCCATCAACAATGGGGACAACTCTGCGACCGCATGAGTGGCAATTTAGGCCTCAAAAACACTTGGTCCCTACTGAGGCATCTCCTGGACCCGGGTCACTCCAAGGCTACACAACACAGGAATATCACACACATCTTGCATCAACTCCCCCTCTCAGACGACGCGCTTATCCAAGCCCTTAAAGATCAATATCTAACCACAACCCCTCCCACGCCTCTTCCCCCGTATTCGGGGAGCCCCAACCCGGAGCTCGACGCGGATATCTCCCCAGCAGAAGTTCGCGCGGCCATGCACAAACCACCTCAGCCCCCGGCGCTGACAAAGTCACTAATAAGATGCTCCGCAATCTGGACGGCTCGTCTGTAGAGGCTGTTGCGGACCTGTTCAATCAGTGCTGGCGAACGGGAACCCTCCCCTCACAGTGGACTCATACCTGCATAACTTTCATCCCAAAGCCAGGCAAGCCTCTTGATATCAAAAATTTGCGCCCTATTTCACTTACGTCTTGCCTCGGGAAGCTCTTCGAGAACGTAATCCTTGCTCGTCTCCAGGAACACATGGATGATAAACTCCTCTTTCCCCCACAATGATAGGATTCCGACCCCACCTCTCCACTCAATATATCATGCTGCAGATCTCAGAAGACATCATTCACCCCCGCAACAGGAAACGCACGCGCGCGGTGCTTGCCCTCGACCTGGAAAAAGCATTCGACAATGTACACCATTCGGCCATTTTGGACGCTCTGTCATCCCTACGTGTCGGCCATCGTATTCATCAATACATCTCAGCCTTTCTTCGCCAGCGCACAGCTGAAATCACATTTGGCTCCCTCCGCTCCCCCGTCCTTACCCTTGGTAACCGAGGCAAACCTCAGGGATCTGTGCTCTCTCCGCTTCTGTTTAATATTACTCTCATCCCAATGACAAAGGCTCTGTCAGCCATTCCCGGCCTGTCGCACTCTCTATATGCTGATGACATCACCCTGTGGTAATGGTTCCCACAGGTAATGTGGGAACCATTGAAGAGAGACTGCAGGCTGGCGCAGGTGTGGTGACCTCTCATGCTCAGAGGGTCGGTCTTGCATGCTCACCCACCAAATCTGAACTTTTGGTCCTTCACCCGCCTAGAGCGAGAATCGACAAACCTCCCCCACCTAGAATCGAGGTCACTATTCGCGCCATCCGAATCCCGGAGGTGGAGAGAGTTCGCATCCTGGGGATGATTCTTCAGAGCAATGGCAAGAACACTGCCTCGATCACCAAGCTCAGTGTTACTGTTCAACAGTCCGCCTAATTAGACGAATCGCTAATAAACACAGTGGCATGGGGGAACACGACCTCCGTCGCCTGATCCAGGCTTTCGTTCTTATTCGGGTAGTCTATTCATTACTATACCTCTTCCTCTCTCGAGCAGAGGAGAACAAGGTCAACTGCCTTATCCGCCAGGCGTACAAGACGGCCCCCAACCTTCCCCGCCACACATCGAATGAACGTCTTCTTAAGATGGGCGTGCACAATACCCTCGCCGAACTCATCGAGGCTCATCGGTCTGCCCAACTTGTTCGGCTCTCCTCCACCTTAGCCGGCCGTCACATTCTTGACGCTATCGGTCTACGTCCCCCTGGATATTACGCCCACACCTTCTCCCTCCCACGCCACACACGAGAACTCCTTACCATTCACCCCCTACCCAAGAACATGCACCCCGAACATCACGTGGCTCGTCGTGCTGCTCGGGCTGCCGCCTTACACAAACACTATGGCACAGAGCCGGAGACCGTCTACGTCGATGCTGCCTCTTACACATCTCCCGCCTTCGCCCTAGCTGTAGTGTCAAACTCCTCCACCCTTCATACCGTAGGTACTGTCATCGCTTCCACTTCCGCGAAAGCGGAGGAGGCGGCAGTAGCCTTCGCAATCTCACTACATCGGCGACCCTCATTTTTACTGATTCGAAGACAGCCATCCGAAACTTTGCGAAAGGACGTGTTTCCGAACCCGCGTTCCTCCTTCTCAGCCAATCTCCCGTTTCTATCCGACCTATTCAGCTTCTCTGGGTTCCAGCCCATGCCGGCCACCCAGGTAACGAGGCGGCTCATTCTTTTGCTCGAGGTTTCGTCAGCCGAGCAGGAGCCGCCGACGCCTGGGGTGACGCTCGAGATCGTATGGTCACATACCACGAGATCACTGCACTACCGCGAACAACGTCTTGCCTATCCACCTCCACGCAAGTCTCTCACTAAATTGCAGCAGGTGACGTGGCGCCAGCTACAATCCCGCACTTTCCTCTCCCCTGCCTACCTCGCCCTTGTTCACCCGGGACTGTTCACGCCAGAATGCACCCTCTGTTGTGCTCCAAAAGCGGATTTTGCTCACATTCTTTATTCTTGCCCTGAGCATCTTCCAGCTTGCGAATGACAACTCACAAACCTCGAGCAGAGGGAGGCTGCGGTGTCCAGTTCTGAGCCGGTTGCCCAACGGCAGCTGGTGGACTGGGCTTTGGAAGTCGCCGAGAAACGTCACCTTCCGGCCACGACACGCACGCAAGAGCCATTTCATCCCTAGGATGTCACAGCTAAGGCTCATCTTAATAAAGTTTGCCACCACCACCACCTCGAAACACTGCGTATACGCATGTGATCGATTCGAAACCTAATCGTATAATAGCCTCCAACTTATGTAATAGACGTAGGTTAAATGGTAAGCGAAGTGATCTGGTATTATCCTGAACATAGCCTCCTATAACATCTTCGGCAATGTGCCGGTCAACGCGCCGCGCGAACAATAGAGCGATGCCGTCGGGTAAAGTTGCGCGGCGCTGCCGCTCCCCTCGCTGAGGGCGCCACTGACGTAGGGGTCGTGGCGCACGGGTCGCATGGATACGAACGTCGGCGCGGGGCGGGAGCGCTGTTATGCGCTAGCGGGATAACTGTTTTTAAGCATGAATCGTGCATTTTCAGCATATTTCCTTGTAATCCTACATCCACTAAGCATAACAAATGATCATGATACTTGTTAGGCAATAACATAAACGCTACATGACATGCTATGTCAGGCAGTTTCAAGAAATTACGCATGGCTAGCAAAACTGCATTACTTCTCCGCTAGCAACAATGGTAACAGAAAAACTACAATGCTAGTCTATGTTGCAATAAAACAAAATTTAAGAAGAAAGGCACCAGTATTTATTTACACATTTCACAACAGCAATTGTGCTACAAGAGTACCATGTAGAAGTGATTGTGATGAATATTTGCCACAAGTAGGGAAAAAATGTTCACGGTGACTGCTGTCACTGATAGCACTTCAGAAGCCAGCTTGATTTATAGACGATTGGAGCAACTGCATCGGAGTATGCCATTGAGATCTGTAAGGAGAACAATTTTGGCATCAGCTGTTACTTTCAATAATACAGAGCGTCGTACAAACGTCTTTATTTTGACTTGAAAAACAAGGAAAGACCAATATGCACGTTGCATCTTTCTGTTTCGATCACTCCAAAATAATTGTCACAATAGGCAAAGGTCGTGTTTTTATTCTTTCACAGATTTGCGCAGTTAGCGAAACAAACAATACTGCGCTGCAGCACATGTAACTTACCACACAGACCAGCTAACCAGGGTGGAAGTTAGCTTCGCAGTCTAGAAAGTACGCTTTAACATTTAATGTTATTATTACCTTACTGATGCATAATAAACACACTTCTGATACTGTCATTATTTCTCACAGGCCTTAATGCAGTTGAGTACGAGTTTTGCGGTTTCCAATGCAAGAGAGGGACAGCGATTTAGTTGACAAGGAAAACTAATATAGGCTTTGCACGATTTCGTTTAACTCACTTTAAAGTAGTCATCTTCGCAATAGGGGAATCTTGTGTTTCTATTTTCTCACAAAATTTCGTAATTAGCGCATACTGAAAAAAAAACTTCGCAGGAGAACATCTAACACACCAAGTAGGCGAGCTAGGCACGGAAGCAATTAGCATTGCAGTTCAGAAAGCACAGGTGCGCATCTAACATTACTATCGCAGTATTGACGCTTAATAAACACAGTGTTTGGTGCTGTCACTATTTTATACAAGCCTCAAAGCAGCTGAACACTACGCAGCGATCGCCGGAAGGACAAAGCAAAGCTGGCACTTACCAGTTGATGCCATGCAGTATTCCTGCGGCACCCGAAGGCAGAGAAAAGAAGAAGCATGCCCTTGCACACTGCAAAACAGTCCACGAAACAGCGAGATAGCGGCAGCGCGTGGCTATCCGGACCGCTTTGCAACATGGCGCACCCGGCACTCGCCTGGCGAGGGTGACCCTACGTCGCTGTCGCCATCTCTCGGCAGCCAGCGGCGTAACTAGTCAAAGGAGGAGGAGCGGCGGCGACGGCCGTGCAGCGCGGAGTTTCCAGGCACAGAGTCTATAAAGGAGGCTATGTCCTGAAAAATGCACAATAGCATGTTATACGAAATTAAGATGGATATTATTCCGACTTTGTTCCGACTAGTGATCACAACCTTCCTCTCAAATCAGGTTACAGCTAGCGACGGCTTTTTGGTCAAACAATTGCCCCTACACGCTATGACACGGTATTGACAAAGTTTAAGGAGCCTAAATATTTTTTTTTTCAATTAGCGGCATTTTGTGAAATAAACAATGATCAATGGCTGCGTGGAGCGCTTGGCAATTATCGCGTAAGTGTAGTGAATCTACTTAGACCCGTCTATTACCCGTTTATCTCGCGTCAGCCGCAAAGCCAAGCTCTGTCGTCTGCAGCGCAGAAAGCGCGGATTTGACAGCGCTTCATCAAGCCACAAATGTAATCGCAAGAATCGTGGCGTAGGGGCACAATCGCACGCTTTTCTGTATTTTTCGAACCTTGTCGTGTTTTATTCTTGAGAAGTAACATGAGCTATTCTAAGGCTTCCTCTACGGTATCTGCTGGAACCTACCATATTCTTAGCATTCAGTTACTTTCTTGTCAATCGGAAGCTAAATCGCTCAAGTCATTACATCCGAAACGTCCAAGGCTCTGAAAGCGAACAATGTCATATTGGTAAATAAAGTTCAGAGTGCGGGCAATTGTGCGAAAGGCTATTTTTGAAAGTACTTTTATCGAGGCATTTATTTTGCTACGTAATCAATACTTTAAATTTTCGGTAAGGAGTACAAATTGGCCTCAGAAAAACATTTTTAAATTATGCGCAAAACAAGAGGCAAATCTGATGTTAGTTTAGAACCTTGCGCTTGCGTTGTTCTTTTATGGGACTTCATGAATAGAATAAATAATTTTTCTTGCATTTTCATACGCGACTGAAATGCAAAAGATGCCTAGTTTCAAGGCATAATTTATTACCGTTTCATGTGAAATGACGTTTATATGCTTGCGCATTTATAGGTTGATGCAGAACGTTACAGAAGGTTCAACCTGGTTCAACGAAACGCTTTTTCGAAGAAATTGTTTCAAAGTCGACGAAAAAGGACTTTCTTGGAACTCAAGCCTGGATTAGAAATAAGGACCGTCCAGACCACAAAAAAAAATGAAGACGTGTCTTACAATACACGTCAAGGTCTGTCTTTTATTGTAGATTTTATGAGAGTTAATTTTGCTTGTCGGCAGAAATTATTTTCTCAAATTCATTACAAGTCACAGCAGCGCGGTGCCATGGTGTGACTGAACTGCACATCACTGACATGTCACCGCCTAAATTATGTTTCACATACTCCTTGCTCTCAGTTGAAAAGAAAACAGAAAGCTGAGGCATTAAGGAAACTAGCGAATCAAGTTTGCAGTCCATAACCGCTTGCAGTGAGGTACCGTAAAACGTTTGTTGTGCAGTAATATTTCTGCTGGGAAGAGGGAGGTAATTTAGTCTGCCTCCGCGTGAGACAGATTTTAGAAAACCTAGGCAATGAGTGCCCTGCAAAACTAACACAGATGCTGTGCTGAATTGACTGAGCGCCCAGAGTTCTCAAAATTGGATGTTGCGACTGTCGAAAATATGTCGCCTGCAATGCATTTCATTCATTTAGGCGGCGCAGTCACATGTTAGCTTCGTAAACAGTACGACTGCATGTGCGAACCGTGATATTATAGGCAATGACACGTACGTCTTCTTCAACGAAGTCATATTTCGGTAGCGTCTAAAACTGTACTGTTTATGAAATTTAATACCTAATTTCTTCCGTCAAAGAATCGTCGCCTCGCGTTTTCCAGATTACGTGCTAATTCATTGCTGTGTACAATGAGCTATCTCAAGTGTTTTTAACTGGAGGGCATTGATTCCCAGTGCACGCTTGAATAAAAAGGAAAAGTCATGCTTTGCGAAGTTTGGAGCACGCCGTTTCAAAAATCCCTCCATTCTATCAACTGATATAATTTTTAACCTTCACAACAGCAACAACTGAAAAAGTGAAAAAAAAAATTCTTGCTTGTAACATTTTTGTGATTAGTGCAAGGAATTACCTTAAATGTCACATTTTTGCAATTTTAGTAACTGAAAATAAGGGGAACATTTCTTGCATAATTTCATTCATGAAGCCACACGAAAGTCCAGTGGACGTGAAAGATATTAATATGATATATGTCACTTTACCTTATTGCACGCATAATATGGCTAACCAGCCACTGCCCCGCAATGCCACATAGAAGTCAGGAATGAGAAGTATTGCATTTAAGTGATGATCACCCCTTCCCCTTAGCATCGCTATTCATAAGAAAGTACGAGACGCAGCACAGACTTACGAAATTATAGCGTTCAAACTGAACAAGTAAATAACAAATGAGAGGAAATGCAAGAAAAATTTCAGAATACAAAATTATACATTGACAACAAGATATGGGAGAGTTGAGATGCCTTACCTATTCGAGCGGTCAAGTCCGATTCAACCTGAGGCTCGCGGTCGAAGCCAGATCACGAGAGTGGGCTCGGCTCGCTGGAGTGGGCACAAAAGACAGCAAACCAATTCAAAGCTAGAATAGCCTGTTGGTTTTTCATCCTGAGGCAACAGCGCAAACCATGGACGAGAGCACAAGACGACATGATGACACAACGAGCACTGGCTTTCAGCAACCCTTACTTTGAAAAAAAAACACAACTTCTTTTAACCTTACGCCAATCGCTTACAAGTGACGTGCCCATCTCTGCATAGTCATATTTGAGACACACGTGCTGCATAGACGTCTCTTGCACGCAGCGCGTTAAACTCATTTCTGAGCACTCACGGAAAAAAGTACATTTATTGGCTCAAGTTTCCTTTGTGTTAAAAATAGAATTGGTTTGCTTAGAAATCATTCAAGCAGCCTGGCTATCGCATCGGACTGAATTATTTCACGATCCAGCTGCTCATTAGCTTTTGCAATGGCACGGAGCAAGTTTTCGACGGGAAATCTCTGACATACATTGCCAAATGCCTGGCTGCTTGATCGGTGTTATTTTTGTGTTACTTCATCCTGTCATTTGTGACTGTACCAGTTTGTCCGACGTATTGCTTCCTACACTTCAAGGGTATGGATAAACGACGGCTTCCGCTCACTCCACGAAGTGACTATGGTTTTTGTTGTGCACCCCCGCTGCTTTTGCGACCCATCTGTGTTTACACGTCGGCAGAGGCTTTTCAGTTCATCCGGAGCAGTAAGCACAACATTAACGCCTGCTCTGCGCCCGATCTTTTTCAAGCGGCGAGAAATGTTGTTCATATATGATATGGTCACAATCCTACGCTTGTCTGTCATCGCCATGTTCTCGTGACGGTGGACACCAACAAGCTCGTGTCTTAGCTTCTTATTCAAACGTTCCGCAACAGAAACAACAAAATGTGGTGGGTACCCAGCTTCCGTAAGGCGGTCAACCTGGTGACGAAAGTTGGCTACCATAGTGTGAATACACACCTTCTATAGAGAATTTGACAAAGGCTTGCAATGGCTATTTTCACAACTTTGGAATGCGCCGAGTGGAAAGGGTGTGGCGCCTTGTCAAGGCTTGGTTCATAAGTCCAGGAGACCTCCAAGCTGAAAACAAGTCTTAAATCAAAATCTCATAGACCCTGTATGGGACTTCGTGAGTGATTGTGAGCGGCTGAAGAGCATGGTTAAAGCATTGCACTACTTCACGAGCCACGTCATGGGTGTTCGTGCGGCAGCCATCACTGAGCACAAGGTAGTGATCGACGTACCTAAACACTTTGTGGACGTTTGTTCCGGGGAGCGCGTTCAGAGGATGCTGTCTTTCTCGGCGAGATACAATTCGCTAAGGATTGGTGCAATACAAGATCCTATGCATGCACCACTTTTTTTAGGTACACGTTACCTTCTCAGAGGATATGGGTAGACTTCAAATAGAGAGCAAGCAGCTCTAGGAATGCACCTGTCGACAGAACGCAGGCGTTTGGAAACAGATTACACTCTACGTATCTATGCACTTTCCACGCAGTCCAGGAGATCATCTTGGGGAATCGAATAGTACCGATCTTTTAAATCCACAGAGCTTGCTGAAATGTCAGCACTAGAATTGTCTTTCAACTGAAAAAGGTCGTCACATTCTAGTAATTTTAGTTTTCCCTGTAAGAACTGGGCGATAATCTTTTGGCAGGTACCATTCTTGAAAACTGTGACCCTTAGAGGCCTGTCAGGTTTGTGCGTTTTCACAATGAAAATTGTGTCAAGAGATGATTTTTACTGGTCTAAATGCTACCCACGAGGGGGTCAAGTTTAAGGCTTTTGCATAGCTTCTAAGCATCTGACTTTGCTTTTCATAGAACTGACATTTTATGTCCGTTAAAAACAGAACTGATTTCCACTGGCGCCTTAGCTTTGCAGAGATCAATAGGCGCCACAGCAAAGCTCCTCGCCTTGTTAGAAGTATGCGACGAGAGCGAATATTCTCTCAAATACTTCGCCGCTCGTCCTACAGGCAGTATTCTAATGGGCAGCCGGCAGCGTGCGACCATGTCCACTCTGTCTGAGACGCACCTAGATCTTGCGTACTCCGGCCCAGCCAGCGCAACTGGGCGTATCAGGGCCAGAACTTTCGGTGTGGTTTTTCTCTGCTCAGCAACGAACTTCGGCCTGTGGTGTAAAACTTGCAGGATTGAATGAGGCAAGGTCTCCACTCCGCTGGTGTGGAAGCTGCTTCCAGCCATCTGTTCCTCCGTCGCTCCTCTTTTCGGGGAGATGCCGACGCGCCCGTTGCCCCCCCATGGTGAAGCTCCAAAATATTTTGGTGGATCTATCGATAAGGCGCGAAGTGTCCCGCTACTGCCGGGAGTCGGAGGATTAAGGAATTGTTATCCTTTAATCCAGTCCCTATCAATAAGCATTCCCTAGATGTAAGAGTACCGAATTGAGTGTACCGCGCTGGTGTAACAGACGTTTATGCGGCATGTGTGTTTCGATTACTACTGTGCAGAGATGTGCAAGTAACTTGTACGTCATTAGCGTAAGGGTATAAAAAGTTGTCCGCTTTTTTGTTTTTGTTTTTCAAAATAAACAATGTTGAAAGTCGGCGGTCGTTACGTCATCTTCTCGTCTTGTGTTCCCGTCCAAGGTTTGCGCTATTACCTCAGGAGTTCAAATGTGACGCTCCACAGACACGCACATTCGACCTACACACAGTCAACCAGAATTCTTATCCCAAGCTGATGCATCGGACGGCCAAGGGAAGAAGTTCTTGTGCGCAAGGGTTCATTGTAGTGCACCGACACGAGGCACAGAAAGCAGAAACGGATGGCGCCTGACGAGATATGTGTGCGGAAAATATAAAATTCTCTTGGGCAACCTTCGCGTTAGACAAGGCACGAAGACGAGTTCGTTGAAAAAAAACGCAGAGAAGCAAGATGGCCGTTAGGCAGCGAAGAAGCCGGGAGAGCCATTCCTTCATTCATGAAGCCGTTCATGGCTGTTGCCGCCACTCAGGAAAAGCGTCTTGGCAGCGGCATGGTACATCGAACAAAGATGAGCTAGAAATTGGCTAAATCTACAACGGTCAAAACATTAAAACAAACACTACAGACAGATGTTACTCCGCAGTCGCTCGTCTATGGCACTGGTGTTCAAATAGGCATGGCTGGCACTGGAAGCTCTGCTGGGAGTAAAAATACGCGGGATCAGTGCCGGTTCCACAAAAGAAAAGTATACGATCCGTTCAAACGTCCGTACGCCTAGCCTGCTCTCTCGATCGCTCTCTTTTTCGTGCTTGTTAATTACATCACGCCGCGGGGCGCAACTTCTGTGTTCTCCGCTCTCACATCCCACCCGCAGACTTACTCTTCCTCCCGATTTGACGCCGGCCGCCACACGATGCAGAATACCCCGGAGCTTGTCCAATCACTCTTGCGCCTGCTGTACTTTGCCTAAACTTTTCGGACCTCTGCATATCGACATGTTATATCATAATGCCGGCGGGTTTTGTTTCTCTTTGTAACTCAGTGTATATTACGTATTGGCTCCAAAGCGTTAAGGAACTCAGGCAATGCAATTCTGGAGGCGTTTGATTTTCGTCGGAAACAATTATTTTACATTCTTAAACAGAAGCCACCTAATTACGGATGGTACAAGAGTTGGAAGACCGCACTTCTGTAATGGATGCACAAAATTTTACATGCAATTGGAACAATTTTTGGTTTTGCGGATTGGACCCAGGCTTATAGCCTGGCGATCGACTACGCTGCAGATACTACAAACGCTCATTGGTCCAAGCTTGGCAGAGGAGCGCCTAGATAACGTGTTTTGGTGCGTGCAACACAGCATCGCATGTATCCGTACTACACTATATCTTATAATAAAACAGAAAACGGGGGAAAGATTGAAAATGTGCTATCGCTTGTCATTAATACGGCGAAGCTAAATTAGCCTCCTGAAGTTTTGAATAGATAGAAATCCTTCTTTTCGGCGAATTTAAATATCGGTGCCTGACAGTCTTGATCCTCGTCATACAGACGTTTTTTTTTTTTTTTCCAGCGACATTCCGCAGCAGGCGCCGACTTTGTCGACGCTGGATCGTGGGCTGGACTGAAACTATTGGCTGATATTTCAATCCGTTCGTTTAGAGTTGATCTCATCAGGAGGACGCTGGGTAGGCGCAATGAACCAGGCCGGATTTACCTCTGCCCACACGACGTTCATTGCGGCGAAAGCATATTCAAATAGGACTTGTACGTGTACACCTTCCCTTGCGTGCTTTGTGCGTGCTCGGGTTTCAAATTTCCTTTGTCCCTCGGTTCCTTTGGACCGTGACAGTAGTGCCTTTTTGGTGTTTTTGTCTTAGTAGGACTGTCATTGCTACAAAATACAGCGATGAGTTTATCATCTCCCTAGTGCGCGTTGATAGCTACCAGTCGTACACGCTTTTGATAATCTGCCGGCAGATTTACAGAACACTCCCGTACAGCATATGCTAGGCATCCATCCACTCTTCTTTCCTTTCTGAAACAATATTGCGCAATTGTCGCGAAGATTCTACAAGCACAGAAAATGCCGCTAGACATTTTCAATCATGCTCATGTCGAAAATAACCGCAAGAATGATCTCGGAGCCACGAAATAGCCACTGGTGCGTCTTAAATCTGCTCATATAGAGCATAGATTCGTTGCCAAATCTGCCAACGGTTTTCCCCGACACGTGTGATTGTTGCATCAAATATGGTTTTGGTTACTGAGGCAATTTTTTTCAAATACTAGTAACGTATTCAGTCCTCTTGATAGAATACACTGAATATTACTCATCGCGCAGGTTTTTTCAAGCAATAAATGTCTTCTTTGCCAAAAGTTTAGAACCTAGGGGATCTGCTTGAGACATACCATGCGGATTGTAATGCATTCCTGCATTTGGCTCTCCCTCACGCATTATTCTGGGATGGATGTTGAGTGTGCGTAGGAAATACCCCAGTTGTCCGATTCTAATCACAGGCGATTTCAATGCTCCACACTAAGATTGGAGGTATCCTACTTCAAGCCCTCGTGGTAGGCGTGTGCGGGACGCCTTCACTGATGCGTTATTTACGCTTCTTAACGATCATGGCACAGGAACTTGCAACAGCAGCGCTGCCACATATGCTCCTGATCTGACGTGGTAGTCTAGCCCAAGCACTCTCTCGTGGGGCATCGAAACTGATTGCTGCGGGAATGACCATCACCCAAGCATCATTGGTGCATGCCCATCCAACACGAGCTCACTGGTTACGCCGTAAATGCACGGTGGTCAACCGAGATAGTTTCCACACTATTCTGCAAGATCTACTTGTGAAGTTGCCACCACTGGTTGTTGGCCGCATAAAATGCGCGTTAGAGAAGGTTACAACTAGTACATAGACAGATGTCGATGGACCTGTTCCCGACATCGGTCTGCTCAACTTGTGGGCTGCTCACCGACAAGACGAGCTGGCTGCATCACGAGACCCTACATAAGTTCAGGCACGTTCAATAATGAAGTATATAACACCAAAGGCTCGCAAGTATGAACGGGATCTAGTACGACGGTAGTAGTATACTTGGTGTGAGCAGTTTATTACCAGTTCATCAAATGCATCTCTCTGGCAACTTTCCGGGCAATGGAACAAGGTCGCCGTTGTCCCGACGCAGCGACTGCCGCATGCTTTTGCAGCTAACTTGTCTGCGGACAATTTTTCTAGAGAAGTGGCAGGGAATATTTTTCCAAGGTATGATGTGTTGCCTCCCTCAACTACCATTTCTAACGTTGTAGGGATTTCAGCACACATAGGCAGACTGCAAACAGTAGACGACACCGATGGTACTGCCAGTCCTTTCGCCATGCCTGAATTGCTTGCTGCAACAGATGAGGCCAAACGGAAGACATCACCTGGTCCGGATGCCATCCCATACGAAGTGTACAAGAACCTGAGTAATGCTGCACTCCCTAAACTTCTGGATGCCATTACCAAGGTATGGCTAGACGGCTCTGTGCCCGGGACCTGGAAATCAGCCAACGTGATTCTAATTCCAAAATAAGGGAAGCCACCGACGGCCTTTAGCAATTTTCGGCCAATTTCCTTAACGGCAACACTGTGCAAGCTGACAGAAAAAAATAGTTAGCCACACAATTGTCCTGGCGGCTGGAGCACCACAGTTACTACCACCCGGCAGAAATTGGCTTCCGTCCATATATAGGCAACTGACGATGGGCTGGCTGTTTTGGCCTCGCATGTTCGGTCGTCAACTCGGAGCCGCAATGTGCGTATCATTCTCCCGATGGATGTCGAAAGGCGTATGACAACATTAGCAACGCGGTCATTTTGATTTGTATTGACATGCTGCATCTCCCTTTTAGGGTACGCAGTTTCGTAAAATCCTTCTTTGAAAACAGAAGATTTGCAATAGGGCTTAATGGCGATTCCATCGGATCATTTGTCCCTGTTCGTGGTGTACCCTAGGGCACGGTACTGTCACCAACGCCGTTTAGCATTGCCTTCATTCCGCTTGCATGGCGCTTACATAATGTCCCTGTAGTTAACGTAGTGCTCTATGCTGATGATATTGTTACGTGGTGACAAACGAAGAGGACAGCACAACATGGCGATAGGGCGAAGGAGGATTTAACGGTTGGCCTAGCGCGAGGGCGCCTCTCGCGCCACTGCCTATCTTCTTCGAAACACTTCCCGGGGCCACCGAGCGATTGCTCCGATCAGTCCACTTGAAGCTGATGGTAACGTGACGGCTAGAATTTTCAGGGAAAGACAGAAGTGAACCACTTGCTTGCCACCACGATGTATTATGTGTCGGTGATCCGCCTCCCATGGAGCTGTTCAACCATCCGTCACCGGAGTCCTTGGGACCGATGGTTTGAGGTAACCTCGGGCGGCTTGGGAGGGGGTTGCGTGTTCGTGTCCATCGGTTCCTTTGGTTCCTTCGGGTCCTTCGTCTCAGTTCTGGTCGGTATGTACGTTCTCCTTGTCGTCAGGTCCAGGCTGGGGGCTGGGCGGTGGTAGTTGGTCCGGTCTGGGCTGGAAGGGCTAGGCCGAAGCTGCTCGGCGATGTCCTTGGGGTCTCGGTCGATAGACCCGGGTTACAAATGGCGTCGATGCTCTAAGGGGAGGATGGGGATGACGTACCCCGCACCTCCAATCAAAAATATTAAGTAGTGACAAGCGAAGAGAACAGCACCACATGGTGATGGGATGAAGGATGATTTAATGGTTGGCCTAGCGCGAGGGCTCCTCAAGTGCCACTGCCTATCTTCTTCTTCGTAACAATATTACTGTGTGGAGTACAGAGCATGACCTGTTTACTGAAGTGGCAGCCTTGCAGTCAGCCTTGCATATTACTGCCAACTATGTTAAATTTGTCGACCTAGAGCTTTCCACAAGCAAAACTATGTTAACGTCGGTAGCCAACGGCTGGGGTCGCCGTTAACTCGCGGCTACGGTGATTCGTTTCCAACTATCTGGAATCCCCCTTCACGAAAGTGAGATATTGAAAATTTTGGTATTGTCGATACATCAGTCGGGAACGGGAACGTCCTGGCTTTATCAGGCTAAAAAGCAGGCGAAGCAGACCTTGGGCCTAATAAGAGGTATTGTTCCTAAATGCGGTGGCGCTCGCTCCCAAGTCACACGGCATTTGATGATAGCGGTTCTGGAGCCACGCCTCATTTATAAAGCACAGTTTCAGCCCTTGACAAGAGCTCAATGGAATCGTCTAGAAGCAGTAAATAGAGAGGCTATGAGAACCATCACTTGTCTCCCCCGCATCACACCGGTCGTGGCACTATACAAGAGAATGCTCAGCTCAACACATTAGATGAACTGGTAGAGCAGTGCCGTGATGCTCGTAGCCTTAAGGCGACCCTTTAGCACTCACCGCGAGCACTCCGGGCCTATGCTACATCGCACACTATATTGCCGCCGTGATCGCCAGTTCTTCCTCCGTGGTATTTTGTTTAGCTGAGTGAAAACAAACATACTGACCTTCATGGACCAACCGCATTTTATGCGGCATCATGCCTTCATGAAAGGATCGCCGATAAAAGCACCAAATTGCCCCAATGCTCAATAATTTCATATGTAGATGCCAGCATATACAAATGTGTCCTTGTAAGCCAGCGCTTAATAGCAAATCCATATATCAATTTACAGAACATCCTTCTTCTTTCCGTGCTGAGCTGGTTGCCGTCCAAGGCGCGCTTCGCTCTCTATCCGTCACAACCTTACTACCTGCAGCCAAAATTGTCATCCGCACCGACGCCCTACAAGCAATACGTCTGCTCCGACACCTCAGTCGCAGCCCAGAAATCTGCCAGAATATACATCGTCTGGCGGCTCGCATCACACAAACCATTCAAATTGAGTGGGTTCCGCGCGACCGACTCAGTACGCAAACCTCTGCAGATTCTGCAACCCGACAGGCGACTATACCTTTATCAATGACACGCTTCCTCACGATGGATGACGCCACTCTGCTCCTCACAAGAAAGGACCACGTCGGGCGCCGCACACGTGATCTTGTCCCACCGTGTACGGTAACCCTCCCCAGCGGTCTTACCCGAGCAGAGGAGGTTGCTCTGCGGAGGATCCGTGTCGGCGTTGCCCTCACACCTGTTGTAACACGAAATTGACCTCAATATATCGATATTTATATCACCGTCCAGGATGTCCTGTCTGCAAGTTACAAGACCATGAGGCAGATATTCGCCACTTGTGGGTTCGCCCGGCACTGAAGCAGACGAGAATTCGGCACTTAGCGGCAGTGAGCCTTTCGCTGAATAACTCATCTTCGTACATCGCTTGGGCCCAGCGGTCTTATTCTCTCTCTTTACCTTATTAGAACAGCCAACCTTTCTTCTTTCATTTATTACCATTTGAATTTTTTAACATATTCAATTATGCCCTGAGGTAATAAACAATGTTACAAAAATGCATTCCTATGTTTCCAAATTTGCTGAAGGCAAAAATATTTTTCATCCTACCCTCTCCAATAGCTAGCACTTCCACATTTGCTAAAAAGGCCTGTTGAAGAAGCAAACCCTCGGGGCTGTAAACGTTGACAAACGCGTGCAGCTTTAAGGCATAGCCGCGTAAAAGCAAATGGAAAAAATTAACAGTTAATGGTAGTAGTTACTTAATCAACATTTCAATTCATGTTTTTTTAAAGCTGGCCTGAAAGGACGTTTTTAATCGTGCTTAAAACATTCCTGCGTTGCTGTATGGTTGCAATCGGTGTCCGGTACGGTTATGCTTGAGTTAATGGATACTGGGTGGCTGCTGGTCAACCAGGCACGTGGTTGACCTTGGGCCACCGAATACTCAAGCAACCGCAATCAAAACGTCGGCGTTATGTCGGAGTAACGAGCACGACCATAGACACCGGCCAACCTCTGCCCATCCTAGTATGTCGCCGGCCTTGAGCCAACCAATGGCCGAGCAACCATAGCCCATTTGTTCGGCGTACAAAGTGTGCGAGCTTGGGCCTTTGTCTATGACCGACTTCCGCCCAAGCTCTTACGTAAACAACCATGAGCCGTCATCGGTCGAGTCCCCTTTGCCGGCCAAGAACAGCTCCCGATGGTCAGCCATTGGTCGGCAGTCGGCCAGTCCCGCCTTCATTTGGCCATTTACTCTCAATACGATCTATATTTATCCGATTTCATGCAAGCTAGTTCGTCGAATATCATTGCTAAAGCATCCTCACTAGCTAGGGTACTAGCGTTAAATGTCGCCAGGGTCAGTTTTGCTAATGGCGGCCTGTCCACAGTGAGAAATGGTATGACCGTCCGCTGCGTCACATGTCATACCGCCGCCGTGGTAAGATGCTCCGCAGCTGCTGGGTGTTGAAGGCCGTGGCTTTATTAGTATATTTATGGAGATTGCTGTCATTCATTAAACGAGGGTGGCAAAATCTCTTTCTGATGAGGGAGTGCGTTTCCGGAGATGTTCACCGGCATCGGCCCAAAACCTGTGTATGCATTTCCATCAACACGCAAAAATTTCATTCGGTCGAGATTTACGCGGCACCGAGGTTCGGGCCACGGTCCTCTCGCACGTGAGGCAGATGTTATACCCCTACGCCAATGGCGCTCAATCAGCAAAGGAGTGTTTAATAAAAATGTTGCTGGCAAGAAAGAAATAATGGCCGGATTGAGAAACCTAAATTATAGCTAGCTTTGATCGAGCTGGGTAACTGAACAGGTCTTTGAAGCAGAGTTGGGCCTTACTCTAGCTGGCTTTATCCGTGATATTGCAGTTTCAGATTGTGAACTTAGAAAATTGTTCAATGTTAGCAACAAATAATACAAAAATCCCGCAGTTCCTAGTGACAGGATAGAAGTGTCTTTATCGCAGATGTACACGTATAAAGAGCATCGAAAAGTTAAAGACGGCACGTTTGTGTGAAAGAGCATGAATAGGTTTTATTGAGACCCAGTATCACACACAAAAAATGTCCGGAACAAGGCTAACAGAAGCCGCATGGCAAGCCAACTGGTTAGATGGTAGCCTAGCCCGCCACTGTTGGACGCAGGGTATGGAATATGAGGGGGCTGAATAGCAAAGCCGCACAAAAAATGCGGTTTCTAAATTAGAATGCAGTCAGAACAAAGCGGGTATGATTGTATCTGATGCAAGAAATAACAAACAGGTTAAGAGTCGAGTACTTAGGCGTATACATTGAAGGATGCAGAGTTATTTCGTAGCGACAGATTTAACCAGAACAAGGATTTCACGTAGAGTGGTCCTAGTGAAGAATGATTATTTTGTGATGAAGCATAGCATCCCACGTCAGTGAGTAAAGCTGATGTATCTTGTGTGTACAGCACACCCTAAACGAGCTGTTACTCTCGCGATTTTTTTCGAGTGTTTATTAAGGTTCTTCTGACAGCGCAAACACGGTTTAGTCTCTGGCACGTGTGAAGGCATTTACTTGCACAGTTTTTGCCTTTTTAGCGGTTGATGGTTTTAAATGACACCAATAGCACACCATTTTGTGATCAGACATTTCATGTTCAATTGATACTGAAAAATCCTCGATTGTTTTGCTCACGAAGACAAGATCAAACACTGATGATGAAGAACCATGCACTCCCGTAAGTTGACAACTTGCTCCATATTGTGGCATAAGATTATGTCAAGCATATAATTAACATGAGTGATAAATTTACCACTAGAAGAACAATGTTCCCAGTTAACTGCTGGAAGATTAAAGTCTCCTACTAAAAAAAAATTTTTATACGAATGAACTGACATCCTCGCGCAAGTCACACATGAATTGAGAGGTGGTGATCCAGGCGCTCGATAAACGGCAAGTAGCAAGATTTATTGTTCGTAGTAGAAACCGTTAGGCTAATAGTATCTATGCTATCAGCCTAACACAAGAGAGTTGGTCACAAGTTTTGCTTTACCAGCACAGCCACCCTGTCTCCCCTCGTTTACCTGTCACAATGGAAAACACTGTAAGATGGTGGAAAAACCTCTGTATCATCTATGCCGCTGTGTAGCCAAGCTTCGGTCAAAACAACGATGTGCGGGTTGTAACCTTAGATAGCCTCTAACTCATCACTTTTGTTAACAATGCTGCGTGCATTTATATTTAATATACGCATTTCTTTCTTATCAGCCCAAAGGAGATTCTGCCGGCTTGTTAAGGCCGCGCATGTAACAAAATTGAAGTGATACTGATTGAGCATTTTATACTAAGTATAGTCTTCACGCAGGAACAGGTGTCACTTCAGTTCAGTCGTTCAGTCGTGTCCGACTCTTCGTGACCTTATTGACCATGTCACGCCACGCTTTCCGGTCTCTCACTATCTTCCTAACATCACATAACTTCATCTGCAGTGCCTCGAGGATGCCATCTAACCATCGCGTTCGCTGCCTACCCCTTCTCCGGCAGCCCTCAACCTTTCCCAACATCAAATGTTTCTCCAGCGACTCCTCTCTTCTCATCAGATGACCAAAGTAGCTGAGCTTTAACTTTAGAATTTGACCCTCCAATGAGCAGTCAGGGTTTATGGTCGACAATATTGACTGATTTGATCTTCTGGCAGTCCAAGGAACTCTCAAGAGTCTTCGCCAGCACCACAATTCAAACGCGTCAATTCTTCGGCGGTCAGCCTTTTTCACAGTCCAACTCTCGCATTCATACATCACAACTGGAAAGAACATAGCATGAGTTATACGGATCTTGGTTGGCAGACTAATGTTTCTGCTCTTTACTAGGCTGTCAAGGCTAACCATTGCTCTCTTTTCCCAGAAGCAGGCGTCTCCTAATTTCATGGCTGAAGTCTCCTTCCGAGGTAATCTTAGAGCCCAAGAGAAATTCTGTCACAGCTTCCACTTCTTGTCCCTTGATGCTCCAGGACTTGATAGGGCAAGACGCCATGATCTTTGTCCTTTTAACGTTCAGTTTAAGCCCAAACTTCTCATTCTCTTCTTGCACGCGCATCAGAAGTCTCTTGAGTTCCGCTTCACTTTCTGCCATTAAAGTGGTATCATCCGCATATCTAAGGTTGTTGATACGTTTTCCAGCAATCTTCACTCCAGCTGAAGACTCGTCCAGACCGGCCTTCCTCATGATGCACTCTGCATATAGGCTAAATAGGCAGGGCGACAGTATGCAGCCTTGCCTCACTCCTTTCTCATTTGGAAACCAATCAGTAAGACCATGCCCAGTTCTGACTGTGGCCTCTTGCCTTTCATACAGGTTCCTGAGGAGACAGATGAGGTGAATTGGAACCCCCATCTCTTGGAGAGCTTGCCACAATCTGCTGTGATCTACGCAGTCAAACGCTTTCGCATAATCAATAAAGCAGAGGTAGATGGGTTTTTGGAACTATCTTGCTTTTTCCATGATCCAGCGAAGGTTGGCAACTTGGTCTCTAGTTCCTTTGCCCTTGCGAAACCCAGCTTGCACGTCCGGAAGCTCCCGATCCACATACTGCTGCAGCCTACCTTGGAGGATTTTAAACATCACCTTGCTAGCATGCGAAATAAGCGCGATCGTGCGGTAGTTGGAACAATCTTTGGCACTGCCTTTCTTTGGAATGGGGATGTAAACTGACCTCCTCCAATCCTGTGGCCACTGCAGGGTTGTCCAAATCTTCTAACATAATGTATTCAGAATGTTAACAGCGTCATGGTTAAGGTTTTGAAGCAACTCAGCTGGAATGCCATCAATTCCGCTAGCTTTGTTCTTAGCAAGGCTGGCTAAGGCCCATTCAACTTCACTCTTCAGGATGCCCGGCTCGAGATCAGTGATCACAACCGTCTTATGTTGGGTTTGCACATTCGGGTCCTTCTTGTACAGTTCTTCTATGTATTCCTGCCACCTCTTCTTTATCTATGCGGCTTCAGTGAGGTCCTTGCCTCGTTTGTCCTTTATCACGCTCAGCTTAGCACAGAAGCTTCCTTTGATATATTTGATTGTCTTATACAGAGCTCTTGCGTTCCTTAGTTGGTTGTTGTCCTCAACTGCTTGGCACTGTATGTTCAGGAAGGCATTCTTTTCTCTCCTTGCTGTTTTCTGAAAATCCGCATGAGAACCTTGTATCTTTCTCTTACCCCCTAACTTTTGTCATCCTCCTTTCCTCACATATTTGCAAAGCCTTTTCAGATAACCAGTTTGCTTTCTTGCATTTCTTTTGCTTTGGAACTACCTTAGTAGCAACTTCTTGTATTTTACAGGATAGTAAAACGAATGCTGCAAGTTCTCTTCAGTGCTCATTATAAAAGTAATTCTGTGCACTCTAAAATTCGGTCCATCTCTGCTTCGATGCCCAAAACCCATGTCAGAATGCCTAATGTCGGCACTCACTCAACCCCTAGCTGACTTCTAATCTTAGCTTGTGCTGCCTTAATTCATGGTCCTGGATAACGTATCTAACATAGAGGCTGATAAATCAAAAGTCTACTCATCCCGAGACCTCCACACTGATTTTGACCACCGCTACATTCCTTCTTGGGTCGATAATCTAAAAAAAAAATTAATATGACATTGTTTTCGCGTACGCTAATGCAACACCCCCTTTACGAGGCCCCGCAGATGTCAATAGGTTACAATGGTTACAAACTGCAGACGTGCGCTGCTTACTACCCCAAGTGTATGACAGAACTTGCACCTCCGATGACGTCGGCCATTTACGTCTCTGAAATTGTAGGCACTACCCGATTATAGGGGCCCAATAAGTGAAACTTGTATAGCAAAGGATCGCCGGTGTGCTAGTTCTCGCAAGTGTTGTATCATTCCAATTACATTCCACGGTTACAACTGTAAAGTCGTAGCTGACGTGTTTTGATATTTACCCCATATTGAGTTCGTGCCACCTGCCTAGAGTTTCAGTGCACAACACGAAAGACAATAGAAGAATGCTTTATATGACGAAAGCAAGACACATCCCCGCTTTTAGGCAGCTGTGACGCTGCTGGAAGTATAAAAAAACTGGCCACTGACGGACGTAATCGACGCGCGTTTTTGCCGTCGTGCATCTGCTTGCACCCGCCGCGGTCGAGAGGAGACCAGCCCTAAGGGTGCGAGGAGCACGCGGCTAGACAAACCGCGTGCAGCAACGGTTGCATGGTGAGTCAAAGCTCCGAGGCAGCGTTGCGCCCGGCCATAGCTTCTGAATTTTGTCGCTTTTTGAGGAGCCACCGCTGCAGTCGCGCAGAAAAACTTGAGGTTAGGCTTCCTATTTACTGAGGAGAAATAGATTGCTTAAGTAGTATGCAGCTGTGATATTGTTACGGACGTGTTCTCAAACAGATCACGGAAGAAGAAAGAAGAAGTGCGCGCGCCCGTTCGACCTTTGTCTTGTGGCACCTGTGTCGTTCCCGCTGGCCGTGTGTACCTAGCGTACTGAACCGGCTAGAACTACACAGGCAAGGGCGTACCAATATGTTGAGAACGAACAACTGTCACCAAACTCTAAGTGCTTCAATGCTGTGCGAATTATTTTAACATGACTCTCCACTCGTGACTTCATCTGTCTGCAAGTACCAAGGGATGTTGGCGGGAGCCTTGAATAAACAGGAAAATGTCTATGCACTTTCTGTCCTTCAGCATGCGTTTCTTAATTTTCTACATGGAATTAACTGCAAGAAAATAAGACGTTTTATTCAAATCACCAATAATAAGGTTACTCAACTGCAACGCATAACAGACGCTAACCAGCTTTGGAGACGCAGAAGCCTAACATATTTATTTATTTATTTTAGGCGGATGTAGTTGCTCATTATTCTGGATAGTCAGTCATTATCCTCTGGCAGTAACACTGATCATATATCGTATAGTTTTGTAGTCCACAGACTTCCATGTAGGCCTCGTCGCATTCGGGGCTCCATTCTGTCGTACTTCCATCTCGAACCCACATTTCGCAGGCTTTATTACATGGACTTGCCTCTGCAATGGATATTGTTACAAGTTCTTATCAGTGAAATACGGAAATAAAAGGCAATCGTGCGCTTTTTAACACCATGGTTTTTCCTGTAGATGGTGACCGACGCTTGCAGTTGAGTAAAAGTTCATTTAAATTACAGCTAAACGATCTGAGATCGCAGTTGAGAGCACTTCATGCATGTAAAAGCTGCTGCATTACTGGGGCAGGTGATGTAACATTTTGCCATTGCAACATCAAGAATGTAAACATCTAAGTTCTTTTTTACTTCTTAATTTATGAACAAAATAGAATGGAACGGCACCGTAAAGCATATGGAGCTGTGACTTGTATGTACAAAAGCTCAATATAAATAAAACATTTTTCCGGGGTCAGGAGCGCCTGATTTAACTCCTTACCTACCAATAGACGACCTCGATAGAAGCCGTTCAACCATCACGTTCGCAGCCGTACCCCTTCTCTTCCAACGCAATGGTTGACTGACTTCTAATGGGTGCTTCGATTGGTAGGTCAGTAATTAAATTTAGGCCCTCCTGACCCCAGAACAATATTTTAGTTGGTATTTAACCATATACAGCTTTCACTTGTATGTGCAATTAACTGAGTACAAAGCAAAATATTGTTCCGGGGTCAGAAGCGCCTGATTTAACTACATAATCTGTCAATAGAAGCACTCAATAGAAGCCGTTCAACCATCGAGTTCACTATCTATCGGAGAAGTGGCAGGCAATGAACGCGATGGATGGAGGGCATCTTCGAGGCATTGCAGCTGAATCTGTGTGATATTTGAAAAGTCACCGGACAGCTTGGCGTCATATGGTCTGTAGGATCGGGAAAGGTCAGAGACGACTGAACTGAACTGAATAGAGTCCTGAAGCTTCCACGCACGGTATGGCTGCTTTCTGGTCCACGTGAGAAAAATTACAGGGGTGCACTGAAGTCTCCTTACGTGCGGAAATCTGAAAGCATTGTGATTTCAGTAATGCCGCCTGGTGGACTCAGGGGACAATATGCTCGCGTACCTAGCCTGCACTTACCCTTTACGCATTTACTCAAGTTAAATTGTGGTTAATGGAGTTTTATCGTCTCAAAGCAACTGAGGCTAAGTGGAACTTCGTAGTGGAGGGCCCCTGAAAGTTCAACAACCTGAGCTATTCAACGTGCAATGATATCGCACAGCACACGATGTTATTGCTGTTCGCCTCTATTGAAAAGCTGCCTTTGTAGCTTAGATTAGATTCCGGATCCCTAGATTCAGCTGGCGAGCACCCTGAGCATTCAGCCATTGCGGCATATTCCTAGGCTAAATGAACGAGCGGCGCAGATGGAACTTCGTGAAGACAACGATGTTGATTGGAATACGCGAGAGTATGTTCATGCTTGCACGAGGCATCATCGATCTTAAATTTTGTTTTTCTAGCAACATTGTTCGGTCGATGAAGTTTTGGTATTGGGGTTCACTCTTTCAAACTACCTCTACCTGGTACCTTGAAGACCGGTTTCCAATATCCTACGTACCGTGTTCTAATATGTGTCAACTTAAGATAAAATTTAAGGGGTGCTCCAAAGTCTCCTTACGTGCACCCCTTAAATTTTATCTTAAGTTGACACCGAAGTCTCCTTACGTGTGGTGGTGCGAAAGCAAGCAGGGTGGGCTTACATTGGGTTTGGTTGGCTTGTTACGTGGATTCTGGATTGCAGTCTTGGCTATGACTTGAATTGCGGCTACGAATAATATTGTGCGGTGTAATAATGTGGTACAAGCAATGAATAATCACTATTTTGATTAACTTGTTATGTGGATTGTGAATTAGTTTGTTAGTTATGACTTGGATTCACGCTTTCACAAACGTGGGTTGTGAATATTCAGTGCAATTAAGACATTATATTCAATTAATCATGACTTAATTATGGATTAGCTTTTATGTGAGTTTCGAAATGTGCGTCCTCTGCATTAGGCGTGGACACCAATCTGCTGTATAACTAAGTATAGAACCGAACATTTGCGGCCTATTTAGGGGCAAAACTGGTCGGCGCCGCACCGCCTCGTGCATTAAAACTTCTCTTTAAAAATACGCCATTCATTATGAGATCACAATTTGACTTCACAATTTATAAAACATCGAGAGCAGAGCTCCCCTTCCGTTCATGCGAAAGACCTTTGCATTTGCGCAATATAAGTCCAACCGACTACACCTTCTCTCCTAGTGCCCCATTATTACCAACCAGGGTGGTGGTGATGTCACACTCCTATGAGAATCAAGTTCACTTTACGAGTATGGCCCAACAGCGTTAAGAGGGCTCTACAGGTGCTTACCGATCATCTGGGCACACTTCAGAACACAACGGCACATTGGTTGCCATCACCACCCCCGGCCACGAGGTGAGCGTGCTCTTTTCTTTGTCTTCACAATCACTGCGGAAGCAGTATAGTATATATGCCCTCCGCCACGGATAGTGGAGCAAAGACTCTAGTGATGCCCTTCACCTACATCCGCTCTGCTTGGTTTGGCGCTGTCGCCGGTGCGTTAAATTGCGAATAGGGGAAATAAATTAAACAAG
Organism: Amblyomma maculatum; assembly: GCF_055883805.1. Lineage (NCBI taxonomy): Eukaryota > Metazoa > Arthropoda > Arachnida > Ixodida > Ixodidae > Amblyomma > Amblyomma maculatum. The sequence continues at coordinate 134,297,976 of NC_139345.1, forward strand.
AAGGTTACATAGAAGCTGTAGCTACAGGTCGCAAGGCATTAAGGGAAGTTCTTGCAAGAAAGTGGAATCGTCCGAACAATTATAAGATTACATTCCTCCAGTTCATCAAAAATATGACCAGAATTATGTATTATAACGCGGTCTTAACGCCAGAAAGTTTTGCATTGATAAACTCCTCATATATGCGTTACAGACCATTGCGAACTGAGAAGTTCCAGAATTCAGCTTGGTAAATGCAGTTTGGGAAAGGCTGGTGCACCTATGTGGTTGAACGTCCTAACGCGACTGAGGCTATGGGGACACCTTAGGGAAGGACACTGGAAATTTTGACCATCTAGTCTTCTTTACTGTGCGCTAACAACGCGCTGATATAGGGGTGTCTTGCGTTTACCCTCCATAAAAATACGGTGTCCCCCCCCCCCCCCCCCTATGGAGATCGAACTCAAAAGAAAAGAATTGCCAAAACGTATTGCATTCCCCTTCTAGATTTCGCCCTGTAAAAACGCCTGGGATGCCCTTTCTCTGCAAACTTTGTTTTTGTTACACACAACTAGGGAGGCCCAATTTCTAGTTAAGAAACGGCGTGTCTCACAGATCAGCACGCTGTTCTTTATAGAACTAGAAAAAGACAAAGCAGCGGCTTTTCAAATAGTGTGCAAATTTCTCTAGAAGTTTTGAGCTGTGTAAAAAGTCTTTTACACACATTTAAAATGTATCAGCACTTTTTAAGGTCTCAAGCGCGGCCATGTGTTCCACAATGAGATTTTTCCGCAGGCTAGCTCCTTTCAAACACTATTTAGTTAACGTCAAGGGCTACGGTCGCGTCAGATAGTCTTCCTTCCTTCTCAAAGCTACGAAATTTCTTATTTCCTGCCACAGATAGTACTGCAGCCTAATATTGAGTATATGTTTAAAAGAATGCACAATATCCAGAAAGAAATATTTTTTTCGCCACAGCTTTTAGCACTTCTTCAGATCTTTGCATCAAATATGTCTTGATCTAATGTTGCTTAATCATGTTTTAAACCGACTATATGTATCATGGATGTGCATCGGTCTTGAGAACAACTACATGTACAGATTATCAGTGAACTGATGACTCTCAACGCAATTATTATAAAACGTAAAATGAAAATCACTGCAGTGGAGAGGTAAATTTTGACGATGAAAAATGTTTGTAATTTGCTTAGCATCTGTGAAGAGTTATAAAGTACCAAAAGTGCCAATTTAGCTCCGAACAAAACAGGAGTGAGTGCAGATTCGTAGTCAGTATATTTCAGGTGTAAAATACCCGCTGCCCATACTTTTAATCCGTAGACGACCCTTACTACTTGTCAACACGCACACTGCATATCGCGTAGCTTTTTTGGGCAAACTGAGAGGCAAAGAGTGCTATAACCAATAAGAGCTGAAATTTCCAGACTTGCAGGTTCCAGTTGAAGCGGGCGGGGGAAAGCGCGAGGGAGCGCTGTCCTTTTCACGAACGACAGCTGCAGAAAAGAATACGTTGTGCGGCGGCGACTACACACGTGCCGCGAAAGGTAGAGTCAGATCCCACTAGGGAAACTTGTAAGAAGCACATTCTTCGACATTGGTCGTGTCATTTAGACATGCTTTTCGACCCAGCCGGCCCTGCCGGATGGGCGACGCGGTTACCGCATAAACTTCAAAGCAGGTCCCTACCAACCCACGCAGCTTCTTCTAGGGAAAGGAGTGCTGCTCCTGGTAAACTCCATCGATTTGCGTCAAAAGCTTGTTGCCCATTTTGCCCAGTTCAGGAGTATATGCCCCAGCTTGAGGCGATGACCGGAACCAGGGCCAATAGTTAAATGCTTTTGTCTCCTTCTTAAGAGGTGAACGAACCTCCTTGGTGAGTTAACGATAAACATCACGACTCGCAAACCTGAAAAATCTATGAATTAGGACTTTCGGGTCTTCCATACCCTGAACTTCCCGCCCACAAGGGCCTTTATAGAAAAGCAATGAAGAGGAAACGCACTAATTTTAACAGTGATGAATAGTAGAACTGTTTCTTTGAAATGATTGACTTAGTTCACATAAATAACAAGAACGGAAGATGTTGCTAATCTCACTGACGTTTAAACGAAGGATAACAGCCGGTGCATCAATGAAAGAAGCATGTCTGAATGTTAGGGGCTGGATAACATGGTGGCAGTTCTGCTCTTCAATAAATTACCAGCTCTTTGGATCTGATATATAGAAGCAAGATTGTAATCCTGGTGTGCTTGAACAATGTATCTGGCCTGTGCCGAGACCTCCTTGCGGGCGTGCGAGGGCTTCTTTCTGACGATATGTAAAATGGTGGACATCGCGAGCCGCCTGGAAAGTGAACAGTGGCTTACAGGAGAACTTTGAAACTGTGATCGCTGAACTTGCGCTGCAACCTATCTCGGTCGAAGGTTCGCGTAAAAGCCTCTCGGACCATCCGTTCTGGCTAATCGGTCTGACAGCCTGAACTTGATATCCACACTAGTAAAGTCACCTAGCGGAAGGCTTGTGCATGCTGAAGTAGTTTTTCAGAACCAGCGAGGAGAGCGTGCGCAACACGTGGCCGTAATATTGCGTCCGGCATACTCATAGCCTGCCGGTATTTCGCAAAAGGTGGGGTGGATTTTGTTGCTTCGATCCTGAAGCGATGTTTTATAGGAGAACATTATGTAAAGAAGTATTTGGTTGTAGTTGTTAATGAGTAGCGTTGGCAAGCATAAATATAATTTAGGAAATCTTCTTAGTTAATCCCACTGCTGCTTCATTTTTCTGACGATGATAGCAAGTGGATATGTGGTGCCTATAGCACTGCGACGCAATAGTTCTCTACCGGGTGCTGATATCAATACTGCTCCTCTCTTCTTAATAAGGAACCGTGACGGAGAGCTATATTGAATATGTAGGAGCTAGCAATTTCATCAAAAGTGCAGCATGTTAGGGGTTCCGTTTTGGAGTACTGGCTGAGGTAGTCCGCGGTACCCATCTCTATATTATGCGATTAGTTCTCATTAACGAATCGAGAAAGTCCATGTTGATTTGGTGAAACAGGAGTTCATCGAAACTAGATTACTTTAGAGCTTTACGACGAAGCCAAGCGGTAGGGTGGTGGGTTTTAACACACTGCAGTGTGGAGAGGTCATCTTTCCTTACAATGGATGGGGGTCGAAGATGTAGTTCAGAAGTCGAGCGCTATATAACTCTCTGTGGGCTCAGTGCATACAGCAGCAGTAGTGGATTCCGTGCGGAGTCTTCTCGCTGCGGTCAAGAGCACCCACTTATGACTTGCGTACGTCAACGGCCTGTTTACCTTGCAGGGTATCTCAGCTGGGACTGTAAGGTACTGGTCGATGTTAGGGATGTTTCCAAAATTATTGTCGGGATAGTCTGCTATCAAAAACGCAATCTTATAGCTATTTGGTAGTGCGGTCAGTTGTGGAGCAGCTGCTGTTCAAGGCGCCAGATGTTCAGCTCGCCGGAATCCACCATATAGGCGAAGGTCTTATGCGGTGTTGTTTACGACACACTGCGTCGAATTAGGCAATCCTTCAGACGCTGCCGAAGGACAAGCAAGTTGAATAGATCTGTTTGGAAGGGAACACAGCGCAAAAAGACGAAGGGCAAAGTAACAGAAGCACAAAGACGAGTGCTGTTAGCTCAAGTCTATGTGCTCCTGTTACTTTGTCCTTTCGCGGTGTCTTCCCTTCCAAAATAAACTACAACCAACTCACGCAGCTCGGCATCCTACCAAAGTTGGATAGAGGTCTTGCCAATGCAGAATTGCGCCGACACTACGCACGAGACAAGTGGCAAGGGAGATGGCATTCCCAGCACTGCTCCAAACATTTTGCTAATGACATTCTTTATGGCCTCGAATGATATCATTTGAGCAACAAAGGGAATTTCCGCAGGTTATTGCGACAATCTCCATAAAGGCCAGATTCTCGTTCCCAGGCATCAGTGTAGGGACAACCCTGATAGATGAATTATCTATATGTCCGCGGGCCACCTCTGCTTCAATGTGTGCTTCATGCCTGCAGCTTCCCTGAAATTATAGTACTGTATTGAAATTAGGCGTACGAAGACGACGAAAAGCTGCTTTTACACACTCAGCATTTACACACATGTTTAATGCTAAAACGGTATCGTAGCAATAAAGCCAGCCCTCACCTGTCGCAATAAAACGACGTACGACTTGCGATGCGCATACAGAACAGTGTCGAACTCCGATTGTGCCATGTGATCTGGTTCCCAACCGTGGCTTGAGTGCTTCGGGTCGGCATTAGGAGAGTTGTACTAGGGGTGTAAATCTAGCATGAAGCGGTTATCGAATAGTAGAGGCGGTGGGTGCACATGAAGTAACACAAGCTCCTGCGAGGTTCTCGTACTGTAGACGTATTTGAATAATTTGCCAAACAGACAATCACGTACCATGATGGGCTACACGCAGCCTACAGAAGCACGGAAAGACAGTTTAGAAAAACAGGAAATTAAACCGAGCCCGACAGCATAGCGGTGCCTGAATATGGTTGACCTGGCATTATTATGTGGCGAGTTCTTGTATGTCTGATACATGAGCGGCTGTGAGCGCTGCGTGGTTGAAGTGGACGAGGTGACGTTAGAACCTCGGCCCACAATGAAACTGTAGACTTGATATCGATTTAGCTTGATCGGCCGATTGCGAAATATACGCGTCAGCACGTTGGGTTTCACATCGCTTTTAGTTCGAAATTAGGGTTTCAAATATAGGCTTCATCCAATGATCGGTGTATTCGGTGACTATGCACTTTAACAGTAGTGCCGTGCAAACTTTGGGTACGCTCCACACATCTTAGGACGCCAAATAGATAACAGTGCGTACTGGATTCATTCCGCACTGATGTACATGAAGATGACGACTTAAAATGTAGATCGCCAAAGAGGGACAGTTAAATACGCGGGTGTTTGGCTCCTAAAAATTCGTGGTCTAATTCGCGGTGGCCTGGCACTGGTTTTCAGGCAACTTCGGCGTCGGTTGACCTTGGTCGTAGGACCTTGAACAGTTATGCGGAATAATGGATGCCTTATGCAGAGAGAGTTCACAGCAGTTGTTTTAGAGCACCACATCACAGCTCCACCTTCACGGACGTTTCCATAGCATGGATCTAAATGTTTGGCTCAGAGTAATAGAATGAAGGCTCAGAGAAATAGATTGATAGGGCACTGCAGCCCGTTCCGCGAAACGTAATGTCCTTGTGCCTCAAACTAATGCTTTGGTCGGGGCTTGCTTTTTATTTCTGCGAACCCCCTCCTTTGTTCTGCATTGACTTAAAATATCGACTTATAATTATATCCTGATATCTTCTGGTCATTAAGATTCTGCGACTATAAATATCAGTTATGATTTCAACACGCCACACAACAGTTCCTTTCAGATCCTTAAGACCTCGGCTATTATTCTTGACCGCAAAAGGAACATTCTACAAATGAATGACTTATTGGGATTTGGGACGCTATAAGCGTGCCAGTACTTGTGCGCTCCGTGACACTAGCAGTGAACTTATGTCGCATGCTACAAAACATGCACTGTTAAATGGAACAGGAGCTTTACGTGGGTACCGATAAGTGGCTAAAAATTTGAGGAATTCTGACACTCGCTTATATTGCCTGAATGCGTCCTTCACACTCGTTTTTCATCATTTAGTACTTGTAACTATACTCGATTTATTATTTAATCACTGTATCGTCCTTCTCACGGTCGGACGAAATTTCAATTTATAGTTTAAGCCGCTTCTGGTGTTTGGGAAAGTAAACGCATCGGTTGCAAACTTAAATAACTTGAAAGTCACGCGCGCTAAATAGTGCATTTTGTTCTTGCAACATGGCGTTGTTTGCCCTTGGGAAATGTACAAGCAAGCAGCACGCAAAAATGGTGTGGAAATTTGCTCTCTTCAATCATTTAACAGGAGGCATCAGAGCGATATGCTCTTAACAAAACTATGTACAATCGGCATGAGTGGGAATGCGAAAGCACTGAGATACCGTACTGATGAAATTCCTAGTGTCTGACTTCATTCGTGTGCCAAATATGCTTTGTACTGTAACATGTCTTTCTGCTTGATAAGCCCCCCCCCCCCCCCCCCCCACACACACACAATACGGGACTGCAAAACAATTTGCGGGCATGATGTGCAATGACACCCTAGTTAATAGAAAAGGCGAAGTAATATGGCCACTTCCAAGCGTGCGTTGATAATGCTCGTATAACCACATTCACGAACTTGTAAGAGGTCTGCACGAGTGGCCTCGAAATGAACACACATCTCAAAACTCAGAGGAGTATAAACTTTTCGCTTTATGTATAGGAGAACTCAACGCCTCTAGAACGTGAAAGAAATAATGGCTGCACCCGCCTGGAACGTGGAAGCATTGGCAGCGATCTTTTTCTATATTGGAAGGGCCACCACTAAGAGAAGTTGTGTTCTAAGGTAATGGCGATTTACAGAGTCAGTGCTCAAACCTGATAGAGTAGGGTGAAAGGACGCAGAGAGCTTTATTTCGGGGGAATAGGTCTCGAAAGAGAAGGATGTAGTTTCTGAGCGTCGCTAGATGGAAAATCATAAACTGCTGCAAGGGTTGGGGCTCTGGTGCCCGCTTACCTGCAGATAACAGTTCAATCAATAACAGAAACTGTTAATTTGTGTCAGGGTCATTGCACGCCATATTTTGCAAGGTAATGAAAGCGAACGTTTGAAATAAGACGGCTAAGACAAATATGAGCTTTATACGTAATGCCATTCATCAAGATAAAGAGTAATAAGATCAAGCGCCACCGCAAAGAGGCAAATAAAAAGGAAACAAAGGCTCTCTTTCATCATTGTATGCTCTCGCATATTACTGAACATTTGTCTGTGTTTTAGTTTCCAAAGTTAACATATTTCTCTAGACTACCACTACATTTTTGCCACTTCTCTAATAGGCAGGCTGCAAATTCTGATATTTATATATGCTACACAGCGACGCCCTTTTTTATTAAGCAATACAATGCAGAAGTCTGAGTAGTATCGCTCTCTGATTAGTAGTACAAAAGAATAATAACGTCGGTAATTTGGTAGAGATTTGTTATGCTCGTCAGGCCATTCACTTTGGAAAGCTGACTCGCTGCTAACTTCATTTTTCCACCGTTTGTAACCACACTTACTGTCCTGTTTTATTTAGAACTGGGGACTATCATACGTGAAAGAACTACATGCACTCACTCATCGTGATCGTTCGCCAAAATAAAAAAGTAAGGAAAATTTCGAATAAAAAGATATTTTCACTAAATCAATACACGCGTTTTCAAGAAGCCTCTATTAGTTTAAATTTAGAAGATTGAAACTTGTGCTTACTTTTATCCCAGTGCGGTGTTAGTACCACAGCGCAATTTCCATCGGTGTAATTAAAAAAGTAGTTGTTTGTTGACGTCACTGTGTTGCTTCCTGGAAAATAGTGCCGCAATTTCCGCTCACTGAACCATAAATATTGCTCTCGAATTGAGGATACAGTGAATACTGCGACTTTTCGCCCAACGGCGACCATGATTGCGAGAATACAGCAAGTAACCAAAAAAAAATTTCAAACGTTAGAAGACCACTTATTATGAATTAACATGCTTTGTATTTGTTATTTATGTCATCCGCCCGCTTGCAAGAATTTTCGCAAATTTATGCTGCATATACGCTGATGTAAAAAAAAAACACTAAACATTCTAACTTTGAAGCTTCCCCACTACTGCAAAAACCTTCTCCTCAGATTGCAGGCCGGACCGTTTATATAAAAAGGGTACAACTGTGCATAATACCATCATGACTCTAGAGCTCGAACATTCGCACAAGCCAGCAATCAGATGCAAGACGCCATCGCTCCTTTTTCTACCTCTTCAAGGAGCGCTTGGTTGAAGACAAGAACAAAATTGTCTAGTGACTTATACTGGCAACAGTGATCACTTCACTAACAGCGGAAAGGTAGACAACGAACACTGTATGAATGTCACACACAGGTGGAACGCAATCAGCGTTCAAAGAAATTTCGTATCCAAAAAAGAAGCGGAATCCCCTTAGCTGGCACTGAGAGGTAAAAAATGTTGACTTTGATGCACGTATATCCATTCTCTATAATAACTTTTTAAAATCGCATGGAATACCTTGCACGGAGCTCCCGCCAACAAAAAAGCATTTATTATCAGCATAGCTTTACTTTTGAGCATAATCATCGCGGTATTCACCTAACAAGTTTGCTGTCCGCGGCTGTTAATATGAACTTTAGCCATGCGCAAGCAGGGTTTTCCACCCATTACGCCGTTATATAGCTAGACTACATTAAATATTTCCATTGCACTGATTACTGACCTCACAGGTAACGGAATCGCAAAGAAGTGTCAGGCAAGAAGTGGAGGCCACCGCAAAAACAAAGAAACTTTCAATCTGCTTTTCCGTTCTTTAAAACGCAACTGGGGCAGCCAACTGCGCGGTCGCATTGGTCGTTACTTCTACACTCAAGTAATGAATGTTCTCAGCGCCGGCAGCAGACGTTTTCACCTCGTTTGATAGATGCCAGCTTGGAATAGAGCACAAGAAGCAAACTATCCTAAAGCAGCCACTTCGGTCCTTGGTCGACCACTATCACCCGTTTATGTCATGCGCACAACCGGCTTGCTGGGTCTTCCTGTAAAAAAAAAAAGACCAGTCCTTCTTTGATTTTTGTTTCTGGAGCTCACCACAGCGCATGTATTGGAGGCCGCAACCTGAAAGACCCAACCAAATACACGATAGTGGCGTTTGCTCAAGTATCGTCTAGCCGTATTTGAGGCAAAGCTTTCTAGGGAGCTCGAATCGACTGGCACAATATATCATAGTAGTGAATCTTGGGGGGCTTTTATTATAGTATTTAACCTATGAGCCTTGGTCGTCAGCCTATACACCACATTATTCGAAATTATGCAAGACAGGTGGAAGGGAAAGCAGAATATGTAAACGAAAAGGGTGGAGGAACGGGCTAGTTGGTAAATCATCTTGGAAAGCAAAATAGCGCAATTCAAAACACAGACGCAGGAAGGGAACGACAACAAAACACAGACACAGGAAGGGAACGACAACACAGCGCTGTGTTGTCGTTCCCTTCCTGTGCCTGTGTTTTGAAGTGCGCTATTTTGCATTCCTATGTAAAAGAAAGACCGAACATATATAAAATGAAGCGCCTGGTGGCAGCAAAGCAGGAGTATTCTGCAGTGCAAATACCTCAATGGCTCTGGACGATTCTGTGGTGGCGTCAATGAGCTCCCTTGCGTTACCAGACCATCGTTGATGAGCTGGGCCTCCGACTGCTTTAGTACGTGGCGCAGTTTAGGCACTCCTGATATGAAGAATGGTCGAGGTGTCACCGCACCATGGCCATGCATTATTGAAATGTTGGATTGAGTCTGTGTTGATGGTGTATGTTGGAAAAGTGAGTCTCGATTTGGGTCAGCCTCTCTGCATCTGATAATGTGAAAGGTGTGTTTATTGAGGGGGAAAGATGCGTAGAACGATTTATAATGAACCAAGGGTGTATATGCCTGTGCTGTGAGTGCTCGTTCGGGTAGAGCGACAGAGTTATTGCCTTCCAAACGTTATTTAAGAGGGGCTACATTATTACAACACTGAAGTTGAGAGTGGCTCCCGATATACAGAGAAGAAGATCATAGAATATGCCTTTGGCGAAAGGTAAAAAATCAGCGTGCGGTAATTTCTACTGTTAATTGATGATAAGTGAAATGGCAATAGCGTTCGGCGTCATCAAGTTAGGGAGCTCAAAGGGTGCAACAAGGAAGAGGGAGAACTGATGACCTTAACAAAATTCTATTTCGCGTGGAGTGTGTGGAAGTCTTCGTCCATACATACACCAAAATTCAGTTGCAAAAACAAACAATGAACGGTCTGAAAACAGAACAAAATTCATAAACTACGACATGTTGAAGCGGGCTTGACTTCTTTTCCACGGGAAACCATGGGAATGTTAACAGCTTTAGGTAAAAACAGAAATGAGAAGTAGCGCGTCGTGAGGAATACGAAAACAACGCTGTAGTTTAACTCTTCTAAACAAAATAAGACATAGAAAAAGCTCTGGTGCAATCGGCAACATATCACTAGACCTGCCAAAGCATAGACGAGTGCAACGAACTGTCCTACTAGGTTTAGAATACTTAATTCACAGTGCTTTTTCAGTCACCGCTGAGAATCCTCTGATATGTCACAGTCTTTCGTGCACACTTCACACACCGTCGAACGTGTTGTCCATGACGTCTGAAGAATCGTCTAGTTGTCGGTTCACAATCGACGAAGAAAATTGTGCAATTGGTTCACCATTCCTTAACCCAGACCTCCATGCCCTCACCCATTGTCGAAGCGGGGGCAGAATTCTTCGCCTATGCAGTAGCCTCAGCCAACAAAGCTCTGCGCAGACCCCCTGTCCGAACCTGCAGCCGTAGTTGAGGGACCTGTTCGTCACATGGATTTCTGTCTGAGCTGCTACTCTAGCACGCTTATTCTCGAGCAACTTTTCTAGTGAAGCGGGTCGGCGAGCACATGTGCCACGTGATCTCAGGCAACCTACCGCCTGGTGGCAAAGTAACCGCTGTCGAGGCAACCGAAGACACCATGCAAGGCTGTCTTTTATTTCGAGACTCAAGCCCAACGACTGGCTACGTATTCTTCAAAGTGAGCTGCGAGACACATCCGCAACATAGCCACATCTGGCGAGGCAGAGTTGGGAACGAGGCGCAGCACGCTGGTGGCACAGCGTTATCAGCTTATGCTAGTCAAGTGTTGTGACGGCCCGACACAGCGCCCGAGCTCTTCCGGCTTATGGTGAAATTACACCCGACAACCTTGGGGAAACACGGCATAGTGCAAATTTTCGCCTCAACTCGCTGAGGAGACGCCATCGACTATAGTTTGTGGGCTCACTGTGCGTCCTGTGCGGGGCGGCCGTTGAGGAAATTTCTTTTTTGTTGTTTGCGGACTAAAGAGGGAACTCCTTCAGCCTGTGCTGGAGAGCGCTTTTTTTTTTACTGTTGTAATTGTTTTGGAATGTTCCTCTATAGAAGGGTTCTAAGAAGCCTTTTCCATATATTGTTTCTGATTCGAAGGCGCTGGGTTCTTGTACGTTTTTTGTGTGATTTGATTACTCAGTACGCGTCGTAATAAATTTTTGTTCTCATGTCAAGTTCCGGACGTAGTCCTTGTGTTGTCGAATTCTCCTCACTAACTTTCCTATTTTCCTGATATATTTTATTTTGAAGTGAGCATACATCAATGCATTGACATTTTCCAGTGTGACCTCTCTTTCGGGGACAGAAGACAGTGCCAACATTTTCGCAGGTTGGAGCGCTGCTTAAATCAGCGTGTGTTCTTAGTGTTGCTTTAACATAATGTATAACCAATTCGGCCAATGAGCAAAGTGGCTGAAGTGCCTTGGTTTTACTGATATTGGCTACTGCTCAATCGTGCTAATAACGGAAGGTGGAAAACGGCAGGACGAGCCTCTTTCCTATCGTTTACTTCCTTCCGTATGCATTTTAGTGCGCTTGCTTTACCATTTCCAAAGCTATACACCATCTAGACCAGATACAACTTTTGTTATGTTACCCAACTCAAATTTGGCGCAGGGCCACGTTTTTTATTTCAGTTTGATTGATAAGGCTGTTCGTTGCTTTCCGGGACATGTCGGTGTGTACTAGAAGAGAATCAGTATTTCAGGTCAAAAACTTCAGTAAAAGTGATTTTTCAGACATCTTGTAAACCTATTATTATATAAGTGTGCACTCTATTTTATTTTGAAAATTCTTTCGTGTAATGCCTTCGGGCCCTTAAAGTATCTAAAATAATAATGAGCATCCACTCTTTATAAACTTCTTCAATCCTTTGTTTTAATTTTATTCTATCGGTTCACGATGCAGCGCCGTCAACTGTACGGATAAAGTCTTTTTATAACTGCTGGCTAAATCATTGTCGGGAGTCTCAATGTTATGTGCAGATATCGGCCTCTGTAGGTCTGTTTGTGGTACGCGTTACTGTAGAACATTAGTATTTCAGTTTGCCGAAACATCCATAAGTGGAAGGTTCCTTTCTCAACCTCTGGTATGCATTGTATAGCCTGTTCTATAGATTTCAAGTGAAGTAAATTTTCTTTATTCAAGGTCTCATGGTGCTTGAAAGGAAGTTGTCTACGGGCTTGAAGATCTTTGGCTGCGCCTGGATTGTACTGAGGGTTGTTTTTTCCGGCATCTCATAATTAGATTTTTTATAGCAATCAAGGTGAAGGCTCCCATTGATATTCGTTTTACCTATAAGTACAAGCCTTTTTGCATGACAGATGTTTTCCGGTAAACATACTTTCAGAAGGTGACGCACGTCGTCTCCGCTAAGTGGGGTTCGTTCACCTAGTGTATCTTCACATTTTGAGGCGGCTCGAATGAAGGCCACAGAACGCTGTCACGGCTGCGTTTGTGAAAAGCAATCTGATGTGAAAGGGGACAAGACATTCGACCCATTCAAGGCTCAATAGGCCAACCGGTTCGATGGAATGCCCAGCATATAAAATCTGCTCTCTCTTTTTCACGTTTTTCCTGACGTGATGTTGGGAGATCATTCCAACAAAAAGCAACGCCAGGAATACCGGACTCCAGGATTGGATGAAGACAGAACTATACCCGAGGACATTGGACTTGCCTAGGAAATTTCAAGCCGTCCTTAGCTGCTTGATTACTGTATGCTGACTTTTCGGTGGTTTGAATTTATTCAGAAGACCATTCAATATTTGAACAGTGTGCTTACTGTGGAGTTTCCTTTTCCGTTTCTGATATCGTTGAATAATTAATAAATGTAGAATTTCCTTTTCTTAGCTTTTTGCACAAAATAACAATTCTTACCAGGGTGAAGGTACTGGCTACTGGGCATGCTTTATGTTCCGTAGCGCAACAAGAAGACATGAGACCGACACAAACTCTACTCTATCGAATGTGTTCCTTTTGTGGTGTATCCCTTGTTTTTGGTTGCTCTATGAAACAAAGCCACTATGTTCGCATTGTCGGAAGGGAAGATCACGATGTGTGGGGCGTTCAGGAGGCTTCTAGAGCTTCTCTTTCATCTCATCCGGGGATACCTTGTCTTATTACCTGCGTTTCCATGATGGAGTTTAGTATATCGGAAAGTGTGCATCTTCCAGATAGTTTTTCTAGCAACGATACTATGTTTAGAAAAGGAGGTAAGGCAACCTGAATGCTAATTTTGTTTTCTTTGGACAGAGGCAAATGATCCCGGGATATTTCCTTAAGAGGAATTAGCGATATACAAAATCACCTAAGGGAACATTCTTGTGTTGGTATTCTTGGTCAAATAGAGTCGCGTACTTGGCGAAGTGTTTCTCCGCTTCGACGACGTGCTTTTTTTGACCAAAACCTGTATAGATGCTAGGGACTTGGGCATGTTGTCTTCGATTTGGCGGCAAGAGCAGCCGTCGACTACTTTCCTTTTAACCATGACACGAAATATACCCATATATTCGCACACCAGCTGTTTCTACTGATCGGTCAGGCCTAGAGGGCCCTATTCGCCAATGGTTTCCTGGAGGACCTGGGTGAACAACCCACGTTATACTTTGTATTGTAAGGGTGCGTTGAAGCTCAGGTCGGTGCTCAGGTCGACCGTTTAACTAGCGCCTCAGTCTCTTGCGTCTTCGTCTTTTGTCTGCCGTCTTCTTTTTTAGCACGCGCCTTTCCACACACGATCGTCGTCTTTGTCACCATCGTTAATCACCGAGCGTTGGTGTGACATTAAAATTATCCCCGGGAGAAAAAAGAGGCATCCTGCCGACTCATGGTGTGGGCACAACAGGCGGGTCGTAACAGGGCTTGAGGCGGTCAACGTGGACTGTTTCACGCCCGCGGCGACGCATATCCGGTGTCGGTACAAGCGGTTCTATAACATAGTTCACCGGAGAGGTCTGGCAAATAACCCGATATGGGCCATGGTATTTGGAGGCAAGTTTGGTAGAGAGGCCGGAAGGGATGGCAGGAACCCAAAGCCACACGAGGGAGTCTGTGCTGTATGAAGGAGCTGGACAAAACGGTGCGCGAAGGAACTGCTGGTGACCTTGGTTCTGGGTTGTAAATGAACGGGCCAACTGGCGACATTCTTCTGCATATGCTGCTGCTTGAGAGAGGGTGGTCGCTTCGGAGGTGTCAGGGCGATAAGGAAGTATCGTGTCCATAGTTGAGGTGGGTTCACGGCCGTATAGAAGGAAAAAGGGGGATGTTAGGTTTGGGGGTCGCGAGTGCCGGGGTAGCGTACCGCTGCGGCGCGCGGCCCCTCGGTAGCGTTGGCCTGGCGGCTCCGTCGTGGACGGCGGACGGCATCAAAGGTGTCAGCAAAGACGAGGCGTCTTTTAACGAAACAACCTTTACTGTAACATCAGGAAGAAACGGGCAGTGAAGCTGACCCGGAGAGATTACAGACACTCTCACATAGCTGGTGTCTAGCGTCGTGCCAACGGCGCGTCAAAGTAGTCTCTGTCCCAGCGGAGTCGGCCGCTGCTTTTTATAGGTTTTTCCAGTTCACAGGGAAAGGGTAAACCCTCACAGGAAAGGGAGAGCCAAACATGTTGGTTCACGACGAATGACTCAATCGCAGGTGTTCCGACCTCATCTCCTCCACCTCCTGCAGACAGGAGAGGGCGACGCACTTTCCCTCGATCTCCAGGCTTGGCCAGCTTTTGCACACACACGCACGCACACACATTTGGCGCGTGGCAGGAACACGCCGAGACTTGTCGGCGGGAGGAAGCGTTGCGCGGCCGATGAACGGCGTCGAAATGGCCGATCCGCTCGCGGTTCTGCCTGTTGCTATGCGGTGGCCGCGTCAGCTGCCCCACTTGTCGGTGGAGAAACGTAACAGACTGCCCCGCCGGGGAAGGGAGATCCCGAAGGGCAGGGGACTGCATCCGCTGTCCGGAGGGATCGGGATGTTGCTGCTAGCCGTGTTCATCCGACCCTGTTTCTCTTGAGCCAGTCAGCCTGAAGAATTCCTTGGCAAGTCCGGGTTTCCAAGGCACTTTGCAACTTGTCTTCAGGAGAGATTTCTGATAACCTACAGCATCACAACCACGCTAAAAACTCAACCGTTCAGCCAGCAAGCACGGCACAAACTTCACTAAGTTCTGCTAGACTATTTCCCTCCTATGCCCCCATCTACATTAAAGGACAGCTTAGCAGCACTTGGAACGCGTCCACAAATTTGAAAATCGCATTTTCAAAACAGCTCTTCAAACAAAGATAATACAATACAAATGTTCAAAATCCTATGCCAGGAAGAAAAACACCAACAAGTGAAAACGGGCTTCTTCTCACGTTAGGAGCTTCGACTTAAGCCATCGGCGTTACCGTTGAGATCACCCTTTTCACTAAAGCTTCGGCTGTCCGTTTCACGGAACAACCGTACCTTCCTGTTTCTGTGCGAAGAAACACATGAGCATGAATCACTCACATTTCGGAACAACCTATCCCTCTCCTTACGTGTTGCGCACCAGTCACGCATTTTCTGGGCACGGGCGCATTTGTGCCTTTGGGATAGTCGCTTTCTCTTTCGCGATAGCTTCAACTTTCTCGCTTCTTTCTCGCGCCTGCCTTTCCGTTTTTCTCTACGGCAGCATTGAAACACATGGTTTGTGCTTTCTTTTCGCAATCTTTGGAGTTTGCTCTCCTTACGATGGCAGCATTCTTCCTCGCGCCTGCCCTTTCGCGTTTTTCGTCGGCAGCGCTGGAATACTAGCCTTCTGCTTTCTTTTTGCAGCCGTTTGAGCTTGCTCTCCTTACGACGGCAGCAATCTTTCTCGTGCCTGCCCTTCCGCGTTTTTCGGTGGCAGCACTTGAATACTCTAGTCCTACTTTCTTTCGGCGCGAGCTCTGGCAAGCTAGCGGTAACCGGAGCTAGTAGGACACCGGTGTCGTCGAAGCGGTTAAAGTGCGGTGCAGCGTCTGCATCGCAGCCAGCAGCGCATGACTCACTTTCCGTCAAGTCCGAACGACAACTGCTCACGCCAGCCCTCAAGCTAGGCATTTCCTCTGGCGGCGCCGCGGCTGCATCGCATGACTCACTTTCAGTCAAATCCGAACAACCGCTTATGCCAGCCCTCAAGCTAGGCATTTCCTCTGACTCGCCACTCGCGTTACACGGGTCCTCCGATGAGCCGCATCGCTCAGCGTTAACCGGCGCACGCTCAAGCTCCTTCGACAGCTGGGGCGCTTCGGATTGCGTGAGGGTCATGTGTGCCACGTCCGCGTTCGCACTGGGGTTGCTTTCGCGAATACAACCTAGCGTGGTTTCGGAGCACGAACTATTGTGACTCTGCTCTGGTCGTTCGCTGTCGCCTTCGCAAGTCTCGCTCTCTACAGCGGACGCGCACTCCTGGTCGGTCTGCCCTGCCTGATCACAACTCGCGGGTTGCGCAGCTTCCCTGATTGGCAATTCGCTTTTCTGCGCGCCCTGCTCTACAACACAGTCGATTTCGGAGACTGAAAGTTTCTCCTTTTCTAGCTCATTTCCATCTCCGCCACGCTCTGCACAAGCTTCTGCTTTCGACTCGAGAGACGGTTCAGTTACTACCAGTTCCCCACACTCATATGATGGAACTGTATCTCCTGCAGCTACTTGGGTCGGCGTACAGTTCACCTCGCTTAACGGCGTCACTTCGGACTTCTCACCGATTAAGCCTGTGCTAATCGTCTCAGCTAGTGGCTCGACCAAGGTAGCACAATAATACTCTTCTGTTCTAGAATCGGTCGGCTCGCTACTGCGGTCACATTGCTCGGCCGCTTCCCCAAGCTGTTTCTCACACTCCGGTGCAAGTTCGATTTGCTCCGGAACTTCCGCACTGTCTAGCCATTCGCTTACAGCGGCTTTCAACTGATAGGCCAAATCAAAGTATGCCTTATTACAATGTTTCTCGCTCTCATATCTCTTCCGAAGATCCTGAGGCGTTATCTGATATCGTATCAGCAATGACTCTTTTAGTTCATCGTAATTTTTCAAGCGGTCGCCAACCAATCGCTTGATTTCTTCCGACGCTTCAGCGGAAAGAAGAGCTACCAACTTCTGCGCCCAACTATCTCGCTCGAAGCGTTTACTTCTGCAGATATTCTCAAAGTCTGCCAAATAATCTGCCATATCCTCGGCGATGAGGAACGGTGGTAGACCATCTCGCGGTATTGAACCGTTAGACCGCATGGCATTGTTAATGGCATTGCAAAGCTTTTCCGCGCTCATTCCATGTGCTGACGCCTCCAGCTGTATTAGTTTCATTACGCGGGCAGACTGCTTTTCTCTCTCCTCGCGACGTTCCCTACGTTCACGTTTTTCTTCCTCGTGACGTTCGTCAGTGATCTCAAGGCATTCCAAAAGCTCGTCATCTTCAGCTTCCAACGCAAGAATAGCCTTTAACACTTCTCGTTTTTTGAGTTTGCCTGACAAATTCAGACCCAACTCCTCCGCAAGCTCCAGCAATTTCGGTTTGCGCAACGACTTCAAATCCAAATTCATGGCTGTTCCGAGTGCTGCCTTCTCTACTGCCCACTATTGCCTTGCTGCACTTAACCCAGCAACAACGACAACACAATTACCAGCTCTGTTCTCTACTTACCAAAAGCCTGGCAAAACTCAGTAGAAGAAAGTCCCGCACTCACCAAACCTCGCAGCCAAGAATCCAACGCCGTCGTTCCGCTGCAGGCAACCAGTCATCACACAGGGCTCGTTGCACTGCTCCCGCCTTTCCGCTGAGCTGCTTTGATTCACGGGTCACGCCTTGGACATCTCCGCTCTTCCCACCAGATGTTGCACCTCGGTCAGGCCTGGCTCGTTTCACCGACCACGGTCACTGCTTGGTCGTCCTCGTCTCTCCGCTTTCCGCTGTTCACCAGTTGTTGGACGTCGGTATCGCCTGGCTCGTCCCTCCAACCACGGTTACGGCTTGGTCGTCGTCGTCCCACCGCTGTTCACCAATTGTTGGACGACGGTATCGCCTGGCTCGTCCCTCCAACCACGGTTACGGCTTGGTCGTCGTCGTCCCACCGCTGTTCACCAATTGTTAGGTTTGTGGCTCGCGCGCCCCTCGGTAGCGTTGGCCTGGCGCCTCCGTCGTGGACGGCGGACGGCATCAAAGGTGTCAGCAAAGACGAGGCGTCTTTTAACGAAACAACCTTTACTGTAACATCAGGAAGAAACGGGCAGTGAAGCTGACCCGGAGAGATTACAGACACTCTCACACAGCTGGTGTCTAGCGTCGTGCCAACGGCGCGTCAAAGTAGTCTCTGTCCCAGCGGAGTCGGCCGCTGCTTTTTATATGTTTTTCCAGTTCACAGGGAAAGGGTAAACCCTCACAGGAAAGGGAGAGCCAAACATGTTGGTTCACGACGAATGACTCAATCGCAGGTGTTCCGACCTCATCTCCTCCACCTCCTGCAGACAGGAGAGGGCGACGCACTTTCCCTCGATCTCCAGGCTTGGCCAGCTTTTGCACACACACGCACGCACACACATTTGGCGCGTGGCAGGAACACGCCGAGACTTGTCGGCGGGAGGAAGCGTTGCGCGGCCGATGAACGGCGTCGAAATGGCCGATCCGCTCGCGGTTCTGCCTGTTGCTATGCGGTGGCCGCGTCAGCTGCCCCACTTGTCGGTGGAGAAACGTAACAGGGAGAAGCCGGTCGTGCTTTGTATGGCAGTATTATAAGCGTACGTGACGAATGGGAGAAGCCGGTCCCAGTTTGAGTGGTAGGACGCGACATACATGGCCAGCATGTCACTTAAGGTGCGGTTAAAACGTACCGTCATGCCATTTGTCTGCGGATGGTAGGCCGAGGTAGAACGATGGACAATGCGGCACTGCTGAAGAAGGGCTTCAATGGTCTCGGAAAGAAAAACACGGCCACGGTCACTGAGCAATTCTTTAGGTGAACCGTGGCGCAGAACGAGATGGTGCAGGACGAAAGACGCAACGTCTGGCGCCGACGCAGAAGGTAAGGGAGATGTTTCTGCGTAGCGGGTAAGGTGGTCAACAGCCACGATGACCCAACGGTTACCAGCTGGAGTGACTGGTAGTGGCCCGTAAAGATCAATACCAACACGATCGAATGGTCGGCTGGGGCAGGATAAGGGCTGCATCGGAACGGTGGAGTGGTGTGGAGGGTTTTTGCGGCGTTGGCATTCCTGGCATGCGCGAACGTAATGACGCACGAAGCGGTACATACCCTGCCAGTAATAGCGGAGGCGAAGACGGATGTAAGTTTTCAACACTACGGCGTGGGCACACTGAGGATCGGCGTGAAAAGCGGCGCATATTTCCGAACGGAGATGCCGAGGAATGACAAGGAGCCGCTTGCGTCCGTCGGAAAGGTAATTTCGGCGGTAAAGCATGCCGTCGCGGATGGAAAAATGACGAGCTTGGCGGTGAAGCGTACGGGAAGCTGGGCGCAGAGAAGGTGTAGATAAAAGCCTGAGAAGAGAAGCGATCCAAGGGTCTTGCCTTTGTACATTGGGCATGTCGGCAATTTCTAGCGAAAATGAGTCACTTCTGGTGATTGCTGTCAAGTCAGAGCCGCATTGAAGAGGTGACCTAGACAGGGCGTCGGCATCAGAATGCTTACGGCCAGACCGGTAGGTGACCTGAATGTCGTACTCTTGTAAGCGGAGGGCCCAACGAGCAAGACGGCCGGATGGGTCTTTAAGGGTGGACAACCAGCAGAGTGCGTGATGGTCCGTAACAACAGAAAAGGGACGACCGTAGAGATATGGGCGGAACTTCCCAATGGCCCAAATGATGGCCAAGCACTCCTTTTCGGTTACAGAATAATTCTTTTCGGCCTTTGTTAAGGTACGGCTGGCATAAGCAACAACGTACTCTGGGTTGCCGGGATTTCGTTGTGCAAGGACAGCGCCGAGACCTACACCGCTGGCATCAGTGTGAATTTCGGTAGGCGCCGTAGGGTCAAAATGGCGGAGAATCGGAGGCGACACTAGAAGGCGCCAAAGTGTCGAAAAGGCCTCATCACAGTCTGATGTCGAAGACGAAAGAATGGCGTCACCGGCAAGGAGATCTGTCAGCGGCGAGATGATCGAAGCGAAATTGCGGACGAACCGACGAAAATACGAGCACAGCCCGATAAAACTACGCAGCTCCTTTAGAGAAGTTGGGCGTGGAAACTCAGCTACTGCACGGAGTTTCGCAGGATCTGGACAAACACCGTCTTTCGAAACAACGTGTCCCAATATAGGAAGCTGGAGAGCCCCGAAGCAGCACTTCTTCAAATTTAGTTGCAGGCCGGCATCAGTCAAACACTTTAGCACACGCTCGAGACGGTCCAAATGTGACGTAAAATCTTTTGAAAACACGACAATATCGTCCAAGTAACAAAGGAAGTCATGCCACTTGAGTCCGCACAGAATTGTGTCCATCATGCGCTCGAAGGTGGCCGGCGCGTAGCATAATCCAAACGGCATGACGTTAAATTCATAGAGACCATCAGGTGTCACAAAGGCGGTTTTTGGTCGATCGTCAGCTGCCATGGCTACCTGCCAGTAGCCCGAGCGAAGATCCAGAGATGAAAAGAATTCGGCGCCTTGAAGGCAATCGAGAGCGTCATCAATACGTGGAAGGGGGTATACGTCTTTTCGCGTTATCTTGTTCAAACACCTGTAATCAACACAGAACCGTATAGAGCCATCCTTTTTCCTCACGAGAACAACTGGAGAGGCCCAAGGGCTGTGCGAAGGCTGGATGACGCCACGCTGAAGCATGGCATTAACGTGCTCGGTGATAACTTGACGTTCAGCAGCCGACACCCGATAAGGGCGCTGGCGTACCGGGGCGTGCGTACCGGTGTCGATGCAGTGAGTGACTACGGATGTGCGCCCCAAAGATGTCCGAGGAAGGTCGAATGATGAACGGAAGCGCTGCAGCAAGCTGACGAGCTGGTCGCGTTGATCTGCTGAAAGGCTGGCATCCAGACAGCCAGAAAAATCTGCAGCGGAGTCATCGTTCTGTACAGAAGCGGGCAAGTCAATAGTATCGAGTTGCAGTGGGGTTGGGTCTTCTGAGACGGCAGATGTCATGGCGTCATCAAAGGACTCGACATGACCAAGACGTTCTCCACGAAGAAGCGTTGACGGACAAGGCGACGGGTTAGAGACGTATATGGCGCTGTAGCCACCACAGAAAGTCAGAAGGGCGAAAGGCAGGACTAAGCAATGGCGACGATTAGCGGCGTGAGTCGGAGTGAACAGAACTGTCGAATCAGAGAAGCCGGCGCAGGAAACGGGCACGAGGACGGTAGAGCAAGCGGGGATGTCAGTATCTTCGGCCACAGTTATCTTATCGACGTGGAGCGGTGTGTCAGACGAGGCAGCAGGTGAAAGCGGAGACAATTCGATGCTGGCTCGGGCACAATCAATAATCGCATGATGACTGGTAAGAAAGTCGCAACCCAGAATCATTTCGTGAGAGCAGTGAGGCAGCACAAGAAATTCGGCGACGTACAAAACACCCTGAATGACAATTTGAGCTGTGCACGCCGCAAGCGGTTGAATGCGATGTGAGCTGGCAGTTCGGAGAAAAAATTTTGAAACAGGCGTCGTAACTTTACGAAGTCGGCGGCAAAGGTTGGCACTTATAACAGACACAGCGGCGCCAGTGTCCACAAGAGCGAGAACTGCGACGCCATCAACAAACACTTCGATAACGTTGGTCGGGGAAGACGGAGGACTTGCACAAGTAGAGGAAAACGCAGTTCTTGCCTCCGGAACTGCGGCTGTTAGTTTTCCTCCGGGCCAGCAGGAGAGCGACGGCGCAGCGGCGAGAGGGAACGACGGCGGGGAGACTGCAATCGACGGGAGGAGTGGTCAGGATAAAATGAGTCCGTAGAAGTGCGAGCAAAGACAGGGGGAGGGGAAGGTTCATAATTTGAACTGTAGTTGTAACTGTACAGGCGGGGGCCATTGCGGTATGACTGCGTGCGCTGGCGACAAAGCCGGGCGACGTGGCCAGGAACGCCACATGAATAACAGATTGGGCGGTTGTCGGAGATCCGCCATGGATTGTTGACCGGACGTCGAGGAGGCAGATAAGGGCGGGGCGGAGGTGGTGGTGGTGGTAACGGCGCAGCATACGCGACAGGGCAGGGTGGTGGTCTGGCGGCGACAGCGGCGTACGTTAACGGGGCTGTCACAGGCGTAATTTGAGAGGTTGGCGATAAAACTTCGGTAACTTGCTCCTGGATGGTGCGTCGAAGTGCAGAATCTATCGACGGGGTGGTTGCGGCAGAAGCAGGGAGGAGCGATAGTTGGCGAGCCACTTCCTCCCGTATAAAGGCTTTGATCTCGGGAAGGAGGGAAGGTGGTTCAGAAGTGAGACCGCATGCTGTCGGAGGTACGAATAACCGATCGTTCACGAGAGAACGCCGGGTAGAAGCTCGTTGCCTTTTGAGGACGTCGTAACTCTGACAGAGCTGAACCACTTCGACGACGGTTTGGGGGTTTCTGGCCGTCAACATGTGAAATGCATCGTCGGAGATTCCCTTCACGATTTTGATGATCTTGTCAGCTTCGGACATAAAAGGATCAACACGTCTACAAAGATCCACAATGTCCTCTATGTAGCTGGAGAACGTTTCATCGGGATTCTGAGCGTGGGCTTCGAGGCGTTGTTCGGCGCGCAGTTTGCGCACAGCAGGGCGGCCGAACACCTCGGAAAAGCTCGTTTTGAAAGCCGACCAGGTGGGTAGGTCGGGTTCGTGGTTGCGGAACCATAAATTTGCTACATCGGTCAGGTAAAAGAGGACGTTGGCTAATTTCGTGGTGTCATCCCACTTGTTGTAGGCACTTACGCGTTCGTAGGAAGATAGCCAATCGTCTACATCTTGGTCGCCGGCGCCACGGAAAAAGCTGGGGTCACGCTGGCGAAGCCCACCAGAGCACAGGATTGTAGGGGAAGCGGTGGGATCAGTCGAGTGTGGAGTGGCGGTCTGGCTTGTTGCCTCAGGCATAGCGGATGGCGGAGCGAGTGTGCGGCTGCGAAGCTCCAGCTTGAGAGGAGGGAACTAAGAGCAGCCTCCACCAAATGTAAGGGTGCGTTGAAGCTCAGGTCGGTGCTCAGGTCGACCGTTTACTAGCGCCTCAGTCTCTTGCGTCTTCGTCTTTTGTCTGCCGTCTTCTTTTTTAGCACGCGCCTTTCCACATACGATCGTCGTCTTTGTCACCATCGAAAATCACCGAGCGTCGGTGTGACATTACAGTATAAATAAAGTTTATTCTCTCTCATTCTCTTCGCATTAATGATGACGTTTCGTTTATTTGGTGTGGTTAGCCGCTGTCATTGGCGAAGGTTGGCGTATCCAACTTTAGCCGCTTTGCGTTCTGAGGTTAATTTCAGGCGTTATGAAACATTGATGTGTCTTCCATAGTCCTGAGTTCCTTTTTGGCAAGCTGCATGTATTCTAACCTGGAGTAAGAGTATGTAGGTTGAAAATAATGGCCCCTGAAATGCTAGCTCCGGTACTTGTTTTGCGCAGAACATTCATAGAAGTGGTATTTGTGAGTATTGGAGTGGAGTTTGAAAGCTTTAGATGACGCCGACAGTTGGCAAATAATTTAAAAAAAATGCTCCTGGCGACCGCTCGTAACCGATTAGTGCGCTACATTCCCGCGCGCACAGTGCGCAAACCTCTCATGTGACGTCATATGGTCTCGCTGAGGGCTGCCGCTGATTGGAAACTTCCAAGTTATGATGGAGTAGCAGAGATGTATGTGGCGTTGTTTCGACTTGCCTTCTTTTTTTTTTACCGCTCCGGTGTAGGCTGAGTTGAGGGGAATAGGAGGATCACTATATTCAATCGCCCATATGTTCAGTTCTCTTGAAGCCAGCTTAAAAATATTTCGCGGAAGGGTTGCTGGAATAGCTATTGCTCATCCGTGTTTTCTAGTTATACAGAATGCTTTTAATAGACATTCAATTATTTTAAAAATGGCCTGTCTAGTAGGGAACTATAAAGATACTAGTGAGTGAGCAGTCTCGAGCAAAACAATTATTTTAAAGCCCTGTTATTTGGCGATTGAAGTAGGTTCCAAGAATGGTTGTTTAGCAGCGGAATTATGGCACCGACGTCATACTGTCGAGCCTGGGGTGATGTTCGCACCGTATGCGACTGACATTTCCTGAGTCATCTTCAGACCCCAGGAATCTAATAAGACTAGTGTGTTCATCTGGGTTTTATGGCATTGTGGGCAGCTGAGGGCATTACATTCTAAACGCAATGTTCAAAATATCTGCTTAGAGAGATTTTCAAGATTATTAAAAAGGTTACAAGAAGTTTTAGATGTTTGCATATATAGAAAACACAAGGAAATTAATTTTAACTAGAGAATTTTGTTCCAGTCGTAAGGTAAGGTAAAATGTGATGTGTTTGCTTATAATTGGGGTAAAGTATTTCTATGTCCATGAAGCATACAAAATATTGAGATGTAGTTTCTTATTATGACCTCTCTATAGCATTCCCATGTAGGCTTGTCTTTAATTGCAAAATTGAAGTTCATGTTGACTACGCGTGTCAATACGCAGGCGATGTTAAAATATTTCAATAAAACAATCTTGATCACTGCATTTTTGTTTTTCATTCTTTCATATCTCGTTTGACAAGATGGAACTGTTTTTCACGGCATGCCATTTTTTGTCCTACTCTCCTTTGTACCAAATTTATACCATAATTATGCGTCGTTTTCACTTTCTATATTTCAGCATTACCGACAGCTGCAGACATGACAGCATCAGCCATCTCGTTACTCCTATTTCCTATGTAGCTTGCTACCCTCCTGGCAAAATTCAACTCCTGTTTTGGCTGTCACTACAGTGGGGACTATGGCTCCTACTAAAGACTGTGGGGACCACGCCAGCCACATTTAAAGGCAGCGCCACTTCCCAGCAATCCCTGTGCGCTGCCCTTTTTTCCCTCTCCTCTCCCGCGGACGGGGGAAACCAGTCCCCGCTCAGACCCTATAAAGAAAGGCGCAAGCCATCGCTCTCCCTTCTTGACTCTTCACTCTTGGATTTGCGGCTAACAGCTGCCTGGCTGCTCTTCCGACCAACGACTTCTGACACCCCGAATCTGCATGGACGTACCTCCTGAGTGAGATAAAGATGTTTCTTCCACGGCCCACTGTGTGGGTTTGTCTTGCTTCTTCCTTCGGCAGAGGAATCGCCCACAAGGCATGGTTGCATATTTTGTGATGAGGTTATGTAATCACTATGATGGTTTCAATCCTGTGCCTGGCTGTTTTTTAAACCTAAGGACGCGGTGTATGATGTTCCGGTTGGGCTTGTATTACAGCGCTACAAGCATATGTATGAAATGCTGTTTGATGAAGGTATACTCTTTTGAATGTATATGGTTTTCGTGCGGTGTTTGGGTTTTACAAAAGTATGTTAATCTGAGATCACATACCGTGCCAAGGTGGCATGGGGGCAGGTTTAATCAATATGAGGCAGTGCATCCTGTGTGTCGAATTATGGAATTCCTCTTCATTACAGAATGTAACGCGTCTGATGGATTACGAGTTGTTTTTGAAAAGTGTACTTGATGGGTATTTTTAATTGTGAGGAAACATGTGTTTGGCACGAATTTTCTTATAACTTGAATATATAAGCAGTCGCCTTCTGTTTGATATTGATAGCCATTTGCTTCTATACTTTAATTATGAAAAGGCACTGAACAAGGGTAGAGGGGGAGCCTTAGTTCACAACCTGAGCTAACGTTTAGACAAGGGGATTTGTCGTCTGGGCTTGCCCAAGAGGAACCCTTGTTTATTTTTCTTTCATGCTGTGTAGCTATCGTCCTTCTTTTGTTCTAAGACACACAGAAATTTGTCACGGGTTAGGGTCCATTATGCGCCGGTCGAAAAACGTAAGCCAATTTTATGTATTAGCGAAATCTGTTATAGGTTCATGGGCGTGCGCAGACAGTTTGCGGTCCAGCCAGATCTGCTAAAGATAAAAGGTAAATATTGTGTTGACGGTTGATGACTATAGAGTAATTATTTATTTATTTAGAGCTAAAAATCTCGAAATAGCACGGACGTCGATATAGCCACGGGGATGTGTGAAGAGAGCGGACATCATGATAGCACAAAAATACGTAAAAGAAGGGTTATAACCATCGAAGGTATCGAATCGAAATACGAGTATGTAATTAAGACTCGTTAGTGCCTAAGAGTACTGAAGAAGATATAATTTAGGTTAAAAAAAAAAAAAACAGAAACTGGGGTTGTGAAGTCACATACTTGGGGAATTCGTCGAAGCAGGTTGAATATGTTACAGAATGAGCGGAAAATGCCAGATTTGGTTCAAGTTGTGAAATTTGGTTCAAGGATAATATAATAAATTTAATAAATACTTACGAACACAAAGCAAATTTTATTTTCAGTCAAACGTTTTCAAAAATTAGGGCGGATGATGAGCTCGAAACAAACAGAAGACGTTGACGCAGTGTGATTCTTCACGAGAATGATTAACCTAAAGTACACCTACCCAGTTTGTAACTAGTAATTTGAACCAATTATAACCCAAAAAGGACCAAATAGAAAAACATTTTTTATACACAAACCTTGCAAAGTGCGTAAATACAAAGGCCAGCATGCCCATAGCAACTGCTGATGCCACTTTGCGCACCAAACAAATTAGCGAATGAGTGCCGAATCGCTACCGACTTTCGTCTTAGCGCATTTAAGAGTTATCTAAGTGCCTCCAAAGAGTTTGCTGTGTCCAGTCATTTAAGGCATGATATTCTTGCTAAAGCATTCATTTAAAAACCATAAAATAGTCATTCGCACAGTAGAGAGTTGTAGATATAAAGAAGGTACGCTGTATTAGAGCCCTAGTGCCTTCGAAGGAGCACTTTATGGAAGTTAAGACGTCTAGTCGCTTTGTGTTTTAAGTGGTTTATATTAAAAAGGAATATTTTTTTTTGTAAGTCTTAGAGCTAAAATATATACTTTCATTTTATTTGGAGTAAATTTTAATTTAACTGCAGGGTGGGATCGAAATGCACGGATTTCTAAAAGACAAAAGAAAGGAGACTTGCTCCGGTATTCTCAGAAGTGCTACTATTTTTGGAAGAGACGTGACTTTCAAAGTAAAGTAGCGCAGTATTCTGACAGATATCTCAAGCTTCGGCCTTCGCCTTTTGGAAATTTATAAGGTTTTCTTGTGTTGGGCATCGGCGAAAACTTCTAAGGCTTTGTAGAGCTTCTTTTTGCTTCTCTACATTCCCGAGTGTAAGAGATTTTTGCGATTACTTCGCACTCCTGCCTAGGTCTAGAGAATGCCTCAACTTGAAAAGTTAGTCTAGTTGGTAGGTCTTCAGAATAAACGAGTGCGGAAAAGACGAACAACCACTTGTGTGGTGTTGTCCCCGTCTCTGCCGTATTCGTCGTTTTCGCGCTCGTTTACATGCATTCTAGGCAATGGGTTGATGAGCAGCAGTGGATATCTATATTATGATAATCTTAATTATTTCATGGAAGGCTAGATTAGGGGAAAATATTTTTATCTACAATGGCCTTTTCATTCAGGAGCTGCAAGTCGCCATTAGCAGCTTTATAACTTTGGCTTAGTTAAGGTGATTGGTGGCGAGGATGATAGACTGTTATAAGCAGCTCCTCAGTTCCATAGGGGTATCGGAAAGATTGCATATAAACAGGTATAAATGCTTGGTGAGCCGGAAAAACTTTAGGCAGCTCATTTCAAAAGTACCTTGATGGCACTACCCCTGTTTACCAGAATTAGGCACGCAGACATTGTTGCAGAAAAAAACAATATTCTAAAACACGGTCTTTGAGGCCCGTTTGTTTCATTGCTCAAGAAGAGAAGTGAGCATTAAATGTCATACAGATGAGGCTTCGTTATTTGTATAAAGCGGGGTTCTACCTCATTATCTGATATTTAAGTGAAGCCTAAGGGTGTATGGAACTTATTGTTTCGGTTTTAAATGGAGCACGGGGCCCGCAACGGCCTCATGCGCGGTTAGGATGTAAGTTCTGCACGTTTTAATACCACCTAGAAGAACGATACCAGCCCCTCCATAGAGACTGCCTAATGTCTACTGCGCAAAACGAAATAATAGTTTTAACACATTTGGTCCTAGCTTAGTGTGGCTAGACACACTGTTACCGGGAAAACCAATTTAAAATTTCGCTTATTTAACTGTAGTTGTTCAAACGTCGACGAGAATAAACGTGTTTTAAAACGCTCATGGATAAAATAGGAGGGGAGGTATGGTTGGGCTGAAACGTGGAGGTTAACGAAAGGGTTCTCCTTAAGTTTAGGGCAGCTGTAACGGAAAATTACAGCTGTAACGTTAAGAGATAGGAAGCGTGCGGAGTGGGTGAGAGAAATAACTGAAGTTACTGATATTCTAGTGGAAATTAAAAAGAAGTGGGCATGGGCAGGACATCTAGTTTTGAGGATAACCGATGGTGTCTAAGAGAAACCAATTGTTTTCCTAGAGAAAGTAAGCGTAGCAGGGCGGCAGAAAATTAGGTGGATGAATAAGATTAAGAAATTCGCAGGGTTCAAGTGGATGCAGCTAGCACAGGACTGCGTTAATTGGAGCCGAACAAAAGAGGACTTTTCTCTGCAGTGGGCATAGTCCGGCTGGTGCTAATGATGATGATGATGATGACAGAGGATCAAAAACTCTAGTTTGGTGAGTCTGTACCCAATGTTTGGGTTATAATGATGTACGTTTTCTCTGTGTTATGGCTGTATACCTTTTAAGTATGGGGCTCAAAGCTCGTCAGTTGGACACTTCCACTTTTTCTTCGATCTCTCCTTTTCATCTTTATTTTGTGGAAGAAATAAAGGACAATGATTGACTTTATCTCTTTGTCTTTAGACCCACTGTCTTTGGAGTCGGCGAACTCGGCTTTGGAGGCGTAGGAGCAGCGCTAGCTACTTGTAAAGAGGGCACGCACTTTTATGCAACAGGCTCGCACTGGGTAAGTGCCGAAGGCCCCAAATTGAACTTCGCTTGTGTACTATGCACAAAATTATATGTTATTATATTCTGATTTTGGTTCTCTTTTATTTTTCACACGGGCCAGGTGCGAGAGTAGGCAGAGATGCGGTTGAACTTCACACTAATCCGTGCAGGGTTTCTGTGCGGTACACCTCGCCCAAGTGAATTAGCCGTTGCACATCTCGATACCATGGTCGTATTGTTCGACAGTTAAACATGTTGCGCTATGCATGTGAGATCTTAGACTATTTGTTTTACCCCATCTCCACAGTGTTAGGAAGTGTGTTCAAATAGATGTTGAGGACACAGCGCATGGGTTTGGTGTTCTGTCAAACCTCATTTTGATTCCACATGCATTAAAACCATGTCGTTCCTTCAGTCTGTCTAACAGGTATTCGACAAATTCACTTAAATTCATATCGAGTGAACACAACGGACAGTGCTCAAATATCGATGCGGACAAGTAACAGTGAGTATATTGTCAAAAGCAGTGATTAATAAGATTTTCTTATATGTTATTATTACAAAAGTTCAAAAAGCGAGCTTTCGTTTCCAAGCTTCTTTCTCCTACATGCTTTGCCTGTAGCGTCAGTCTGATTGCTTGCAACAGTAAATGGTGAGATGGCTTGCCGGTTTACCTTTGTGCTCATTTTGGGGTAACATGAGTGATAAAAGTGACATTCATTTTCAAAAAACGGCCGTTTGACCGGTATGTTCTCTTGGAAGGAAGGTGACTGGACAACAAAGAATAGACATAAAATTGATTGTTTCTTGGCCCTGGTGGTAACCACCCACTGAGAACACCAACAAGGAACAGGAAGTTGTAAGCATTTCGTGCTTACACCTGCTGTACACCCCGACTAGAACCAAATCGGAATTACGGAGGGTGGCTAACGCGACTAGACTAGCCTTCACCGCAAGGAGGAAAAATGGAAAAGCATATAAAGAGAAGACGTGAAGACGATATATATATATATATATATATATATATATATATATATATATATATATATACTAAAAGGCGAATCACCATGTCGGGCCAGTCCGAAGCTGCCTTCAACGGAACATGATGACCAAAGTGGTTCGTTGGCCCCTTCTAGCATCTTAAAGGTACACACATTCACCCTCGAAAAACAAAGCTTTTCAGCATTTTTGTCGCATTGATTACTCAGTATATATCTCACACTACTTTGGAAGCATCTTATTCATAAATTTTCAACAATTCGTGCATGCCGACTTTTTGGACTCGTTTTTGGGACAGAATGCACAGACCCCTCACTTCAGACCTCTTCTGATCATTGAGATGGCTCCTGTTAACATAGCGTTTTTACTAGGCACACAGATCCTCTTCTTATCCTCCAATTTATGTGCGGCTAATTTGATTTTTAAGACGTGTAGCTTAACCATTCTCATTGCACAGGTGTTTTTCGAGTCTTTCCTAAAAGAAAATAGGGAGATTTCCCCCCCCCCCTTTCCCCACCTCTCAAGAATGGCACGTTCGCGCTTCCGTGGACTTACCACGCAGAAACTTCAGAGCAACGGTACTCTTTTCTTTGTGGAGTGCCTATTATCACTAGCTCAAGGAGCCAGCATTTTCTTTAGACGACTGGGGCTCTGAAAGCGGCTTAAATATCGATATCTGCTCTGTAAATGGAATATTTTAGCAATCACAGCATCTCTCTCTTGTGTAAAATCCGCGTCAAGCTTCTTGTTATTGTTGAAAGAACTAGGGTTGAAAAAAGGACGTTCGTAAACACAGTTTCCTTCAGTCGAAAGCTACGAATGTAGCAACTTTACCGCGCCACTTAAAGGTAAATTTGGCGCAAGTGACCTGTATTGTTTCTTGCTTATTCCTCCTTCATAGTGCCGCTGTGTCGCACAGTCAATACCTCAAGCGTGCTCACATTGGCTCATATTTAGATTTTCGGCTTGCCTACTATGCCAATACAGGCGCAAACTGGAGAACCTACATTGACTAGCCCCCCATTGGCATCTTACAAACGGTTACTGTTGTCTGTATTCAGTTGACTGTGTCGACAAGTTCTGAGGACAATCTGGATAAAGTACGACGGATGCACACCCAGAGACGAGGTCCACTCGCATATAGAACAAGTACTCCTTGAGGGGTAGGCAGTGAACGCGATGGTGAGATGGCATTCTCGAGGTGCTGCAGATAAAGTTATGTGATGTCAGAAAGATAGTGAGAGACCGGAAAGCGTGGCGTGACATGTTCCATTGGGTCACGAAGAGTCGGACACGACTGAACGACTGAACTGAACTGAACTTTTTGAGACACCAATTAAAATAGGTACATTAAAGAAGTGTACTTACCGTTTTTAAAATATTGCGTTGCGGTTAGAATATTTCCGCTGGTGTTATATTCGGAGCGAATTGCATAGCTAGATGAAAAAGCGGAATGCATGTTAAATAACGGCTTGTTATAAATTTCGCGTGACAAAGCGGGAAGTAATAAAAAATAGTGTTTGAAAGCCCAACTTCAAAACTGAACATAAATTTGAAGAAAACGTCGGGCTAGGAATTTTGCTATTTGCTACTAACCATGGTATATAATAGTTATTTAAACGCCTCGCACTAAATTTAGCTAAACCTTAGATTAACTAGCTGCTGAAAAGTGAAAATGTTCACGGATAAGAAATACTGGTGGCTTCGCTAAACGTGCGAAAAATGTGAACATAGCCCCTTAGAAAAGGAAAATGTTTGTATAGAGTTGTTTAATGTCTCAAAAAAAGTAGGACTATGAGAGACGCCGCCATGGAGGACTCCGGAAATGTTGGCCACAATGAGGTTCTTTAACATGCGCTGATATCGCACAGCACACGAGCGCGATGTCTTACCCCTCCATCAAAAAGTGGCGACCGCGGCCGGGATTCGATCCCTCATCCTTGGGTGAAGAAGGCGAGGGCTCTAACCACAGCACTAACATAGCTTTCTTTTTTTACTGCTAGTACTTGACAAATACAACAGAACACACAGGGAATATTCGCATGCCACCTACCGACAACTTGACGGAGGCTTCGTCAGATTAAAATCTCTAAGCGTTCTGAACTGCTACCAACCTTGGAACCCATTTTGGTATTGCATGACTGACTTTTCTGTTTCTCCGAAAATCTCTGTACACTCTCCTGAAAATACGTGCCCGCAGGTCATGCATAGGGATCGTGATAATGGCCTGCCATTCTCGACCGCCATATACAATGAAGACACATCAACATGATGTGTTCAAAAAGTGATCCATCCTCGTTCTCTGTGGGCAGATAACGTATGCCATTTGAGCCAATAGGTAAATCTTTTTTACACCTTTTAACCTTCTTTATTACATCACCTACGGGCCTTCCACTGTGTAAAATAAAAACCTATACAAAGGAAATGAAAAAAACCACATCACACAAATCGTTATAAAGCTTTTTGTTTCTTCACTTCATGGATGTATTCCCTAGAGAACCGTACAAATAAAAAAAAAACGAACACTGTCAGCAACTTGTTTCCAAAAAACGCACAGCCTTACGGATATGCTTTCGGTTCCCACAATAAAATCAGTAAAAATGCCACACAACAATAACTGGCTCATGGCGCCAAGAAATGTTCGCTGAAAAGGAGAACATGCTAATTAGCTTACAAAGAAACATTGCCTTAAACCAAGGCCACCCTCCCGGACTGACCTGAAAAATTTCGTGCGGCCACATAACTCCTAACTTGATAACGACACAGACCTAGCGAAGATCCGGTTAAGCTTTTACACATTCACTGTGGAACAATGCACCACTTGAATCACATACCCTAGCTTGCTTATTATCAACAAGCTTCGAACTTGCTCTGGCAAATACAGACAGGTATGCAGCTTTCTATCTTTCGGCCTTTTCCCGGGTTTCCTGTGCTTGCCCTTTCCTAAATGGGTCACTATAGCGATGGAAATTTAAAGCACTCCTAGATATTTCCCCGGGAGTGTTACTCAGAAAAAGTTTGCGAACTATTCAGGAGCAGAAGGTCGCCCTCCGCACCAGCACTTTGTACAGAACTGTCTGACTCTACGCACAGCTTCGACTATACTTTCGCGATTTCTTGTCAATAAGTCCAAGTTGTCTGCGTATGCAAGCCAATTTAACTCTTTTATTTCTAACTTAAAACACTTAAGAGACTCGTGTTTTATTATGCTTAAGCGTAGTGCTTCTATTTACATGCAAAAAGACAATTGCTTGAGGGGAAGCCCTGGCCAGCTGCACATTGCACACTAATGTGGGCCCACAAACCTCTCTTTACTATGAACAGTTCTGGAGCGCCAAGGCTACTCCCTATTGTAAAACAGTCTACATTCACGTGTTCCAGATTGCAAAACAAGATTTTATGCGGTGCGGCACACAGCAGTGTGCTTTTTCCGGGTCAATCTGCAGAATGGCTACTTCCTCATTTGTTAGGTCGCAACACTCAAGCACCATCCTTGCTATATGCATGTTGGAAGCAGTAGTAATATATTCATGAGGGTAAGCCTAACGTATTCTGATATCCTAAATTATTATAAAGCAAGGAGAATAAAATACTTTCCTCCCCACAACATCTTAAATCTACAGGAAGCAGTCTACTTGCGGAAACTGCAAAGTCGCACCTTCCCTAACTTACACATCCTAAGCAAAATGTTCCCGAACTAATACAGGAGCGTTTGTCCGTGGTGCGGTGCTGTGCTAACCCTATATCACATCATTTGGGGATGCGATGGAAGCAAAGCTTTCCACAAAGTAGAAAATCAGAGTGGGGAACAGTAGGAGAGTATGCTCTCCTGAAGCAACCCAATCCTCGAAAGAAGTTCGATCATCCATGCCCAGCGAGCAGCAAAACTCGCTGGTACCCTGGAATGGGGGCACCAACCCTGTGCGACAGAGCCACGTCATCGACGCAAAGAAGATGGAGAAACTCGGTTGGGAATGTCTGTAAAGTAGAGCAATCAAGTCTATCCTATCCTATCTTATGCGTCCTCTGATCCCAAACGTTTGCCGCGGCCCAACATTTTGCTGTATTGCTGATTGAAGACTTCGCGCTAATGCCTACATAAAACATCTTAGTCAATATAGGTGAAATTGGCCGCTGTGCTGTACATGTCGCAGCTTTTCTGCTTCCTTTGTTTTAGGAATGACTATCGTGTGTGATAAGGCAGAAGATGGCGGCAACCGCTTTAATTCATAGGCATCATTAAAGACGACTGTTAAGTGTGGGATGATTACTCCTTTGAATTATTTAAAATACAGCGCTTAAGCAGTTGGGTCCCGGGGATTTATTAAACTTTATAGATCAACGACAATATAGAGTTCATGTTCAGCTATTGGCAAATCTGAACGTAGCTTCACCTCTTCCTCCAAACTTGGTAAAGCAGCCAGAAACCACTTCTTAAACTTAATTACGTTGACGTAGTGTACTGTAAGTAAGTAAGTGCTTTATTTTCCGTGTGCAAAATACATTTGTGAACGGACAGGTTCGTGGAAAAAAGCTGCGGAAACAGCTTGACAGGTCCTAAAACCTGTTTGTTGGCAGCAGCAACCGTGCGGAATGGCAATGCTTTCAATACAATAAAGCACAAGCATGAAGAAAGAAACGAAAATAACAAACAAAAAAGGTGAATCTGCAAAGCTACATAGGTTAGTATTAAAAAAAAATACAGCAGCATGAAAATAATCTCACTCAGTCACAAAATAAGTACAATTGGCAAGGAACATATATACTGCTGATTTACAATGACTAACCCAATGGTTGACAATATAAATACACACTCAATAGTAGTGGCAAAAATATTTGTGTAGAACAGATAATGAAACATGTAAAACATCAATATTTTCCGAGATTAGTGCATTGAGTAAGGCAGGTAGGATGTGATCAATCATTTGCTTACCGTAATTAGTTCGCGTGCGTGTTACATACCAGTATTCCGTACTGCGAGTAAGCCACCGCAGTATTGAAAGGAGGCTTTCTGAATGGGGTCATTATCTGCAGAAAGAACTCCGTCCCATTCAATTATGGCCGCCGAGCGTGTGCTTTTTCAAGTGCAAGCGCACATGTCGACGCTGTTTCGTCTTTTGATATGTTTTCGACCCTAGCTCGCACCGGTACTCCGTGATATCATTCTTGATCAAGCAATTCTATTTTTTGTTTACACTCCCTAATTTTTCAAAGAATATGCCTGTTGTTTTGCCTTCCCGAAAAATTTTCAACCCCCAAAAAGGCACACCTCAATGGTCCGTCATCTCGCCACTACTTTTCAACGTGGCTATGATCGGACTCGCGAGACACCTCGAGAAGATCGAAGGCATACAGCACGCCATGTACGCTGACGACTTCACTGGGTTACCTCCAGGTCGCTCGACCAAAAAGAAGAACGACTGCAGGCAGCGGCTACCTGCGTGGAAGAATGTATCCATGCACGAGGCCTCGCCTGCTCCACAGAAACATCGGAACTCCTGCGAGTTCAGAAAGGGAAACACAAGGAAGGGACCCTCAATGTCTCCCTCGAAGGGCAGCTACGTTCCGAACGAGACAAGATACGAGGCTTGGGAATGTGGCTCCAGAGCAACCAGCGATGCGGCCATACGCTCGGCCTTCTCAAGCAATCGGCCACTCAGGTCGTCAAGATAATCATGCGCGTGTCGCTGAAGCGGAGCGGCATGCGAGAGGAGGATACCCTGTGCCTGGTTCAGAGCCTGGTGCTCACTCGCGTGGGCTATGCCCTGCCGTATTTCAACCTCAACAATGGAGAAGTGGAAAGTGCAGATATCTCCTACTCAAAAATCTTGTATAAAACGCATACAGGAAATCGTATACGGGTTTACAGTACAGGATTTGAGACACAGGATTGAAGGCTATTTCACGAAATTCCTGTACTGCCCTGGAAAGTGTGGAATGAAACCGCGCGGAGATGTGATACCGGAATGGCCGGTGTGGTTGACGGCCCTCGTTTCCGGAAAGAAACGCATCGTCAGGCTGGAAAATATGCAACAATATAAAAAATAACACGACTACATTAAAAAAAAATATATAAAAACAAAAAAAAAACATCTTCCGCCAAGTTGGGGATTGAACTTCGGTCTGCGTGGTCTTGAGACGCACATTTAGCCAGTAATTTACGGCGGGTTATGGTTACTGCGGTTATGACTCAGCATATGTAGTTATTTCTGCTCTTTCGCACTTTGTATATTTTCCTTGGCTGTAGAATTTGTGATCGTAATTCACCGATCGCCCTTTAAACATGCTGAATCGTTTTCCAGACTATCATGAGGGTTCACCAATGTCCGGTATCTTTATAATGCGTCGGTTTATTGCAGGAAAACCTCAAGATACCATATTTGCTAGTGCTGATGTGTTTTTTTATCGTCTACGAACGCTTGTAAGTTTTCCTTCGTGCAGAAATATCCGGTGGACTAATATTGCTGTACTTTGCTTTTAGTTTCACGTGCTATCAGCGGAGCAGCGACATCGATGAATACACTTCTGAGTGGTTTCCATATGCAAACAGCCAAGAAAGCGCCGCCCAATGTGCGGCTATCTGTGCATCCTTCGATTGTCAGCGAAGTTTCTTTACTTTTTCTCAAGCATATTGTTACGGAGCGCAGTATCTAGATGACGACGACGCGCTGGTGTGGTGTTGTGAAGAAGACGACGCTCAGGCTAAGCTGGGTTCGTTCTGGTGGCGAGAGATTCTGACAGTCAACTAGCGGTAACCGCTGTGTACATTTTCCTTAACATTTGGTGGAGGATTGCTGGAAGTGCGTCCGTAGCAAACCTATATTCTAGCAAACCTGGATCTCCGTAGTGGCCGCCAGATTGGTACCGTCACTATGTCATCCGAAGCGAAATCATCTTCAGCGGCACCACCAGCTTCCACCGTCGTCATGACACAGCCTCGTGAACCGGGCACCTTCTGCGGCACCGACCATGTCGACGTAGAAGACTGGATCGGTATGTACGAGCGCGACAGCAAGCACAATCATTGGGACGCGACCCTCATGCTCGCCAACGTCATCTTCTATCTGGCGGGTACGGCGCGCGTCTTGTTTGAGACGCATGAAGACGGTATCACATCCTGAGATATGTGCAAGAAGAAGCTTCGCGATCTATTCGGCAAGCCGATCGGACGCAAGCTCGGCGCACAAAAAGACCTCGCATTCCGTGCCCAGTCTTCAACAGAATCACATTTGTCTTATATTCAAGATATTCAAGCCTTATGCTGAAAAGTGGACAGCGTCATGTCCGAGTCAGACAAAGTGGGCCATATATTAAAGGGAATTGCAAACGATGTCTACAATCTGCTGCTTTGCAAAGACTGTCCGACGGTCGACTCAGTCATCCAAGTTTGCCGGCAATTTGAGCAAGCAAAACACCGTCGCATTACTCCCCGCTTCGACCGCTTGCCAAACACAGCTGCTACGTCTTCGTGCGAGGATAGTCCAACACTGCAGCAGCCATGTCATCCAACTAACTTGACCAGGATTGTTCGCCGAGAGATAGAAGCTATTGCGCCCGTTGCGTTCGCTCCTCAGCCGGCAGATGCTACTATAGCCTTAATACAATCTGTCGTTCGCCAGGAGTTCGCAAATGTGGACCTCAACGCGAACGTGGGCTTCAACTCTGGCCAGTCTTCCGCACAGCCCTCATTCCAACCTAACACACAGCCATCTGTCCAGCCCACCGATCCGGTGGTAGCAGCAGCGGCTCCTACTGCACCCACGCCGACGCGATACCGCTACCGCTACCGCAACCTGGACGAATGGCGAACCTCGGATGACCGACCCATCTGCTTCAACTGCTCACGTGTCGGCCACATTTCTCGTCATTGCCCCAGCCGTTGGATTCCGCCACCTCGACCCCGCTACTTTCCTGATCGCAGCGCCGAATATGATCCACACCCAAACCATTTCCGTGATACGCGCTCTCGTGATTTTAACTCGCCAGCCTCGCGCATGTCCAGCCGCTCACCGTCGCCTCAGACCCGGAGGTCCCGCTCGCCCCTACCTCGCCGTGCATCACCTCCCCACTTCTCTGGCTCTCTTCCGGAAAACTAACCAATGCAGCTCCCGGAGGTGATGCTGCATTGACGACCCGGCCCGAAAATCTGCTGATCCTCGCTAATCGCCACAACCTTCTAGACATTTGTGGGCATGGTGCCCCTGTTACTGCCCTCATTGACACTGGTGCCCAAATTTCAGTCCTCAGCTCATCCTTTCGCCGCCGTCTCAAAAAGGTTGTCACACCCGCCGCTTCATCCGCCGTTCGTGTCGCCGATGGAAGCGTCGCTGCCGTCGTAGGACTGTGCACTGCGCGCGTGATTATTTTCGGTCGCACTACCCCTGTCCTCTTCACTGTTATCGACCGCTACCCTCACGGCGTGATCCTTGGCATCGACTTGTTACCGGCCCATTCTGCCCTGATTGATTGCTCAACTGGCCGTCTTCGCTTAGACCTGCCCTACTGCTTCGAAAACACCGATGTCAAGCCCCGCCTCCAATCCGCCGAATGTGTCCGTCTACCGCCCGAAGCTGCTATTTATGTTCCACTGGCCCCGTCCCCCGCAGTTCCTGACGGCACATACGTCACTTGCCCAATTACCGATGTTGTTCGCCGTCGCAACATCATACTCCCTCATACCGTAGTGACTGTCACTGCTAACCGCACCTACCTTCCAGTCCTTAACTTCAGCTGATCGACCCAAGTTTTAGCCCATGGCATCGTGCTTGCTGATCTGTTTCCTTTGGCAGACTGCGAAGTTTCTGCTCTAACGCCTCAGCATCTGTCGGAGCAGCATATATCAGCTTCTTCCCATTCGTACCTCTTTTCAAGCATGATATCTGCGGATCTGCCAGATGACCAAGCCAGAGCTCTCTCCGACCTTTTACTGTCGTACACAGATATATTTGATTTGGGGGACCGACTATTGGGCCAAACATCTGCTGTGACCCATCGAATCAATACGGGTGACGCCAGCTCCATCCACAGACGGCCTTATCGTGTCTCCCATACTGACCGGCATGCTATACAGAAAGAAGTTGACAAGATACTGGCGCAAAACATTATTGAGCCTTCCTGCAGTCCCTGGGCGTCCCCTGTCGTATTGGTCAAAAAGAAAGACCAAAGTTGGAGATTTTGTGTCGACTATCGCCACCCTAATCAAATAACAAAAAAAGATGTTTACCCTCTTCCGCGAATTGACGATGCGCTTGACTGCTTGCATGGTGCCAGCTATTTTTCTTCCATCGACATGCGTTCAGGCTACTGGCAAATTACTGTCGACGAACGGGATCGCGAGAAAACCACATTTGTTACCCCCGACGGACTCTATCAATTCAATGTAATCTCATTTGGACTCTGTAATGCTCCTGCGACATTCGAGCGCATGATGGATGCGCTCCTCCGTGGCTTCAAGTTGACAACCTGTTTATGATACTTAGATGACGTTGTCGTTTTCTCTTCCACGTTCGCAACCCACCTTGATCAACTTTCTACAGTCGTGGCCGTTTTTCGCCGCGCCAGTCTTCATCTGAACGCCAAAAAATGCAGCTTCGGTCAGCGCCAAATTAGTCCTGCGTCATTTGGTTGATGCAAATGGTGTGCAGCCCGACCCTGAAAAAGTTCGAGCCGTGCGCGAGTTCCCTACCCCGCGTAGCTCAAGTGACGTGCGAAGCTTCCTCGGCCTTTGCTCCTACTTCCGCCGCTTCATTCAGAACTTCGCAGACATAGCTCGTCCGCTTACCTCTCTTCTGAAAAAAAAAAACAACGTACCTTTCACATCGGGTTGTGACCAAGCCTATGCCTTCACGACGCTTATTTCCGCCCTCCCTACACCACCTGTTCTGGCGCACTTCGATCCTTCTGCACATACCGAACTGCGCACCGACGCTAGCGGCCATGGTATTGGTGCTATCCTTGCCCAGTCCCAGCATGGGTCCTGCCGCCTCATTGCTTATTCCAGCCGCCTGCTTTCGTCCTCTCAGCGCAATTATTCAATTACAGAGCCGGAATACCTTGCACTTGTTTGGGCGTTGACCAAATTCCGCCCTTATTTGTTCGGGCGGTCCTTCTGTGTAGTGATAGACCACCATGTTTTGTGTTGGCTGTCCTCACTGGCCGTTTAGGTCGCTGGGCCTTGCGAATACAAGAGTACGAATTTACTGTGGTATACAAGTCGGGCCACTTACACCAAGACGCTGACTGCTTGTTCCGCCATCCCGTAGATCCTCCCGATTTGTCCGACCATACTGCTGACGACTACATTTTGTCCATCTCGGACTTTATAAGTATTGCCTCCGAACAGCATCGCGATCCTGTTCTGCAGCCAATTAGACCAGCTGCACAACCACCCTGATTCTTCCGCCAGCATGTTTGTGCTCCACAACGAGACATTATACAGACGCAATATGTGTCCAGATGGCGCGGACCTTTTGCTGGTTGTTCCGGCTCATCTGCGCTCCAGTGTCCTTGCCCAACTTCACGACGCCCCTACAGTAGGACACTTGGGAGTATCACTCACGTACGACCGTGTGCGACGCCGATTTTTTTGGGCTGGTCTCTACCGCTCTGTCCGTCGCTATGACACCGCTTGTGAGCTAAGTCAGCGCCGCAAGATACCCTCGCTTCAACCTAGCGGCCCCTGCAACCAATCTCAGTGCCGACTGAGCCATTTTCTCGTGTCGGCCTCGATCTTCTTGGGCCTTTTCCGGCGTCGACTTCTGGAAACAAATGGATTGCTGTGGCGACTGATTATATTACCCGATATGCTTTAGCCAGGGCCATCCCCACAAGCTGCGCCTCCGACGTTGCCGACTTTCTTCTGCATGACGTAATCTTGATTCTTGGCGCTCTGCGTCAACTGCTCACAGATCGTGGCCGCTGTTTCCCTTCTAAAGTAGTTCATGACCTTCTCCGCTCATGCGCTACTCGTCACCAATTCACCACTGCCTACCATCCGCAAACGAACGGTCTTACCGAGCGCCTGAATCGCACACTGATCGACATGCTATCTATGTATGTGTCCGATCACCATCGTGTCTGGGACATCTCCTTACCTTTCGTCACGTTCGCCTATAACTCCTCATGCCATGATACCGCCGGATACTATTCTTTTATCTACTTTTCGGCCTCGACCCTTTACTCCCCTTCGACACCTTGCTGCCTCTTGACGACTCTTCCTGTAGTTACGCTTCGGATGCCATCGCCCGCGCTGATGCCGCCCGCCACATTGCTCGAGACCGGCTTGGCGCGTCTCAGTGCTCACAAAAGCGTCGTTATGACATACATCACCGAGACGTCCACTACCCTCCTGGTTCCCTCGTGCTTCTCTGGCTTCCGGCCCACCGTGTGGGGATGTGCGAGAAACTTCTGCCTCGCTACGTGGGTTCTTACCGCGTCCGGCGGCAAGTCACCGATGTGACCTATGAGATCGCCCCTCTACAGCCCAAGTATCTTTCCACAACCACTCATCCAGAAATCGTGCACGTCGCCCGTCTGAAACCATACCATTCAAGTTCTGGTGCTTCTCCCGCGCGGGGAGTACTGTTACGGAGCACAGTATCGAGATGACGACGACGCGCTGGTGTGGTGTTGCGAAGAAGACGACGCTCAGGCTAAGCTGGGTTTGTTCTGGTGGCGAGTGATTCTGACAGTCAACTGTAACCGCTGTGTACATTTCCCTTAACAATATTTTCGTCATCGCTAGCGAACCGGTACGTTCGTGCATTCACTTTCACGTTGAAGGTGGCAGGTCTTCAGTCGCGGATATGAAGACGCACCGCAAGGTCATACGAGTTGCAGCCACTATTCGACGCGCAAAAGCGACGCGATGCGCGTATATGCTTGCAAGTGCACACTACGCCGGCTTCGTAATTTCGAAGCATTTGTGAAATGAAACTTGCTCTTTATATAAAAAATAGTTATATAACATATTTGGTATCATCCTTATTTAGGGCACTGGCGTGTCTGGCATGGTCATTCTGGTTAAGCTTCATCAATCGGCCCGGCTTCTGTTCAGAAGCCGAAATACTCTGTCCGGTATCAGTTCCAGCAATGACGGGTTCGTCCGGTTTCTGGTTAATTGATATGGGCTGAACCGTAATGAAACCGCGCGGAGCTCTCATTCAGGAAATTATTGTATGGTCCGCGGCCCTTTTTTCAGAAAAAAAATACTGGACGCCAGGCTGGAAAAAGCTCAGAGCTGTAAAATAACACGACTAAATATGAAAAATAAATAAAATAAAAAAGATAAGCTACCACGCCGCGACTCGAACTCCGGTCTTCGCAATGAACAAGAAGAGGCTCTGACCACTGCACCACGGCGGAATACAGTTTCGGTGGTTACATTCATGTTTATGTAGTCGCCACTGCTCTTTCATACTTTGTGCATTTTTGTAGGGTGTAGAATTTGTTGTCGTAATTGATCGATCGGCCTTTAAACACACTGAATCTTTTGCCTGGCTATCACGAAGGGTTATCCCTGTCCCGCATCTCTACAATGCATCGCTTCCTTGCAGATTAACATCAGAATGTTGCAATTTACTACTGCTGATTGTGTTTTGTCATCGTCTCTGAACTCATCTAATTTTTGCTACATACAGAGATATGGTGCACCAGCGCAGTAATGCTGCTTGTTTTAGCTTCACCTGCTGCCAGCGGAGTAGCGACATCAATGAATTTGCCTCCGACTAAGTGTTTTGCATACGTAAACATTCGAGGAAGCGTCTTCCGATGTACGGCTAACCTGTGCATATTTCGATGGTTAGCGATGTTTCATTTATTCTCGAGTGTATTTTTATCCTCGCTAACGAAACACTACGTTCTTGCTTGCACTTTCGCGTTGAAGGTGGCAGATCTTTAGTCGCAGACATGAAGATGCACCGCAAGATGGTACAAGCTGCAGCGACTGTTGCACGCGCAAAATCAACGCGATGCGCGTATATACTTGCTAGCGCACACGTCCACGGCTTCACATCTTCTAGGTATTTGTGAAACAATGCATACTTCACATATACAGAAGAGTTGTAACGTATCATGTGCATAGTTTCATGCTTATTTAGGGCGCAGTCAAGTTGTGATGTGGTTAATCTGGTTGAGCTTCACGATCCGCCGGAATTGTGTTCAGAAGCGGAAATACTCTGTCCCGATCAGTTACATTCAAAACGGGTTTGTCCTGTTTCAGTTAAACCAGACATGACCTGTCCTGTATGAGAGCTCAATACAGGACTGGTCAGCCTGTTTCATATCCATACCGGACTGGGAAGTCCTATTGTCACCCGTTATTAATTAGAGGGGTATTATTAACGATGCGCCCTTAACGGTGCGCACACTCCCAGACACCCTTAGAGTGAGTGGGGGTAGCTGTTCCGGTCGCAAAGGAGATGCCCCCGACCTGCGTGGCAAGCTCAGCCGGAATTCAGCTACCTTGTAGTGACAGAAGGGGGTGGTCGTTTGGTGCCCAGCGGTCGCCGGTTCAAACCAGAGTAAGGATCGGAGTCAGAAGTAACAAACAAAACACAATTTATGCACAGCAAGAGACGATACAAAGGAATACACAAGATCACTTGAAATACATAGACGAGAGGTTCACAGAATACAAACGCTAAGCATGCAATTACACAGGTATCCAATAACATAGAGGCTTTACAACAGATGAAACACGAGAGAGTTACATAAACAAACACCAAATTGTTCACCGGGCACTGTTGCAGTCCGACGCCTCAAGAGTCACGATGTGGCCGCCATACGAGACGAGCGCCGCTCCCTTGAAAGTCCGTGGGCTTGCCAGCAGCGGGTGATCCCCGGGAGTCCAGCCGAAGCACAGGCGAATACGTCGCAAAACACGGACGAACTGACTGACTGACTGACTCAACAAGCGGCGCGGTCGCTTTAAATAGGGCGCGCCGCGTCTGTTTGTTAACACGCGCCAAAGCTAGCGCGCACACACACATAGCTTCGCTGGTTGTAGCTCCCTCTTCTCCTCCCGTCGAGCCGCGCGTCGTCATTGGCTAGGTCCCATAGAAGATGCTCGATTTTTCTGGCGCATTCCAGGCCGATGAACCACCGTCTTCCCCGGGCAAGGGGAAAGAGGGTGACAACAACGCGTACAAAGCTACGTGCTCTCCCGCGCGGGGAAGGGGGCTTTGCTCTCCATGCCTTCCACGCGACGCCGTGCGGGCCTCGCGCCGTACCGGCTTGATGAAAATGGGCGCCGATTTCGTGACACTGCCCCTCCATTAAAGAATATTGTCCCACAATATTCACAACAACCACGAACATCGCGCGCACATGCATGCGCTCACAAATATATGGGGCAAATGTCCACACATTGCACAAATTTCACAACTGCCATAACACATTACAAAATTCACACATCAATGCCATGATGTTCACAAACATAGTACCACGCTGTCGTCAGATACACATAAGAATCAACAACACACAGCTTTTCAAATGCGAAGCGCACGAACCTAAATTCTGAGCGTAATTACAGCCCGCGATCAGTGCGTGACACGCTTCTGTCCGCCAGAGATTCTGCCTTCGCTCTAGGCTCTCGCATTTGAGACACTTCTATGTTCCCCGATCGGGCTAC
This sequence comes from Amblyomma maculatum, assembly GCF_055883805.1. NCBI lineage: Eukaryota > Metazoa > Arthropoda > Arachnida > Ixodida > Ixodidae > Amblyomma > Amblyomma maculatum. The sequence goes on from NC_139345.1 coordinate 134,342,681, forward strand.
TGAAAATTCCCTGAGGCAGGACTTATCCTCTTGCAAATCACACAACCAATGTGTGTCGATAATTGCCCCTACAACCAGTAGCGCCGACGGATACACGAGAACCTGTGTCAATGCGCACAGACCAACAAAAAGAATCACTGTAATAGTGTTCTTTCCTGGGCACCGGTATTCCTTCCGCTGAAGGTGAAATATCCCAAGTAACGCCCCCATAAGTAGGACGAACACTTGGGCTGCCTGCATCAACGAAGGCCTAGGCATTGCTGACTTTATTCCCCGTGTTGTCGCTTTCTTTTCGGTTTCCTCCTGAGGTGCTTCCTTTTGCTTATTCTTGTCTCGAGGCTTTTCTTCCGGCGTCTCATGGCCTTGCTTTCCTCGCCTTGCCCTTTTCTTTTTAGATTCCTTGCAGCGCACAGGCGCGGGACTTTGATCAGGATCCTCGGGAAATGTTGCGCCCTTGATATTTCCCAACACCAAATCATAAATGGGGCGTTCCATGCATAGGGCTGTCAGTTTTCCAGAATAGTATTGCGTCTGCACTTCCAATTTTGCCTCAGGGAGTAATTGAATTGAGCCGTCAATTAGCCTCACAGGGCATTTCTCGCCAGTCAGATCATTCTCCTGAATCAAACTGCGTCTAACGATTACGGCACTGCTACCTGTATCTCGTAGCACAGAAACTGACTTTCTTCCTATCTTTCCCCTCGAAACCGGCATCCGATTCACCGCAGATCCAGGTTGTGCATGTACTACGGCGTTCACCACCCGGAGTTTCTTGTCCTTCCGATTAACCCCTCTCTCTGCTTCCTCCTCCTCTTGGCCGTGCACCACGCGGACTTTCCTGCCGTTCTTAAGCTCAACAAAGCCATCGGCATCTTCTTCCTCCAGGCGATATTCTGACTCTGACGGAGTCCTCGCGCATGCCGCCTGCGGTGCTGCCTTGTCAGCGTCGGGACACGACATTGCTTTGTGGCCCTTCTGTCCGCATTTCCAACACGAGGATGGATTGTTGGTTGCGAGTTTGCGGCAGTGAGGTGCATAATGGCCTAGTTGTCCGCAGAGATAGCACCTCGGGGTTGACTTTACGCTAGGTTTTGTCTGCCGAAATTCGGGCTTTCGAGGGGTTTCAGAATTTACAATTTTGCTCAAATTTTCGCCTCCCTGGGCTTCCAAATACTGGTCTGCCAGTTCCATCATTTCTTCCAGGTTATTCGCTTTTCTTTCTTTTAAATAAAGCGACAAACCAGGGTGACAGCTACCCAGAAATTGTTCCTTAATTAGGAGTTCGCGAAGTGCGCCATACTCAAGTTTAATTTTTGAGAGTTCAGTCCAGCGGTCGAAATAATGACTCAGTCGCGCAACATACTGTGTTGCCGTTTCTCCGTCCATAGGTTTTCCGGTCCTGAACTTCTCACGAAACCCATCCGTTGTAAATCTAAACCTTTTCAGTAATGCAGCTTTCGCTTTGTTATAGCTGCCTGCATCCTCAGGAGGAAGTCTTCCAAACACACTTAATGCTTCGCCGCTAAGGCAGGTGCTCAAGATGGTAGCACATTCACTGTCTGCCCAATTTGCATTTATGGCGATCCTTTCGAAACGCAAGAGGAACGCGTCGAGATCGTCTCTTCTCTCATCGTATTTCGGAATCAATTTACTTGCGTCTATCCGCAAGCTGCTATGTCCTTCACTGGCGCTATGCACTTCAGCTAAACCGCTGTTGTTCCCCGAGTTTTGGAGCTGAAGTTTCATAGTAAGTAATTCCTTTTCTCGCTGAAATTCCTCTTCACGCTCCTTCCGAGCCTTCTCTCTTTCTTCCTCGGCTTCCTTTCGAGCCCTCTCGCGTTCTTTTTCTGCTCTATCTCGTTCCTTTTCTTCTCTCTCTTTTTCTTCTTTTTCTCTCTGGCTAACCCATTTGCGCAGTTCGGCACCGGACAACCCCAGCTGGGTGCCAGTCTCCACCAACTCTTTCAGATTCATATCTGAAGCGCGAACCGTCTGGGTGTAGCCTAAACACTGCTTAGCGAACTTCGCCTAAACGCTTCCGCTCGGTACTACCTCTCGCTACCGCTCTGCTGCTACACTGTTTACGACCTCTTCGTAAACTCTTCCAACTCGTTCACCGTCCTCTGGGCTTGAGTGCACCAAACGTCCTGTCGCGGACGCCAGAATAATTGTCACCCGTTAATAATTAGAGGGGTATTATTAACGATGCGCCCTTAACGGTGCGCACACTCCCAGACACCCTTAGAGTGAGTGGGGGTAGCTGTTCCGGTCGCAAAGGAGATGCCCTCGACCTGCGTGGCAAGCTCAGCCGGAATTCAGCTACCTTGTAGTGACAGAAGGGGGTGGTCGTTTGGTGCCCAGCGGTCGCCGGTTCAAACCAGAGTAAGGATCGGAGTCAGAAGTAACAAACAAAACACAATTTATGCACAGCAAGAGACGATACAAAGGAATACACAAGATCACTTGAAATACATAGATGAGAGGTTCACAGAATACAAACGCTAAGCATGCAATTACACAGGTATCCAATAACATAGAGGCTTTACAACAGATGAAACACGAGAGAGTTACATAAACAAACACCAAATTGTTCACCGGGCACTGTTGCAGTCCGACGCCTCAAGAGTCACGATGTGGCCGCCATAGGAGACGAGCGCCGCCCCTTGAAAGTCCGTGGGCTTGCCAGCAGCGGGTGATCCCCGGGAGTCCAGCCGAAGCACAGGCGAATACGTCGCAAAACACGGACGAACTGACTGACTGACTGACTCAACAAGCGGCGCGGTCGCTTTAAATAGGGCGCGCCGCGTCTGTTTGTTAACACGCGCCAAAGCTAGCGCGCACACACACATAGCTTCGCTGGTTGTAGCTCCCTCTTCTCCTCCCGTCGAGCCACGCGTCGTCATTGGCTAGGTACCATAGAAGATGCTCGATTTTTCTGGCGCATTCCAGGCCGATGAACCACCGTCTTCCCCGGGCAAGGGGAAAGAGGGTGACAACAACGCGTACAAAGCTACGCGCTCTCCCGCGCGGGGAAGGGGGCTTTGCTCTCCATGCCTTCCACGCGACGCCGTGCGGGCCTCGCGCCGTACCGGCTTGATGAAAATGGGCGCCGATTTCGTGACACCTATATGAAATACATACTAAAAATGGTCTGTCTTGTATTAACTTCATACCGGACTGGACCGTCCGGTTTGAGATTCATAAGGACATGACCTGTCCGGTATAAAGCTGCTTAAGTTTCCTACAGGATTGGTTACCCCGATATGAAATCTATACGGGATAATACAGGACCGCTTCAAACCTGTTTGGCGCGATGCGGGATTTTTCACTAGTGAGCCCCAGTCGCCTAAAAAGCAAGCGCCCCGTAGGAGTCTGCTGGAGGAGTCTAGCTATCCGCGTGACGAGTTGGGCTTCTTTGATCTCTCCGGAGGTGTTCTGAATGCCAAGTACTAGTAGTTTTGCGTTGGAGGTGCTCATTGGTAGGTGTAGGGCTGCCTTGTAAGCTTTGCGGATTAAGTGGAACTGCGGAAATCGAGAATTGTACTGCGAGCATACCGTACGCAATTCACCAGACGCTAAAGATTAGCTCCCTTCCCCAACATGGACCCCAACTTACATGTGGCCCGTAGGGCCGCCCGGGCGAAGTATGTGCAACAAAATCTATCTACAAATTCCACAATGGTATACACGGACGCGACTCCGTATACAGGAAGGTCACATAACAGCGCAGTGGCAGTAGCTATTGATTCCAAGCTAAATGAATTAGCTAGCGCCTCAGTCAGGGATTGCACGGTAACCGAAGGGGAGAAGCTAGCCGAAGCTAGTCGTTGCTCTCGCCATGGTTGCCGGGTATCAAAGTAACACGTCCCTTACCATTCTTAGAGATTCAAGAGAAGCGTGCCATAACTACATGAACGGCCGCACAGGTCGCGCCGCGCTCAGCAGAGCGCGACCCCATCCAAAGTCACACACATCTACTGGGTGCCAGGACACACCGACATAGCGGGGAACGAACGCGCCGATGTGGTAGCTCGAGAGTACACGAGCCGAGCTTCCTCCCAATCGGACGATCTACCCGAGCGAGTCGGCCCTACGTACTCAGACATTCTGAACTACTATAAGGATCCGTTATGCGCCGCCTCATCGGGATCTATAACAAGAAGCAGTGTACTGGAGAAGAGTGCGGACAGGAACATTCCCAAATCTGCATATCCTTAGAAAGATTTGCCCGCCGCAATATCGGGACACCTGCCCATGGTGTGGTAGCAAACCTTCGTTATACCACATCACGTGGGAATGTAGAAATAAAATAGCTTTCGTAAAGACCCGAGTGCGAAACAGTGGGAGAGCCGGCTCTTCAGCGACGATCTGGGTTGCCAACTAGGTCTGATCCAGCACGCCCAGCGAACAGCGAAGCTCAGCGGAGTCCTGGAATAGGGGCACCGAGCCAGTGAGAAGAAGGAAGATGGACATCTTCTGTTACTAGCACAATGCCTTCCTAGAGACAATAGCGTATTTTCTATCCTATTCTATCTATGCCTTCCTAGTTAAGCAGTAGCTAAAGCGAAGTACCTACCTGGTCGTTTCCTCTTTACGTGTACTATAGAGAACAGGCCCCTATTGCTTTAGTTTTGACCTGATATTTCGTCAGCTTCCACTGCTGCCGAATTTATCACAGCTTGAGTGAATGTGTTGTTACAAAATCCACTAAAGCATACATTAATTACGACTAGACGCGCGTGACTTCAACGCTGGACCTGAGTGTACTGAACAGTCCTTCCCCTTTCCAAACATTCGGCGACATCCTCCATATTCAACACTTATGTTAGTCTAGTCAAAACATCGGTAATTTTGTCTTTGAACCATCTAGGGCTAGTATTGTCTTGATCACTGAGGACGCAGTTCAAATCCCCCATGAGTACAATTTCTTTTATGTTGTGAAGTAGTTAAGGTTTTGAAAAAGGTCATCCTTTGATCTACTGAATTCGGAGCATACAGACAAACAAAGCGGCTCAACATCACTGTTTGCTACATCAATAATTAAATACTTCTTCATGGACACGATGATTAGGATTGAGCGCTTAGGCCAGGCAGCCTTTACCAAGGAGGATAAATCCAGTGGATGTGCCTATGACATGGCTAACACCCACAAAGAACCTATCCTTGAAACACTGCACCATGGTAACAATCTCTATCTCTTCAACTTCAGTTTCCTGCACAACCAGAATGTTAATATCGTGCTTAGTTACCAGGCGTTACACCTCACTCTGCTTTCGATTGCCAGATAAACGCCTTACATTAAGTGTGCCGACCTTCAAGAAGGATACAAGAGACAATTTAACGTGTGAGCGAACCGAGGCCATGGTGCCTCCACCCCGCGCCTCGTTCGTCGCTAGACGCCGACATTCTCACTGGATCCGACCGGTGGTAGCGTAGGGCATTTCAGCGGTGACTTCTTGTCGCCCAGCCGCCCTTCCTGGGTAGAATTTGGCTGTGGAGGGGGCGGCCTTGCCTGCAAAGTTTTCACTGGCGGCTCTTCGAAGCCAGCGGTGGTCACCTTGTCGTCGCTGCGTGCTGCACAGGGCGTGGGGTCGCTTAGCTGGGCCGACGACGATAAGTGTTTATGCACCAGTTCTGTCCGGGCGCGCCTCAGAGATCTATGCAATTTTATTCTTGGGTAGCAGGCTCGTCCTTGTCAAGTTCACTCTCAACTGTAGGAGATATGCTGGCACCGTTAACAGAAGTCCTCGTAGAACATGTCGTCGCCGCCGACTTCTCCACTTTCGTCTCTTCCACCTCGACAGCGTCCAGGATGTGCTCCGTCGAGTCCTCACTTACTCCTGGGCTAAAGCAGACGCATATGTGCGAACGCAGTCGGTGTCTCTTTAGCAGCCTTGCATTCACGCCGCACATGTCCTGTGCGGCGGCTGCCAAGACACTGCATCTGCCGGCCAGGCCCTACGACAAAGGCCAACTCGCCACCAGTTGGAAGTTGGTGGGACAAGTCGTCCACTTTGGTTCTAGGCTTCATTGTCAGTTGCACTAACATGGCTGTGGCCCTCCTTTCTTTGATGCCTTGCACCCGGCAGTGCTCTGGCGTCACTTCTGTCCTTTGCCGTAAGCCTCGAGAGACGCCCTAATGTTGCCCTTGGAAACACCTTGTAACTTCCAGTGCAAACACAGCTTCATTTGTTGATCCTTTGGATCAATAATGCAGCACCTCCGCTTTAAGGGCAGACCCTTGAGGGCTGCAAACTTCTTCGCTGCTTCCTAGCGATCGCAAGTGCCCGCCCAGATATGGTTAATCTGGTACGTCTCCAATGCAATAATGTCGGGGAGCACACCAGTACCGGCCAGCGTATTAGCAAACCATATCCCGTAGGAGCACTCGAGCAGACGCCGCTCTGGCGCGTGATTCCTCTGAGCAGCGCCACCAGGCGACAAATAGTGGATATATTTTCTAAACGAATAAGAATACATTTAAAGGCCGCTGCTTCCGTGGTTTCGGTGGCACGATGGATTAACACCAGGCATCTGTTCACTGATACCACTCAAACATGCGTTCGACTCCTGTTATGTGTTTTCTTTCTGAATATTTTTTTCTTGGCAATTGCCTTCACTCTAATTACACCCTGCCTTCAGTGAGATTATGTTATCTTTAGGTTGCGTTTACAGACCCCTTTAAGTAACAATCGGCATGACAACAGTTACACTACGCAATTACTTTCCCCAGAATCACTTCCTGCCTCATTGAGTGTATGTTACCTTTAGGTTGCGTTCAGAGACATCTTTCAGCAATAATCCCTGTTTACAGTGAGTGTATGTTACCTTTAGGTTGCGTTGAGAGAGATCTTTCAGCAACAATAGCCGTTTAAATCGCTGAAAGCGTCGTCTGCTCGAGTGCTCCTACGGGATATGGTTTGCTAATACGCTACCGGCCAAGGAGTCCTGGAAATCTTCATTCCTAAAGGGCTATGCTCGCACGTCGCTGTGCAAAAAAAAACGCGCTGGCAGCAACACGTCCAGTGGCAGAGTTGGCAGAACTATCTGGTACAAGCTATCTTTCATATCAGTCACCCTGCAACAAGGGCTAACAAAGGCCGCTGCCTCTGCTCCGACGGAGCACATGATCCGGCGTCCTTTCGCTAGCACGGCGGGAATTAGAATGACTACACCACCACGGCGGGGTACTTAAAAATGATTTGACAATGACCTGCAGTACTACGAACTGAGAACAAGAACTCTGCATTGAAGCGGGCAGGAATTATGTCCACAAAGAACACAACGGCTCTTTCGGACATGACGTAGTGTATTTCAGCGCTGTCTCTAATGAGGCCTTGACATCATATCCCTTAAGCAGAGCTTGGTTACTGTTCCTTAAATTTGTGTCGTTCTTCGTAATTACGTCCTCAGTAAATACAATTGGATCTGTTCCCATTAATTTGCTTAAAACAAAAACGCCTGTTGAAATGTGAACTTTTCAAAGAACCAGCTGGAATGCTTCCAGCGATGCATCATTTCCGAACACTATTTGCTGGCACTCAAGTACAACTATTCAGTGTCCAGTGGCTGGATCAGGCTATTTGCTGCCACTCAAGTACAACTATTCAGTGCCCAGTGGCTGGATCAGGCTATTGGCTGGCACTCAAGTACAACTATTCAGTGCCCAGTGGCTGGATCAGGCTATTTGCTGGCACTCAAGTACAACTATACAGTGCCCAGTGGCTGGATCAGATCATTAACCCAGCGCAAGCGTAGAGCACCATCGGGGATAATCTTCCAAAGTGTGACTGAGTTCTCTGACACGCGTCTTCGGACCTAAGTATTTAAGCCACCTCTAAACCTCTAGTTCTTTTGTATTGCGCAAAGTATACTTATGGGTGTCTAGAAGACGCTTTATATAAACGGTAGCTTGGTGGAAATATTTTTGTAGTTTATTTTCAAGACGGCCTACATTTTCTGTATCATTTTGTTCCTGAATAAAAAACAAAATGTCAGCCTATTAGCATTTGATACTAATAAAATACTTGGACAATAAACAGTGGAGTTTAAGCCATATGACCCTCAACTTTACTCAGATCCTTTCGTGGGGCTTGGGCACATTTTTTATTAAAATAAACCTTGAATACAGTTGAAAGCAACACATAGGATACGTATTCTTTCCAAATTATGAGGGTCGCCGCAAGTCCGCAATATTGCGCAACGAGTCGTACAACTGAAAGACATCCGGAGGGCATATAGCGAACTTTGAGGTCCTTAGCGCTAGCATACCGGGACAACTTGGCAAGCTGTGCGCCCGCTTACTACCCCCGCGCTGATGGCACGCTGTGTAGTACCAGCTGAACAATCTATGTTGAAAGCATCCAGTGTAGTTATACCAGCGATATCCTCCTCGTTTCTTTAAGCCAATACGTCATTCCTTGCTTCATGGCAGCGTCCCTTTATTAAACTCTAAATCTTGTGGACTTACCTGAAACGCATACGGCACGTGCTCTGTACCTGCACAGCAGGGTATCCCCCTTGATACGCTCTCTTTTCAAGCACGCGCTGGTTGAGTACAGCAACCGATCCGGTTGCTGTACTCAACCGTTTATTTATTTATATATTTAGGTCTATTTATTTATATATTTCACTGTTTGCAGCGACAGCTACACTGCGCTAGGTTTTCAAGCCGTCGTGGTAGCACCGTGTTACCGTGACTAAAGTCCCTTGATAATTTGAAAGTAGCGACACTCCTCCGCGCCGCGCTTCCCTCCTCGATTCTCCTCGCGTGGCGGCGGCGAGGAGAATCGCTTTTTCTCCTTGGCGCCCACCGGCCGGCCGCAGCAGTGAGTGAAGCGCGAGCTTTTGGGCCAAGTCTGCGCTCCAGGAGTGCGCAGAATTTATGAAAAATTGCGAGAAAAGCATTGAGAATGCTGAAAGTAACGTTTATGAATTGATTGGTGTCTTTTTAGAACTGTTTGAATGGGGAATACTGATAAACAAAGCTTTCAGGCGAGTTCTGTGCTGCAAACACTTTTTAAGTCACATGATAAGGTGTTTTACTTTGTGCACCTAACCTAGTACTGCCTCTCACTTTGTGTTTGTTCTTTTAGAGTGTGAAATCTGGTCACTGCGGCAAAACCTCGGAAAACGGTCCAGGCTGGTGCTTTGAACTTCAGGATCAGAGAAGGTCAAAGCAGGACTTAGTTTATTTAGCTACTGTCAAGCTATCTGTCTAAGCATAGTTCATGTCACGCGATCAACGGTGAGATTGAGTTATTGGTTAATTGTACATGTATTTTAATCAATTACTGGGCCAAAATATTTGACATTTAGTAAATTGCAATTAAAATCTAAATTTTAGCTTCAACATCGAACCACATACTGTTGAAAAGCTTAGGCCAAGTGTAATGGCACTGTGCTAGTTAGCGATCCGCAATAATCTGCGTTAATTAGATAATTTTGTATAAAATACAACTTTCAGCTGTTCCTTGCCGCTTCGAGGCAAGGAACAGGTTTGCAACGGCTGTCTTGATATGATGCTGATGGAGGAATTAAATAATTTGATGAGTACGCGGCCACTCACTGACTTCGCGTGTGGTTAAAAGACAACAGTGTACACTGGGAGAAGTGGTGGGCCCTATTGCCGACACACTGAAGTTCTGGGCCAAGCATGCTGTGGCCTCATGCGCTATGTAAAAGAGCGTAATTTCAGTGAACGCAACAATCAAATAAAAAACAGGGGGCACATAAGTCTTCAACGTGCGGAAATGAGAAAGCATATAACTGCCAATTAAATAACTATCGCTATCCTATCTATCACTACATCTGCTAATGCCGTCAAGTGACCTATCACAACTGTCACTATTCGCAACGAACACTATCACCTCACTATCCGGGCCTATTACTATCATTTACTATTAATATCCGTAACACTCACCATTATTAGCTATCACTATTCATAGCCATCACAATTTAATCTGATGCCGTCCCATGACCCATTGATATACTTCAATTATCATTTACTTACGTTGTCAGTCATATGTCTATTACCTCATAATATCTGACGAGACAACTATACATTGACTTTTAATTCCTATACTTTCTTATTTTCTCATAAATGAAGAAGAGAAAAGAGCAAGCCACAGAAATAACTGACTACTATCAGCGCGAGGTTCATGTCTCTGTCGAGGAGGCTTCCTTTGCTTCAGGACAGGTCGGTGAGAGAAATTTTATGGAACTGCGTTGGGCCTGAGTTTTTTTTTTCGAGTTCATGTAATATTGGCGGCTCAAACCGGTCTTCAGTGAATTGTAGCTAGAACATAGAGCGATGAGTTAATCACTCAGGCTAGGTGAACAAAAAAATCTTCTTGCATACAATTGAAATGAGTAATACGTTACAGTGCTAAGAATTGTTGCTCGCAAAATGTTCCCCTATTTTTACATCATAACTATAATCATTATTGATTGTTTATGTTTCGTAAATACAGAAAATTGATGCAATGATTCCGGCTAATTTGACATCGATGGGAAAACGTTTCTTTCAGTAAATGAATACGCGGAATCGCGGTTTTAGAGCTCCAGCTTTCAAAGCGAAGGTAACCAGCCAACTCCTAGTAGTCATGGTCAAAGTGAAGCGTGTGTGATCATGTGAACACCCCCTGCACATTGGCCGTATCCCTGATAAAACGAATGCATACTTTTTAACCCACGCGTGCGTCGAAGCATGGCAAGACACATTCAAGAAATGAAAAAATATGCCGTACGACCTAACTAGTGCAGATTACCCGCAATACCTCGGGTTTACTTGCCAAAGAGTTTTCCAGGGCCAACATTCATTGCTCCTGAGTAACCGACGCACACAACAAGTACAAGCTGGAAGGACTATCTCCTCTACAAGCCGCATTTTTTTATTTCTAGTGAAGGAGGCCAGGGATCCTAACATAATCGCGACAAATTCAATCGAGAGACTGTACTTTTCCAGTTATCACTGACAGCAAAAAGCAGATTATAGTGCCATATTTCTGACTCAGAAGTCGACAGCGTGTGAACTGATGGAGCCTTGGAGCCTCGCAGAATATTCATCATGCTGCAGAGGACAACCTTATTTTTATACAATGAACATTTTGCTGCTGCAAAAAAAATTGAGGAGCAAGCAGGAATAGAAAACGCAGCGTCAGGTGACGCGTTATTACGGGGAGTGAGAAAGGCGCATTACGTCGCATACAACCCTGTTCTTTCTAGGAATAAACTTCTTTCGACTAATCTTGTGAATCCATTGACTCTTGCGCAAACCGTCACGCTTGCCGTGAGGTATCATGAATACCGCATAACCATCTTCAGGCCGCTTGTTGCAGTTGTACGCGCAACAGCATAGAGTTTCCACGCTGCAATAAAAGCACAGCGCGCAATATTCGCTCGCCCAGAATAGGAGAAAAATGGCGCGAACACAAGGAAAACGCCGGACGCGCGTTGGTTTCCAAAGGCAACGGCAGGGAGACCAATCGTCGCTCAGGAAATCGGGCGGAGAGCCGGCCTTCAGCGAAGGTGCGCGCGAGGGGCAAGGAGGTAGCCCGGCGGCGGCAAAGTTCAATATTTGGCGTAACTTTCAAAGTATCAAGGGTCTTTAACCGTGACACTGCTGAAGACGAAGAAGAAAAAGAAGAAAAAATGGTATGAGTACTTTGCCGTGAATTCGAATGTTTCAGTTTTGGGCAGTTTTAGTATAAGGTAAGATCACAATTAACATTGCATGCATTTCTGTACATGAATAGGTTATGCGTGGTATTTATTACACCACAACGTTTCTTTTTACAGTGGCTCGACTCTCTCATTATTTCCCTGTTAACACACTTTAGACACTGCATTGCATCTTATCCGTCGGTAAAATATGCATCTTAAAGAAGACTTGACGTACCTCTTGTTCAATTTCGTATTATACCATTTTGTTGTATAAGTTGCAGTTTGAGTAGTGTCATTTGAAGAATTTCTACTCGCCATAGTGCATCTTATGATGTCTTCGCCCCAAGGATGAAAATTACGGTAGTATATGTACATATTTGAACCGTTTCCATTAATAAACTGAAAGAAAGAAAAACAACAGAGACTAAAAGTCAGGTTCAAAGTTCTTGTCCTTTAATAATTGTGGTGAAAATTTAACAGATGTTTTGCCTAGCTGGGAGTGAAATATCGTGAACGAGCACCGCTTGCTCTGCTTTAGCATTCTTTTGGCTTGCTCATTCATGATCAGTTGATTCGCACTATCACTGTCGTCTTACCCACTGCTATTACTTTTAGCTTTGTCAATCGTCTGCGTCAAAGAACCTGAATGAACCAAAGTAAGCTTGCATGCTAATCCCACAAATCAGAAACAGTTTCTCCTTAGAACAATGTCCTTTGTCTTCATAGACCACCTGGAGGCAATGTGTGAACATAGCCCCAAGCTTTAAATAAATACCACCCACTCCGGTGAGTAGCGCGATGCCTCAATGTCAAATTAAGATTCTGAAGACGAAGTCCGGAGCAGAGCCCTAAATACCTGTAGTTTAGCATTTGACGGAACCGGCTACTACGGAGTTGGTCGTCGATGATTGACCTATAAAAAACCAAGACCACGCCCTTGTACAACGGCGTCTCCAGCGAAGCTGATCCGTTTGCTTTAATAATTATCCTGAATCCACTGGAAAAAAAGGTTTTGATTTATTTATTTATTTTTGAGCTTAAATGGCCTTCAAAGCCATACCGACGTTTTTCTTGAATGCGAATACAGTCAAAACTAGAGTGCAAAACTGTATTTAACGAACGTCTTGATTTACCGAATATATTCTGCTCCCCCGTCAAACACCCATATGGTTCAATGCTTTGAGTAACTCGAAATAAGGCAACCAATGTCACCATCTGACCCGATTTAACCAATTTTTTGTTTAAGAGAGAAGGTTTAAGAGTGAAGGTCAAAAATTATATTTGTGGTCTATTTTGTTGAAAATGCCCAACAACATATTGATTGCGAGCAAACGGTAACGTCGCGGAGAAACTTTGTCCCGCTTTTACTGAGCTGCACGGCGCAAAATGGTAGATTTATTGATCTGAATTCAGGAGATTTTGCTAACCGTAAAAGGCCTGCGCGTCGTCCAGTTGTCGTCAGCTGGGCCGCATGCCGACACCAGGTCAAATTTTGGATGGTCTTTGATCTGCGGCGACAGTATGTCGGATAAACACACGAAAATTCCGTGCAGTTCTTGCTTACAAACTAGAAGCAATCAAAGATCAGGACTTCTTTGCTAAGAAAGTTTCTAGTCCCCTGGCACCCTTTTTGCCGACATGCAATTTTCGTTGCTCTTCATACGCGCCAGCTATCAGTATCGGTCGTCTAAGCAGGCCGCAATTTCAATGTAGCAAGATAGCGTAGTGGGAAATTTCTGTTGCAGATTTTTCAACCAGGCGAACCAGATAACAAAAAAAAGATACAGAATCAGACAATTATCGGGCCCACACAGCTACTTCGTTTGTGCACCATGCGCCACAAATTTACAACCACCTATCATCATCAGACCAACGGCCTCACAGAACGCCTCAACCGTACGCTCACAGATATATTATCATTGTATGTCTCCGGCGACCATCGGGATCAGGACATTAATCTACCCTTTGTAACATTTGCCTCTAACTTTTCTCGTCATGGTACTGCTGGCTACTCTCGCGTTTACCTGCTCTTTGGCCGACACCCATCACTCCCCTATGATACATCGCTCCCTCACTACTGACACCGCCACTAGTACTTACGCTCGTGATGCCATATCTCGCGCTAATGATGCTCGCCACATTACACTCGACAGGCTCTTTGCCTCCCAAGGCTCCCAGCAATCTCGTTATAACAGTCGCCATCATGACGTGCACTACGCCCCAGGCTCTCTCGTTCTGCCCTGGCTGCCATCACGCCGGGTGGGCTTGTGCGAAAAACTTCTACCACGATACACAGGCCCCTACCGTATCTTGCGCCGAGTCACCGACGTCAAATACGAAACCGAACCTGTGAACCCGAAGTCTTCCGCACCACGAGCTTCCGACATGGTGCACGTGGCACGACTCAAGCCGTATTATTCACGCCCTGCTTCGTTTACCTAGAACGCATCGGGATTGTGCTTCTGTGGCGGCGGTAATGTTATATGACGTACTACCATGCAGTCATTCTGCAAATGAAGAAAGAAGTGTCTTGGTGAATGGATTAAGACGACGCTCAGTGTTGATTTGTACGGCTAAGCGGTGCCCATTGATTTCAGAGTGGTGTTACCCATCGGTGCGTGATTTTCACTCGTAACAATATTTAACTTGCGCTGAATGCTCACAATACAGAGGCATCTTGTGTTTCTAGTCCATGGAAAAGCTGCCACGGAGGCCAGGATCGCAACCGCTACTTAGGTTCAGCAGGCGAGCGCTCTCTCCTGTGAGTTACCAAGGCGGGGACGACGAGTATTAATTTTTATCTTCATCATTCCGACACCATGCATATTCACTTTTTCTTGTATGGTTCCTAATAATCCCTCGTCTTGCTTCCATTTTATAATTCAGTTTACGCCACAAATGGCATAAAACAACAAACGTTGCTGTAGCAGCTACTGCCTACCTGATAACAAAAAAGTATGTCATTCATACTGACGGTTTTTTTTCTGCGGTTAAGTACTTGAACTGATCAGGCACTCATCGGCAATGTCTTGATAATATTCACGGAGATAATATTTTAAATATGGAATCTTTAAACTATTTTTTTACAGAACAGCCATAATTTGCTTCACCAAAACTGCAGGAAGTGGGGTCCAGAAATTAACCAAACGTATTTTTGCCACGCAGAAGAGCACCCAATGATACATAAAACGTAGAATATTTGTGACAAAATTATAAAACGTATCAAGCATTTTGTGTGGGAATTTTTGTCGTGGATTTTGGAAATCTTTTTCATAATCATAAGCAAATTAACGGCATTGGCGAGCTTTCGTAGAACAACGAAATTATGCGTCCACGGGCCTTCGTGAAAATGGCATCATTTTTAGATTGCCGAAATTCACGCCACCACTCAGCCTCTTCATTCAGAGTTCTTCTATATACACGTACACAGCTGAGAGTCTAATGAATAAAGCATGCATGGGTGAAGATATGAATATTTAATCTCATCTCAATACTTACGAACTTTCTTCCATGAACTGATATGAAACATTTTTGCATCTTATTTCTGCTGAGATGTGTAGGCGCATTGCCAAGCTTCGTAGAAGCCAGAATTAAGCGTCGAGGCCTTGAGTAGAAATGTTAGCAAATTATGTTTTGATGTTGTATCTTTTATACGCAGATAAAGGTCTGAAAATTATGTTTGGATGTTGTATCTTTATGTCTCACATACTTTTGTTCCCTGTGTTCATGTGATGCTATATTTTGTTCGTATATCACAGGAACCTAAGTTACGTTTTACAACTTCGTAATTGTAGCGCCGAGCTCCTTTCTCGTGCTGCAAAATTTAGTGCGTGCAACCCAGACTGCATTCAGTCACTTAAAGTCTCGAATGTCCGGTGGGAATAAACAATACCTGTACCCCTTTGTCTAAGCTGAAGGCAGCAGGATAATGAAAACCCTAATGCGTGCCATTTTCTAGTACACCTTACAAAAATAATGACCTCGTGACAAATAGTAATAATTTCATGAGCAATTTTAGCAAGGTTTTGCCCAATGCATCGCTGATTAGGCTGCGTATGACTGCAATGAAATTGGCCTATAGTTTAGCCTACACGACGAGAAACAAATGCATGAAAGATGACAGAAGATATTTGTGATAGACAGAACACTGCAGTTGAAAATGTACTTCACTGGCTAAATGCATCAATGCCTTCGTACTGTGAGCAGGCTGATGATGTCAAAAAGGTATACTACTTGGCGCGCGATATGAGATGATGCTTTGAGAATGACATTATTGTATTGAAGTGAAAGCATTTAACGATATAAGATTTTTGGAAGCTTTCCCCCGCCGGGGGGAAGGCAGTGGTTACGGCGCTCGACTACTGTGCCCAAGGAAGCGGGATCGAATCCCGGCCTCAGCGGCTGCGTTTCGATGGAGGCAAAACGGAGGGCGTCCGTGTGCTGTGCGATGTCAGTGCACGTTAAAGAACCCCAGGTGGTCGAAATTTCCGGAGTCCTCCACTACGGCGTTTCTCATAGTCTAAGTCGCTTTGGGACGTTAAACCCTAAACCAAACCAAACCAAACATTTTTGGAAGCTTTCCTTGTGATGCTTGGTGGTTTAATCACTTATTCCATGAATTTTATTCTGTCCCAAAAATACAATGTGCTCCATTCATGAGGCAAATGCCTATATGAACCTTTTTGCTTTTTAGAAAATCCATGTGGTTGCGAAACTGTTGCGAAATATTTTCGTGTATCATATATGATACACTATGCAGTTAAGGGTATATTTGCGAAAATATAAAATTGCTGATAAGCGGCCTAAACTGGACATAAATTATGATATGCTTAAACAAAATGGTATTTCATGAGAAAACAAAATTTTAGACATCCAGACAGAACGGACCTAAACCAATTATAGCGGTAGCACTTGGCGCTCATCTGCAACTGAGGCATTTCCTGCAATGCTTTCTTAACTTAGGACCTGCGCATTTTTTTCCTTCCTCCTCCTAGCTAGAGAATTTCGTTTGTTTCCTTGGCAGTCAGTGCACAATATAGTATCTCTAGCATACTTTCACTGTGGCTGCCAAAGGATGTCGAATGAGCGCAGTTGACAACGTTCGTGTCTGCTATAGAGTGTAATACCACTTCTTTCACTAAACTTCGTGATTTGTACTCGCAAAAGTATGTAATAATAATTCAATGCAGTGAATTTCTTTCCTGCTAATAAAATTTGAAAACAGCGTAAAGTAAGAAAAAATGCCCAAGCTGCATTGTGTAATATATCTGAGACACGAGTAAATACCCTTATCACAATCTAGTCTGGAGCATTATTGCGCAGGTGGTGTTGTATCAATAGATCTCCATGATGTCATTATATTTTTTTTCAAAACACTGCATCCAGTCAGAATGAAAAAAAATATTCCTTCTACCTATCGAATTTTAAAACGAAATCCGAAATGCTACATTCTTGCACATTTCCAATTGAAATAGCTAAATAATTCATTCCGAATATTCAATTAGGGCGAACACAGATTCTAGATAGTACACACTGTGGCACCAAATAAGAAAAATATCTTTCTTGCTGTTCTAAACAAGAAAGTAAATAATTTGCCATTCCTGCTAATACTGAGCAGATTGATACATTAGGCAGTGTTGTTCACGGTGAGGGATAATGCGGGTAATTTGTACTGAGCATTAGCGTTAGGATAGCCTTCATAGGGGCCTGTCATTGGTACCCACGAACACTAGTTTATAATGACACCAGAGAGCACGGAAATGCACAGAGGGTTTATTTACAGTTCATTTTACGCCCAGGGTGAGCAGTCTTGCTACTCATTTTCAATATTCTTGTTGAGGGAGCCAACACTGGTAACCAATTACCACGCCTTAACCAACTACCGTTTAATTATAAATTAGATCGATATAGACAAGCAAATTTGGAGTGACTTAGATCGGCTAGGCCTGGTTGTATCTAGCGAAAGCCATGGTTTGGGTTCGTTGCCGTTGGTTATTCGATATGTTAGGCTGCAGCGGTTAAGTAATTGAGACACTGTCGCCGTTTTTGACGTATGAAAAGTATGCGGTTACAGTCTATCGCACACATTACGCATATAGCCTAACTGATTGTTTACAACGTGAGCCTCGAATGTCCAAGTTGCCGTAGCTCTCGTCGTGAGCCCATGGAATATTCAGTTATGGCATTCAGAGCGAAAGGTAGCCGCAAACCATTCAAATCTATATTTGTTCTTTTTTACGACAGCCGCCGGCATGCGGCTCTATCCGATTATGGCTCGGTATCAATTCTGTGTTCTTTGTTTGGCCATTTTCGCTGTCTTGTCGCCAGACGCAGCTCTGTCAGTTTCGTTGTCGCCCTGCATGCTCCGAGGTGTTTCTCGAAGATTCCGGCCACTCGCGCATATTTCTGCTATGTTCAAGGTTGTGCTAGTCCCAGTTTCCAGCTTTATTACGACGTTTCTTTGCGGCCTTTAAATGGAGCGTTGACGTGTGCGACGGACAGTTTTGTTCGACGACCGTGAAGCACATTTTGTTATCGCCACTGCCGCGTTGCTTAGTTCTTTTGCGGGCGCGAGTCAGCCTAATAAATAAAGTTTATTTCAGTGCTATCACTCCTGTGTCTTCTTTTGCTGTCTACGGCCTTGTCACTACTACGTGAGAATAATCTCTGCAATAGAATAAGCCTATACGTTAGGCCATTTACGATTACATTAATTCTACGCTGTTAATATGGAATCATATTTATTTTCCTATGATCACGCCAATGATGTGTGTCTCTTTGAAATGTTCAGCCATATCGTGATGTTCCATAAGTACCATGTGAATGTAGTATGACACATCTACATATTTTCTCAAGATTTCCAAAATGTCAGACATACGTTCTCCAAATACATTTCACAAACCTTAGCCAAATACACTAAAATGAGGTTCTAGCAGTAGTTCAAAGTATACAATTTGCCACACATAATTAACCGAAGGGATCAAAGAACAAAGGGGTAGATTTTACAAATGACGTTTTAATTTTGGTTTGGAGAACATTGATCCTTATCCCACATAAAAGATGTATATCCTCATGTTTGTGGTGTTGTATATCAATAACGAAATCGCTGCAGTTTTAATAACTAAAATAATCACATATAAAATTTTTATGCGGCGCTAGCCTGCGCTTAATATCCGGAAGTAAAAACTAAACAAAGGATCGGCGACTAGGTGCTTAAACACGCTATAAACATTACTAGTGTGCGACATTAGTGCTAAGGAATGAAAGACGCAGGAAACAGGTCATTCGAAATGTCACAAGCTCTATGAAGAGCGAATATGATTTAATAGAACGAAATACGGCTGCTGAAGCCGAAGCAGTAGGCAGGTCCATATCAAAATAAGCAACCTCGTCACATGGACGCGCAGCTGTGGGTTAGAACGGGAGTAAATTGGACGTTTTGCCAATTTCTGAGGACATTTGTGATTCCACATTCACGTCGTAAATGTTGCAGTTATGTTCAATTTAAATAAACGAAACAGAGTTAACTTATATTCTCATTGAAAATAATTTCGCAATATTCAAGCAGAACAATTTTTAACCCGCGTAGTTTTATGGTATGAATTGTAAATAGCCAGTATTCACATCGCAAACAGCACGGTCGATCTATTGGTCCAATATTGGTAGTGTGCTGATAATGCACTAGCCTATTTAGAGCCCGACATTGCCAACGCAGTGCCAACAGGGCCAGTATTTGGCCCATTGTTTCGGCGGCTTGGCTATGTCTTACGATGGACTGGAATTTTATACAAATTAAAATTCAAATCGTTTGAAACTCACTTTGCAGCCACAATTGGGCGAGCACGCACAGCTTCGGACAGTGACGCTGTTACGTTTTGTTTATTTAAGCTGCAGTTACTATCGTTTTTTAGGATTCGGCAAATCCATAAATTGAGATGCTGGTATCATAGGGTGATATTTATTACGGCGACACAGATGGAAACCTCGTGTAATTGTTCGTAGCCAATGTTTAATTGTTTCTCGTTTCTGCTCTCAAAAAAAAAAATACATTATATGTTCTCTCTAGTTGTAATATACCTTTTTATTGTTCAAATTATTTCATTAAATTTATTTTCTTTCTGTCGATAGAATTTCTTTGACAAACGCATCGGGGACTGACGTCTTCCATTTTGAATTTAAAGTTGCGTTCACACACCTGACAAGAACTTTTGTACCAGAGATGCTAACATTTTATTTAAATTGCTGTTTTTGAGGGCCATAATTTATCCACTCATTTTTGTAGTGTCCTTCTTGTCGATACAATTCAGTAAAATGTCGAAAGGAGCCCACTTAAATTTCGTCTTCATTCCCCTTTGTCATAAGATGCCTTGGAAACCTTAAGGTACCCACAATTCGGACAAACTGAATCGTACCGCACAATATTTTCACATTCGTGTCAGGTATTCCCATTAAAGTCATTTCCATGCCATGAAAAAAACGTGTTTCCTGCTATTAGTGCAGTTGCGTTGCTTTCGATTATGAATAATTTTCGGAGGCATTTTACGCTTCCTGACCTATTTAGCTTCTGTGCTTTATGTTCATGTATTTGAATCCTCTTGCTTCTAAAGCTTATTTTTTTTCGTAAGCACTAGCAAGGCACAAAATATTTGCTTCGACTCAATCATATACCAAAAGCTTTTAGCCCTAAATAATGTGGTCGCTACCTTGGTAACATTCCTGATAGCTTACAAAAGCAGTTTGAATTACCCACGTCAGGACACGTGGCCTATGGTATCACAGTCTGACGGGCCATTCAGAACACAGGCACAACTGTGGTCGACCAAATGCTCTTTAGGCTCTGGCGTCCATATGAGTGCTATCGTTCGAGCCCAGGCACGTCTCGTCAAAAGCGAGTGCGGAATTTGTAAACTATCATAAAACCGATCTCTCCGCATGAAAAATGACACATTCTCGCGATGTGCATTTCACGCCATCGTCATTTCGCTAATGTAAAATACACTTGATTGATTGAATCCTTTCACACATCCTTTTCTCATGAGCTACTCTAAAACATCATTTTTGCGTGCACAATCATGTTTTCAGTGTGGAAAGCCTCATCTCACAGCCCGAAAACACCGCTGCCGTTAGAAGTTTCAGACCACTAGCAAATGCTCTTCGAAGTTTCCTGGGCTTTGGACTAAGCTAGAACTGCAACTTGGAAGTCTGCCAACGAGTGCGTGAAGACTACAAAGTGACCGCTCACAAGAAACAAGCATTCAGTGACATAATGTTCATTGGAAAGGACAGTATTTGTGAGCGGAAGGGCGAACATATAAAAAAAAAAGGAAGTTGGAAGGAGACTAAACGTCGGCCTTTCAGAGAATAATCATGCATCTTTAGCCACAGACGCGTGCCGTTTAGTACTCGTGTATCAGTAATCACTTGAATTCTGCCTCTGTAATCGCGTGCATACTGATTACCATACAGCTATACCCGGACTAGATATAAAGCTGCTTTGTTGCTCGGTTTATGGGGTTTAATGTCCTAAAGAGAGTCAGGCAATGAGAGGCGACTTAGTAGAGGGCTCCGGAATGTTCGACTACATGTGGTCCTTTAACGTGCAATTACATCGCATAGAGCACAGGCGCCTTGCTTTTCGATCTCAACGAAAAGCGCCCGCCGTGGTCTGAATTGGATCCCGCAGCCTCAGGTACAGTAGTCCAGCGCCCTAACCACTGCACCAGCGCGATGGGGCTAGATATAATGCTCTACTTTATCCAAGTCGTAGACATGAGACCTAACTGCCTAGGGGCCGCGGGTTTAGAGTGCGATGATGCAAGGTCCTGTAAGTCTGCATTCTGATGGAATCCATGCCTATCTGTTAAGTTCGCCCCGTATTCCAGGCTGGTGATATCACGCAAAAACTTCCACTACTCAGTGCACAGAGTTTTCAACGTCTATGTTCTGGCAGAACCAATAAAACGTTTTTTTCGGTCACAATGATGAAAACGTCGACAAAGGCTACGCATTATTTCCTGTAGAACTTGTCATTTAGGTTTATTACGTTAAAACAAGGAATAGATACATGATCAGAAGGTTCCAGAATAGCAGTAGATAAAAACTCGAAAGTCATAATGCAGAACAATGTTGCTTCAGGAAACTCAATTTGACCTTGTGTAAATGTAGCCGTTGTAGTGATCATACACAAGTCCGCAGATTATTTCAAGCTGGAATGTTTTTACCTCAAGACTGAAACTGTTGCCAGATAATACGCCTAATAGAACATAAGAAATCGGAATGGTACCCACTCTTGCAGCCTGACATACCACCGGGATTGTAAAAACTTATCAAGCGAAAGGAATATGATCAATAATTCAAAAACTCCGATGTTATGGTCATGCACAAGGTAAAATTACTGGCGAGATAAAATAATTGTTTTCGACCGTTACATCAGCACACAGGTGTATCAGCATCACGAAAGTTGAAGATAAGGTGCTCGGATTAGCTTCAACGAATAAATGTGATTTTGTCTCGTCTCGTTTCTTTTTATATTCTATTATTCGCAGTCTCCTGTGTGGCTCTAATGCTTGATTTTTTCTTTGTATGTTCGGCTTTGTGCTCATATATTGCTGTTTCTTCCGATAAACGTTCATTTGCGTGTGAGAGCTTGCATTGTTTCTTCATGCATTTGTAATCGTAGGTTTAACGATTGTTAACAATGCACTGGTAGAGATGTGTAAGAAAGCGTGTGAAAGTATTTTAGGAAAGAGATCCCCCGTTGCATGAAATTTCTCATGATGCAAGCGATGTTTGAAGAAAACGTCAAAACTGACGTCCGCACTTAGGCCAGCAACTTCACCTTTGGGATGATGCTCACAAAGTGCCAGGGCAGCGTATAACGAGTTATCGCTACCGCAGCCGGCCACTTTTCCGACGAGAAAGAAATCAGTCGAATGAAAAGTGTGGATATTTAGCCATATCTGGGTTAGAGGATGTCTCGAATGTTGATCTTAGGAACAACCTCTGCGTGGACCGCAGCCAATACCTATAGTGACTGGTTGATTAACAGTAAAAGGCGTCTATTTGCAAGTGGACGACGACTTTTTACATTTTGGGCCGGTTGCACCAAACTGCGGTCTCCTATCCAAGGCTACAGTATACCCAAAATCGCAAGAGATGACTGAAAACGTCCCCTTTAAAGTTCGTTTACCAAATGCCCGAATACCCTATTGCCCAGCTTAAAAAAATAAACCTTTAGTCGCCGTTACTCAGTGAGTATCGAGAAGGCTGCGGTGCTCTTGTTCCTCGTATATTTATTCATGAGCTGCAGGCCTTCAGTAAAACAATGGCGTTTACTAGAATCACTTTTTGATAACAATTATAAAATATTTCTACTCGTAGTAACAATTGCGTTGCGACCAAAACCCTTCGACACTCGTCAGGATGAACCCTCCGAGAGAGAGGCATATGCTGCAAAAATTAAGATGCATCCTTATTTGCCTAGGATACTGCACTTAGTGCGGAGGTACGTTAAAACAGTACCTCTACTGTCAATGTCAGAAGCTC
Organism: Amblyomma maculatum; assembly: GCF_055883805.1. Taxonomy (NCBI): domain Eukaryota; kingdom Metazoa; phylum Arthropoda; class Arachnida; order Ixodida; family Ixodidae; genus Amblyomma; species Amblyomma maculatum. Next base: position 134,365,889 of record NC_139345.1, read on the forward strand.
CCCCGCTTGATAGGAGCTGGCGTTCTGCAACTAATACGTTAACCAAAGCCTCTTTTCAACAAACCATAACTGACGTCATTGGAACTATCCCTAAGTCGTGGGAAAGAAAACACTCTATTTTGTTCCGACAGAGTGCTTACCTTGATAAGCTGACGCCACATCAACGAAATTTCTCCTGAGGTAGCTATTTTTCGTGCTTAAGGTTTTCACGCTCCAAGGCGCTAAAGCAGTGGTCCTTACTGATCGTGAACTTGTACTGAATCCTACGCACAGCATATACCTGAGGCGATAAAATGTCCTCGAACAAACGTTTTGGCTGAAAGCATGGCTAGAAACGCCTATCATTTATGTCATTTGAAACATAGAACATGGATCAAATTCTTACGTACGCAACATTCACGTACAATGCGGCCCGGTCCCGTACGGTCAAATACGACGCGGTTCGCTTCCTTCGTTGGCCAAGTTTCGGTTCTTTAGTATGTCAGGTTCTCATTCGCTTCTAATGATATTTGAACCGGGCCTCGTTCTCGCTCTTTTTATTCAACGCGATAAGAAAATTCCTTTACAACGAGCAAAAACATCCTAAGCCACTGTCCCCTTTTCGCGCTCAGAAACGTTTTTAGGCACAGTTTTTTTCCTTATGCCATTGAAGCTTGGGATGTTTTACCAGGCAATATTCGCTTAAAGGAATGTTGCCTAGTAAAAATGTGAAGCAACCATGATTACAGGATTTCTTAGAAGCTTAATTGTTCGAAATATAGTGTATTTATATCTGCGTTCCTTTGTTTCGTACTCTACCGCACTCGGTTCGCTATGTATACGTCCAAGACCACTGTGTGTGTTTGGACACTCCTTTTTCCAGCGGACTGTCGTAAAAGCTATTGAGCTGATGTTTCTAAAGTTACATCAGCTGCAAACGCGCTCGCATCAGACAGCACAAAGCATATTTTGGGCGACACATTGGCGTCACCCAATTTGGAATCACATAAATTGGAAGACGCAGCAGTGCCACTACTGAAGTCATAACCGAACGCGGAATTGGCTACAAATTATCACCGCGTTGTGATGTTCATGAATAACTCTCGCATGCCCCATATCTATGCTCATCAATCAGATGCAGGCAGACCACACCAAAGTGGTGCACTAAGGAAGGAGAAAATAATGATTGCCCTAGGAGACAAGTCAGCAAAATTGAAAGGATTTCTCTCTATCTCTCACTCGCTTGCTCAACCTGCTGTGCTAGTTCCTCCAGTGCCGGCAGTGCTACAGTCTAAGTCCTTTTCCTAAAATTGCTTTCATTCTCACAGAACCTGGCGAACATATGTGCATAAGTGAAAATATGCCATCCGGGTGTCAAAGCTTGCTATGACGAAAACCGATATCAAAACCATTCCACACTAGGACAGAAATATCACAAATGTGAAGCAAAAAAGGGGGCCGATTGGTGGATATACCTCGAGCTAGAGATATAGAGCGACCGCGGCTTCAAGCACTGTAATACACGAAAGCAAGTAAAATTTTACCTGCCAAGCGCTATTGCTACTACTATCCTCCTCATTTTCTCCAGTAGAGGCGAAGATATGTCCGAACAAGAAGAGGTTAAATGTGGTTCTCACTGCGATGTTCATTGATGTCGAGGAGTGTGTTCACAAAACTTCTCTAATGTCTACTCGGATTAAAGTTAGACACCCCTATATAAAACGTATGAGCTAAATAAATAACTCATCTCTAGGAATGCGTTCATCTACGCAGCTAAACAATTTACAAGCATTACTATGGAAAGACAGGTTGATGAATTATTCTTTTTTAGAAGACATCTGAAGCTATCACAAAAGTCAGAGGGAATTTAGTTCCTGCGATATTTATGAAATACATCATTGTGTGTTTATATCTGCACCTTTTGTTTCTAGTCATTTTAAACATTGTAAAAAAATATTTGGTGTCGGCTTAGTCAGAAGGGACGGTTGTTTCTATGTATTAGACTGCAATCAACAACCTTGTTGCCGTGGTTCGCTTTTTAGAACTATCCAATCAACTATTCAGGGCCCTCGAGTAAATATCTTGACGCTTACAACGAAAACGACGTCTTCAAGAGAGGTGTACTGTGCTATAGTTTCCGAGGCGTCCGTCGCCGCCTGGGTGACTTGAAAACAAATGTTTTCATAATATTTCGAAGTTGATTTATATGTGCATGGAGAATATTAGGTTTCATATATTTAGATGCATGTTTCTATGTCTTATATAGTTCCTATGCATGCTGGTATAGACACTGTAGTTAGTAGCAAATTAGAGTTAGTATAGTTTCTAACTCCTCATTTTGGTTGTACATAAACGCCGTCGGTTCCATATAAGTTCCAGATAAATCACTTCTTCCAAATAATTTATCTGCAACTAGAGGCTATCAGGTTGCCCCATGTGGAACGCTACACTTTTGTCGCGTGTGTAGCCCTTTTTTAACTGCAACGAGCACGTTTTAGCCGGAACTCACTTTATTTAAATGGAACAGTCGTTTTCCCAACTTCAGCGCGTTCCACTTACCCCGCTCGTGCTCGAAAGAAACATTGTGGCGTTAAAGATAAACCCTGGAACAGTCGAAAAATAAACAGTTGATTCCACTGGATAATTTCCACTGGAGATTTTCCCTGAGAGCAGTTGGCACCATTTGGAATATGGACCAAACGTCAATTAGTGTCCACTGGTCGAACTAAAGGAGCTAACACAATCGGAAATTTTCCATTTGCAATCAGGTATCGTTTTTCGACTGGGTGGTTACAGGTGAGCACAAAAAATATATTTACCGTTACACGTACTGCATACATTTTATTCCAAGTTCGATTTTTTTTTTATTATTGACTTGAAATTTAGAGAAAAGCTTTCTGCTGTATGTCTTACATTTGCGTAATATTTGGCGCTGACGAGGGTTATAGCAAAGAAGATGAAAATTTTAGGGTTGATTTGGATTCTTTCCTTTATCTTGATTATAGGCACAATTCTTACAGCGTGCATTGATTTCGTATGTGCCTCATATATTCTTGGGTTGCAGAATTTTATTACCCCAGGTAGCACAAAATAGGCTATGACGTGGGGGCCCACGTTGGGCCCGTGGGGCAGCCCATACGGGCCCCATGCGGAATTTGCAATACGTACCCAGAGGGGGCCCGCGTGGGCTGTCCAATTTTGCCGCGATTTGTCCCACTCTGTACCCATGTGGGCAGCCCAAATAGGGCTGCCCGCATTCAGCCCAGATAGCTGAATATGGGCAGCATACCAGAATCATTATTGGGTCCTACGTTTATGAAGGCAGTGCCGCCCCATTGATCAAGGTTTCAATTTTTATGTCGATTAATCCCTCCAATACCTCAATTGTTCCGGCGTGGGCTTTGCGGAGGCCATTCCGTTTCGGGCTGCCCAAGTTCCCTCATGTGTTGAATTCGGTATTCTCGGGGCTGCCCAAGTTCCATTAATCATCAAGTGTGAAACATTGAGCACTATTTATTTATCTTGTATTCGACATTCAGTGACATAAACGAAATTTATTACCAATTAACTACAATGATGTGGGCTGGCCATCACCCCCAAATGTTGGTCTGAATACTTATTCCGGTGACGTATGTAGAATAATAATGGCGCAGGAAAAATTTTGAGATAGTTCAGTACATACTATTAAAGCGGAACAGTTCTGCATATTTGCTGCTAATACTGCATATTTAACGTAGCTTTTAGACTAAAATTAGATAGTCTTTACTCATGGCACGGATATGCATAGAATGGTTATGTGAAAAATCTAGAAGATGCAATTAGCGGCCGGTATAAGATGAAATACATAAATAAAATGGTGCCTGAAATTTAAGGTGAAGACGTTTTAGAGTGGTAAGCCCGCCTACGGCCAATTTGGGGCCCACTGCGGCCTTTCATGGGCAGTCTCAATCGGGCATATCTTAATTTACCACATGGAGTGCGAATATATGTTGCATTTGCCCGTAATTAACCCAAGAAATACTCATGTGGGCGGCGTGGAGGCATGCCCGCTTTTCAGCCCGGATGCAAACCACGCGGGACCTATTCAGTTTTTGAGTGAGCCGCCCCATTTGGGCTAGCCCGTCTACTATTCGCGTTAGGCCCACATTTCTATCGGATGTGCCCTAAAGTGTCCCGCAAGAGACCGTTGCGGGCAGAAGCGGGAAGGAGCACTTTCCTGCCCCGCTACAGGCCATGCGGAAATTATCCAGGTTTTTGTTGGGCAGCCCCATTAGGGACAGCCCAGGAATTTTCTGCATGAAACCCACATTTCCGTTTGACCTTCCCTCGAGAACCCCTCAAGGGTCCCATGTAGGAAATGCGTGGGTATACCAGTATTTAGCCCCGCCGCGGCCCATGCGGGACCTATTGCGCTTTTGAGCGGGCAGCCCCAATTAGATTAGCCCAGGCTTTTTCCACACAAAGCCCAAATTTTCTATGCATCGGCCCTAATATTTCCTGAGCGGGACCCTTGAGGGCCAGATGTGGGGAAATGTACTCAGTTAGCCCTTTCCACGCCTATATGATGCCCAGATGGAAAAAGCAGGGGCAAGCCCAAACTGGGCTTGCCCACTTGATTCCTAAAGGGGGCCTTCATGGGTGTTATCGTGGTTGCCCAAGCCCAACTTGCCAATACGGGCCCCAGGTGGGCCACGTAATATGTGCTGCTTGAATTGGTCATGCATATACCACTCGAGTACAAATCGTCATCTCCTTGGTAACTCCGGATATTAGTCGATAATAGATATTATTTGCGTGCATGTTGTTGTGGGTATGTAGATTTTCACAGCTGTGTTTTATATGTCGTTAAAGTCCGTCATATTAACATTATTACTCAAGGAATATATTGGTCAACTGTTGTAATAGATATAAGTGGGCAAGGAAGAGGCCGCTGCATTGAATAACACACATGCATGTGGCTTCAAATGCACTGTGGAGCTGTTGACAAATACTGCATTGCCCTTGGGATGGTGTATTTTGTGAGGACACACGCCTGTGGCGCATAGAACTTTACCAGGCGAGGGAAGTAATTTATAAGCGACAGGTTATACGTTTCCGGCCGAATAGCCTGCGGCGTTGTAGTTGTCGGCACACTTTTCGGGAGTAACCGGGGGCTGTGGTGAAAAAAATGTGTCGTAGTAATTTACCTTTGTATTGAATAATGGTTGATGGTCGTGTGATATGCAATGACGATTTAGTGAAATCGTAACAATAAAATAATTAAGGAAATTAAAATATTAACAGATTGAAAGGGGTTGTTCAAATGTGTCAAAATGCCCAAAATCAAAAGCCGATGATTGGTGATGATAATCATGAATATTTGTACTGTCTAATTGATTTATAAAATAATTTATAAGTGGTATTCAAAGCCTGCAAGTTGCCAAAATGTTCAGAATGAAAAGGCAATACTTAATTATGTTAAAAGACAAAATTTAGTGTTTAATTGATCAGTTACTTGTTATAGCTGAAGAAATGAAAACTTTAAAAAAGAGGGATCAAAGTTGTTCGACATGCTCACTATGAAAAGGCAATTCTTCAATATTCTAATCAAGAAAATTTACTGTTTAATTGAAGATGTGGCTATTTTAATTATTCAAAGTCGAAACATTGCTCATAATGTCAAATTTCTCAGAATGGAAAGCTAATGGTTCCTGATGGTAAGTTTTGGTGAATATTTCTTTTTACGGCGGGAATTTAATGTCCAGGCTCAGGTTTATTGATTGGCGCTACTTTTTTTGTGCTTATTGTCATTCACTCTCATGAGTGTCACCTGCTTGCTATTATTCACAACATGCTGGAAGATGCTATGCAGAAGATTGGATGGGAGGAGTATGCAGGTATAATGCCAATAGATAAAACATTAATAGTGTAAGTGGTCAATGCTATTGCCTATATAGTCAAGTTGAGCCGTGAATTGTTTACCATTTTACTGTTTATTGTTTCTTCTTTTGAAAAACAAGAGCGCAATACTACTTTTCAGAAGAGGGTATATATATATCCAGTACTGAAAAAAATGAAACCCCAGTTTAGGATATAATATAGTCAGCTGCTATACGACAAACGGGAGCATAAGCGTCTCTGCTGCGAGTTACCACACGCTGTAACAATATAGAAAAAATGTTACCTAATTAAAGACTCTTTTTGTTGCGACAGGAGGTTAAAAATGTATTGAGATCTTTGGGCAGGAAAAGCGAAATTTGGAAAATCTATCTTAAAACTTCTTGTATAAAAATAATGATGGAACACATGAACATCACATTTCAGTTATAAATGAAGCAGCTTGACCAATTTCATAGGGGCTGATTTGCGGGACACAGCAAAAAAAAATAACTGGGTTCACTGCAGAGGACAATTCGTATGAAAATTATGCAATAGATTTTAAAGGAAGGAACACTGCCAAAGCAAGTCATAAAGGCAGTCGTATCCTTCAGGAAATCAACTGAAAATTAGTCTGTGGAGACTGATCGAGAACAGTGAAATGTGCGATGTCAGTATTATATTTCAATGTAAAATACTATTTTTGTTGGCATTGGGCAAGAAAGGTACGTTATCAATTTTTTTTATAAATGGAGATTTTCTATACCTGGCCAATAGGTGATAGCAGGGAGTTGTATGTTTTTGATGAGAGTAATGAATAAATATTTCTAGTATAAGAATCAAGGCTTCAAAAGTTGGTTCATTGCTGTCTATGATTATTGCTCGATTTGAGCTTACTTGTGTGCCAGAACTGTGTTTTGGTACTACAGTTGATATATTGGAAGCCAAGCTCATCGAAGAGAGGCGAAAGCTATACCTTGAAGACTTCTTTTTGACCGTTAACTTTGTTCCAGAAGAGCTGCGTTCCATCTCATCACAAAGGTAATAAATTCAATGAAGCTATTGAAGGTTTCAAATACAACACACACAAATCGTTGCATGCAAAGGAAAATGTCACGAATATTATTTTGTATTATGTACTCTTCCAAGTGGCTGGTGCAGAGCCTTACTAGAGCATACAATGCATAAATACCAATCTTCTGCCGTTAATATTTGACTCTTCTTAATTTCTGTAGTAGCAAAAACTTTTCTATATATAGAAGTGCAATGCATAAATATGAACTCAATATCTGTTTCTTGTACGGGAGAAAGTATATAATAATATACTGACTTGTATAATATATAAACAAACAATGGCCGTAATTGATGATTTTACTTTAATCAATATAACCGCAAAAAAGAAACATTTTTTTTTGTTGATGGAACCAAACTCAGATGATGGAGGTTGACCAGGACCGTGTATTTCTGTGGCAGAGGAAGAACTAAGTGATGTGTGGGAAACATACTGTTCACTTAGCAGCGGCAACTTAAACAAGCTTTGTCTTTTTGTTTGATGACACATTTCATCCTCGGCCTGACATACCGCGATTCTTTTGGCCAACCTTTGGGATTGCTTCAAACCGTACTCTGTGAATGTCAGCCAGTTAAGATATATACTATGACTTTAAATCTGAACTCTTTTTTAGAGAAGCTAGAACTACGCTAGGTGCAAAGTGCGCGCCGATTAAAGTGACACGCAGGTCTTATCGTGAAAGCTAGTCGCACAGTTTTGTTGCTAAGTTAAATGTTTTATTTATTCAAGGTCTACAAACTGATACGCTGTGGCTTAGGTACTGATTGCTTTATGAGCCACTAAATGGATACCAACAGCAAACGTATGTGAGCAGTTTCTGGAGTCCGCTTTTGCTGTCAACATAAACAACTTGATTTACAGACTATTTTGCAACAGCAGTTTTTGTTCTGCCATGTGGAAACCTTTAATGACCATGATCGCATGCGATGAGAAATTTTCGGAAATATTCAAGAAATCAACTCGCTTCAGAACTACTGCAGGGCTCTTTAATAAGGAAATTATCTATTGTGGAACTTTCATCGTCCCGCTATGTTGCACATATGCTCCTCAGGAGCTCTACGTCTGCAGGGTTAAATTTTCTTTATGGGAAAGAAGAGTGAAGACCTGATGGAGCAGCGGTTCTAAATTTCTTCATATGCGTGCAACTGCGCAAAAAGTAGCGGAAAATGACTCTGACAAAAAAAAAAAAAAAACAGTGTGCATGTATTGTATGATTGTATTTCTGTGTGTTTCAGTACGACTGCATATCACGTGCTCAGCTTGTAACGGAGAAAAAGAAAGGTCGTAGTTCGCAGACTTTGAGATGCGGCTGGATGCCACGTGTTTCAGCACGTAGAGGGACAAATGCGAAGTGCGCGGCTCTCTTGCACTCTACTCTCCGTATCGATTGTCATCCCACTCTTAACTATGTCAAGATATCGTTGACCTCTCTCTCTCTCTCTCTCTCTCTCTCTCTCTCTCTCTCTATATATATATATATATATATATATATATATATATATATATATATATATATATATATATATATATATAACATGGATAGGTGTAGTAGCTATGATTGCAAAGTCAAGTGGTGCGTACAAGGCCGATGTCCGCGCTAAATAGCCCGGGAATGCACTGAAATAAGCTCTTTGCTGGACTGAGTAATAAAGCAATTCAGCTACAACAATAGCGGCAAGCGTGCTCGTCTTTTGTCGAACTGCGAATGCCCGTTGAGTTCGGCACCTCTTGCTTGAATGTCGCCGAAGAAACATCTAGACAAAATGTCAAAGGGGGGTGCGAACAATTGACAACAACAAGAGAACCTCTGGGTGCAACTTGTGAGACAAACAAAATGACTAACATGCAGCCTGCGGCTCTCGACGTCTGCAAGCAAGTAAAAGGCTGTTGTATCCTAGATCATTCTGTCCGTTACAAATAGACAAATATACATGCGGGCGGTTGTCGAAAGTCACAAATGAAGAATAAAGTAGTTCGTGCCAGTTTCATGGAGATTCCTAGTTTCTATATATTACCAATCAGGTTACGATAGTTCTAAAATAACTGCGACCGATGAAGCACGTAGGCATACTACAGCATTCGCAATTTTGTATCCCGGAAGGAGGCCAATACGTGCTCATTTTGAAGCTATTTGTGTCTAAATAACAAGAAAGGAAGTGTTATGCTTTATTCGCTGCTCAAAAAACGCGCGAAATTTGCATGCAAAACATTTGTAATTTCATGTTAAAGTACATACTGCAGACTATCGCTTGAGCCTCACTAGCCAAAGCATGGTTGAGACTTTGAGTTGTTGCCGACGGTAAGGGTAAGTTCCCGTTCCAGCGACTTCGCGACTTGAGAGCGTATATGAGTGAAGCGCCATTTTTTCCAGTGGGGTCAAGGCTTCAAATAAGTCCCAAGATATGACACCTGGAAAGGCAAAACTTAGTTGGGCGCTCAAGCTTCGAGTAGACAAGATAGCGCCTTAAAACACCGTGTTTTCAGTCAAAATATTTTGGGTACCTTTTTATTTAAGTTGGTCTTTGTGGAAGAGAACATACAGTATCTGTGTGAATTTTGGTTTGGTTTGTAGTGCTTAACGCCACAAAGTGACTGCGGCTATTAGATGCCGTAGTGCACGGCTGCGGACGTTTTGACCAACTGGGGGTCTTCAAGTCAGCTGACACCAAACCGGCGCCTTGCTTCTCGCCTCCATCGAAAAGTGGCCGCTGCAGCCGGGATTCAATCCCGCATCCTTGGATGCAGCTGTCGAGCGCCATAACCACTGCAGGGTCTGTCTCACTTTTCAAAGATAACTGGCACTTAATTTGTCATTTGGTTGATCAGAAGAGGAAAGGCACAGTATTTATCACAGGTATCGAATGACACCTGCACTGCACCGTGACGTAAAGGACGCCACCTCAACTGCAGGTATTCATTATTTTTACCACACTCCGTACGTTATCGACTAGTCCTTTTCAAAAACTTGTCAATTGCGAAATCATTTCGAGTGAACCATGCTTTCGCATGCGATGAACTTCAGGTGGGAATAAGAACTGAGTCGTGTAGTCCGTTCAGTGAACTCTTTCGTCTAACTACAGATAATAAACAATGAAGGTTAGCTTTGATGTTCTTCCTTTCTTCCGTGTTTCTCTTCGAGGCGCCCGTCGACATTTGCGGGTGCCGGGTAATGTGTGGGTGTCACGGAGACGGAGGCTGACATGCTCAGAGCAACGGGCGAAACTTGCCTTTATATAACGCTAATGGCAGGCAGTACAGGAACGTTTATACAGGTACAGCCGTTGGCGAAAGTTTAGAGCCCAGAGGGTTTGCTTTTAGGCGTATATTATGATTCGTAAACAATCGTGGAAGTAATAGCCATTGGAGAGAGTAGGACGAAAAACCTTCTTGCCTTCAGCAAGTTTGGAAACCTGGGAATGCATTACGAGCCAGATAGTATGTCCCAGAAGTTGACCTCATGGACTCTAAACTTTTGACAAAGACTGTATGTGCGTATACAAGACGTGAAGTTGTTAAAATGCGGAATTTCTTTCTGAGATAGGCGGGGAAGATATAGACTGGATGTTTTTTTTAACAAAGTTCAAACCTTTGTAACAAATGCAACTCGCCGCAGATTGATGATTAGCCATGGGGCTACGGCACACACTAGTGAAGAGGCAACCTGCTTCAGTCAGATAGCTAATTAAGTAAATACGCTAATAAACTTCTTATTTTTCATTTTAGTTGCTATTTTTTATTTGCAGAATTGGATCTCGCCTTTCATTTAGTACAGCAATAAAAACACATTTTGTTTAAAAATTGTAGCGCGCGTTACGAGGCCCAGAAATTTCGCCACACAGCGCCTGTAACGTAGTTCGCTCGAGTCAGAGATTTTGTCATTATGCCGGCATCCCCCGAGAGCCAGCCTGTCGCCCGGCGGTTCGTTGTCAAATTCTCTTCGACCGCGGACTCCCTGAATCGATACCAGCGCGTCCAGTCATTGCGCTTGCAGTCTTGCCTCAAAGTGCGCATTGGGTAGCAATATACATCAGACGCGCCCGTGGCGCTGTGTTACTGTGAGAAAGCGTATACGATGATGACATTGTGGGCATTTTGCTGTGCTTTACAGCTGATTCGTTAAAATTTTGTTTACGCGGGCATACTTTTTGGAGGACGAGCTCCAATTATGCAAACACAACATAACCCCTGAATAAAGATTTAAAAAGTAATAACGTTATAAATATTTAGGTAACTAATTAAAACCTTGCGCCCCTTACCGGGTCGCTGTTTTTCATCTCAATAAAGCTAAACACCAAAAATTATACTAAAGTCACTTACTTTGCGTTTTTATGCTACTGCAGCACGACTGCCTGCATTCTCGTAAACACCTGATGTCTGAAGCCAATTTCAGCTTTGCCCTTTCCTAAGGACGGGCGGCAGGAGGAGGAAAAAGAGGAGGAACAAAGCTCCGTTACTAAGAGAGACTGCTTGTGTTTGCGGTCTGGTACAGAGAGGAGAGGAAAGGCTGCAATGCATACTGAGGAAAAAGAAAGGCGGTTGGGGAACGCTCAACAAGTGCGAAACCGGTTCAGAATCGAAGCGAAAAGGCTTCTGGTCCAAAACCGCTGCGCTGGGGGCAGAGGGGGGCTCGCATTGCATTACCTTCTAGGCGCTCTTGACTAATTTGTTTCATAGCTCTGCTTCTCGGATAAGCGTGAAGGGTAATTGGGGCCGTTTTGGTTGTCCGACGAATAGTATCGTCGCGTGTTTAACGGGAACAGCGGACAAGATGACAGCGGCAGTATAGGAATCAATGGAGGTCTATGTTTTTCGTAGAAAAAAGTGGATGCACAGAGGCAGTATGTAGAGAAGAAAGTCAGCAAGAAACCGATAAAAAATGCAATAGAGAAGGTGTGGAGACATTGTATTTAAAAATTTTGCTCTTGTGGAGGACGTTAAGGCCAAGTCAAACTTTTTCACTTAAGACGAAATTGTGTTTGCGAAACTACGGCAGAAAGTGTGATTCGTATACAACGCCATCGCCAATATAGGCATTACTTTAAGAAGATCGTCTCTGTGAAGAACATGCCACGTGTGGTCTGAAATCATGGTCGTCTGATTAACACGGAAAAATAACTTTTAAAATCGATGCATAGCAAACAAAATCTTCTCAAAGCTCCCTGCTGCTGCAAGATATTCCGTGAATAACTGCATTAAACCACCGGTATTTTTTTATTTTGGGCCTTTTTAAAAGTTTAAAACTAGGTATATATGCCTCATCATCTGAGAAACAGCGTGGCATATCCTCTCCAGCGTTTTTTCCAACGCGCATTGGTGGCAACTTGTGATGTGCATTTTGGCAGGCCTCAATATAGGAGTACACCTGTCGCTGCTTGAAGAACTGTTATTGCTTGATTTTATGGAAATATAAAGTATTCGTCGTCTATTCCTGCCGGCTAACACTACGAGTTCGAAACTTAGCTTCTCAATTACATTAAAGGCTTTGAGATTCTAAATGTAAGTATATCGTCACCGGCAGAAATCGGCACTTTGAGCTGCTTCATTGGCTGGAAAGAGGTTTGCAAGTTCTTTCTTTTTTTTTTTTTTTTTCGCGGGGAAAATGCCTTGTTGTTTTATGTGGAAATCTACAACGAGTGGTAAACAAGAAAGTTATGAGCGCTCTCCTATGGGAGCCGTATATTCGAACTTCTGGTTTTTCCGCACAGTTTGTTCAGGAAGATGTAAACATTTTGCCGTGATATTGCCGGCTCCTCAAAATATACCGAAGAATTCATTGCCTCCATGTTTTACTCTGTAGGCATTTTACGCCGTGGTCACCAATTCGCAACACTGAGCACTATGACTTCCCTAATACGCAAGAAGGCAAATGGGAATGTAGGGAAGGACATTTTGCATTCAGTTGAGTTCAGTTGTAAGCTAGAGGTGGGATTAGCCTTGCTTATTCTGCCAGCAATTGCTCCACCACAGCGCCACATATGTTTTTAAATAAGCCTTAATATCTGTGAAATCTGTCCCACTACGCGCACAGTCCTTTATACTCCAGTGTGCTACATTAAAGGTTCAAAACTGTGTTGTTGTTTTTTTCACTGGCTTTACACCACGATAGTATTTCTCTTCAATATAACGTAGCCCGCTAAGGTGACGTCTGATATTTCTCTTTTTTTTTTTTGCTGAAAAGGGTCCTTAACAATTCCGGGTTAAATACTTTAGCTCATATAAAATCTGCTTTAAATCGCCTTACACTTGCTGTAAAAGCAGATAGCTAAAAAATTGTTTCCAGGCGGACCAATCAAACAAGTACAAAAAAATATGAAGAAATTTTGCGAGAAGTGTGTTATTTCGGTTTTACGCTTCGCAGGCAACACACTGGCAGTACCCCACACGGTGGAGGAAACAGCTTACAGTTATTTTGTTGCCTTTCATCGCTTATTACAGTGAGTCGCGCCGACGAATTCATTTTGTTGGATTGCTCTGAGAATGCGCTTTTCTATATTATACATCATATATATTTGCCAAAAACATGTGCGAAGACTTGGTGGTGAGAAATATATTTAATACAATCAAAAAATACTTGCTATAATGCTATGCTCGTATTCTCTGTTTCAGGATAATAAAGGGTGAGCGTTACTTGTACATATACTGCAGACGTGGATGTATTACCCGTTCCTGTGCTCTTCCGCAAAATTGCAAAAATCTATAAGTGTACACTAAGAGTAATGCAGCAGTGGAAAGAGTAAAGGTCATAATTTTATGGTCTTAAGTGATGTGCATTTCAGCTTCACTTTGATGTCGTCGGTAGTTTGCGCGGAATCATTATTTCGTTTCTGTGCCATTACCTGGATTACTGATCGATGTGTGTTAACCGGAGACTTTAAGGTTGAGCGCTCAAACAAATGATAGTGCTCGTTTCCTTGAAGGAGGAATTTTGAAATGATTCCTTTCATTTTCCGCTGTCTTCACGCCAGAATAAAATAGGCGCAGAAATGAAGAATAAATCCGAGTGTGGTCTCTTGAGCTGGTCCCGCCAGAAAAATTGGAACAATGAGAACCCCAACCACTTTTCTGAAAATATACTAATTAATACTAATTACAAGACGAAGTATTATTATTGTCATTAGTATTATCAAAATGATAAATGGAGTAACAAGCGACAGTGCGCTATAAAGCATTATTTGCCAATAAGATGAAATTTCGAAGATCATTTTAGGCATTCACCGAAGAGCATACGTTGTTAGGCGAGGTGCTTTTGTTTTTGTAATTATTTATATTTACCAGAAAGAGCAGTGATGCACATCAAAACAGATGTAAATGTACCGTTTTTGCCAAAAGTAACAAGGCTGCATTTTTTGCAAGTTATGGTTGTCTGGGAATCCATGTTGGCTTTAGAATATAAGTGAGAAGCAAGCCATGCAGCCTGATTAGTTTTGGAAAAGGTGGTATGTTGTTTGTAAATCAAATAAATTAGTGTTGCCGAGACTGACTCTTTCCCTGCAACTAAAACAGAACGCTGAAAGCACTACAAATTGCAGCTTGGTTTTTCTGTCAACTGTGGCAGCAGTTCTCTTTGTGTGACCTAAATAATATGACACGGAGCAACATTGGGACATTTTATGAGAGATGCAAAATAATAGCCGCAATGTTTAGAAATATGAGACAGATGTCGCTCTATCACAGTAATGATAATATAAAATCTCCTTTATTGGGGCGTTCAGATCTCTGGTAATTGCCGTATGGACTGCGGGATGTCGGTTCCATTGATTTCAAAACTTTTGCAACAAATGCCGAGAAAGCACGTGTTCGGGGACACCTTTCCTCCATAGTTCGAAAAAGATGCTCATGACAGGCCTGCGCGCGCTCATCCTATTTGGTTTACCGCACCGACCTGTACCACATCCAAAGAGCACGCAAATTCATACAACCTGACAAGTATTAAGCGGTACAATATATCATGAATAGTAACAAGGTAGAAGTTGCCTTGTTAACGTACCCATAAATCATTCAAACTTCCGATCGATGTATATAATTTTTATGGAAGCAGGAAGCAAATATATACAGTACATATCCTGTTTTCCTAGTAAATATTTACGCGTATCAAACGTGCTCACAATTATGAAGAAACTAATAACCCTACGAAAAAAAACTGTAAAGGCTTATTCCGAAGTGTACCAATATTCAGTGTTTTGAATTCTGCGCAGCATATATGTTGTTGCAGTGAGACAGCATGGGAGCTCAGCAGTTTGTTTTCATAAGTAATAAGCGGCAAATAGATTTTCTTCATCTAATGCTTCTCGTAGTATGGCGGAGCTTGCAGCAATAACCACTTTAGAATTCGTGGTTATTTCGACGCCTTGTTTGCTTTTTTCTTGAGGCTACCAGCTGTTAAACAGAAAATGAGCCAGTTAAAATGTTATACATAGTTGACGGGTATTCTAGTAAAAATTCGAAATGCTTGTCATTGTGGTTTTAGGAAATTAGGCCCTCCTCATGTCGCGAAGGTCAGTAAGATGTCTGCTGATTGGTCTATGTTTATTTACTTTCAGAAAACGTAGTTACAAGAAAATGTCAACCCCTGCAAAATAATATTTACTGTTAAATATTTTTGTTTGGCACAAAATGCTTTAGTTTATATATTACAATAATAGTATTGTCCACGGTTGAAATTCTATCTTTATTTATGAGACAACTGTTGCGAGTAAGTTGAGCGTGAAAACGAAGGAAATTCAATTTGTTAAAATAATTTTAGTGACCTTCCAGCCCTATTGGTTAAAGAAGACTAAATAACTTTCCAAAAATTAAATTCTAAATCCCGGCGCCAATTTCATGAATGGCTCTGTCATTGTAATGAAAGCAGATTTAGGGCGACGACAACGCCAGCCTAAACATGCAGAAACATTATAGTATCCTAAATATACCTACGTATCAATCTGTCTAAAAAAACCAAATAAATTATGTAATTAGTACCATTAAGGAGGGGTGTGCATCAAGAAATTATTCTTTGTCCATTTCTTACAAGTTGCTATAATTCAAATGTTATCGTCGATGTAGCTGTAAAAACCATTATGTCTGCTAATTATTTATTCCACCTTGTTTCACAAGGCAATGCAAATAGCTAAATAATATCACCCTTTAAATACTTCATATTATGCATCAATAAAGACGTCCTGGCCCTGTAAAACCATGCTGTGTTGGAGCGAAGAAGTTATTTTTCCGTAAGAGATTACTTAGTCTAGGTTAAATGTCATGCTCAAATGTTTTCACGATTACCTTTACAATGAAATGGGCCAGTGCTTAGGTGCTTTTGTTTCATCACAGCTTTTATAGAGTGGAGTTATATTTGCATTTTTCCAGTCGGTGGGTAAGACTTCAAGTTAAACGAAAGTTTCACATAGCAGTACTAAAATCTAGCAATACCCAAAGCACACTATGTAAGGATGAAATTCCATATCACGTTTGCGCTAGACGTGGAGTTGACATTCTGTTTGTTTAGTAAGCATATGTCAATAATCGACAAACTATACATGCTTCACATTTCAGAGGAGGAAAGAGCGTCGTGAAGGGTTGAAAGTGTTTACAGATTGTGATAAAGCGGACTATAAATACGCATGAAATTTTAAATGTAGCTTTCTCTCGGCATTATGGTTACCCGTTTGGCAGTAACCTAACCTGAATAGTTGATTTGGTATTTCTTTTCTTCCCGTATATTCTTATGAAGAATAAACAAAAAGGGGTGTTTATTTACAGTTGTGATGGAAACGGGACAAGGTGAGGCCTACGGTCATCAAAACAACACTGTCATTATCTTTCCTTCTGCCACCTAATACGTCGTCGTCAGTAGAGTCACGCTTTCTCCCTACTAAGCCGACGCCCTCTGATTGTATTCATGAGTAGCGCGAGGCTGATATTGCTTCAAACATGCAACTTGACACGATTCGGTCTCCGCAGACCGACATCCGGATGCGGTTAGGGTAAATTTTTCATAGGGTAATTCTCTGATTCGTTTTACCACCACATATGGGTCGTCATAGCCCTCATAGTGAGCTATGCATTTTGATGTACGCCGCGGCGCCTCATTTGATGACACAGCCGGACTAAATCATCTATAGGCTCACAAGCGTTGCTCGGCGGCCCTGCTGCTCCTGACGGGAAGCGTCATATACGGCAGAAAAATAGAAACTGGGAATTAGGGGCCGCGCGTTCTGCTTTCATTGCCACATTCCCGCTTCCTTGCGCGCATGTGCAGAGCTCTCGCGCTGCATCTGCAGCGCGTCGCAGTGTACCGTCAGAGGCGCGGATTCAAAAAACTCTGCTCGCCTGACTTTCATTGTCGGTAAATCGAACTTGAATAAGGTTTAAAAGTTTGTTGTAATCATGTTCTCCTTGATGCAGACGGTGAACAATTTACGATACAAGAATAGATGCCATGCTCGCGCTTCGGAAGTCCGCGATCACATTTCATACACCGAATTCTTAGTATTAGTTAGACATTTTAAGCTATAGCTTATACAGCTCGCTAGCTCGAAAAGCCGCCGACGTAGTAACAGTAGCAGCGCTACCGACCTGTGTGTTGGAATTAACCGTGTGTTGCGTAAAGAAACGAATAACTTTGGGGGGCTGTAGCGATTGATTGATTGGGGTGTGAAACGGCAATGCTTGATTATTCTAATTAACACAATTACAAGCTTGTAATTCACCAAGTCATTGCATCAAATGACAGGGAAAATGAAATATACTCGCAGAAGTGTCCTGCTGGCCACGGTGGAAAGCGCGGGATCCTAAGCATATGTCTACACACACACACACACACACACACACACACACACACACACACACACACACACACACACACACACAAACACACACACACACACACACACACACACACACACACACACACACACACACACACACACACACACACACACACACACACACACACACACACACACACACACACACACATATATATATATATATATGTCGCGGACAACAGGGCAAGACGTGAATGACAGGGCTAAGCTGTAGGAGCAGGCAGCGTTCCGAACACAGCGCGAGCCGACTTCAATGTCCTCTTCTTCCAGGCGCAACAAGAACATAGCAACACCAGGTGGAATTGTATCCCTCTTAAAGAAGAAATCAGAGGCGGAGTGCGAGCGATGGGCAATGCAAGCGAAAACAAAGATCAGCACATGGACAGAATAGATAACGGAGGCGGGGTAAGGTGTCCTACGCGACAACAAAACAAGCGCATAGCACATTACCGCGTCAAATATGGCTGCATGCGGACAACGTGCACGATCTCGGAGCGTGGTTGCCGACGCGTGGGCTGCACAGTACCCGCTGGAAGAACTTCGTATGTCACTTCCGTGACATGGCGCAGAACTTCGTCAGATCCGAGTAACGGGAAATCAGTTTGTCACACAAGCCGGGCCGACGCACCGGGGTCCACACCCAAACTTTCTCTCCAGGATGGTATTTGACGTGTCGATGAGGGAAGCTGTAGCGGCGTGCATCCGTGCCCTGCTGTTGCTGAATGTGAATGCGGGCAAGTTGACGCGCTTCCTGAGCGCGCTGAGCAAACTGCTCGGCGTTGCGTGAGTGGATGATCATCTGTCCAGATCAGAAGCATGGGATCCAACATCATCTGAACGTCACGTCCGTTGACTAGACGAAATGGTGTAAACCGCATCGTCTCTTGGGTGGCCGTGTTGTCGGCATATGTGATGTAGGGAAGAATCCGATCCCTAGGTTTTGTGCTGCGAGTCTATGTACATTGCGATCATGTCGGCGATGGTTTTGTTGAGTCTCTCCGTGAGGCCATTCGTCTGCGGGTGATATGCAGTAGTTTTTCGGCAGCTGGTGTGAGTAAGCTCGAACACGTCGTGCATGAGCTGCGCCGTAAACGCGGTGCCTCGATCGGTTAGGTGATGACTAGGGATGGTGCGCCATGACGCAATACGATTTGGTGCATAAAGAACTGAGCGATCCCAATTGATGTGCGACGCTGCACTGTCTTGGTTTCCGCATACCGTGTGAGTTAGTCGGTCGCGACTATATACCATTTGTTATTTGTCGATGACAGCGGAAATGGGCCCTGAAGGTCCGTGCCGACTTGGTCAAACGGCGTCCGAGGTGGATTAATAGGTCGGAGCAAAGCCGCGGGCAATGGAGGAGGCACCTTTTTACGTTGACACTCGCGGCAGCCTCTTACCTATCGATGGACGGCTTCAGAAAGTTTAGGCCAAAAATAGGCTTCACGAACTCGAGCGAGTGTACGTGCAAAGCCCAAGTGGCCGGAGGTGGGCTCATCGTGGCAAGCGAAAAGGATATCGGCGCTAAGGTCAGCCGGAACGACGAGGAAGCGTGCTCGGTCAACAGTGCTGGAGTTTTGCTTGAATAAAACGACATTCCGAAGACAGAATTCAGAGAGGTTCCTTCCAAACTGGCGGAGGACGTCAGCAGCACGACCCTCCAGGTGGTCAATGACAGATCGAAGGCCTGGGTTTGCTCGTTGTCGGGTCATTGTGTCTAAGGAATTCACTAGTTCAAGAAAACCTCGGTTATTCGTGACGTTATCGACAAATCCGACGGGTGCCCGCGAGAGCGCGTTAGCATCTTCGTGTTTCTTACCAGATTTGTACACAATGGAGTAATCAAATTCTTTGAGGTGAAGGCTCCATCATGCTTAGCGCCCCGATGGGTAGCGAAGATTGGCCGGCCAGCAAAAAAAAATTGTGGTCAGTAACGACTTTAAACGCGCGGCCATAGAGGTAAGGTCAAAATTTTATAATTGCCTACACAACCACGAGGCATTCCTTTTCCGCAGTGGAATAATTTGTTTCAGCGCGGGAGAGCGTGCGACTGCCATGCGCAATGACCCTTTCCATGTCAGCTTGGTGTTGAACGAGTACAGCGCCAAAGCCGATGTTGCTAGCGTCGGTGTGTATATTTGTGGCAGCGTCTTCATAAAAGTGCGCAAGAAGAGGGGTAGTTTGCAATTGTTTGCGCAGCTCCGCAAAAGCCTCCTGTTGCACGGCGGCCCACACGAACTGTGTATCATCCCGTGTGATGCGGGCCAGGGGTGCGGCTATCTTGGAAAAGTCGGCGATGAAGCGGTTTAGTAGGCACACAAAACCAGGAAACAATCAAACTCTTCTTCGTGGCAGGATCGGGAAATTTGGCGACAGCAGCAAATTTGTCGGGGTCTGGCCTAACGCCTGCGGCACTCACAACATGACCGAGAAGCTTTAAAATTTTGTAGCCAAAGTGGCAATTCTCGGGCTTGAGCGTCACGTCAGAAAACAAGACAACGTCTTCGAGATAAACTACATAGATTTGCCATTTGAGGCCGGCAAGAATGGTATCCATGATGGGCTGAAGAAAAGTAGCTGGCGCTGAAAATAGGCCGAATGGCAGCGCTTTAAACTCGTACAGTCTGCCAGTACCCGCTCTTCAAGTCAGTGGAGGAGAAGTACTGGGCGCGAGGAAGCTTGTCGAGCCAATCGTCGATACGGGGCAGCGGGCAGACGTCTTTTTTAGTGATGTCGGTGAACTTTCGATAATCAACATGGAAGTGTGCCATCCTTTTTCTTTACCAGTATGACATGGGACGACCACGGACTGTTGGAGGGTTGGATGACACCATCACAAAGCATCTCCTGAACCTGTGTCTGAATCGCTTCACGTTCCGTCGTTGAGATCAGGTACGGCTGGTGGCGTAGAGGGCGGGCAGCGTCGGGAGTAAATATGCGGTGCTTCACAAGAGACGTTTGCCGAATTTTCGACGAGGTCGCGAAACAAGCACTGCTTTCTAGGAGGAGAGAATGCAGTTCGCGCTGCTGTGTTTCCCAGATATCTGTACTAATATCAAGATTATCCAGGGATAGACGCTCATTTTAAACTTCTCCGAACGTAAAACATTCAGAAACGTCCGCTAAGGAGTCGGAGAATGCGATTGTGGTATGGCGGAAAAGATGACGGGGTTCGTTCGTAAAGTTAGATCAGCCAATACGGAGGTGGATGAGGCTCCGCGCCGAGGTGATGCCGTAGGTGAGGGGTTTACCCAGTACCTACACCAAAATATGTCGTTGCAAAAGGGCAAGACGTGAACGACAGGGCTAAGCTGTAGCAGCAGGCAGCGTCCCGAATGCAGCGCGCGAGGCGACTTCAGTGTCCTCTTCCGGGCACAGCAAGAACATAGTCACCAAGCGGCAGTGTATATACTGCCTAGAAACCTTCAAAACTTTATTTGTTGTTTTTTAGCAGCCGCCGGCATAAGGCTTATCAATCTCATTCTGGATCGCGTATCAGTTCGTAATCTTTGTTTGTTAATGCTCGATGTCGCTAGTCACATCTTTATCAGTTTCGCTGTAGAGCAGGATGCAGCGATATCTACCTCGAAGATTCTGACCACTCGTGTGTCTTTCCACAATGTTCCAGCCCATGCCAGTAGCTGTTTGCGACGTCATCCAGATTGTTCTAAGCAGCCTTTAAATTGAGCATTGACGAGTGCGACAGGCATTCTTTGTTCGACGATCGACCAGCACCTTGGTTGCTATCGCAGCCGCCGAGTTGCTTAGTTCTTTTGCGGGCGCAAGTCAGCCCAATAAAGAGTCAATTTCAGTACCATGAAGCCTGTGTCTTCTTTTGGTGTAAACGGCCTCGCCACCACTACGTGACATCTGGTGGAGGTGCTGCCTTTGATTCTTCAAGCGAAGATCCCAGCCTTGTTACCGTTACCCTCGAGGAACAGCCAACAGGCCACCCAACCAGTCGCCGGCTTCAAGGGCTCCAACCTGAACACGGTTGCTGCCGGACCCCATTCGACCTCAGAAGGCATCGACGCTGACAATGGCCCAGCCTATATCACCGGTTGTATTCGTTCAACCCCGTGAGCCCCCCTGCTTCCATGTATGACCGGACGAAGATGCAGAAGACTGGATGGACCTTTTCGACCGTGTGGCAGAATTCAACGGCTTGAACGACGGCGCGAAACTCAGGCAAGTCTACTTTGTTCTTCAAGGACATTCTCGAGTTTGGTTCGAAAATCATGAGGCAGCTATGAAGGATTGGGAGTTTTTCAAGGAAGCGTTTTTGACTGCCTTTTCAAGCGTCGCCCGAAAGAAAAGAGCCCAGGCCCTCCTTCAGTCAAGACTTAAACTTCCTAACGAGCCTGTCCTGGCGTACGTTGAGGAGATGAAGCGCCTCTTTCGCCGCGTCGACCCTAACATGACCGAAAGCGAGAGAGGCAAAGTTCAAAGCGAGGAGTTAAAGAATCGCTTTTTGCAAGTTTTGTCCGAAATTCGCCAAAAATTGTGGCGGAATTTGAAATGGAAGCGTCTGCCATCGAGAAGACGTTGGACACCCGGATGCGCCACTACGAGCGACCACTTCAGCCGGGCTATTCAAGCCACTACACCAGCGCATCTGCGAGCGGAGAGAACCTTCGGGATCTCATACGGGAGATCGTGCGAGAGGAGCTCCGCCGATTGATGCCTTCATCTACAACCCCAGGTGGCGACGCTCGCGGACGTCGTCCAGCAGGCGCTGGGCGTTCCTCAAGCGACGGCTGCGACTGTTCCAGCACAAGAAGCAACAGCGATGAACTACGCTGCTGCAATATATCGCTCTCCGCCCCGACGTGATGACTTTCCGAGCCCTCGCCACTACCATCCTGTTCCTGAAAACCGCCCCTTGGCCCCCACCCGCCAAGCCTACCAACTACCCCTAAGCCCCAGGAAGTGCGACGCCTGGAGGACAACCGGCCATTATGCTTCCACTGCGGTGAGGCCGGACACAGTCTGCGCCACTGCCCGTACCGACGAATCGGTCTCCGCGGATTTGCAGTCGACGCTCCACGACCACGCCCAGGTGAACGACCGCAAGAGATCAACAACTATTTGCGTAGCGGGGAGATTGCGCCACCAAGCCGTCGGTTCAGGTCTCCATCGCCGTACAGGGCCCGTTTTGCGTCGTCAGGCCGTAACTACGATGAAAGTGTGCGCGAAAAATCTCTAAGCCCGCGCATGGGAAACTAAATAGAGCAACCTTTGGAGGTGAGGTTGCTCAACGGCGAAAAGACGAACATCCTCCGCCGCCGACGACCACTAACGACGACGCAGCCATTTCACCGCGGCTCCACACAACATCAACGACAACACGACCAGAGTGCAAGCCGACACCGCCGCCCAGCGAAGTAACAACGGCATGCCCCGGCCATGACCTGAAGAAACGACGGAGCCGAGATCGAACACCAAGGCCCACGTGCAATGCGAGGACGCGAACAAGTGACCTTGAATTTGATGTCGACGGTCACAGAGTCACTGCCCTAGTAGACACCGGAGCTGACTATTCAGTCATCAGTAGACCGTTAGCCTATCAGCTTAGGAAAGTTACCAGCACTTGGTATGGCCCGCTGATTCGCACCGCTGGTGGCAACCTGATTACTTTATCGGGACGATGCACTGCAAGAATAACCGTAAATGGGCGTATTTACCCCACCAGCTTTGTGGTCTTGCAGCAGTGCTCCCGCGACGTGATTTTAGGCGTGGACTTCCTAAATAAACATAGGGCTATCATCGACCTGCGATCCAAGCTCATCAAGCTCTCTGCAGACAAAGCCATTCCTGCTACGACAACGACGTCGATGCAACACGTCGCTCTAAACGTCCTCGATGAAGAATTGACCATCCCGTCCCGATCAACCAGCAAAGTCTGCGTAGGTTGCGCAAACATCGAAACCGCTGAAGGCATCGTTGAAGGAAATATCCAATCGCTCTTAGAACGAGAGAGAGAGAGATATATTTTAATGGCAACAGGAGATGTCTGCCTGGTGGTAAGCCTAGCATGCTACTCCCGGCTCTTAGAACGAGGTGTCTGCATCGCAAGAGGCATCGCGAAATTCCGGAGAGGTCAAGCTCAGGCGCTGGTAACAAACTTCACCGAAGAATACCGGCACCTCAACAAGGGCACGACGATAGCTTTTCTCGAAGAATTAGCCGACCTCAAAGATGTATTCGCCCTCCACGACCAAACACTGGAAGACGCACCGGACCAATTCCGTCAGCCCAAATTCGACATCAACCGGTCATTGACCCACAGCAGGAAAGACCAGATTCTCAGTCTTCTTCGAAGCTACGGGGAGTGCTTCTCGTCATCATCGAAGGTACGACAAACACCACTGGCCAAGCACCGCATTATAACGGACGAACACGCCCGACCTCTGCGACAAAGCCCTTATCGTGTATCGCCGCGAGAACGCCAGGCCATTCGCGATCAAGTTGAGGAAATGCTGCGTGATGACTTAATCCAGCCATCGAACAGCCCCTGGGCGGCACCAGTCGTTTTGGTGAAGAAGGAAGACTACACACTTCGCTTCTGCCTTGACTACCACCGCATGAATAGCATAACGAAGAAGGATGTCTACCCGCTTCCCCGCATCGACGACACTCTCGATCGGCTCTGCAATGCAAGGTACGTCTCATCGATGGACCTGAAGAGCGGATATTGGCAAATTGAGGTCGACGAAAGAGATCGCGAGAAGACCGCATTCATCACACCGAACGGTCTTTTTGAGTTCAAGGTGATGCCATTTGGCCTCTGCTCCGCACCAGCCACATTTCGACGAGTAATGGACACAGTCCTGGCAGGCTTGAAGTGGCAAATTCGTTTGGTATATTTGGATGACGTTGTTGTCTTCTCGTCAAACTTTGAAGACCACCTAAAACGATTACAGACAGTGCTGGAAGCCATCAAGTCATCGGGACTAACGCTAAAAGCAGAGAAGTGTCACTTCGCCTACGAAGAACTCCGGTTCCTAGGTCACATCGTTAGCAAGGACTGTATTCGTTCATACCCGGAGAAAACAGCTGCAATCGCACAATTCCCACCACCTGCCGACAAAAAAGCTGTGCGCCGATTCCTTGGGCTGTGCGCTTATTATCGAAGATTTGTCAGAAACTTTTCGCGGATCGCCGAACCGTTGACGCAGCTTACAAAGGCTGACTTACCTTTTAAAAGGAAAGCGCCGCAAGGAGAAGCCTTTGACGAACTTAAGCGCTGCCTGCAATTCCCGCCTATACTTGGCCACTTTGATGAAACCGCAGAGACCGAAATTCACACCGACGCGAGCAGTGTGGGCCTAGGAACCGTTCTTGTCCAGAAGAGGGCCGGAGAGGAGAAAGAAATCGCTTACGCTAGCAGGTCCCTCACAAAAGCCGAAGTCAATTACTCGACGACCGAGAAGGAGTGCCTTGCGATCATCTGGGCCACTTCTAAGTTTCGTCCATGCCTATACGGCCGACCATTCAAGGTGGTAAGCGACCATCACGTGCTCTGCTGGCTGGCTAATTTGAAAACATCCCTTCGGCCGCCTTGCCAGGTGGAGCCTACGACTTCAAGAATTTGACTTGACTGTAGTCTATAAGTCGGGCCAGAAGCATTCCGACGCAGACTGCTCGTCACGCGCTCCCGTCGACGCTCCCCCGAAGGTCGATGACGACGACGCCTTTTTGGGACCGGTAAGCGCAAGCAGTTTCGCAGAACAACTGCGATCAGACCCTGAGCTGAAAGCGCTAGCCGATTAATTAGAAGGAAAGACCACTTCCCCTCCCGGTGTGTTCAGGCGACATTTATCTTCGTTCGCGTTAAGCAATGGCCTCCTCGTGAAGAAGAACTTCGCACCCAACAGGACTGCGCAACTTCTTGTAGTGCCTAAAAACCTCCGGCAGGAAATTCTGCAGGCGTTGTATGATGAACCCAAAGCAGGCCATCTCTGATTTGCACGCACGTTGCGTCGAGTCCAGGAAAAGTACTACTGGCCGCGACTGCCTGCAGAAGTTGCCCACTACGTGAAGACATGTCGTGAGTGCCAACGACGCAAGACGCCGCCTATCAGTCCAGCAGGACAACTAAATCCGATTCCGCCCCCTGACCTGCTCTTTCAACAAATTGGGATGGATCTCCTCGGCCCCTTTTCATCTTCATATGCAGGTAACAAGTGGATCATCGTGGCCACTGACTACCTTACCCGTTACGCAAAAGCAAAAGCCCTTCCAGAGGGAACCGCGGCAGACGTCGCCATATTTTTTGTCGAACACATTCTCTTGCGACAAGGCGCCCCAGAAGTACTCAGCACGGACAGGGGAATGGCGTTTACGGCAGAGTTGACGCAAGTCCTCCTGGAATACAGTCATACAAGCCATTGAAGAACAACCGCGTACCATCCCCAGACCAATGGCCTTACGGAGCGCCTGAACAAAACGATAGCGGTCATGATCGCCATGTACGTCGACGCTGAACACAAGACCTGGGACTCAATCTTGCCGTACGTGATCTTCGCGTATAACACGGCAGTCCAGGAGACGACCAGAGCGACATCGTTTAAGCTTGTGTACGGCAGGGAGCCCACGACGGCGCTCGACGCAATGCTGTCGCACGTAACCAACGAGGACGCCCTTGACGTCGCCGCCTACCTGCAGCGTGCAGAGGAAGCCCGACGACTCGCACAGCTTCGTATTAAAGACGAAAAGCGCACCGACAGCCGACGATACAACTTACGACGACGCGACGCAGAGTACAATCGAGGAGACCAAGTGTGGGTTTGGAGACCGGTTCCCCGGCGCTGATTAAGTGAAAAGTTGTTGCGTCGATACTTTGGGCCGTACAAAATCATTCGCCACGTCGGTCCACTGGACTATGGAGTCATTTCCGACGGAATGTCAGCATCTCAACGGCGAAGCGCACGCCCACAAATTGTACGTGTTGTACGACTGAAGCCACATTACGCGCGTTAAATAATCTGTAGTGTTTAAACTCTGCAGTGTTTATGTTTAGGTTGCTTTGTTTTGGAACATCGAGGCGATGTTGTTTTTTTTTTAGGGGGGAGTAATGCCGCGAAACCTTCAAAACTGTATTTGTTGTTTTTTAACAACCGCCGGCATAAAGGCTTATCACTCTGATTCTGGATCAGTTCCGTAATCTTTGTTGATGCTCGATGTCGCTAGTCGCACCTTTATCAGTTTCGTTGTACACCGAGATCTGTCTCAAAGTTTCCGGCCACTCGTGTGTCTTTCCACAATGTTCCATCCCGTGCTGATAGCTGTTTGCGACGTCATCCAGCTTGTTCTGAGCAGCCTTTAAATTGAGCATTGACGAGTGCGACAGGCATTCTTTGTTCGACGATCGACCAGCACGTTTGTTGCTATCGCTGCCGCCGAGTTGCTTAGTTCTTTTGCGGGCGCAAGTCAGCCCAATAGAGTTCATGTCAGTACCATCAAGCCTGTGTCTTCTTTTGGTGTCAACGGCCTTGTCACAACTACGTGGTGACAAGGCCAAGGTGGTGACAAGGGGGTATATATATATATATATATATATATATATATATATATATATATATATATATATATATATATATATATATATATATATATATATATAAAGCGAAACTTTAAAACTAAAGCGCAAGAATTCGTGAAGTGTGTGTTTCGGTGTGAAACTTTATCGCGTCACACCGTTAACGGCGTAGGTTAATTGTCCATCTTTTTTGGCATATGCTTCAAGTAAAATGCTCTATAAGCACTACGAATCGAAGCATTCAATTGCGGCCCAATCAATGTTCAGCGCAGTGATATAGGAAGAGCGCGCTTCATTTGTTTTCAAATATAGCACCCTTGTATAAGCAATCGTGTTCTCTTAGGGATCAAAGTTTATGACGGGCAAGAAACATTGCTCTGTAGCAGGGGGATCTCTCCAGTGAAAAGCCTCGGAAGGTGAGAAAGCTTAAAAGAAGTTTTATTCATTCATTATTTTTTATCCGCTGCCGGAGATTGGAGCAAGTATGCAAACAAGGTTAGCATTTCATGAGGAAATTTTGAGGAGCTAGCAGCACCTTTAAGACAGCGGTGAAAATCATCGCGAGCTCACATTTGTTTATTAATCCTTAGTAAGTAGTAAACTCATGCACCAATGAGGCAATAGCCAATGTTTCGACCTCTTCGCCCGTGAGTTGGAAAAACATTCATGTTCTATAAGGCAGTGCTTCGGTAAAGTCATTGTGTCATTTCTGAACAACCGTGAAATGCGTTCCGGTGAGCAACTGTTCATGTTTCATTTATTGGGCAGGTTAAACTTCTTGATTTATCATTTAGGTACGCGGCAAAGAGAGCTAGGTGGCCACCAGTGCGATGAAAAGCATAGGTGGTGCTGTCAGTCGCAGGTGCGCATCAGAAGCGCGCGCGCCGCAGAGGAAACATTCGCGGCATCTGCTACTGCGGCTCGTATTCTGTGTTGATTCCGTCGCGTCGCGTTGCTTCTCTGTCGTACGGCGATACTTTGTTGACGATTGATCAAGCAGGAAAATATGTGTCTGCAGAGTGCGCTACCACAGTTCAACTCCGTCTCGCTAGGGCTTTCATCCCCCCCCCCCCCCTTCCTGAACGCTGTCGTTTTCGTTTGTTTTTGCTTATCGTGCTCTCTTTCTGATGTGTTCCCCATTCGAGCCCTCTCTTCGCGAGGTACACTATCTCCGTGAGGTGGGGGAATCACGTTAACCGTATAAGCGAGGAACCCACCCTGCTTCTTTAAGACCAACTGATGAGCTTGACCGCTTGGTTCACAGATTCGAGGACGTCTAAGGTACATTGAATGCCCTTCCTCCAGATGATCATAAGCACGTCACTACACCACAGTTTAGCAGTCGTAGAGCTTGTATTGTGCACTATATGTGGATCGAAAGTTGATGCAGAAATAAAAATGCAGTATTTTGCGCATCTCATTTCGAGCAAATTTGCTCTGCACAAAAATAAGAAAATGAATTCATTTCAAACTTCGACCGTGGGGGTCTTCTTTATCCGCATGCGGTGCTTATGTGGTAAATACGCTGGAAGGGCCTTGAAGAATTTTTTGTCAGTTCAGTGAAAAGTAATACAAGCGGCATATGCGTGAACTTGCGATGTTTTTGCAAAGCGCAAATATGTCCAAGCGTGGATATTCCTATTCATGACAGGGAATTTAGACTTCTCAAAGCGAAGTTCTACGTCCTCATGCGATTCCGTTCCTGTGAGAGGTCACTAAACGGAGAGCAGAGCTCTAAAGCAGAATAGATAAAGCACCGGAAGCTGCGGAGTTGTAAATAATTGTCTTTCAGGGCTCTATTTAATAATTCTGTCTGTGTCTTGTGTGTTTTCAAATTTAGCAGCTTAATTCATTCACGTTCTTCTAGTTCTATGACATTTTCATATTGTTCTGCAGTGTTTTATATGTTGGTAGCATCCTTGATCCTTGATCTATGTTAGGTCGCGAATTGTTTATCTGCTGGTTTTGGAGGTCGTCCGCTGTACAGTTTCATGCATTTTATGAGCTCTTGCTGATTTATTTAGTTTATACAGAATCGCCTGTTAATATCTAAACGCCCACACATTTAAATAAAATATTCAAGAGCGCCTGAAATAATTTCTATCTCCAAGCAATCTTCATTAACCCCTATTTATAGGTGGCGCAAGCAAGGTACGCTAGCATAGCCTAAAACAGCCTCTGTGGCATTTCCAGTCCGAGCGAGCATCGATGAAGGACTTCAACTTAGCCCGCATAAAGTGACGCGTCAGTTAATAACTATTTGCGGTCATAAATACATATTAAAAATTCGTTCTTGGTCTGCCGTTAAAGCGGTATTCACACGGGGGAGCCTTTCGGGGAGAGGGTGCGGGGGTAACGTCGGCCAGCTGAACGCCCTGCCCTCCCTTGCTCCCGCATTCACACCGGCGACGAAGTACAAGAGGAGAGCGGTGTCTGCGCTACCTGCCTCGCTCCTTCGCCGCAGTAAGGTTCAATGTGCATTGCTGAAATTTTGAACTCTGGTAGTGTGGATGAG
The DNA here is from genome assembly GCF_055883805.1 of Amblyomma maculatum. Lineage (NCBI taxonomy): Eukaryota > Metazoa > Arthropoda > Arachnida > Ixodida > Ixodidae > Amblyomma > Amblyomma maculatum. Next base: position 134,395,660 of record NC_139345.1, read on the forward strand.
GCGGAGAATGCATAAGGCAGCCGTAGACAAGTTCACGATGAAATAGCGAGGATATTTTATATAAAATATCACATCAGTTCAAATTCAAAATAAGAGCATAGGGACAATGTAGGCATCAGATCGACGACAGGAATAGATGAGGACCCATACCCTCAGTATTTTTTTCTATTACCACTAGGTCCCTAGATGAGGAGTGCAGTTACTTGCAAAATTAATAGAAAACAAAGTATTGTATTTACTTTGCTCAATAATACAACGCACGACAAAGAATAAAAGGCTGCCAACAACAGCTTGGAAAACCCCCAGTACCTATTCTTCACACGGCGACCAGGCTTGAGCACCCGGGGAGGTAGTATGAGATTTCTAGTTTGTACACAAAAAGCAATGTATTAGAACAAAATAATTACATACCGCATATGTTAGTATCATTTTACTAATCATAGGCGCTGAACGTGGCAGGAAAAAAAATTGTTACATGAAACTTGTTGCAAAAAAACGTTGAGCGCGAAACAAAAGACGCAAAAACACCAAGAAAAACGTTACACCGAAAGGTAAGGCATTAGAGCAAATTATTTTGCATGCTTTTCTGTGGTCATGCCATGTTTCGCAAGACTGTTCAGTTGCTTCGGGAAGTTACAGCACAATGACAGCGTGTGATTAGTGGTGCGGCAGAGTGGAAAGGACCAAAAGTTGCGGTCGTGCACTGGATAAGCAGGCTTGTACCAAATTAAATAGAGCACTTTAAGCATACAGTCAACGTTACCAGACAAGCAGTCATACAAGCGTAAAAGTATGAGAGTGAATAAAGTCACTGACCTGACAATGGTAAGTTATTAAGTACGTATGCATCTATGTGCACATGCGACGGCATGTTAGCAATAATTTGCGCTATGAGTTTTTGTGGTACAGATATATGTTTGATTATCGCACTACAGACGCGAAGGCTGTACGTGATAATTGGTTGAAGGGAAACACTGTAGATTAGAATTGTCACTGTTGTTGGAAGACTGCGGGGACTGACATTGCATGCCAGCCATTTTATTTTATTTACTACGAACACTCTATACTAATTATTCGTCCCTCAAACAGAAAGAGTGGCGTACGACCGTCGACTTCGCTATGATCTTCCACACAAACATACTCGAGATTGCTTTATTGCACTCCGGATCGCGGCCGACATACCGACCGACATAGTGGGTACTCTTCAGCCAGTGAAAATGAAATATGTTTCTTGGTAGGTCACAATAACCTCTGTCACAGCAAAGGAGCACCCCACCATACCACAACCGGCTACAAAAATGCGCTTCCCGCCGAGCGCAACCCGCGAATTTGCCAGGAGAGCGAAGAAAAGGCCGCGGGCACCCCTCCTCCGGGGGGAGGTTTTGTGCTAGCCGATAAAAAGCCCCCCCATCCCCGAGGGGCCCCCGGGAAACCGGTTCAAGTGCCCAAAGGCGGCTCGCTTTCACAACATCGCCTTCCAGAGGGGTGGGTTTCTCCCCCGTGTGAATACCCCTTAACGTTCGAGAATATAAGTATAGCAATACGTTCAGGAAATCGGTATTCTGTGTATAGATTGCATTGGATATGTCTTGCGGCTTATATACTTTTTCCCCGATGACGGCCGCTTTTATATGGAATTAGTTCTTTTATTCATGCACAGCACCGGTTTAATGAACATAGCAAGTGTGTGGGAGCTATAACGACACAATTTATTGTTGCGCGTCTTCGGGGTCCGATGAACTAGAGTTGACGAAGGCCGTTCACCCAGCTGTCTGCTCGGCGCTCATTGCGGTCCTCTTACACACAGCGCCCTTTCATGCCGCACGGAGCGATCATCGCTGAAACGACCAGCTCGCCAGAGGCACACCGCACTCTTCGCAATTCTAGAACACTCATTCTTCGTAATAAGCAAGGAGACCAGCATTCTTGAGCGAAAACAAATCTTCAAATCTGTTCCTTTCCTTACAAAGGCATCAACTGAGAAAGCGCGTGCGCCGCTCTCTTCGGACTAAAGGCGCTTACGAGCGCGTCGTGCTGCTGATACCGCCGCTGTCAAGCCGGTAGCGCCAGCCGCACGATCCCCTGCCCAGTGGCCTCGACGGTTCGTCTCGAGAGGAGGCGCGGCGCTGGCGTCGCGCGTCGGAACTTGACTGCCATCGTATCATACTTTGAAGCGGTCCTGCGAAGCACCAGACTGTGAGCGGGCAATTCTACTAGCTTCTTCGACGAGACAGAGGATCTCAGCCAGGTAGGGTTCATCACAGTTTGACAAAGGCAGGGTAGTATCCAAGAAGTAACGTGCTGATCTGGTATACAGCAGGAAGAATGGGCCATACCCAGTCGTCTCACACGTGGCGCTATTAAACGAGTACGTTATCAAGGGTAGTATGGTGTCCTAGTTCTTATGCGCTGAATACATACATGGCTAGCATGTTGGTAAGCGTCCTGTTAACGCGCTCAGTCAAGCCATTTGTCTGGAGAGGGTATGGAATTGAGCGTCCGCAAGTTGCAGCGCACAAACGTATGAGCTATTCCACAACATCAGAGGTGAACTCACGGCCCCAATCAGTGATGCCAATTCGGGCCATCCCGTGTCGTCAGATTACTGAGTGCAGCAGGAAAAGCGACCCTTGATGCGCAGTTGCAGATGGAAAGAGGCGGTTTTACTGCAACATGTGCCTCTTTCTTCTGTTCTGCCATCCAATACGTTTCGTCGTCATTGTCGTCACAATAGTTCCAGAATTCTCCCACGCTCGATTTAGGCCGATAGTATGAACTTGACACATGGGAGTTTTGTGCTTTTCCGCATCTTTCATTATTCGCGGCGTAGCTCTCACTTCTGAACGCAGCCGCGCATTAAAAAGCAAGCAGAATATTACAAACACCAATTCCTTTTGTATATCAGGAGATCAAGCTCTCGACATCATTGCATTATCACTACTGGGCTTGGCAGATATTCCACATCAAGGAATGAAGATGTGGGTTAACGATAACTTTTTTCCTTCTGGCGATTCCATAATTCATTATTCTCTACTGACTACTAAGGCTAGCATAAGATGCAGGAGGATAGGTCAAGAATGTGGTCATCCATTACTTAAAAGGATACCATGCATGGTACTGTAGTGCGGTGGCTTCAATTGAAAGTTTTTATTAAAACATTCAATAGGAAAGTTTCTTCTGAATAACGTTGTGGTTCCTGATCACGGGCAATGTATTTCTCAAAAAGATTCCAGAATTTTGGATTTTGTTTGCTGCATGAATGATATCGCCATATTCACATGAAGCATTTCATTACCTTGGTCAGACCCGCCGCAGAGGTGCAGCGGTTAGGACGCTCGACATCTGTGCCCAAGTATTCGGAATCGAACCCCGGCCATAGCGCCCGCTTTTCTATGGTAGCGAAAAGCAAGGCGCCCGTGTGCTGTGCGATGTCAGTGCTAATTAAAGAACCCCAGGTGGTGGAAATTTCCGGAATCTTCCACTATGGCGTCTCTCATAGGCTGAGTTGATTTGGGACGTTAAACCCCACCGACCGAGATCAAAACCTCAGCTTGGTAGGCTAACAGTGCCTGTGATTTTGTTTAATATATCTTCAAAGCAGAAAGTAAGCCGGTGACAGTATTTGAAATGCTTTGCAGTTAAGAGAATGAAAAAAATAACCAGCATTCCGTGTAGGTGTTCTATCTTAAGTTGGGCGTTTAGTGCAGTTTTATATATTGCAGTAGCAATAGGGATAACTGGTCTGATAGCAATGCATTTATATCGAGTGATGAACAGTAGCCTGAGGATTTTGAAGAAAGCGGGCGGGCTTCTTCATGCAAACACACCGGTAACATCGTCGCCCCTAGAGGATGAAGAGCCGCAGACATCTGCACAAGCTGAGGGGAAATTCAGCATTGCAGCCGGGATGGGGCCAGATTCCTGTTATTCATGTCTACGTAAAGAGACTACCTTAATAGACAAATGACTAGCTTCTGTCCTCAAGGGAGACGCGGAGATGCATCGTACCACATCCCTTGATCCATTATTTGCATTAATAAGCACCCACTAGCACCCAACACACAGCAGTCTTGAATCAGCTGATTTGGACCTAAATACGTTGAGGGCAACGCAGAGGGCTATGGAACGAAAAATGGCAGGTTTATCATTAAGAGATGGGAAGCGCGCAGATTGGGTCAGAGAAATAACTCGTTACTGACATTCTAGCGGAAATCAAGAAAAAGAAATGAGAATGGGCAGGACATGTAGTGTGAAGAGAGGATAACCGATGTTCGCTTAGGGTAGCAAACTGGATTTTAAGGGAAGGAAAGCATAGCAGGGGGCTGCAGAAAGTTAGGTGGGTGGATGAGGTTAAGAAGTTGGCAGGGGTCAAGTGGATGCACCTAGCACAAAACCGGGTTAATTGGAGAAATATGGGAGAGGCCTTAATTCGCACTGCAGTGGGCATAGTCAGGCTGCTGCTGCTGCTGCTGATGATGATGATAATGATTCACCTTGATCTACGACGACCCTCATCTTGGATACCATCAAGTGACCTAGGGTGGCCTGCCTGGGTGACCTGAGGACGACTGCATAAGCATTAAAAGGTTTTCGCCCTAAAATAGTGTCCATTACCTGTTCTTGGGATAATTTTGCAGTCGACTTTTTAGTCGACTTTGCCTGACAGATTCAGCTCTACAGTATAAAAGAAAACAATGGAGTTGTACTTGATGTTGACAATATTTCCTATTGTGAACATTTAAAATACGTTCTCACTTTATTCAGAGTAACCAACCTCCACTTCTGTCCTCCAGAATCAGACTTTTTGTTTTAGTTATGTCCCTACCGCGCACCAATAACTCGTAACCAAGGCTCTGTAGCACATCCCTGCACTCTTCTTCAATCACGCCAATGGTCTTTCGCGAAAGTTTAGTTTTCCACTCATCAGGGACATTTTGAGTGTTGCGTTTCGTTGAGTGTGCGTCTTTGATATCTTCAAACGTGGCCTTTGTGTGGTTAGCAACATACTGTGCTACGGAGGTCGTGTAATCGAGACCAAGACGGGCGTAGAGACGCTGAGTCTCGTTCATTGCGTCCCAGGCAAGATCTTCGAATCGAAGCCTTTGCATTCGAGTGGCTGGCAGGAATCCCGTGAGCTCTCCGAATGCCTCGATGTCCATACGCATTTGATTGCAGAGGGCGCTAGGTTTGTCACAGTCGATATTTCGTGTGCACCACCCTAAGCCACGGCGAGAACTGTAGATGGCGCGAGGGTCTCGCACGAGATGAAGCACTCGTACCGATCGAGCGATGTCTGGGTTCCGTTTCAGCCAAACCGCCACCTGCATTGTGAGGTATACCTAGCTTACTTGATTACGCGACGTTGGAAGTTCGAGCTTTCACTAGACATCTCAAAAGTTTTCGCATCCTGTACTGAGGTATCAGTATAGAAAACAGGACAGTCGAGCGCATTTGGCTCTAAACTGACAAAATATGTAGCACAAGCAATTTCCAGAATGAGAAGACATTTTGACGACTTCGCACCAATGTTTCTGTGCAGGGTTGAATGGCCTTGTTTATTGCATCGCCCTGCTATTAGTCAATTGAGGAAAATTATAAATATCTTCAGGCATCCTAATCACACTTGGGAAGGGTATAGCTCTGAATATATTGTGAACAGCGTATGGTGTTAAAACAACGCTGCAAATATCTTTTCCTGAGCTGTAATAGGACCTATACACATATTTAGGGGGTATATCCTTTTTTTATATTGCTTTTCAGTATATAAGGGTTCTCGAACCTGGGTTTCGGTCGGTGCTATCAGGTTTTATAGCCACGGGAAAAGTACTGCGTTTACTAAAGGAAAGGATTTTCCAGATTTCATTAGCTCTTATACCACAAAGGAGAACATATCTGCAGACATTGAAGCTATGAGGGTGCCTTCCTCGTGTTGGCTGTTTGCGAAAGATGACAAGTTCTGCTATATTGTCAGTTATTATAGGCGGAATTTATATATTTACAGCGAAACAAATTTAAACCGTTTCCAAATCGCATTCTCCACTCTTGAGTTTCTAAGAAATTCCGGTCACTCCGTTATTGTACGAATTTGGGAACCACAGGTAAGCAAAGTATCCACTCAACTATTCAGACAACATGCACAAGGAATGCATGAAAAATAATTGTTTTTGGGGCTGAGAGAACCATCACAATTTGCAAAAATTTGGATTTTTTGCTGTAGCGATCAAGATCGCGACATTAAAAAACAGCGATCGTTTAAAATAATTTTTCTGGTAGTCATGAAAGTCAGAAATGTTTTGTACCCACACAAACAGCCACCGCAATTCGGTCATACCCAAATGCTGGCAAAGTACATGTTCCTGTCGCATTATTGCATTGTTGAGCTCCAAAAGATTTCAGTCTCGCAGCATCACCTCATTGACGTTGAAACTGTAAGTTTTCTTGCCGGAAACTAATTTTGAAAACATCTTTCTACAACAGAACACTAGATAGGTGATGCTGTGATTGCTATATGCATTTTTAAACTCATGTTGCTAAATAATCACACGCCATACATAATTTTCAACAGTACTATTGGCATCTATCTATTATATTACAAAATACTGCAATCAGAACGGTTAGAAAAATTGCTGTTTTAAGCACCAAAGCCAAAACTAAATTCATGCAAACTTTTATAGGGAATTTAAAGTTCTTCAATGAAGGCCAGTTTCAGTACATATTTCTGATCACTACCGTTTGAAGAAATTATTTGTATTTCTTAGCGTAGAGGGCCGTCATAAATTTCTAAAAACAATAACAAAACGGCTGCAAACAGCAGCCGTTTGCCTTCTATGGGGGTTCTACTAAGGCCAAGAACGGATAAGGCTACCGTTTTTGGTAACTGTCCGCGCGCCACGAAAGTGCGCAGTTGTCTATTTTGTGTCACTGTTACCAGCGCTACTGCACAGGATAGTTGTTCTCACATCAAATCTTGAAAATCCTAGTTGAGATTTTTCTTATATTGATGATAAATTATAAAGCGCTTTTATTAAATACGTCAGAATTCCTAGGCTCAGGAGACACCATCTAATTGTGGTTGTTTCGGCCCTGTTTGTTTTGCTTGACCAGCCTGTGCCAGGGAAAAAGGAACAAGCGCTACTTCCTCGGCCGCTTCTTTTTAGACCGAATGGTAGGCTCACATGTAGCAATGTGATGGACTCACACGCTGATTACGCAGTCTCAATAAGCAAATTCTTAGTAATCAACGAACTGCACATTTGGTAATCAAGCTAAAGAGAGTCATTTGACGTGGCGATACCACTGAGCCCCCGTGTAATGCAGTGTTCCAAATGGTGGCATGGCACCGCAAAATTCGCGTGTAGACTATGAAGCCCACCCACAGCGTCAATCAAACAGCAGGATACGTTGTTGGGCGAGTTGGTTCATGACGACGGGAAGGTATGTGCGCAAAAAAGGACGATCACGAGAGAAGAGGCGACAGGAAGGGACGAGCGCGAACTTCAGATGATGTTTATTCGAAAAGGAGGCAGGCTTACACAGTTTGCCAGTAGAGGCTCCAAAGGGTATAAGAGCCTAGACCGTAATATATGACCATAATAATGGAGGGGGGGGGGAGTGACAAGTGATGAATAGTGGCTTCTAAGAAACGCTTTTCACTACCGTAAAGTTTGATGGACGTATCACTGATTTCCTATATGGATTTAATAGGCTTCAACAAGTTCTTGTGCTTTTTTATCGCTGCACTTCCGCAGAACCATGCTTTCTTTTAGTAACGGCTTGCTTTCCAGGCAATGTTTTATCAGGTGATATTAATCTAGTTCCCGAATTGACCCTTCATGTTCAGCTAAGCGAATTTGATGCAGTGGCCAGTCTGCCCGTATATCTTACAAAAATCTGATACACTACGCCCATTTGGCGGTTCTCATATGGGTTTTTGTGTTCTACGCTGCAACCATTGCGTTTCTTCTTGTTGGAAGTTCGGCCGATTCGGGCACAAAGGCGGCTGAGCCTACAAGGCGGTGAAAACGACAGCTAGACACCGTATTTATTCCCTACTTTCTTCAGGATGTGAGCAGTTTTGTGGACATAGGGAAAATCTGTAGCCAACTATGTAATCCCGCCTCCCTTTCGAATGAACATCAGTTCACGTTTGCGCTCCTCTCGTCCTGTCTACTCTTCTCTCGTGATCGTCCTTTTTTGCGCACATACCTTCAAATGGTGAAGAAGAGAGGTGTTGCCTGAAGCTCACTGCAGGCCTCTGCTTCAGTAAGCGTTTCATGCACGCTAGAAAAATTGACATTTTTAAAATTGCGTACTGTAATCATAAATGTGAATTTAGTTTTTTATCTTCGTTTACCGCACTCAAAACTTGCTCATATTGCAATAAAACATTCGCTCGGACTTAAATATTATAATCTAAAAATCGCATGTAAGCTCCCTTTAGGCATGAATACTCATATACATGCTCTGGTTGTGGTAACATATAATAATTATTTTCTTCAGAAGCCAATACCGAAGTGCTGAGTAAATAAATAGATGGTAATGGAACTCACCTGCCTCATGTATAGCCTGGTGAATTTAAAAACTTGAGTGCTGGCTCGTTTGCACAGTGCTGAAAGGTGACTCGGAGACGAGCACGACTGACCTCCTTCACAGATGTTGGCCAAGAAGTGGTTGAACTTGTAATAGCCATGATTCTCAAGCCACACCGTGTACAGCGGAACTGCCTCCAGCTGGCATCGGAGCAAGTGCTCGATGAGCTGAAAGGCGTGACGCTCCCTGCCACGCCGGATACGGCCGCTCACTGTGAACGGGATAAGCGGCTCGAAGTGAAAGAATGTTCTGGGTCCCTGAGACAGCAGTTCGCCGAGGAAAGATGAACCAGCTCGGTAGTAGGTGACTACAAACACTATTTTAACATCGGCTTGAGACACGGTGGAGTAGTCTTTGAGAATGGCGCTGAACGCAGCTGGCAGCTGCCCTTCTAATGTAGAGTCGATGAATTCTGCGTCGGACAACTTGTAGATAGCGACGTTGGAGGCATTGACGAGTTCACCCCTCTCAGCCCTTCCACTGTCTCTTTGCTCTGTTCACGGAGCGGAAAATGAAAAAAAAAAATCAGCATATAAGAACCAATCTTAAACACGCAACTTGTCATACGTCCATTTTGTGGCAAAGGGTTCTTTTTATCCGACCCCGCCAAAACCGACTTGTTTCTAAGAAAAGCGGCGCCCCTTATCTCTGTTACGGCCGAGCAAGAAAATGGCCCCTTGTAATGAGAGGATGTCAGCCGCCTTCACTTATGCAAATCATAAACCATTTGAGGGGCACCGGTAGGCTAAGCTCAGCAGCCATGTGATATCTTCTACGTGCGGTGCCTTTTACCCCTATCAGGTCCAAGCAAGAAAATGGGCACCTATAATTGGGGCACCAGTGGGCTAAGCCCAGCAGCCATGTGACATCTTCTACGTGCGGTGCCCTTTACCCCTATCAAGTCCAAGCAAGAAAAGGGACACCTATGATTCGAGATCTCTGTAGCTTTCATAATATGCAGCTTAAGGCACTCAAGAAACAGTGATAGACCACTGAAACCAAGCGGCTTCCTTTTATTTTTGTGCCGAACGGGAACAAGTACACTAGCTGCGCGAGCCGCCCACACTTTCAAACAATCATTGCCTGGTCGAGGCCGATCCCCCTTATGGGTATGCGCCATCTTTATGAGGAGCACAACGACAAAAATAAGTTGTTTAAAGCTTGAGGAGTGCGAAATGCTTGGCATTTTCGTGACACCTCTGCCCCCCGAAATAGAACTCAAAGTGTTCAAGTATGCACTCTTAATCTGGTTCCACATACGTTCCGCTTATAAGTGGAACTTTTAAAAAAGTTCCACTTATTAGGCGGAACTTTTTTTGAAGTTCCACTTCTAACTGGAACCTATGTAAAACGAGATTAAGAGCGTAGTTTAGGATTTTAGGCTAGATACTTGTTTTGCACAATATCCAACATGTTGACAGTGCACATGCAAGGAAGGCTATGAAGGCCTGTAGTATGTTCGAAAATGCATAGCCGAATACCTCGTGCGACATCAAAATTGTGTTTTGTGGATTGTAGGCACGATCGATGATATAATGTAGGACAGAATGATGCAACGCTATAAACTCCTTTCCGCGACTGTGCGCTCTTATGTTCCATCATCACAGGGTTACTCTAACACATAAACGGCCACACAGGAGCACAGGCAAATGCGTTCGCGCTGCTCGTCCATATTTACACGAAGGGCACCTACTCTGTATAGAATGGTTTTGCGCAATATGAAGACCGACATCTAATCTGCGTGCCAATGAAAATATCGAGATCTATCGCATTACAAACGACCTCTTCTAAAGTATATTCTCCGCCTGGTAGTCCTTTCAATATAAGTACATTTTTTACCACTCGCTATGCTATGCGCAGTCGTCAGAGTTCAGAACAACCGGTAAACAAAACGCCATTCAATGATTGCTGTAAAGACTAAGCTATTTCATGCCTTCTGCGCACATGCCGACGTTATAAACTCACCGGTCAATCGTTATTTGAACTAAAATTGCTTGCAGCGAAAGCTACACTAGGTTAGTCAGTGATGCATATCGGGTACGTGTTGCTAGTTGCTAGTTGCATTACGTCGCAATATACGAGTGATATGGCAACTGAGAGCACACATCAGATGGGAACGTTCAGTACCCATCACAAAAAGGCAAAAGAAAAACGCCCGCTTAGACCTAAGAAGTTTGCGGGTGGACCTCAAGCAAACTACTGTATATTAGTGTACAGTGTATTTATTTATTTTAATTTTTACTTGCCCTGCCCTTTCTCCCTATCACTCACCTCTTTAATTTCCTCTACCCCTTCGTCGCTTTCCCTTGATTTCTGCCGCTAAAGTTCAGGTGCTTCAGATATCAGATAGCAGATACCGGGGCAGACAAACATCTTTTCCTTCCTTCTGTATATATAATAAATAACCACTACTACTACAACTACTACGCTCGCTTCAAGGCGTTAGCAAAGTAAAAATATGTAGTCCTCGAAATTGGGCGAACAATTGAGGTTGACTTGACAAAGGGGAGGAGGGTTAAAAGCAGTTTCTGCGGTAGAATTCATCGTTATAACCTGTAATATGAGCGCTACAAGATTCACCTTGCCAGAGGGACCTGCCTTGCGTTATCCTTTCCTGGGTACCTGCAGGTAATCCATGCTTCTATTCTCCTGTAGCAAGTATATTTTATACCATTTGCCTGCCGTCGGTATAGGCGTGCTGTCTTTAAATGCAGTACATTCTACTGAGAGACCAGTAGTTACTGTTTTGGACGGCAATAAATTACTCTTCCTATGTTTATTTATTCTTATTGGTTTCGATTTACGAATAGTTGGCATGCGATTACGGCACAAAATACCGCACCCCTACTCCCTATATTTAACGTCGCCTTCATCCCTCTCCGTGGCATCGCTGGCTGTAATTCTTTAAGCTTATTCCTGGGTCTTTTGATTTCCCTTAAATTTTGGGTTCCACATGTGAGTAAATTAGGGGTGCAATTTTTCTATATGACATTTATATATCCAACGAGGTAGTGATCACACATTTCTAGTTGCCGCTTTCGATCCTTTGGATAACGTCTCTTGTTTACATCGCGGCATCTATTCAGTTAAATTTCATTTATGAGAGACGTGATCATATGATCTGCGCAGAAAGGGTCGACCTTGTGGCACCTGGGAAAAAACAATGTCCATTAGGAATCGAGCCACTATCCTTTCGACCCCCAACCGATCGCGATAACCGTTGCTCCAGGGCGGACTTTATTTATTGCCAGGCTTTACCGCACATCAAAATGCATTGGAGAGAAAAAAATAAACCAAACCAATGCCTACGAGTATGGTTTTGACATACTAAAATTATCTAGACGCAACTAAGGGCTCTAAGATTATTAACCAGTCCGGGACACATGTTTGAGATTTAATGGCTCCAATAAACTTGTGAATACTTCCACGAAAGTACATTCGTTCCAGCCGGTCATCGCAGTTATACCCGGCCACAGTTATACCCGGCCATATCACAGTTATACCCGGCCATTCCTGGGCGCCGTATACAATGGAGGCCGACGAGCAAACCTAACTCAAAAGAACAACCATATCTTCATTATCTGTAGGCCAATATCTAATTCCATACAAAGGCAGCGGTAATTCTTTATTATTGCTTTCTAGCACGTCCAAGAAATAAACCCCTTCCTTCAGCCTGGACTTGTGGTAAACAAATCCTCTCTCCTTGTCTAGCGTGCCGTCTCCGCGGCAACATATGGGGTGGTACTGGTAGCGCCGCCTTTTAGCTCCTCCGCCGGCAGTTCCAGCAGATGCGTGCCAGCAACTATTTGTTCGCTTCCATCCGAGCACAATTTTAGACCGCTAACCCGTTTAATTAGTGCACCCGCCTCTTCCGAGTTTGAATTGTTTTGCTGGAACAGCTTTTCCCTTGTACAAAATTCAGCCAAAAGAGCCTCCTCACTAATGTAGTACCCGCTGTAATAAATTAGACTAGCTTTTTCTGGGTCAATGTTGTGCTGCCTCAGGCAGCGTCAAGTTCGCACTCTATGTAGTGGAATATGTTTTACAGGATGTTAAGGAAGTCTGTTCCCACCTTTTGGGTATTTGATTGACGTCCAATGCAAGCGCTCTAAATTAACTGATACGTTGTAATTTTATTAATTTGTAGTTAGCTTAGAAACATTTTAAATAATAATTGTGTTAACTGTATATTTGCCTGTATATGCTGATATTATTTCCGTAAGCAACTTCGGTCTCTCCATAGCAGAGAGTAACAATCAAAATGAGTACGTATAATCTGCCCATTTAAAAGGCGCTTAATGCAACAAAAAAAAAAGAGCGCCAGAGAAATGTCAGAGCCTATTAGAGGAAAATGTATTCTTAAATTGCAGTTTTCTTCGTATATATTGTTTTGAAAAATGCAATTGTGTTATCAAAACTGCTCACACAGTTTCCTTCAGCAGATCAACAAATACATCCGCTCACCGTGCTTAGGCTTGTTGTTGAAAACCGTTGTGCAAATGAGATAAAACAGGACCAGGCCGACCACAACTAAAATGAAGCGCCTCCGGGTCAGCGTAGGATGACTGAAAAGCAGAAGACGTGTAACAGGAACAGCTGTGCAATCTGTGCAACCTTGCAAGCTGTGCAAAAGTAGCAACCAACAAACTTTAGGAAGTGATCCGAGTGTTGCTAAATTTCTACGCGGGCAGACGACACTGGCTGAAACGGTCGAACATACAACGCCTTCTCGTTCTTTTTTTCAGGTATACAACGCTGAACGTGGGTACAATAATGCACACAGATTATGCTGACCTGTTTTACAATTTTATTAGTGCTCAAAATGCGATGGATAAGTTGAATTAAAGCTGGACAGTGCCGCCTTTCAAGCGCTGCCCCATAGACTTGCTCGTCGCCGAGCGAACCGGACGTCGGAGTACCAAGCATGCTTTGCGCTTCGTTAACTTTGACCACTGCCTGTTATCGGATTCATTTACAATGCACCGTGACTAGTGTCCAAGGACCCACAAAGTGAAGTCGCGGAAGGCGTACTTCGGGCCAGGTACTTGCCCCTCTTTTCATTATCTTAATTATCGTGCCTGCTCACGTGCTACACCGAGCCAAGTTAGTGAAAGCATCATTACTTTGTCTTTACGATCATGTTTTGAACACATTTGACATTTTTCTCTCGCCATGCTACCATTAAGGCCTCGATTTTTTTGCGATTGATGATAGGTACGGTCAAATAGACGAAAAAATGTTGGCTGCTGTAGTGAAGTCTAGAAGTGAACGATGATGCGATCCGCGCGTACAAGTGGCATATGACGACGTATTATGGGGGAGAGGCCAGCTGCCGCCAGGTGCCGGATCCTCATCGGCTTCAGCGCTGGACATTCCCAAGGCAGGTGGCGGATACCGGCTTCTGGATCTCATGTCTTGAAGCCAGGGCAACCAGGGTGGCGATACAAATCTCGAAATTGAGGCCACTCTTGAGTCACTGCAGGTGTCAGGATAACCCCACCTCGAATCTCCTAAAGCACCACCTCCTGTGTATAGGTTAAACCTCCGGGAAGGTTTACCGTACATGGAGGCATGGTAGCACGTGTAATGCGTCGAAGGTGCTCCTTTCTTGTTAAAAGAATGGTAGCATTATCCAATTTTAAGAGGCTTGGCGATGACGAGATTGATGTGTTAAGGCGGGCCGCAGAGTCTGCACGGCTTTGCGAAGTTACAAGATAACTCGGAATATATGTTAGGGTTGTTAATTTTTACCCAGTTTTTGCACAACAAACATTTTTTTTAAATCGAGTTAAGTTCGATTTTTTCATGTTTCTGGAACAAATGTGCCTAAGTAACGTGTTGAAAGCCTGTATGAAAGCACCAAAGCAAAAGCTATTCGAGCGATATATCGCTCTAATAGCTTCTGCTTTGGTGCTTTATAAGAAAGTATACTCATTTATAAAGAGGTTCTTTACGAGGAAACAGTCTTAATGAGAGAGGCACTCGAGGTAGGTTCAGATATCCAGAAAACGCTTGAAAGCGGAACACTTCTGATGCTAGGCTTCGATCCCCTCGTAAGTGTCAAGCTGTCAAGGAGCTTTGCACGGTGATAAATAAAATCACTCGAGCAAAAGGTGTTTTGTCTTTGTCACCTAAGAGCAGTGCCACATTAGTAAAAACTTGTTGTGAAGAGGTTTGCGCGAAAATCTCCAGAATATGGGTCCGAACTCTGAAACATAACTTCTCAGAGAAAGAAAGAAAACCAGGTGACAATGTGGAAACTGGTTTGAAACTGAATGAGTCGTTTGATGACAACCGACCTCTTTTTATTCCGTGACATGAGATATAGACTCGCTTCGAAAGGAGTTTAACCAGTACTTGGTGGAAGCAAGCCCCACAAATGAAAGAAAGTGTTGAACTGATGGACTACTCGTACGACACAACTGTGCGTTATTATCGGCTAGAACATGCATTGCTGACATCGTTGTGTCCAGCTAATGGCAGCTGTGACGTAGAGCGAAAGTTTTCTCAGCTGAGATACCTCCAGAGCCCAGACAGGTCTCGGATGGAACCTGAACCTTTGCGCATGCTAATCATTATGTATGCTAATTAGGGCGTCGAAAACATTCATGACCAGCTGAAGTGAATAAAATGTTTCTTGCCTAAAAACTGACAGCTGCACATCGCTGAGAGTAATTAATACGACAGAAACGCCGACTTATGAAACACTTTCTTGACAATAAGCGAAAACAACCATAATCGTTACGTACTGATTAGGAGAACTCGAATAAATGAAGAAATTATTAGTTTGAAAATTGAACCCGATAAAACCCGAATTTCGGACTGCTTCCATGAAAAACCCGATTTCTTTTCTATTATCAAGTCGAAAAATAATGCCCGATGATTACCATCCCGAATTTGAAAAAAAAAAATATAAAACCCGAAAACAAATAACACTAAATATATTCAATCCGAATTGGCTGCGGTACGCCTGCCGCTAGACTGTGTATATCTTTGAAGATTTGTGGGCTGCTACTGATGCGTATAAGCAGCTTTGTCAACTGGAGGGAATCAGTGCGTATAACAATAGGGGTCGCGGGAACCATCGGAATGGAGGTCACAGTGCGAAGCGCCTCTTGCAAAGTAAGCAGATTCCCACAAAATGAAGATGGAGGTTCCGGTAATTGAAACGTTGATGTCTTGTTTAGGCCAGACATGCAAGGACAGTAAACTGCGGATGTCACTTCGCAGGGTGTCCCCGTAAATTACAATGGCACCTTGTGGCACGCAGGTGTCTTTATCTATAATTCGGTCGCGAAGTGACGAAGCTGAGTCCTGTGTTCTTTGTCATCGTAAATTCGTTGGTTTGTTATCACTAAGCTCTACAAAACGCCAAGAAGGAAGACTTGGAACTGGCGGTGGTACAATTGAATGCGATGGAGCATAAGCCCTGAGAGCGCACGTTGCGTGAGAGAAGGTGGCCTTAATCCTGCGAGCATCAGGCCTTTGCTGCACCAGTTCATCTATCGTGTTCAGCTGTGCGTTTTATCGGAGTGCCAAGACTGGTGTTATGCAAGGAACTCAGGTGATAACCCTTATTGCCTCTCGATTTATATCTTCAAGCAGATCCCATTGTGCTCTTGTCAAATGTTTAAATTGGGCTTGATAAGTAAGGCGCGGTTGCACAACTGCCCGGACCAACTGTCGTGCAACATTTGAGTGGGAGCCGGCCGTTTTTGGAGCGGTGCGTCTGATCAGGCCCAGTGTCTGTAACGCCTGTTCTCTTAGCGCGAGACAGCCATGTAGTTATAACTCCTGACTCATGAATTGTTAAAGCCAATATTTTACTTTTGTACTTTTCTGAAGTGGGAATCCGGACTGAGATAGATATATAGATGTTACAGCCAGTATACGGCGAAGCGCCGCTCGCAACTGACATGACCGTAGGTTTACTGGTGGAAATTTTAATAATCCCAATGAAAGAAACATATATGGAGGTAATATCTAAAGCTGAATGCAAGGAAGCGGATTTAGTCAGTAGGTCGTTGTGTGGGCTCCACACCGTGAAGCCATCGGCGTATATTGAAAATTTAATGTCAGAATCTTCATGCAACCACCGTTTAAAGGAGATAAATGCCCTATTAAATAATGTTGGTAACAACATTGATCGCTGGGTTAAGGTACGAGGAGGAACGAACGATCCTATGGCATCGCGGCTGAGGCATATTGGAAATTTTCAGCCTTCAAGGAACGATTTTACAAAATATGCACTCTAAGTGGCAAATTAAACATGACTTTCTCACTAAAAAAAGCGTATATTGACAGTGAGAGTTAAATGGCATCATCGAGGCATTGCAGCTGAATCTGTGTGATTATCGAAACGTAGTTAGCGACCAAACACCTTGGCGTGATATGGTTTATAGATTCACAAAGAGCCAGACACAACTGAACGAAAGAAGTAAACTGACTGATAAATATAGCTAATCAAACTGGCGCCGCACGAAACGATACATTTCAAGACAACCCTGGAGAATCATGATGCCCTAGGGTAGCAAAGCGGTTGCTTTTACTGGGTAACCTCCCTTCCTTTCCTCATCTTCCTCCTCCTTCTTGTGTAAGCGATGAGAACGTTAACGTTCGTGCCTGTTCAGGTGTTATTCTCTACTCAGTGTTCATCTCCTCCATGCGTTATCATTTCTGCTTTTTTATTTTGGCGTTTCATCTTTTCGTTTCCCTATCTCTGCCTTACATAATCATTTTATTTTGGCAAAGCACACCTCTAACCACATCTGTGCAACCCCATTATCGGCCGAAGCTCATGCGTTGGTATTTGACATGAGTTTAAACGACAGTAATAAGAACAACAACGTATTCCATGTGTACCGCGACTAAAAGCATGGGTCATTGTGGACCAAAGCTAGAGATTAACAGGAGAGATTGCTCATTTCAGAAATGAAAAAGATCAGATGCTCACAGTAAACGCAATAAACGAGTAGATTGATTGATTAATTAATTGAGTGACTTACTGATTGAAACTCGTCTTGTATTTGAAGCTCTTAGTACGCACTTTTGCTTTAAGTATCTCTGCGTGCACCTGTAACTACCACAATCACGGCGACCGAGACAGGAGCTGGTTCATATGAGGTAGACTGCCGTAGGCCTGGCTTTTGTGCCTGCATTGACAAACTCCTCTAGCTTTTCCCATAACCTAGTGACGGCCGCTCCATCGAATGACAGTGGGAGTACTTAGACGATGTAGTCGGCCAGAGGGATGGCAACGATTATTTCTGCGAGAGACCTTTATCGAATATCAGAATAATATTGACATTAGTATACGACATGGGTAGCAATCGCTGTGATCCGGCGCATCTCTTCGTCGCGGTCTTTGATGAATGACTTGTGTCCTAATAAAAACAAGATATTGATGCAGTGTTGATCGTGAGCCGGCGGGTTTACCTCTATGGGGCCTTTATAGCTGCTCTGGCATAGGGCGAAAAGGGCGTACCTATTCTTCGGCTCGGTGCGTTTCACTCTTCCAGTGCGGAGGTTCTTAAGTGCTTAGCGGTTTCGCTACCTCGTGATATCTTTGAAGGCGGAGGGAACCAACAAGAAGGTTTTGTTACCCGAAATGGTGCAAGGTTTGTTCGGTGCGGCTGGTGTTTTGCGTGCAGCTGTTCGAGTCTCAACGTTGGCCGATTTGTTGTTTTCAATGCTTGCGTGCGCAGGTGCCCAGGAAATGGTGGCTGTCATGTTAAGCTTAAGAATGAGGTCTGAAAATGTTCCTGATAGATCGTTGATTATTTTCGGGTATGTTGAAGGACTCGAATTCACTCGACTGCGCACTTCACACGCGAGAAATGAATCTCCGCAAGGTATAGTGCGTGCCTGGAGCCATATTCAGGAATTGTTTGCAGACCCACCCTGCTGGTTTTAAGAGGGCTGTTTCACTTCCACAGTATCGATGTCGTCGACGATGGGCAGTATGGCCGCATTCACCACGCGTTCGGTGCCATCAAACATCAAATAGAAACAGGCTACAAATGGCGTGACGATAGCTTTCTTGAAGATAAAAACAGGCATTTGGCATCCTTTGTCTTCTGCTACCGATATGCTTTGAACAGGCTAACTCATGACTGAAGTAACCAAAAGCAACTGTCATGTACGACTCAAGATGCCACCAATATGGAGATTTAATGACGGGTTTTTGTTTTGTTCAATGTCGTTGAGACAAAACTTTCAGAGGATCGCATTTTAGTCCAAGAATACTGCAGCCCACTCCCCCAAAATATGTACTGCAGTACAAACACTGAATCAAGATCATTGGTCGTCTTCTGTCACAGCGACTGCTTTACATCATCTTGAATGCTCCTCCAAATAATTATTGCCGAAAATCGCATTGCACACTATGAACATGAGCGATCGCTTCGCAAAATCCCAAAGTGTGTGTTGTCTCGATAACGGCAAACAGGTTGCCATGCGGTGATGTCATCCTATGCGGTGACGATGCGGTGACGTAATCCAATTTTCATAAACCACTTTTACGGCGGTGGATCATTTTGGTTATAAAAAAGCGGGATATTGGCGAAGTTTGTTGCTTGTAGTGTTTAGAATCCAAGGTAGAACGATTAATGGTAATGCCTGCACCATATAAAATAGCATTGAACAAGGGTAGAGGGAGCCTCGGTTTGCAAGCCCAGCCAAAGTTTCGACAAGTGGACACGTCTTTGTCTGGGTCCAGATGAAGACAAGTCCACTTGTCGAAACGTTGGCTGCGCTTGGAAACTGAGGCTTCCCTTCTATCCGTCGCCGTAACTAAGAATTAAGATATTGCCTAAACAAACCCACGGAAAAATTTTAGGGTGGCGCCATTCGGCGGCCATCGGAATTACATAGACACCTGATATGTTGTTGCCGTGACAGGTGACGCCTCCGGGCTCTACGTTTAAAAGTGGCGTGGACCGTCTTCGACGATGTTTCCATACCGATGAAGCTCAGAGAACTCCAAAACCTCTATTTCGCCATAGCGTCGAGATGGTGTTGAAGTGTCCCAATAATTTTGACCTGCGCAAACCTCTCACGAATGGCTGGTGAAATTTTACGCCAACAAAGGCTACGACGGGCAATCCTGGATTGAGCGCCTAAACATTACGGCGATATAAAATGAGTACAGAAATACTCGTACGTGAATCACGATCCACTATGACACCCGGCAGACGGGATCTATTAAGGTTGTCCCATCCAACTCTGAAAGTCTGTGCTTCAATGTCTCCTACCCCGAATTTTGTTTCCATCATTCAATTATACTTATTTTGGAGGAACTATTGGCGACATCCCTCTGCGGTGCTTGCTCTGCTTGAAACCCCTTGCACGCATCCTTATGATTTTGTGCAGTGAGAGGCGACCACATTTGTTCGGAAAGATTTGGCTACGCACGACTGTCTCTACAATGCTGAAAAGCGTCAGCAGTTCTTCGTCGTGCGATATCTCGACGTTATCCGTCAGCCTTAAACCAAGCACGAACGCAAGTGGCGGTTCCTCAGAATATGGACGGCTCTTGTCATGTTTTGCCGCTATCTCAACTTTCGCCATCTCGCAGTACGTCTTTATCTGCAAACAACTCTAGAGACTAAGTGGAGAGTCGACTAAGCGGCTCTGCACAGCTTTTATATATCGTGAAAATACACTTGGCTCAAAGCGGCGCATAAATGTTCATGACTAGAAAAAAAAAAACGGTTAAAAGGACCATTCAATTTATTCGCTGTTGACTATTTCTTGTTTAGAAGAGATACTGTGAGTGGTGTGTTAAAGAGAGCTACCTTTTCGAGCCTGGAATTCACCAGGCTTATCCAGAAACATGACCGAAGCAGCGCACGCCTCAGCGCAGGACGGCGCTTTTAGTCTTCTCTTTGCTTATTTCAAGAATGAGTTCTCATGTATGCAACGTTTTTTCAGTGTGTGAGCGCCACTTTCTCTTATTATACACTGGTAGAATGCCAAAGCTTTACTGATAGCAAAATGGTCTCTGAGCAATTTAAGTGCTCTTGAGCGTGATATTTTATAAAGATGTGACGGTGATGCTTAAAAGATGTCCCAATATCAGTGTCCGCATACAAAAATAATAGTGATATCTGCCTCGATCATTTTTAATGGGGCAGCGTGAGAGGCGCCTTTGTTTTAGAAATCACTCTTTCGTCCACGTAAGGATTGTTAACGGAACATTAAGAGTACCAATCTCGCAAGTGTTACTTGGCCAATGTTAAGGCCGCACAGTGTCGGCACAAGGCAATTTACGACGTCAAGAGACCGCGTAAGATTGCTGTAACAGCCAACTCACTTGACTCAATTCAGATCTGGCATGAACCTGCCAAGCGTTATCATCAAGAATCAATAGTGCTACTTCTAGGTCAAGCAGGCTGTTTGTTCAGCTTAGATAAAGCAGAAATTTATTCATATGTCGCGCGTTATCCTTTACCCTTTTCTCAGAGACTACCCCGCAGCGCCCCAACACGTTACAGGATGGAGGTTTGCAGCATAGAAAAAAGGACACCTTCATTCACACAGCAGACTTGCATTTCAGTTAGGCGATTCCACTCTCTAATAGATGCAACAAAAATACATTTGCGCAAGTACCAGTCAGGGATTAATATTCTCAAATTTGATAAGTGTGATCTACGCGCCTGGTGACATAGTGTGGCCCTATAAAAAAGATCTCTTCCTTAATGTCGATGTTATTGTTGTAAATCATACACAACGGTTTAAGCCTTAATGTTCTTCCGGAGGCAAGCAGGTCTCATCTGAGCTCATTCTTGATGGCACTTACTGTGTCCTTTCTTCCGAATCATCCCAAGACGAATCTGACTGCGCGGTTTGGAATTTCTTCAATGTGCTCAATGAGCGCCTTCTTCGAAGGGTCCCAAATTGCACAAGCGTACTCCAAAATAGGCTTTATGCAACTCATATATGCCTTATTTCTTAAATTGGTATGAGAAAATCTCAAATTCCTTTGAATAAAATTTGGTGCCCTAATAGCCCTATGTACAGAGTGGTGAACATGTGCTTTCCATGAACAATCCGATGAGAGCGTTACTCCTAAATACTAATATGCAGCTTCCTTACGCATTAGATCATCATTCGCCACATACCAGAAGTCAGTAAGCGTTTTTTTCTTTTTGGTAAAACTGACATGAACGCACTTTTTGGCATTTAAATTTATATTCCAAGTGGAACACCAGGACTGCATTCGTGGTAAATCTGGTTGTAAATTTACAACATTATTGTCTCATGATAATTGTTCGATACACAACACAGTCGCTGGCAAATAACTGAACTGAGGATGCAATGCATTGAGAGATATTGTTTATATAAGCCAAGAACATGAGTGGCCCCAAAACCGAGCCTTGCGCTACGCCTGAAGAAACATTGATGTACCCTGTGCTTTTCACAATTATTGCAACGCACTATCGCCGCTGAAACAAGCAATTTTCTATCCTTTTTATAGAGAAGTGAATGTTTATTTCTTGGACCTTGTTGAAAATGAGCGAGTGTGAAACTGTATCAAAAGGTTTTTGAAAATCCAAAAAAGTGCAGTCAATTTGCTCTTCTTCATCGACACCGGATGCCAAGTCTTGAAAGAATTCGACCAGTTGGGTGGTGCAAAATAAGCTCATTGCGGAATCCGTGCTGTTTTAAAATTAGCAAATTATTCTCGGTAATGTATCTCAAATCGCTGTATGCAAAAAATGTTCAAGGATTTGACATGCAATTTGTGTTACTAATATAACTCTATATTACTGGCATCTTTTTGGGACCTCCCTTGTGAATAGCAGTTACATGTGCAATTTTCCAGTCATCTGGTAAACTGTCATCTGCTAAATGTGTACTATAAATAAAATATAGATAACGAGAAATTGGTACCAGACATCTTTTTAAAATATGTAGTGAAAGACCGTCTGGCCCAATGGCTTTAATTTCATTGACGTTTTCCAGCTGTCCACTAAATACCGCCTCCACTAATATATACTGGCTGTAGAGTAGGGGAATTGCTGAATGATGGTACAGAGTTCAAGTCGGGTTAGGTGAATAGACAAAGTGAAAGTAGTTATTTAGATGCGTTAGTTTACGCTCATCATCGTTGAGAACCTAACCTCTGTGAACTAATTCATAGATTCCTAACGATTCAGATCCTTGCCCTCTAATATATTTCAAAAATAATTTGGTGTTTTCTTTCCTGTTAGCATTTAGCCTGCAAAAGTATTCATCTTTCGCCGCTTTTAGGCTCCCTTTGTATTCATTTGTAATCTAAAAAAGTACTGAAAGGTGGAGAACTGATTTTATTTTCTTGAATGCTGGGAGTGCATGCCTTCTCTTTTGAATAAGCTTTAGGATTCGTGCGGTCAACATGGGTGTGGATTTATCTTTCCTTAATTTGAGGATTTCATGTTTGCGCAAACATATATCTGTGACCTCGAGTAATGTTTCTTTTTTTTTAACATAAGCCATAACTCGTGCGCATCATTTTCCTCAGAAAGGAATGCAAGTGAACGAGCTCTTCAGACATACTAACATAATCACCTCTTTCGAAAAGATGAAAGAAAGCGCACACGCTTTCTGGTGGTGCGCTTCAGAATTGATATTCGCGGCGACAGCAAGGTGGTCACTTATGCCCGGAATAACGTCCACAGAGCAACAATATTAATTGCAGAACATAAGATCTAGGATACGGTTATCATGGGTATTTTTTTATCTACATACTGCAGCAGTCCCAACGTACCATTTATTATTTTCATATCAGAGATAACACGCCCCCAGCTCCATTAACGCATCAGCCATCGTGCCAAAGCAAATCGGGAAGATTAAAATCACTCCCAAGTAGCAACGTGTGAGCAGATTCCTCGAAAAGTATGTCGCACAAGAACTTTGAACTCTCAAGTCAGAATTTGGTGGGTGATAAAGTGGCCTCACAGGATGTGGTCGAATCAGGCAAGACCTCCCTAAAACAAAGATATTCAATATAGTCGTGGCCAAAATTTGATGCTGAAGATGACAAAGCGGTATGTACGAGCAGGAAACCGCCTCCGCCTAGTCGTCGTCTATATTTGCGGTTTGGTATTTCTCATGGTATGGTGTCTTAAGGTTGTGTACTAATGAGATGGGTTAGATATAGCTGCTGGAGTCAAGGATTAGTAATGAAGCCGGTAGAACACTGGATGCTAGCAAACATGATTGGCAAGGGTAGCCGCGGCACAAAGAAACGATGATGTGTTATACCCTTGATAACAGACGTTAAGCGTCTTTCATTTATTGTTTAAATTTTTTTCTATATTGTGTCCAGGTTCCATTTATTCGCAAGAGTGAGCGCCTTTAATTAGGAAAGCAGCGTGTTACTGGCGGTATTTCTCAGTACCTAACAAAATGGCTAGGAGGGGAATGTTTGTGGCCTTTGTGTGTCTACTATTAGCTATTAAATGTTTGCAGTTGTAGGTATTTTCATTTCCTAAGCTACACCAAGCAATACCCGGAACTCGAAGCTTAAGCACCCGCAGGAATAGTGCCTAAACAGAATGTCATGCAGAGCTATGTATAACAATGACATTGGGGGGGGGGGGGGGGAGGGGGAATAAGCTAAACCCGGCAACAGCAAACGTTATATATAAAATAGTTTATACAATCACCTAGCAATAAGATATTACTGCATTTTCTCCCCACACGAGCCTCCCCGAATCCGTGATAGTGTGTGAATATGTAGGTAATGCACGACGTCCTAAGTGTGTGAACAATTTTGCGCACACGCAACGGAATATTTAGGAGTTTTCATCGCATTAATCACTTTGTCACCCACATGTGCTGGAAAAAGTCATATTTGAATTATAAAATGATTTATGTGACTCAGCGGAAACCATCCCGAAACTGAAATTTATATTCAGTCAAGTTTTAAATCTTAGGGGATAGAGATAATTTTTAACTTTAGCTTTCCAGCTGACGAGAAAAGCTTAAGCTTTTTTCTCTTTTCTATCTAAAGTTTATTAAACGCATTTTCGTTACGTTCTGTTGCAAAAAGCGGATGGGCAGACAGCCACGGTTTGCATTAAAAATGCTGTAGGTTTCACGGCTTAAATGTTGTCCCGACGTGCAACTTTTTATTTAGTCATACTGCAGGCCAATACGTTGGCTCAAGCAGGAGGGGGTCTTCACAAACAAAAAGAAGGCAAAAAAAACTTATAAATTGTAACATGAAATGAACATAAAGTACAAAAAGAAGGACAAATGAAATGTTAACATCGCGAACTTGAACAAAAAGGTTTTTGCAATTCAACCATGAAATCGTTGGACAGAAATACACCAATGGGAAGTGAGTTCCACTCGTTCACCGTTCGAGGGAAAAACCTGCACTTTTAAGCGATTGTTTTCGCGAAGATCTGTGCAAGCAAGTACTCATGACTGTGTCATTTTGTCCTCGTAGAAGGCCGACATACGGATGCTGGTAGCTTCATGTTATTTTTGTCAGAAGGAGTAGTATGGGGGGGGGGGGGGGGGGGGTAGCAGTACAAGACGAATATTTTTTCTGCGTAGTTCCAGTGTCTATTCTATTTTGTAACGTTATTGAGGACAGCGAATCCTTCCTGGCATATTTCCCATATATAAATCGCAATGACTTTGAAGCCTATCAAGCCATTGTCTATCAAGCTATTGTATTGCAGTTTCATAATTAGTAATAAAAATAATAATTACATTAGGACCTTGTGTGTCAAGGTAACGTAAGTTATATAAGCAATTCACGACAGTGTGCACGCTCGCTTGAAGAGCGTAATGTCGAATCACTACTGCAGTATTGGTGACTTTTTGACACGGCCTGATCAGTTTCTCGTCATCTTAAAAGCGTAAACTTATCTTCCTCGGAACATTTATCTTCGCGAAGGTGCAGACCTTTTGCCAGTATACAGCCATGATTAAGAGTATCATTCGCCTCTTTCAGCTTCCTATTTAATGTGGTAATTTGCGGGCTTTGTGTACACTTCTACCATTAAGAAACCCAGAATCATCACCAGCATCCCAACTAAAGCCATCGCTTAACTGCTAAATAAACAGGTTCCCTGAAGACGCGTTTTTTTTATGAAGTTTCTTTGTGGCGGCGGTTATGGAAGAAAATAGATTTCTCACGTACCGGGGGGGGCATCTGATTCAGTCACACTTTTCCAAGCGAAAATTTATTATGTTGTCGTTCAGAAATCACTGCTTTGAGTAATATGTAGCTTATTGTATGTAACCTTCTTCGTTCATTGACGGCGCTAACCAGTCTGAAATTGTCACATGAAGTACTTTCATACGCCAGATTGTCGCATGCTTTACAAATACGGAAAGCGATTAAGACTGCAGAGATTTATCAATGCCATCGAGGCGCACGTTTTCGGTTTTCCGATTTCTAAAATTTTGTAAAGCACGAACCTTGGCTATTTAAATATCCAGAATAATTTTTTTTTTTCCATTTTCGATCTGCTTAGCGCAGAAAGTCGAAATTAGCCAATATTGTTATATACCCTCATAGTAAAGTTGCACTTTGCTATTCTGCCTCCCAAAATCTAAGTGATCCCGTCTTTCCTACGGTACCTTTCATGGTATTCCTGAGCTGTGCATTTGTGTGCATTTATTGCAGAATAAGGCACCCGTAGGTATGCCAGAGTAGAATGTGCAGGGCTGGCGCTAACAAAACCTAACTCGCTGTATGCATAATTGCCTCTGGCTAGTCTCAGAGGCTGTCAGGCCAGAACGTCGAAAGCATGCGGTACAGGTTTAAGCCAGATACCGTTATTACTGTCGTGAACCTGACAGCTTTTCTCCGCTTTCTCGTGCGAAGAGCATCCCACTTGAAAGCCTCACAATATTATCAGTGTCAACTTGATGAAGTCGGTGACATTCGTAGCAGAAAACAGACACCTTTCTTTGGCACCAAAACAGTATATTCGAAAGAATCTGCTAAACCATGATCCCGCTAGTTCTCCGTCTAACCGGTTGAACACCTGATCTTTCACGCGCCTATATTGCGTTGCTTTTTTTTCACTTAGTGCACTCTGTTATTTTTAAGAGCCACATGCTTGCTTTTTACACATAAGGTGCTTTTCGCATGCCCCACGTGAATTATCTATGGTTGATTGCCAGTCTAACAAGGTCAATGCGTTTACTCAACTGCTGTTTGCCCGTCGTCTTTCCACAGCATACGTTTCTATTATCAATTTAATTCAGTTACCCTGCGAGTTTCTGTTGCGTAGAATTTTTTTAACTGCTGCATAGTACTGCTGTTATCTCAGCTATAACCTACATAGTTTTGTACAACGCATTTTCTGCACTGCAATTTTCCCTTTCTCTCGTTGTTTTAATCAGTCGTTGTTGAAAATCACCACGCCTTCTATGGAATCATTTCCGTTCGTTCTGGAGATGTTCATTCAAAATAGTAAATTCCTATTTGCGATATCAGTCATGACCTCAGAGTGCCTGACAAATTCGCTGAAATTTTTCATCCTCATTGCATAATTTTGCGACCCCACCGATGGCGGTAGCTTCGAACAGATCGCTGGAGATCTCGAATATTTTTTGTTCCCCTTTTATTTCTTTACATTCGACGAATCATACTCCGAGTGAAGAATAGCCAAGAATGCAACGCCTTCAAATTTAAGCACGCTTGGTATCAAGAAATTCATATTAGTATCGAGGGACGTATTTAAAGGAATGAACAATGTGCGCGGGAGCCCGTGGCAAGTACACATCAGGGTTTTTTTTCCCTTCTTTTTAAAATCAAAATTCTCAGTGACTAGGCAGCAGCCGTTTCGAAACTATCATTCTATTAAGATAACAGTGAGTTAATCACTGATTGCGAGGACTTTAGTGTAAGAAAGTCCGCAAAGCAGAAAGCTTACAGAGAATCACATGCTTACCTGGCGTTCCTCGAAAACGCATGACTGCCAATGTGGTGCATTTATCCGGTGCTTCCCTCACTCGTAACATACGATGCTTGTGTGAGCTACATCCCTGAAACGCACATACTAAATGCTAGACTGCTCGTCGAGTGGCCTTCTTGTTGCATTATCGGACAGCGATAATATTGCTACGACACACAGACCCAGTGTGTTCCGAGGAGTCTGAGGAGTAGACGGGGGCAGTATGATGTATTCCGTTATCTTGCGCTCGAGATAAAAAGGAGAAAAGCACCGTACGGAACATGCACGCCGTGACTGAGCACTCAACGGAAGTGGAACTCATATTTTGTCAGTTTGTGAATTATACCCTTGTTTAGGCTCAAAAAGCTCCACTTGGCGCTCCTTACACCAGCAGTGTATTTGAAACTCTATATACCATCACTCAACACTATTCAATGTTATCATTATTTGTAGCTGTCCGTGGTGCTTAAGAAACCGAACTGCAACAGTACGTCATCTATTGCTCTTGAGCGCGTTAGGGTATATTTTAGTGGACAGCACTACGTGTTTCAAGCAAGACCAGCAAATGAGATATACTAGGTGACACTTTGGCTCCGCCATTAGGTGTATGGCCCAACAGCGGGCGGTAAAGCATCAAGTTCGCACTTCCTTTGCGTAATCTCGTTAGAATGTATGCACTCTACACGTCGCCTTGTAAGTAATCCCCAAATATTTGCCTTTATCATCTCATTCATCTTATTGTGACGTAGAGTCCTAAGCTACCGCATTATTTTAAAGACAATCCGACATAGATAAAAGCCCAGCTTAAAAAATCTGTACGAAAACGTCTCCAATCCAAGGGTCTCGGAGGGTCGCACAGCGTGCTCTATATCCAAGCCCTGACAGGCGCTGAGAACGAAAAGGCCAGACACCGAGTTCCAAACCACGGTAGCAGAAAGAATAGCACTCCGTCGGTGCGTCCGTGCTGCGGTGATATAGCGGACACTGGTGTGTGCCACTAAAGACAGCACGTTGCTTAGCGGCCGGTACTATCCTCCCATTCTCCTGGCGTTTCTACGGACAAACGGCACGCGTGCTATAATCACGAGACGTGCGTAAGCAATAATATACTGCAACACTGATATAGTCCTCTTTTGTTGAAAGTATAATTCGAAGCAAGTAGGATTGTCGTGCCTAAACAGACACATGTCTTCTTGAACAGCCTTGCAGAAGTCCCGCAAGAGACTTGAGTGCTCGGTTAGGTCATGTGTTTAGTAGACATACGTTCAGAAGGGACAGTTGGTTTTGTAATCACCAACTCAGCCTAAAGGGGTACTTTAATGTACCGGTCCGACCCGCTCATTCTCTTGAACTTCAAGTGCGTTAAGCTGTTTGATCCCCCGTTATGAATATTTTGTGCAATGGGCTACTGCAAAAAGAGCATAATAATGGATTCACAGGGAAGAAGTGCTTTCTACGCTGTTTCCATCTCAGCTATGTGCTAGGCAAGGGGAAGGTATTGTTTTTTTTCTTTTTGATGTTGCAGAGAGACTTTGAAGCACAGGGCTATAAACAAACGTGCCTCCGGCCTAAAAATAGTAGTTCAAAACACTCGAACATAGCACCGGCTGTTGCATCTGATGTGAGCCAACGGTTAAAACTAAATATTTGAGGTTGGCCATTAAAATAAGTTGCATAAAACTGTCAGCATTCCTGCACACTGCAAGAAAGTTTTCTGCAAAAAATTATTAGGTAATAACGTTCTCTTTTCTTAATTACTAAATGTTCACTTTAAGCAATAAATGTGATTATCAAACTCGGAGAGTACTTCCAGAAAAGCCCATTTTGTTATTTGTGAAGAAAAAGCCTCACGTGTAGATATGTTCTCCGGCCTCAAAAGCTTCGCGAACTGCAAATACGATCACATGAAAGATGAATTACTGGTACAGTAGTTTCGCCACAAGAAAAGGACAACAGAGCGCTCCGAAGGCCTATCAGAGTAGTAGAAACAGAGAAGCAGATTAAAGATCAATGTGAAAGTGTCCGACTTGCCCTAAAGATAACTCTGAAGGTGTTTGCCGATCAGGCGGCACTCCTCTGTTTTTTTTTAAATCATGCGCAGTCTTCCACCCTACTGCCTACAAAAGACATGGTAGATAATTCAGAGTTAGCAATTTCATTGATTATATTGCAGATTATTTCTGACATAGAAGATTCGAGCGAAACAACATCGCCAGGATATGACGAGATCCCATACGAAAAGCTTAAAAACTTAGCCGAACATCTTGTTGCCATTTTGGCTGTCATAAACGACGTCTGAAAAGAACGGAGAAATTTGAAAAGAATGGAAACGTTCGGTCCTCGTTGTGATTAAAAAGGCCGGAAATCCTCCAACCAGCATACAGTCATTGCGCCCTATATATTTAACTCCAACAATGTGTAAAAATTAGAAGAGATGGTTGATGGCTAAAGTGTTCTCCACGGTAAATTGGACTAAATCAAACCTTGACACAAAAATCTGGTTGTCAGTACAAGCTGAAGAGGTTCTACAGATGTCACCTCAAAGCCACCTTCTACGCAGGGTGGTGGCTACAGATGTTAAAATGCACATGACAATGTGTCGTACTCTAAGAGAACTAAGGAGATGGAAAATTTGGGATTTCGTTTGCACATTACAAACGTTGTACGTAACTTGCTTCAAGACCGGACATTCTCCGTTAGGCACAATGGAGAACAAGTCGCTAATTACACATCAAATCGCGCAGTTCCAAAAAGCCGCTTTATTGGTTAATTTAGACTTTATACCACTGGCTTGTGAACTAGGTGAAAAACAAAATATAGAGGTCTTATTTTATGCTGATTACGTTACACCGAACCTACGTTACTGATCGGGACGATTGCTCGGTGTCCCCGGGAAATGTTTCGAAGATCGGCAGAGGCGGGAGAGAAGCCCTTGTGCTTTAGGGCAGACATTAAATCATCATTCACCATGTTGCCATGTTGCGCCGTCTTCTCGTTTTTCTGCGCTTATCGTTTTGCTGGGAGGTGCTGTTGTATGTCATCCACATCTTCACCTTGAAGCTTCGACGCTATCCGTACGCAGGAGCCATCGACAAAGAGACCGCAGATGACGCCACGCAGCTCAGCTCCAGCACTTTCTGCTCAGAACTAACCAGCTTCAACCACCAATGTTCCGCCTCCAGCCCTTATTTCAAGGCAAGTGGCACAGACCAAACCACCAGAGACTAGACCGGATCAGATACCCGAAGGAACCGAAGAACAGAAACACGCAACCTCTTTCCAAGCCGCCCGACGCGACATCAAGCCATCGCCCCCGCGGTTGCTTTGCTGGGGGATGGATGAAAAGCTGCAGGAGAGGGGGATCATCCAAGCATCAGATATCGCGGTGGCAACCAAATCATACTGTTCTGTCTTTCCTTGAACATCCTCGCCGTCACCTCATTGACTTCAACAAACCGATCCGGACGACCGCTGTGTGGCCGCGGAGATTGTTGGAAGAAGATCGGCAGTGGCGCAAGGAGCCCTCATGCTATAGGTTAGCCAATAAATCATCACCGCGTAACCATGTTGTGCCTTCTGCTCGCTTGTTGCCTCATATCAATATGGTCAACTCATGAACATCTAGAAACAGAACGTTCATTCAAAAAACGGCTTTAAAGACTTTGGATGGGTAAGTACGAGAAGCAGACCAGGAAATATCCCGCCAAAAGTCCAGGTACATCTAGTGGGAAACCAGAAGAGGAGAAAGAAATTTCAAGATAATAACTTGACATTGAATATTCGTAACTACACTATATAGGAAATGAACCGGATGAGGGTCCTTGGGCTAAACACATATAAGTCTGGCAAAGGAACTACAAAACATAGTACAGAGTAAATATCACGTAGTACAGTGGAACATAGTACGAAAAAGGCAGCAGGAACTAAGTTACATTTGGTCAAAGGAATCTTTTTCTAGAGGAGAGGAGGTCAAAACAGATACAGCTAGATAACTTGCATGTTCAGCACTTGAACCTAGGATAGTGCACCAAGTTCAGTTTCATACACGGACGAATCAAGAGTGCGCGGAGCAAGAAACAATAAAAAAAACACATTGTGCACTAACACGGGTTTCCCAAAATATACACCCATTTTTATACTTCAGGAATATGCATAGTTGAATCTTCTGACGGAAATTATTCAACAGGGATAAGAAACAAGAAATTTAAAGTAAAATATGTTGCGCCTGTTGCAGCCATATACAGGGATGTGACAGCGCAGACAGCGAAAATAAATAGTGGACCTACAAAACATGACGAACAAAATTACTAAGCTCCATCCTAAAGCTCAAGCGACAACACGTGCGGTGGTTGATATAAGTCCTGGAATATCTATAGCTTATGCAGATGCATCAGTTATTCAAAGTGGTGGAAGAACGGCATAACCCCACACATGATGAGTTATTCACATATCAGTAGTACCTAACGGACCACCAGGCTCAATTGGAATGGAGCTGTATGCTATAGGTGATGCAATGAAGGCTATAAATTTCATACCGCTTATAAGCCAAGCTCACATTTACACCGACTCTGTAAAGCTGTTAAATAACACGACAGTTACAAAATGCCTAAGAATCCCTCAGAAGATACATGGTATAAATATGAAAAACTACACGCATTTAGGTACATTGGATACAAGATGACACTAAGAACATTGATTATGAAATACAGACAATCTTAAAACACCAAGCTCCTAACATAGGTTCTGCACCCACAAGGCTCCCCACTTAATCCCCAATTCCCTATCGGCATCTCCTGTAAAGAAAAATGCGCGCGCCCTGATTCTCCCATACCCCTCCCTCATAAGCTAACGAGCATTGAGGATGAGCCCCTTACAAGGATTAGGGCTTTGGTGGCCCTTACCCCATCAGCGACGTATCGATGGGATTCTGAAGAAGACGCAGTGCCGAGCACATGTGTTATGTGTTCAAGGCCGGCCGCCGAGGTGGAGCTTCGCCACATGTTATGGACATGCCCAGGAATGCAGCCGTCAAGAACAAGGCGACTATATGAACTCGGATTCTCGGCTACAAGGGAGCAAGACCTTCACTTGTGGCTAATGGACAACATTAAGAGCTGGAGCCTGCTCTGGTTTATCAATGACAATAAAATATACGAATTATGTTAAGTAAAAAGCCCCAGTCATGCCACATAGAAGGTCCATCAAATAAAAAATAAAAAAAGCTATTGCTCCTCCACCATCCAGAGTGCCATTCACGCTTTACGCCGCGATCCCAAAGTTCACTGAAGAAGTGAGCCTCAGCATTGCCGCCTACTCAAGCTTAGACCAGGAGCCAGACGGCTTGCCTGCCTACTATTAAGGATTAAGAATGCATTGACCATGAAAAGGCAATCTACTGCGTCGCGACCGACAGCGTAAGCCAGCTGGCATAGTCAGGTTCAGACAACAATCTGCCGCCGAAATATTCCAGAAACCTGACGCAGCGTCATGCAAACTTGCAAAAACTTCATCAAATGAACGAACTAGACAGTACAATCTTTTCACATGAGCCACTCGTATCGAATAAGTTCAACGCTCTTCATAAGGTGGGCATGTGGCGCCACTGAAACCGCAATAAGCGTGGTGTCGTTTTGTGAGGGTGCATATCCTCTGCCTTGTAACTGTTTGTGATGCATGCTAATGAATTTCTGGCTGGTGTATACTGTGGCTATATGTTCTTCAATTATGAAGCATACCTTGGATTCTTATTTACGAACAGAAATTTTGCACAAGCAAGTGCAACCTTACTCTGTCTGCTTTTAAAGCACTCGGCAAGCGCAATAGCCAATGGGTTGTTCGCGACCGATGGGGTAAAATTAACATAAAAGTTATTGGCGCTGGCAGCTGCTACTGCTTTATTCGAGAATGGTTTAGGTTAATTCCGAGTCTCATGAAAGAAGTTAAATGACAAAATTAAACGAGAGCTATGCCGACTACTATAAACCTTTCTTGACTTAGTGCAGGACATGCCCCACCGCTAATGCATTGCATTGGATCGGTATATATTTATTACAATCATGTAGTTACGCACTATTTTGTAATCTTTTAAAATGCAAAAGACGGTGGTAAGGTTTCGGGGAAAAGCCCACAATTGCGTAACTTCACATGCACCACCTTCCATAAACGATGACAGCAGTGAACATAAGATATCAGAGCAGCATGTAGCGACAATTAAAATACTATTCAAGTAGTATCAGAAAAGCATACGCACAAAATCTACACACAAGAAACATCAGACGCTGTCATATAAAGTTATATTACTGACCAAATATTTTTTGCAGTACAGGTATACATATTCCAGTGAGCCACAGTTAATTTAGAATTTACAGAATATTGAAGCTGATCCTCTGATCCGCTTGCTGACCTCAATTTTGTTTAGAACCGTTCTGCCGCCTTCCTCTTGAAGCTGCCGTTTACATTCCTATGTCACCATTCCCACCCGCCCCAGATGGCTGCTATCTCGCATATCCAGTTACTGATGTCATCCTGCAGCGCCATGTCAACCTGCTTCATCAAACTGTGCAGATCTCTCAGAATCGGACCACTCACCCTGGCTGAGGGCATTTCACAACCTTCGCTGCCCCCGCTGACCTATTGTGTCATTTCAGCTCTGACTACAGATCACTCAACTGCCGTCCCTGCAGCCCGTCCCTCATCCACCACATCGCGTCCGCATCCTGCAAACAGCATGAATCAGCTGATCTTCAACCTCAATTCGCCATGGAGTTACATAAGCTATTGCTCATCTATAGTTACCTTTTTGATTTCGGTACCCGCCCACGCAGTCACACTACAGTTGTTACTCACTTCATTGACACCACTGACGCCAGTCTCATTCACAGGTGGCCCTATCGTTTTAAGCTCATTAAAATAGATGTCGAGAAGCTTTTAACATAATTAAGCCCTCCAGTAGCCCCTGGGCATCCACTGTCGTTTTGGTCAGGATTGGTTGGTTGGTTGGTTGGTTCACAGGCAGGGAAAGGCGCAGTATCTGTCACACTTGCTCGGTGGACACCTGAACCGCGCCGTAAGGGAAGGGAGGAAGGTGGGAGTGTAAGTGGAAAGAGAGAAAAGGGAGCCATAGGGAGGGCTACGGAGTAATTTCGACCACCTGGGGATCTTTAACGTGCGCTGACATCGCACAGCACACGGACGTCACTTCGTTTCGCCTCCATCGAAACGTAGCCGCCGAGGTCGGGTTCGAACCCGGGTACTCCGGCACAATAGTCGAGCGTCTTACCACTGCGCCACCCCGGCGAGGATTTTGGTCAGGAAGAAAGATAACAGTTGGGGATTATGGGCTGACTACCGCTGTTTGAATACGATAACCAAAAAAGATCTGTATTCTTTTCCGTGTATCCACGACGTGCGATGGATTTCACGAAGCCAGCTACATCTCATCCACCGACCTTCATTCCGGCTATTGGCAGATCTGTGTTGACGAAAGGGACCACGGAAAAATAGCGCTCATAACACCTGACGGCCTCTACCAATTTAATGTCACACTTTTTGGCCTTTTGCAAGGCAATAGCAAACTTCGAATGCATAACGGGCTCTTCGATCCGAGGCTTCAAGTGCACCGCTTGCTTGTGGTATGTTCAGGACGTAACTGTTTTCTCCTCTGCATTTAGCTGCCACCATCATCTCCATTCTGCAATTATCGAGCTTTTTAGTCGAGCCTGACTTTAACTAAACTCCAAGAAGTGCAGCTTCGGTGGCCGAGAAATCAATGACCTTGGTCACTTCGTTTATGCTGTCGGCCTTCAGCGTGACAGTGACAAGATTCACGCTGTCAGAGATTTTCTGACTCTGCGTTCATCCAGCGATATCTGAAGCTTTATATGCTATGTTCCTATTTCCGACGATTCCTACTGAACTTCGCAGGCCTTGCTTGTCCTATAACTCACCTCCCGAAGAAAGAGGTTTCATCTTCTTGGGGCCGGATCAAGTTGCAGCTTGCTCGGAGCTTACTGCGGCTCTCACTAATCCACCCGTATTGGACTATTTCAACCCATATGCCGCTACTGAACTACGCAGCGAAGCAAGTGGCCATATATATATATATATATATATATATATATATATATACGCTCAGCAACACGGTTGCACAAGAGTGATTGCGTATGCCAGCCGCCTCCTATCTACCCCGAACAAAATTATTCCATCACAGAACGAGAGTGTCTGGCCGCCTCTTTACTGTTGTAACAGACCATCATGCACTGTGTGGGCTTTCCTTCCTCAAACATCCTACTGGCCGTTTTAGACGCTGGGCGCTCCGATTGCAGACAAAATACATTTTTGTCATCTACAAGTCCAGTCGGCTTCATCAAGATGCACACTGCTTATCCCGTCATCCCGTCGACTCTCCTAGCCCTTCCGACTTCGACTATGACGCCTGTGTCTTGCCTGTATCGGCCTTTTCTAGTAATGTTGACGAACAGCACCTGGATTCGTCGCTACATTCCCTTATCCTCTGGCTTACCTCCGACCGCCGTGATCCATCCGTCGCCTTATTTGTACTCCATGGGAACACCTTATACCGATGGTAATATGCGACCAGATGGCGCAGAGCTTTTGCTTGTCGCTCCCTAAGATCTCCGTTCTATCATTCTGGAACAGTTCCATGATACTCCTATGGCTGGATACCTGCATGTCTCCCTCACATACGACATCCTGCGCCAACGTTTCTACTGACCAGGGCTCTACCGCTCCGTCCATCACTACGCTGCCACATGTGAGCTGTGTCAGCATCTGAAGAAACCTACAATTTTGCCTTCAGATCACTTGCAACCGATCCCCATACCGACTGACCCGTTTTTCGTGGTGGTGTTGACCTTCTTCGGCACTTTACAGTGCCCACCTCGGGGAACAAATGGATCGCCGTCGCCCCCAATTACGCTACGCACTACGCTATTACCCGAGCCATCCCAACCAGCTGCGCAAGACCTTGCTGACTACCTTCTAGAAAACGTGATTCGCCCCTTGTAAACAACTAACTGCCCTGGGTCGCTGCTTCCTGTAACGAGTAGTCGATTAAATTCTTCGTTCGTGCTCCATTCCCCATAACTTTACTACCGCTTATCACCTCCAGGCCAATGGCCTCACGGAACGTCTAAATCCTATACTTACAGACATGCTGTTCATGTATGTCTCTGACGACCACCAAGATTGGGACGTACATCTACCCTTTCTGACGTTCGCCTACAACTCGTCTCTCCATTCTACTGCTGGATACTCTCCATTTTACCTGCTATTCGTTCGATACCGCACTGCCTGTGGCAGACGCCACCAGTACTTACGCCAGCGATACCGTCATCCGCGCTCATGATGCCCGCCGTATTGCTCATGCCAGGCTCTCTGAATCCCGAGACTTTCAGAAATGGTAGTACAACAGTGACCACAGTGATGTGTACTTTACTCCTGCACTCCCGTCTTGCTGTGGCTCCCGTGCCGTCCAGAGGGGTTATGCGAAAAACTTTTGCCCCGTTACTTTTGCATTTCAAACACCTTTGTACTGTGTTTGCGCCCTGTAACCGATGTCAGATACGAAGTTGAACCTGTGCATCCGAAGTCCTCGTCCGTAGTGCCATCCTCCGAAACTGTGCATGTGTCCCGTATCAAGCCCTATAATTCACGTTCTATATCACTAATATAGAATTAAAGCACCGGGAATGTGCTTTTCCCGAGGGGGTTAGTTCTACTAGTGGCGTTCGCTGGTCATGCTCCAGAGTATGGTGAAGTGCCACAGCTGCCTAATGATGACAGCGCTGAGAGTGAACAAATCTGCGCTCCCATCTATGCTAATATGGTACCAACTGATATTGCCTGTGGATCTTTCGGATAAAAATATAATCAAAGATCTCGCACATAAGTGGATAGCAGGAAACGTCCGGAGTAAGTATGCAGATATCATGTATAAGTATGTTTGTCTGCCCCTCGACACTATTATTTCCGTATAGTTGTTCCCCGAAAACTGCAGCAACGGAAGAGGCGGGTGCATCACTCAAAAATAAAACACAACCTTACATTTTGCTGGAGCATGAAGCGCAGTACGGAAACTTATATGAATTATTAATAAAATGACTTTATGGATTAAAATTACTTACTGGAAAGAGCGTATTACATCGGTGGCGTCCGTAACGCCATCTTTGCGACATTGAATAAGCCAGCCTGAAAACTCGCCGCGGCGTAAATCCGTTAGAAAACGTTTATAGCATATTAAAAGGCGATTGTTGCTGAGAGCTGTCTCTGAAAGCAACCTATAGGTAACACACACTCATTGGAAAGAGGAAGTGATTACTGTGACGCTAATTTTCTAGTGTAAGCGTCTTCATACCGTCACACCCTGACTGCGTTCGTGGCGTGTTTTGGTGCTGTTAAGAATAAAAGGCCTTTTATTATGCAACCTAAAAAAGAATATGCCACAAAAAATATGGTCTTAATTTGTTGGAATTTTGTGAATAAAAAAAGAACAAATTGGACCTACAGGAATCAAACACATGTCTTACAATCAAGTACGTGGTCTGAATCCATTTTTAAAGGCGTATAATAAATACAATGCTGGAAAAAAATCCATTGCGCCACAGAAGCGACGGGTAGTCCAGTCTTACTCATTCCTTCATAAACCTTTATTCATAAGGATGACCTAAGGCCTAGAGGGGAAGGGGTGGGTTAGGTGAATTTGAGGGCGCCAGACTCCGACATGAAGTCTAGCAGGGCACTAAGCTTGCGCTTGGCGTTGATATTGGGGCTGTCCATTCTTAGTAAGTCTTATGTGGTGAGCAGATCTGTAGCGTGCGCGGAGCATCGTGCGGTCTTTATTCATCATTCGTAAACCTTTATTCATGAGTATGACCTGAGGCCTAGAGGGGAAGGGGGTGGGTTAGGTGAGGTTGAGGGCGCCAGACTCCGACATGAAGTCTAGCAGGGCACTAAGCTTGCGCTTGGCGTTGGTATTGGGGGCTATCCAGTCTTCGTAACTCTGAATGTGGTGAGCAGATGTGCAGCGTGCGCGGAGGTCAGCCGCGCCAGGACAGGTCCAGACCAAGTGCTGCAGGTCAACGGAGTCAGCAGGGCAGTTGGGGCAGCTGATCTTGGTTCGGCGCCATTGACTCAAGATGTCCGGTGTGTACGCTGTACCGGCTCGCGCCTTGTGAGTTAGAACTTGGGCTGGACAAGAGAGGCCGGAAGGGATGCGAGGAGTAATACCGGGGACAAGGTCCCGCAACAAACCCCTCCTCTCATATTTAAGCCGCGTGATGACAGAGTCCGGTATGATGAAGGAGACGGGAGAACAGTAAGGGTGGTCCGAGTTGGACGGGCCCACATCAAGGCTATGCCGGCGGTCTTCCTCTAGCTGCGCGCCAGCGGCCTCGTGGGCCAATCTGTTCCCAGTTCCTTGTGCGTGATGTCCAGGTGTCCAATGAATTCGTACCGAGACTTGTGAGGTCTCTCGCAGGTATCGGCAGCGCTCTTTATGCTGTGTTGTACTGAGGCCTTGTAAGAACGGGCTTGCAGGGTTTTTATAGCCTCTTGACTGTCGGTGTAGATGTGGATGAAACGATCTGTTCCTTTGGTGCAGTGTTTAAGGACCTCGTCGATGGCTGTTAATTCGAGTTCAGTTGCGGACCAGTACCTGCGACCACTGTGGCTAGTAGCGTGCAGCTTATGTATTTTGATTCAACGCTCTAAAGATGGCGCAAGTGGCGCAACTTGCATGATCAGAGGATTACTACAAGCAATTCTCATCCAGCAAACAATTTTATTGCGTATGCATTTTAGTTAACGCAGTCCAATGTATACTAAAAAACGCATAGCTTTTTTTACTTCCTTTTTCTTGCGTTTTATTTTTTAGTGACAACACTCATTGCTGCAGCTTCGTTGCCAGGAACTTCCGGGTAACTGTGGAGCCACCCAACTGCCGCAACAGGGATGAACGTCTACGCGATTTCATAGAGATTCTTCAAAATTACAGGCTAAGCACAAGACTGGTGCCACCACCGGATAAAAGTTTAAACACCAGGGAGGCTGTCGCAAGCTGGGAACTTTGTAAACCCGATCTGGGCATATTATGTCCAGATGAACGATAGAAAAAACGATAAATGCAAGCACTGTGGGGAGAGAGGGACCTTGACCATATAATCTGGGCATGTGCTAGCTCCCCAGGGATAAACCAAATATAAATTGTAGAGAAGCCTGGGAAGCCCTGCTACGGAGCGAGGTCCCTGCTCAACAGCA
This sequence comes from Amblyomma maculatum, assembly GCF_055883805.1. Taxonomy (NCBI): domain Eukaryota; kingdom Metazoa; phylum Arthropoda; class Arachnida; order Ixodida; family Ixodidae; genus Amblyomma; species Amblyomma maculatum. The sequence continues at coordinate 134,435,433 of NC_139345.1, forward strand.
ACCAGCCATCCGCCTGGCGAAAGAAGCCGCGAAGAGCCAAGATAAATGATTTTTTACTACTACTACTACTACTACTACTACTACTACTACTACTACTACTACTACTACTACTACTACTACTACTACTACTACAACTACTACCTCTTTGCCAGCTTCTGATCGCGGAGGTCTGGGCCTGCGTGCCTGGGCTGGGATTGGGGGCCTCCTTATCTGGTAGGAAAATAAAGTTGTTATCACATATCCGTTGGTGCAGTTTTCAGGGAATAGTAATACGCCTCCTGGACTCCAAAATAGGGGCTTTGACGAAAGTGCCGAAGAGCGCTCTTTTTCTAGAATAGACAATATTTCTCTTTCCACTTTCACTCCCACCTTCCTCCCTTCCCTTACGGCACGGTTCACGTATCCAAAGAGCAAGTGTGACAGATACTGCGCCTTTCCCTTCCTGTGAACCAATTTCTAGAAACACGAAATATCAAGAAAGAATTGGAGCCTTTGTAGATATGCCCCGGCAAAGCGGAACAATCGTGATTCCTTCCCGAAGAGGGATAACCATGACAACACGGCGGGGCGTTACTACTATTGCTCTTTGTGGCGTCTGCGTTTGTCATATTTGCGCAGTTTGTAATGAACGGTGTCACTGAACATGCACTGCATAGCCATAGGCCCCGGCACCGCAGTTACGATGTCACGCTCACTGCTGATGTTCTTCCAGGTGCTGCTGCTTTCGTTCTTGGGCCAGCTGTCACCTGTCACCTGGCACCACTACGACTGGTCAAGCCACAACCCTTCTGGTGACCTGATGCATCAAGGAATTGTGCGACCGAATCGTCTGTCAAGTGCACCGCATCATCGCCTCCTTTACTGCCGCCGCCATGTCTGGACGCTACGGCGTTTGAAGTCCGGCAACCTGGAACGGCGTCAGCTGACCAAACAGCTGAAAAACGCGCACATTTCTCGGATGCACCGAGCGACGGCACCGCAGTTACGATGTCACGCTCACCGCTGATGTTCTTCCAGGTTAGTACAAAACATACCGTTGCCGTAGCGATGCTGTTTGTCTTTTCGCCGTGTCGTGGCCACCCAATTGCTTCAAAAGTGCTCGTGCTGCATTGATGTACCTTTGGCGCCTCTTACTTATTGGTGGCGACGTTGAACCCAACACTGGGCCCATGAATAAAGCACGAGAAGAAAAGTTTAACAACGTTGCTCTTGCGATCCAACGTATGCAAACTAGCCATACTACCTTGGAATCTTTAAATAAAGTCCTTAACATTCACATCAGCCTGAAGAATGACTTGGATGCACTAAAAAAGCGTGTGGTTGATTTGGAATACAAAATCGAACTGGTGCCGTCTGCACTGTCCTCGTTAGCCCCTAAAAAATATCTAGAATGCAAGACAAAATTTATGACTTCGAAAACCGATCTTGGCGGTCAAATGTTCTTTTTTACGGCACCGAAGATACGATGAAAGGAGGGCTACTTCGGAGCAACTCATAGGTGAATTCTGCTCGATTAAGCTTGGTGTGGTGCCAACTCTTATGGTGAGAGCACGTCGTTTAGGTCGTTTTTCGACACAAAAGACGCGACCTATCATTGCTAACTTGTATAACGATAAAGACGTAGAATTGGTGCTGAGCAACAGTTCCAAGTTGAAGGACACTGATTACAGCATCTCTTGTGATTACTCTGAGGCCGTCCGACAAAAGCGCCGTAATCTCTGACAGTACGCCAAATCTGTAAAAAAGAAAGGTGACCGCATTCGTCTCGCTTTTAATAAGCTGCACATCAGTAATGGCGTCTATGTGTGGGACACTCAGGCTGCCAGCGTAGTCTGCGTTTTTCGCCAATCCACGGAAGAGTGACGTTTTTCTGTTATCCCATATAAAGCACCAGCTTCCCATTCTTCACAGAGCTCATCATGTAATAACAATGAAACCATTTCTTTTTTTACCCTAACATCACAAGTGTTCTATCGCGGGTTTTTGAAATATCTTCGCTGATCTACTCATGCTCCGCATCAGTAATAGCACTAACTGAAATATGGCTCACTGACTTAGCTCCTGATAACAGCATTTTTGTCACCGAAACACGTTTAAGTATTTTTCGAAATGACAGATAAAATCGTAGAGGAGGTGATGTACTCTTGGCGGTAAAAGACGATTTGTTGGTTGTACCTGTGATGGTTAGTTCTTTTCTTGAACGTGTATGTGTATCTTTGCTTAAAGTGCTTTTCAATTGATATAATAATTGGTGCTATCTACCGCCCTCCGAATATGACTGTTTGATTTTCTGCTGAATATAATCGAATCCTGTGGGAAATTTGTACGCGTTTTCCTAACTCTACACTGCTCATATTTGGAGACTTCAACTTCAATAGCATAAACTGGTTTACACAATCCGTCACAGCGAGTGAAACCGAAGCTCATATGTTTCTTTAATCACGTTTTGATTTTTTGCTGTCGCAACTTATCACCAATCCCACACGTCGCACATCGAGCACCACCAACATTCTTGATTTATTACTAGCAAATAATCCTGATATTTGTTCAGACATAATTTATTTAACGGCATTACCGGTTCCTTTAACGAAAAGAGAACTACTGTTAAACAAATCAGATGTTACAGCAGAGCTATAATTATGAAAGAATTAACACTGAATTAGATTATTTCGTTGTCCAGTTCAAAAATCAATATTTATTGCGCACTGTTGAGCAAAATTGGGATTTATTCAAAACTACCCTAAGTAACGTTATCGACAACCTTGTGTCTCTTACGTCCATTAGATGTAGCAGCAATACACCATGGTTTAATCACAAGCTGCGGCGTATGAATAACAAAAAAAGCGACTTTACCGGCAGGCCAAAAAATTGTAGTTTAGGCACGTGGCAAAAGTATAAGAAATGCGACCGAGAATACCAGTAAGTAATAAAATCCACTCGACAGCAAATTTTCAATCATGACTTGTCCTGTCTGTTAACCAATAACCCTCGTAAATTTTGGCGCATCATAAATCCTACCTTTCATCCTGACATTTTACTTTCCGACAGTAGCGGCGTCATAATCAATGAATTCGATTGTGCTTCTCATCAGTTTTTACCAACGAAGACATTAGCTCATCTCCAATCTTAAATACATTTCATGACATCTGCATGCCTGACATAGTTATTAACGAAGCAAGTATTTAAGCTTTATTAAACAACCTCAAAATACAAGTAGCTCGGATCACCTTGGCTTTAACTATAAGGTGCTGAAAATATATCCAGAAGCATCTCCGCTATCTTGTCCTGTTTATTCTCGCAGTCGTTATCGAACGGACTAATTCCTAATGACTGGCGTGTAGCAAAGGTAATACCTGTATTCAAATCAGGTGAACCTTTATCCCCACTTAGCTATTGACCCATCTCGTTAACCAGCAACCTTTTCAAACTTCTAGAGCATATCATTCATAGCCAAGTCATTAACTACCTCGAAGATCATAAAAATATTTTCAAATATCAGCACGGTTTTCGCAAGGGGTTTTCATGTGACACTCAAGTAGCTGGCTTTGTTTATGACTTACAGTCATCACTTAACGCAGGCTTTCAGGTCGATGCAGTTTTTCTGAATTTTTCAAAAGCATTCGATTGGGTCCCTCATCATAGACTTTTACTAAAACTAGCATAGCTTAATATCCACCCTAATGTGCTTGCCTGGATTAAGGACTTTCTTCTAAATCTCAGTATACTTCAGTTAATAATTCCAACTCTTCTTCGACTTATGTGACATCTGGTGTACTCCAAGAAAACGAGCTTGGTCCTTTGCTTTTTCTAATCTATATTAATGATTTACTTGCCTGTGCAACATCTAGAGTTCGTCTTTTCGCAGATGACTGCGTAATTTACCGTAACATTATTAATGACAGAGACCGCCAATTCTTACAATCTGACCTGAACGCAGTAAGCTCATGGTGCTCATCCTGGTTAATGACTTTAAACGTTTCTAAAGCTAAACAGATATCTTTCACTTGTCTTACAGATCGCATTTCAACCACTTACATGCTCAATGACAATGCATTTGAACTAACAAACACTTACAAATACCTCGGCGTGCACCTTCAGTTTGATCTAACATGGCATCACCATATCGACCTCACCCTAGCTGCTGCTTACCGTTCACTTGGTCTTCTTAAATGTACTCTCAAACACGCTCCTATCCATGGTAAAAAACTTACTTATATCACTCTAATACGCCCTAAAATTGAAAATGTCGCGGCTATCTGGGACCCTGATCAAACCTATGTTATGACCAACATTGAATCCTTGCAGAACCGTGCTGCGCGTTTTATTCTTTCAGACTACTTAGCTCTCACTAGCATCAGAGCATTAAAACAACGTGCTGAACAGGAAGACGTTTCATGTAGTCGTAAACACGCTCGGTTAATACTTTCCAGAAGCTTTATCACCATCCACTACTGCGCAGTGATTTGTTTCAGTCGCTTTATGTCATTTTTTCACGACCTGATCATGTCTTCAAAGTTAGACGCGCAAAGTGTCATTTATCATCTTATGCCGATTCATTCATACCTCGCACTATCATTGAATGGAATGACTTGTCATCGCACATCGCTAGAGAAACTAACATAAAAAGTTCCAAGAGCTACTTTGCTGTGACGGAAATGTGTAGGATATATTTTTCTGTTGTTTTTCTTTCCTCTATTGATGTTATATCTAATGTTTCCTATCGTAATTGTTGCTAATTGCATCGTGTTTTTTACAATTATATCCCCCCCCCTATGTAATACCCTCCTTTGGAGTGCCTTTAGGGGTAACCGGAATAAATAAATAAATATAAAAACGACCACACAGACCCTTCGTTTTGTGTACTGGGTGGAAGGAAAAGTCTTCAAAGCACATTGTGCGCATGCGGTTAGCTGGTCACAACTTCGCAACCTCGAAAATGTTTTTGATGTCAGCGCACACCTACTAATGAGCAGCTTTATTACGCTCAGTTTTTCAAACTGACCATTTTAGAACCTGCGAACTTGGTATTCACCAGTGTGCCACTCATGAAGTGGAGAAAACGAAGAAAACGTGCAAAATCCGGACTTCACTATAACCAAGTTGCCTCCTGCAAGAAACAGGAATTTTTCATTGACACCTGACAGCTGTTGCTAATTTGTAGCCGTAAAATATTTTGGTGGGTTGTACTTGGGGGGGGGGGCGCTTTTTATGCCGGCCAGTAGTGATGACATTAACCTTGGCATCCATAGCAATGTGATGGGATGTTAGTGTGCTGTGTAGTCGCTTTTAAAGCAATCTGCCGCATGACCCGACCCGGTAAAAGTAGGCCTAGTGAATGGCGCAGAGGCCTGTCTCCTTCAAGGACATCAGCAAGGGACTGTGGGCGGATTAGTGATTTCTGGTAGGGAAGAGCAAATGACCGTCCGTAACAACAGGAAGCTCGTGAACTACATACCCGGTCTGGTGATATCAGCGATGGCAGTCAAGCATCTGATCAGCACACCAGAAGTAGTCCAAGGCGCCCTTCTCGCTGGATGAGGGGCAAGAAGAGGGGGCGAGGCCTAGAATGAACTTTCCGAGAGGGAATCCAAGGCTGCCTCAACGGAGGCGCAGGAGGATGGTTCCAGCTCGATGGGGGATATTTTACTAGAAGCAGCGGAAGGCTTGGCTGGCATTATTGCATCGGTTTGGATGGTAGGCCTTGGCTGCCATCTTGAAGGCTGAGTTTGCAAAAAAGATGTCAACTTATCAGTACAGGCAACCCACTGTTATGAGCCGCCTTTTCTAAGGAGTTGACTTCATCATTTCTTAGAATAGGTGAGTGTCCTGGTATCCAGAGCATCGACAGCTGGAAGCCTGCATCCTTCACTGAGTGAAAGCGAGCTCGAAGGAGCAGTACCGACAGCTGAGAGGAATGAGGGTCAACCTAAAGCTGAAAAGCAGGCCTATAGTCACACAGAACCACAAATGGTCCATGTGCAGCGATGGTCTCCAAAGACGTCATTCACCAGATGGAGACTGGTGAGTGCCTCGGCGGTAAAGCTGCCAGGGAACTTCAGCCTAGAGGAACGAAAACCATTCAACCCCGGGGCAACAAGGACAGCAGTCGCGTGACCAGAGGAGAACAGCACCAAGCCATCCACGATAAGAGGGCAGTCCTCATAATCCCTTCCAGGAAAGAAGCAGGAACCTGGTTGATGACAGCGACAGGGGAGAGCCGCTTAGAAACTCCGTTGATGTTGGGAACGACCTGATTTGCGGTACCAGTGCGTAGAGGTGGCAAAACAGAGCACCTGAAAGTGAGGAGGATGGTTTCCGCATTGGCCGTCAACACGTTCCCCGTCCGTGAGTGCGGGATAAAGCTAATGATTGCCAACATGGCAGTACAGCTAATCTGCAAGTGCTATATAAAAGATAAGAATGAATATTATTTACGTATTATTTACGTATTTTAAAGCGTTATTCGGCCCGATGGAGTCAAGCACAACTACGGAGTGAAGTACATCTCCACCCTGAATACAGTAGTCAGTTTTAATCCCTTATGCGGGATTTACGCCTAAAGGTTTCGTCAAGTTACCATATGCAGCAACTACATTCCAGCAGGCAGAGTCTTCGAATGCAAAAGTTTTTGGTTGCTTCATTCGTAAAGAAAAATAATTGCAGGAGTGCACTTAAACCTGGTTAAGAGCGGAAACGGCGAATGCCGCTTCTCAGTATTTATTTTCTTTAACTGCATTGTCGAGATCATGGTTTCTGTTGCCATCATCACTATCGCTGCTATTTTTATGTTAAACCACATTCGGCATCTTTTTAGTCGCTGTTATCATCATTGTCGTGGCTACTACGAATCTTGCGTAAGAGGAGACTTACAATCTGTTTCTAAAAAGCGAAGCGTGGCCTGATGGTGTGCACGCTCGATAGAGATCGGAGGGATAGTGGTTCGATTCCTGGATCAGACAGATATTTTTCTGAACTGCCATTTCTTACGAACATCTCCGCTGCCCATGAGCCTAGAAAACTTTCTGGTTTCATTTTGCTGCTGGAGCGGTTGATATAATGATTAGAAATATCTGAAATATAAATAACAGTTTGGAACACAATATTACTAGCCAAGCATCAACGGTAGCAAGTTGCTTTTCCTGAAGGATTACAATCAAGCAGAATTCCTCATGAAATCCTCCTTCAAGATTAAAGTATGGCAAGAGCAAGCAAACAAGACATCTTGGAATCGCTCTTCAAACTTTCCGTGAGTTCATTCGTACTTTCAGTGCATAAAGCCACAGAGCGTATATACTAATTCTGTGACTATGTATCATCCACAATTCAATTTTTTTCATTGAACCGACGCCGATACTTGATTGTTCTAGACAGCTGCTGCTGCATTGAGTGTGCAGACAGCTTTATACTGGGTGGGCAGAGGAGCAGAACACAGTCAGATACAATCCTGCCTCTGATATATGTGGCTCTAATCGTTCTGCAAACAACTTTGTACTCGAAAAAGTTATAACAGGTGCGCGATTTTTTATGTTAGTCTATTTTTATCCCCTGGTGTAAAGAAGGGTTTGTCGTAAAAATTAAATTGAAGTGTTATATCTTTATCGACAAAATGAACAAGCGAGCGACAAGCCAAACTACTGCTTTCAGCAATAAATGAAACATTAATTTTTGATGAAAGAGAACGTCTACTGCTGTATTATCGCCCTCAGGACTGTAATTCCAGTAATTACACCAAGTGCTTTACAAAGTATTTAATACGTTACATTAAACTACATACCTCGAGGACATTACATTTGGCTCCCTCATGACCTTTACAGTTCTCTCCGATGTGTTTAGGAGAAAACAATTATAAAATGTTTTGCACTAAATTAACACTAAAAAAGTATGCTAATTTGATAATTATTGCTTACGTTTGCTCAAAACAGCTCTTCGGGGTCTTCAGAATGCCACACTTGTCTTTTATTTACTTTCTATTGCCCCCGCCACCGGCAGATCGTGATAATGCCAGCCAGTTTGAAAAGATAATGCTGAATCTGAGGTAGGCACAAAACGGACAAGAAAGGAGTAAGAAAACATTGGGACATGCGCTAGCTAAATAGTACGGTTTATTCGGTCAACCGTTGCGTTCTTTGAAGGGTTCAAGCTGTATCACAGAAGCCTATCGAATATTTTTCGATTGTGCTCGACAAATTTAAAAGGCTGAATAGCACTTGAAACATGTTTTACGAAAAAGCGACAGGCATGAGCATCAGCATGCCGACCATAATAATCAGTGCCTGAGTTGACTTTTTGGGAATGAACAATGGCGCAAATCTCTCACTGCGCGAAACAGTGGAGCGCAAGAGCGCTCCCCGTTTGTATGAAATCTTTATTTTTGTTTAGAAGGAAGCGGCATAACGCTAAACGCAACACTAGACCAACGCGTTCGAACTTTACAGCGCACGAGTGCAGTGGAGAGCGGTTATTTTCTAACGTATAGAAACAGCGGTCGCCGACACTCCGCCCCATGTTACTACTCATAGCCTAAATCAGCAGAGATAACAGCATAAACAATGAAGAGACCACACCAATGACGTTTCGTGGCATAATTGCAACGACTAAGTTTGATCGGCCTATAGTGTGCTGAAAGACCATGTACATTTCAATATTGGTACAACGCCACCAGGTGCACTCACACCCCTAAACAAGGGCAAATGGTCTAGCAGGTTCGTTTTGCTTATAGGCAAAACGAATTGCCTGTTTCTTCAATACTCATCAATCTTTTTTGCTGAAGAATGAAGAGGCATGACATTTAATTTAAGAAGAACGTAGTTGTTATTGAGCGCGTTATATTTTCTACCTTCTCTCCAGCATCTTGGTGCTGTATTTGTCTGGAAAGCAATAAAATTTGCGCAAACCGTAGCCCTACTCAACTTTCTGTAATACATGAGGCGTAATCATTACCCTTTCCAGCCCTGTGCGCAGCCAGATGATTTTGAGCACTTGTGTGTCGTCTCGCAAGCACACTGCGAACATGGAATATGAAAACGTGGACGCATGCCGTTCTTTACGTATATCTACGAGGAAACAGTTGAATCTGTATTATGGTTTTCTCTCAAGCCACGCCATATAGGTAGTGATCTCCTTCATGCGGGGTCGGAGAACATGCTTGATCGGCTCGAAACGTTCAAAATTAATTTGCCCCAGGTCCGAAAGGCGACAGCTAGTGCGAGAAATGGTTGAACCAGCTTGGCGGTAGGTGACGACGAGCGCGATTTTCACGCCGTCAAAAAGAATGATGTATAGTATTTGAGAATGGTTTGCGAAGAAACGGTGAGCTCCTTTGAAGCTAGAGTCAGCAATGTGTTTGCAAATGTTGCTTCGAACCACATTCCTCCCGACACTGAGCTAAGAAATCTCATCGCTTTCAATACCACATCGGTAGGCTACTTACATTGTGAAGTTAGACAGGCACAAATTAGAGAGAGAGAGAGATATTTTAATGGGAACAGGAGATGTCTGCCTGGTGGTAAGCCCAGCATGCTACTCCTGATGAGGGTTGAGGGATGAGGGTGACAGAGTGTGAGAGGGGAAGGGGAAATAAATGAGAAAAAAAAAGAGAATCGATGTCGCACACTTTCACACGCACATAACCACACATAGATGAGTTTTAAAGGGTATTGATCAACCCTGTGTCCTTAAGAAAAGTTAACTTTCACATGCACATAATCACACACAGATAAGTTTTAAAGGGTATTAATCAACCCTGTGTCCTTCAGAAAAGTTAGTAAGGCCTTGGTAGCTCGCGCAGCAGACAATCCGTCGCACCAAGGACCCAGGACATGTTCAAGGCGCAAGGTTGTGTCTTTAGGTAAGCTTAAATTATTGCGCAGTGTCCTGCGATGTGCAGTAAACCATTGACAGGAGGTTACCAAATGTTCAAAAGTTTCACATACATCACATGTAGAGCACAGAGGCCTGCTCGCTATGCCTATTTTATGTAGGAAGTAGTTTGTGTATGACACATTCAAGCGGATTCAGTGTAGACAGTTTCGATGCCACCTGTTCAAATTGTGAGGAATTCGAAAGATGCAAATGGGATCTATTCCGTGTAGCGGTCGATATTGATGGTTCGGGTCAAACCACAGAGAGCGTTGTAATCGCCATGATTCAGTTGCTACAAGTCTTGCTGCATCTCTTCGTGAGAATGGTACTGAAATAGTCCTTGTGGAATATTTTAGTTCTTTTGCAGCGGCGTCGGCGAAGTCGTTGCCCGCGATGCCGCAGTGAGCAGGTAACCACTGTAGCACAATGCTGTGACTCAGGTCATAGGCCTCTGTATGTAGCTTATTTATGTCAATGACGAGCCCTTCCAGAATTCTTGATGATTTAGGCAATTGTAGTGCAGCGCGACAATCGCTGAAGATAACCCATGCTGCAGGGTGTTGTTGTAGAATATATATAATTGCTTCTCTCAGAGCTATTAACTCAGTAGCCACAGCTGAAGTGCGATGACTGAGTGTTGCCGAGATTGTGGTGTGCATTGATGGTATCCACACGCCGATGGATGATCCTGGCACAAATTAGAGGATAGCAATTAGGCGACTGATAAAGTTTATATAGGCAAACGAGGATTGAATGAAGAGCCACTAATGGCTCCCACTAACTTTTTTCTGCCATACCCTTAAAACCAAGGCTTAAGTGTCCCTCTCCCACAATTTTTGGTATTTTACTGCTGCATCGACCAGTCTGTTCTAGGTCACATCGTCTGCGATCTCCATCCCATAGGAACAGAACCATAGCATTAGGTGTTTTCAGGTGACATCATGATGCCCTGCAACTCGTACACCAGTCACTGCCCGGATTGGCATCTATCAGCTGTCCGCCGTTTAACTCGACTGCGTCACGTAGACTTGTGACATATCCCACCGCACTGGTTAACGCTTTTCTGTTTTAAGTTATGCTGATTCCAAAATGGATATCTTTATTATGCTGGGTTTTGAATATCAGCTGAAGCTTACAGAACAGAAGGAAAGTTCTTCTGTAGGACACCATATTCCTACGCTTGCGAAAAAGCAACTGGTTCCTCCTAAATGTTATCAAGTATTTCTGCCAAAAGCCTCCTTTGATTTGGTGCGGTGAAAACAATAGTACTTTATTGTGTTTAGGCTCCTTGAAAAAAATCGATAAAACTAAGACAACTTTACAATTAAAATTCTTTTTAAGATGTTCTTATCAGTTCTGCTTTCTGGCGATTCTATAAAGCACATAATAGTCTTACATCACTGTTCCAAAAGGCAATATAGTGCTGGTAGTACAATATGTGCGAACTCTATCTTGTTAATGTTCTTCTCGTAAACACCAAAACCAATACAACCTATTGTAAATTGTTGATCGTTAGATTGTAAATAGGTAGACAAAAGCGTACGTGAAGAAGGAGAGTATTTAAAGCGTTTAATTCAGACGCTGTAGGTGTTCGGCCTTTAAAGGTGATACTATCCCTTGGGCCCAACGGGGAGCGCGCAGTGGCCATAGCACGAATAAAAGTTCCATCCCCTACAGGTGCATGGTGACGGGCAGAGGCGATCCATAGGGCAAACCTGCAAATAATTAAGTGGATATTAGTGTCTTCACTGGGGCTGCCTGGTATTTGTTTGAATATTAGGTAATAAACAGAAACCCCATACGAAAAGAAGTCTTCAAATCGAAATGTTGGCAAGTGGACTAATGCTTCTTAAACTTTCAGTGCTGCAGAACTACTATCCGCATAATCGCAGAACGCGATGTCTGAATCCGATGTTACTTTTAACCTTTTCGACTGCGGTAAGGTGAAAGGAGGAGAAAAACACAGCTTCTTCACGGAGGGCCTACACGTGTTTACGGTCCTGGTAAGCAAAAATTACGGCGTGATGTAGGGAGGAGAGAAAAATCTGTGATGCGTACTAAGAGAGAACAAAAACGGCGGGGAACACTCCATATGCCCCAAAGAGGTTCACAGGGAAGCGAAACGGCTTCTGCTCCATTGCTGCGAGGCTGAAGGCAGAGGGGAGCTCGCCTCGCCATGCATTCAATGCTAGGCGCGTTTGACTATGCTTTCTGTCGTGGCTCTGCTACTTCGGTAATTATGGATGGTTGTCCGGGCAGTGCTGGTTGTCTGACGAGGAGTACGATTATGTGAGGTGACGTTAACAACAGCTGGCAAGACGATAGAGGCAGTAGGAATCAACAGAGGTTGATGTCATTTTTTAGAGACAGAACAATGCGGATGCGCAGAGACATAATGTACAGAAAAAAGTGAAGCAAGAAACCCTTAAGAAGGGCAATAGAATAGTTGTAGAGAGCTTGTAATTCAAAATGTTCTTGTGGAAGTTGTTAAGATAGAGTAAAACTGCTTCACTAACAAAATCGTGTTTGCTTACTATGCTACAAAGTATAACTCGTATGCAGCGCCACTGCTAATAAAAGCATTACATTAAGACGACCGTCTTTGCGAGGGACGCGCAATGTGTGGTCTCGAAGCATGGAACCTTATTAGCAGAGCAAAATAACATTTATTAATTGAGACAAGAAACACAATATTGTCAAAACGTCCAGCTGCGGCACATTCTTCTGTGATTAACTGAGTTAAATCGTCTGTAATTTTTATTTTTCCCTTGTAAGAATTCCGCCTTTCGACTCCTCTCGAATCAAAAGACTGCTTTCATATAATGAACATATATATTGCAAATTGTGGCGACTGCGTGAGACTGTTGCCAATGCTTGTTCATTGAGAAGTAAACATCTAAGGGGAGTTTGAGGCAAAAACCAGAAGACGAATTACACATATGGCCATGCAAGGAAATCTTGCCACAGAATTAAACATCCTATTAACCATAGGCACCATATCTTAGGAACATTTTTTACTTCAGGAAGTGCAATTTGATTGCAATAATGCACACTTTTTGTGAGTGCGAGTACACCAAAGATATGCAAAAAAGAATGCATTAGCACTGTAGCTCTCTCTCTATGACTCCGCTTCAAAAACAAAGGCCTTAATGAGGCCTCGTTCTGCTGATGTCTCGTGTCAATGAAGAACTCTTTGGCAATCGAATACTCTCTAAAACGCAGAGTGACGTAATTACAGCCCAGTGCCAGCAAAAATTGAGAATTTAGCAATTTTCGTGAATTCACCTTTTTTGCAGCGCTCTAAAACCAGTACTCGTGCCTCGGTGGTTGAGTGGTTACAGTGCAGGGCTCGTGAAGCCGAGGACGGCGGATGAAATCCTGAGAGTGGAGCTAGTTTTTTAAAGGAGGGAAAAAGTAAAGCGCCCAAAGACTGTGTAAAGCTCATGCCCGTTAAAAAAACTTCATGTGGTCTGACTTTCCGGAATCGTCCATAACAGCGTTAGACAGCTGGAGTCGCTTTGGGGTGCTAATGGGGGATGCGGGTCTAAAACCCCAAAATAATTTGCTTTTAAGGTGTGTAATTTTTATCGTCCATCAATAAAAGCATCTTCTCAATAATTGTAATCTGTGCATTAAAAATTAGAATTATTCTTTTTTTTATAGATCGGGTGCTCTTATGAAAGAAAGTGCCTATGAATGCCCGTATTAAAGACGCATCCGCTTAGCAGACAATAAACTGAACGTGCAGTGTATCCCCAAGGTCAAATGCTTGGGTTTCGCAGTCTCTAAGCAAATAACACCTGCTAACTATAACACCGCTCGTAGCTAAAACTAAAAAGCAGAAAGAAAATACAGATTTCGGACTGTAGCAACAGTGAATTCGCTGGTAAAGTGAAGTAAAAGCTTTTATTGACTTAAACGCATCACACAGCCTTCGAACGTTGTTTCAACCTACTCGGAGCCTGTCTAACAAAAGTGCTCAACAAGCTGGAGATAGAACGTGGAGCCTAGAAGAAGAGGCAGGCACCCTCCCCCCTCCTCCCAGCAAGCAACGAAAGAAAACATTTCACGGGCAGAGTCAAGGGCGTTCGAGAAATGCAAAGCTGAAAAATGAAAGGCAACAAACTCGGAGCAATCGATGCAGTCTAGTGTTTCTTGAAAAGAACGACCCACCATATGCACCAGCAAACTTGATTTATTAATATAGGCTATATAACAGACGAAGGCGGGCTAGTTGGTGGTTGACTACGGAATGTATATTGCAACCGCGCGAAGCGACAGGGACAAAAAGAAACCACAAGACAAAAATGCGGAACTTCAACTAATCTTTATTACAAAGAAAACCTGACTTATACACGTTTCCCAATCCCACCTGATAAACAGCAGACGTCATATCATATATACGCGGTAATGAGCGTGGCACGAGTTAGCATCTACATAGTTGAACTCCTTCATGGAGAGCGCAACTGAAGTAGTGCTTATACAGCGGTCATTCTCTTTTTTTATGCTATAGGCTTCAAACGTTTCCTACTGAGATGGTTCGCAAATTATTTCAGAACAATTGTGTCATGGAAGCCAGGCCTGCAGTTAAGGAAATGGCGGAAATGTTTTGCAGTTTATCATCCCCCGGCAATGCTTCAACGGCTGCGCGGTGCTCTCTTCCTTCCAGTCTTTTCCTTCGCCACATAATGCAAACTGGACATTACTTGAATGTTCAACTTCAGGAGCGCCACGCAGCCCGTGAATCATTGGCGGGGGTGGTAAACTGGCAAAACATTGTTGCCATTGCCATAACTGCACGCCCAGGTTCCGTGACACAATTGTCCTGAAAAAATTACCGAACCAGCTCAACAGGGAAATTTTTGTAGCCAATAGCATACAAAAATGAGAATTACTATTGTATAAGCACTACAGTTTCGTTTTCTATGAAAAAGTTCAACTATCTAGATGGTAACTTGTGCCACGCTTATATGATGTCTGCTGTTAATCAGGTGTGATTACGAAACGTGTAAAAATGTGGTTTTCCTTCTAGTAAACCTTAGTTGAAGTTCCGCGTTTTTGTCTTGTGCTTTCTTCTCTTCGTCCCTGTCGGTTCGCGCGGTTCCATTATGCATTCCATAATATAGGCCCTAAATTTGAATACCACGTTCTGAAATACTTGGACTCATTTTTCTCAGTTTGCATTTGTTGCAAGAGCAGGACAATTACGAATACTATCTTTCCAAACTCTTTCGCCTAAGGCTACCTTCAAAATTGTTTCTGGGGTAGTTTTGTTTCGAACAAGATAAGGTTCTTTTTGGGTGAAATTATTCTCTAAGAAATATAAAATGTGTGACATACTGTAACAGAAAAAAAAAATAGATTTGTTTTCAAGTGTTTAGAATATTACGAAATGGCATAAAGAATAATCAATCGGCTTTTTCTTGCCCAGTGAACAATTTAGAAGTCATCTAAATTGAAATAGTTAGTGCATCCTAATAATTTTTGAATGATAGTTTTTCTAAGCTGGCACACGTATTTACTTGTACTGACAGCTAGGATTTGTTTTCTATGTGTGCTAAGGTGAATAAAGTTACACTATATTCTAATAAGAATTAGATAAGCCATCTCAGAATTTCATATAAATTCGTGCTATACTTAAAAAGGTGATCTTTATCCGGGCATCCGCCTTAAGCTTTATAAACCAAACAATACCCCCATGAAATCATAGTCGCTTGTCGAATGCAGCTTCCTATGTTTTTTTTTTTTTTTCATACGATATTTAGCTACAGCTAACGAGGAAAAAAATGAAGAATTCATGCTCTAACTCTTTCTCGGATACTCCGTAATTGTGGTCATCATAGCCTAACCTGAGCTGTCTAAACCATAAACTAGCCTTTCCCTTCACCACATTAAAGGCAGTTTTGTCTCGTACGTGGCACGTTTGAAGAATAGATAGACAGAGAGCGCACTTCGGTTAGTAAACTAAAAGAGAGGGCAAAATAATCATAACGGTTTCGAAGCGTAAACGCTGGGCTTTCGCGCAGGAACTTTAAAATCTGACGACCACCCTACAATGATTTTCATTGTCACCTATTCAGACTGCTGCTAAGCGTCGCACACCAAGGTTTAACCGAGGCCACGCTTTCCAAGGGTTAGAAATGAAACAAAACAGGCATAGATAGTATTGTCACATTTTTATCGACCCTTCTGTGCATTCTCCTTATCATCACCTATCAAATAATAAGGAAATCTTGTTTGATGTGTAAATATCAGCATAAATCTGGTTTATAACAGAGTTGAAAATCCAAATAGTTTCGACGTAAATACTGGGACAAGCTCCAAATA
Source organism: Amblyomma maculatum (assembly GCF_055883805.1). Taxonomy (NCBI): domain Eukaryota; kingdom Metazoa; phylum Arthropoda; class Arachnida; order Ixodida; family Ixodidae; genus Amblyomma; species Amblyomma maculatum. The sequence continues at coordinate 134,451,621 of NC_139345.1, forward strand.
GATACGGGGACCAGCTGGAAATTATAAAACATAATAATCTATAGCCTGCGTAAACATTACCGTCACGGCGATGCGCTTCGTTAGCGCAGTTCAAGATATACTGTCCGTAACTTTTCTATTTTGTTGTCTGCATTTGCAGTCGCTGACTATCCTAAGGACATGTATTCAATTACAAATGTTATCTCCTGGCATGACATGGTGACCTGCTGCATCTTACCGACGCTCCATAATAACTTTTTTCGTATACAATCTTACGCTTGGTCTAATTCATTGCTTACGTCGTGCTTTGTATATTCAATTTGTAGCCTGCTTTTCCTAGCAAAGCATTGTCAGCGTAAATATGAAATGGCAAAATATATCCGTCATTACTGCTTGCAGCGCCCGCTTCCCACTGCAGTACCTTGAAAAGCTCTGCCAAACAAGCAAGACTAGCTTTTTGAGATTAACGTACCCATCATGGTATCTAGTAAATGTTGAATGACTTCTATTATCTCCTTTTAACAACTTCCCATGTAAGCTGCACGGGTAGGTAATTCACAAACACAACTTTTTTGAAAGAGCATAATTCTCCCTCCAATAGCCAACGCACATTTTGTAAGCATGATTTGCGTAACTGATCATCAAACTGATGGCATTAAAACATTTATGAACCGATTTGCTGAGAATATTTCCTGTATTTATTCCTTGCTAACATTCATAAGAAGCCAAATACAACGCTCAAGTACTGACACCTCCACACAAATGGTATCACATTCCCATGCATGCCTGTAGCAATTTTGTGGTGAATATTTGTTTAGAATTATAATTCAATATTCCGTTTGCCACCCAATACATGTTTTCTGCCGGCCACATTTACAGGTTACCATCCCAATATGATAAAGTTGAAGTGAAACAACTACTGAAACTATGTGCACTAACTGACCGCTCGTTTGTGCTTCAGGCCAACTGTGTAGTTGTGCATCCCTTGACATTCTGTAGGCCTGTCAAGGGATGCACAACACAATGACCTGAAGTGGTAATCACTTTTGTTGGCTCTAAAGTTACTTCTGCGTCAATATCATGCTTCTCGCTTCATGATAAATTTAAATAACTGAATCGTGTACTTAGACCTGTAGCCTGCGAAAATTCGTGAGAAAAATGTGGCGAAGTTTTTATTAACTGCAAATGTCAAATTGTTGCTTATATTATTTACAAACGAATATAAAGGGGTGTAAAAGAGTATGTGAAGATTCATGTGCTTTGACCAGCACATCTCTCTCTTGAAATCAATTACATACTTGACCAACGCAACTGTAGTTCTCATGTGTCCCCGGATTTTGGGGGCATTGCTCCTTCGCACTACTTGCAGCCCTGTAAAAGTGAACCGTTGGAAGCATCAATATTTTATCTTTATTATAGGATCAAGAGATCATGGTTCATAAGCCATGTGCTACTGAGACGCTCGCTACAACCATTATGATGTTACTTCTATAACTAATCTTATTACTACTTTTACCAGAGTATTTAGTGCTTTGGAAATATGCCGAATATCACGGTTCATGCTCGGTCCTTTATATTCCTCAAATATAATAATGACCTGTGCATTCCATGAGATCATTTGTTTGCTGATTATTGTGTTACCTTTCGTGAAACTAACAGTTCCGACAACTTGCAACGCAACATAGATGCTACCTTTAACTGTTGTAATTGGTGGAAAATGGATTTTAGTACCTCTAAATGTAAATTTTTCGTGTATCTAGGATTTCATCATTTTCAAGACTCTACATTCAAAGTAATACAGTTCTCGTGTCCGTCAGTCTCTACCGTTAGCTAGGAGTTGACATCTCTTCCGGTCTCACTTGGCCACTTCCCATTAATACGATAATTCAATATACTAATCGCATGCTTTTCGTCGTAATTTTCTTCTGCCCCTAGTTCTCTTAGACCCATATTGTGCAAACCACTTGTCCGTAGTAAACTGGTATACGCTTTGTCCATCTGGTACCCATATTGAGCCACGCCCGTAAAGTGGTTCAGAATAACTCCGTTCATTTCATCCTGCACAAATATTAACGAACCGCTTATATATCAGCAATGAAGTGCATTTTAAACCTACCTTGATAGGCTTCTCGTCATACATTTTCGCGCATTTGTTTTCTTTTTTTTTTTCACAAAACATTTCACACTTGGCCAAAATTGTATACCGTACTCAGTCCCCCATCTTCGTACATCTCTCCTCGAATGCATCATGGTCACAGGGTTGGGATCTCTCTGTTCAGAACAAAAACATACTGCGTGTCGTTCAGTCCTCGTCTCCCAAAGACTGGAACTACCTACCCGCACCGATTGCCAGCATTGAAGTCATTGATAATTTCCATACTGTCGTAGCTAACACTGCATATGTAGTTGACTGACATGTATGCGTTATTTTCTTTTTTTTTCTGTTGTAACGTTTTGCAACCTCTACTCCCCTCTGTAATGCCTCTGGCCTTGAGAGTGAAACCTAAATACAAATACATAATAATAATAACGAAAAAAAAACATGAAAGTGTCAGTGAAATCTTGGTCTTTTCAGCGCGAAGCGCAATACACGGATATAATTGAAATGCGAATGAAGGCGGAAGTTTGTGAGAATGCATACATTTTCCTGCTTTACCACTTAAGAACATCTCAAGGAGAGCACTCTGGCCGCTTGCTTTTTTCATAGGTTAAGCACTGCAGCAAGCAGAAGCTATGTCGTATTTGTAGATCATCTGCCTCATGTGCAAGGGAACTATGGTTTAAAATCTGATGCTACGCGATTCTCGATAAGTATTATCTAGATGGCCTGGCTTCCGTAAAGTAGACTTAGCTATTATCCTTGCTCGTCACTGATTTGAAGCCACTGAGGTCTGTCGTGTCACCTGGCCTGAAGAGAGAATGGGCGGTGAAGATGCGCTAAAAATAGTTGAGGCTAAGGCCGCATCCGTGCAGTGTGCCATGAAGCTCACCAAGCATAACAGGGTAGAACTGTGCGACACTCGAGAAGCTACCCCCATTTAGGCCAAAGCACGCTCAATTTTACAGGCAGCACAAGACAATGGTCCGATACTGGAAATATATTGGCAAACGGCTGTCCTAAAGCGGTCCAGCATTGCTGAAATTTCCCAGCATAAGTTTGGCCAGTACACAACACATCCAATGGTGGACCAAGCTCCACGTGTTCTCCCAATGTTGTTACGGCCGTTTTTAAATACTGGCAACGTTGAACCAACTTTCCGTTTGCTAATTTGGGTCCCAGCACACATGTTCGTCCCCGGCAATGAGGCGGCCCATGATTTAGCCCGAGATCTCTACGTCCGGGCAAACACGGAGCCGCCCGACTGCCAGGAGATGAACGAACGTGTGCAAAACTGTATAGATATAATCGAAAATTATATATTAGGAAGACGTCTGATGCCGCCATAAAATTCTGGCTTAAATAATAAAGAGGCCATAGCCTTGCGGCGATTACAAGCCGGAAATTTCCCAAATCCTGTCTGGTTGTTTTACACCCAGATAGCGAGAGGAAACCTCGACCATATATTTTGGGAATGCCCTAAGTCTCCGGGCGCTACGGGCCACATTAAAAATAGAGAAGCATGGGTGAGCCTGCTGCGAAGCAACGTCCCCGCTGACCAGCAAAGAGCCGTCCGCCTGGCCGCCGAGGCCGCGAATAACCAATGTATATTCGCCAGTCCTTAGTCGCGGAGGTTCCAGCCCCCGTTCCTAAGGCCTGTGTGCAAGGAGCGGTGAATGGGGAGCCTCCTAAATCGGTGGAAAATAAAGTTTTAACCAATCAATCAATCTATTCCTCCGATATTTTAATAGTCGCTTGTAAAGACTGGCAACATTGGGCCCGTTTTTCATGTGTCCTTCCGGCATTGGACAAGCGATATTTAGAAATCGGCAACATTTTACCAGATTATCTTCTGTTTTTCGATGTCGGGATATTTTCCTAAGAAAATGACAACATCGCGCTAGTATTTCTTGCGTCGTCTTGATATCGGAAGAAACATATTTAAAATTGGGGACACTGAAAAAACTTGTATCGTGTTCTCCCGATACCATCCGTTCCGTTTCTAACCGGCTATATTGGACCAGTTCATTGTGTCCTCCTGATATCGGCTGTGCCGTTTCTGAAAACTGACTACATTGGAAAAGTTTGCATTCGGTTTTTCTGATACTCAATATACCGTTTAAAATGACGCCGAAGATAGACCAAATTGTACCCCAATCTCCCGATGCTGTGTCACGTAAAAAACTTGGCTATGATTGATTACAATGACCTTTCAAACTAAACAGGGTTCCGAATTTTTGTATTTTAACAAACATTTAGAAGCCATTCCATGGCATTTCTGACACTAGCTTTCAGGCAAATAGTATTCAAATGCATTCACAGCATGCAGCCACCAAGGTTAGGTTCTGCAGTCCGCTAATTTGTTTTGCAGATGGTATTCATATGATTCCTTAATTTACTACACTTTTGTTCCTAAGCAAAGTGCGCGAACCCTCCATACATGAAATCGTGAATAAATAGTTTTAAAACATGCTATGATTAAATTGTGTTTTTGCGGAATGGGGGCTGGCGGAAGTCATATTACAATTCTTAGATCAACAAGGCTATTAACCGGGACTGAATTACATGATTAAATACTTGGCGCTCCTAGCGGCTCATGTACCTTAATGGATTATCATTATTAAATGACTATGAACGTTTGTAATATCGCGCACATGACATTACATCAGCAGTCAGTCTGTCGATACTGTTGACTGACTGCTGATGTACGGGACGGAGTTGTATTGCATAAGTCTCCTCCCATAGCCAGGCTCATGTCTGGCGAGGGCCCGTAAATCCAAGCCTCTGGGTGGCTGGAGCGGGACTACAACACGGGTGAGCAGACACCCGAGAGCCCTCCGCGGAAGCGGAGAGGACTCAGCTGTGACCTGATGAAGAGGGACAGGTCAGCCTGGTGGCATTAATGTGTCATCGAGCAAACTAATTCAGTTTTTCCGATGATGGGTGGATTGACTTTTGGTTGGTCACTGGGAGGGGCTGCGTCCTCCTGTAACCGAGAGGGGTGCAACCATTGGCGATGAAGCTCTGAGGAATAAGGCTGGGAGCAATGGCGCGCTCCTGTAATCGAGAGAGGCCACGCCGGTGAATGCTCAGACGGCCGACTGGAACCTCGGAGCCTTGTGCACTCTGAGGAAGTCTATCCCACTAAAGTGGGATAGATTCTCGGGCTTAGGAACTGTGCTACGGTGGGACCCACCGAAAATGACAGCCTTTACCGATGATGTACCCTATTGATAAACGGGACTAGGGATAAGGCTGGGGAGCTCCCAACTCCCTGTAATCCAAGGTGGAAGCCGCTGGAGTTGGAGGTGACCACTCCTCGTAGCGGGAAATAAGAGTCCGTTCACCCGCCGGTGCAGTCCAGGGATGAGCTGTGCCGGCTAAGTCTCTATGTAAGGACGCCGCAGGGGAATCCCCGCTGACTAATCAGGGGTAGGGGCAACCCTGTGTAACCCAGCCCACGAGGAGGCATGGGGGCGCTGTTAGAGACTGTCTTCACTCCCCCTCCGGCGTACGCCAGGGACGTTCCGGGAAACACTCAGGCCTGCAGGCGTCTCAGCAGGCTAAGAGAGTGAAGACGAAACGAAAGCAGAACTGGTGCAAGCACCCTTTGAGTGTCTGTCAGTAGTACCGCTGTGAGACCAGAGGGGTGGAGGATGAAGCCTCCACTCGCGCTTCCGGTACGTAGGCGGTAGGTCCCAAAAGAGTTTTGCAACGGGGCCGGCGTCCAATCCAAGACGCTTAACAAAATTTGGTAGAATCGGGCTCTCGCGTGGAGCGCAGCACGAAGAGAGTTACGAAAGTCGGAGGCGCGAAGGAGGGGTGCACGTCATGGGAGTGCACCACGGGTGTTGCGATCCCGCCTGCCCGAGCACGTGGGTGCGACCCACAACACGACCAACGCGGTGGCAGTAGTTGACAAGTCCGCCACGCGCGCTGGGAGAGCTGCAGGATTAGTTTTCAGCTCGACGATGACCAGACGTAAACTGGGACAAGAGCGGTCCCGGCGTGGGTGTCCGCCATTTTGTGAGACTTAGCTCCTGGGAAGGGTCTCGGCCTGGGCGATCCCATGTAAGCCCAGGGGATACTTGTTGACCAGCTAAACTTTTCTTGACACCGAAGCGGTGGCCTTGTGGTAGAGCATCCGCCTCGCATTCGGGAGGTGCCGGGTTCAATCTCTGGTGCCGCCGGTTACCCACCGGTTTTTCAATGGGTACAAGCTTTCCTCCGGCCTGGTGCTCGGCTCTTCCGGGGTTAAATGCTTGGGAAAAGGAGTCACGGCTCAAATAGTTGCGTCGATGTGGCAGTGATCCGTTCCGCCATCGGACAACAATAAGTCCGCCTCGCGCGGCAAACGCCCATTATGTGGCTCTTTTTTTTACGACTGCTGCAGCTGAGGCTCAAAGGGAGCACTTCAGGTGACGCTCAAAGGAAGTACCTTTGCAAGACAAACTGAACCGCCTTTGCAGGCTGCGATGTTTGAAACTGGGTTTGGGGCCAATGCGAAAGAGGTGAGCGCAGCGGGGTTTGCGGAGCTTCTAACAAACGCACACCCCTAGAAAAGCCGAGCGCCAGGCCGGGGGACGCTTGTACCCATTTTTTCCGGTGGGTGTCCGGCGGTGGGTTTCGAACATCAGCAGTCAGTCCGTCGATACCGACTGAATTTAGCAGTCTATTCTGCTCATGCTACAGAGGGAGGTCTGTCCCCTGCTGCCATTCATGCCATGCAGGTATAGATACGGAGAATGGTGCAACAGATCAAGCACTTGATAAAATTCCAGATAACGCTTTATGTCGCAAGATGTAACAAAGAATGTTGTTGCGTTCTTTGATATGAAAGGGGGTTTTACTGTGCTTTAACAGCGATAATAGCCCTCTCAAAGTTGCACGGAGAACCACACAAGAACACAGCCAGTCTAGGCATCCACAAGCGAGCTCGAGAAGCGCAGCGGCACTTCGTCGTTATTATCCTCGTCTTTGTGATATCCTCGCCTAGTTCATCCTCGTCTTCGTAATATCCTCGCACCGTTCACTACAATATCTCCCGGAGCGAAGAGGAGCCATCCTGGCGACCTATGGTGAGGGCAAAAGGAGCGGGTCGTAGTATGTTTTGAGGCGGCTCACGTGCACAGTTTTGCGGCCGCGATGACGCATGTCCGAAGAGGGAGTGAGTGGCTCCACGATGTAATTCACAGGAGAGGTGGCGGATAATGCGGTAGGGGCCGTGGTACTCGGTTCGAAATTTTGATTACAATCCCGGTGGGGTGCCAGGAACCCACAGCCAAACAAGGGATTCTGCAGGAAAAACGTGTCGAGTCTGATCTTTGTCGTGGTGATGTTTTTGGCGGCCTTGAGATTCCGCTGTAAAACTCCGGGCCAACTGGTGACATTCCTCCGTATGTTTGGCAGCGTCTGAAAGGGGAGTGCACTCGGAGGAGTCGGCACGATATGGTAAAATAGTGTCCATCGTGGACGACGCCTCACGCCCATAAAGCAGGAAGAAAGGGCCAAAATCCAGTGGTTGACTGCGTGGCGGTGTTGCAAGCGTACGTCACGAAAGGGAGAACAGCGTCCTAGTTAGTCTGATCGGCGGCAACGTACATCGTCAGCATATTTCCGAGAGTACGATTGAAGCGCTTAGTCAGCCCGTTTGTTTGAGGGTAATAGGCTGTGGTGGTCCGATGTATGATGCGACATTCGGCCAGTAGAGCTTAAACGACGTTGGAAAGGAAGACGCGTACTCGGTTACTCAGCAGCTCTCGCGGCGTGCCGTGGCGAAGAACAAAATGATGTAGCAAGAACAGGGCAACTTCACTGGCTGTAGCGGCGGGTAAAGCGGCGGTATCGGCATACCGGGTGAGGTGGTCGATGCCGACGATAATCCACCGATTCCCAGAAACCGTGCCGAGAAGTGGCCCGCAAAGGTCAACTCCAACGCGGTCAAAAGGGCGGGCCAGGCATGGAACTGGTTGTAAGGGGCCAGAACCACGAGGTGTGGATGACTTCCGGCGCTGACAGGAGATGCAGGAGCGGACGTATTTGCGAATATAACCGTACATGCCGCGCCAATAGTAGCGTTGAGAAATTCTTTGAAACGTCTTGACAACACCCGACCATCAGGCATATAATTGCGGCGGTAGAGAAGACCGTCTCTTAGGACAAAGTGCGGTGCTTAACGGCGTAAAGTCCGAGAAAGCGCAGGAGCGTTAGGAGTAGTGGACACGATGTCGATAAGAGATGCGAGCCACGGGTCTTTGCGCTGCTCCGCTGGCATGTCAGCGATGGTTAGAGAGGAGAGGGCGGGATCAGCCGCCGGGCAGCAAGCAGGTTCGTTGGAGAGGGGAGAACGAGACAGAGCGTCGGTGTTCATGTGCTTACGGACAGAGCGATATATAACGCGGATGTCAAATTCCTGAAGGCCGAGAGCCCATCGTGCGACTCGGCCTGACGTGTCTTTAAGAGAGGACAGCCAACATAACGTGTGCTGGTCCATGACGACGTCGAACTGGCGACCGTAAAGTAGTTGCATTCAGTTTTAGTGAGAACACGACTCGCGTACGCGACGACGTATTCGTGAAAGCCATTTTTCCGTTGTGCCAAGACAGCTCCGAGGCCAACGCCACTCGCATTAGTATAAACCTCGGTGGGTGCTGTCGGGTCGTAGTGGCGAACGATTGGTGGTGAAGTCAAAAGACGGCACAATGCGTTGAACGCTTCGTCGCACTCAACCGACCACGCAATTAAGTCACTGTTTCCTCCGAGTTGTTTCGTCAGGGGTGCAATTATAGAAGCAAAATTCTGCACGAAGCGCCGGAAATAGGAGCATAGACCTATGAAGCTTCGAAGTTGCTTGAGCGAGACCGGCTTAGGAAACTCCGCCATTGCGCGCAGCTTGGCCGGATCAGGACGAACACCTTTCTTAGAGACGATGTGCCCCAAAATGGCCAACTCCCTGGCACCGAAGTGACACTTCTTGAGATTCAGTTGCAGGCCGGCGTCAGTAACGCAAACCTAAACTTGCCGCGAGCGCTCTAGGTGCGTAGCGAAGTCGGTGGAAAAGACAACAATGTCGTCCAAGTAGCAGAGGCAGATGTCCCCCTTGAACTTCCGCAAGATGTTATCCATCATCCTATCGAATGTGGCGGGCGCATTGCACAGACCGAAGGGCATCATATTAAATTCATAGAGGCCATCCGGTGTCACAAATGCAGTCCTCTCTCTGTCACAGGCGGCCATTGGCACTTGCCAGTAACCGGAACGTAAATCAAGAGACGAAAAGTACTCGGCACCTTGGAGGCAATCAAGAGCGTCGTCTATACGCGGCAGGGGGTAATTGTCCTTGTGGGTAATTTTGAGGCGCCGGTTCTCGACACAAAAGCGAAACAAACCATCTTTGCTTTTTACTAGCACCACTGGTGAAGACCAGGGGCTTTGAGACGGACGGATTACACCACGTTGTAGCATGTCCTCAACTTACTCATTGATCACGCGACGCTCTGCCGCTGACACACGATAGGGGCGCTGTCAAAAAGGCGCGTTAGAGCCGGTCTGAATGTGATGCGCGACTGTGGCAGTGCGGCCGAGAGGTGTGTGGGCGGCGTCGAAGGCGAAGCGAAACGTCTGTAAAAGGGCCACAAGCTGCGTCCGGTAGGTGGAAGAAAGAGCGTCATCGATGGCGGTTCGGCAGAAGTCGTCTGGCAACGAATCAGGCGTTGGATCGGACTGCAGAGCATTGATGTAGTTACTACGGTAGGTCTCGGAGGCGTCCAGGACAGAGAGAAGGTGGGCTGGTTCAATAGAACCAGGAGATTTTCTACGTAGCAGAGTATTCGGGCGCGGAGACGGATTGTAGATGAGTAGCTTCGTGAAACCACCATGAACATCGTGAACCGCAGACGGCAGCGGCAGGTGCTTGCGGTGGCTGAAGGATGCAGACGGCGTAAATAAAACACTAACGGCTGAGCCGGCAGGAGACGAAGGAGGCACAAGGGCACAAGCTTCTGGTGCTACGTCGACATCTTCAGCGATGGTGAGCTTTTGAGGACTCACTGAATGGTTGTCGTCGAGCAGTGCGTCGCACAATGCAGAAAATTTTACTTCAGCTCGGGCGCAATCGATTACGGCGTTATTTTTAGACAAGAAGTCCCATCCGAGGATCACGTCGTGGGAACAAGACGACCAAACTACGAACTCGACACTGTACGAAAGACCTTCAATGACGACACGCGCTGTACATGCTGCTAAAGTTGCAATCCTCTCTTCACTGGCAGTGCGGAGCGGACGTCGTAACTTTTCGTAATCATCGGCAGAGTCGCTCATGAATCACTGATACTGCAGCACCCGTATCGCCCAGCTCATATACGGACAGACCATCGATAGAGATCATTATAACGTTCGTGGGAAAAATATGAGGCCTTGAGTTTTTCGCAGAGCACTTGTCTCAGGAACCGCGGAGCTTAGTTTCCCTCGTCAGCAGGTGGTGGTCGCCGGCGTATTGGTGACAGTGACCGGCGACATGGAGAAGGAGAACGATGGGTTGTATACGAACGCTGTTCTGTGGCATACGCAGGCGGAGAGTGGGCAGAACGAAGCAGCTGTGGGGAGTAATCAGAAGACGCAGGCTCGGGAGGCGCGGCCATGCGACGACGACATCGAGGGGCCACATGTCCAGCGAAACCACAGTAGTAGCAAATTGGGCGATTGTCCGAAGTAGGCCAAGGGTTGTAATAGCGCGGAGTGGGAGGATGAAGCGGAGCCGTATGAGGAAGCGGTGCAGGGCGTAGGACAGGCTGCATGGGTGGTGATGGCTCAGGCGGTGGCCGCGCAGCCACAGCTGCGTAGGTCAAAGGGGCTGGAACAGCAGGTTGACTATACCGGACTGGTGCTCCGACGTATGTCAAAGGAGCAACAGAAGAACCTTCAGAAAGCGTGGGTAGTGCTTCCGCAATTTGTTCGCGGATGACTTGCTGAAACTTTGGCACTAAAGGAGTGGGAGCGTCACAACGTTGGTGAACTAGTCATAGTTGACGGGCAACTTCTCGAACGAACTGCTTTATTTGTAGCAGCAAGGTCGACTGGTCTGCGTCAGGTGTTAAAGCTGCAAGCGGCGCCGGGTGGGAGAGCGAAGAGCGAGTGATGTTACGGCGCTTGCGTTATTCGTCAAAGTTGTGGCATGCGTTGATAACGTCGACGACGGTGACTGGATTTCTATCCAGAAGCATCTGGAAAGCGTCGTCATCAATGCCTTGCGTAATGTGATCAATCTTGGTGCTCTCTGACATCGAAGCGTCCACGCGCTTGCACAGGTCTACGATATCTTCAATATAGCTGGTAAAGTTCTCGCCAGGAAGCTGTGCACGGCCGCGCAGGCGTTGCTCAGCGCGCAGCTTGCGGACTGCAGGCCGGCTGAAGATATCGGCAAAACTAGTCTTGAAAGTAGACCACTGTGCGATATCGGCCTCGTGGTTGCGGAACAATAGGTTTGCAACATCCGTTAGGTAGAAAATGACGTTATTGAATTTTTGGTTGTTGTCACAGTGGTTGTGAATACTGACTCGCTCATATGTGGCCAGCCAGTATTCCACGCCATGGTCGCCAGTTTCGCTGAAGATAGTAGGATCGCGCTGGCGCAAAGCTTCAGCTCAGAACAGGGGATGAGGGGCCGGTTGGACTAGGGGTGGTAGCGTCGGTCATGGTTGGTGTCGGGAGTGTGCGGCTGCGAGCTCCAGGGCGGCAGGAAATGCTCACCTCCACCAAGTGAAAGGGAGGTTTTACTGTGCTTTAACAGGGATAATAGCCCTCTCGAAGTTGCATGGCGAACCACACAAGAACACAGCCAGTCTAGGCCTCCAAAAGCGAGCTCGAGCAGCGCAGCGGCACTTCGTCGTTCCTATCCTCGTCTTCGTGATATTCTCGCCTAGTTCACCCTCGTCTTCGTAATATCCTCGCATAGTTCACTGCAGATGAAATATTTCCTCCCATCCATCTTGCTTTCTACTTAAATCATTTCACTTTTTGGAAAATTTTATTGTTCTGCTCAGGCAAGTGTTTTTGCTTTTCTGTGATGTTTTTGCTTGTTATCATGCTATTTATGGAATAAATATAACGAAGTTATCAATTTTCACTGTGATCATTTTTGTTCCCTTCGACTTATTCTTGAGTGATGTTGCAGCACCTTTGGAATCAGTGCCTTGAAGAACACTTCGTCTTATTTCTAGCCAGCCATTCGCTAGTGGACGGGACGAATAGTCATAGATTGAGCCGACCTGCCAAACATGCATAAAATCGCTACAAATTCGTCAATCTACAACAAAAGAATTAGAGTGGCGATGTGTTCTCTTTAGTGTGCGATTGCCACGGAACTCCGGAGAACGCTCAGGCCAAAAGCATGAACTAGACGCCCGCTGCACCCATACGATCGCACATTTGATGCACACACACAGACGCTAACACGCTAACAAAATATCAAAAACTAACACAACCTACAAAGAGCAATTATAAACGCGATGCTCCGCACAAAGAGACAGCGTTTAAATTTTTGAGCTTACAGTTCGAAGCGCTTGACGCATTTCGTGGGTCCAGGCAATAGCGTCGACGTCGAGGTTACGTTCGACTTGCAATTAGCTAGTCTTGTTGGCCGAAACAGACGACCTCCCGTTGAAGCGTAGGCTGAAGTAACGTTGGCGTTCGTGGCGGCGTTGAAGTGAACCTCCTGGACGATGCAGGTGGATGGTGGTACGAGCTTTAGAGGTGCCCCCTGGATGCAGCAGGTGGCTGAGTAGTCGCTCAATTCCCGGAACCGGTTCGAGAACAGGAGGGAGTCTGCAGTGCAGTGCCGTAGAACATGAGACCAACGGTACAGCAGCCTGCGTTGCTCCCTTGCAGCCAAGGCGTCCCTCACCTCCCGGAGCCTCCGCTTCTCTGGCTCCCCCCCCCCCACACCCTTGCTTCTCCATATCATGCCTTTTTAAAACCTCCGCGTTGATGCACGTTAGCCTTATCGTCGTCTTCATCGTCTTTTGTTCATCAATCAGCGCTTATCATGTCACCGACTACTTCATCATCTTCTTAATCCTTCGTTGGTCCACATCATTCTTTTTGCCATCGTCATCTTCTTTGCTTTCTCAAAACGCCTCTGCATTTGGCCTCTTACATGTGACAAGGACCCCCCTCTCTCAAGAGTTTTCCCTTGAAACCGCTTAGAGTTTCGCTGCCATTACAACTTCCAGCAAACCGAATATCTCCGGCCAGTCTGGATCCACCTCAGTTGTCTTGAACGCGCCCGAAGCACACCACTGACATCACGCACCAAGATTGTCTTCATTGAACAATATCACAACAATACCAACCCACTGATACAACAAACCAGAATTGTCTTCATTAAACATTATCACAACAGTGTCATTGTCCGTACAGTGTTTTTATTTTACACACTAACGCCCACAAGACATTTCATTGTATAAACACACATCAACAAGCCGAGAACCAAGCCCACAAAAAACGTAATCTAACTAAGCCTGTTTTGCTCTACTCATGAAATCAGCGCCAATGTTGTCTCTGCCTTTAATGTACTCCACATGAAATCCGTACTGTTGCAAGGCTAGGCTCCACCTTATGGCTTCGCTATTTTTCATTTCGGCTTTGGTTAGATATTTGAACGGCTGAGGATCAGTTTGAATTCAATAGTGTCTGCCGTAAAGATAAATATGAAATTTCTTCCCTGCCCATACCACAGCCAAACATTCCATTTTCAATGGTGGAGTACTTGCGTTCACAAGCCGTTAATCTGTTACCACCAAATAATACTGTATGTAATTTGTGATTCACTTATTTCAAGAGTACTGCTCCCAATGCTCTGTCGGACGCGTCAGTGCGAAGAACAAACTCTTTGTCCATGTTCAGAGCAAGCAGAACAGGCGGATTTGCGGTTTGTTGTTTTAAAGTTACGAAGGTGTTTTCGTGTTCATCTGTCCATTTCAGCTTATTTCTGACACCCTTCCCTGTGAGTTCTACAAGTGGATAGGCTTAATGAGCATAATCGGCAATAAACTCCCTGTAGTGCCCAGTTAAACCAAGAAACGACTGTACTTCTTTCGCAGTACTTGGTGTCTGGGCTGCCTGTATTTTCCCCAGTATATTTTCTTTCGTCGTGATGCGGCCCATCCCTATCTTGTGCCCGAGAAAAAAGATAACCTTAAAGCCTATGTCACATTTTGTTAGTTTTACCGTCAGCCTGGCATGCTGTAGTCGCTCGAAGCTCCACTTGCCACTCGGAAATGGGACCGCGATACCCGACGTAGACTGGCGCGCGCACATACGAACATCGAGAACTATGCAATAGAGCTCACTCGACAGAGCTGACACAGCCGCTGTGACCAGATGAACAAGACTCCAAACGCTCGTAACACGTGGAACCTCCTTCGACATTTACTCGACCCAGCTGGAGGCAAACTCCAAACACGCCAACAGCTCGAGCGAATCTTCCACCAGTTCCTTGGCACGTCTAACGAGCTCAAACAAAAGCTTATAAATGCTTACATCCGCCCCGAACCAGCAACCAACAACCCTTCTATCAAGGGCGCCAACATTCTCTGTCTAGACGCTAAAATCACTTTTGCGGAGGTCCGAGCACAACTCAGTCGCCTCAAGACAACTTCGGCGACCGGCCCTGACCACGTTTCAAGCAAAATGCTTAGGAATCTAGACGACGCATCTATTCATGCCCTTACCGACTATTTTTGAGAATGTTGGGCAACCGGTACCTTCCCTCAGGAGTGGAAATGCGCCAATCTAGTCCTCATCCCCAAGCCGGGCGAACCACCAACATTGGCCAACCTCCGTTCCATTTCTCTCACATCCTGCGTTGAGAAGCTGATGGAACACGTTACCAGACCAGACTCTCACGATACCTAGAGGACAACCATCTTCTACCAAACACATTGTTCGGCTTCCGCCCTCATTTAGCAGCCCCGGGCATTATGCTTCTTCTCCGTCATCAGGTAGTCATGAGTCGTACACTAGACACGAAAGTCATCATCGGCCTCGATGTTGCCAAGGCATTCGACAACGTCCTCCATGAAGCGATTCTTCAGCAAGTTCAGGCTCTCGGTGTTGGACATCGCACGTATGCATACACTCGAAATTTCCTCACCAACCGCACAGTGCAACCTAAAGCCGGCACGGGAGATCTTTCCATCATCTCTCCGGGAAACCGTGGCACGCCGCAAGGCGCCGTACTTTCGCCAATGCGTTTTAACGTCGCACTGATAGGCCTGCCGAAGCTACTGGCCCAAATCCCCCACCTGCATCACAGAATTTATGCTGACGACCTCAAACTTAGGATCACGTGCGGCAGTGACGGCCAGATTAAAGAGACTTTACAGACCGCCATCGAACGGATAGGGAATTATCTAAGTACAGTTGGCCTCACCTGCTCGGCGACAAAGTCCGAGTATAACATCATCGCTTCCCGGGACGACGCCCTCCAAAGATACTTCCTGACATCAACCTCCAGGTGCAAGGAAACCCGATTCCTCGAATAAATAACATCAGGATCTTAGGCTTGCCCCTTTAGGCTAACGGCCGCAACAACGTCACGCTCCAACGCACCGACTAGTTGGTGGTACAGATCAGACGCCTCCTTAAGCGAATCTCCAACAAGCATCATGGCATGCGAGAGTCCAACCTCCCGCGCCTCGTTCAAGCTTTCATCTGCTCCCGCATCACCTACTCTGGACCTTACGTCTCACTCGTACCGAAAGCGAACGGCTAGAAGCGTCACTTCGAAAAGCATATAAGACGGCCCTAGGTCTTCCCATGTCCACACCTACCCATAAGCTCATGGCTCTCGGAATACTCAATACCTGGAGCGAAATGACCCAAACAACCCTCATCGCCCAGTATGAGCGGCTCTCACTCTCACACGCTGGCCAAGTGGTACTGCAGCAAGTTGAGATCTCCCCACCGAGATCGGCCCCAAGTTACGCTGAACTTACAACGGAATATCGCTTAAATCTTCGCATTCCTCCCATTTCCAAACGGATGCAGCCGGAACACTACGCCGAGAGGGGCCGACCGGGGTCGTCAATTCGAGAAACGATTCAGAGGACATCCCGACGTCATGTATACGGACGCCTCTTACCATTCATCGAGGCCAGCAATGGTGGCGGTAGCTCTCGTCCCTCATCGCAGCTGGTGCACAGCCCGCAGCATACGCAATGCAGAAACAGTCACCGCAGCTGAAGAGGCTGCCACTGCGCTACCGCTAGCCTACCCTAACACCAAAGTCGTCATCAGTGATTCTCAACAGGCTATTCGCAACTACGATGCTGGCCGTATCTCTTGCCAGGCGTTACAAATTCTACGTTCTACAGCACCCTCTTCCACATCTCGCTTACTTCTTTGGGCTCCAGACCACGAGTCGTTCAGCGGAAACGCCCAGGCAGACACTCTCCCTCGAGATCTCAGCTGCCGTGCAGAGAGTATGATCAGCCACCCTGCTTCCGCTGACACTAATATCTCACGCGCTTGTCTACTCACCACTTACACGGACATACTCCAGCACTACCGACTCCAAAGATGCACATATCCTCCCGCACATCGCGATCTAACGAAACGCGAGGCCGTCCAATGGCGCAAACTACAAACTGGCAGCTTCCCACACCCCATCTTATACAGCAGGAGCCTTCCGGAATAGATAGCCCCCCATGTGTAAATACTGTTCAACTCCGACCATTCTCATACACATGGCGTGCACTTGTACACACTACAACACAGACCTCTCAAACACCCCAGAGACATGGGAGTCTCTCTTGCGTACTTCGGAGCAGCCGACCAACGCTGGCTTATTCAGCGCGCGGTGGAGGTCGCGGCATCCCAAGGGATCCCCGCGGATCTCCTCTATGCCAGCGCAATCGGTCGTTTGACTTGTCCCCTGTTTTTGGGAGCAATAAAAGAGTTCCCCACCGCCACCTCTCTAGTGTAACTACGTGTTCTGTCCATGTATCGGTCGCCACCAGGATATCATCGGTATAATGTTCCTCATTTCCGAACCCACCCAAAACTTTCCTCATCAATTTCGTGAAAATAGCCGATTCAGTCTTCAATCCAAAGGGCATGAACCTAAACTGAAATAATCCCGCTGCAAAGGAAAGGGCTGTTTTCTCCTTCGATGATTCCTCCATTGGTATTTGCCAATACCCTTTAGCTAAATAAAGTTGGAAAGAAACTTTTTGTTGTCTACCTTGGCGAACACCAACTCCGCTCTTGAAATAGCTTTCGCATCGGGTACCAAGATGTTAATAAGCCGACGAAAGTCAATGCACAAACTGTTAGTGCAATCAGGTTTTTTGACGACCGCGAGAGGGTCGTTGTATGCAGACCATGACCTCTGGATTATACACAACTCCAACATTTCCCGCACATCCTTTTCAATTGTTTCCTGTGCCACTAACGGCAGTGGCTGTTGCTTCATATTGATTGGTCGCTCTGTAGAGAGCTCTAATTTGCAGCATATGTAAGTCTTCCTCGGTACATCCGAAACGATACCTCCCTTACTTTTTAGTGAGCTCTTATCGGTGATCTTTTGTGTTCATTCAAATTGGGGTTTATTAATGCCTTTTTCTATCCTACACTTTTCTTCAAATTGTAAGAGGGCATCTCGGCAACATCATCTGGTTCTTCTACCATTACAGAGCAAGCGACCTTGTCTCCTAACTCTTTCTGTGCTGGAACTCTTCCTTTGCATTTCTTTAACATGTTTGCATAAAATACCTTCTTGGTGTCATTTAATAATAATTCATAATTCATATCATTTTTCTTCTGTGTCACTAGTAGGGTTATTTCCATTACATCAATAACTTGTTGTCCGTGGGCAGTAGGATCAAAACCCTGTCGCCTGGATTGAGATTCCTGTTTGTGGCTTTCTTGTCGTAGTAGCCTTTATAGCGTTCTCGCGGCTTCTTGAGACCTTGATGTGCCATGCTGCATGTCTCCTTTAGGTTGTCTCGCAACTCAAGCACATATGTGTATGTCGTCTTGAGCTCTGCTGCAATCTCTTTGTTTGCCCACAGCTACTTGAGTATTGTCAAAGGAACCCTGACGGTTCTCCCATACAACATCTCGAAGAGAGAAAAACCAGGGCTTGCGCCATCATGTAGGTGACACGCACGGCGAGAGGGGAGGGGTAGTAGTTTCTTTGGGAGCCACATCATGGCGCTAAAAACCCTAGCGAACCATGGAGGACAGGTCTAAAACGTACCTTTCTAAGAAATCCGAGCATTCATCTGATGAGCCTTTATTCATGTTCAAGCATCATGTCGTCGTGGTGTGAGCAATATACAAACGATGCACAGGGTTTTCAAGTTAATATCTGGGCTTCATTTAACTCAACGTGTCGAACGAAACTTTCTCACCGCGAAGATGACAATGGATTGTCTTTGTCGCACTTTGTTTTGCATCATTTTGTTCAAGGTTTCTTATTCTTACAAGATGTAAAATATTGTTTTATGCGTACCATTTGTCAGCAACGCTTCACACGACCTTTACCAATGTTATTTGTGGCAACTGCTTCGCATGCAGATAGTGCAACGCGTGTTTGGTTAGTTTAGTGCAATTGATCAAGCGACACGGTTTTTATATACCCTATGTTCAGTCTAAGATTTCACCGATGTGACCAGCAAAAGGCCTTACAAAGATCTTAGCCTTGCTTTTTCGTGTGTACCTGTCAATATATTCTGCTTGGCCGAGACAAAACCTATTGAAGCATGTAAAAGAAAATGCCTGTACAGGCTGCTCTGAAACCGTTCGCTTTTATATTGCATTTTGTAGCTCTGCCTATGTAGACATGAATAAAGAAAAAACAAACCTTTGTGTCACGGGGTGTGAACTGTATTTTCTGCAGAAAGCCAGGGACTGTGACATGTGCTGATAGGTTCATTTCACATGACGTCATCGCACCACTTGACGTCAGCGCATGAGCGCTGTCCGCCATTTGTTTCATCAAGTGCGCAACGCTGCCCAGTCGTCGCATACCAAAGCTGACGTTTAGTGGAGTCACACGACGGACAATATCGTGAAGCACTATCGCGATCGTGCATTTCGTGACTATAATGAGCTAGGATATTCTTGCATACTGTAGATGGTGACCCTTAAGTCAGCGATTTCCACCGCTTTGCTTCCGTCCGCAAGCAGCGTTTTCGCAGTTCGGATTCATAAACGAACGACACTTTCCTTTTGCTTTTATTTTTTTGCAGCGGAAAGCATTCCAGCCACACCCTGGAGCCCAAGCATGTACAGCGTAAAATGTATTCTACTAAAACGCCGGGGGAAAGAGGGCTTTGAGGGACTGACAAGTACGGCCCCAAAGCTGGCACGAGCAGGCGCCACTCTGTTCTGTATCCCGATCGTCTTAACCCGAAGCTTGTAGTGCGTGCAGCGGTATGTCTGGTCAGCGCCTAATCTGGTAGCCATAGTCACACGAAAAAGCTAGTAAAAGCTTATAAGTGACGAGCAACTGCTTGGAGTTATTCCTCGCTTTCCCCCAGCGTTTTAGCGCGCTTGCCGTTAAGCTCCATATACGTACCGGGAGCACAAGGGCAGCAGTCCGGAAGGTTCTCCTCCAAGGGTTGAAAGTAGCATGTTTATGAAGTTGTCATTGTGTCAGCGCGTTAACTTGCACATACATGACCGCGTTTTGTATCACATCGAGTGGGACAATCAGCACGGCAGTTCTTTAGCAAAACGACGCAGAAGAAGCAATTGCACAAGACCCGCCACAGCAGGCGTCTACCCCATAAAGATGACAGCTGTGCTGTTTTCAGAGTTTTACACCTGAAGGACCTATTGCCGAATCCGTAGACAGCGCAATTGGCAATTATTGTAGCAAATTACCGAGTTCACAGCACCTTGGATCTTCCGAACTACCCAAACGAAACTTGCATAGACGACGATAACCTAGGCTATGACGGACCGGAAGCAGAATGGCTTCATTTCTCCCGTCGTCCCCCGCGTGGCAGCCGACAGTGAATACAACCTATAGACTGTTCGAATGGGATTTTTCTTTAGGGATGTCCTACAGTCAACTTTGCACCAATATTTCCTTCTTAACTCCCTCGAATTCGGTTCTTAGGCGTAGAAACCTATGAGGGTATTGTATTATATGATAATGGTATTAGACTTGTATAGTAACTGGAAACTTCGAATGGCTTTTCGCCACTCTCATCCGCATAGGAGACCCACCCGAGTTTTTTTTTTTTTTTTTTGTATACTACTTACCAATGATTGATGTGCTGAAATCTCAGCAATGTGTATCAGACTGTACAATATTGTAGAAAAATTATCAATTGGAATGTTTTATATTTAGAGGTAGTGCATGCACCCGGTTCGCATTTGAGAAATAGACCACCCTACAGTGTTTGTGAACTAAAGGTAATAAAGACAAAAGCGTAATTGTTGCGTGATGCAAGCTTCCCCGTTTTGAACACCTGAGGCCGGGTTTGATTTCACCTTCAGTGGTCTTATTAATCTACAATGGAGCGGACACTTTCTGCGCACACTTCCTGCGGAGCCCTCTCATGATTCCTTAAATAATTTTTCATTAATAAAAGCCATCGTGCTATATCAAGCGCATGTAAAAACTTCTTTGAACTGCAACTTCTTTTTATCATACGTACGCGGTATTTCCTGCGGGCATAACCCACTCATGTACCTTTTTTTCAAAACCTGGATTCATAATGGGCTGTAATTTATGAGACTTTTCTGGATAAGAAATTTTGGAAAACGTTTATGAGATTGCGCTGGGATGTGTTAAAGTTCAAAATGTATACTGAAAATTTGAGCAGGCAAAAAGTGCTAACTACCTGAGCGCTCATTTCATGATGTAAATTTTAAATGATACTCACTGCTCTGGTAAACAGAGGAGACCAAGTAGCAGAAGTATGCAAGGCAATTTAAAAGTCAACATTTTAAGCCTTCGTATGCTTCTTTTATGTCCTTCGGCAGTCCTGCAAAAGTTATTTTCGGAAAGGTTAATAGAGAAGATACTTGCTTGCCTTCCTATATCTTGTGTACCAGAAAAGCATTTCCTTGTATAAACCCTAACGATTATTACAAATGCTTTTTGATTTCAAGGCGAACATACTTAAGAGGTCGAATGACAAAACGGCTGTTTTAAACTAAAAAATGCAATAATGTCGTATATCCATATATTATCCCGCGAAATTCACATAAACCAAAAGCTTGAATATTTTGGTATCTTCTGATGACGTTCCATGAAATTCACATCTTCTAACAATTTTTTATGTATTTACTGAGTGTTCACTTGTGCTGAGAACAGCAAACGTGCACTGCACTTCCGTCAATTTATACTGTAAACTACTGTCAATGTAAGGGAAAATCTTTGAGGACGCTATCAAAAATGAACTAGTAGGGCGAAGATCATCGAATCGGTAAATCAGTAACAAAACAGATACGTGCAGAGAGGTGTTGAAAATCTACTTCCTCGTTGATAGATTGAAAATGATACTAAAAAAAATATAACGACCAACAGCCATGTCTAGAAACATAACTTGAATGCAGTGCTACTGTAGATTGCAGCAAGCCTCATAAAAACAATGTTTATTCTATAAACAAGGCATCTGGACGGGTCGAAAGTTTCAATGTTAACAAAATTTAGATGCACATTGCAAAGTTTTTTTTCAGAAGCGCTATAGCAATGTCACAAGCACATGAAGCAGCGTTGTGACAGAGAGTACCCAAGAGCCAAAAACTGGGCTATGAATAGAGGGTCCATGGTTGAACCTTGCGGGATGCCTATTTGGGGCTCATGCTGGTTTTGAAATTTGTGCCCAGCGTGCTCCTTGCCACTTTCCTCATACGACCCTATAGGCAACCTGCCATGACGTTTGCTGTTTCGATCACTGCGCCGTAACACATATCCTAGCGAGAAGAGCAAATACTTCTGAGGCGGCGTTTTAGGGCGTTTTCAGGCCACCTCCATGAGCTTACAGAAATCAGATTGCGCGCTCTGTCGAAGCTTTGTGTGGCGTATGTCAGATAACTGGGCAACGTTAAGAGCACCTGAACAAGGACGTTATCTGACACACGCGTATCTGTAATAGTGCCGAATGTGCTCTGTCGTTCATCGCGAACCAAGCGGCCAACAGCAGCATTTTTGAGTCACACTGCGGGACAATTGCAGCGCTACCTATGCAGTGCAGGTTCCTTTTTTGCGCCCATGTGGCCAGCCCCAAATACGGGGCCCTGCTGGTTTTGCAAATCGTGCCCAATAGGGCCGCTGCTGCGCTGCCCACGTATGTATCACCGTCCGAATTTGTGCTATGGACAGCCGAAATAGGGCTGAGCAAATCAGCCCCCGATAGTCAAAAGTCGACACCACACGAAACTTAAGAACGACAAAGGCCATATTTTTGTGCCATTTTGCTTCTTGTTAATGATGCGAAAGATATTCCTGTATGTGCATAGCAACGTTGTTTTGTTTACTACCGCTAAACAGTTTCTAATTCAATTTTCTCTGCCAGTTTTGGTTTCGGCTTCAGCCGAGAGATGGCTAAGATGTAATAATAAAGTTTAGGTCACGCGCGGCATAAAAGAACTGCGATAGAGTGAGTGAGTGAACTTTAATAACTCCTCGGGGATCTTTTTTCTTCGCCTCTTCAGCCGAGGCTGACGAGCGGTTGGCGTCCCCAGTCCAGGGCATTGCGATATAACGGCTCACTCTTCACTTTATGTGATCCCTGTCATTTACGCAGCCTGACTATAGCATTACTGTGCAATAAAACGACAGAGGAACAATAATATTGCGGCTTTTAGCACCCTCAGGAGATCTTTATTACTTTCACGTCCCACCAATAGCTCGGCTGTTGAACCCGAAAAAGGTGGGAAAAATTTTCCATTATAAATTATCCAGCAGTATTAAGAGAACGTCATTGGTAATGCATGTTATCTAAAATTTGCCCCAGCAGAAGCATAACATAGGCTGGTTCATGTTAGTCTAATTTTTTTAAATTTTATTTACATGCTCTATTGAATATCTTTAAGACAGGAAGAGCTTGAGCTTGCCTGATGTGTACACGAAAGGTGGTATAGCTATTGCAAAATATTTTCAGCCTGTCTTGCGGAATTGAAATACTTGTAAGAGCAAAAAATGATAAATTTTTTGCTATAAAGTATACGCTTAGAACTGTTATCCGAGACGTCTGGGACAGGCGTTTATAAGAGTGTATAATATGAGTTACATAAACAAAAAGGCGCTATACAAGTTAGGATACAGACATACAGGATTGGTAAGCTCAGCTAAGGCCCAGTTAGGGCACCAGTGAGTGCTTTCTATTAGCAGGCCAGATTTGGCTCATCATTTTATGCAGCATAAGATCGGAAAAAATTTCTGAGAGACGCTTAAATCTCTCTTAAATGTGGTAAGACGAAATCCTTTCCGGAGACTTTCTTATTCATTTGGCGCTATTGTTTCCTTTTTTACTCTTGAATGAAGTTTCGATGTCGTAAAGCATTGAAAAGGCCCTCTAGTAAATTTTTGCAACTTTTTACACGCTTTTACACAATTTTGTCATCCGTGGCTGAGTGACGTCTGCAAAAGAAATCGACGTTTTTGGCTACTTTGAAGTCGATTTTACTTTTTGTGTATAAATAATTGTTTAGCATTCAACGTCAACATACTTTACATATTTTATCAGCCACTACCTACACAAACATTCTGTTCCACTATCAATTAGGGTTGTGCGAATAGTACTTTTTCCAAACCGAATCGAATACGAATAGTGCACTCTTGCTATCGAATCGAATACGAATAATGTAGCTAAAAAGCGAATCGAATACGAATCGAATAGTGAAAGCAGCGAATCGAATACGAATCGAATAGTAGAGCGCTATAGAGCGCTCTACTATTCGTTATAGCGCTGTGGTAGAGCGCTATAACTCGTGGAGTAATAGATCTGACGGGAAAACGCTAATCTTCTCTAGGGGGCGCAACTATTAATCTCTACGCACATTGTCAGTTGCTGGTTGTTTTTATCTACAACAATTACGTTTCAACGAGTTTATTTAGTGAACTAGATTGCGTGATACAATATATCAGAGATTACGAATGGCTGAGCGACGCTTTCGTCCGACTTGCGTCCGCGTAACCCGAGGCCATAGAGTTGCGCTTCCCCTGCTGTTGGCTCTTCGAACTAGTTATCGCCGAGCGCGCGATCTCCTCATCGTCCTCTTCTTTTCAGTGACTTTTGTTGCTTTCGTTCTTTCTCAATTAGCTCGCGTGCTCCCCTCTAGCTGGCGCTAGGCGATTACAACTGGCGCTAGGCGACCTGAGATATATAGTGGAGAGATGTATGAGCATGAGCTGACAACATTCATGCAAATCTCATGTCATGCGCCACTCGCATAATAAACTTAACCTCAACTATTGATGATGAATGTGAATGAAATTTTCAGGGAATAAACATGTAGCGTTACTTCTCGGCAGATTAGAGACGTGTGAACTATGACACGACTACGAGAAGTTGCCACCGCGATTCGTGATATGTCCAATCTTTAAGAATGTTTCCATGCGAATTGACCGTGTCGCGGCCACGCTGAAGCATGTAGGCTACCTAAAACGGTGATCTCTGCTTCTCGCGTAGGTTTATTGCGGCAGCAAGCTGTGCCTGCTCGGAGCTGACGCTGCCTCTCGAGAATGGTCGGAGGTAACCGAGAAGTTAATTCTTGCCAGTCATTCGAAAAGTATTCGAAAATTATTCGAAAATTTGCGAAGATATTCGAACAGTTTCGAATAATTTTCAATTTCCACTATTTGATTCGTTTAACGAATCGAATATTATGATATTCGATTCGATATTCGAAAATTTCGAATATTCGCACACCCCTACTATCAATCAATTCGTTTCTCGACAATGACGGTGTCACCGTCGGCAGACGCACAAATTGTTTTCACGCTTATGACCTTTAAAGGCTTTCGCCTTAATATATGTTGCCTTTGCAACCATAAACTATAAGTAACTCCCATACGGGTGGCAGGCAGGCACTGCGGCTTTCCAGTTCTGCCACAGACAAAGCGGCGTAAAGCGTCTTTGTTCAGGGAGCGGCATTTAGGTTAACCCTTCTTCATTCTGCTTAAGGACCACATTTGTTTTATATCGGCCCCAAAGTGACACGCAAAGCACCGCCACTGGCATCATATGGCCGTTCCCTTTCTACAGCCTTACCCACCCAAGATGTTTGTTCCTAGGATCGCCTTTGCGGGGCATATACCCTAAAGTATTTCGCAATGGGCCAATTCGGGCAGCAAGCAGCCAGCACAGTAAGCCAGCCCCACCACAGCCCAAGCGGAACCAACTGAGGTTTGGCGCAGGCAGCCCGAGTGGGATAGCCTAGGTTTGGTCGCACAAAATCCATATTTCCATCGCAAGCCTTGCTCGAGCCTATTGAGTTTTGAGCAAGCAGCCTGACGTGGTCTGGCCGTGGCTTCTTTCTTCATAAAGTCCACATTTGTTTGCATCCCTACAAAACCTCCCCTAAAGACACCCTCAAGGGTTTGATGCCGGAATGTGCGCTTAGTTCGCCCTTGTAACCAGAATATGAAAGCCGAGTGGCAGAGGGGCAAAATCAAATTAAGCTTGTCCCAGGGGCGGCGCATTTTAAGATAATTAGCTGTAGTCTTAGTTAAAAGTCCTGAAACCAAAGGATTACCATGTCTACCGCAAAATGCAGCCATCGCGGCTCCATTAAATAAAAAGGGCCGTGAAATGCTATGCGACACTTCTAAAAAATCATTTCCTAACTATTTAAATTATCTTTGATTTTAATGACGGCGTGATGGCTCCATTTTCTGGCCCAGACGAAAATATATTGCCTTCACGACTTTCGAACAAGGTTGCACCTAAAAATTGCCCATACACTCGAATTAAAGGGCGTCAATATAAGTTATGGATGTTGCGTAAAGAAAGTAGCTATCCTTGCGCACCGACGTAAATCTGCCGTTGCTACGCGCGTCTATTAAAACAAATATATCAGTATTAAAGTTCGTGATGAAATGCTGTGTCGAAAAATCAAAATTACAAAGCACCAAATCTTTAGGCAAAGGAGCGTATGAAGAGCAGCGGAATTAAGGACCTTAAGAGTTACTGGATGTTAGGCGCAAGCATGCTGGCGCCCTTTTCGAAGAGCTAACATAAGTATATGCATTCCGAACTTAGCGAAGAAAAATAAATAAACAGTGTATTAAGTCAGAGGATAGCATTTCTGACCAATCCTCGCGAAAGTTTCATGATAATAACCTATTTGACATCAATAAAGACGGTTACTGTCCACATTAATGTCTTCTTTCATTTCTTCAACGTTTAGCTGAAAGATTTAAGCAAATGTATTATATGCACAGAATATATTTTCTGCTAAAAGAGGTAGGCAAAGCTTTTACCCCTCTAAACTTAGTAACCAAAGCGAAAACGGTTGCATGGTTTGCTCGATCCGCCTCGTTTCGTTTCCGTGCGGCAGCCGCTCGGCGAGCTTTTTCAGTTGAATGATCTGTTTTGGCCTGTGTGAACGCAGAAAATCACGAGGAGTTTCACCTGGATACTCCAAGATGACTGCTGCCGTCCAATTATTGAGCGCTGTTACGATCCATTGGCACAGGCTAAACAAAGAAGGAGGCTTTATAGCTACACATATCGAGAGAGCGGTTATATCGGTTTCGGTGGTGGCGCGCGGCGGATGAGTGACGTTACAGCTGCCACGTGAATTCCTTCGTTTCAAAGTCAAAGACGCGCACACGACACGCACGGCAAAAAAGTTGCAGTGAAGGCAGTATTACAGCTATCGCTTTTAATATTTCACCTACTGTTCATTCATTCCACTGCACACAAACAATATATCCTCTCGCAAAAATATGAATTAGGGCACAATTACTTAGCTGCCGAAAAAAATTTTAATGTCCTGACACAGATTTCATCTCATCTGGGTGGCTAGCGGCAACAACCAGAAGTTCAGTAGAGGGGAGGGGGGGGCCTGGGAGATATATCTGGGATGATGAGGGGGCTGGGGTGATGAGCTGGGATATATATCTAATGATATAGTGAATTTTCGTTGTTCTTCTCGAAATTAGGTTCTTTTCGGTGACTTGAAGACGTTTCAAATTGCACCACAGGCGCGCCCCGTCCAAGACGGTGATCAGAGACGACTAAATATGGATAACGACACTTGAGATTTACAAAGAGAATAACTTAAGTTTATATACAAAACTTAGCAATATTTACAGCAAGGTTAGGCAAAAGATACATGGATCTGGCTAGCTCTGCCTAGCCGAAGATGTACACATCAAGCCATAGCTCACAACATCCGACTGGTCTCTCGGGCTTGGTTTTAAGCTCTCCGTGTCCAGCCCACATTTCAGTTGCGTCCAATCGCCACGAACTTCAACATGATTGGTTCGTGACCACGTGCAACTTCAGCAGTGTGAGTGAAACCCTTTCCCCACAACGAAAGAAAGAAAAACACAAAACACAAAATGTCACATGCTGCCCACATTCCACTGTACACCTTGCCGCGTTCTCGCGTCAAGATCATCAAAGCAAATGAGCAGGGTCGTTAGCGGACCGCCGCCGTCTCGCGCCCCCGCTCTTCCTAGAACTTGCAAAGTCCGTGACCTCCGGCTTAGCGGCGGCGCGACGAAAAGACGCCCGGTCAATCGGTCCTCCCGCGGACGTACGTCTTCCCCTTTGTTCAACGTTCCCCATCACTCTTCCCCCGGCGCCGAATGTCACCTTTCTGTCTGGACGCGGCGTGTCTATGAACGGACGTTTCAACCGCGACGGCGGTGTCGTGTCGGCTCGTATGAAAAGCATACTGCAGGTATGCACAAAGCAGCTTAACTTCTCCCTCTTGGGGACTCGATCGCCTGTCAGCCGCCCGGTGACACTTGTCACTCTAATGGCTTTCCCTGCTTTATCCGGTGATTCGCGGCGCCTTCTCGTCTGCATGCAGCTAGCACCAATTCATGCTACAAGCAAACCTACCACGAGGTACTGAGTACATAGCCGCTAATCCGGGGGTGCCTAGCGATACCTTACAGATATAAAAACAGAAACCAGGTAAAGTCGACAGCACTGCTGCTTAAAATACTACTATTTTGATTACTGGTGCGAGATTATGCACATAGAGACATATGCGCAGTAAGCAACGGAAAAAAAGACTACGTGGCCGTATTGCGATAATTACGTGAACCGCACTGCAAATATGCATTTCAATTTCAGCAACGTCGTACAAAAACGTTTCAGCTCCCTATAGTGAGAAATAGTTTGAAAAAACTTACGAAATGTTTCTACAAAAATGTGCGGCTTAAGACGCGCAGGACCTTTTACCATGTAGGACGATCTAATCGCGAAACGTTTGAGTCTGGACAGAAGCATCCACGTATAAATGCAGAAATAACGAACCTTCATTTATATTTTATATGCCACTTTAAACGTGTCTCAAAGCTTCTTGTGAGCAGCACCGAACATGCGCTGTTGATCCATATAGTTGTCATTATAATGCTTCCATTAAAAAGAAAAATAACGCACTGCATGACTTTAAAGTCAATCTTAATTGACATCGTTCTTAATAAACATAAAAGAAAACTCGTCAGGTTTACAATGTGAGTGCATAAATTCAACTTTAACATTTGAGTGAAATCAGACAATGCACATATGAGATCAAACTAGATGTCAGGTGACGCTTGTTTTCAAAAGCCAGTTGAGTTTTTCCGACACTGTGAAGCCGTGCAGCTTTACTACGCAGTAAAAATTTGCAACATAAGTTTTATAAAGGTAGTTTAACAAGACTTGAAGTTGGGCTAGCGCGTGTCCTGTGTCTTCTTCTCTTGTGTGCGTCTTCCCGTGCGCTTTATCTTCAGTCAAATAAGCTTTATAGTTTTCTGTAAGCATTTTGCGTGGCCTGAAATATTTATTCTGTGTTTTCCACTACAGAAGCATACAATATAAACCTCTACGACACCATCACAATTATATTGATTGTTACTTAAAAGTTCTGAAAAAATGAGGACAATATGTTAAAAGCTATTAGCCATAAAATATGCAAAAAGTTTTGTTGATTGTTTTCATAGAATTTGGAGTGATAGCAGCTAACTCAACGGCATGACGTGGCATTTCATTTTAGTTGCGGTGAATTTCTCCCCTGCTAGATTAATGCATGATCTACGTAGAAGACATCACAGTAAACACCTACCTGTATTTGTGCAACCACCGCTTCGACGCCAATAACTCTGGCACTGGCGTGCTTTTAAGTAGTGGTGTTAGGGCATAGCCTCTTGTCTTTCCACGTCCCGTCATGCGCTACGAAGCGGCCGTTCATGAGGGTTATCTATTACTCTTGGCTGCGAGAGCCGTTCTGTGAGACGCGCCAAAGACTATAGGCGTTCGATACGGTGGAGCAGTTTTCTGCAGTGAGGAACTCGCATCGCAATACTACCTTTTCATGATCCGCGCTTTGACATGTTTGGCGATCTGCGCATGCCATTCTTTTCATGCGATGCGCGCGCCTTATTACGGAGAAGCACCGTCCTCATTCATTAATGGCGCCAAACCTCTAGTTTTGTCGCTCTACACCAAGTGGCGTTTGAAACTAGATCACCCAACCAGCCACTCGGGCTACCTAACGCTTGGTGTAAAAGATGGCCCGAAATCGCCACGAGGCGCATTCAGTTTGAATTTTAAGCATGGCGCAGCCGCAAGGAGCAGGACGAGCACTAGAAAACTATTTTTTTTTGGTGGCGCTTGCCACAAGCGTTGGTATAATTGTGACACATATTATCATCGAGTGTTCTGAAGGACGTTTGTTTAAGCTTAAGGCACGTTTGTTTATGGGCCCACGAGTGTAATTCCGGGTTTATGAACGCTGCAGAACGATACCTTCGCATTGCAGGGCATTTTGCGGCGACTGCAGCTGCGTATAAAGTACTTCTTTGCCATCAGCAAATTTGTACATTCATTCATTTATTGCATCCTTAACGGCCCTTTTTGGGCATTAGATAAGCAGGATGAGGGGGAGAACAGTTTAAATACAAAGTGAAGAGAATGATGCACTGTTACCACAAACAAATACATTCCACAAAAATAACAAAAAATAGAATACATGTGAAATGTTACATTCAGTTGTAATCAATACATAGTAATATCACGGTAATATCATAGTAATATCATGAAATACATAGTTATAATCAATACATAGGCCATAGGAGGCAGGAGCAAGAAGAAAAATAAAATGGTACGAGTCAAAGCACTGGAATGATCTTTCATTTTTTGTAATGTTCGATTAGTGCATCGCTGAATTTTGCAGCGTCACACTCGTTTACAATGTAGTATGGTAGTTGGTTCCAATATTGTATTGCTGTAGGTATAAATATTTTATTGAAGACTGTTGTAGAACCATGTAAACGCTGAACACTCAAGGAATTAAAGAGACGACTCGATGTTCTGGTCGAAGGTGGAAGTAATGAGACACGTAGGTCAGGGAAGTTGTGACATAATTTATGTAAGAGGCAGAGATGTGAGACTTTTCAACGGTTCTCAAGTGGTAGCAGGTTGAGTGTTGATTCAAAAACAGTGATACTGTAGTTTCTATCATAATTTGAGTGGATATAACGTGCTGCGTGGTTCTGAATAGCTTCTAGGGTGTTAATTAAGTACGCTTGATGAGGGCTCCATATCGAAGATGCATATTTAAGTTTGGTACGTATGAACGTTTCATATGCTAATTTAAGGACAGAAGGAGCGGCCAAGTATAATGACCTTTTGATGAAGTCGAGTGATTTGGATACATAGGCTGCTAATTTTAAGTTGAGTTCGGACCAGATTAAATTTCTGGAAATTGTGACTTCGAGGTATTGGTTGCATTGGACTTGCGTTAGGGTGTTTGGAAGCAACGAATAAGTTCAAGTGAGGTTTGAATTTTTGCGGCATACTTGCATGTATTGGAATTTTGAAATGTTTAGCTGCATAAGCCGATCAAATAATCATCGTTCAATTATTTCCAAGTCGTTCTGGAGTGATAATTGATCATGGTTAGAAGCTATGCTGCGATAAAGAATGCAATCACCTACAAAGAGGTGAATATTGCACGAAATACCAGAAGGAAGATCATTAATGAAGATAAGAAAAAGGAAAGGGACAAGGACTTATCCTTGCGGTACACAAGAGAGTACTTTAGTAGGACTTGAAGGACGACTTTCAATTACTGTATTCTGAGAACGATCTATTAGAAGACCGTGTATCCATGCTAAAATTATAGGGTCAATGGACAGACCAGAAAGTTTAACCATACGACGATGGTGGGGTACGTGATCGAAAGCCTTAGAAAAGTCTAAAAAATGATGTCAGTTTGTAAGGAAGAGTCCAGATTTAAGTGAAGATCAGTTCTTAATTCAAAAAGCTGCGTTTCGCAGGAGAGACCGGGGCGGAAATCATGCTGCTTCATGCAATAGAAAGAGTTATGATCTAGATGCTATGCGACTTGGGAAAAATTTACGTGTTCCAGAAATCTGCAGGAATTGCATCTCATGGAAATGGGGCGATAATTGCATGGGTCTGCTCGGGTAACAGCCTTGAACACGGGCACACTTTTTCCAATCCTTAGGTAGTTCATCCTTTGATACAGACTGTTCAAATATTACTTTCAGGAATTGACTGGAAATGTCTTTAGGACATTAGGGCAATTTCGCAGGTATTCCATCAGGCCCAGGTGCATTCGATGTTTTAAGATTGTCAGTTATTTTTATAATACCATCTGCTGTAAAGCAAATTGGAGGCATCTGTGAAAATTTTGAATCCGGAAAATATGCATGTCCAAAAGGTGGGGGGGGGAGGGGGTTCGTGGGGGAAAACTGATGAAAAATACGAATTCATGATGCCTGAATGGTGTTCATTGGGAACAGATGATCCGCCTTGGTGCAAGTTCAAAGAGAATGCAAGTTCAAAAATACACTGTGAAGCTCGTCAACAAAAGAACGATCGCAACCAGGCGCGCAGTAGTCATTATTACTGCTAGCTAGAAGTAATAATGACTGTAATTGACGGCAGGAATATTCGGACACACATTATTTCGTGGCTGCAATTAATTTTGAGAGGAAATGAGGGTACACTAGATTTTACAAAAGCAACCACAACACTTCCCCTGCGCCCCTTCTTGTCAACCTATGAATGGTGAAAACATTGTCATCATAAAGTAGCTCGCGGTTTTCGATGTCAGAACTTAGCCATGATTGCGTAAAAATGGCGATGTAAGTGTTGTTATCACTTTGGGTAAACAACTGCGGATGTTTGCAAGCATAACTGCCATGGTGTTATCAGAAGTCTTTTTATTCCAAACGGTTGAGTAGAGAGGACGAGGGGAAAGCGCAGGCCTAGCTGCCGGCGATTACCGCTATAGCTTGTTCTCTAAAACGGAATCTGATTCGGCATCATAAAAATACCGGTTTTCGTCAATGAGAAGTTTATCGAAGCGGATCTTGTACTTGCCACCATGTTCTGGGCAAAAGCGTACAGCTTCTAACGGGCTAACCGGACACGTGCTGATTAGTCTTATCGAATTGAGTTGTCTGAATTTTTTAGCTTTTGGGTAGAGGAAAATAGTTTTGCTTATTTTTAAAGTTAGCAGATTAGGCAATAATACGGCGGTTTTTCGGGGTTTCAAAAGGCCCTCTCTGTGAGCGCGTTCATGCGCGCTCTCAATGATAGTTATGTCTATTTCCTTTGAGCAGACATTACATACCATTCAGGTTGTGTCCAAGTAGAACGAGAGGAAGAAGATGGTTTGCACGGTATGAAGAAGAAACATTTCACCCCAAAGAGCCGAGCACAAGGCCGGGGGAAAGCTTGTACCCATTGAAATGCCGGTGGGTACCCGGCGGCACCAGGGATCGAACCTGGTACCTCCCGAACACGAGGCGGATTCTCTACCGCAATGCCACGCTTCGGTAGCTATGACCCTTTTCCCAAGCATTTAACCCCAAAGAGCCGAGCACCAGGCCGGGGGAAAGCTTGTAACCATTGAAAAGCCGGTGGATATCTGGCGGCACCGGAGATCGAACCTGGTAGCTCCCGACCACGAGGCGGATGAAAACAAGGGCTACATAATGGGCTTTTGCCGCGCGAGGCGGACTTTTTGTTGTCCGATGGCGGAACGGATCACTGCCACATCGGAGCAACGAAGATAAGTCCACTTGTCGAAACGTTGGCTCATTTGCGAACTGAGGCGTACCCCATTTACCATTCTTCAGTTCTTCATAGGTTATGTCCAAGGCATACGTACTATGGTAGCGAAGGTACAAACATGGGGGCTCATGGGACTCCAGCGTCCAATGAAAACTGGGGGACCACGACATTGAATGACGTCAAGCATACGTTTACTTTGGCGCCAATTATAAACATGTATTTTTATGAAACTGCCGCATGGCATTTACGAGCCTGCATGTTTTGAAGGTTGTTGCCTTTCAATGCGCGCCAACATTTGCCATATGAAAAGACTTGTTTCTGTTGTTTACATCCATGTTGATAAGCAGTTGTTTCAGCACAATAAAAGTGGTTTCCAAAAGTGGCGGCATAGAAAGGCAGCAACACTTCCAAACATAAACCAAGGACGCAAATTTATAATGCAAATGTTGTTGCAAATCATCCAGATATTTTGGTCATGTACTTTTTCCCGCAGTAGAGCAAGGTGTGGTCCAGAAACAGTGGTGCAACCGCACAGCCGTGCCCAGTTCCTTGCCCATTTCGTAGCATAGTGTACCAAGTGTACCAAGTGTACAATTATGGACTTCACAACCAAGCAAATACAGCAATAATGTTAAAAACTAAAAAAATGACTGTCGCAGACAGCACGAAAAGTAGTGCTGTTTAAGCAGGGTAATCCGTTCAATGATCACAGCCGAAGCATGACAAATGCTTGTTTCCAGAGTGCTCGCCAAGGTACACGCTACAACATAAAAGCGGCACTTCTCACAAGAAGATCACGCTTGCCAGTCAGTGTCTCAGCGACACAAATGTGCGCCCTTTTGCGTTTTTACGCAATAATTTGTTGATCCCCCAACCCTAACGCCTTCCACTCTCTCACTGCCCAGCTGCACCCCTGTGACCGCTTCACCCTGTGCGGTCCGCACCCCCCTTCGCGACGCCACTGCTTTGCATTCACTGCTAGGCGAGCTTGACTAATTTCAGTCATGGCTCTGCTTCTAGGTTTAGCAGGGCGGGGGGGGGGGGGGGGTAACCGGGGCTGGCCTGGTTGTCTGACGAAGAGTACCGTAGCGGCAGTAGGAATCAACGGAGGTCGATGTGTTGGCTGAGAGAAAGATATGCGCATAGAGGCAACATATAGAGAAAAAGTGTCGTAAAACATCACCAGATATCAAACATGTACAGAAAACAAGGCTATGACGGCTGCAATTGAAAGAAAAAGTACATGAATAAAGGCACATCAAAATACACGTGGAACATATAGCACTGGGACGACTCTTCATATTTAAATTATTCAGCTGAAAGAATATAGAAGATTTCAAGGCAATGGTCCAGACAGCTTTAGCATCAACAAACGTGCTTAATATAGAAGCAATAAAGCATACAATGAATCTGTGTACAACCTCCAGACATGCTTC
The DNA here is from genome assembly GCF_055883805.1 of Amblyomma maculatum. Taxonomy (NCBI): domain Eukaryota; kingdom Metazoa; phylum Arthropoda; class Arachnida; order Ixodida; family Ixodidae; genus Amblyomma; species Amblyomma maculatum. The sequence goes on from NC_139345.1 coordinate 134,486,369, forward strand.
TTATCAGCAGCCAGAATTTGAAACAATTACGATCAACCTGAAGAACACATAAAATACAGCTTATAGTAAGGTTGGCGGACGTAGCAGGCTATACCTAAACGGGCAATGTCTCTATAAAAGCTTCCAGCTTTGCAAGGAAGTTTCAGCTTTGCAAGATGCAAGATTAAAACCTTTATAGACACAGGAAAGGAAATCCCGCCATTGAAGTATTAAATACTCAGTACATGTAGGAAGGGGGGGGGGGGGGGGGAGGGGGAACAACTTTTGACACCTTTTAGCACTTGCTTTTACAGGCCTTCCTGTTAACTTATGCACAACTTAGGAATACAAGGTGAGTACTGCCGGCTACTAAATATTCTCGAAAACATGAAGCCTAGTTCGCACGAAATTCTTCAGCTATGTTAACAGGCGAGAGCCATCCGAAAAATTTGTTGTGGTTTGACTCTGGTTAAGCCTAGTTGAATTGCGATAGCACCGGCGGAAGCTTCTTTTTCCTGCTACATTATTCCTCTATCACGCCCTATCAGCGTAAGGCCTACATAATTGGGGACACTTAAGTTATTTATATGAGGGCATGACATGAGAGCGTAAGCTACCAGCCCAAATATAAATGAAAAAGGTTCAATGCTGCTGAACCGAATGAGGAGTGAAAGTTTAGCGGCCGGAGACCGAGCGCTCGTCTTCTTCTTCGCGGCTATTCAGTCAAACATGGGCCTTCCCGGAACGACGCTACGGGTCGAAATCTGGCGCCGTATTCCTATCGCAATAAAAAGCTATGAAGCTAGAAGCAGATGACACTGATAAGAACTCCCTCACGGGTGAAAGTAAGGTGGGAAGTGATGTAGTAAGACACCGACGGTTGAGTGCCCGCTGCCGCAATGTGCCACAGAGCCTCGCTTCCTCACTTAGGCGATAGCGTGGCGATATTTTTTAAGAACTTTTAAGAATGCTTTAATAAAATACCTTACCTTATTCACAAGCAAAGTTATTAAAATAGCTATTTTTTGATGGTGGTTTGTATATTTTAATTCGTAGTAATATAATTTCTTAACTTCAATGTTTGGAACCCCGACATGTGGCTAGGTTGTGGTACCGCTAAACCGCTTTCGGGCCCAACCTTGGCCACCCCTCTTCTTTCGCCATCTTGTGCCCATGCTTCGTCACTGGCATCAGGAATTTTAAATAACCCCAGGTTAGATCGGTGAAGACGGCTTTCCGCGTCATTTTCTACTTTTTCTAATGCGTCTACACGCAAAAAAGGCTACCCACATGGTTCTCAATGTTTTTCTGAGCTGAACGGTAAATGTAAGTTCTGAGAGTACAGAATTTCGGGCGCCTTCAATTTGGGCTGTCGCATTAGCAATTGATTCAAGTGACACACCTGCGCTATTTTCGTCAGGTCCGGGATTGAGTTCGTTGTCACCAGATACGAGAAGCCGTACAGAACACGCGTTGAGCGAGGTCCAGAATACTTAGCATGTTAAAAGACGGCAGAAATCCCTCGGGTCTGGGGGGCACGACACCGGGAAGAAGAACGGATCACTAGTGGAAGCGCAAGCAGCGTGTGGAAGGTAACTGACCTGAATTGAAAAGGGCATGTTCGTGACCGTATCCTCAGCGGCGTCGTGCCCCAACTGGTTCCAAGGTGTCGGTGGCTTTTCTTGTCTTCAAGTAACGCTTCCTTCGCAGAACGCGGAGTTAGCTTTCCAGACAAATGATTGGTAGAGTGCTGATAATAGTGCGCGGGAAGTGGCTTCAGCTTCAGGATAATTATTTGCCCGTAGGCTCCGCGCAGATCTGCTGCGGTGGCCAACCGGGAAATTGTTGACGCTGCCGTTGAACTTCAACGTGATGCTCCATAGGGTAGCCTGCATTGAAAAGGGCATGTTCGTGACCATATCCTTTGCGGCGTCGTGCATCCACAAATTATGCTCTTCCTGCCATAGCCTAATCGGCTGTTGCAGTTCAGAATGCAAGAGCAGATCGTGCACTTTGCTACATCCCTATCGGCTGAGAACCTGGTGGGGAAACCAGAGGTTGTTCTTGCCGACACTTTGTTGTCAAATAAGCGGATGAATCTAACTGGCCGCTGAAGTTGAACTGAATGCGTGAACCCTTTTCAGGTAAATTTCCGATTATGCAAGCAGGGATTGTTTTTGGGGTGGTGCTTTATCACTGTGTATGGCGCATGCTTGTAACAGTGGCTTATGTGCCATAAAGCCTCATATAACTGTTTCTTTGTCATTCTAGTCAACCTACCAATCTTTTGCTACGCTCATGGTGCTCGAGAGGCGACGCGTGTCTATCTGTTAAAAAACAAATATAGTTATATAGAAGTAAGAAGCGGCAAGAGGCATTTTACTAGGCTTAAAATTATGCTTCGAACTAAACAAAGAATTCTCAATTAAGTGTTGCCGTGTTTTATAGCTGGCACAGAACGCAAATTATCTGCGCGAGTGCCATTTCTTCTTACGAACGTCAGCAGAATCGGCGTAAATATTTGTTCTCTAAATAGCGTGCTGCCACCAGGAGTGAAAACTCATATTTAGTAACTCTTTGCCAACTAGTCCAATTAGCCTTTCTAACACACTAGTGACCGCTATCTCGACACAGCATGACCACCGGCGCAGCACTTTTTTTCTTCCGTGATGGCCTTAGCGACGGTCGGCATCCTTTGAATTTAGTTGCTATGTATGACCAGGCATCGATAATACATGATGCGATGACTATGGTCAAGTTGGTGTAGAAGGGTGGAAGTAGGAAAGAAAAATTTGAGCTGATTTATGAACGATTAGGATTGTGATAGCCACATAAACTGCAATTACATGCGCAACAAACAGAGAAGGAAGTGGACGTAAAAGTTTTGAAAAACTAAGAATGACGGAGTAGTAGAAAAGGTCGGCGGAAGGAAGGGATGGTAACCAGAAAGAATGAATTTCGGTTGGCTACCCTACACTGGGGAATGGGAATAGGGGATTAAAGGGAAAGAGAAAAGGAGAGGAGGTGAGAAAGTCATAGTCTGTCAATCAGGCTAATCTCTCTTAAAAAGCGAAAAAGTGCCTTGTAGGCCTTGAGCGCAGTTGAAGTGTGACCATGGTCCCAAGATCTTCCCTTCCGTTAGAGGGTGAGCGTCCAGACGATCCAATGCAGAGCGCAGCGTACGTCGTTCAGTTGCAAAAACAGGACAATCACAAAACAGGTGCTCAATCGTTTCGTCAACGCCACATCGTTCACACGCAAGCCATCCAATCAGGAAGGTGTATTTGTTTGCGACAGCAACACCAAGCGATAGGCGGCACAGTAATGTTGTTTCACGACGTGTTGTGCGGTGGCGAATACGCAGGCGCAGTCCGGGGTCCAATGCCTTGAGGGGACGGTTGGAGAACTATCCGGTGTTCCACGCTGAATGTGTCAGCTCTACAGCCAAACAGTGAAGCCCGCTCGCTGCGTCGGCCCTCGTTAATGAAATTTGGACTGGAAGTCCGTCATTGTGGGCAGAACGGGCAGGTCGTCCACCTGGTTATTTCCTGCAATGCCACAGTGTCCTGGAACTCACTGGTAGATGTTTTCGTGGCCTTTTAATATTGTGCCGTGGTGCAGCGTACGGAAATCTGCAACTAGTTGTTCATATTGTCACGGGTTCTAACGCTACCCGGACGGCATTCCAGAAGGACAGGGTCAAAGGACGGGGTTGAGGCACAGGAGGCAGAGAGCAGGCGCCTGACCAGGCAAAAGCAGCGGCGTCCCAGAACCACGCGCACTCCGCAGAACTTCTTCTCCCTCCAGAACTGATACGGCTAGCGCGGGTTAGTGTTGCGATACCTCGAGCAACACCAAGACCCCGTTCAAGATGCAGCTGAGCACTTCCTTCCAACAGAACTTCGCCAGAAGCAACGTGGTCGGGCGTGACAGGGAGAAATACGCTAGATTGGGGCGGTACGGTTACGTGCTCCGCCAAGACGCGTGCCGTGCAAACTTGGGGCTTTGCGCCGAGGTATATCGAGGTTGACAAAGCGTGAGGCGGCGGTCGGTAAAGTCGATTACAGCGCTGCAATCACTCAAAAAAATCCATGCCGAGAATAATGTCTCTGGAACATTTCGATAGTACAACAAAGGTAACCGGGCACCTGAGACCGTTAATCTCAATAAGAGCAGTGCATCTGCCGATTGGTCTCACGAGGTGGCCTCCAGCGGTTCTGATATGGGGGCCATCCCACTGCGTCGTTACTTTGCGAAGTCGGCGGCATAGCTCCCCACTCATAACAGAATACTCTGCACCGGTGTCAACGAGTGCCGTCACGTCGTATCCGTCGATCACAACATCGAGGTTATTGTACACTGTGGCGCGACGGTCGTCGGAAGCTCCGTCGGGGAGTTCGTCGTGAAATTCGTCAGAAAGCTCGTCGGAAAGCTCGGTGGGAAGTTCGGCGAGAAGTTCGGCGCGAAGTTCGTCGGGAAGGTCGTCGGGTTGATCGTCGGTTCGCGTGGGGGAGCGGGGCGAAAAACGTGGAGGCTCTTTAACAGGAACGGGTTCGGCAACGTCACCTCCAGACATCGCCGGGCTTAGGTTTCCCGATGAGGCGACAGGCTTTGCCGTCGATTGCTGAGAAGGGGAGAATCGTACCGGCGGGACGGTGTCGAGCGAAGTTTGCGACGTGAAGACCGGTCGGGTGGTGGTGAAAGGAGCAGATAATCCGCGATGTCGCGGGGTTGCTCGCCGAACTCCGGGCGGGGAGCATTCCGCTGGAAACCGCGAAGACCAAGCTCGCGGTAAGGGCAGCGACGGTAGACGTGGCCTGCTTCTCGGCAGTGTAACCATCGTGGGCGTTGGTCGGTAGTCCTCCACGCGTCAGCCTTGCTCATTCATTGCTGCTGCGGACGAAGATCGTACACAGGGATACTGGGTTGTGCAGGCAAGTACTGAAGGCAAGCAGGCGGCGGTGGTGGCTGCTGCGGCGGCGGGCGACTAGAAAGGAACGCGTACGTCTCAATGGGGTGAGTAGGTGAAGAAGCATCCGAGCACTGTTGATAAAGGGCACGTTGTACTTCTTCGCGGACAGCATCCGTGAGGGCGCAGGATGCCCTACCATCAGCAGGTGGAAGCAGCTGCCGTATTTCCTCGCGTACAACTTCGCGGATGATCTCGCGTAGGTTTGCGGTATTGAGGGAACCAACAGGAAAGCTAGCAGCTGAAAGGTTTGAAACGCTGGGACCTCCAGCAAGGCGAAGATAATGGTCCGCTCGCGTAACCAAGGCTCGCTCGATGTTCGTCACCTCATTTACAAATTGTGCCACTGTAGTCGGCGGATCAAGAATAAGCCCGCCGAAAATGTCACTCTTGACGCCCCGCATGAGTGCACGCACCTTTTTTACCTCGGTGGCACGGGGGTCGGCACGGGAGCTAAGTCGTAGGACGTCTTGAACAAAACTCGTTACAGTTTCGTCGGGTCATTGTACTCTTGTTTGCAGAAGGTCTTCTGCTCGCTGTCGCCGATACTGATTGGCGACGTACGTCGCAGCTCTTCCTTACAGGTGTCCCAGGATGTAAGGGAGGCCTCGTGGTTTTCGAACCAGTGCCGAGCCGTACTGTCCAGGCAGAAATACAAATTCTGAAGACAGTTTTCGGCATTCCAGCCATTGTGGCGGGCCGCACGTTCGTACTGCTCCAGCGAATCCTCCACATCTTCGGAGGCATCGCCATGGAACGTGGCAGCCGCTCGAGGAGCCATCGGTAGGTACACTACGGACGGTGCGGGAAACGAGTCTGTCTGTTGACATTGGGTCGTGGTACTCCGGGCCATTGCAAGTAGTGAAGAGCCTGAGTTTGGTAACAGACCAAATTCAGGAGCAAGCCCTTGAAGTCGCCGGCTGGCACGTATCTCGGCCTTCTCGTCGAAGGGGCGGCGGCTGAGACTTGGGGGCGAACTCAGAGTAGCGGGTTTTGAGGGGCTGTGCTGCATTTACCACGTACCCCCACCACAATGTCACGGGTTCTATCGCTACCCGGACGGCAGCCCAGAAGGACCGGGTCAAAGGACGGGGTTGAGGCACAGGAGCCAGATAGCAGGCGCTTGACCAGGCAAAAGCAGCGGCGTCCCAGAACCACGCGCACTCCGCAGAACTTCGTCTTATTCTCCCTCCAGAACTGACACGGTTAGCGCGGGTTACAATATCAACCATGGCGTAGTGTCGCTTGCATGCCTTGAAGCGCTGCTTTGGAGTCAGTAATAACTGACCATTCTTGGGGTAGTTCCTGGCTGATGTATTCGACTGCAGCGCGAAGGGCAGCTAGTTCCGCGCCAGTCGAAGAAGTGAGATGTGCAGTCTTTAGTTTTATCAAGACGGGCCTAGCCGGTACTATCACTGACCCCGCGGAGCTAGCTGAGGTAACTGAGCCATAGGCGTACACATTTATTCGGCGATTATGCCTAGAGTGAAGGTTATTCAGCGTGATTTTTGCAAGGCAAGCATTGGTACCCCGGCTTTCTTCTTTATGTCAGGAATTGATAGGTGAATCTGAGGTTCATGTAGGCTTCATATGGGTGCGCCTGTCTTCAAGCAGGGATCAGCTGCAAGGGAAGATAAGTGCAGTAAACTTCAATGCTTTTGTTCCAGGGTCTATACAGCAACACAGGCAGTGACAGGATGTTCCCTGGCTAGATGTACAGTTGCTGCCTTTTAGGTGCATTTAGGCAAACGGAGACAGCTGAGGAGAGCTTGCGCTTGCAACTTTGGAGTCTCCGAATGTTCGTCTTCGTGATTCTGCTGAATATCGAAAGGCTGTACCAAATGTACCCCATAAATAATGATCGATAATGTAGCATCCAGCGCACTGATGCGCCGCATGACTTCCCCGAGGAAGGAGAGAACATGGACAATGGCAAGTAGTCTCCTTTTCATGTCTTTCAGATGTGGGTTCCCCGAAAGATTCCTGTCGATGGCAACTCCCAGGAAGCGATGGCTTTTTTAATAGAGAATGGCGTTCCCGTTTATAAATATGGTATATTATGACATTGGTTTTCGTGTGAAGGCCACAAGAGTGCATTTCTCACTTGAAATGCTAAGGCCATGCAAATGTAGGTAAGACGTCACGATTGATGTTGCCATTTGAAATCTCGCACAGACTTGAGGACGCGTCACACTTGAGGCCCAAATGCAGATATCATCAGCATAGATAGACATCTGAGCAGATTGTGGCAGCAAATCGACCAGGCCGATGACAGCAAGGTTGAATAGGGTTGAGCTCAACACCCAACCCTGTGGGTCTTCGGGTGTGCACCGGTGTACAGAGGTTGGTCCGTCCTGAGTCTGGATAAAAAGTGACCTCTCTAATAAATAGCTACGTATTCAGCTTAACACATACGGCCTCCAATCTCAGCGGTTTGCAATACTTCCATAATATCCTGATGTGTAATGTCGTAGGCGCCCTTATTGTCCAAAAACAATGCCGCAGTTAAACTTTTCAAATTTGTTTGCACCTGAATGGATATAACCAGGTCAACCACGTTGTCGATAAACGAACAGACACGTCGAGAACCGGACATAATGCTTGGATACATTTGGTATCTCTCCAAGTACCACTCAATGCGCGTGAGCAGCATTTGTTCAGTAACTTTGCCGACACAGCCGGCAAGTGCTAGCGGACGATATGATGAAAGCTCGAAGTGTGATTTCCCGGATTTCAGCAGTTGAATGAGCCGGTTGGTCTTAAAGTCTCTGGGAACTGTGCCGTCGCACCATGACTTGTTGTAAATATCCAAAAGAGCCCAAAACGCCTCCTTGCCAAGGTTAGTAAGCGCGTCGTAGGTAACACGTCGATTACCTCTGACGGTCACATACTTCATACTGAAGTAACCAAGCAAGTTAAATGAAGTGCTCTTAGAAAGCAGCTGACAAGGCGCTTGATTTCAGCTAGTTTGCTGATGTCAAGGCACACATGGATGTGTACAGCGTCCCAAATGAATGGAAAGCTTGCCTTTTGCTACCCGGACTAAATAAAAAGGCTAGGGTAGTGCTCGTTTGGCTCCTCATGAAGGAGCGAACAATATACAGCTATTATAGAAGGTATTCTAAACGACTAAACTGGTCAAAAGCCTCGTATAGGCGCATGTTTAACCACTAAAAATAATGGCACAATAAATCATGGGAACTGTTTCAAAAATGTCTCCGGAATTATTTTACCTGTTAATAAAACAGCTACAAATTTCCTTAGGTATAAGTTAGACTACCTATAACGTCGGTTGAACATCCGGAAAAGCTGGTAGTAGTAATAAAGTAAATGTGTTAAGCCCAGAGGCCGTTGACTTTGTTATCCAAAATGAGTACACTGGAAAAGTATTGCACCCCTAGTGGCCCCCTCGACTCACAATGTGACGAAAGACAGACCGGTAAAATTCTAAGATAACTATGGGATGGTCGTGAAATGGCAGTGCGACAAGAAATATGAAAGAAGAGCCACTGTCTCGTCTTTGGTGTGGTATGACGATGCAGGAAAGTCGGTTCCATATGCCAGGGCAAATAGGCAATGGCAAATCTATGACCTTACTTATGATCTTTTCCACGAGTTCTCAAAACGGAGACCAGAGCAGGTGAACCGCGGGCTAACGACAATAGATAATAAAGGATTGGTAGTGCGGTTTAGGAGGGCAAACTTTGAGAAAACATCTGCGTTGGAGGAAAATAATTCATGTCCTCATCAGGATCGCACTGGGTTGTGTCAAGGCCAAATTCTTTGGGCTCTTGGCTTCAGGAGCAGCGGCCAGTGCCATCAGACGGTCTGCTCTGGGAGACATTCAGCTATTGGCGTTTTAAAAATAAATTTAACAAGTGTGTTTGCAGATTAAGTGTTGCGGAATTGGTAATGTGCCCTTGAAGCACTTAGGCACACCTAAAAAGGTCGGTGAGCCGTAGCTGGAACCAATGTTGTCTGCGTTGTTACAGGCTAGCCACGAGGATGACCTTGTCAGCTCAGACATGCAGGTATAGTTGCCGGGAGAGAGAACCACAGTGACAGCTGCTCTGGTTGTGATCTCCCCCGCCTCGGTGGTGGTGGAAAACGGCTGTTTTTGTGGCGCACGTGTTTCCCTCCCTCTCTTTTTTCTTTCATGTCTATTTTCTCTTATGTCCGCACAAGGCAGCGGAGGTGGCTCAGCTACAGAGCCAGTAGCACGCCCGTGCATTTTCTCTTCTTTCTTCCTACAGCCACAACAACGACAACAGCCACTCAGATTACATTCACCAACATTAGCGATGATTAATCATGCGGAGACACCGTGGGCGCCGCGGCGTCTCAATCTCACCTCGGTACCGCCACGACAGCTCCGCGTCTCAATCGTGAATGCCACCACTTCACTACAGGAGCCCACCCGCACCCAGCTACGGATTCATCCCACCAATAACACGTGCACAATGAGCACGCCACACCAGATCGAAGCTCTTATGCAGGTGCAAATCACCAACATTCATTACTAAGGCACCAACTAGGCCGTAGCAGCCTGTATCAATCCCCTGGACGGCGCAGTGAGAAGGGTGATCACGAATGCCTACTGGAATGAAACCCCCAGGGAGGTACTGGATGGTCTCATGAACAGCCATACCCGTGCTCCAATAGCTGATGCTCGACGCATGGATGCCACTCGACAAATATTAATAATCTTTAGAGAAGGACCGGTTCCTCGCACCGTTCTTTATAGCGGGGGACTCTACCGGTGCACACCTTACAGAGGCCACATGGACGCTTGCATTAACTGCAGACAACCAGGCCTCAGGACAGATGTGTGCAAGCTGCTACTTACGAATATCTGCCCGAGATGTGGCAAATCGCATCCCAAGGAAACTATCCCTTCCAGCACTCCTGAATGCATATTATGCGAAGAAGCACACATGACGGGCACGGGGAGATGCAAGGCTAAAGGGTGAAGGCCTACAACCAATCCTGCACCTCAGCACCTCTTTCGTAAGGAAAAGCCGCCTGGAGATGCTACTCGGAAGATAGAACTCAACGCCACTCCCTCCACGTTGCTTCGCAAAAGAGAGCGCACAAAGGACCCACAGAATATGTCATGAGCCGACCGAGCAGCTGGAGTCATCTCCAAACAAACCCCGCCCCCTCCCCCAGCCCCCCAGGAGGATTCACGCAACAAGAAACTCTGGGACTTGCGGGAAGAGATAAGCTGCCTTTCCTCGCTCATACAGACCCCACACCAACCCCCTCATCCAACCTCCTTTCCCAAGCCGACTCTCCCGCCTTCTCTCCAACATCCCCAACTACGCAACCGCCCACCAAAACGAAACACACATCGGAATCCCTACCAGTCACACATGATGACCTTGAGCGAGTTGACGCGAAATTTGAAGTAGAGCTAAAGGATTTAGAAGCCCGGGTACATTCCAAAGCGACTTCCTCTTCAGCCAACTTGAAAACAAAATTGACTCGATGTCCTCACTCCTCGTTCATACAATCGACATGAAAATGACCAACATAGACACTCGCATTCAAACCTCTGAGCACACGCAAGCAGTTATCCTGAAGCACGTCATCTCCAACTAACACCTCTTCATCCCTCGCAACCACCACCCCCTTCAACGCCTAGCGTACTTGACTCCCAATTGGTCCACTATGGCGGGACAGCAACTTAATTTACCCATTCTCCAGTGTGTTAGCATCAGTTTCTAGAAGGGAACGGTAGTTCAGGCAGTAGGGTTTAATCTCGGAGCGTTCAGAAGGAAAAGGAGGGCAATCCCAGAGTAGAGGATATTTGCCAAGAATGGCTCGCTTAGTGGCCTGGTTAGAGCAATGTGGATTGAGTGACGACCTAAACATTGAAGAATCTGTCTACTCCCCTTTATCCCCATCCATGTCCATGAGCCTTCTCATTCAATAAAGGACGTTCAATCAATCATTCTCTAGTGGAATCGCCGCGGCTTCCGGGGAAAACGCGCGCCTTTCCATTTACTCGTTCTCACCCTCATCCTGCAACCACAAATCATCATTCTCCAAGATACGGCCACTAGTGCATCAATGTTTAGTTTTATGCCCTGCCACTCAGATGCCACGGACAAACCCAGGGTGCCCACTCTTTTTCACCGTTCAATCACCCATCAAACACACACAATTAGCTTAGCGACACCCTGCGTAATCACAGAAATTACTCCTCACGCACACACAGCACCCTCCATCTTCACTGGGAATATATACCATCCTCGATCCCATCCAATGTCTTTTCCCAGGAGATGCTCTTGCGGGATCTCCACCAACTCGTTGGCAGGCACCCTCTCCTCATCGGAGGAGACTTCAACTGCCAGCACATCAACTGGGGGTGCAACTATACTAGAGGCCGTGGCCGACGCTTCTGGCTCCTAGTCCAGGAGCTGTGACTCACTACACAACAATTTCCACACACCCACGAGAATCGGCACCAGCGTCAGCATAGGCACCAGTCAGGACCTGATGCTCAGTCACTTCCTCAGTGGCGTCGCCTGAACAAGAATGTAACACACACTGGGAAGCGATCACTACCATCATTAGCATATCGCTCCCCTTTAAAGAATCTAGCTACACACACATCACTAACAAAATGGTGAAATGGGACGCCATCCGTGCATTGCGGAAGGACGACTCTAACACACCTATCACGGACATCGAAGAATGAGTAGAGTCGCTTATGACTGGCCGCACTGCAAACCCCGATACAACATGCTAAGGAGGTCTGCCGCTCTAATTTGGGGTAAGTTTACGACGGACTCGCCGCAAACTGTCCACCAAGCCAGCTTGGCAACTTCTGAGACATCTCATAGATCCGACACAGTCCAAATCCGCTACACGACACCCTGTTACACGCCTCATGCACACACACAACGGCGACCCGGACGATCTCCTCGACACACTACAGCGGGCATACACCTCACCCGGCACATCCGATCCCATGCCCCCTGCTCAAGAAAACCTAACCCGGAACTAGACGGTGATATTTAGGAAGCGGAGGTAAGAGCGGCCCTCCTGACTCTCCGCACGAATTCAACACCGAGACTTGACAAAATCCCCAATTCTATACTCGCAACCTGGATGACATATCATTCTCACAGATTAAAGTCTACTTCAACAAATCTGGATGGACAGCACCCTCTCCCAGTCCTGGCGACGCGCCAAGGTAATATTTAAGCCAAAAGAGAACAAGCCTCTTAAACAAGATAACCTGTGCCCTGTCTCGCTCAAGTCCCTCTGGAAACTTTTCGACCACGTGGCACTTGCGAGATTGACACTTCACATGGTGGACCTTTACTCACACAGCATGATGGGCTTCCGCCACAAACTCTCCGCTCAGGACGCCACGCTGCAGCTCACTGACATCTTTGACCAGGCTATTCCGGGTCACACAAAGGCAGTCCTGGCTTTGGATCTGTCCAAAGCCTTTGATCGCGTCGATCAGGCGACCCTTTCTCCCCTGAACATAGGTGTGCAGATGCACACTTATATTCAGGCTTTTTTAACGGACCGCATGGCTGAGATTTATTTTGGCCCCCTTGACTCCCCACCCTAAACTCTCAGAAGCGTCGGTACTCTGCAGGGGTCCATCCTCTCTATTTCCTATTCAACACCACTCTCATTCCCCTCGCCCGGAAACTGTCCACGATGCCTCATCTATGACATACCCTTTATGCGGACGACATCACACTGTGGACCACACACGATAGCGATGGCGACAAGAGGGTACATTACAAAGCGCCCCATCACTCATACAAGAACACGCCCGGAGCATTCGGACTATCATGCTCCCCAGAGAAGTCTGAGCTACCTATACTTCGCCTCACGGCCCGCGGATGCCCCACCACACCCATTGCCATATGGAACTCGATGGCCGTTCCGTCCCAGAGGTGAATACGCTCCGGGTTATGGGACTTCACATCTAGAACAATGGCAAGAGAACCTTAACTCTCAAGAAACTAAAGCAGGTGATAGGTGCGATATCGCACTTCATCCGTCGAGCTTCGATCAGTCACAGAGGCATGAAGGAGAACGACATATGTCGTCTAATTGACGCCTTCGTCCTCAGCCGTTTCTTATACACAGTCCTCTATCTCCGACTCAACGGGCAGGAAACGGACGCCTTGGACGTCATGTTGCGCACGGCGTTCAAGACGGCCCTAAATCCTCCTATCAATACTTCCACAGAACGCCTTCTATAGCTTGCCTCCACAACACAATTGGGGAGCTTGTGGAGGCCCATCGCCACGCCCAAGAATTGCATCTAGCCAAGACCTCCACTGCTCGCCATATCGTGGAGATGTTAGGCATTCGCGTCTCAGCGAATGACTTTACCCTCTTTTCCGTACCTCACCTCCTCCACTGAGACCTTTTCATCAAGCCTCGCTCTCGCATCATGCACCCCCACTATCACGAGCAACGCCGCCGAGCCCAAGCAAAGGCGCTCCACGCATAATACTGCTCCGAAACGGACGTTGTATGGGTGCAAGCCTTATGCACGAAGGAGGGAGCGGTATTGGCCATCACCAATTCTTTCCTGCAACCTCTTGCTACTGTCCCCCTCCCCTCGGTCACCTCCTCGGAGGGAGCCGAGGAAGCAGCCATCGCGCCATCTCCTATGCGCTTGCACACACGAAGCACACTACATAGTTTCTGACTCCGAAACTGCAATACTAAATTTTGCACGTGGTAGAGTTCACAGTTCTGCGTTCAGCACGCTGAGCTCACCCGTCGCCAACCCGCCCTACTATGTGAAGCTGATATTGGTGCCTGCGCACTCCGGGTATCCCGGTAACGAGGGCGCCAATGCTTTTGCCCGAGGTTCTTTAAACCGGGTGCCAGCGGCCTCCGATTCGGGATTCACGCGTGATTGCATGCACTCCTTCAGGGAGCTAACGCAGGCCAATCGGGCCGAGCGACCTCTCAAACCCCCGCCTCACTCATGTCTAGATAACTACCACCAGACGCTCTGGCGATGACTCCAAGCGCGCGCCCTCCCGTCCCCTTATAGGTCGTCTCGCTACCACCACACTCTTATCGATTCCTCTTGCACCTTTGCAACAACCCCAACGCCACCCTCGCCCACATCCTGTTCCAATGCCTGGCGGATCCTCCCCTGCGGTGTTTATAGCACCTTACCACCTGGGAGGATTCGGAGACCCTGCTGCACTCTGAGGACCAGATTCGGCAGAAGATCGCCACAGACTGGGCTGCATGCCGATGTCATGAACCATAGGAACATCAATGTTTGAGTGTAGTGGGGCCGTGCGGGTGCCCAGGGGCATGCATGCCCCAAACTCCTTTGTTTTAATAAAGTTATTACTACTACTACTCGACAGAATAAATAAAGGTTCTGTATTTTTAAATATTTTCTCGCTCAGGCCTGTGTTTTCAACGAGAAATTGTGGAAGCTGCCCTAAACCGCCATACATCTGATGCTAGGTATGCTAGAAAAAATATTTTGCTAGGAATTATAAGCAATTCAATACGTATCAGTAAAATCAATTTTTTTACCCTCCGCGTGGCCTCTTCAGTGTCATTTATTAGCATGGCCGCCAGTTACTTGTTTTTTTTATACTCTTGTATATTGTATATTGTTGCCTGAGATTTGGCCTACTTAACAGTGTGAAAACGGAGCAAATATGGGGATTTGCGTAATTGAAACAATTGTTATCCATGTTTAAAACTTGCCTACGCTTTTATCATGGGCACGTGGGCTTATTCAGTTATTTAAATAGTCTGAACGTCGACACAATATAGCGTGCAGAAAGAACGGCAAAATATATTAAATATATTTTCATCTCTTTAGAATGGTGAATATTTATCATATTCATGCTCATACTTCTTGCTAAAAATCCAACAATGTATTAAAGGTTTAAAATAATGTACAAAATACTGTTTTATTCACACGTTTCTCTTTTTATCTTCTGCGTGTTGGGTTATTTTTTTTTTCCATAGCGGTTACAAATTTATGTTACTCTAGTTACAGTGACATCACACCCGCCGCAAGATTTCAGGGACTACTAACGTATCTGCGGCTAGAAAACGCCGTTGCCGAAAACGTTTGCCATAACAGTGTTCCACATAGTACGAATGCAATATATGTGTCAGGATTCAACCTAAAACATGAAACATGTTGTCCCACGTATTTTAATATATGACGATAACAGTTGAAAGTATACAGGAGGAACGTTTGCAATACTGCTTCTACTATTAAGTGCATTCACAAGGTCAACCACACTAAGAATGTACGCCGCTTCAATCGCAGCTACGACAGGCATGCTTCGATACAAGTAAAAGGCAAGACATCCGTGTGCTGCATGATTCTATCTATGTACTCTAAAGGACCAGATGGTCTCATTTTATCTCAGGCACTCAACTAGCGCGCCTTTTAAAGCCCGCGTCGATTTCATGGTATCGTTTATAAATGATGAATTATCTGGCATTCTTTTCCTAAGTTTTTATACCCGAGAACCGTCTGGGTTCGTCCGAAAATACCTGCCTACTTTCGCTATCGCTTCTTCCAATTTGTACAACACTACTTAGTCACTATAGTACAAGTCGAAGCGCAGTAACAAACTTTGGTAGAGGGCATTACACCTGGTGGCTTTAATGTTCTCATAAATTTTTGCTCTGCGTCACTGTATGCTGTGCGTCACTCTATTTAAAATAGGTCGGAACAGTGCATTCGCTGTTCTGGAGCTCATTACCCTGCGAGAAGTCCAGAAGGTACACTCAAAAGGCATAAGTATATAACGAAACTGTTGCGAAGCAATGCATATTTTAATTGGTTTTGCCGACAGATAAGACTACGGGCCTAAGCGTCGAACGCAGCTCACCTTCATTTAAATTTTACAATATTTCACCGGTGTTCCTCCACTATTTTGCAAAAATACCAATACATTTCCACTTCTCTTCTAGGTTATCGACCAGCAGCCTTCTTTCATCGCAGACGAAGAGGCGTCAGGAAGAGGCATCTTTGTGCTGTGCGATGTCAGCTCACGTTAAAGATCCCCAAGTGGTGTTTGGCCAGAGGGGAGGATTTTTACTGCAACATTCTCCCAAGTGGGCCTATTTCCGGCCAGGTAACGTCATTGAAAAACCCTGTAACTAGCTTCCTGACCTTGAAAACGCAGCACACCTTATCGGCGGAGATTTAAACGCACATCCCGCAAGTCTGGAGCTCATCTCAGCCTGATCAACGTGGTAAACACCTATATGATGCCCTTGATCAAACTCTTCTTACCCTGTGCAACAAACCTAACGCGCCAGCCCGTATCAGTCTCTATCCCTCTCAAGCGGATACTACACTGGACCTTGCATTCTCATCACCACGTCTTCTTCGGCGCTGGGAAGTCCTTTCTAATTCTTGGGGTAGTGATCACTAGCCCATCTTGCTCACTCTCAATCGTAAATGTCTTCGCGTTCGGACAACACGTTCGTTTTTCAACTGGGGCAAGTTTCGTGCTAATACTACAATCCCCTTCTCGGACATTGACTCCCTGTCTGTAGTCCGAGAGGCCCGCACTCAAGCTCTCCAATATATCTTCTGTGACGATTCCACAGTTGGCATGGATGCTCACCTGGTTAACCTTTGGCGTCGCGCAGATCACTTGACGCAATGTTTTCGGACACGCGGAAAATTTTAAAAAGATCTCGTACTTCTTCGACGACAATTCAAGCATATCCGTGCATACTAGCTTCACCTGCAAAGTGAGTCTTGGCACTCTACATGCCACCGTCTTTGACAAGTACCGGGCCCATCACAACTTGGGCGCATCTCTCGTGGCCTAAATGGCAAGGTACGCGGGGCCCCACCTCTCGCCGCTCTCCTTCACAATGGCAATCCGGCTGATGCTGAAGATGAAGTTATACGCACCTTTTTCCCATACGCCAGTATAACTCCTCCACCACCAGTTTCCATTGTCCCAGTCTGAAACCCTGATGCAGACCCGCATCGCCCATTCTCTTAGGGAGAAGCGCAAGCAGCCCTCGGAAGAGGCCGAGCTCGCGTCACACCCGGGCATGACCGAGTCAGTTGGCAGGAGCTTCACAATCTCGACTCGGCAGCCCAGAATGCCCATCCCGACATCATTAATTCTTACTGGGAGACCGGAACGGTACCGGATGATCTCAAGCTTTCTTTTATTCTTCCTATTCCTAAATATGGCAAAAACCCTGGACTTCCTGGTAATTTGCGTCCAATCGCCCTGACTTCACATCTCTGTAAACTCATCGAGCGCCTGCTGCATACCCAAATTAGTCCCTACATTGAATACGTCAGTCCTGAATTTCATCCAGCTCAAGCCGACTTCCGCCCTAACCTCGGAGTGCATGACTACCTTTGGCTTTTGCGGAAAGTTCTGAATAGAGCTCAGCGTAATGCGCTGCCTGACTATCTCCTGGCTGTCGATGTACACAAAGCCTTTGACAATGTTCGCATGAGGTTATCCTTGAGGAACTCGCCAAACGCTTTCCTAGTACTCGTGACCAAATCTCGATACGAAATGTTTTGGCATCTAGACCCATTCCGCTACATGGCAAAGCTCCGGGAAGGGTGCCCAAAACCTATTACTTGGATAGGGGTGTACTTCAGGGCGCCATTCTCGGACCCATATTGTTCAGCTTGGCCATGACACACGTCGCCGAGGATCTGGAACTCGGAACAAGCGCAAGATTCGCTATATATGCCGATTATATTACCATCTGGGTTACGTAGACAAATATTCTATGCAGACTGAACTTCAGGCGGCCCTTCTTTGCCTTGAAGATACACTAGCCAAAATTGGCCTCGAACTCGCACCACATAAAACAGAATTGATTAGTATTGACGAAAAACATAAAACCAAACCCAGTATGCTGATCTATCTACACATCGGAGGCAACGCCATCACCGCCTCAAATGGGCGAATCCGCATGCTTGGCTTCCCCATCTAAAGCTGCAACAGTCCCCAGAAATGGGTTCATCAGCTGCAGCACCTTTGGCCAGCACTGCTACACACTATTCGTCGCCTGTCCAACCGGCACGGCGGTGCGCGGTAGCATGCCTGCCGTGCGATGTCCCGAGCAGCGGCGGTCGGAAAAATCCTCTATGGCACACCCGTCCTCCAACTGTCGAAGGCTGACTTCGCTAAGGTCGAACCCCTTCATCGCGCAAAACTACGCACTATTACCGGTCTACCGAAGCACACTCCTATAGCCGAACTTGAGCGTTTGGCCGCTCTTCCACCGCTCGCTACCATCTTTTCCGAGTCACAGACGCGCCATCGAATACGTCTAAAGAACACTGTTCAAGGGTGTCGCCTGCTGGTCTGGGATGAGCAGCGTAACGACAAACACCAGCCCTATTGCATCTCTTCCCCCTTGGGAGATGCCATTAGTCACAAACCTCCATCGCCGACCTATAAACCGTGATTTTGTCATTCCCCGGGAGCTCCTCGATGCCCATCACCGACAAGAGCGAATCCTTGATACGACTGACATATACACCGACGCATCGATTACAAGCGAATTTGCATCTATGGGCTGGGTATGCGATGACAACCCTTCCTTGCATGCTCTTATGCCTGCCAACTACCTCAAGGTACCCCTCTTCATGCTGAAACCCTCGGAATTTGGGGAGCCTTGACAGGAGTGCCTTGCACCGGAACTGGTTCAATAGGTATTTTTACTGATTCCTATGAAGCTTACAAGGAAATCGCTGCTCCAGGTTCACAAGATGCAAATACTACGGCCATACAGCGTCGCCTTAAATGCCACCAACTCGCAACCAGAACTGTCGTTATTCAGTGGACCCCGGGTCACTCGGGCGAATCAGGGGCAATGTGGCGGTACACGCCGCGGCTGCCTTGGCAGGTGGGAAGTCCACATTTACTTTCCCACCCTCCTTGCTTCATCCTTACTCGACTTTGGGCGGGCAACTCACCCCTTCTCTTGCCCTTATGCACTATACTCGGACCAGTCTTCGTAGCCTCAGTCAGCATCGCATGCAGGTCACCACACCAGACCCACCTTTTACGTGGAAAAACCCACCTCACCCGAAGTCAAGAAGTCTTTATGAATATGCTCATCGCCCATGTGGCTTACACACCACGTATTATGGCCTACTGGCGTCAGTATACAGAGGAAATGATTACGTGCCCCCACTGTACGACTCTAACTAGCGGCGGCATATCTCATCTACTCTGGGATTGTCCTGCTTTTTCTACTGGACGCTCCGAAATCAAACCCTACCGCCGGAACTATCGTTCCCTTCTAGCAACTGATGCTAACACACAGATGATAGTTCCCAAGTATGGCTCGCTTATTGGCTTGGTTAGAGCATTATGATCTGAGTGATGACCTAAACAATGAAGATTCTGTCTACTCCCCTTTACCCCCCTCCATGGCCATGAGCCTTCCCATTCAATAAAGGGCATTCAATCAATCAATCCTCAGGTGGTCGAAATTACTCTGTAGCCCTCCACTACGGCTCCTCTTCCTCTCTTCCCACTTTAACTCTTACCTTGTTTCCTTCCCTCACGGCGCGGTTGAGGTGTCCACAGAAAAACAAACGAGACAGTTACCGCGCCTTTCCCTTCCTATAAATCAAACAGTTCATCGCAGACAGGACGTCCTTCCACCCCCAGCAAGAGTCGCTAAATCTATCAGTAATGACCGCCGGGTGGGCGGCCCCTGTCCGGCGCACATTAACAATGTCGCCACCGGCGTGCTTTACCCTACCGAAGATTTCGACAATAGCTAAGTCGTTTCCGTCGAGCCGCCTATGTGCGTTGACGACCATAAAATGCGTGCCATTGCTGACCACTAGGTGTTCGATTCAAGCGTGTGTTGTGTTTGGTTTATTGGCGCCTATGGTTGGTTGGTTGGTTTGTGGGGTTTAACGTCCCAAAGCGACTCAGGCTATGAGAGACGCCGTAGTAGAGGACTCCGGAAATTTCGACCACCTGGGGATCTTTAACGTGCACTGACATCGCACAGCACACGGGCGCCTTGCTTTTCGCCTCCATCGAAAAGCGGCCGCCGAGGCCGGGATTCGATCCCGCATTCTTGGGAACAGTAGTCAAGCGCCGTAACCACTGCACCACCCTGGCAGGCAATTAAGGTTATCATGTTCCAGACAAAAATTGGAAGGTGCGTTTGTTGTACTCAGTTGTTTCTGAAGAGAAAACTACACTACGCCAGGTTTTCGAGCCATCAGCATGGAATCAAAATTCACCTTAGGAAACGCCGTAAGCAAAGGGACAAATGTGGGATCCTTAACGTGCATTGGCATCACACAGTACACGGACGCCTCTTCGTTTCGCCTTCATCGAAGCTACGCCGAGTATATAATAATATTAGTAATAATAGCTCGTCACAAGAAAGGAAAGACGCAGTATGTCACACATCTGTGGACACCTGACCCAAGCTCTAAGTAAAGGTAAGAAGGTGACAATGAAAGCAGAAGTAGAGGAAGGGCTGCCGTTGCGGAGGGCCCGAGCTAATTCTCCCCCGGGTACTCAATGTGTATCCCATGGAACATCTGTGCTAGGCGCACCTTGTCTCCCAGCTAGGTTTGGTTCGTGGGGTTTAACGTCCCAAAGCGACTAAGGCTGTGAGAGACGCCGCAGTGGAGGACTGCGGAAATTTCGACCGCCTGGGGTTCTTTAACGTGCACTGACATCGTACAGCACACGGACGCCGCTCCGTTTTGCCTTCATTGGAACGCAGCCGCCGAAGCCGGGTTCGAACCCGGGTGCTCCGGCACAGTAGTTGGGCGTCTTACCACTAAACCACCCCGGCGGGGCTCTCCCAGCTAGGACGACTCACTCGCACGAACGCTGGAAGGGCCATCTTATACAGACTACACATGTACAAACAACGTCCTTACAGGAATTAGAAAACACAGTTACCTACACACATTAGGAACGCTCTATTCTTTACACCCTTAGCCAAAAATATGCACCCCGCTCACCACGAAGGTCGACGCATAGCGAAGGCTCGCGCCCTACAAGCCATGTACGGCTGAAACGTCAATGCAGCATACGTGGACGCTGCGGAATATCAGCAAACCACGAGAGAAGCGTTGGCACTGGTCGCGGTGAATGAGAACGGTTCTCCGTTGACGGTAGCATCGATCGTAACCACCTATTCCGTGACGGCAGAGGAAGAGGCGATAGCCTTAGCTATGGCATACACGTTCGCTGATGTTATATTCAGTTTCTAAAACAGCACTTGCAATTTCGCATCACATTTACCTCCCTCCGCATTGTCCAAAAGAGCCCTGTTCCGAATAGAGAAAACGCACTAATCTGGGTCCCGGTAAACTCGTCTAATCCGGCGAACTAGGCAGCTCAGCGCAAGCCCGAAGTTTCGTCTACCGGGCCGTGAGCGTGCCCTCCGACCCGAATTTCACGAGGGACGGGTTCTTTTTTTTTCATGATATCACCCACCCCTTCAGATTAGAAAGATGCGCGTATCACCCTCCCCACAAATCCTTACCGAAGGCGCAGGATGTTACCTGGCGCCGACTACAAACATGCTCCCTCCTAAATATGGTGGTGCTTGTCCTTATGTACCCATGGCAGTACAACCCAATCTGCAAAACATGCGGCGAAAGGGCGACTTACTACCACATTCTTTTGAACTGCTAAAATGATCCGCCCGCGGCGAAATTAACAGAGCTCCCTTCTCCCAAGGAGTGGGAAGCGGTGCTGGGCATCTCGGACAGGAAGAGCCAACTACGGGCCTTAGAGCTAGCTAATGAGGGCGCCGCCAGCCTCGGACTAGCGGCCATCTAGTACGTCTCCCTAGATCTGCTTGAGCGACGAAATAAAATTTTGCAATCCAATCAATTCTACCCCAATGCTAACATACACTGAAATACTTCAGCACGTAAGATTCTTTCGCCAGGTCTACCGTCCACCGGCTAAGAGCCTATAAAAAGGGAAGACGACTCGCAATTAACATTCTGCGGGGAGGAGGAGGATCTGAACCATATGGTGCGATTCTGCCAACGAAATCAGATAATCGCTAATATATAACCAGCCAACACAGGAGGGGTGGGAGGCAACTCTGACTGGCTCGGACGCAAGGAGTCAAAAAGAACTCGTCGAAAGAGCGCGAACAGAAGCCTACGCCAATAGGGTTCCGGACTGATGACTCCAACCACCGCTACAACCTAGAAATATTTTCACCATCACCACCGGAGGAATATTGATCACCTGGAGATTTTTAAGTCCACTAACCGCACAGCATACAAACGCCTCTTCGTTTCGACTCAATTGAAAAGAGTATCGCGCATGGGTACTCCGGTACAGCAGTCTAGCATAATAGCCACTCCATCACCCCGGTGCGGCTCGGGTACTTAATTGGTTCAGAGGAAAGGGGAAGTTTTGTCACTATAGACACCTTATCGCGCGGTAAGGGAAAGAATAGAGAGGCGGGAGTGAAAGTGGAAAGAGAGAAAGAGGAGCCGTAGTGGAGGGCGACACAGTAGTGTCGACCACCTGGGCATCTTTAACGTGTTCTGACATTGCGCAGTACCAGGACGCCTCTTCATTTTATCGCTATCAAAACGAAGCCGTCAGTGGTCGGGATTGAACTCGGGTACTCCGACACAGAAGTCAGAAATGTTAACTGCTCTACCCTGGCGAGCAACTACGTTTAATAATAAGTACGTAGCGAAAGCTAAGGCATAGCTTAGTTAGCCTTGGCTAACCTTTATATCGCGCCCAAGATAAATTGGTTGCATGGCTGTCTCTTCCGCTGGTTGCCTTCGAATGTTTTCATTCCAAAACCCAAGCCTGGCTTGTTTAAGCCTTTCTGACTCGCTCTCCATGGCTTCAAACCTTTCGGAACTGACGGACCAACAGCTTTAATACAGCGCCGCTACGCATGCCAGCTGCTATCTTCCCTCCTACCTCACTGGCTGAACGGCAAAGGCGCGGCGCACGGCTTCTCCTCTCGAGCATCTTCCCTGCACTCTTCGCCTCCTTACGCTCACCCCGCCAGGGTGGTGCAGTGGTAAGACGTCCGACTACTGTGCCGGAGTACCAGGGTTCGAACCCTACCTTGGTGGCTGCGTTTCGATGGAGGCGAAACGAAGAGGCGTCGTGTGCTGTGCGATGTCAGCGCACGTTAAAGATCTCCAGGTGGTCGAAATTTGGGAACAAAACATCATCGTCGTCGGCGTACGAGATGCCGAAATAATCAGAAAGATCCTCGCAATTCAGGAACTTAAACTAGGGGACACAGCACACGCAGTGTACTCCTACCTCCGGCCTTCTGACGACACATGTAAAGGAGTAATACAGGTGGACCCTAGGGTTTCCAACGAAGACATCACGGAAGCGCTTCGCTCCCCGGACGCACCAGTGGTGAGCGTGAGAAAACTAGGTTCCTCCAACAAAGCGGCCGTCACTTTCGAAGGAAGAAAGGTCCCTTTTCACGTCTTTTACTACGGAGAGGCGCTTCCTGTGCGCCTGTACAAGAAAACAACACCAGCCTGTTTGCTGTGCGGGAAACTTGGACACCGGGCGGATGTCTGCCCTTGCCCTGCGCAGTCACGATGTCCGCAGTGTGGCCAGGACGACATTCAAGAAGCCCATGACTGCCAACCCAAGTGCACAGTGTGCGAAGGCCCACATCCCATGGG
Organism: Amblyomma maculatum; assembly: GCF_055883805.1. Taxonomy (NCBI): domain Eukaryota; kingdom Metazoa; phylum Arthropoda; class Arachnida; order Ixodida; family Ixodidae; genus Amblyomma; species Amblyomma maculatum. The sequence continues at coordinate 134,509,990 of NC_139345.1, forward strand.
GTCGAATCAATGCAAGTTCAAGTACCGAACATCACAACCAGCCAAATCCAAGACAGGTCAAGACAGTCACCAGTCCAGGGCCAAGTTTCGGGACCGGTCCAGCCGCAGAGGCACATCTAACAGCGGGGACCGACTGACCCAACGGGCCCAGTCCAACAGCAGCAACTCAGGACCACGCGGCTCCCGGTCATCAAGCAAAGGACGTGACACTAGCGACAAGGCGTCGCACCCCACCGGCAGTCGTCCAGCTGAGAAAACAACAGGACCCCATTACAAGGACCAGCGCAACGACGGCAAGGTGAGCTGGGCAGATGTAGCTGCCTCCTCCCCCGAAGCGTTGGCTTACAAACAACTTAAAGCAGAGATCGAGAAACTAAAGTCAGAAAATAGGAAATTAAAAGAGCAATTAGGCGTCGCAGCCAACCCGAAGAACACATTACCTCCATTGACACAACAGGCATGTCCGATGGAGGAGGACAAGGAAGAGGTACACCCTCCGTACCCACAGGAGCTAAATACTAGCACTATCGACAGGCAAACTGCACTAGAGACGCCACAGCAGGCGCCAATGCCGCAGGTACCACAACCGCAGGCAGCAGCACCGCAGGCACCCATGCCGCAATTTATTGAGAACACCGAAACACAGGACCGCATTACCCGCTTGGAAAACACAGTCCAAGATCTCATGGCCAATAAATTACAAATTATGATCGAGACGACAATCAAAAGCATGTTAGAATCAGTCATCGAGCCCATGATGGAAAAACTTGAACCAGTTCTAATCAGGATGCAAGCGCAGGAGATTAGAATTGACCGAAAAATTCAGGAATATTCGGATGTTTCTCACAACAAGGGCACAAAACTACAGGGCAAAATGGGAAATCGTCGCCTAGTCATCTCTGAACTTGATAAAGAACCTGAAGATCCACCACAGGATCCGACACACATTTCTAATCCTCAACATGGCGCCACAACCAAGACCTAAACTCACCATCCTACAATGGAACTGCAGGGGACTAAAGCGCAAGAGGGAAACATTACAACAATACATAGACTCTTATTCTCATGCGCCGCAAATAATAGCCCTGCAAGAAGTAAATATGGAGGCTAAGATCAGAGGATACTCAACACATCAAACAAACCCCTCGACATGTATTTTGGTCCACAAATCATGCACAGCAACCACTGTAGACCTTGACCTACACAGCGACATTGAATATACCTTCATAAAGTTGCTACCACAACACCGTAACAGCAAGGGCACCTATATACTCAATATATATAGTCGCCCCAAACAGCGCCGCGCAGCCTTTGACGCTATCTTTATCAAAGCACTAAGAGAAGCTCACACAGCTCCCCTAGCTATAGTCGGCGACTTTAACGCTTCTAGCCCATTATGGGGATATCCAAAGGAAGACACTAAAGGCAGGAAACTAGCTTCCGCCATCGCTGACATGGCACTCACCTTACTTACTGACCCGCAGCATCCGACTCGAGTCGGTACCAGCATAACTCGGGATACCTCCCCCGACCTGACGCTCGTCCGCAACGCCCGCAACTATGAGTGGCTCAATACGGGAGAGACCTTAGGCAGCGATCACTACATGCTGCAGACCATCTTTGAAAGCAACAAGCACAGCAAACCTCGTGGGCAAGCCAGAATGACAGACTGGGAGAAATTCAGGAAGGATACTAAACTAGTTACATCGGAACAAATAACTAGTTACGAAGAGTGGGCGGCATCTATTCTCGACCTTAAAGAAAACCTCACAAAAACCCTTGCCACCACGGAGGACCACCCAGCTGTTGACAACCATCTTCTACACCTTTGGGAAGCTAGGCGTAGTCTCATAAAACGGTGGAAGAAACAAAGGCACAATCGAAAACTCAGAATTCGAATAGCGAAGCTAACTACTCAAGCAGACCAATACGCATGGGACCTCGCTCGCACCAATTGGCTAAAAAGGTGCGAATCCCTCAAAGGTCGCCTAGACAGCAAGACTACGTGGAACCTTCTCCGATGCCTAATTGATCCACCGAAATCGAAGAGTGAACAACGTAGAAATTTGCATCGAGCCTTACACAACTTTCAAGGCACGGATGATGAACTCATGGATGAACTCACGCGTCGCTATATCTGCACTTCGAGAGACGCAGAACCCTCAAATCCAGAATACCGGGGGGAACCGAACGAAGACCTAGATAAAGACTTCCCTTTAGAAGAAATCATAGCAGCACTAGCAGATATGCGCCGAGGTACAGCCCCGGGACAAGACAAAATTACGGTCGGACTTCTAACCAACCTCGGCACGGAGGCACTGCAGCAACTTACGGATTACGTTAACGAATGCTGGCGCATCGGCACCATTCCACAGGCATGGAAAACAGCCAATGTACACTTTATCCCCAAACCCGGCAAGAAAATCAGCATTGAAAACCTACGCCCCATATCCCTCACGTCGTGCGCAGGCAAACTCATGGAAAAGGCAGTCCACGCACGTCTCTCCAACTATCTAGAGAACAACGAGCTACTGCCACACACGATGTTTGGATTCAGAGCACATCTGTCCACCCATGATGTGCTTCTGCAACTCAAACGCGAAGTCATTGATCCAGCACGCAGAAACAGTGACCGAGCACTTCTATCCCTCGACCTCAAAGGAGCGTTTGACAATGTCAAACATTCCACAATCCTCCAAAATCTCCAGACCACCAACTGTGGCCAGCGAGTCTACTCATACATCTATGATTTCCTTAAAGACAGAACAGTCAACATCAGCATCGGCACTAAACAAACAACGCAAGTGAAGATGGGCACGAGAGGCACTCCGCAAGGGGCAGTATTATCCCCACTTCTGTTCAATATTGCACTCCGCAATCTTCCACCTCTTCTAAATCAGATACAGGGCATACGACACGCCCTGTACGCTGACGATATAACCATCTGGACAACTAGGGGTAGTATGGGAATGATGGAAGAACAACTACAAACAGCGGCAACAACAGTTCAGAATTATGCACGAGCGTGTGGACTAACCTGCTCTCCCGAAAAATGTGAACTCCTAGTCTTCCGCCAGCACAAAAATCAGGCCACGATCGACATCCACGTTGACAACTCACCCATAAAGGAAGTTCAGACCGTTAAGATACTGGGTCTATGCATCAATAACAAGGGCAACAACCACCTCGCCATCCAGAAACTCCGCCTCGTGAGCGAGCAAGTCGGCAGGATGATCGCCAGAATAACGACGCGGAAATCAGGGATGCGCGAAGAAGATACTCTCCGACTGGTGCAGGCCTTCGTCGTGAGCCGCATCGTCTATGCGGCACCCTACCTTCGTCTCAAGAAGTTTGACATCAAGAACCTCGACGTCATAATCAGAACAGCCTACAAGAAGGCCCTGGGCCTCCCTCTTACGACATCGACGGACCGGCTTTTACGACTGGGCGTCCACAACACGGTAGACGAGCTGATTGAGGCACACCTCACGGCGCAGGTGGTACGACTCTCCACGACTCTGACTGGCCGACAAGTCTTGAACGATTTGAACATCAATTGCCCCGAACAGCTAGACCCTAAAAGCGACATCCCAGCCTCATGGAGAGGACAATTCAAGGGAACTCCATTACCGAGGAATATGCACCCCGACTTTCACCAGCCAAGAAGACAAGCACGAGCGGAAGCTATAAAAAGGCACTACGGCGGGCGCGAGGGCGTGTTCTATGTCGATGCTGCGGGTCCTGAACAGGGAATGGCGGCCGTTGCGGTAGTACACCAAGATAAAACAGTGGATGGACTAATATTACACAGCCATGACACACTGGCTGCGGAGGAAGTGGCAATTGCCCTAGCTGCGACACACACTACCTCAGAATACATTCTTACAGATTCACAGACAGCATATCGCAATTACCTCAGGGGCAGGATTGCACCGCTAGCAGCTAAAATCCTGCAAGATAGTTACACCCGTGGCTACCAACCCATGGATAAACACTTAGTATGGGTACCAGGTCACCAGGGCATCCCAGGGAACGAGAGCGCACACGCCTCAGCCCGAGCATTTCTCCCCCGGGCACCCAATACGGATCTCGTGGAACCTCCTATCCCATTGCTAACTTACACCGAAATACTTCAGCACTTAAGATTATCTCGCCGGGTCTACCCTCCACCGGCAAAGACACTAGACAAAGGGGAGGAGATACACCTCCGCAAGCTACAGACCAACACTTTTAACAATCCACGCAGACTACACGCAATAGATCCAGAGTCATTTGACTCACAATGCAAATTCTGCGGGGAGAAGGCGGACCTATACCATATGGTGTGGGCATGCCAGCGAAATCAGACTGTCACTATTAATAACCAGCCAACGCAGGAGGGGTGGGAGGCAGCTCTGACCAGCTCGGACGCAAGGGTTCAAAAAGAACTCATCGGAAGAGCGCGGACAGCAGCCTACGCCAATGGGGTTCCGGACTGAGGACTCCAACCGCCGCTACAACCTCCTAATCATTTTCATTAAAATATTTTTACCACCATCCAGGTGGTCGAAATTACTCCGCAGCCCTCCACTACAGCTCCTCTTTCTCTCGTTCCACTTTCACTCCCATCTTCCTCCCTTCCCTTACGGCGCGGTTGCGGTGTCCACAGAAAAACAAGTGAGACAGTTACCGCGCCTTTCTCTTCCTATAAATAAATCAGTTTAAAGCAATCTCCTTACGCTCATTCTTTCTTTGTTAGCTGCTTATATTCGCTCTGATGTCTTGTGCAGCGTACCTGTTGCTGCTCTTCGGTTTCCGCGTATGTGCACTAGTGCTATGATTTACACGCTGCGAATAATAACCGATTCACAGGAACACGCTGCGAAATCTGATTTATTTATATCTGATTTATTTATAGGAAGGGAAATGTGCGGTAACTGTCTCACTTGTTTTCCGTGGACACCTCAACCGCACCGTAAGGGAAGGAGGAAGGTGGGAGTGAAAGTGGAAAGAGAGAAAGAGGAGCCATAGTGGAGGGCTGCGGAGTAATTTCGGCCACCAGGGGATCTTTAACCTGCGCTGACATCGCACAGTACACGGACGCCTCTTCGTTTCGCCTCCATCGAAACGCAACCGCCGAGGTCGGGTTCGAACCCGGGTACTCCGGCACAGTAGTCGGGCATCTAACCACTACACCTCCCCGGCGGGGCACACGCTGCGAAATGATCTGGTTGTCTACACGGTAGAAAACGAGGAGGTGGTTGCTTGGCAACGGCAATGAGAGCGGTGCAACCACGTTAAAAAATGGCGCCACGGCGAATTCTCTGCATCGCGGCCAAAGTAGCTCTCGCTTTAAAATTATTATACTGGGCTGCCATGCCGTGGAGATGCAGTGGTTAAGGTGCCCGTCTACTGTGTCGTATTACGCAGGTCGGCATCTTAATCACTGATCCATTGCGGCGTAGCAGTCGATTATAAAGTAATTATTATTATGAAGCTCCGGTGCAACGCCGCGGTGACGCAGTGGTTAAGATACCCGAATACAGTATCGGAATACTGTGTTCGATACCCAGTAATAATAACAATAGCGTAAGGAAGAAGACGAGCTTGTGGTTTTCGCCTGTGCGCGTGCCTGGCTGGTCTAACTGATCTGTCACTGCTGCTTCAGTTCTTCCAGTTTGCCATAGTTCTATAAATCAACCCCCACTTTACATTTGATGGAGCTTCCGGTTAAGTACCATCCTCTCGCCCTGGAACTCTGCAGCCTCAAGTCACCACCTCCTGTGATGCCTGATGACGCCAATTACCAAGCCATCGATGGGTCGGCCATGACTTGTCCTCACCTCACTATGCATCTCAAAGCCGTTTTGAGGCCATTTCGCTTTGCGTCGCGATGAATGCATCGGTATCGTGCAGCTCTTCATGTCTGTTTTCAACACTGACTGCGCCGAAGAATCACCTCCGTTCGACATGAACGCGCTCAGCCTACGTACACCTGCGCCGGCTACATTGTCGTTAGATCTCTTTCTTCGCTCTACCAGCCCCTCACTTCCTTCACCTCAGCGAAACCAGCTTCTTTCACTCCTTGCGGAAGACGAGGAGGATAAACATTTATTATTTGAGGAAGTCAGGCAGGCAGGAGCTTCCAATCTAGATGGCCAAGAGCCTTCGAGCTCTAGCGACCTGGGTTGCACGTTCTATGGATCGCAGTTGAATTAGCGGGTCCGAGCTGAGCATAGCGGTCCCCCATTTCTAGCAGGTGGAGAGCGGGTGATCCCGCGGAGAGGTATCTCGGGGGCATGCCCATAGTGTGTGGTGTAAGTTTTCCTTCTGGTGGCATATATTACATTAAGGGGTGTATAATGCAGGGTATGCATTGGCGTAGGTGACTGAATTTGGAAAGGTATGCGTCTGCAATTTTTGCCAGGTGCTCGCCTCTGCCTGTGTAAGAGATTTGTCTCCCGGAGGGTATATGGTACCTGTTTTATGCATGTGTAGCGTAATTTCTTGATAGGAGGCCATACCGGTCCTCGCCGACCTCATGAGGGATTGTCTCGTCGCCCGGCGACGAGTCCTCGGCCGAAATTGTGGGCAGCCTCATTGCCAGGAAGGGAGGAATGTGTTGGTGTCCAAATTAGCTGTATTGAACAGTGAGTCGTTTCAAAGGCAAGCAGCAATTCGAGTGCTATAGGGGATATTCTGCCTTTGCGGTAATTACTTATCGTGGTTTTTGAGTCTCTAACTATATGAAGGGCTTATGTTGAGCATATTGCGAGGGCGATGCATATTCTCCGCTTCCTCCGGGTCGTTGGAAATGCCCAAACAAGTCCTGAGGTGTTGACCAAGATAATTTACCGTCACAATTGTGAATGCATTGCGGTCCGCGTATTCGGCTGCATCGACATAGACCACGTCTTGATTGGACTTGTATTGCTTGTGTAGGGCTTTGGGCTTACTGCTCGCCTCTCTAAATGAAAATCAGGGTGCATTTTTTTCAGGAGAGGTGGGATTTTCAAGTAAATTCGCAGGCTCATTGGAATTACACTTTGTCCTGCTTTGTTGCGGGGTAACCGATTGAGAGAGTGTCAAGGATAAAGCGTGCGGTCGGTGTGTGGGTTAGCCGCTCGTATTGAGAGATGAGCTGGACCTCTGCCAGTTCGTTAAGAGTATTGTGAACTCCGAGGGCGCTGAAGCGCTCCGTGGAGGTATTTTTGGGGAGGCTAAGTGCGGTCTTAAAACTCCCGTCTGATCAGGCATTCAACACTTCGTGTTTCCGCTATGTTATTTTGAGGTATGCAAGCGTGTAGGTAATTCTACAAATGACAAAAGCCTGGACCAGATGGATGAGATCAGGTTGCTTCATACCCGAATACCGGTTAGTGATTCGACGTTTGAGACGCACTGTCTGAGAAACACTAGCCTCGATGCGATTGAGGGACTCTGTGTTTCGGAGGTTATTCTGGATGTCAATTCCAAGAACCCCTATGACGAACACCTCCGGTATAAGTTGTCCCTTAACGTGACCTGGATTTGGCCTGTGTCTAGTTTACCAGGCATGATCAGAAGTTCTGATTTTGTTAGGGAGGAAGAAAAACCAGTCCTCTCTATGTATTCGGTAACGGTGTACACTCCTAGTTGTAGGGTTTTTTCTATTTCTGCATCATATCATGATGCAACCCAAAGCATTATGTCATCGGCGTATAACGTATGGGACAGTTTTGGTATACAGTTGAGTTCTTCCGTGACTGATAAGAGGGACAAGTTAAAGAGAAAGGGGGACATCATGAAACCCTGTAGGGTGCCGCGACTGCCCAGTGATATAGTGCAAGATTTGAGGGTTCCAAAATTTTGTTTGGCTGTTTGGCCTGTGAGAAAGCTCTTACACGGTTTAGGGTCCTCGGACCGGGGTTTATTGCGTGGAGGATGTTACGTATATATGCATTTGTTACACTATTGCATGCCTTGGCTAAGTCTAGACCTTGTATAGCTTTGGTGCCATAGCCAATGGGCGGTTGTGTTATGTGGCGATATATTTGCAGCATTCAATATTGTGCCGAAAGTAGTGAACAGAAGCCCATCATTGTAGGTTGTAGGAGATGGCGTTCCTCGACATAGGTGTGGAGGTAATTGAGGATAACATGCTCCATTAGTTTTCCTATACATGATGATAAAGTGATGGGCCTGTGGTTTTCAAGGGCTAGCTGCTTACCTGGCATAGGTATGAACATTACCTTCGCATGCTTCTATGCTACAAGAATTTGGCCTTCCACCCAATATTCATTCGTGAAATTTGTAAGTGCTGTAATTGACACATCGTCCAAGTTTCGTAGAGATGTGTTGGTAACACCTTTGCACCGGGGGCAGGGTTTACGCGAAGCTGTGTTATGGAGAAGCATACTTCAAACATGGTGATGGTGGTGTCAAGTTCTGGATTAGCAGGCCCCGCATACGTTGGAAGGGTGGTCGAGGGATGGGAGCTTATTTTTCTAGGTCTCGGAGGATATCTCCGTCCGTTCCCGGCTATTTGTGCATTAGCGTTGCCAGGCTGTCTAATCTGGTATATTTGGAGTTGGCTGCATCAATAAGTACCGCAGCGTGTTCCAAGGGCGGGTAAGACTACACTGCCCTTGCATATTATCACATACCTGTCCCCATTGCTGGTGGGCTAGTTTTAGTGTGTACTCCTTAAAGCATTGATCAAGCTGTGCAATCAATTTCCCGGCTCGGTTGTTCTGCAACTTCCAACGTGCTTGGTTTCAACTTTGGTCCGGCCTAAGGTGCAGCAGGTGTTTGTCTGCTTCTGGTTTCTTAATTTCCTTTGGGGTCTCAGTGTGGCGGGTAATATCCTCTCCAATGGCGGCAACCTACTAGTTAAGATTCTCGATTGTGGATGGTGCTGTTTGGTCACTTAAGGTGCGGAATGTGTCCCAATCAGTGAGGAGAGTGTTATGCCATTTACTTCAGTATGATCCAGAGGTAAAGGTAGTAGATATAAGGTAATGATCTCTACCGAGATTTTCCCCTGTATTGTTCCACTGTTCTACATCTATATTTCGACAGAAAGTAAGGTCAGTGATTTTATCTACACAGGCACTATTATCCTGCCGGGTCAGGGTATGCTGGTCAAAAACGAGCGTGAAGCCAAGCTGTTGTAAACGTAACCATAAATTTGTTTCCTTGACGCTGTCCTTGCGATAGCCCAAGGCTGTGTTGGGTGCGTTAAAATCTCCAACTATAATCAACCCGTGGTGCTGTGCGAGCTTAAGAGTCTGTGAGAAGAGAGAGCCCAAAGTGTGTCGTCGTTCTCGTGGAGAGCTATATATATTTAGGATGAGAATGCTTTGATGGCCCCGTTTTTGTGGTAAAAGCTCTATGAGAATATGGTCTATATCAACGCTCTCGGTTGTATGTTGGATCGCTGTATGGTTACGTTGGATTAGGAGGGTGGTGTTGAAAGTTGTGGCGCCCGGTGGTGCATAAGCCTTGTATCCGGGAAGCTTCGTGGTACCATGCGTCTCCTGTAGGGCGAGTATATCTGGAGAAGCGGAAAATGTTTGAATGAGTTGTTGAAGATTCCCTCGTTTCCGAGTGTATCCCCTGCCATTCCATTGCCTGATTTCATATGTTTTGCAGGTAGCCATAGTTTAATTTAGCAGGGTGGAGGAGGCGTTTCGCTGGAGCTGAGGCCGGCGGAGGTCATATATAGCTTCGTTCTATTCTCCATAGCGAGAGCGTATGCTGAACCTTGTTCGAGAGCAGTGATCTTATTTTGGAGGCCACCTAGCAGCGATCATAGTTGCTGGATTTGCTGCGAAATCGGCTGTACTAGTTCATGCAAGTGCTGTGCTAGTTGTTGGGTTTGTAGCTGCGTTTCCTGGTGTATTTGCATCTGAAATTGCACTTGTTACCCGAGTTTCGCGTACGCGGTTTTTAGTGGTGCTATTTTTTAGATTTAAGGCGTCATACTAAGGGTAATCCCTGCGATTTATTCCAGTTGTGGAGAGTCATTCAGTGATAGATCGTTTGGGGAGAATAAGGAGGGTGTATTGGGGGTCATTGTCGAGGGAGTTTTGTTTTGGGACTTTAGGGTAGAAATTTTCTCTTGCTGTTGCTGTGTCAGTTGTTTAGGGCGCTTTATTTCTGACCGTAGGGCCTGCTGTTCTGCGCTGTGTGCCCTGTTATTGTCACTCTGCGTGTTGCGGGAAGCTGTGTAGGCCCAGCTCACCTGTTTTTCTGCTGGTGGAAGGCTGCGTGTCAAGTCTTGTCGGCTCCCCAGGGGTGGAAAAGACTGAGACCGGGAACAGTTGCGACACCCAGTTGTCTGGCGTCCTCGGGAGACCAAGTGGCTTCCAGATCTGCTGCCAGAAGCGAGTCGCATCCAGGACAGCTCATGTGGTCGCCGGCACTGGCGTCTTGTGTAGCTTGTGCCTCCTGGCTTTGGCGCTGTTGGCGGGACGCTGGAGGCTTGAATCGATTCATGCATTTAGCAGATGCCATATTGTGCTTCTCGGAGCATATGGCGCAGATGGGATCACAATTGTGTTCTTGGGGCGGGTAGCCAAGACCACAAATCGAACCTTTGAGAACTTAGTAGTTGGGTTGACGTCAGCATGGTGGCCGCATTTACGGCAAATTGTGCATGCTTCTACTTTTCTCGTGAAAATTCGGCATTGGTGCATGGTGCCTCTGAAGTTAATCCAGTATGGGGATTTGATATATCAAAAGACAATACGTACAGTGTTGGTATGGTCCAGTCGGCGAGCTTCAACAATTCGTGGGGCGGTATTGTATTCCGTTAGGCTTCTGGAGATGCCTTCGGGGGTATTGTAATGTGGAATATTGTGGTTATCCCTTTAGTAGAATGGTCTGGTGCCGTGAGGTAGGCAGCAGCTAGATGTTGGATGTCTCCAAATTTGAGGGCTTGGATTGCTTCGTACTGTCAGCATGCTTCTCAGAGGGGGTACTCACAATGACAGAGTTCTGGATGTAGTTTAACAATAACTGATCGCCCTCGGCAGCAGCAGGTGAAAGTCCAGCTTTCTTCTCCCGTGCGCCTGTGTTCTGTGCGGCACTCCAGGCGCGAAGGTTGTGTCCTCCACAAGGTCAGAACACAATTTTGTAGTCTTCGTTCGGCAGCGCTAGCTTTGGTGACGTCCGCCGACGTGGTTTCGGGAACGGGGTCGATTGCTAGCCTCCTGTTGGAATTCGCCTCGCCGCTTTCTGTTGAGCCGCTTGTAGTGGCTCGCAGGCATTATCAGCTGGTAGCCAGCCGCCTTTGGTTAGTTCTTCCGAGGTACACTCCTCATATTCGACGGGAACTTCTATGAAGCCGACATGGCGCGCGACTGCCAAGCAACTAGCCGGTGCTGTTGGGCTTAGCGCGGTGGCTCAAAGGTTTGAGTGGAAAACTGCGTTTACAAGCAAGGGGGGACGCTCACTTGCTTTCTGCACAGCTCCAGATTATGCCTGGCTCCTTCAGCGGTGCGGGGAGACACAAATTCTGATGATCGGCAGTGAGAAAAAACTAACATCGAGGTAAGGGTCGGAGCGCATAGGAATGTGCGTACGCACCGTGCCTCCTTCGATTGCCACCGACCGGTTCTGGGACGCACGGAAACTGTCAAACACCACACTGACACCGATGCTTACGCTCCTCTGCGTCAGCTTCCATACGCATTTCCGCCACCGAGCGCCATGGTATTGAGGAACAGGTGGACACAATGCTTCACAGTGAAGTTATTCAGCCCTCTAATAGCCCCTGGGAATCACCGGCAGTTCTTGTGAAGAAGGATGGCTCCGTCAGGTTTTTTCTTGTCAGATGGACGGAAGAATGCACTAGGTGCGTTTCTCCTGTGAGAGTAGAGACCGCAACCAGCGACCATCATCATCCTACCGCTGCGTCAGGCAAGGCCTCCCGCACCATAAGGTTTGGATTCTTTTGTTTCGGGGAGCGGGCTCTTCTCAGCCAAAGGGTTCATGCAATTCGGCTTGTTCCCACTGGGGCGAGGTCGCAGTGCATATGAACCACGTCCGCACCACCCCGGTGGGTCGAAGCCTAACGCGAGCGAGTCTTCTAATATCTCACTTCTAGTTTTCCGTTTTCTTCTTTCAAGATCACCATGGGGGTGTCCCCATTCTTCAAAAACTTCTTTCCCCCAAGTGGCGTCTCTCTCTCTCTCTCTCTCTCTAGGTGGAACCATAGTTCTTTTCTGATTTTGGCCTTCACTTCATGGAGGCTCAGAGTCTTGTTCGAGTAGGCCGTTTTGCAGCGGGCCAATGACACCTGGTAGTTGACCTCTGCCAGTGCCAAGACTAACTGCTTGCGCCCTTCCTTTGAAAGCGGGTTCAAGTAGCGCACGGAGGGGTATGCGATCCAGGGGAGGCCGAACATATCTCTCAGATGCTGTAAGAGTGCTGCCGGAATTGGCAGTCCAGAAAGATGTTCTCTGCGGTCTCCCGGGCCAAGCAGAAGGGACACGGGTCAATATTTCCCAGCGTCGCAGGGACGAAGGCGCACCGTCTGATCGGTAAGATGCCTCTTGCAAACCTCCACTTCTGGAAGGCTTGGCGTGCATCGAGGAAATGGGCGGTTATGTACTGCCAACTGGGTCTTTCTGCGCGTGGCATGTAGCTTGATAGGAGGGCAGGGAGCGGAGGGGTGATAACATTGATAATATATTTCAGGGACATGGTTCGTGGGTCAACATCAGACGAGTTTTCCTTCAGGCACTCTAAGTCCGTGGCTGCGGTTTGGTAAAATGATAGGGGTGACCCTGCATGCGGGGTGTTGTAGTGTAGGGCATTCTCAGTGAATGTGCGCAGCCGTGTCGACATATAGTCCGAAGCCATCGTTTTTGTTAGCGGCATGTTGCATTCGACGGCTCTGAATGTCCATTTGATGTGCAGAGCCTTTGCGAGAATATCTAGATCGGGCAGTACCAGGCCACCTTTGAATCTGGACAGGCAGACAATGGCTCGCTTTACCTTATCGAGGGTTCCTTGGCACAAAAAGGGTATATATGTTTCCGGAGCCCTTTGTCTTGTCGGGGGGTATGTCAAGGATGCTGGCCACAAAGCTGAGGGTAGAAGTCAGCATTGTTTTGATGATGGTGGCCTGCGCAGTCAGGGGACATTTTAGAGCACCAAGATTGTGGATTTTGATGCTTAGTTGCTCATCAGCCTATTCCAATTTCTGGGCGCTGGTCCTGCGGAATCAAAGAAATATCCGAGGATATTTGTGTCTCGCGAGTAACAAAGATCTATTGGAAAGCGGTAGGGGAGGGGGTCGTGTTCAAGGACATAACAGAGGACTTCTTGTGATTGAGGTGAGCCCTACTCGCTTGGCAGTACTCCGTAGTTAGTTCAAGTATTCTCTCCAATGATGTGTCTGGCACCACCACAGAAGCTTCATCCGAATAGGGGAACACTGGAGTGCAGGGAGGGCCCGCTGGCAATGGTGTTTTACGAATTCCGCCACCTGTAACAATCTTTTGCAGGAGGGGTTCAATCGCTATGACATAGAGCAATGGGGAGAGAGGGCAACCTTGTCGGACACCCCTTTGCACGGGGAAAGGCATTGAGATGCGCCCCTGTACAATGGCTGCTGCTTGTGGTGACGCATAATGAGCCTTGTGCATATTTATGTATTTTACGGGAATGCGCGCGAGCTTAAGTGTCCTAAACAGGTACTCGTGACTCAGGCGGTCGAATGCCTTCTCTCGGTCCAGGGAGAAAATAAAGCCATTGCGGCTGCGCGATTCCATCCATGTCAATAGGTCTCTCAAAGCCATGCCATGGAGGTCTACTGAGCGGCCTGGGACTCAGCAAGCCTGGTGCTGGCCTACTGTTGACGACAGAGCAGGCGTCAGGCGCAAAGGGAGACATTTGGCAATTGCCTTGTAGGCCGTATTTAGAAGGGTTATTGAACTCCAAGCTTTAGGGTCATTGCTCCTGGAGGTGTCCTTTGCACAGGAGTGTGATGAGGCCTTCGTTCATACTTGGAGTTTGTTTCCCTCGCTCTAGTGTATCGTTTGCTAACTTGGTGAAAGTGGTCTTTAGCGACGGCCAAAACTTCACGTAAAAGGCTGGCGGGAGTCCGTCCATACCCGGGCTTCTGTTTGGCTTCATCTGTTTTAGGGCTGTGTGTAGCTCTTTAGACGACAGCCATGTGTCATCCAGGTTAGGTGCATCAGTTGCTGCCTGCAGCTGGAACGATGTGGGGGTTGTTAGGTTTGGGTCGCGTGTGCCTGGGTATCGCACCGCTGCCAGCAGTTACCACGTGCGGCGCGCGGTCCCTCGGTAGTGCTGGCCTGGCGGCTCCGTGGACGGCGGACGGCATGAACGGTCCCAGCAAAGACGAGGCGTCTTCTAGCGAAACAACCTTTACTGCAACATCATGAAGAAACGGGCAGTGAAGCTGACCCGGAGAGATTACAGACACTCTCACACAGCTGGTGTCTAGCGTCGTGCCAACGGCGCGTTAAAGTAGTCTCTATCTCAGCGGAGTCGGCCGCTGCTTTTTATAGATTTTCCCGCTCACAGGGAAAGGGTAAACCCTCACAGGAAATGGAGCCCCCAACGTGTCTGGGCAAGATGGGATGACTCAATCGCAGGTGGTCCGAACGCATCTCCTCCACCTCCTGCAGACGGGCGAGGGCGGCGCACTCTCTCACGAGCTCCAGGCTTGGCCGGCGTTTGCACACACACGCACGTACACACATTTGGCGCGTGGTAGGATCACGTTGAGACATGTCCGCGGGAGGAAGCGTTGCGCGGCCGATGAACGCCGCCGAAATGGCCGATCCGCTCGCGGTTCTGCCTGTTGCTATGCGGTGGCCGCGTCAGCTGTCCCACTTGTCGGTGGAGAAACGCAACAGACTGCCCCGCCGGGGAAGGGAGATCCTGAAGGGCAGGGGACTGCATCCGCTGTCCGTAGGAATCGGGATGTTGCTGCTAGCCGGGGTCGTCCGACTCAGCTTCTCTTGAGCTCAAACAGCCTGAAGAAGTCCTTGGCAAGTCAGGTTTCCAAGGCACTCTGCAACTTGTCTTCAGGAGAGTTTGCTGACAACCTACAACGTCACAACCACGCTAAAAACTCAACCGGTCAGCCAGCAAGCACGGCACAATCTTCACTAAGTTATGCCAGACTATTTTCCTCTTATGCCCCCATCTATACTAAAGGGCAGCTCAGCAGCACTTTAGTATAGCTCAGCAACGCGTCCACAAATTTGAAAATTGCGCTTTCAAAAACATCACTTCAAACAAAAATAATGCAATACAATATGTTCAAAATCCTATGCCAGGAAGAAAAACACCAACTAGTGAATAAAGGCTTCTTCTCACGTTATAGGCTTCGACTTAAGCCATCGGCATTACTGTTGAGATCACCCTTTTCACTAAAGCTTCGGCTGTCCGTTTCCCGGAACAACCGTACCTTCCTGTTTCTGTACCAAGAAACAGACGAGCACTAGTCACTCGCTTTTCTAAACAACCTACCCCTCTCTTTACGCTTGGCGCACCAGTCACGCATTTTCTCGGCACGGACGCATTTGTGCCTTCGGGATAGTCGCTTTCTTTTTCGCGATAGCCTCAACTTGCTCCATTCTTTCTCGCGCCTGCCTTTCCGTTCTTTTTCTACGGCAGCACTGGAACACAGGCGTTTTGCTTTCTTTCGCAATCGTTTGAGTGTCCTCTCCTTACGATGGCAGCATTCTTTATCGCGCCTGCCCTTTCGCGTTTTTCGTCGGCAGCACGGGAATACTAGCCTTCTGCTTTCTTTCTGCAATCGTTTGCTCCCCTTACTATGGCAGCATTCTTTCTCGCGCCTGCCTTTCCGCGTTTTTCGGTGGCAGCACTTGAATACTCTAGTCCTACTTTCTTTCGGCGCGAGCTCTGGCAAGCCAGCGGTCAACGTTCTAGCGGTAACCGGAGCTAGTAGGACACGGGTGTCGTCGAAGTGTGGCGCCGCGTCTGCATCGCGGCCAGCAGCGCAGGACTCACTTTCAGTCAAGTCCGAACGACAACAACGGCCGACTTCAGTCGTGCACTGGGGTTGCTTTCGCGAATACAACCTAGCGTGGTATCGGGGCACGAACTATTCTGACTCTGCTCTAGACGTTCGCTGTCGCCTTCGCAAGTCTTGCTCTCTACAGCATACGCGCACTCCTCATCGATCTGCCCTGGCTGATCACAACTCGCGGGCTGCACAGTTTCCCTGATCGGCACTTCGTTTTTCTGCGTGCCCTGCTCTACGACACAGCTGATTTCGGAAACTGAAAGTTTCTCCTTTTCTAGCTGATTTCCATCTCCGCCACACTCTCCACAAGCTTCTGCTTCTGACTCGAGAGACGGTTCAGTTACTACCAGTTCCACCCTCTCATTTGATAGAACTGTATCTCCTACAACTACTTGGGTAGGCATGCAGTGCACCTCGCTTAACGGCGTCACTTCGGACTTCTCGCCGATTAAGCCTGTGCTAACCGTATCAGCTAGTGGCTCGACCAAGGTAACACGATGCTCTTCTGTTAGAGGCTCGGTCGGCTTGCTACTGCGGTCACGTTGCTCAGCCGTTTCCCCAAGCTGTGTCTCACACTCCGGTGCAAGTTCGATTTGCTCCGGAACTTCCGCACTGTCTAGCCATTCCTTTACAGCGGCTTTCAGCTGATAGGCCAAATCAAAGTATGCCGTGTTACAATGTTTCTCGCTCTCACATCTTTTCCGAAGATCCTGAGGCGTTATCTGATATCTTATCAGCAATTACTCTTTTAGTTCATCGTAATTTTTCAAGCGATCGCCAACCAATCGCTTGATTTCTTCCGACGCTTCAGCGGAGAGAAGAGCTACCAACTTCTGCGCCCAACTCTCTCGCTCGAAGCGTTTACTTCTACAGACCTTCTCAAAGTCTGCCAAATACTCGGCCACATCCTCGGCAATGAGGAACGGTGGCGGACCATCTCGCGGTATTGAACCGTTATACTGAATGGCCTTGCAAGCTTTAATCCTTTCCACGCTCGTTCTATGTGCTGATATCTCCAGCTGCATCCGTTTCCTTACGCGGGCGACCTCTTTCTCGAAACGTTCCCTACGTTCACGCATCTCTTTCTCGTGACGTTCTCTACGTTCATGTTCACGTTCCTCTTTCTCGTGACGTTCTCTACGTTCACGTTCCTCTTCCTCGTGACGTTCGTCAATGATTTCAAGGCATTCCGAAAGCTCGTCATCTTCAGCTTCCAACGCAAGAATAGCCTTTAACACTTCTGGTTTTCTGAGTTTGTCTCACAAATCCAGACACAACTCCTTCGCAAGCGCCAGCAATTTCGGTTTGCGCAACGAATTCAAATCCAAATCCATGGCTGTTCCGAGTGCTGCCTTCTCTACTGCCCACTATTGCCTTGCTGCAATTAACCCAGCAACAACGACAACACAATTACCAGCTCTGTTCTCTACTTAACAAAAGCCTGGCAAAACTCAGTAGAAGAAAGTCCCGCACTCACCAAACCTCGCGGCCAAGAATCCAACGCAGTCGTTCCGCTGCAGGCAACCAGTCATCACACAGGGCTCGTTGCACTGCTCCCGACTTTCCGCTGAGCTGCTTCGATTCACGGGTCACGCCTGGGACATCTCCGCTCTTCCCACCAGATGTTGCACCTCGGTCAGGCCTGTCTCCTTTCACCGACCACGGTCACTGCTTGGTCGTCCTCGTCTCTCCGCTGTTCACCAGTTGATGGACGACGGTATCGCCTGGCTCGTCTGACTCGTCCCTCCGACCACGGTTACGGCTTAGTCGTCGTCGTCCCACCGCTGTTCACCAATTGTTAGGTTTGGGGTCGCGTGTGCCTGGGTATTGCACCGCTGCCAGCAGTTACTACGTGCGGCGCGCGACCCCTCGGTAGCGTTAGCCTGGCGGCTCCGTGGACGGCGGACGGCATGAATGGTCCCAGCAAAGACGAGGCGTCTTCTAACGAAACCACCTTTACTGCAACATCATGAAGAAACGGGCAGTGAAGCTGACCCGGAGAGATTACAGACACTCTCACACAGCTGGTGTCTAGTGTCGTGCCAACGGCGCGTCAAAGTAGTCTCTATCCCAGCGGAGTCGGCCGCTGCTTTTTATAGGTTTTCCCGTTCACAGGGAAAGGGTAAACCCTCACAGGAAATGGAGCGCCCAACGTGTCTGTGCAAGATAGGATGACTCAATCGCAGGTGGTCCGATCGCATCTCCTCCACCTCCTGCAGACGGGCGAGGGCGGCGCACTCTCTCACGAGCTCCAGGCTTGGCCGGCGTTTACACACATTTGGCGCGTGGCAGGATCACGTTGAGACATGTCCGCGGGAGAAAGCGTTGCGCGGGCGATGAACGGCGCCGAAATGGCCGATCCGCTCGCGGTTCTGCCTGTTGCAATGCGGTGGCCGCGTCAGCTGTCCCAGTTGTCGGTGGAGAAACGTAACAGGGTGCAGGGCTCAGCAGCATAAAGTTCGATGTAGAAATCGCGTGCTAAACTCAATATCTGCTCAGGGTTGGTAACAATATGGCCGGTGAGTGGATCTTCGACTGCAGAGAGGATTTCGTTCTTTCTGGCATGGCGACGGCGTAGCAGATGACGGGAACACCATGCCTCGGTTTCCCATCGTTCAGCGCGTGCTGTTGCGCGAAGTCTGTCCCAGCGCCAATTTAGAAGAAGATGGATCTCCTTACGAAGGGTGGCCAACGCCGCGGAGATGTTCGGTCCCTGAGAAAATGGGCCGATAGCGCGATGATGGCATCTGAGACTATTCGGATTTCTTCTCTCTCTTCCCGTGCCATCTTCTTCCCCCACTCTTGGAGGCAAATCTTGATGGAGGTTTTCATATTATCCTAGCTTTCTGCATCCATGTTAGGTGAGACGTAACGCTTTATAACTCTGACGGCTTCCTGCTGGACACGCTCGTCATCCAGAAGTCTCGTGTTTAATTTCCAGCAAATCTTTTCTCGTGGAGTAATATTAGCCGCACACAAGCGTGTGATCAGCAGCCTGTTATCACTTAGGGCATTAAGGAATACCCACACAGAGTGCAGGAACCGGCTATGCTAGCAGAGACATAGACGCGGTCAATACGGCTTTTGAGACCACGGCCAGACCAGGTCATGCCGGCGCGACAACGCATCGGTTAAGTCTAACTCCTCCACCAGATCACGCAAGGCCTGCGCGCCATCGTGGTCGCGTCCAAGCCGCTGCGGTGTACCCCTAAGAGAGCGGCGGTCTTCCTTTAAGAGGACACAGTTAAAATCGCCCACTAACACTATTTTGGCTGGGCCAATAAATCGCTCTTCTAGCTCCTCAAAAAATTCTCGCTGTACAAAATGGCATGGCGCATATACATTAATGATGCGCATGCCAGTTTTAAGGTCAATCGATAAAAAGCTTCCTTCGTTGTCCCGATCATGGCGTAGGACTGACAGGCCGGCGTCTTTTAGGAAGATGAGCACAAGTCCCCCTGAACCCTTTTTTCCAAAACTTCAATAGGATTTTGTGCTGAGACGGAGGTCAAAATATTCAATTTGTTCTTGCCGATGAATATAAGTTTCTTGAAGTACGAGGATGTCGGTCAATCTTTTTGGCGCGAGCCATGTCTATTGTTTCAGCTTGTTTGGCGGCTTTAGTTAAGACGCGAATGTAACGGTTGTGACAACGAAGGAAAAGGCCAGGATGTAGCTAAAGGAAGGAAGGGAGGGAATGCACGACCACCTCATGAGGAGGGAGCGGTGTCATGGGCAGTGGGAGAAGCGGAAGGTGACTCCGCTGTGGAATCGCCGTCGTAGATGTCCGAGATGTCCGAGTAGCAATCAGAATTCGTTGTGTTGCAAATGCAACAGGGAGGTTGGCTCGGCATTTCTATTTAGGTGTCAGAGCTGCTCTCGCTTATTGGGGGAGGGTTTTCAGAAACAAACGCTTCGTCAACGGCGCGTCGGTGGAAAATTCCGATGATGCAGATGGCGCTGATTTCTTGTTTTTCTTCTTGGGACTGCGCTTGCGTTTGTGCCGCGCTGTGGTCGTATTCATGTCCCTCTCTTCATCTTCTTCAGTTTCAACCGAGCGGTCTTTTGTAACGGCAGCGACGCCGGCTGCACAATATTTTTCCTCTACCATGGCGGCCAAGAGGGCACCTGGCATTGTCCAGTTTTACGTTTTATTTTCGGGGTCTGTTCGAACGCTGTAGAGGGTGCGGCAATGTCCGCAACCGCCTTCCCGGCAGCCGACTTTGGGGGCACCTCGTGGTCTTCATAGACTACTTCTGCTCGCTTGTCCTCTAATTCTTCAGATGGCGCGGCCGCGGCCGTCGCCTCCTTGCTATCTTCCTCGGTGATGGCGTTTGTAGACGCGTCACCCTGCGTCTCGGTTTCTTTCGGGTCCTCAGTGGTTGCGAGCGCGAGTGCGGGTGCGGGCTGCTTCCAATAGTCAGCTGGCTGTTCATTCACATCTTGATTTCCTAACACAGACGCAAATGTCCTCTTCTCACATGCCTTTACAGTGTGGTCCTCACCACACCTAGGGAACACGACCTCACACATTTCATGCCCATACGCGCCGCAATGCTCGTACTGTGGCGTGTTGCAACTCGCGCCTATGTGGCCTTCGTATCTGCGCTTGCGACATACCCTCTTGACTCCTTCATTATCGCACTAAATGGTTGTATCAATAACATCCAGGAAGTTCGGAATCTCAGACTTCATCTCTATCTTGATCCGTCGGTTTCCTGTGGTGAGGAACGGGAAACCGGGGACGGTCTCGCGAGCTACGCTGACAATTTTTCCATAGGGCTGCAGTGCATTTGCCAACTCGATATCATGATGCTTCGATGAGTAGCCGAAGCCGCGCACCAGCGTCGCGCGCGTGCCCCGATACTCAAGCGTTACCGCAGTTACCTTAACATCTACGACGGGATCCTTCAGGAATCTTACAACAGCAGCCCGAGTCTTCAGGAAAATCTCGAACTTCCCGCCTGTGAAATCTTGAACGCCACCAAGTTCCGCTTTAGAAAAACGTTTCAATAGGATCTTCGTCAGTTTAAGTGTAGTGGTGCTATGCGGCACATGACCAAAAAACGTAAAAAGCTTCAGCCGCTTGGCTCCTGGAATTGCGAGAACGCGCCGGCGAGCGCCGGGCGCGCAAGTGTCCTCGCAGTGACGCAAGCCAAGAATGGCGGCGTGGACGCACAATAATCAAATCACAAGGCCAGCTGACCAACTCACCCCTTTAGGTAACGTTTCCGTGCTTGCGTAGCCTTCTTTATCACGGAACACGAGCGTTGGTGTCCTGGCACATCTGAGTCACAGAACTTCACAAAAAGGTCGCGAGGCCAGAGCCCATGCGGCGCACGTCCGCACAGCTCAGCATCTCAGAGAGCTCTACCGCCAAAAGAACCTCCAAGATGCTTGATTCAACCAGGGTTTGCGTTGATTACCGCTGTATTAACAAGATCACGAGAAAAGACTCCTACCATATGTCCCACATCTACGACAGTCTGGACTGCCTTCAAGGTGCAAAGCTATTTTCGTCACTTTAATTGCGCTCTGGTCATTGGCAGGTCCCGAAGGCAGCTGAAGACCGAGCCAAAACCACATTTTATTACCCCAGATGTCCTATATGGTTTCACCGTCATGCCTTTTGGCCTATGCAACGTTCCGGCCACATTCGAGCGAATGATAGACACAGTTTTGCGTGGCCTAAGGTGGAGAAAGTTCCTGGGCTATTTGGACGATATCGTATTATTTTCGCCAGATTTCGAAACTCATATATGTCGCCAGAAGCACGAACGCAATTCAGCAGCTAAACTTTGAAAAATGCACTTTTGCTGCCCGTGAACTCACGATTTTAGGTCATGTCGTTTCGACAGATGGTGTGCACCCTGATCCTGCCTAACTTCGTTCCGTGACAGCGTTTACGACACCCACTAATGAGGAACTACGAAATTTCTTAAGGCTTTGCTCTTATTTTAGGTGCTTAATTCGCAATTGTGCATCAATTGCTGCCACCTTGACTGAGCTACTCGGCAGTGATACCACTTTGTCGACTTGCTCAGATGCGTGCGACAACGCTTACAGCGCCCTGCGTCGTCTTCTAACGCTGGGCCATTTCGACGCAGCGGCTCCGACGAAAGTCCACACTGACGTCAGTGGTACTGGTCTCTTTGCAGTGTTTCGTCAGTGCAAAGCTGGATTCGACGAATATGTCGCTGCGTATGCCAGCCGCACACTCAGAAAAGCCGAACTATTGTGTAAAAAAAAAGAATGACTCGCCGTTGTGTGGGCCGTTGGCAAATTTTGCCCTTGCGTGCATGGCCGTCCTTTAGAGGTCGTTGCGAACCATCATGCCCTCTGTTGGCTTTCTTCATTGAAAGATCCTTCTGGTCTCTTGGCCCGATGGGGACTTTGGCTCCAAGAATATGACATCCACGTCATCTATCGGTCGGGCCGTAAGCATCAAGACACCGATGCCTTGTCCCACTCCCCGCTACCAGCAGAAATTGCGAGACTCTGTCGAGACTTGCATATTCTCTCGTCATGAGGGAAATGCCTTCAGAGCAGCTCAAGGATCCTTGCAGTAGGGCACTTCTGAACTTTCTCTCCGACCCCTCGGTGGTATACCATCACGCACTCTGCGGCGACAAGCTTCAAATTTCGACACCCATGACAACCTGCTCTACCGTCGCAATTACCACTCTGATGGCCGCCAATGGCTCCTAGTCATTCCATGACAGCTACGGGCCTTTTACATTTGCTCAGCTTTTCAAACGGACATGCAATGCGATCACGGGGGCCTTTTTAGATGTACACGCATCTGCACCTCCGATGTTACTGCCGTGGCATGTATAACTTTGTTTTAAAGTACGTGCACTCGTGCCTCGACTGCCAACGCCGCAAAACGCCCACCCACCGTACTTCTGGAGATTTACAGTCACTTCCTTGTCCGCTTCACCCTTTCGACCATGTTGGAATTATTTATGTGGGCCCCGCCGTACACGGTATGTGGCAAACAATGGATTATTGTTGCCATAGATCACCTGACGCGGTATGCTAAAACCACCACTCCCCCTGTGGCGACAGCCTAGGATGTGGCATCCTTTCTTCTGCGGAGGTTTATCCTTAGACATGGTGGCCCTTGTGAACTGCTCAGCGACCGAGGACACATCTTCTTGTCCGACGTCATTCAACCTCTGCTCCTAGAGTGCAATGTAATTCACAGGACTTGCACTGCCTGCCACCCTCAAACAAATGGCCTCACTGAGCGTTTTAATCGTAATTTGGGTGACATGCTGTCTATGTACGCGGCACGAACAGGCACGTCGTCCTTCCCTATATTACATTCGCGTACAATACAGCCCTACACCCTACTACAGGATTCTCTTCTCTCTTCCTTCTGTGTGGTCTTCATCCTTTCTTTCCCATCGATACTGTTACCGTACCACTCTGATACATCTCAGTGTACCACCGTTTCGCAAGTTGTCAAGCACACCGAAGATTGTCGCCAGATTGCACGGTCCCTCACGACGGCTACTCACTGCCTCCAATAAGCTTGCAACACAGAAAATCCATCTGCCCCACATTTCCCGCCTGGCCCTCTCGTCTGGCTATGGATATCCCTCAGTACATCAGGCCTCTCCAGAAACCTTCTGGCAAAATATCACGGTCCCTATCGGGTCTATCGTAGCGGGAATATTCTTTCAATTACGTTATTGCGCCCCTCACGCCGTCTCCTGATCTCCGTCGCCGCGGACGTGAGACAGTCCACGTCCAATGCCTCAAGCCTTATTATGACCCCGTGGTCTCCTCCACTCCTTACGACGCCAGTTTGGCTCCTTTTGTGGTCGGGGTCATTGTAAAGAAAAAGACGAGCTTGTGCTCGAACCTCGTGGTCGTCGTCTTCGCTCGCGCCTGGCTGGTCTCGCTGCTCTGTCACTGCTGCTGCTGGTGGTGGTAAAACATTTATTTTTGGAACCAGGGTACATTACAAAGGTTAAGGTGGTTCCTGATCCTGGCTGGTGTCTGTCAGGCCGTACCTGGCAGCGACCGCTTCAGCCCAGTCAACCAGCATCATTTGCACTGCTGGGTCCGAGCTGGCGACCGCGATCTCCCAACCATCTTGGTCCGTGAGGCCACATTGGGGCGGTGGCTTGAAATCTTCGCATAAAAGCATTATGTTATTAAAGGTGGCTCCAGGTTCGCAACATAGAGAGCATACACCTGCTTTAGATCTTCCAGTTTAATTCAGTGTTCTATAAGTAAGCCTCCACTCTCTTACGTCTTTCTGTGGACACCTGAAGGGAGGAAGTTGGGAGTGAAAGTGGATAGAGCGGAAGAGGAGGCCTAGTGGGTGCGCGGCTACGGAGTAATTTCGATCGCTTGGGGATCATTAACGTGCACTGACATCGCACAGTCCATGGACGCCTCTTTAGGTTTTGGGAAAGGAGGGCACAGTATGCTCTGAGCGGACACCACGGAATTTTGGACGCCCCCACTCTACTAGATCAAGGTCACGTGAAGGCCAAATTTAGTGCCACGTGAAGACCGACTCTACCTAGCGTAGTGCACATTTAGCTTCCATTGTAAATTCATTTATATGAAAGGAAAGCGGCGGCATATGCCAAGGTCACTTGAAGCTGAAGATTGGCCTCACGCTGACAGATAAAATGAGGTTTTGGGTTAATAATAAAACAATTGTTTCACAGGAAAGTATAGGCGCAGTACTTGTCACACTAGTTCTGTGGACAAATATTATGGTGAGGCTACCAAAAAATATAAAATAATATGCCTCTGCCCGTGCCACTAGGTATAACGGGCTAAAGACAGCTTAACCACGCCCCAAGGGATGGGATAAAGGTGAGAATTAAAGTAAAAGCAAATACGAACCGTAATGGTTACACACGGAGTAATGCCGACAACTTAGGTATCTTTAACATGCAATGACATCGCACAGCACACGAATGCCTCTTTGTTTTACCTCCATCCAACTGCAGCCGCCGGCCATCGGGTTTGCTAAACCGAGCGAAGCACGTCACCTCCTTCTCTTTCTCCACTTCACATTCGTGTAGAGAGAGAAACAGGCTTCGAACAGAAATGGATGAAATCTGTGATTGTGGCTAGTAGGGCTAAGCACTGCAATTTGTGTTCCCACAATGAATAGAAAGACTGTCCTTACTAGCTCTCCTCAGCGGAGAGCGCAGAATACTACTCCAGATTGAATGCGTGAAAACTATCATTCTCGTTGTGTAGCAAAAGGATGTCACAGGGCGCTGAGGGTAAGAACAATAGCTTCTGTTCGAGAAAGAACGAACAAAACTTGCAACCTTCTCCCAGAGTATAGTTATGGAAGGCAACGAAAACGGTTCAAACTCTGCGCACGCAAAATTCAAGCCGAGACCGAGACAATGAATCTAAAGTTGGAGATGTTGCGACTTCCTGTGATGTCGACATAACACAGCACAGCGCAGCAGCATTCTGCAGCCTTGGCAGTGAAGAAAAAAATCTTTAAAGGAATACCAATAACGTCGGGAGACTCAATTTACCCTTGAATTATAGCGCAAGGCGCATGACGTAACCCGTGAAGCAGCAAAAGACTAACTTGCAGAATATAATTACCAAAACCACGCAAAAATTGTTTCGTATACTGTAAATAAGCAGACTTGATTGCTCTCCTGGAATGTTTCATTAGAGAGATTAGTCTTAATTGTTGGCTCCAAAGAAGTACTCATGACCAATTCAAAACTGACAAAACTTCGGATAAAGAACAGTACACAAATAAAACTGCAGATCCCTCACTGGCCGTCTGAACGTCCATAGTAGATTTATTTGGGATGTTTGATGATGCTCCTCTGAAGCGGGAAAGGCTTGTTTCCACAAATTCCAGCCCAGTCATCCGCGTTTAGGGTGAATGTCATGGAGCCTCCGTAGCCATTTCTGACAGCCCATTCGGCCTGGAAGCATCCAAAATAATTTTTATTCTCGAAGTATATAAAGAGCACAAAAACTAAATGAAGTGCTTAATACTGCTAATATTTAAGCGCAAAACGCCTCCCGTATAAGCTTGATTCTTAAGCCATAAATTCAACGCGTTTTCTAGTTGTGTTTGTGGCTGTAACAACATTCATTCAAACTGGAAAAAGTAAAGCCGACTAAAAAAACTTAACGTGCAAAGATGAAAAGACAGAGAGGGGCAGGAATAGTCAATAGAGAGTGCTTGTATATACATAGATGAAATACAATACATATAGGTGCAATCAGGCGTACACTGGCTCTGTTCCTGACTAATAATGACCATTTTTGCCAAAGGACGACCTAAGATCGTCAATAACCCCGGAAGCATTTTCTAAGCAGCAACCTACCATTAAAGACAAGAAATACTGTTGCCTCTAAAACTGAGGAATGCTTTTTCTTAATGGCAGTAGATGAAATGCTGCCGTATATGTGAGGACCAAATTATTGTGGGCTGCTATCAACTTCAAACATCATCGATGTAATCGCTTTCTAAACTGGCATATGTGGCATATTCACGCTCATAGGAATATCTGGCACCTACGCACAAGGTTTCTAAAGTTGCGGCACAAGGGTAGCCGTTCTAGTAATAGCACACATTTTCTCCTTAATCTTTTCAGTTGTTTCAATTTTTTTCCTTTATATCCGCCTCCCGAGGGCTCATATTTATTTGTCCACCAAAGAAGAGACTTAAATTGACAAAAGAGGAGCGTGAAAATTTCGATACGCTATTGCGCATCGGAATCTACCCCATCTCACCGTTCACCACAACTTGGTAACCAGGGTGTCCGTGGGTATTGCGCACACTGCATTATTGCCCTGAGAAGCAGGCTTTCAATTCTTCCTTTTTCACATGGAAAGCGAGCAAAGTAATAGCAGAAATATTTGGTAGGACACCCGTTTCCTCTTCTTGACGTTCTGGGTTAGAATGCGCCTTCTTAATGTAACAATGTCGGCTATTTATTGTTCATTTTTGTACGCTCCTACATGTACTGATTTTTTTTTTTACTCTCAAGGCTTATCCGGCGCTGCAGAGAGGTGCGTACAAGGGTTCAACAAAATCCGAGAATACAAACAAAATGAACAACTAAGCACTGGAGCAGATTGAAAATCCAAAAAGGTGACAAAAGCAAAGTGCCATAACAAGAATAAGTGGCAGAGGCTTTAAGACAGGAAATTTCTTAACACGTCTTTGAATGCTTCAATGCGGGAAATGAGTGGGACGGATGGTTGTACTGTTTTCCGCTTCAGGCAAGCATCGAATGGAATAAATGAAGATCTGTACGGTAAAATGGAGGCCGAACTTTCAGCAGGCTCAGAAAGAGGTTATATTTTCAATAACAAGCTGGCTAAAAAGGTTTGTGGGTTTGAAAGAAAATGGAGAGATTTTTCTCGACAAATACATTTTGTTGACTTAGTTAATATTTCATTACAAACAAATAGCGGTAGGGGAACAATTAGAAGTAATTAAACGCGCTGTTATATCGTAAAAGTAGTAAAGAAGGATTACTACAATGAAAGTATAATTTATAAAACGGTCTCTTTGGTTAATAGCTTAGTTTTCGTGTCTCCATGAATCAATTTAAAGTCAATTTCCAGTCAAGAGTGATCTAAATCATTCCATGTCTATGTGCCACTGTTGCACACAGTAAAGAAACTGCCCCTACCTTAATTGCCACGCTATCCTGGTCGTCGTAACTAATCCACAGGGTTCCATTATGTAGGAATGGAACCTTCGCTTCTTCGTCATATTCACACGAAGCTCCATCTTCCAACAACCTGCACACCTGGCAAATAATATACCACATGATGTTGCAAATTTTTGAGTTCTCTGTGTTATTCAAAACAAATTGATTACACAAAATTGTGTCAACTAGTGTTTTCTTGCTAATGCTTAGGTGTCCAGGAATGAAAATGTCCACAGCACAAAAGATAATGGTTATAGACCATTTTCGCGGCGAGGTAGAAAAAGCCTCGAACAGGAGCGCGCAGCCTCACTCCTCCTTTCTGCTCTGTGGGGACGCGGTGATTGCAGCGAAGGCGCCAGGGCAATCAACGCAGAAGCCCACGCGCTACGCAGTCTTTTGCACACAAAACATCTTGAACAGATGAAAACCGTCTAAGGTTCTCAAGTGATACGAGCGATGCTCAATTTCTAGTTCGTTACATTTCGTACGCTTTAGACATATCCTATACCTTACCTCTCTACCGTCTTTTCCCCCGTTCCTTTCCTTCCGATCCACGATTGTTTCATTTCTGCCGGCCATACATAGCTACTAACAAGTGCCGCGGCTAGCAAAACCTTTTCCTTTTCGTTAGTGTTTTAATTATCAAGGAAATAACAGCTTAAAACATATCGGTAATAAAAGATAGAGATGAAAAGCACTGTGAGTTCATATCGCTATTCCAGTTGCAGCTATTTCTATCGGGCTATGACGAGCGGCCGCTTAATTTCAAACACCAAGCAAAAATGTTTCGCTTGGCAGCCTTTCATGCGAGTTCCGAACAGTGTGTTTGTAGAGAAGAGACAGAAAAAGCTCAATACCCGTGTGAAAAGCGGATGATGTTCTTTACGGCAAAATTTTACGGTTGGCTGCCTGGAGAAGAAAAATTATTTCGACGTACCTGAAGGTTTTGCAAGTGTGAAAAAACATGATGGTCCCAACTGAAGACAACGATGCCAAATAAATTGGTCGTCACTTTATTGTTTAACCAAATAGTGCCACAGTAAACATTTTTAGAAAACATGGCTCTCATAAGCTTTTGGTGCCGATAATAAATGTGAATGTGGTCATGGGAACGACAGCCATTTCCTTTTAATAAGCAAATCTTGCGACAACAGATGTTTAATGTAATAGTTGTTCATAAAATTACCTTCATTTTGTCACTTTGAACGTCAAACTCTACATAACCAAACCAAATGAAACAAATTTCGCTGTGGTCATTATGGGACATTATTCGTAAAGTCAAGATTTTATGAGATTCTACTATCCATTTCCTATTTCTTCTGCTGGACCTCAGCATTACAGCTGCATCAGACGATTCACAGCGAGGGACCAGTCACAGAAATTCCAGGATAGCAGCTCCCGTCTTCGACGACAGCCATCGCTGCTAACCACAAGCAATTGGTAAACCGGTGGCAGAGTAATGCAGCGAATGCTGAAATACGATTGCCAGGTGGTCAGTGCCAAGGACGCTTCAACGCCACTTGTTACCCTCAAACAGTGATCGAGGGCACAGTAAATGGAAATGAAGTGGACAATGGATCATGAATATAACCTTAGTGGATGCGCAACAACTTCTCCCAGTATCCGCTGAAGTAGTAAACAGTCTATTAGCATGATCGGTTTGCCCAACAAATTTAGCACGATTATTGTGCTCCTACAATCACATGAAACGGCATTGGCTTGCTTTCATTGCTCTAAGCTGTTGCGGTCACCCATCCATAGAAATCTTTCAAGAATAAAAATTAGATCCAAAGATGTCCTGTATTGTTTTATTCACCACGCCAATGGTACGCCACCGCCCCTCTGTGCCATACAAAAGCTACACGCTGACTGTAATCAGGCTTGCGGTCCATGGCCGAGAAATGCCTTTTGCTTATATGAAATCGTATCTGTAGAACGTATTTATGATTTTCGCTTGCTACAAACACAAGATTTGCTCTCCTAATATTACAAACATGACATCACTACCAAGTTTACAACGCCGAAATACTGATATACCCACCATAAATCTGGATGTATGGGAAATTCTACGATACCGTACAATTTTCAAGCTCAAATCTTTGGCTCACAATCTACCAGCAATACTGAATAAATTGATACACATAGTAAGCCCCAGTCGAGAAGAACACGAGGTCTTCGTTTTTAGAGCAATGAAATTGCTGTTTGCTGTTTTTTATTTTTAGATGGAACAACTCACTTTTTACGATGAAGCTACTGAATTTGTTTCACTACTTTCTTTTTTTTTTGTCGTTCAAAATGTGAATTTCATGTTTTGAACTGTTTGCGTTTACAATTTTAAGATGCAATTAGTAAATGGTTTGATTTGTGTCTTTCTTTTTGATGCCCAATGTAAATTTCATGTTTTGCACTGTTTATCAACCGACTATATAATGATTGTTAGTGCTAAATTCTACTGCTGTGTTTTCTTTTTGTGTGCTACTGCCCCGTAGTGGTCTCTTGTACCTTAGTCAAGCTTCATGGGGAGCTTTTAGCCCAGGAGGCCATTGATTCATATATTTCGCTCGTTTTTGAATGAATGGCTAGATGCTGCTGAAAAGATTTCTTTTTAAGTCAGAGCGAAAAAGTGTGCACATGCAAGCTCCGCAATACGGATCTGTGTTCCTTGTCTTCTCTCCCGCCGACGTGACCGCAAATACCAGCCACGGCCGGTCTCGAGGGAGAGCGCGTTTCTCTCTTCTCTTACGGCCTCTCCAATGGGGTCTGTTTCCACCGCCCGCCGCGCCTCAGTGAGGTCGCCACCGCCCCACTGCTGCTCCTCCGCTACAGCCGTTCACGCGCAAGGGAAACGCGCGCTCACTCTTCGCTCCGCCCGCATCGGTTGCAACCGGGAAGGTCCTGATATTTCACCCCTTATGGCTTATAGGAAAAAGCCGTAATCAGCGTCTGATTTATTGTGTATAAGCAATAAAATGGGCAATAAAGCGCACGAGACCGCGCGCGCATTCGTTAGAGCTGTCGCGCACGGTCGAATGAAGTTTCGGGTGAACTTACATCATCACTTTTTGCCCCGAAATTTTTCACAAACCTATATGTACCATTTTATGCAGTGTGCCTTTCAAAGCTGCAAGCACGTATAGCGCGACCTACCGCTAGTGCATGGCAAACTGTTCGATGGATATTCTGTCAACTACTGCCATTTTCGTTTAGAGAAAAAGAGGCACTGAAGAGAATTCATAGCACGTCTCAGATTCAGAGTAAGGAACAAAAATTTACCCATACAGTTAAAATTTCAGTTGTCTAGTGAAGTGGGCTGTTCTAGCTTCGTTTAAAACAAATCAGTAAGTTGAAAGACAGCAGATGTATACGTAGTCTCGCGACTGACGCACACGTAGACAGTCGTAGTCAATTTAATACAGTGATAAAAACACAACATTTAATCAAGGAAATGGGCATAAACAGGTATGCATAATTGAAAAGAGCAGCAAGCAATAAACAAAATGTCCTTCAAAGTTAACACATTGCACTCATTCATGAAAACGGTACATGCGGCTAGAAAATTAAAGTCTCAAAATCTTTCTGGATCGTTTGTGCAGATAAGGAACTGGCCTTTCGTTCCTGTCTGTCACTTTCTTAGCATAATTGACAAGAAGGATTCTGAGAAATTTCTCACATATTAAAGAAGCGGACCTTATAGCATGGCTATTGTCAATGCCTTCCGGGCAACTCAGCAAAGGTGAGTTCTCAAGTGCTGGCTGGATTAAGATTTGAAGGACTTCAAGGACATTTGTGTGTGGTAGGTGCACGACAGCTTTTTGAAAAAAAAAAGACACAACCTTGTCCAAGAGGGCTACAAACTCTGATTTTTTGAAAATGCAGTCCGCTAGAATCTTGTCCTCGCAGAATAGTGTACATGGGGCTGCTTCTTTCGCTGGTTTCAAGAAGGATAGCACAAGCGTCACACTTGAATTCACTGATTAACTTCACAATGTATCCAGCGACGTAAGCTAAACCAGAATACGTGACAGTGGGTAATGGGATGACAGGAAATACCATCACTTCTTTCAGTTCCTTGGTTACTGATTGCGGCAGAGCTGAAATGATTTCGTCGGTGTCGACAGTAGGTGCCTAGGCGCGCAATACAGCGCGACATACAACTCCTATAGTCACCTCTGAATAAATAGCACAGGGAAAAGCTTTTATACCCATTATAGAGGAGTCTCCCTTGAGTAACAGTGGCGAATGTGTAATAAGCAAAGCATTCTACCATAATAATGGGGCAGCGATTGCTCTCTATAAGGCAGGCATTACTTCACAGATAGTTACAAGGAACTATTAGTTCAAAAACATACTAGAAAAAGAAAGAAAATATTGCTAGGAATTAGTGCTTGAAATAGATTTTCTGTTTTTTCATGAAATAATCATGATATCATGCAAACATTTCATTAAACCAACGTTTATTTGCAAAATTAAAATAATATGTTTTTAATACAACATAAAACATTTGCTGGTCTATAAATTATAGCAAAATTGACAACAAAACTTAAAAGAGTTCCTCTGACGTTATACTAATACTTTATGTCATGTAAGCATTGTGCAACTTATATTACATTTTTATAAAATTATTTTCGTCTTCAGTGTTACCTCGATGGTTTCTCATCTAGCGCTGAAAGACGGTTTTCCCATTGTTGCTGTTATGTTTGCTTTGAAGAAGCTTCGATGTGATCACTACTCATTCATATTTTTTTTTATTCATCTTCTTGTACAGGCTTGGGAAAAAATTCAGATTAAAATGAACACAAGTAGGTACCATGCCGCAATACATGTCATATGCTTGTCGAACGTTTGCTGAGCGACAGTGTTTTTTAATATAAAGACTCCATTCACGTGTGTAGCACGCTGACAGGATGCCGCTGCAGCATCTACCTTCTGTAGTCTCTCATTTAGGGGCTGCACTCACCACGAAACCCGCGGGCGACAGCGCGAAGCCAGGCAAAAGCCACCCGCCGCCACTGAAGCAGATGCGGAGCGAACAGTGAGCAGGTCGCGCCCCTTGCGGCGGCGGAGAGCGTACCTCAAGGAGAAAAGTTCCCATCGGTCACGCGGCGATTGAGAAGGCCGTATGAAAGAGCGCGGGCTCTCTCCCTCGAGACCGGCCGTGTACCAGCATGGCGGTTGTCCGCACCTTAGCCGCTAGATGGTGCCAACTACGCAAAATGGCAGCTCACAAGTAGAAGGGAATTGTGCAGTCTGTAAGCCGCGGATATTGTAAACATAGAACCTAATTGCCATCCGACGCCGAAATGCGTTCAACTTAAACACGCAGAGATAACAGATAAAAATTCTCTCGTCTTATCTAGGCTAAGCCTGGTTATGCAAGAAAAAACCTGTTTTGCTTCGAAACACTCTGTTGTCAAGTCAGGATAGATTCATATATACAGAGCGGAAGTCAAACCATCGGTTCTTGCGCGCGGCTCTTCCATGGCTGTATTCGAATCTCAAGCACACCAAAGCCGGGTAAAGGCGTAATAAGATATTGGGGACATTTTGAAGAGGGAGATCGTTGGAGGGGAGCCAAATGGGCAGTGGTGACGGTGGAGAGAACACGTAGGCAGGGGACTCGAAAGCTGTGCGGCATTGTGTCAAGCAATATTGCATATTTGTGGATATACGTACCGGTACGAATATAGTTTTAAGTGTGTGTGAACATTGAGAATTAGCAGCAGGGTTACGAAGTAAAAGAACCGAAGCAGCAGTAGAGGAAGAAGGGAGCGCCGCCGATCCCGTGCGCCGCACCTGATGTCAAATTGTGGCGCCCAAGACCGTTGCTCGAAGAGGGTTGTAAAACTGTCGCTTTAAAATGATTATATGCTGCAAAAGCTTTAAGGCTACGTGACACAGGAAAATAAGCCCTCATATTGCGCGCAACTCAAGAAACCTGCTTGCGACGTACCAACGCCTCAGGATGGTTGCTGTTTGAAACAGTGCTCTAAAGGTTTCATTGCACTTTACAAGTGTGAGCTACACTCTGAAGAGCTGCAGTCGCTGTTTCTAATCAAATGTTTTGAGCATTACTTAAGCCGTACGCATGTTACTTTGCAGACGTATAGCTCTGCTTTACATACATATAGGACATACATCATGCAGTTCAGGGCGTGCAGACCATAACAATACCCCCTTGTCTTCGAAGTACAGTCTTTGTCGAAAATATGTAGAGTGCTTCTTGGGATAGTTACGAGGCTCGTTGCGCATCCTAGCTTGCTTCTCCCTGTGTGAAGACGTCAGATGCATCACCGTATATTTATTAAGAACTACAATCGCTCTCCTGAGTTAAAGCGAGAATGTCTCCTTTATAGCCAGATTCTGCATTTCTCCATTGTTCACTCTTAGTACAAACTCAAGAAAGGAGTTGTTTCGTCCACGCTTTATACGCTTCCAATTAAAGCGTAACCCACTCGGGGATCCTGCCATCCTGCATAGCATGCCACATTCCTTAAAATTTCTGTATCATGCACTATGCCAGGGCACGCTCATGGCAAAAAATCATTTTAGCCTATCTGTTAGTGCTCTTTAATGACACTTGTGTTTGTCTTAAAGGTAGCTGTAGGTAGCTGTATTAATATTATAAACGTAAAATAAGGAGAAGAATTTGTATGCACGGTTGCTAAAGATCTGCTAAAGACGTGTATAACCACTGCGGATCCCATTACAAAA
Organism: Amblyomma maculatum; assembly: GCF_055883805.1. Taxonomy (NCBI): domain Eukaryota; kingdom Metazoa; phylum Arthropoda; class Arachnida; order Ixodida; family Ixodidae; genus Amblyomma; species Amblyomma maculatum. The sequence continues at coordinate 134,544,376 of NC_139345.1, forward strand.
ATAATATGCGCTCAAATATGAGCCCTTCATCATATCTGCAGAACAATTACGTGTAAAAACATAGCGAGCTGGGACACTTGCATTCGAACACACAAAAAAAAGTCTTGTTGGCTAGGTATACGTCTCTTGAGGCTTCTGTGCCCCTTCTCAAGAAACAGTGTCAAAGCATGCAAACACACATGACGAGAAGAGTAACAAAGCGCTTACTAGGAACTGACAGTTTTCTGCCTCCTCATTAAGAACAATAATACTAATACATATGCGCTTAAAAAAGAAAATCAGAGGAAAAAGAACAAATTTAGAAAGTGCTTGCTATTGTACCATGAAACAAATGTAACCAGCGTGAAGAAGAACCGTTAAGGAGATAGCCGAGGCTAGGAAAATATCCATACAGGGAAGTACGCGTGTTAGCACCCTTACGGTATTATTGATGCAAACCCTGTCGCCCCTATTGGACTGTTAATCCTTGTTTATTGTACATAGTGTGATTGTTGTGTCAGAATATTCTTCCGTTTTTGTCTGTCTTTTTTCTTATTTTACCGTCCTTCCTTTTTGGTTCTTTCTATGCCTGTTTTTATTATTTGTTGTGTTACTTAGCTGGAAGAAAATTGTCAGTTTCTAGTCAGCGCTGTGTCTCTCTTCTCGTCGAATCTATCGTTTTGTGTTTGTGTTCTTCCTTTTGAAAGATCGGCCGACAAGCCCACCGATATGTCCTCGCCCATGTTTACTGCAGGCTTCCACAAAACTGCAGAAATCACTTTATGGCACCTGTACGAAAGCATCTAGATTTCAAGACACGCAAATCTTTTGTGATCCCCACTTAAACGTGCACAATAGCCTTCCGGTTTTTGCTGCATCCTCGTTGCTGTGACTGCGTAGACATTCCCGAAACTCGTACCTTTCAGACAATTCACTTGGAACTTTAACGACGGTAAATAAAAAAAAGTAATATTTTCACACTAGTGTCGAATCTTCGGTGAGGAATGACAACGACATTGAAATATCCCAAAATCTGAAAGGAAGTTTTGATCTCGCTTATACTTGAAGCCACGCCCTCGATTTCAACACTGGACATACAAACGCCGTTTCAGAATGCTTTCTGGGCCGTCCTTCTAAGCATATTTAGGATCGTGGAAATATTTAGTATAGAGTTACGTGTTTCAGGGCTAGGTATGCAAAGAAGGGTGTGCAGAAGGCGAATGAAGAGGACGAAGTGCTTACTCTTTGGTGCAAGCGCAGTCAATCTTCGAACTAGGCGCATCACTGCTTGAAAAGGAGCCAAGGTCGCAATGTTGCGCCATAAGCACAAAAGGAGCTGTACTGTCGCTCCGTGACTTGCTGGGTTGAGTCATGTAGGCTATCCCAGTCAGGCCACCACTGCGAAGCAGCCGCAACAGTGGTACGAAGATGGAACCCAGCACCTCCGCCAAATATGTTACGTGTTTCGAGGCTAGTTCCAGAGTACAAGACAAGGTGTACATTAGACGACCACTGCCCAGGACAGCACAGCACAGAGCGAACAACACGCTCAGCCCTTCGACATCGTCGATCGTCCTCTTCGCTCGCCTTGTTCGTAGCAATATCTTTCAGCAATTCTCCTTTTCAATAGGTGGTATACAATCGGCGCTGCGTTGATTCGACGCCACCCACCATTTTCGTGGTGCACGTAGCCATGCAGACGACCTAGAGCATTGCTGGTGCGGGTCTCGTGGTTGCACCGCTTTGTGACTCGCGGTGCAGACTACCGGCCATGGTCCCGCGGTGGTGTTTAGACCATAAAACGTTTGGACTACTGCGCGTTGCAGCTAGTTGAAAAACAGCGTTCAATAATGGCGTTCTGCACAGACAACCTAGTGCATTTTCCTGGTGCGGGTATCGTGTCTTGTAGTCGCAGTGCTTTCTTTGAGGATAATGTGCAGCGAACCATGTGCTGTCTTGTCAACTGCGCTGCGCCTCACCTGCGGAACTCATGAAACATGAGGCAGTACACGAAAGGTCTGTTAAAAGTTGAACGCCCAGATACGTCACAAACGTCAGGAAATGGTGGCGACGATCTTTTTGCTTTGCCAAAAACGAGTTGACCGACGATGTGGAAATTATCTACATATGGATAAAGCGGACATAAACTATACGTTCGTCCGCAGCACAAGCCTTTTGTCTAGAGAGCACTTAAAATGCAAACAAAAAGAAATATTTGCATTTGCACAATTATCTTGAGAATCGTCTAGATAAGTAGCCAAAGATTAAAATTCTGCATGATGATAACATCGTTGTGATCGGAGAGGTGTTTTCCGATCACATATTTCGATCCAGGCCGGAGCATACGCTAAATTTCGCCATTTTCTACTTTGTGTTTTCAGGTGCGCCATCGCAGTCATTTCGCGAAAAACTACTGATTCCATTCATGGCTCCATATGACAGCTGATGGCGAAGTTGTCCACGCCACTGTGTGTGCATGAATTGTTTGGGGGAGACATATTTTCACACTGGAACGGTCCTTTTTTTTACGTACAGACGGTGGTAAACCGTCGTAGCAACCTTCCATGCTCGACAGTCCAGGGTCCGGAATCACGTACAACTTCAGACGTGCCCTTTTCCGACACTGTGTGTACCTAGAAAAAAAAATCAACCCTCTATCGTTGGACTCCACAAATCAGCGGCTCCATTGCTAACTTTCCCTTCCCTCCTCAATTCTCCCATATCACTGTCCAAAACTCTGATTCGAACCTGTCATTTGCAGCCTCCCCAAAAAGCGTGGTCATCTTGTGGTCCAAGTTTAAACTCGGCGCCCAGCCAGGCTGCCCCTTTTTCATGTAGTACGCAGTTAGTCAATTCGAAGCACCTTGTGGGATCAAGTGCATTCTCAGAGCTCCAAATACGAAGGCTCTCTCCAGACACTTCGCTCACCTGTTATGAAGAGCGCAATGCACACGCGGTAGTGGGTCATCTAGTCGTTCGGGTCCTCTCTGCGAATTCATTCCCGCCGTATTGTCTCCCGCTTTAATAAAAGCGATGCCGTCTTCGAGCACTCTCCCTGCCTTGGTTTTGATGTCGAGAAGGACACCACATGCGGCATATTTTCATCGTTGCTTCCGTTTCGTGACCGGCTCGCGCAACCGTAAACTGCATAGAACACCATCATGAAGCGTTGTTTTCTAACTGGCTGCAACGCGTAGTAGTTCAAACGTTTTGCCATCCAAACGCTACCGCGATACCGTGGCCAGCAGTCCACATCACTAGTGACAAAGCGCGGCCACCAGGAACCCGGTTGCTACGCGCACCTCAAAAATGGCGGGCGGCATCGGTGCACCGCGGCGCGGCAGTGAGCCAGTGCATGCCACTCATAGGACCTAGAACCTGCTTTTGCTGCTTATTTTTGGTGAGCGTCCATATCTACCTTTTTTGCGCAATTTTAATGGCTACTTTAGGTTGGGGAAACCTATGCAATGGGATAAAGCCAGTTATAATCCCCATTGTTCCATACCACGTGGCTGAAGGGGGCCGGCTAAGGGGCAGTACTTCCCAGGCTTACTCAAAACAAACAAAAATGAGGAAGGCAAGAAAATTGAAATGATGTGCCATGTTTTTAACGAATAATCACAGCTATCGCGGACTTACTTCAGGATAGTAGACGAAGCCATCCCCTCTTTCTTGGCGTCCAGTGGCAAGTGCGCCGACTTCCCATGAGTCAGGATCTTTCAGCACCCACGCGAGCCCGTAAGTCGGAATACCGACCATGATTTTGGACTTTGGCATGCCCAAGTTCGCCCAGAGTTCAACGCTATTTTTCTGCACAGAATGCAAGGGCAAGGAACAAATAATCAGTTCACCTTTAACGCACCTCCTATGACATAAAATTTTTCAATAAATTTGCATGTTTCACGCACTGCTTTTTTTTAATTTTGTGTTGAGAGATCTAGCTGAAGCAGAGTTCTTGACACAGCGCAATCCTGTTGCTGCTGGAGAAGACCATTTACCCCTACGCCCATACAGCACAACAAAATCTGTGCACTTTAGCTACTCTGCCTGAAAGGGTCTCTTAAAAATAAAGAACGAACGAATTTGCGGTATTGTCAGAATGTATTCTAAATGGTATTGCGCACAAGTGTGCTTGCTCAATATGTAATGATATTTTGATTGTTCTTTTTCACTTCGTAACAGTGATGCTCCTTTTTATGTCACGAGAACTTGGGCAAAAATACTTCCTAATAGTCACAGGCATTCGTTTTCACCGCAGCGTATACATAATTACCCGATAGACTGTTGGTCATTCTGCAGCATTTTGCTTCAATGTAACAATTCTGTTCAGCATTTTTGCTAGAGGCACGTAATTTTGCATCTAGTACTGCAATTAAACAAAAATACTACAGGCATTTCCTCAACTCATGCCTGCTGTTGGACAATTACATTGTAGCGATAATATTAAACAGATTCGCTGGCAGGTAGAAAAGCGATACCATTTCCGTAAACATAGGCGAATGTTTCCGACATGGCTTACTGCAAAAAGCACTGAACCTATGCTTCTTGACTTCTTGAACACGACGCTCTCGGTTCATTCTGCCTACCAAATAGCATTGCATGGAAAGTTAATAACACGTGTTTGGTTTAGTTTTGTTCATTAACATGTTAGATCAGCAACATCTCCCTTGCTTCCCTTATTCAGTTTAGGTCTCTCATAATACATATATACGATGACCGAAATGTAAAACCTAATGCACAACTCCGGGTGCCATTGTTGACTCCGCGATGGGGTAATGTATCCGTGTTTGTAATCTTGATTCGGTGCCTAACGTTCAACGTTGGAAGACGAACCTAAAGCATATCTTTTCATATTTGCGCGTGGTAGGGGGTTCTACTGCATATAAAATTTCCGCCAATCAATGACGTCGATTCTTAGGAAGGTTACTTAAAATTAAAAGCGCTTTACAGTATCAATGGCGACACACAGGTGAAAATGAGGACAATTTGCTCCACTATGTAATGACAGTCCCCCTGCAGGACGTTCGCGGCAATCGAAATGTACACTATATAAGTACGGCGAATTGCCGCAGTGATATTCGCCTTGATGTTAGTAAAGAATCTAGTAAAGCGTTTCTATTCGATCTGATTGCTACGGCTAAAAACAACTGCAAAACAAGATGCAAATGTCCGCAATAGTAAGCCCCCTCTTCAGTACCATTGAGGTCCTCCTGCTCCGCCATATAATTATATATAATTATATATAATTATATATATATATATATATATATATATATATATATATATATATATATATATATATATATATATATATATATATATATATATATATATATATATATATATATATATATATGAAGGAAAGAAGCCAACAGTCGGCGAGGCCAAGGAAAGTGTTGGGGATGGTACTTTATGTCTTTTTTTAATGTTTACTTGGATAATCACAGAAATTAGTAATGTAATCTGTTAAGGGGAAAGATAATTAGATACAAAGTAGAAGAAAAAACAACGTGCCGATGGTGTGATCCGAACCCACGACCTCCGAATAACGCGTCCGGTGCTCTTCCAACTGAGCTACATCGGCCGCTGTCCCCCCTGCTACTTTCTTGGGTACTTATGTTGTCTGTATACGAACCTTGAGAGTGTTCACCAGCGCCACCCTCAGCCATAGCGGCGGACGTGGGACGTCCTTTGTTACCGCCAGCGTCACGTAGAACGTGATCAAGAGCGATATATATATATATATATATATATATATATTATATATGTGTTATTCGTAAGTGCAATATTTTGAGTTCACTCATAGGTATATTTTAGTCCACATTCATAGGTTATATCACATGACTATTGCTTTGCCTTTTCTAGACACTATCTACTCAGAAAAGGAGAATGAACCTCTTAATGAGGAAAAATGAATGACATGTGAAACAAGCTTTTGAAGCCATGTTACTGCCATCTGAAGAGGTGTAAGCTTCCTCATCTTAGATAGAGTGTGAAAAGTATTTACTGATATTAAATGTGTGGGCGTTCACTGCTGTCAAAGGGAGCCTTGTATGCTACTCCACTGTCCGGAAGTCAGAAAAGGCAAGTAAAAGAGAGTTAGGGTGCGAATAGAGGGTGACATCATTATGCAGGGAAATTGTTTGTGAGAAGCCAGGATAATACGGAAACCATACACACACTTCATAACTGTTCCATACGCACCAGTTGTAGCTGTATACACAGCGGCATAAGTGCAGAAAAGTTTCCGTTTTTTTTTTCAGGGGACGTTTTTATTGCCTATGAGTGTAAGAAACTCCGCCGAGCACTTTTGCTAAGCCAAGATTGTTGCTTTGCGTTTATCGTCTGGTAGGTGCAGAAAAAAACATGCTTATTACAATTCCACCAGTTGGCGCACATGGATGTTGCAAGCTTTATGCTTGCGGCCTGGGGTACACTCAGCAGCTAATTAGCCATCACGTTGACTGCATATGGATTCTGAATGAGAAATGACGCTATGACGCTGAATGAGTATATGACGCTACCTTGAATGCTGCCCAAGAAAATGTTGGTTCTAAAGTTTGATACGGAGTCTATGTTAGTATGTCTATGAGGTAACAGTATAGTCTCTCCAAGCTATAACCTGACCGGAGCTAGATCTAACAAAACAATTGTGTTAACCGAATGCTGCACTTACCACATTGAGCGTCTGTAGATACAAAGGTTCACTACATCTTGTGAACAGAGGACTGTTGTGATTCACCCAGGGCGTGTACCAGCTGTATAGGTGCAAGTCATACGTCATCAGGTTCACGAAGTCCACGAACCTATTGAGACCATCAAAATTGTTGATGAAAAATAAAACAATTCTACAATTTTCCTTACAATATTTAATTGCGAAAGGTAAAGGAAGGACTGGGGTTATCACTGCTACAAGTATTGGATTTTTCCCCTATTTTCACCTAACTAGAGCCCAACATCAGGCAGTAGGAAGCGACTCAATCTCCGTCCTTTCTTTTATTTTGCTTTGTACAGTGCCCCGAACTATTATCATCACCACGAAACATCCCCTTTTATCACGGCCATTTTCTACCAATGACACTTTTTTTAGAGTTTCCGAATTGGCTACAAAGATAACCCATTTGTGCCATTCGTAAGCGGGAACTGGTTAAATGTGCTAACAACGGGGCATGATATAGCATAAATCAGCAAATAATTGCAGAATAAAAAGATTTTGTATTGCCCTAGGTGTGATCACTGGATGGACGTAACTGTGACCTTCATAACGTCATAACGGCATCTTAACGGCAACGCGTCTGGTAGTTTTGAGCCTATCTCCTGTGAAGCGAACATTTGGTTAGCGTCCCGCTTGTTACGTCATTCACGTTGCAACTCAATATCTTAGCCGCTTGACAACTTATGACTTCCTTTCAGAAATCCTCTTTCTCTCATCTCTATTGTTTTCCGCGAATATTTACTTTACTTCTCGGCCACATATCACAGACGGAACAGTGTATTCCTCGGTGTAAATTAATAACTGCCACTTTCAAGCGCCGCATTATTTTAACTGGCGGGAATAATGCAACTCCATCACGGTCCTTCACAAAACAACTACACGTGAGCAGTGCTCCTCGATTACACTTCATCTATTAAGGCTAAGAAGAAGTCTTAGGATGATAAACAGCAGGGTAGAGCAAAACAGAGTACTTGATACCAACAATAAACGGACTGCGAGAGTGCATATATGTCTGCTTGAAATCATCATATTTTGAAAAGGCAACGCCTCTGGTAAGCCGAGTGACCGAAGACGTGTAAGACAGGAGGATTGTTTAGAGACAGCCTCCGTATTGCGGCCTACAAACGAAGCTAAATGAACAAATAAAAAGTATTGGCAAATGCCGTCATCTTTTGAAACCCTCGCTGATGGTACGCATTGGCAAGCGTGGCAAAAAATCGGACATCTTGGCGCATGTTTCATAGTTAGTAGCTTTCTATTTGTTTTAGCTTTCATTTCCCTCAATACGAATGACTCCTACGTCGCATGAAGAATGTGCGGTCTTAGAGCCCTTAAAGCAATTCTTAGAGAGGTTTCGAATAACATAGGATATCGACAACTGGACACTCATAATTAACGCCCGTGTCAAAGCCACTCCAACGGCGAGAAAGTTTGACGCTGCAGAACAAGAAATATTCTGTAAGTCAAGATGGCCGTTAAGCTCCGAAGCATGGGATTTGGAATAAGGCACAGTATGGCTACTCTCCAGTGACCCTTATATTATCCGTCATTACTAAAGGTATAAATAACCTGAAGTGTCGGCTTCTTACTCTTACACCGGTACATTTAAGAAAGCCTTCAAGCTGCATATATCTACAAGGTTAATTAGAGCAACTGCCTTCACCGTTTCAGACGTTTTAACCACTGGCGAGGCTTACGGGCTCCATAATACGAGCCAGCAGCAACATATGCAGGCAAGTCACATTTGGCAAGACGATAACCCTGCAGGATATATATTCCATGATGTTTTTGTATTCAGATTGAACTCCTACTAGACGTTGTTCGTAGTAGACTAATTTTTGGCTAAGCGTTTCGCTAACGAAACATGTTGCAATATTTTTTTAGATCAGCAACGGTTGTTGTAGAGGCATTTGATATCGACCACTGAGGCTCCTTTTTGATGATGGGAAAACGAAGGCGCCCGTGTATACTGTGCTATGACAGGGAACGTTGAAAAGCTCCAGGTGCTAGAAATTTCCATGCCCCTCCAGTACGGCGTCCCTCATAGATTGTATCTCTTCGGGGTATGTAACCAACCCATCAGCAATTTTTATTCTCACATTCTTTTATTACTCTCCATTTTTCGCACCATTTCTTTAAAAACGACCCCTCGTCTGCCAAAAACTACATAGCTGATTAGGAAACGAACTGGATCCTGCTGATTAGGCTGAATCAAAGAAGGACATCATTTCTTTTTTTCTTCCGCACTGCTTACCGTGCCATGCGGCGGACGTAGTAGCGTCCTACCACGAGTAGACTCGGCGCGGGAACTGCTACCGACAACAGCAGCTGCCGTTCTCCTTTTTTCCTGAATTCCTTAGACATGTCCTGCGCGGAAACGAAGCATCCATCTTCACAATGTCTCTTAAACCTATATTCAGGTCCTACACATATCACACAATGTGAAGCTCCAACATGGCTACTTTGAGTCACGATTCTTTTAAAACAACGCGACGACACAACCTTTCTGCAGGCTTACTGAATTCACCTTTTTCAGCGATCATGTAGGTAACATTTGTGGCACATCCACTTGTCGTGCTTCTGATGTCAGCCCAGAGATCTCAATCCGCGGACCCAGAAATTGATACGACCCGTCGAAACAGAGACCGCATTCAAATCGCAAATATACGTTTGAATTCTGAATTGACCTGACACTGTCATTTGTCCTCTAGTCGTGATCGAAAATATTTCATTATTTATCGCGTGGTACTGTACATATAATTCGAGCGAATTATTATTTATGTATAAGAAATGAATTCTACGGATTGCGTAGGAGCATTTAAGAAATCAATAAAAATCACTTTTTGCATCGTCATATACAACCCCGATCACGGTGGTCCTGGGGATGTGGCTCCGCAGCGACGAGGTGTGGCGGGCAGCATATTTCTTGACCACTGCTGTTATTAAGATGTACCCAAAGTACAATGGCATATGCGCCTCATAAAGAAATGCGAGATTGTCATCGCATAACCGTTTACCTTAAACGTGCTCTCGACTACCCGAATGCAGTTCTCCGTCAAAATTCACCGACCAGCCGCACCGGCAGCCAGTCACAGTTTAGTAGCAGCCCTGTGGGTCCAAACGCTGTTACGTGCTCGCACCCGGCTACGAATGTAACTTCTATGATATGCTCCCTTGACCAAGGTTCTTTTTCTTTAATTATATGAACATAAGCGAGTTGCGCTCTGCGCCATTTCCGCCTTTGGTGAAAACGCAGGCATATGCCTGTCAGGCAGCAAGGCGTGCTTTCAAACTGTGACAAGAACCAAAGAATGACGCCCCATTACTCGACTTGAATCTCGCTGTGGTCGCCATCGTTACAGAGCGGTAATATTGGCGGCGACACTGCACACGTTGCGTTATTATTTTTTCAGCTTAAGACCAGATATTCGGTAAAGCCTAATCCTGGAGAGAGTGCTGCGCGGCGAGAACGGAGAGAAAATCGACATGCATCCAGCCGCGCTAGGCGGTGGCAAAGGAATAAAAAAACTGTACAGGAATGAAAATAATGTGCGCTGTCGAGTCATTCGAAACAACGAATGCAGCCCAGAAACATTGTTTTAATGAGGCAGTTTTCCATGCCCTTTCCAATTCTTTCATTCTACTAAAATTATTTGGAATACGTTGCTTGCTCATTGAGCGTTATCGTCTTTTTGTGCAATCCGCGTTAAGGTGAAGGTGATTGCGAAAAACGTCTGTGTGTTGCCTGATGCCACAGCGCATCAGAACCTCGACGCGCACAAAATTGATTCTGAATCATTCATTGCTGTGTCTGTCATCGTCGATTCGCGAAGTCGAGACAAAACATGACCGAAGAAATATTGTTATAGCTTCAGAATGATGAGGACGAAGTGGCGCGCTCGTTTGTGGAAGATTAAGAAAAAGAAGTGCGTCGAACGGGGGCCCTCGTAGCCTGGCTCCTTGGCTGTTCCTCAATGTATATATATTTAATCCTCTTTTGTAAATATATTTCTCCCTGTTACAAAATTATATGCCAAAATTTAAAAACCTTGAACAATTCACAAATTCCGTAGAATCTTCAGAACTGCGCGGTGCGCTATAAATGGACAAAGACTTTATCGAAGTGGCCATAATTACTTGCACTACAAAATTATGCAAGGTGTTTTTTAATGGTTTTGAAAGCTGAGGTAGTGTAGAATGGGTGGAAAAGGTTTGAACAATCTTAAAACTGTTTTTTTTTCTAAAAATTTTCAATATTCGCTGTTTTCTGGAAATTATCGCGATCGTATCTTTGTATTCAAATGTCATAAAAATATGAGTTTTAGCTGTTTGCGGATAATTATGCTGAGAACATATTGTGGAATTATTGCTGCTCTACCATGAACCTTGTCTGAAATAAAGGCCTGCAAATTAGGAAATTTTCATTTCCTGGGCCGATGTTGAGAATTTTTATAAAAACATCTACTCATACCTGAAAAGCGAACAACTGAATACAAATAAAAACGTATATATTTAGTCAGATAATTTTCAGGTAGATAACTTGAACATAATTTGATTAATCTATAACCAAAGTTGGTCAGAATAGAAGAGAAGCTCGGAACTCTGCCTCTTCGACATTATTAATCAGTCATCACGCAACAATATATAATATTTTGAAGTAAATATAAAAGGTCGAACGACCATCCTTTGTTCGATCATAGGTGGCGAACGGGAGGGGAAAGATGACGCGCGCGTTTGTCGATGCACCAACTGTATGGATTTACGCAAGAATGTGGATGGTAGATGGGGAGGCTTTCTATTTGTTTTAGAAAATGTTATGTACGTGGTTGGCTTGAAGAAACAATGCGTTTGCGAACACACAAAACAAAGCTATTTTTTAGAACTCGACTCGAGCGGTGCGCGCTGGCGGCCGCTCATCGGCACGGTCCGAAGTCACGGCTGGCCGGTGCAAGCAGAAGAGGGCTGGGAGGAATGGAATGTTGAGAGGGTCGTTGGTCCTTCGTTCCCACGCGCAGCCCATGCGAACACAACACCGCGGCGGGAATCGCGCACTGGTTGAGCGGTTCGCTGTTGCCCCTCGCCTACGCGTCTACGTGCAAGACACAACAGAAAGCATCCCCAGCTGCGCTGCTGTGCGGCCTCCTCCCGAAGCGTTCATTTCTGAGCTTGTTGAAGACGCTACAAGACTTGTGACAGCTTCTTAAACCTTTCTTTAATTTCTTCCCTCATTAATTTTCTTTTTCATTGCGCTGTGCATAATTTTCTCTTGCGCCTATACATGTCCATGTGCTCCGGTTTGTGCTTGCTACATATCAGTGAATAGCTGAGCTGTGATATGTCGCCGGAGTACGGATTACAGCAATGGCGGAATACCATCGGCATTATTGGACTCAGTGAACGCCGTCATCTTAGACCGTGAGTATATATATCTTTGCAGCATGCCATTGCTTCATAATTGGTTCTATATAATCTCCCGCCAGTCCCAAATGTTCTCTTTCCGTATTCTCCTCGAAACAACTGCGCGAAGCATGACTTCAAGAACTAAGCGAATTTTCGTCCGGGTTACATGCAACCCAGTGCGTGGACTTATTTGCTGGCTGCGATATGAATAGCATTTGCGCCGAAAATAGAGGAGCCGTGCGTAACAGGTGTGTATGCCACCAACACGTGACAGAACACTGCAGGCAGCCATTTGCGAAGTTTTTTGACTGTGCAGCGCGCCGCAATCAATTAGTAACCAGATACTATGCGCCCGACTTTGTACATATATTTTGGACAGCCTCTCTTCTGCGCGCAGGAAGACATGTTCACACAGTTTTTGGATTTTGTGAAGAGTTAAGGGCAGTTTTTTGTTTTCAGATGTACAGACGAAGTTTTGAAAACTGTCCGTGCCGTCTGTGCAAGCGAATTTTACAGTGGGGCGGACATTGTGTGCGTGATGCCGCTTGATGATTAGGCTATAATCAAGTCATAATGAACCTCCACTTTTATAATGGTTAATATCATATTGAGGAATTGAAAGCCGTGAACAGCGCAAGTGAGCCCCTTTTCAAAATTTTCTTAATCGACGCCCCCCTTCTGAGCACGCGCCTTCAGGTGAGGGCGTTATCAGAAAGCGGCGACAATAGGAGAGCGATTTCGCAGACGCGCTTCGAAGGCGGGGGAAAATAACAATACAAACAAAAAGGCACATAAGCCGTGCGTGCACTGCGTCCCTGTCACTGCAAAGTAAACAATGTGCACGCGGGACACATTGTACAAAACATTGACGGCCGGTATGAGGCAACCATATCGTCCGAAATATGTTGCTCGCGAAGCGCTCGATCACGGCGCGCACTTTCAGGCGAAATGGGACAGGCCGTCAGGTCCGCCTGTTCGGCAATTACAGCTCTTTGTACCTCACGTACCGTACCGTATGCATGAAGTGCACGCCATAGCCATCGTGCAAGAATGTTGAAACCGAAGCAGCGATCCACGTATTCTAATTCTATAGGAAATCATTTGGGAGTAGAAAAGAGCAACTTAATATGATGTGCATGGTTCTTTAATGAACGATATGTATAAATGGACTGTTGAATAGTTACAGTAATGGAGTGTAGCGCTAGAATTGTTTACGGCCGTGACCGCAATAAATATTACTCATATTGCTCTTAGGTTTAAGCTCTGGCATTGATAAGCCTATCTAAATAACCGACTGGCAGTGACAGGTTGTTTACAGCTGCTGATCAAAAGGTAGGCCATCATGCTATTATTGCAGGCATATTTGCTTCGTTTTGTACCTCTGTTTACTAAAACTTAATTTTGTTCCCCAATTCCTAGGGACGCTGCACCTCTTGCAACACTCACTGTTCAGTCGCTTTTATTCAAGGTACAAAAAGGAGGAAATGCGCATGCACTCATAGGATAGCCTGTCTTTCCGTTAACAGCTGCAAATAACACGCCACTGCTCCTCGGTACCTTGGATGAAGATTTCAATGGGGTTACCTGAGATGCCTAGCAATTGCTGTAATATTTATACCAATCATTGCAGTGAAAAAGAAAGGTAACACTGCATCGCTTTAACTGCTGCATGCACCTATAAACGTGCCTTAATTTATTGCCTATTCTTATAGACGCAGGACCTCTTGCTATAGGCTTTGTTCAGTAAGCAACCGTCTTTCATTGCTTCAATTTCTGTCTCTCCACCACTTTCTTGTTGCTCTGGGTGTGATCATTTGATTTCATTGTTCAAATCATATTGTTTTATCATGTGTGAATGATTTAGCCTGCACATACATGCTTTCATTTTTTTAGATGCGCATCGGGAGTGTTTTCTACGTAAAAATGGATCGATTGAGTTGTATCACTGGTGCGAAAACCGACAACCCCCAGAAGAGGTGTGTCCTGTGGTTGGAAGGGCAATAAAGAAGAAGAAAATCAGCGGAAAAGCCTGCCTAAAAAAAGGTAGCACTGCGTCACTGTAACTGCTGCATGCACCTTTAAATATGCCTTATTTTTATTGCCTATTCTTATAGACGGTGGACTTCTTGCTATTGGCTTTTTGCAGAAAGCAACCGCCTTTCATTGCTTCAATTCCTATCTCTCCACCACTTTTTTGTTACTTCGAGTGTGGTCCTTTGATTTTATTGTTCAAATCATATTATTAAATCGCCGGTGAATGATTTCGCCTACACATACATGCTTTCATTTTTTTTAGGTGCGCATCGAGTGTTTTCTACGTATAAATGGATCGATTAAGTTGTATCACTGGTGCGAAAACCAACAGTTCGGTACCCCCAGAAGATTTGTGTCCTGTGGGTGGCAGGGGTATAAAGAAGAGGATAATCAGTGGAAAAGCCTGCCTAAAAACTTACAAAGATGGCGCAAAAGCGAAATGCTGATCAGGGTTAGAGTCTGATTACTTCTGTTATCCCATTTCACTTGCTAGGTGATGTGACATATATGAGGCACCTTAGTATAATTTGTGGTATACTCATTGAAAATTGTGTAGACATTAACTTTTTTCTCGCTCAATTATTTTGAGTGACGCACGAATTGGAATAAAACGAAGTCATCCACACATTTAATGCCCATAGACATTATATGCGTGGATCAACTCATTAATTGTGTTCCTATGTGAGCATCCAATAGTTTGCCGAATATATTAATATGTTAACAGTTGATTTTTTTACTGTTAATCGGAGTAATACATATGCTCCATATCATAGCATTATTCGCCTGTAGTTTGTACCTGCTCTTTCCTAAATTGTATTCTACAAAGTATACGTGTGTCATCTCGTACGTCTATTTAACTAGCGAACAATTTGCAATCGAATCCCTTTTGTGATGTTGTTTCAGCTACAAATAATGTATGACAGTTGTGACAATATAGGTAGCTTTAGCTATAACATATAGAGCGAAAATCTTTATTATATGCGATGATATTTTTATTCACCGCATTGGCTAAACCAGCCTGTTTGAAGAGACAAAATGAAAACAAATATGGATGTCTTCGGACAGGAACAGTAATCGTGGTGCCATGACCATTTTTTTTATTAAATTTTCATATGTAGTGGGCTAATGTCTTGACACAAAGGAATGACCCTTAGGTTTGCCAGATGCGGCGTAGTATTCTCGAAAAAAAAAAACGCCTATCACTAAAGTTGGAAAACGCCGTTTTTGTCGTTTCAAAAAGTTGCAAGTTTGGAGGCCTGCTGGTTGCGTAAAATTTTGTCCTTCATTGCTTTTTACTCACCGCATTTGCGTAACATTTACTTGTATAAGAAGTATTAAAAGTGTGTTTCATTGATGCAGTTGATTTAGTAAAAAATCGCAAACTTTGCTTCAAGAACAACGCGCTACAAAAATGTTAATGTTCAACCTTACATACTGACGTGATGCGTTACGTCGTTTGCACTAAAACATTCTGTGTTTATTACGCAGGTCATATTGTTAATTTAAGGCAGAATTTGGAGACTCTAACCTGCTATGTGTGTTCTCTGTAACGCCACCAAAATTATTACGCTGGAAAGCGATTTGCTTATGATTGTAATTATAAAACTTACACATTGAAATATCATCTTCAAAAATATGGTATTGTTAGTGGTGGTCAAAGCTGAGAAATGGAATAATATATTAATAAACTAGATTGAATACTATTGCACCTAGCAATAAAAAAGAATGCAGGACAGAGAAAAAGCTGAGCCTTTACTTGCGTTCTGCCATGAAATTGACAGAAATAGTGAATCAATACCATTTTAAGCTATTTGCCCAGAAGCAGAAAAAAGGATGTATAAGCGCTGACAAGGTTTCAAATTTTACTTAAGGTAAAATATAACTAAATTCAGCAAATACTAACTTGAAGTTTTGATGCCTACTCCATAAGGGGGAGCCATATAAGCACATCTATAGAACAAAAACAGGCATTTTTATATTTCTAATATTACATTTTGCAGAATTCAATATATTTACTGACTCATATTAATAATATACTTTGCATTGTTTCCACAGATTTTGATAAAAAATTAATGTTGCGGCCTTTTCTTCAATTCTAATCAGTTTTGCTTATTTTAACATTTTCTTACTTTTGTCCAATTTCAAAATAATATACAGAAACACACACAAATCTAGTGCTTCAATTTTTTTTCATAAATAAAGAATGGAACCTAGATAATGTAGAGAAATAGTTTCCGTGCCAAGATATTATTGGATCTTGCAAGAATTTGGCCATTATCAGCACAAGCACTCGGTTTAATATTTAGTGTTATATTTTTAAACAGTATAACGCAACACTTTTCAGTCCGCGATATTTTTGAGGTACTGAAGATTTTTGAGAGGGATTTGAATGAAAATCGAAGATGATATTTTTTTTAATTGCAGCAAATTTGCCCTTTACTGCTGTTTTCGAATTCTGAGCAATTTTGATCCGTTGTGGAAACACACCTAGTGGTCTGGAGCTCCAGATACTGCCTGGAATTAAGAACATGCGTCAGGAAGTGAAAACATATTTAGTGCAACCAACCTAATGCATCATATGCCAGTACATAAGGTTAAAAATGAATAATATTTTTGCAGCATAACGCTCCTGAAGCAAAGTTTGCGATTTTTTAATAACTCAACTGCAAAAACAAAACAGGTTTCTAATAGTGTTTGTAAATGTAAAACCTGCATATATTTAGTGAGTGAAACATAGTAGATGACAAAATCATGGTATTCAAACTTGCAACATTTTGAAATGGAAAAAATAGCGTTTTCTACCTCTAGAGATATAACCACACAATTTTTTTTTCGAGGGAACTACGCGTATCTTGAAAAACTAAAGTTAATTCTTTTGTGTCGAGATATTCGCCCAGCACATATAAGAATTTCATTGGAAACGAAAGATGGCCATGGGACCTGGATTATGTTTCTAAACTAAGGCACCCATAATACGCTATGAGAAAGCCAATATCAAGGGCTTTTTTTAATATTCCATATTTCGAACGGTTGTGTCATCTAAGAAAATTTGAAAGCTAGGCACACCTTAGCTGTCGCCGGCCCTCACTTTCTGTTACAGCTGCAATTGCTAAGCTTAATTAATACGTTGAGTACTTTATTTTAACCACGAATATAGCGCTATTATGTGTCAAAGAAAGGCCGCAGTGACGCGATTCCCGTAGAATTTGTAAGTGAAATCTCTAAACCTTACAATTCTACCCATATATATAATCTCTTGCAGGTTTTATTCAAGCTACATCACACCTGCTGCGCCCCATATCTTGAGCCAAGGGTTATAAATAAACCATTAGAAACAGACGATGGAAACCGGTGGCGCATTGCTGGCAGCCACTTAGGACAGCGCAGAAAATTTTTATTGTGTACGTAGCGAAGTGAGGTTATTCGCTTCAAGTACTAAATATTCACTTTAGACAATAAGTAGGACTTAGAGTCGGTGAGCACGTTCGGAAACCCCTGTTTCAATATTTGCGGTTAGAAACCTCATGTGTACCTTTTTTTCCAGCTGCAGATAAATTCCGGGTTATGTAGATACCGTTACCAGCCCATTCGCACACCTCGATTGTGCTGCTCACAACATGATTTTGAGCGGACAAAACAACCTGCCGCTATGATGGCTAGCCCCATGCATGAGTAAGGGTGATATGCTGGCGATGGTTGCTTCGCGTCGACCCTTTGGCGCACATGAAGGCTCGAGTTACAATGAGCGCGCCGAACTTTGCAATGCGGATAATGACTACAAAGCGGTAAGGATACAAATGAGTGGAACAATATTTTTCAGCTGTAAAATACAAATACAGTCTTGCTGGACGAATGTGCTGGCGCGGACGAAGAAACCATAGGCAACTTGTAGGTCTAACGCTACACAGGGCTGTCGAGCCAAGCCAAGTCCTCAATTGTATTGTCCAGGAATCTGATTTTTGTATTTTCGTGGTTTCCTACTATATCTGGCGTTCAAAATGCAGACGTGAGGGTTCTTTATCGCAAATAACATAACGTGGTTTGTGCCGGTACTCTTCAAAGTAGCAACAAACACCATTTATTGTGTAAGTCAATAATCAGTAATTTAGGTATATAATGTCAATTAAGGATTCCAAACAAAACCTTTTCTGTGGCGCTCAAGGTAGCTTCCAGCAATATGTATCTGGTTTCCTTTGCCTGCCTCCGAAATGTTTTTTTTTTTTATCCCTTGGATCAAATTTGCTTGGACAAGCAGTATATGTGCAAAAAAGATGCACCTGTGAGCTACCCGTTTAAGTGAGCTCCCGTTTAAGTGAACTACCCACAAAACCAGTCAAAAGCGTATATCAGCTAACCAGCGGCCAGTGCAGCAGTCGTGGGCTTAGATCGCTTGTGTATATTATATCTAGCCATTTAAAAAAAAAATGCAAATGGTCGCCGAACATTCTCTTGGTAACGATATTTAGAATAAACTGTTTGCGCATCGCCGAAAGCGTAGGAGCGGCAAAAAACTAGCGCGCCAGCCATATGCGGAGACAGCCGACAATCAAGCACTAATTCCTAGTGTGGGATGAAACACTGACTGTCTCAGCCGTATTGCTGTGGAGGCGATCAAAATGCAACAGGGCACATGCTATGCAATGTATGTGCGTCTTTCATGCTAATAAACCCAAGGCAGCTGAAACTAATCTGGAACTCATCAGTATAGTGTTTCTCATTGACCATGAATTTCGGTACATGAATTCTGGAATTTTCTACATCTTCCTAAAATAATGCGCGCGATTTTATATGCCTCGTAATAGTGTTGTAAATTTTGTTTCCTCATTGTTTTTGTGCAGTTGCCTTTTGCGAAAAAGTTGGGGTGGACGATTTGGAGGCACACGCATTTATTCGCAGGTGGCTGCCTGGTTCCTGTGACAGGGGGGTGGAAGAAAAAGGCGTTTTGCTGAAACCTCCCCTGGCGAACCAGGCATGCCACCTGTGAATGCAATTGCAGGGTCAGCCCCCTCCCTACGCCTATGAGTGTGCCCTCCAGCTCCCTGGCCCCTTCCACTTCCCGAGAGCCCGCCCTGCCCTGACCAACCCTGCCACTGCCCTGCTAACTGCGGCTGTGTGTGCCCTCAGCGCTGGCTAGTAACAACTGCCGTCCATAGTAACAATTGCAATAAATATTATCTCTTTGTGAACCATGCCCTTGTTTTGGGAATATCTACTGGTTGCTCATGAGCGACAATTTGAATTATTATGGCCATTCCTATTTGAAAGGCCATTATTGTCCCAGCAAGTTCGATGCGCTGTCACGAATATGGCTAGAATAAAAAAGGCTGCATTTTATGGCCTGCACAGGCAGTGCTACAAAATGTGTAATCTTGACATCATCAATGGTACATGAATGGAGTAGCCGGTGTACCCATAAACCATTCGATTAATATTGGTATCGACAATATGCGGCATGAATGGAGTAGCCAGTGCACCTGCAATGGCTAACCATTGGTATGATATTTGCATTGACAATGGGCCATCAATGAAATAGCTGGTATTAAACAAATATTGGTAATACAATGATGGTATAATGCTGGACAGTATTGGCAAGAATCATGGTGCATGAATGGAAAGTCTAATATTGTGCCTACATTGTAGCTCCAGCTTGGTTGAACACTGGACCAATCTTGGAACGAAAGATGGGCCAAGAATGGAGAATGTAGTAAAATGCCCAAATGCCAATATCAGTCCAATATTGATGCCATTCTTTTCCAGTGATGAACCATTGTTGGACCAATGCTGGTGGGCTGCTTGGGTGCTTAAGCGGGGCAAGCGGTAAGGCAACAGATAGAGCGATGAGAAAAAACACGAGACTATGTTATCTTAGCTGAAATAAAGGGAAAATGCACAATGGAAAGTGATTTAAGCGATGGGAAAATGACCGAGAGTCGAATAGCGAAAAGGAAAGCGTTAGGAGAATATGTGAACATAGTTAGAACATCTGTTATTGTTTGTTTTGTTTAACGTCCCAAAACAACTCAGGCTTTGAGAGGCGCCGTAGTGAAGGACTCCGGAAATTTCGACCAACTGGGGTTCTTTAACGTGCACTGACATGGCACAGCACACGGGCGCCTTTGCTTCTCGCCTCCATCGAAAAGCGGCTGCCGAGGCCGGGATTCGATTCCCACCCCTTGTGAATAGTAGCCGAGCGCCGTAACGACTGCGCCACCCCGGCGGGGGAGAACTTCTGTTATATATGATTTACTCACAGGAACATACGTTTAACTATTCCCACAATTTTTTTACACAAATCTATTCATTTCAGTGCCATCACGCTCGGTGCCATATGCGGGAAATTAGCTTGCAGATTGCTTGGAAGAATTTTATTGCGGTCATGAAATACCTTCCGCACGTTTAGGTTCGTGAAATATAGATATAGTGATAATGAACATTAGCAAAGGGAATCGACGCCGTAATAGGGAGCTAGATGTTGGCTGTAGGCCGGGTGTTCCAGTACCGTACTAAAAGCATGCGGTAGACCCTATTTACTTTGTCCCCCTGTGGCCATAGAAATCAGAGAGCTTCCAATAATTTCTAAATGGTGCATTCTCCTACAATAGCTATCCTTATCGGAAGCCGAAAACAGCTCCCAACTACTGACTAATGAGAAACAATGCCTCGGCATCGCCTGAACCACACTTCCACACAGTAAATTACTTTTTAAGTTACATAAACCAGGAATTAGTGAAACTATTCTGAAGTGGTTTGAAGCTTATTTGAAAAATCGCTGGCAGGTTGTGCGTAGGGGTGACCGTTTCTCTTCAAGATTAGAAGTGCTCTCTGGCGTTCCTCAAGGGTCGGTTCTAGCTCCATTATCGTTTTTAATTTATATTAAGGACATTAACGAGGTTACCGAGTCTCCTGTAGAGTTGAAGCCTTTTGCAGACGATTGTTTATTTACTCTCGAATAACACAAAGTGACGACCGGATCAGAATAAACCGAGTCCTTCATTCCTTGCATCTTTGGTGTGAAAAATGGGACATGGAAATTAACTACACCAAATCAACTGTCGCACATAAAACAAATAAAAAGAGTGTTAGGTTATATTCCTATAACGTTTGAAGCAATAAGCTAAAAAATGTTGATTCCTTCAAATATTTAGGAGTCACAATTACACATAACCTTCAGTGGCATAAACACATTATTAATGTGTGCTCAACAGCTTCACAAAAACTACTTTTTGATAAAGAAATTAGAATATGCAACAAAAGATGTGACGCTAACAGCCTACAATATGTTCATACGCCCATCCTTGGAGTACGGCTGTGCTGTCTGGAGCCCCCCAAGAAAACAAAAGTTTTAAAAGATAAACTGGAAGGTATTCAAAGAATGGCCGCTCGTTTTATTTTGTCAATGTACAGAAGAACGGACCCAGTGACGGAAATATTAAACACATGCGAACTCTATTTACTTGAAAATCGAAGGCAAAAATCCAGGTTAAAGCTTTTATTTCAGATACTTCAAGGACATTCAAAGATAGGAAAAGATATATATATATATATTTACTCCCCTGGAAAACGGAGCGCCAGAAGAAACCACGTGAAAGCAATCAAGCCTTATGTCACACGTGTTGATGTTTTCCGCAACTCCTTTTTTCCTGATGTGATTGAATCTTGGAATGCTTTGCCAGTTGAGGTTGCTGAGCAGACGGACGTGCACAAATTCGAACGATCCATTGATGTTTTGTATATAGAGCGTACAACTTGACAACTTGACGTCAGTATAATATGTTATGAATTGTATTTTATTTTATGCCCTCCCTGTATCGACCCTCAAGCGAGGATTAGCAGTATCAATAAAAAAATTGCCATTCTTACAGGCATAGGATAAACATTCCAGGTAGTGAGCAATCACAATGCTCTGTGCTGGATCGTCATTCGCCATAGAAAGCAACTATGGCTAATATGTGTCAAACACAAGATTAGCTGGTCTGTTATGCCCTATTATGCCTATATTGGAATGAAATCATCCCATTCTTGAGAAACGTGAAAACAAGAGAAAAATCGTCGAGGGCTTGCTCGACAAAAAGAAATGCAGGATGAAAAGGAATATATTGTTGTACAATACAGTAAAACACGTTTGCTAAGCTTGTCAAGTTGTCAGCGTGAAATTAGAAAGTGAATAAGGGTAAGCTCATTGGCACAAATTTTGTGCACAAGTTTGTCTTTTTAGCGGGTAATTACGAATGACGTGCCTGTGTCCTATGTATGAGGGACATATATTTCCTCAATGAATTGTTTTTGGTGTTGACCTGATTGTCATTCTCCTAATGTGGACTTTACGGAGTAAAGCTTGTAGTTTGCTCATTTTCCTAAGCCGCCTGCTACTTAGCTCTTAATAAGGTGCCACTCACTTCCTGCAATCTCTGCGTAGCATGCTGATTTGTTTCATTACACATTTTGTGCCCGTGCAGCGCATACAGCTGCTCTTTCATTACCCATAATAAAATAATGCTTCCTATCAACAGTTCAGCATTTTTTGGAGTTTATTGCAGCGATGACGTTTAAAGAATCTTATTTTCTTCACAACAAAAACAGCGCAGCATTCAGCTTAAAACAGATGTACACTGAGGTAATCGTATTGTTTTCTCTGTTGTGCCCTGTACTATAGAGCTACCAACGTATAGTTCAGTTTTTGAGCCATCCATTATAAAATGTGGTGTAATTTCTACATGTTTCATTTAGTGCCAGGTATTCTAGTAATATATGCTCACGAGGTGTTTTAGTTTTCTGAAATTCCATTAGTATAGCTTTGAATACTGCGGAGAGTGTGTGCAATGGTCGGAGTGGTTTATGCATTGTGTCAATACTTGGCATAGCGTTCATTTATTTAGGTCTTGGTAATTGTGCTCATGGCGCATGAGCAACGGCCTAATTAACAGGAGCTTATTGCGGAACACTTTTCTAGATGTACATTTCGTGACCAATGAATTACATATGTTTTGAGTGAGAACGGATTTTAAAATGTATATTATTGAGGTACTAATATCTTCTGAGGCAGGCTCATTTGTTTCTACATAAACACTGGCTATATAGGGGATGATCTATTAGCACCCTGTGATAACCGCAAAGCAATAATATGTATTGGGTCGAGTTGTTCCAAGTAGTGTGCCCTTGGTGAGTCATATACTATGCATCCGTAGTCTAACCTGCTGCGCTCTATCGAGTGATATATTTGCAGAAGGCATGTTCAGTCGGACCCCTACCGGTTGCGTGAGAACACGTTTAGGACGTGAATGGTTTGCTTAGCTTTCTTTTTATGGTTGTTTATATGGGGAAAAAATGCAAACTTTAGTCAAATGTCATACCTAAACATTTATGCTTCTGTTTCAATGGTAGAATGGTTTTGTTGAGTTATAGCATGAGATCGATCTGTGAGCCTCTTCTGAGTGACAACACAATGGCTACTGTTTTTCAGGGGAAACTTAAAACCCAAATATGTCTACCCAGGTAGCTCGTTTATTTAGTGTCCTTTAAATTTTCGTGCACACGTGGATATGCTGGAGAAAGTGCATGCTATTTGCTGGTCATATACATAGGCCAAAAACATTATGGACTTGCAGATTACTTCAGTTCACGAATTCATTTTTATTACAAAGTGTGTTGGGCTTACGTTTCATTACAGTGGCACGCCACTTTGGTGTGGGAAATTCATGGATAACACTGTGCATAAACACACTTGCAATGTACGATTAATCGGGAAGTCGTCCAGGCAGTTTAGGATCCTGCCACGAATACCTGTATCTGCTAAGTCGCTGAAAATACCGAACCTCACCGTGGTATCGCTGGCCTTCTCCATGTCGAAGACCCCGATACAGTGCCTCCTGTCGCTCAACGCCTTCCTGATTGTCTTTTTGAGGCGGATGAAATGATCGGTGGTTGTGCACAATTCCTTAAAGCCACGCCGGTACATCCATAATTAGCCTTTTTTTTAACAAATGTGAGTTTGATGTTTGCAATGTTTGGAAGGATTTCGCGATAAAGCTTGTAACGGCTATTCGACTGCAACTGCAAAGATTTGTGAGTGGTTTAGCTGGTGTTTAAAAGGGTACTATTATGACCTTTTTCAATGCTTCCGATATTTTGTAGTGTCCATATATCTTGCTAAAAAGTTGAACAATACGTGTATGTCAGCTTGCGACAGATCGGCAAATATTTGATTGTGCACATTGTTACCAGAAGATAAGACTATTAAGTTCATATAATAATATATGCTCAATTTAATTATCATGTATGCCTATCCCAAATGGGAGCTTTTTTCTGCTCTTTATTTATGGTTTTGAAATGAGTGAGTTTCGTCGTACTACTTTGAAACTTTGGCAAAAGGGTCCCCCGAAACTTCGCCATGTTCCAACATTTTTTTAAAGCAATGACCTGGCTATGGAAAACAAATATTTTGCAATGAGGTGTTCTCTGCATTTCTGCTCACGTATCGCGCTCTGGCTCTAGCCTTTTTGAAGTTTACCTGGGTTTTTGCTGTTGGATACCTATGAAAGGTACTCCACGCTTTGTTTTGCTACCGTTTTTGCTAATTTACATGCCTCCGTTTATTGTACCTTGTGCCTTTTCTTGCGTTTTATGACGCTTGTTGGATGGCTATTAAAGCTGCTGATATTATGATTGCGATAAAACTCCATACAGTTCTTCTACAGTCAGTCCTTCACAGTACACTTCTTCTACTGCGGCATATTCCTCTAAAAGTTAACAGTCGGCGAGGTCAGGTTCCCAGCGCTGTGGTCTCGTTGGGATGATGGGTGTAGAAGATGATATCTTTAATACGGCCGGTAATTGATCACTTTCCCTGGGTCGTCTAAAATATCCCAATTAAAATCAGTAAATACTTATGGTGGTGGAAACGATAGATAAATGCAGATACAAGGGACGAAATTCTTCAGGCGTTCCCAATTGAGCTAAGGAGCAGGGCATCTGGGGTTTGTATGCACATTACCCCGCATCCAAACGCAGTATTGGCATGCTTAGCCACCGATGTTGGACATTATATTAAGACGTATCGTGAGCGTCCGCGACGTAAGACTCTCCCGATCTGAACTGCAGGGCTACTGCCACAAGTATTCTGCCGAGTAAGCACTTTCAGGATAGGAATGAATCTCCTCGGCTCTTTCCCGTCTAGACGACGTAACACGGGGATCATTGTGCCCACTGACTACCTTACCTACTAGGCTGAGCAAAAGCCCTGTCCACTGATGTCGCAATAGATGTCGCAGTTTTTCTTCGAAAGGTTTCTACAATGAGAAGGCGCCACTGAAGGACTCATTAGGGACAAGTAAACAACCTTTTGCGGCGGAGTGTGCGCAATTCAGCTTGAACTATAGAGAGACAAGTCACTGGAAGAAAACTGCGTACCTTGCGCTGATCAACGGACTCAGCGTAAGAACAACACTATCGCAGACTTTGCCTTGTACGTCAAAGCTGAACATAAGACATGGAACTCCGTCTTGCCCTTAGAGATCCTCACCTGCAAAACCTCCATTCAAGAGAAGATTAGGACGACTCTACTCAGCTCGTGAATGCGAAAAAGCTCGCCACCACGCTCGACGCAATACTTCCGCGAGTTAGAGTCAAGGAAAGCCTCGATGTTGCAACTACGTTCGCAGAGGCCCGACGACTAGCCCAGCTTTCAGTTTCATAAGTTTCAGTTGCTCCTTTATTTCAAATAAATAAGTGGTCAGTTTTTCCCTCCAAGTTTTTTTTATTAGTATATCAAGCACTGACTTTTCGTTCTATGCAATTTAGCAACACTGAACTCCTTTTTTTCTTTTTCGTTATTTCAATTGTTTGATCAGTTACACACTTTAAATAAATTTTCCTTACTACATCATCGAACGTTGGCTTTTCATTGTAGGTATTTTACACCTTTGAAAGCCTTTCCATATTCTTATTTTTTCAACTGGTTCACTTAATTGATCACTTACTTAATCTAAAAATTTTATTGGCATCATCATGCATCGGCTTTTCATTCTAAGCATTTTGACACCAATAAATTCTTTTATCCAATTCATTCATTTTTCTTTTCTGTAATTAACTAATTAATTACAATGATTTCTTTACTTTGCCATCTACTGTCACACGCCACTCAGCCATCAATCGCCAGAACCACAAATTACCATGATACGATTTTTGTATGTAGCCCTCGATTCTTTCCGACAAGCTCTTCGGAATTGCTACTGGTTAAAAAACAAAAAACAAATTTAAACAAATAGCGGATATTGCAATAATGCAATCGCATGTGCGCGCGCTGACCAGCGCACAGCCCACTACAACAATCATGGCGGTGGTGCAACTTCCGGAAAACTAACGGATGCGCACGACTGGTCGGTGGGATCGGTCTATTGCTTGCACTTCCTGAAATGCCTCAATAAGAGGCACCTTCTCATGAATTTCGGAGTCATTTTGGAACCTTGTCCGATTCATTATATATGTTTCTTTCGAATGTGGGGTGCTTTAAACTCTCGCACCAAGTCATGAGGTTGTTACGTCCTTACCCTGTCGACCAATCATACGTTTACCAAAACAATTTGCTGGGCTAGTTGGCGAAGCATTTCATAAAAAAATATTCAGCGCTACATAAAAGACACAGACACTGGAAGAAAACACAGGCCTTCCTGTGTTTTCTTGCAGTGTCCGTGTCTTTGATGTAGCGCTGAATACCTCTTTATTAAATCAGACGTTTGCAGCATAAATATTTCCTGTAAACGGTTCGCATGTCTTACCGACCGAATGAGCTGTATATGATTGGTGCAAAATGTGTATTGTGTGCACAGTTGATATTTACCGTCTATCATGTACGCAATCCCCGCATTGCTCTACAACTCACCTGCGCTAACCGCACTGACGTACCCCTTATTTATATGTTTTAAAAGTCGAATTCCGACGAGGAAAGGAATCACAGATACGTATTTTCTGGAGCGTATTAAAGGCTGTATGTAGGGTTTGGCCATAATCTATATATTCTTTCACATATTTAGTGCTGGTTTATATATGGCTCGTTTTCGCGTACCGGTTTGAAAGTTGACCTTGTTCTTTTTATTTTTCAGAAGTCTATGGTTGATCTTCTTCGATTTGCGATAAT
This sequence comes from Amblyomma maculatum, assembly GCF_055883805.1. Lineage (NCBI taxonomy): Eukaryota > Metazoa > Arthropoda > Arachnida > Ixodida > Ixodidae > Amblyomma > Amblyomma maculatum. Next base: position 134,571,636 of record NC_139345.1, read on the forward strand.
TTTTCTGCACTCGAATAAAAACACAAGTTAGAAAAGTGATATTTTGTTCTGTGATAAGCGGTGTTTATTGACACAGTGTAATGTGCCTAATTTGTTTCAATAGACATTCCGTGCCAATGCAGAACGCAGTGGTGAATGATCAAAGCGTACCTTTTAAGATTTGTTGGCTTACCTTTAGAAGTTGAAAGAAATGTTGAGCATCGCACATCGAAGGAAACTCCCAATCAAGATCAAGCCCGTCGAGGCTAGCTGCATCCAGTAATTTTCGTGCAGAGGCAATAAATCTGAACATACGTCCAGAAATTGAACATGCTGTTTCAGTATACCATTTGCGATCGAAACAATGGGGCTCTTCAAGAGAACGTATTTTCGAACTGAGTTTCTAAGCAGTGCAGTCGACTCAGTTTTGACAGGCGTGGGTCGTCAAAAGTGAAACCAACAAATAGGAACACTTATGAAACAAAAGTTCACAAAGTGAGGACATCTATGTGACCCTGTCGTAAACTAGATACTAAAAGGTATAATCCTAATAATGAGCAAAGAGGGCTACAAAGATTTAAATACCAAGTATAAAATAGCTTGTCGATATAAAGTGGGGGCTGTACGTTTGTATCGTTTATATTTCTGCACCCTAAAACGACGAAAGAAATCATATTTGCGTACTGTATGTAAACGATCCACCAATAAATATTCCCATATGCACTACAAGACGACCTCTGAATCACTGATATTATATGGCCGTGTCTAGTGCCAATGGAGGGGAATAGAAGTTTCCACGACTTGTTTAGCCTTGTTCAAATTTTCAATTCCTTAAATCTACCTGCATCTCGTGGAAACACTGGACACCATGCTCTGGAAGTTTTCTCCGCCGCCACCTCCACCCACCGAGAACATTAGTTTGATGTCTGGTCGGCGCTGGCGAAGTGAAGTGAAAGCGGTGAGGCCCTCTGGGCCACCAACATCAGAAAGGTTAATGGTGGAGTCGGATGAAACCGTGGCGAATCCCATGATGATATGGCTGCAGAGCTCGACATCAACTCCTTCGAACTGCAACGACGCGGAATTATTTTCCGGAGTCCTTAAGTAGCACACGTGCTTGAATGAGGAACCTGCGTAAAAAAAGAGACGAGCGTAGTGCTTTTGTTTCGGCTGTATGCTCCTTTTGTAGAAACACTCTCCCACTTTATAATGGTATACTTGAAATTATCATCAAGGTAACTGTTTTATTACACCCTTCGTGTAGGCATTTGTGCTTTCAGGCCCTTTTATAAGTCATCTCCAATGTGGCGTTCACGAAAGTTGGCCTAAAAACTTGCCGCCATAGAAGGAAGGGGAAAATCACTTTTTTCGTACAAAAGAAGTCTAGCAGACTAGCACGCACAAAATATTATGCAGTTAGAGGTACCAATACCTGTCGGTGAGCCTACTCTAACCTTTTGCGAGCTGCGTTTTTAGCTGCTTTCCACTTCCTCTTCCTAAAACATGAAAGCGGGAAGCGTTATTGCGCCGGCCTACAGTGAGTATGATTGTAAACGCTTCTGCATCCTATAACCATAACTTCCACATTCGCAATATTATTTGCATTTTCATCAGCAGCGGAAAAGACGGCGCGCACAGAAAAAGTGTGACCTATATGTTCTACCCCAGCGCTGCCTCTCGGGAGTTGGAGCTGTCAACAATTTGCAGTTACTGCACATATATGTCTACCCCTCACGTCACAAGCAACACGTCCATCACACACCTCTCCATATTGAAGCTTTTGTACGTGCCCACCGGCACTTTATCACTTGGTGTCGGACAGTTGAGCAACATTTTTGAGTGCTTTTCTACTAGGTACCTTATGAACGCGTTGTTGGGCAAGCTGCCTGCAGTTCATATCAGACCAAAGGCACGAAAGGCACACACACAAGCGCGCTCAGACTCCTAGTGTTCCTTTTGTGAGGTTAACAACACTCTCGCATTCAAAGCTTGCCAGAGCAATGCTAGTGGTCTTTCAAGGTTGCAAGGCTTTAAACAATTGAAACCACCAAAGTCGATGCTCATGATTTGTTTTTATTTCTCGGGGGTGTACTCGCCGTAACGTTAAAATAACTTCCAAATAATCAGCTCTTATATGATAACCTACCTGGCATGTGCAAAATGGAGTCTAAAATTTTCTATTCGCAACGGAAGTACTCGACACATACTCTACCCTCCTTGGGACCCCTTTTAGAAGCTCTTTACTAACTTATTGCGTCAGCAGACAAACGAATAAAAGCAAGACGTTCGTATGCATCTCAAGGTGGTTCAATTCAATGTGTTCATAGCAGTTTTTCTAGGTATCTCGCAGGGATCGACAAAACGCTACCCATTTCCTTAACATAACCTCTTAACTATTGAATGGAATAGGAGGAATAACTTTAACACTAAGGTTTTTTTTATGCGTTAACATGGCTTTTCCAATAAATATGTTTATGGTATAATTTAGTTTCAGACTGCTCTGTCACAGTTGAAAATAATGTAGAAGAAAACCGAAGCCTGCAAAAAATTTTCGACGATTAAGTTACTTCCTAATGCGAAATTTCAGCTCAGGACATCAGATGTTTCACCTTGTCGACAGATTAATGCAAAGATGCCTGGCAACACATGTATGTTCATTTACAGACATTTGATTTTTTTCACGCCTATTCCTTCAAGAAACAGTGCACTAACAGTTCTTGATTGTCATGAAGGGAGTTTTGTGGTCGCAGGAATGAAGAGAGCAATTAGGTTATCGGGAGGGTGCGCGAAGCAGCGCGTGGGCCAATAGGACCATTGCGCGGCGAAGAGATAGCAGCTACTCATTGATGTCGCTGACGCCGCTAGTGAGTCAACGTGGCTACGCATTTCGGCTTGGGAGGCACGCGCCATGATCCACTGATAGCAAGCCGGAGCTTCAGCAACCGCAGATTGATTGATTGATTGATTTATAGAAAGGGAAAGGCGCGGTAACTGTCACTCGTTTTCTGTGGACACCTCAAGCGCGCCGTAAGGGAAGGGAGTAAGATGGGAGTGAAAGTGAAAAGAGAGAAAGAGGAGCCGTAGTGGAGGGCTACGGAGTAATTTCGAAGACCTGGGGATCTTTAACGTGCGCTGACATCGCACAGCACATGGACGCATCTTCGTTTCGCCTCCATCGAAACGCAGCCGCCGTCCACGGGTTCAAACCCGGGTACTCCGACACAGTAGTCGGGCGTCTTACCACTGTACCAACCTGGCGGGGATCGGCCACCGAAGAATACCGGGGAATATCATCGCCACCACGCAAGAGGACGGAGGTCAGGAGCGCGCGCAGCAATGGGAGGACACGCGCGGTCTCCGCCACTGAGGAAGAGGGAGGGCGGGGGCGAAGGAGCGCGTGCTGCCCTGACTGCGGAGCTGGTTACGAGGGACAATGCCGACGACGACGGCGACAACTAAGCGAAACGCAGGAACGGGCGCCAAAGAGCCGCGCTCTAAAACGTTATGTCGAACACTTAAGCTCAGCGTTTGAGCATAGCGCGAGAGCATAGACTACCATCCCACATATTGTGTCCTGTCTGAAAACCTATCTTTCAGGTTCTATTTTACTAACGTGGAACGCAATGGGATTGTTCTATTCTCTAAAGGGTAGTGTTAAGTAACGGTATTCGCTGTTCGTGCGCCGGAGGACGATGAAGTGGGACAGACTGACTGAGAACGGCGACGCTGAGGGTGGACAGATGTGTGCTGCCCTCAAACATACTTGAACTAAAATTATCGCTTGTGGATCCTTCCTGTAACATTATAAGCATTGGCTTTAATCAAGTCGTGTTCCGTACCTGCGTTGCCTATCGGTAACGAGAACTTAAATGTCCTGGCCGGCTGACTCTGATATCGCCTACCCATATAAAAGAGAGCCCCGATTTTGTAGCTCCTGCTTAATGTATTACCAGGAACTCCACGCCAAGCTAGTTCGAAGCCACGTTAGCTACCAGCTAGCTCTGCTAGCCCCCTGCTCGTCTTTTGTCGCCCACAACACCACATATTCAGGGAGCGAGGCCTTTTGCGATATCACGTTCAATGGTGTCATTCAGCAATGAATTCCTTAGTTGCGTGCTTCTCGCTCGATTCGCTTCTACCTGAAGCAATGCATAGCGGCGCTCAGTTGCCAACCCCTCCCCATGTCGTGTGAGGAAATTTGCCTGATGAACGACAGGTGCATTTCACGTGTAAAGAAAAGAAGATTCTATGCTATGAGCTTCCAGGTTCTCTATAATAATGTTAATGACTGCGAATTACCGGCAATCGTCGTAGCTCTTGCTACGATAAAAGGATATCAGTTAGTATTATTAGTGTTCATTGTACCTCCTTGATCACATAACCATATGTTGCTGAATTACAATCTGAGCGCACTCGACCCAACACTATTAGCTCATGTTTCTATGCTGAAGCCATCTACGATTGGATGTAGTAGAGTACCACTTACGTGCGGCATCTTCCTGTAATTGAGAGGAGGTCAAAGCAAAACACAACGTTTGCAGCAGTAGACGCATGCTGTGCACCGAGGATGTGAGACGCATCTTGAATCTGTAATATAGCAGATGTTTTAAACATCGTCTATACAAACTATACGGGGTGTTATGGCTTATCCTAGCCAATCTTTACAAAAGATTATGCCTTTGCCCAGTGAAAGCTTTTATTGGCTCTATGGAATCTGTGGCTCTATTATGTACTATTTTCGCGTGCTTCAAGCCTATTTCTATCGGCCCCGCCGGTGTGGCACAGTGGTTACGGCGCTCGACTACTGTTCATAAGGGCGCGGGATCAAATCCCGGCCTCGGCGGCCGCTTTTCGATGGAGGCGAAAAGCAAGGTGCCCGTGTGCTGTGCGATGTCAGTGCACGTTAAAGAACCCCAGGTGGTCTAAATTTCCGGAGTCCTCCACTACGGCGTCTCTCACAGCCTGAGTCGCTTTGGGGCGTAAAACCCCACAAACCAACCAACCAACCTATTTCTATCTGCAATTTTCATTACGTAAATTTCACTTATTTGATTGAGGAACAAAGTGGCAGTTAAGAAGTGGTAAAACGTACTAGAAAACAGGCTAACCACGTACCTAGCTTTATATTATAGATCTTCAAAAAAACCTCTGGTTAGTACTGCATAGACGACGCGAAATGAGTATGCAAAGTCGTAGTTTTCAATACAATCTTCATATTCAGCACTAATACTTTACTCAGAAGCGAATAACTGAAACATTATGTAAATATATATTACTAATTAGTGAACGATAGAGAATCAAAACCTTGACAGAGACATTCACGATTGTAAAGAGGCAATAATGCGACAGCAGGAACACTACCGCTAAGGCAACAAAGCCTCTTCCCATTGCACTTTACAGCGCCGGCACGGCCGCCATTTTAGTGCTTATGAAATCCATCGCCCACTGGAACCCACTCACAAAGCTTTTTCATGAGGATTTGATATAACTGAAAGCGGTTTGCGCACTATGTCGAGACCAACTCTAAAAACGCACGCGTTCCTTCAAAACATGAAAACATCACTAGCGACGACCTGGCGTTGCGGCTTTAGACAACTCATTTCCATGGACTGGCGAAGCGCCCCGGCCTACAGAAAGGCATGGGATATACATCCGTTTCCAGGCCAAGACGATGTGGATGGCACTCTCACCCCCTGCGTACTGGCGCGTGAATGTGAGGGGGAATGCGCCAACACGTGCGTAGAAATTATTGCCGCGAGCGCCAGATGATGAACTTAAACTCCCGCCGCTGATCCTGTCGAGGTCATTAATAATGCGAAGTAATTAGTATGGAAAGAAGGAACGTCTTGGTAGCCTCCCCCCCCCCCCCTTTTCTAGAAACATACAGCCAGAATTTAATCTCGAAAGAAGGGCCAAACGAGGTGAAGCTCTAGAGCGATGGTTCAAGAACATGGGAGCGAAAGAAGTACTCTATGTTGATGCGGCAAGTGGCAGAACAAGTGCGGCGGTAGCCTCGGTAGTCGCTGACCGAGAGGCGCCGGTATCAGCGGCAACCATCAGAGGCCGCCACATAGAGACTGCGGAGGAAGTTGCGATAGCGCTAGCTTGCGTAGGAACGGAAGCCAAGTTTTAATTAGCGACAACAAAACTACCAACGAAACTTTCGGAAAGGGGAGTATATCGCCGGTGGCAGCCAAAATTTTCACCCAAAGAACGCTGAATATGAAAATTAAGTTAATTTGGACACCCGCTCACGCTGCCGCCCCTGGTAACGAGACGGCTCACGAGCTAGCCCGAGCTCTCTGCTTTCGGGTAGCCGTCGAGCCCCCCCCCCCCCCCCCCCCAAAAAAAAAAAAAAAACTTGGCATACGACGAGCGTCTGCAAAATTACGGGGAAATCATCGACCATTATAAATTGGGATGTACACTGGTAGCTGTCGCGTGGAGGCGCTACGTTCATGAACCTGGTCTTGGCGTTTCACGCGCTACCAGATCCTCGATACAATGATCTATGCGAACACTGTAGGGCGAGAGGGACCCTCAATCACATAATTTTGGAGTGCCCACAATCTCCAGGGATAGGACAAAATATTACAAGTAGAGAAGCCTGGGATACCCTGCTGCGAAGCGCGGACCCTGCGATCCAGCACCGCACCGTCCATCTGGCGGAAGAGGCCTCAACACGCCCAGGGCTACCTGCCAGCCTCTAATTCGCAGGCGCACGACTCCCCGTCTTCCACACCACGCGTTCCGGGGCCGGGGAAGAGGACGCCTATTTCCGATGGAAGTAAAAACTGTGCAACTAACCAACCAAAGCACTACTTCACTATGTTCACAGATTTGTCTTTAGACCGCGTCCGCAAAATTGTGTCCGCAGCAGTTGTAATTAAGAAGTTCTAAAGGTTAATGAATGATGTTAATCAATAGAGAGCGACGTATTGTTGTGCCAGAAAAACAATTAGGCAAATAAGTTAAGTAGTTGTTTATTAGAAGTAAAACATCTAAAAGTAAAAGCGAAAGTGTTCTTTTTAGCTAATGGCTTGTCCCCACATTTGCATGCATCAAATACTAAAATAGCTAATTAAATCGGTCAATTATACTGACGTTAAGATGTATCAAATACTGAACTGTTAATTAAATCAGTCAATTAAGGTGATGTGAAATATGTGACGTCAAGCAACCTAAGTCGAGCCAAAATAAGGCATAGAAGGAATTGGCGCTCACTGTGAAAGTATCAAAGACTAAAATAGGTAATTATGTCAGTAAATTAGGATGACGTCCAGGGTGTGACGTCATCCTGAACGACGTCACACCCTTGACGTCATCCGACGAAAGTAGAGCCGAAAAAGGGCATAGGAAGAGATTGGCGCGCAATTCCTAAGTACCAAACTAAATTGGGTAAACAAGAAGTGAATTAAGCAACTGCAAGCAACTAGAATAAAACAACAGCTGCATCCGTGCTTTCGCATTATTCCAATGCCGGTTCTGCAGTGCTCTTTAGTTTTTCGAATGGCCGCATCGTTTCCCTCTCCACATGCGCCCGCTGTCTTGGTACTGCTGCCAGCAGACTGTGAAAGTGGCACGCATCGACATTTCGCCTTACAAATACTGCTGTCTATAGACCACGACGCTCCCATCAGCCAACCGTGGCTTTCAGTAACAGACAGATGGCAGCGTTAAGCTTCAATATATTTATTTGAAATATTATGTAGATTCAGAGTTTGCTCCCCTTGCCACTCTGCAGCCATGTGCTTGAGCAGGTACAGAAAATATCTAGCTGCCAAAATATTTTTTTAAATTATCGCCAGGTCTAATTATTCATAAGTTATTGCAAAATGTACCTGAACATCGAAGTCTATAGTGATATTTTGTTTTATTTAATGCCATTTTTATTTCGTCTGGGAGTTTTATATACACGAATCACAACGATAGATGTGCCTCCGAGCGCTAAATAATTGTTAAGTGAATTTCTTACCTCACCTGTACTGGTTTTAACAGTCAGGCGATGGCTTTGACATCTATTTGAAGTGGAAGTCACGTGCAGGATGAAAAACTACGAAATAGCTCGTCATTTTCCCTGTTATTTCACCACAACGCAAAAATCCATCCTGCCGCGAGAGCACGAATCACAATGAAAGGCACACGAGTATATCGCAAATTTTTATCCCTCACTACACTAGACTACACTGATGTAGCCATACCTCGGCTGCTGAACTGGAAATTGAAACTGGGGAGAAAATCTAAGTTATAAATTATTGCATGCTTGTCAGGGAATCCTGCGTGGTGATCACCATTGTCACCTGCATCATTATGAAGAGCTTTATGATATGATTTTGTCCGTGATATTTCTGAGTTGGCTTTGCGGGAAATTAAAGAAATTCCTGATCATCGAAAGATGTACGCGTATTTTTTCAGCTGATTTATTCCCCCAGAGCACGTGAACGACGCAAGTATAGTGATATGTTTTGCGACATGAATCGTGAACAGTTGCTATGAGCTGCCTGCTGAATTTTGTTGACTCAAGTGTGTGCGCTGACCGGCGTATTCCCGTTAAGGAAATAGTGAAACAGGAAGATCCTTTAATACGTACTACTCATCACAAATATTGCCACGCGCTGGGTCCGCTGCTGCTTTTGCCAATGCAAACGAAAAACACGTGAAACATCTTAACCACCAGATAGGTGAAACGTTGCGAGTTAGACAACGTTTTCGCTTCTTTACTAGCATTAAAGAGTATTGAGTGCACTAATATAAACTCACCGGAGCCAAAAATTTGCAGAGGCTGTGTCACCAACTAGGAAAACTGATGGTGGCGTGTTTGGAGCCGGCTTGGTATTGTTCTCACACATCATGTCTGCTCAGAGGAAGCATGTGGACGTCATAGTGCGAGGTTCTCGCCATGAAGCGTGGCATGATCAAAAACAGCTAGGGAAAGCTAACGAAAGGGTTCCATTTGCTACAGCACCATGATACAGCTATATCAGCACAGGTCATGAAAAGGAAGCCGGCGTTCTTGTGCTACGATATTTCTCATGTATCATAGTTACCAAGCACAGCGTAATGTAACTTCTTCCTTTTTCTTCTTACGAAGGACAGGAAGCACTGCTTAGCAATAGCCATTATGAACTGCAAAAGTTTATCATGAAGCATGTGGCACTAATGAACGAGGAATGCCGGCAGAAACGATATGGACAAGCGAAAAATCGCAATAAAGGTTTATGGACCAAGCAATAAGCACCATATACATGAATATAAAACAAAATCCAAACATGGCGTTTAGATAACCCTGCAAAAATGAGAAAGTTACAAAGTAAAGAAGCACGTTTCACTTGTCGAAGAGGAAGAACGAAGGTATGGTTTACCAGCAAAGACTGAGTGGGCGGCAAAACATTCAGTTCGAAATTTACCTCGCGACGGAGGGCTGGCTGACCACACCAGTTCTGGCACCGTCTGATATGGAAGACCACATAATTTATCGGAAGAGCTAGTTGGTGTGTCTATGCAAGATGGTGATTGTTGAAAAAAAAAACAGGCACGCAAATGCTTGTTTTATTTTAGAACGCATATTTCAGGCACCCGTTACTCAGCTGAGTGGCGTCGGCGTCGCCGTTGGGGCAACCGGTCGGCAGCTATCGCGTAGACCACTCAGTAACATTTTTCACTAGTCAACCGGGACAAAGTTCTTCTCAGCCTCCTGTAACTTGCCATGCAGTCAGGAACACAGACGCCTGGTTCGTGCCAGCGTTGGCATCCTAGGCGACCCTAGAGGGAACTTGCGCTGGTCTTCAGTGTAGGACTATTGCGCGCCTACCTCGTCTGGACCTGCTAAAGGGCGAAAAAATTACGGCGAAACGGAAGGCACGCTGCTGCGGTCAAAAGTGCTTGGGTAAGAGAAATAAGGTTTGTTCATTATTCTATACCGCAGTTACCGTGCGAAACGAGAGGCGGAGTAGTTACATTCGTGCATGCTACATATGTAAGGTAGATCGTTGGGACTTTCATTTCTGCGCTGCATCATGATGCTATATATTATGCGACTTCTCTTATCGTACTGAGCATAAAATGATCTTTTAAGCAGAAATCATTTCTTTGCTGATGAGTGGGGTAGATAGGAGGTGTCTACCGAAAGAAGCAGCAATCGTTGTCAGCTAAAGGTGTGCGCGCCTCGCCAGACATCTGCGAACAAAATGGTTGAATAATGTACAAATACTCGATTATGCTATGAACTTTATAAAACTCATAGTATGCGAGGAAAACAGTAACGGTTAGGTACAAGATTAGTGGCGGCAGCTATAAAATATAGTTAAAAAATTACATGGTAGCTGCTGTACTTAAGTCTGAGATAATAGGTATAACGATAATAATGGCAGCGACTGATATTGGATAGATCGATATATAGGGATGATGATAGATAATCAGATGTTTAGATATTGAGTGCGTAATGATAATAATTATTTGTGAAGAGAGATGATGGTGGTGATGTAAATAATGGTAGGTATAGTGTTAGTGGTGAGATTGTGAAAGTGATCCTGATAGGTATGATAGCGATTAGCTCACGAGGGTAGCAATAGATGATGATTGGGATAGAAGTGACAGCGATATTGATAGCGATGATGATTATATAAGTGATTGTGGTGGTATTAAAAGTGATGATGAAGGTGATATTTGCGAAGAAAAAGAGGATGAAAGAAGGAGTTTCGTTTTTTCAACTCTTCGGCATATCTTACGAGCAGTGTTTAATTTTAATTCATTCATTTTTCGTACTTGCGCTATTTGAGGTGAGAGCGCAGTGTGAAGAGCGGCTGTTCGAACTCCTTCTCAGCGTTATCGTTGCTCTCGAGCATCATACCGTTGAACAGCTAGTGCACTTGCTTAAGCCTTATGAGATGAGGAAAAACATTGCAGTAAACAACAAGACTGTGAAGGCTGATGCTCACGGCGTTCTAGAATGGATGTTAAGACCATTTATATGGCACAGTCAGCCAGTTAATTACCTATGCGAATGCCCAGTTGGCTATCAGAAGTGCTAAGAATGAGGAAACGTGATGCAGCAATCAGCATGCGTTTAAAATTCGGCGTTGAAATTTTTCAGAGCACTGCAGAATCTGCGCGGCAGGAATGCAATAGCCTGAAGGTTTCTGCTTCAGAGTGTGCATTGCGCGCCCCTTGTAAAGGTTTTGCTAGTATAAAAGGCTCGTACCGCGCACCGAAAATTTCCGCTTCCTCTCGCGCGCTCATAAGTACTCCTGCAAATTATAGGATTGGACGGTATGCCATCGCTCCTATCGCGGAGCGTTCTAATAGCCACTTGACATTATCACCAAACTTGAGTGTCATGTAACCTTATCACATAGCATTTTCATTGTCGCGTGATGTTTACATACAATTTGACTGTCAGATGATTTCGCCTCGCTATACTCTAATAGTCGCCTGGCATATTCGTGCAACTTGACTGCCACGTGAACGTGGTTGTGTAACCTGAATGTCGCACGATTGATGATCGAATCAAATAATTAATTATATATAATAACTATTTTATCTACTCCAATTACATATTGCTACTTCTCTAAAGCTGAAGTTGTCTGTAGATAACCTTGACAGCTGTATGAATTAAGTAAATCCCTCACAAATTTGGTTTTCAATCTCAGCACAGAATAACCTACGAAGCAAGTAAACTATAACACACTATTTTTCATCGACACATTCACAAAACCCGTAACTTTGAACAAAACATTTCATTAATAAGTTGATTTATTTAACTAAATATAAATGACAAATATGCCTATACTACTTACTACACACTCTTTATTTACTGCCTTACATCATAAAACCCTTTCACAATAATACATATGGGGCAATTTTTTCTGTAGACAAATATTGCGTAAATGTTCAGCGGACAATTTTGGCCACCGAATATAGCCATGCACTGCTTTTTCATTCATAAACTCTAGCAAATCACTAGCATAATGTATCGAAGACGAACAATAAGTGAGCAGTGATCAAAACTAATCATCGATTAGAAGATTCGCTACCTTTTTCCTTCGAATAAAAAATATTTCGCTTCAGCAGAACCCAATGCGCCTTTTAGTTTTTGAGTTACTTTCATGTATTTATTTATTCATTCATGCATAGTTCCACAATGCTATAGGCATTACACAAAGGCCGATATACACCCAAGCAACGTACAATCGTACAGGCAGTAAATTTCACAATTCCTCTTGACCATACATGACATGACAATTCGTCACAATACATGGTAGTATATGACAGTAGTGCACACCTAAACATCAAAATCGCTGCGCACAAAAAGCTATTCTTTAAATAAATGAAAAGAAAGGGGCCACCAAGAAAAATAAAACCTTAAGCGTTAAACGCTAAACAGAAGTTGTCATTACACAAAATAGAAGCCACAGAAGCTGGCAACTTATTACACTTATCTACAGTTTTTTTTGAAAGAAAGAATGTTTAAAAGAACTCATTTTTCATTACAATGATCTGATCTTTGGATGGCCATTGAAAGACATTGGACTCCTTGACAAACTCTAAATTCACCTCGCATGTTTCCCTCAGGCATTTTGCAAGCTGTGAACTCTATGAGCACATTTGTCGGATCATGCATTTCATTATTTGATTTGATATCATTACACTACGAAGCACCTTAACACGTATTTAATGGCCGTGTTTTATCTCCCCCTTCAATTCTATTATTTCTCTTACCATTCTTTTTTCAATCTTTCCCTCCCGAATTCCCCTACCCATATAGAGTAGCATGCCAGCGATGTCTAAACGCCGGCAAAATTCTGTTTTTCCATTAAAGAGTCTCTCTCTCTCTTCGCTTTGCAATACAGTACTTTAGGGCTGAAGGTAACTTAATTTTCTCATACCAGTGCAATTGTAAATTATATTATGTAATAACTAAGGCGGAGTCATTTCTTCTATGACTCAGCGGTTGCCATCTTAAGCTTGCTTAGCACTTATAATGTCTAGATCCCTATTATAATTACCAGAACAAAACGGACAGCTCTGTTCTGAAACAGTTGAAGTTTCTTATCTTGCAGTGTCCGGATCCCTCACAGTGCATGCGTAGTATGGAGCGAAGATTCGAGCAAAATGAAATTCGAGAAATGTTTGAATGATTGTTTACGGACCGGGTGTTATCATCTATAGCTGCAAGTAATTGGAGAATTTTTTGGAGAATGTTTTCGCGATTCCCTCGGTGTCGCCAGCAGATGGAAGTTTATCGACATGGGCTGGTATGCCCACCAAGTAAATTCTTGTAACTGATACAGGCAACATATCATACTTGGGAAAACGTGTGTGCTGTTTGTCTTCATCCGGACACCAGTTTGCTACAAACCATGCTGTGGCCTCTGCATCAGGGCAAAGAAAGCCGTGCTCCACAGCATGGAAAGTTCGCCAGAGATGAGTGTGTTGAGAACTGCTCGCACCACCACAAACAACGTTCCCACTTATAATTTTTTGATTACCTCCTCTGCTGACTGTCCTCGTTATATCAGTTGGTACAGTGAGTGCCTCGGAAGGCTGCGGCCCTGGTCCCAATCCCCGAAGCAGGGCGGCGGTTTCTTTACCCACAAAGTTTCTGAGAAAGCTTTATCCCCTGCCTTTGTGCGGCATGGCCACGCATGGGCGGATGACAATGAGCAATTCCTCTTTTTGAGAAAGCTACTCGACCTGGGCGGATCAGCTTAAATATTCGACCGACACAAATCTCAATTCAGTTATTGATTTAACCTTCTCTCGTTCTACTATCTGCTCTGCAAACTATCTTTAATAGAATAATTAGTATATTGACTTCAACGGAAAAGCGTTTATCCCGAGTTCAATCCTCGCACCAAGAGAAATTTCCTTTATTTGCAAGTTCCGTCGAAAGGTGTATATCTCTCCTTAGTAGCCGGAAGGCTACGCTTGGGTGGATTTAAATCAGTAATTACTCGTTTATTAGGATGTGGGCGAAGGTCTGATTGCGGCTCTCCAATCAAGCTCCCTGGACTTGGTAACTAGCATTCGCGCGCCGTGTGTGCTGAGCGAACAGCTACATCTTCAAACACTAATGGGCCCATACCACACAGAGAAAACGTCAAAAGCGTTAGGTACGCCAGACAAGTGGTGCTCAACGAAACAGTAATGAATCAAGACCTATAAATATTTGTCTCAAATTTTCTGTAAGTATAGTTCTGGCTAGATTTTGTTTATAAGCTTTAACGTGGCAAAGCAACTACGGCTATTAGAGACCCCGTAAAGGAGGGCTCCGGAAATTGCGACCACCTGGGGTTATTTAACTTGCACTGGCATCGCACAACACATGGATGCCTTGCATTTCGCCTGCATCGAAAAGTGTTCGCGGCGGCAAGGTATCGATCCGGCATCCCTGGACAAAGCGATGGAGCACCCTAACTACTTCGTGGACCACTGCGGTAACAACAGTTGTTAGGTAGACAGGACGGTAGGACCAGCCCAAAAATTGTTCGCAATATCGATCTTAAAGAGTCCTAATTGCCTCCTAGACGTTCTGATACTAGATCAGAGTGCCCACTGTTCTGCCTTACGATTTGGTCTACGCAATCAATTCTTCACTGACGGGAAGAACGGGAAGGGGCGAGTGTTAATATAGCACGCGCTGAATACAAGGATACCCGGAGGTGAAAAAGAAGAAGCGCGTAAACTCCAATACAGATCGCGAATAGTTTCGTTCTTTTATTTAACATTCATTTAAACTTCAGTAGGCCGTAGCACTACTTCACTCAAGCATCACTGCCAGTGAACCTGATTTGCTCAAATCTCTAGTCACAGTTCTGCAGCACGGAATCTAAGAAAATGTAATTACCGCCTGGTCATGGCCAATCACCCCTGTTGGTATGGGTCAATTTCATAAGGGGGAACCGGGCGAAAAAACATTCTTTTTTATATTGCATACAGGAACCCTCCCAGTTAAAACATGGATGGAAGAAAAGGGCCTTTTTGTACCTTGGGGTCTCAAACTGTCTACTATGTAGGAAACCTGAAACAGTTGAGCACGTGTTCCTGGATTGTTGGGATGCGGTGTTTTACTGGGATGTGTTACATAGGACCCCCTTCATGGATCACTGCCTTTTCGTGGCGGAGGGGCTTGCGAAACTCGATGAAGTCGTGAGATCTGCTGTGAAGGGCCAACCAAGATAGACAGGTCACGGCAGAGAGTTCTGACAAAATGTGATTCACTGGAGAATGTAATGGCAACCCACTCCAGTATTTCCTGCGAAGAAAACCCTATGGCCAGTCACAATACCATTAATAATATGGCGCCGGAAGATGAGCCCCCCAGGTTGGAAGGCGTCCCACATGTTACTGGGGATGAACAAAGGGCGATTCCTAGTAGCTCCAGGACGAATGAGGCGGCTGGGCTAAAGACAAAAGGACGCTCAGTTATGGATGTGTCGGGAAGCGACCGGAAAGTCCGATGTTGCAAGGAGATATATCACATAGCAACATGGAATGTAAGATCTATGACGCAAGGTAAACTGGATGTCGTCAAGCGAGAAATGGACAGATTGAACATTGATATCTTGGGTATCAGCGAGCTCAAGTGGACCGGAATGGGAGAATTTAACTCCGGCCACCATTATGTCTTTTATTGTGGGCACGAATCCAAGAGAAGGAATGGGGTCGCTCTCATAGTAAACAAAAGAATGGGCAAAGCAGTGCTAGGGTACAACCCCAAAAACGACCGAATGATTTCACTTTGGATCCAAGGTCACCCTTTCAACATAACAGTTAGCCAAGTCTATGCACCGACCACTACTGCTGCAGAAGCTGACGTTGAGAGATTTTATGCGGACCTACAATGCCTTTTAGATTGCACCCCATCATCAGACGTGGTTTTTCTCATAGGAGACTGGAATGCTAAGGTCGGGAGTGAAGAAATATCCGGAATTATAGGCAAGTTCGGTCTTGGCGAGCAAATGAAGCTGGGTAAAGGCTAGTAGAGGTTTGTCAAGAAAACAACCTGACCATAGCGAATACTCATTTTCAACAGCACAAGAGGCGCCTGTACACATGAACTTCACCGGACGGCCTGTACAGGAATCAGATCGATTATATTCCTTGCCGGCAGAGATGGAGAAGCGCTATACAAGCAGTAAAAACAAGGCCTGGGGCCGATTGTGGCACCGATCATCAGCTTCTTGTTGCCAAAATTAAGCTTCGATTGAGGAAAACGCATAGAACTAGAAGGCCTTTCAGGTATGATCTGGATCAAATTCCATTACAATATGCTGTGGAAGTGAGGAATCGATTTCGAGAATTAGATATAAAAGACAGAGAGCCCGAAGAGATGTGAACTGATGTTCGGGATATAATACAAGAAGTTGCTACTAAGGAAGTTCCAAAGCAAAAGAAATGCAAGAAAGCAAACTGGTTATCTGAAGAGGCTTTGCAAATAGCTGAGGAAAGGAGGATGGCAAAGGTTATGGGGGAAAGAGAAAGATACAAGGTTCTCGATGCGGATTTTCAGAAAATAGCAAGGAGAGCTAAGAATGCCTTTCTGAACATACAGTGCCAAGCAGTTGAGGACAACAGCCAATTAAGGAACACAAGAGCTCTGTATAAGACATTCAAAGATATCAAAGGTAGCTTCTGTGCTAAGAGTGGCGTGATAAAGGACAAACGAGGCAAGGACCTCACTGAACCCTCAGAGATAAAGAAGAGGTGGCAGGAATACACAGAAGGGGGCACTCACCCTTCCTACTTTTCCAGGTCCCGCTACTGTGTAGCGCGTTCGCCTGGCTTGCTGAAGAACGACTTACTAGACCGACTTTCCTTGAGGAGCACACCTTGTGCTCGTCCAAGCCATGCATCACATGGTCAAGCCTGGCCTTCAACGAAACCTTCATCTGGCAACACCGGCATTCAACGTCAGCAGCCACTATCGGATTACTCGGCGCGGCATATAAACGCCCACCTGCACCGGCCTCGTTTGGGTACGACACCGCTGCCAGAATGGGGCACTCACCCTTCCTACTTTTCCAGGTCCCGCTACTGTGTAGCGCGTTCGCCTGGCTTGCTGAAGAACGACTTACTAGACCCACTTTCCTCGAGGAGCACACCTTGTGCTCGTCCAAGCCATGCATCACATGGTCAAGCCTGGCCTTCAACGAAACCTTCATCTGGCAACAGCGGCATTCAACGTCAGCAGCCACTATCGGATTACTCGGCGCGGCATATAAACGCCCACCTGCACCGGCCTCGTTTGGGTACGACACCGCTGCCAGAATGGGGCACTCACCCTTCCTACTTTTCCAGGTCCCGCTACTGTGTAGCGCGTTCGCCTGGCTTGCTGAAGAACGACTTACTAGACCCACTTTCCTCGAGGAGCACACCTTGTGCTCGTCCAAGCCATGCATCACATGGTCAAGCCTGGCCTTCAACGAAACCTTCATCTGGCAACACCGGCATTCAACGTCAGCAGCCACTATCGGATTACTCGGCGCGGCATATAAACGCCCACCTGCACCGGCCTCGTTTGGGTACGACACCGCTGCCAGAATGGGGCACTCACCCTTCCTACTTTTCCAGGTTAGTTACTTGAATCATTGCACCTGTACTAAAAGCAGTAACTACTGTTTCGTAGCGGTGTCGTACCCAATAGAACTGTATGATATGACTAGAAGATACTTATTGTTGCTGACACAATTTCGCGCTTGTTTGCTTGAATTCTTACTGCTTCTGTGTGGCGATATTGAAGAGAACCCGGGCCCTGACGACAACACTCTTACATCTGTTCTTGATGCAGTGAAAAGACTTGAAGCAGGGCAGGCGGAGATACTAGGCGAACTGAGGGGCGTTAAAGAAAAACAAATAGCCACTGACAATGAAATCAAACTTCTAATGGATAGGGTATCTGCCCTTGAAACCGCTATTGCTTCTCCCAGCAGTGTTTCAACCAGTGTTTCTTCTAATAATGTGATGTCTGATATCACGAAAGAGCTGCATTCCATTCATTCTAGATGCGATAACGCCGAGGATCGATCTAGGCGTTCAAACTTGCTGTTCTTCGGCATCAGCGACGATGCTAAAGAAGACTGGCCAGCCTCCGAACAAAAATTAATAGACTTTTGCTCAGAGCACCTGGATATCACAATTACTGGATCGCAATTTGAGCGCACCCACCGTATAGGCAAGTTTGCTTCCGACAAGCAACGACCAATAATCGCGAAATTCGCTTTTTTTAAGGACAAGCAAACAATCTTAGCTGCTGCTCGCAAATTAAAGAACTCAGGATTTTCTATCGGCGAGGATTTTTCTGCTGCCACCCGGGTGGCACGAAAAAAATTGATACAGCATGCCAAAGCAAAGGATAAGAAGTTCAGGTTGTCTGTAGACAAAATGCGCATGGGCGACAAAACCTACATTTACGACAGTGAAACAGATTCCGTCATCTCTTGCAGCTAGCTAGCTCGGAAATCAGGTCCTCATACACTTACATTCGCCGCAAAAAGTCAGTCGGTACCGTGTTTATCAGTAACTTTCGCTAATATTCGCAGCTTGCTTCCGAAGCGCGACCAGATATGTTCTTTCATTGATGATAACAATACTGATATTCTTATATTAACAGAAACCTGGCTGCACCCCGATATAAACAGCAGTGAAGTTCTACCAGACATTAATGCATACTGTATTTATCGTCATGACCGCTCAGAAAGGAAAGGCGGAGGCGTTTTGATAGCCATTAAAAAAACACTCAGATCATTTGTAGTCGACACAGTTTCACCACTCGAAATTGTCTGGACAGCCTTCGTCTCGTCTTCGACTAAGGTACTTATTGGTGCCTGTTACCGACCACCGGACGAAAGTCACTGCTTTGTTGACAATTTGTTGACAAAGTATTGATGCAGCTACCTTGCAATATCCATGCGACCACATATACCTTTTTGGTGACTTTAACTTTCCAGATATTGATTGGCCTAATTTAACTACCGCTAACACCACATCTCGAGACTTTCTAAATTTGACTTTGGACTTTAACCTATCCCAAATTGTTAGCCATCCGACACGTGGCCCGAATACTCTTGACCTAATTCTAAGCAGCGTTCCTGATACCATAGGCGATATTGCATTTTTTGATGACTTTAGTGATCACAAGTTAATGCAGTTACCAATCAGAATCAATCATAGGTACTCTGGTCGCGAAAGTAAAAATATACGAGACTACAATAAAGCCAATTTTTCGCTAATGAACGCGGATTTTGACATCTTTTTTCGCCACACATTCCTGCCACACTTTCCTTCTAGAACGGTACACGAAAACTGGGTTATTTTCAGGGAAAAGATCTGCGAGTTGGTCGACTTATACGTCCCGTTAGTGCGTGTGAACAACGATAAGTCTAATCCTTGGTTTAACAAATCCCTCAGAAGGCTTAGAAATAAAAAGAAACGATTATACATGAAAGCTTCGTCTACTTGTAATCAGTCCGATTGGAAGAATTACAAGGAGTGTGTCAAATCATACTGTGCTGCCATACGTGACTCGAAAGTTAAATACTTTTCTTACGATCTCCCCGCTTTGCTAAAATCCACGCCTAAAAAGTTCTGGCAGGTGATTGCGCCACAGAGGGATGGCAATCGCATTTCTTTACGTAGGGACGCTCATGTGCCTGTTTCTGATGAAGAATGCCCGTCTGAGTTCAACAAATTCTTTTCATCTGTCTTCACGAAGGAAGATCATTCCAGCGTACCATTTGTCCCCGAATTCGACTGGCCGTATATGGAACCCATTACTATAACAGTTGAAGGCATATCTCTTCTAATCGACAATCTGAACCTTTCTACTTCGTCTGGCGTTGACAATATCAACTCGAAGGTACTGAAGAATTTAAAGCCCATTTGCAGCGAAATATTGTGCCGTATATTCCAGCAATCATTACAGACAGGTCAACTTCCTGCTGAGTGGAAAATGGCAAAAATAATTCCAGTTTTTAAAAGCGGTGATAGAAGTTCTCCTGACAGTTACAGGCCCATTTCGCTCACATGGATATGCTGTAAACTACTCGAGCACATTGTTTCTTCTAACGTCCGCCGTCATCTTGAGTCTAATAACTTTTTCTTTCCTAATCAGCACGGCTTTAGAAAAGGTTATTCGTGTGACACTCAGCTGCTCGAGCTAACAACTGATCTTAATTTTAATATGGATAAAAATGAACAAACAGACTGCATATTTCTTGATTTTTCGAAGGCATTTGACCGAGTAGCCCATTGTCGTCTAATCTCTAAATTGTCAGCACTTCGTCTTGATTCCCTCACTTTATCATGGCTTCGAAACTTTCTTTTTCTTCGCGAACAGTTTACCTTCGTTAATAATTACTCCTCGTCATCTTCTTCTGTTACTTCGGGTGTTCCTCAAGGCAGCGTTCTCGGTCCTTTGTTCTTCCTTATTTATATTAATGATCTCCCAACTAATACATCGTCCACTGTCCGTATGTTTGCTGATGATTGTATAATTTACCGAGAAATAAAATCGACTAATGACCATCACCTTCTTCAGCAGGATCTTAATAATATTGCTAGGTGGTGTGAAAACTGGCTCATGACGCTTAACCCCTCCAAATGTAAAATAATGACTTTCAGCCGTAAACGTTCTCAATCCAAGTTCTGTTACTTCTTAAATAATGTGCCTCTGTCTGAGACACCGTCGTACAAGTACCTGGGCATTCTTTTAACACCGAACCTATCCTGGAACGAACATATCACTTCCATCTGTGCTAAAGCATCTCGCTCTCTTGGTTATCTCCGCCGTAACCTTAAAAAAGCGCCCGCTCATGTCCGAAAATTAGCTTACATAACCTATATACGCTCCCAGCTTGAATTTGCGTCTTCGATATGGTCACCACACCAGAACTATCTGAACATAAAATTAGAATCGATACAAAACAGAGCTGCCAGATTTATTTCCAACAACTATATCCGCCAATCTAGTGTGTCTGAAATGAAAAAAGAACATGTTCTCCCGCCTCTAGAAAATCGCCGCCAAGTTTCGCTTCTGTGCTTGTTACACAAGTATGTGTATACGGATAGGCCTTCGCCGCTGCCACTAAGCAATCCACTGCGCACGTCTAGACGCTTGCACAATCATCTTAGTTTTTCTCGCATCTTTGGCCGTACGAAAGCTTTCAACTCATCTGCACTTCCTCGCGCCATTTCACTCTGGAATGATCTTCCTGATTCAATTGCATCGATAAATAGTCCTGCTTCATTCCGTGAGAAAGTGTTAAGTTTGTATTGCTAGTTCAATTGACCTATGGTATACTATTATCATGTTGCCTTTCTTTCTAAATGTTTTCTCTCATATTTTTATATGCATCTGTATGTACTCTATTTTGTAGCGACCATGTATAATTACGTTGGGAATTCTTTTATGTTTGAAATTATGTAATACCTAGTGTCTGCTCCTTGTTTACAGCCATTAACCTTGATATTGTAACCCCCCTTACACAATGCCCTTCGGGGCCTGTAAGGTTCAATAAATAAATAAAGAACTGTACAAGAAGGACCCGAATGTGAAAACCCAACATAAGAGGATTGTGATCACTGATCTCGAGCCGGGCATCCTGAAGAGTGAATTTGAAGGGCCTTAGCCAGCCTTGCTAAGAACAAAGCTAGCGGAATTGATGGCATTCCAACTGAGTTGCTTCAAAACCTCAACCATGACGCTGTTAACATTCTGCATACATTATGTCAGAAGATTTGGACAACCCTGCAGTGGCCACAGGATTGGAGGAGGTCAGTTTACATCCCCATTCCAAAGAAAGGCAGTGCCACAAATTGTTCCAACTATCGCATGATCGCGCTTATTTCGCATGCTAGCAAGGTGATGTTGAAAATCCTCCAAGGTAGGCTGCAGCAGTCCCCTTCATGGATCACTGCCTTGTCGTGGTGGAGGGGCTTGCGAAACTCGATGAAGTCGTGAGCTCTGCTGTGTAGGGCCACCCAAGATAGACAGGTCACGGCAGAGAGTTCTCACAAAATGTGATTCACTGGAGAAGGTAATGGCAACCCACTCCAGTATTTCCTGCCAAGAAAACCCTATGGCCAGTCACAATACCATTAATGATATGGCGGCGGAAGATGAGCCCCCCAGGTTGGAAGGCGTCCCACATGTTACTGGGGATGAACAAAGGGCGATTCCTAGCAGCTCCAGGACGAATCAAGCGGCTGGGCTAAAGCCAAAAGGACGCTCAGTTGTGGGTGTGTCGGGAAGCGACCGGAAAGTCCGATGTTGCAAGGAGATCTATCACATAGCAACATGGAATGTAAGATCTATGACGCAAGGTAAACTGGATATCGTCAAGCGAGAAATGGACAGATTGAACATTGATATCTTGGGTATCAGCGAGCTCAAGTGGACCGGAATGGGAGAATTTAACTCCGGCGACCATTATGTCTTTTATTGTGGGCACGAATCCAAGAGAAGAAATGGGGTCGCTCTCATAGTAAACAGAAGAATGGGCAAAGCAGTGCTAGGGTAAAACCCCAAAAACGACCGAATGATTTCACTTCGGATCCAAGGTCACCCTTTCAACATAAGTTATCCAAGTCTATGCACCGACCACTACTGCTGAAAAAGCTGACGTTGAGAGATTTTATGCGGACCTAAAATGCCTTTTAGACCGCACCCCATCATCAGACGTCGTTTTTCTCTTAGGAGATTGGAATGCTAAGGTAGGGAGAGAAGAAATATCCGGAATTACAGGCAAGTTCGGTCTTGGCGAGCCAAATAAAGCTGGGCAGAGGCTAGTAGAGTTTTGTCAAGAAAACAACCTGACCATAGCGAATACTCATTTTCAACAGCACAAGAGGCGCCTGTACACATGGACTTCACCGGACGGTCTGTACAGGAATCAGATCGATTATATTATTTGCCGGCAGAGATGGAGAAGCGCTATACAAGCAGTAAAAACAAGGCCTGGGGCCGATTATGGCACCGATCATCGGCTTCTTGTTGCCAAGATAAAGCTTCGATTGAGGAAAACGCAGAAAACTAGAAGGCCTTTCAGGTATAATCTGGATCAAGTTTCATTAGAATATGCTGTGGAAGTGAGGAATCGATTTCAAGAATTAGATCTAGAAGACGAAGAGCCCGAAGAGATGTGGTCTGATGTTCGTGATATAATACAAGAAGTTGCTACTAAGGTATTTCCAAAGCAAAAGAAATGCAAGAAAGCAAACTGGTTATCTGAAGAGGCTTTGCAAATTTGCTGAGGAAAGGAGGGTGGCAAAGGTTATGGGGGAAAGAGAAAGATACAAGGTTCTCAATGCGGATTTTCAGAAAATAGCAAGGAGAGATAAGAATGCCTTCCTGAACATACAGTGCCAAGCAGTTTAGGACAACAGCCAATTAAGGAACACAAGAGCTCTGAATAAGACAATCATAGATATCAAAGGAAGATTCTGTGCTAAGCTGGGCGTGATAAAGGACAAACGAGGCAAGGACCTTACTGAAGCCTCAGAGATAAAGAAGAGGTGGCAGGAATACACAGAAGAACTGTACAAGAAGGACCCGAATGTGGAAACCCGACCTAAGACGGTTGTGATTACTGATCTCGAGCCGGGCATCCTGAAGAGTGAAGTTGAATGGGCCTTAGCCAGCCTTGCTAAGAATAAAGCTAGCGGAATTGATGGCATCCCAGCTGAGTTGCTTCAAAACCTCAACCATGACGCTGTTAACATTCTGCATACATTATGTCAGAAGATTTGGACAACCCTGTAGTGGCCACAGGATTGGACGAGGTCAGTTTACATCCCCATTCCAAAGAAAGGCAGTGCCAAAGATTGTTCCAACTACCGCACGATCGCGCTTATTTCGCATGCTAGCAAGGTGATGTTGAAAATCCTCCAAGGTAGGCCGCAGCAGTATGTGGATCGGGAGCTTCCGGACGTGCAAGCTGGGTTTCGCAAGGGCAGAGGAACTAGAGACCAAGTTGCCAACCTTCGCTGGATCATGGAAAAAGCAAGAGAGTTCCAGAAACCCATCTACTTCTGCTTTACTGATTATGCGAAAGCGTTTGACTGCGTAGATCACAGCAGATTGTGGCAAGCTCTCCAAGAGATGGGAGTTCCAATTCACCTCATCTGTCTCCTCAGGAACCTGTATGAAGGGCAAGAGGCCACAGTCAGAACTGGGCATGGTCTTACTGATTGGTTTCCGATTGAGAAAAGAGTGAGGCAAGGCTGCATACTGTCGCCCTGCCTATTTAACCTATATGCAGAGTGCATCATGAGGAAGGCCGGTCTGGACGAGTCTTCAGCTGGAGTGAAGATTGCTGGAAAACGTATCAACAACCTTAGATATGCGGATGATACCACTTTAATGGCAGAAAGTGAAGAGGAACTCAAGAGACTTCTGATGCGCGTACAAGAAGAGAGTGAGAAGTTTGGGCTTAAACTGAACATTAAAAAGACAAAGATCATGGCGTCTTGCCCAATCAAGTCCTGCAGCATCAATGAACAAGAAGTGGAAGCTGTGACAGATTTTCTCTTCTTGGGTTCCAAGATTACCTCGGAAGGAGAGTGCAGCCATGAAATTAGGAGACGCCTGCTTCTGGGAAAGAGAGCAATTGTTAGCCTTGACCGCCTAGTAAAGAGCAGAGACATTAGTCTGCCAACCAAGATCCGTATAACTCGTGCTATGGTCTTTCCAGTTGTGATGTATGGATGCGAGAGTTGGACTGTGAAAAAGGCTGACCGCCGAAGAATTGACGTGTTTGAATTGTGGTGCTGGCGAAGACTTTTGAGAGTTCCTTGGACTGCCAGAAGATCAAATCAGTCAATATTGTCGACCATAAACCGTGACTGCTCATTGGAGGGTGAAATTCTAAAGTTAAAGCTCAGCTACTTTGGTCATCTGATGAGAAGAGAGGAGTCGCTGGAGAAAGATTTGATGTTGGGAAAGGTTGAGGGTCGCCGGAGAAGGGGTAGGCAGCGAACGCGATGGTTAGATGGCATCCTCGAGGCACTGCAGATGAAGTTATGTGATGTTAGGAAGATAGTGAGATACCGGAAAGCGTGGCGTGACATGGTCAATAGGGTCACGAAGAGTCGGACACGACTGAACGACTGAACTGAACTGAAGGCTGCAGCAGTATGGGGATCGGGAGCCTCTGGACGTGCAAGCTGGGTTTCGCAAGGGCAGAGGAACTAGAGACCAAATTGCCAACCTTCGCTGGATCATGGAAAAATCAAGAGAGTTCCAGAACAGCATCTACTTCTGCTTTATTGATCATGAGAAAGCGTTCGACTGCGTAGATCACAGCAGATTGTGGCAAGCTCTCCAAGAGATGGGAGTTCCAGTTCACCTCATCTGCCTCCTCAGGAACCTGTATGAAGGACAAGAGGCCACAGTCAGAACTGGGCATGGTCTTACTGATTGGTTTCCGATTGAAAAGGAGTGAGGCAAGGCTGCATACTGTCGCCCTTCCTATTTAACCTATATGCAGAGTGCATCATGAGGACGGCCAGTCTGGATAAGTCTTCAGCTGAAGTGAAGATTGCTGGAAAACGTATCAACAACCTTAGATATGCGGATGATACCACTTTAATGGCAGAAAGTGAAGAGGAACTCAAGAGACTTCTGATGCGCGTACAGGAAGAGAGTGAGAAGTTTGGGCTTAAACTGAACATTAAAAAGACAAAGATCATGGCGTCTTGCCCAATCAAGTCCTGCAGCATCAATGAACAAGAAGTGGAAGCTGTGACAGATTTTCTCTTCTTGGGCTCGAAGATTACCTCGGAAGGAGACTGCAGCCATGAAATTAGGAGATGCCTGCTTCTGGGAAAGAGAGAAATGGTTAGTCTTGACCGCCTAGTAAAGAGCAGAGAGATTAGTCTGCCTACCAATATCCGTATAACTCGTGCTATGGTCTTTCCAGTTGTGATATACATGCGAGAGTTGGACTGTGAAAATGGCTGACCGCCGAAGAATTGACGCGTTTGAATTGTGGTGCTGGCGAAGACTCTTGAGAGTTCCTTGGACTGCCAGAAGATCAAATCAGTCGATATTGTCGACCATAAACCCTGACTGCTCATTGAAGGGTCAAATTCTAAAGTTAAAGCTCAGCTATTTTGGTCATCTGATGAGAAGAGAGGAGTCGCTGGAGAAAGATTTGATGTTGGGAATATTGAGTGTCGCCGGAGTAAGGTTAGGCAGCGAACGCTATGGTTAGATGGCATCCTCGAGGCACTGCAGATGAAGTTATGTGATGTTAGGAAGATAGTGAGAGACCGGAAAGCGTGGCGTGACATGGTCCATAGGGTCACGAAGAGTCGGACACGACTGAACTGAACTGTTACAAAGGACAAATAAGTAAGACCTGTCATTGACGCCGCGTGGAATTCGGTAATTAACTGTTAATGATGATTTTCAGTATGACCACATCATGCTATGGGGCCTTCACAGTATTCGGAGGAGTTGGATGGCTTATAGACACTGTGATGTCGATGCACGATCTGTATGTAATTATTTTGTTGAACAAGTGTATAAACTAAAAGAAATTTTGAAGCCGCTAGACGCTGCGGAGGAGGTCTGGAATCTGATGGGCGAACTTGTTGTAATGAAAGTCCATTATACACGGTTGTCAGCCAAGGGGCATGGCAACCACGATCTTTTACTCATGTATTTGTACCAATTCATGAAATAAAGAAACAAAAGCCGGGATGGTGCAGTGGTAAGACACCCGACTACTGTGCCGTAGTACCCGGGTTCGAACCCGACCTTGGCGGCTGCGTTTCGATGGATGTGAAACGAAGAGGCGTTCGTGTGCTGTGCGATGTCAGCGCACGCTAAAGATGCCCAGGTCGTCGAAGTTACTCCGCAGCCCTCTACTATGGCTCCTCTTTCTCTCTTTCCACTTTCGCTGCCACCTTCCTCCCTTCCCTTACGGCGCGGTTAAGGTGTCCACAGAAAACAAGCGAGAAAGGTAGCGCGCCTTTCGCTTCCTATAAAGCAATCAGCTACAGAGCCAGTCGCAGGCCCGGGAAATTTCTTTTCCTTCTTCCTAGTCTCTGTTGTAGGCTGTCATTGCACCTGCCACTTCGGTTGTGGACGACGGCTGTTGCGGCGCGTGTCTTTCTCTCCCTCTTCTTTTTCTTTCTCTGTTTTCTCTTCTGTCCGCACGAGGCAGCGGCGGTGGCTCAGCAGGCCCGTGCAAATTCTTTTCCTTCTTTCTACACCCACAACATTACAGCAATGCAACAACACGCACCTGCAGACGAAGGACTTCCATCGGTTGCCTTGCTCATGGCTTAGAAAGAACCGGCAGAAACTAAACTATTTATATAGGCAGGCAATTCGCAGTACCGAACGGCGGCTATGTGTCTCGGCTCGGACGGTGCGATCTATCGAGCGTTGCATCGGATAATGAATAATAGTTAGTTCACAGGAAGGGAAAGGCGCTGTCTCTGTCACACTTGTTTCTGTGGGCACCTGAACCGCGCCGTAAAGGAAGGGAGGAAGGCGGTTGTGAAAGTGGAAAGAGAGAAAGAGGAACCATAGAGAAGGCTACGGAGTAATTTCGACCACCTGGGGATCTTATCAGCATTTCGTTGACCGCATCAAAGTTCCCAGGCGGTCTAGACAGAATCCACTTTAAAGCAGGGAGCATGTGATGACTGCAGACGCTTTCCTGCTCCACACGGTCAGCCCTCCGCAGCGGCACGCGCATGCGCAGTGCAGAACCTAGTTACGAGGGAAAACGCTTACGGCGACGCCATGAATCGCAGGAACGGGCGCCAAAGTGCTTCACTCTAATACACATGGATGTAAAGGAAAATAAAATGGGATATCAGTTACCTGATCAGGTGGTTTCAAGACAGCGAACGTTAACTGTACCTTACTTTGAAGGCGGCGAAAAATTCGCATGCTAGTCTCCAGCTCTCTAACTGTAAATGACAATTTTTCTTTGCAAATGTGGCCATATGTGTTCGAGATTTGTATTGAACTTTCCATTAGATGTATTCATTAGTTGCTACTTGAATAACCCTCTAACAAATAAAATAATATTGCCACGTGCCTAGCGCCGCGCGACAGCCGTATTTGGTGCCGACGACGACGAAGCGGTGGTTGGCACGAGCGGCGCGCTGGTGCTGGACTCTGTGACTCTGTGTTCGGAACGACAAGCCAACCTTATTCTCGGGTCCTCGGCTACGTGTACTTTCAGGGCTCCCTCTGACTTCAGTCGTGACACTGTGGAGGTGCCATCGATGATCCCTTCTCCCGCAGACGACCCTACGCGGCCGCCTCTCGTGACCACGCCTGTTCATCGTACCAGCCGACGGCTCCGAGGCTTGTCCCCCGACGCCTTCCCTCTTGACGAAGAGACTCTGGCTGTGGCAACGACACCACCCGCCCGTACCATGACTGTCCCTTCCACCCCTTCGTCCTGTCTCATCCTTCAGACCCCACGTACCCCTAAACCATTTCACAGTGAGCATTTTGAAGATGCCGAGGACTGGCTAGCTCACTATGAAAGGGTCGCGACGTTTAACGGCTGGGACGACGCTGCGAAAATGCGGAACGTCTACTTCAGCCTTGAAGACACTGCTCGGACATGGTTCGAGAACCGCGAGGCCACATTCTCTACGTGGCCGGCCTTCCGAAGTCAGCTCCTCGGTACGTACGCCAACAGTGACCGCCGAGAGAATGCCGAGCGTGCCCTGACCTCTCGAGTTCAGCGTCAGAGCGAGGGGGTCGCAATGTACGTTGAAGACGTCATGCGCCTTTGCTATCGCGCCGACCCGTCTATGAGTGAGGAGAAGGTTCGGCACCTGATGCACGGCGTCAAAGAACAGCTTTTTTCCGGCCTCGTGCGGAACCCGCCCACCACCGTCGCGGCATTTCTGGCTGAAGCTGTGACCGCGGAGAAACTGCTACAGCAGCGATGCAGCCAGTACGGTCGGCCGCTGAATTCCATCTCCACACTACCACCGTCTGAACGAACCGACTACAATCTCGGGGCAGATATGAGCTCCCTTCGCGACCTCATTCGCACCGTGGTTCGCGAGGAGCTCCAGAAAGTTCATGGATCATTTACTCCTGGTGCAGCTTCCCTGGCCAACATCATCCGTGAGGAGGTCCAGAACGCACTCACGCCACCAACAAGTACAGTCGTTCCACCACCACCCCCGGGCCCCACCGAGCGGATGACTTATGCTGATGCCACACGCCGCCCAGCCCTGCTACCTACCCCTTCGCCTTACACGAAACCTCAGGTCGGTGTGCACGCTGCGTCACCGCTGCCCCTTTGGGCAGATCGGCACCAGGCGCCCCGGAAAACTGATCTCTGGCGCGCTCCAGATAACCGCCCTCTCTGCTACCACTGTGGCGAGGTAGGTCACCTGTACCGGCAGTGCCCTTATCGTCAGATGGGCCTTAGGGGATTTTCCCCCGACAGCCCTCGTCCACGGCCTGGTCAGCGGCCTCAAGACATCACCGAGTACGTCACCCGCCAGCGTACGTCACCCGCAAGTCTGCCACATTCTCCTCGTCGCGAGTCGCGCTCGCCTTCGCCTCGTCGCTCTTCACCCTCTCGGTCACGGTATACCGCTGGACGCCATGGTTCCTCGAGCCCTCATCGGGAAAACTAGCTCCGGTGACCTTTGGGGGCGAGGCCGCCGCACACCGATTCGCTGTAAAGCTTCCACCGCCGCACCGCTCGATTCGCCCCGACGTCGAACGCCGAATTCCTGTCCAGTTTTCGCCGCACAGACCAGATCGCCCCGACGTCGTCCGCATCGCCGACCAGCTATCACCGCCGTGTCGCTTAAATCGCCCCGACGCAGACCACACAACTGCCGCCCAGCTTGAGTCGCCGCACCGCTTGCTTCACTCCGACCTGCCGTCGACATTGAATTGTCCCGACGCCGACCACCCAACCGCCGTCCAGCTTCCGCCACCACACCGCTCACTTCACTCCGAACCGACGTCGACAGGCCCTGGTCTTGGCCGGGTCTCCCTGGACATCCCTGTTATCGTCGACACGAAGGAGGTCAGCGCTTTAGTTGATACGGGAGCCGATTATTCTATCCTTAGCGGGCGGCTTACAAGGACACTGAAAAAGGTGATGACGCCATGGAACGGACCAGACATACGTACGGCAGGAGAACATGTGGTTGCACCACTGGGTATGTGTACAGCCTGGGTTACGGTGCGAGGCTGCACATTTGTTGCGACTTTTCTCGTTCTACGCGAATGCTCTCGTGATGTTATTCTTAGCATCGACTTCCTTCGTGAGCACGGTGCCACTATAGATCTACCGAACCGCATGGTGACGTTTTCCGCCAAACTGGCCACTCAAAAGCATGAGTACCGCGGGTCCCACTCCACGCTGCGAGTCGCCGATGATAGCCTCACAGTGCCACCACGCGCCAGCATCCTCGCCAGAGTTACTTGTGACGAGCCACATCACGGCCTCCGGGTTGTTGAGCCTGTCTCCCTCTCACTCGCCCTGGGAGTTTCTGTGGCAAGAGGTCTTTGTTTCCTTCGTGGAAGAGAGACGGAGGTACTTGTCACCAATTTCCAATGAACATCGACATCTGTTCCGTGGCACTGTCATTGCTTACGTCGACCATCTGCATGAAGTCGCCGAATGTTTTGATTCAGAGGAAGCTACGCCTAGCACTGAACCGGATGATGCCGTACACGCTGTCGACATCAATTCTAGCCTTTCCTCCGTTGAAAAGAGGCAACTCCAAGATCTATTGCTGGAGTTTCGTGTGTGCTTCACGTCTTCATCTAAAGTGCAGCAAACGTCGGTCATTAAACACCGGATTATCACGCATGAAGGCACTCGACCCATCCACCAGCAGCCCTATCGTGTGTCTCCTCGGGAGAGAGACGCTATCCTAAAGCAAGTCAATGAGATGCTCGCCGATGGCGTCATTCAACCTTCGAGCAGCCCATGGTCCTCGCCTGTAGACCTCGTTAAAAAGAAAGACGGAACACTTCGTTTCTGCGTTGACTATCGGAAACTTAACAGTATGACAAAGAAGGACGTCTATCCGCTGCCACGGATTGATGACTCTCTCGACCGACTTCGCCGAGTCAAGTACTTCTCCTCCATTGACCTCAGGAGTGGTTATTGGCAAATTGAAGTTGATGAGAGGGACCGTGAAAAAACTGCCTTCGTAACACTAGATGGGCTCTATGAATTCCGCATCCTCCCATTCGGGCTCTGCTGTGCTCCTGCCACCTTCCAGCGGATGATGGACACTGTGCTCACAGGTCTTAAGTGGCAGACATGCCTTGTTTATCTCGACGACGTAATAATTTTTTCACCGACGTTCACGGAACACCTGCGCTGCCTGAGAACTGTTCTCGAAGCTGTCCGGTCTGCCAACCTTTCTCTCAAGCCTCAAAATTGCCACTTCGGGTTCACCGAATTGAAGTTTCTTGGGCACATCGTGAGTGCTGATGGCATCCGAGCTGACCCTGAGAAACTTGCTGCCGTTGCTGCCTTTCCCGTCCCCGCCCACAAAAAAGCAGCCCGACGGTTTTTGGGGCTGTGCTCCTATTATCGTCACTTTATCAAAAACTTTGCACAGATGGCCAGCCCTCTGATTCTCCAGACTCGAGATGACGCATCATTTTCCTGGGACGCCGAGCAGCAGATGGCTTTCGACGAGTTACGACGCCGGCTCCAGACACCCCCGATCCTGGCACATTTCGACGATGATACCGACACAGAATTACACACGGATGCGAGCAACGTCGGCCTTGGTGCTGTTCTAGTTAAGCACCAAGACGGGGTCGAGAAAGTAATTACCTACGCCAGCCGTGCACTTTCCCGTGCTGAGTATAACTATTCCACCGCTGAAAAAGAATGTTTGGCGGTAGTATGGGCCGCTGCCAAGTTTCGCCCGTACCTTTATGGCCGACCGTTTCGCGTCATCACTGACCATCACTCGTTCTGTTGGCTGAAAAACTTAAAGGATCCTTGTGGCCGCTTAGCACGTTGGGCATTGCGCCTACAGGAGTTCGATTTCGATGTTATTTATGTCTGGCCGGAAGCACACCGATGCTGATAGCATGTCCCGCGCGCCCGTCGGCCCTCCTTCGTCAGATGCCACCGACGACGATAGCTTTCTCGGAGCAGTCACTACATCCGATCTCGCCTCCAAACAGCGTGCCGACAGCAAGCTGCGACTGATTATTGACCATCTTGAAGGTGGGCATCCTACAATACCCCGATATCTTGCTCGGGGGTTGTCGTGGTATTGCCTCCGCAATGGGGTGCTTTATAAGAATTCTACGTCGAGTGCGAAAACATACCTGCTAGTCATACCGGCTGATCTAAGGCACGAAATCCTCCTGGCCTGCCACGACGAACCAACTTCAGGGCATCTTGGCTTTACACGCACCCTAAACCGAGTCCGGCAGAACTTCTACTGGCCACATCTTTCTCCGAGCGTTAGACGTTACGTACAGACTTGTCGACAATGCCAGCGGCGAAAAATACCCACGCTCAAGCCATCCGGTATGTTACAATCTATTGATCACCCCTCACACCCTTCGAGCAAGTGGGCATGGACCTTTTAGGCCCATTTCCTTTATCCTCGAACGGACACAAGTGGATCGTAGTCGCCACAGACTACTTAACACGCTACGTTGAAACGAAGGCCCTTGCCTGAGGTACTGCCGGCGAAGTTGCTCGATTCTTTATGAACGACATTGTGCTCAGACACGGTGCATCGTCGGCCATCATTACTGACCCAGGAAAGGCATTTACAGCTCAGCTACTGCGGGACACCTTAACTCTCAGCCATACCGAGCATCGCACAACAGCGTATCAACCTCAGACAAATGGATTAACGGAACGACTAAACGAAACTTTGGCGGACATGATCTCAATGTACATCGACGTTGAGCATAAAATGTGGGACGAGATCCTGCCGTATGTCACCTTCGCCTACAATACGGCGCCGCAGGAAACCACGAAGTTTACGCCGTACCGTCTCGTATATGGCAGAGAGGCCCGCCGATGTTGGACGCGATGCTCCCTTGCGGGGAAGAAGCGGTCGAACCCGACGCCGCCCATTTCGCAGAACAGGCCGAGCAAGCCCGTCAGCTGGCCCGCTTGCACATCAAGGAGCAGCATGCCACCGACGCTCGACACTATAACCTTCGGCACAGGGAGGCCCACTACGAACCAGGGGACCAAGTGTGGATGTGGACCCCCGTGAGTCACAAATGCTTGAGCGAGAAACTACTCCATCGCTATTTCGGACCCTATAAAGTCCTGCGCCGCTTAAACAAAGTTAATTACGAAGTCATTCCAGATGGAACTGTGACCGTCAGTGTTCGACGCCAGCGGCCTGAAATTGTGCATGTGGTGCGCTTAAAGCCGTACTTTTCGCGTGACTGAGCGTTCCCTGCAAGTGAAACCTTGCGTTATTGTACAGTTCACCTCACGCCTAATTTTTTTCTCCTCTCACCTTGTCATCTGGACGATGTCTTCTTTCACGGGGGGGGGGGGGGGAATAATGCCACGTGCCCAGCGCCGCGCGACAGCCGTGTTTGGTGCCGACGACGACGAAGTGGTGGTTGGCACGAGCGGCGCGCTGGTGCTTGACTCTGTGATTCTGTGTTCGGAACGACAAGCCGACCTTATTCTCGGGTCCTCGGCTACGTGTACTTTCACGGCCCCCTCTGCCTTCAGTCGTGACAATATTTAAACGCCTTACTGAAAAGCACTTCATCGTGACACGATGTTCAGTTCATTTACTTCCCCACGCTCAAACCTGTCGTGAATAAATGAAACTTCCTAAAGCAAAATTAAAGGCTAAACAAACATTGTAAAAATACCATCGGTATCTGTTTCTGAGACCAGCTTGAGTATGGTATAACGAAACACTCTCTTCTCTTCCATATATAAAAACAAGCAATGGAGATTGCGTTTATTGATTGATTGAATGTCCGTTATTGAATGGGAAGGCTGATGGCCATGGATGGGAATAAAGGGGAGTAGACAGAATCTTCATTGTTTACGTCGTCACTCGAATCACATTGCTCTAACCAGGCCACTAAGCGAGCCATACTTGGCAAATATTATCTGTGTGTTAGCATCAGTTTCTAGAAGGGAACGGTAGTTCAGGTGGTAGGGTTCGATCTCGGGGCGTCCAGTAGAAAAAGCAGGGCAGTCCCAAAGTAAATGATATATGCCGCGGCGGGTTAGAGTCCTACAGTGGGGGCACGTAATTATTTTCTCCGTATATTGACGCCAGCGGTCCATATAATGTGGCGTGTAAGCCGCATGGGCAATGAGCGTATTCAAAAAGACTTCTTGACTTCGGGTGAGGTGGGTTCTTCTCGTAAAAGGTGGGTCTGGTGTGGTTTACCTGCATGCGATGCTGACTGAGGCTACGAAGACTGGTCCGAGTATAGTGCATAAGGGCAAGAGAAGGGGTGAGTTGCCCGCCCAAGGTCGAATAAGAATGAAGCAAGGGGGGTGGGGAAGTAAATGTGGACATCCCACCTGCCAAGGCAGCCGCGGCGTGTGCCGCCGCATTGCCCCCTGATTCGTCCGAGTGACCTGGGGTCCAGTGAATAGCGACGGTTCTGGTCGCGAGTTGGTGGAGTTTAAGGAGGCGCTGTATGGCCGTAGCTGTTGCATCTTGTGAACCCGGAGTAGTGATTTCCTTGTAAGCTTCAAAGGAATCAGTAAGAATACGTATTGACCCAGTTCCGGTGCAAGGCACTCCTGACAAGGCTCCCCAAATCGCGAGGAGTTCAGCGTGAAGAGGGGTACCTTGAGGTAGGTGGCAGGCACAAGCGCCTGAAAGGGAAGGGTTGTCGTCGCATACCCAGGCCATAGATGCAAATTCTCTTGTAATCGATGTGTCGGTGTATATGTCAGTCGTATCAGGGATTCGCTTCTGTCGGTGATGGGCAGCGAGAAGCTCCCGGGGAATGACAAAACCGCTGTTTATAGGTCGGCGATGGAGGCTTGTGACTACTGGCATCTCCCAAGGGGGAAGAGATGCATATAGGGCTTGTGTTTTGTCGTTACGCTGTTCATCCCAGGCCAGCAGGCGACGCCCCTGGACAGTGTTCTCTAGACGTACTTGATGACGCGTCTGTGACTCGGTAACGATGGTAGTGAGCGGTGGAAGAGCGGCAAAACGCTCAAGTTCGGCTATAGGAGTGTGCTTAGGTAGACCGGTAATAGTGCGTAGTGTTGCGCGATGAAGGCGTTCGACCTTAGCGAAGTCAGTCTTCGACAGTTGGAGGACGGGTGTGCCATAGAGGATTTTTAGAGCGCAGCTCTTTGGCGTCCGTTCCTGGGTTTCGCGTCGGCGTCGGCGTCGGCGTCGTTGTCGGCCTCGTAACCAGCTCCGCCCCCCTTTCATCCCCCCAGCGCTAGCAGCGACCGACTGATACCGCTGGATGCCGCTGATACCGCTAGAGAGTCAAGATAACGTGACTGCATAGAACACCGTCACCGCCATGCAGAAAGAGGAGGGGAGGGTCCCCCCCCCCCTGTTCCTGTGTGGCGGATAGGGTGCCCTTCAGTTGCAGACGCGCCTGTTATTTCACGTAGGCCCCGGCACGTCGACGAATACGTGTCCACCTTCCCACGGCTAGACCTGGTTCTTGGCGCTGCGGAAGCGAGGGTATCATATTGTTTGCGTCGGCATCGGCGGCGTTGTCCCTGAAACCAAGAACGCAGCTGGGGTTGACTCACTATCGGCGTCAGCAGCATCAGTCATTCGCTGCTATCTCTTCCCTCCTCCCTTTATCGCGTTGTCCGCTTGCTGCGCGCGCTTCTGCCCCCATCGTTTGCCGCTGGGTGTACACGCCGCCCCCCTCCCCCCTCTTCCTGCGAGTCTCTGGTTGTCAAAGCGCCGGCTCGAACTTAATTCCTTTCTTCGCTCCTCCTCCAATGCAACCCCTGTGCGGTGGCAATCAGAGAGCCAGATCGGTGGCGACGGATCTGTATATGTGCACCGCCCGAGCCGAAATTGCCGTTGCCGTTCGCCACTGCGAAATTATCTGCCAGTTCTTTCTGAGCCATGAGCGAGACGACCGGTGGAAGTCCTCCGTCTGCTGCTGCTGCTGCTGCTGCTGCTGCTGCTGCTGCTGCTGCTGCTGCTGCTGCTGCTGCTGCTGCTGCTGCTGCTGCTGCTGCTGCTGCTGCTGCTGCTGCTGCTGCTGCTGCTGCTGCTGCTGCTGCTGCTGCTGCTGCTGCTGCTGCTGCTGCTGCTGCTGCTGCTGCTGCTGCTGCTGCTGCTGCTGCTGCTGCTGCTGCTGCTGCTGCTGCTGCTGCTGCTGCTGCTGCTGCTGCTGCTGCTGCTGCTGCTGCTGCTGCTGCTGCTGCTGCTGCTGCTGCTGCTGCTGCTGCTGCTGCTGCTGCTGCTGCTGCTGCTGCTGCTGCTGCTGCTGCTGCTGCTGCTGCTGCTGCTGCTGCTGCTGCTGCTGCTGCTGCTGCTGCTGCTGCTGCTGCTGCTGCTGCTGCTGCTGCTGCTGCTGCTGCTGCTGCTGCTGCTGCTGCTGCTGCTGCTGCTGCTGCTGCTGCTGCTGCTGCTGCTGCTGCTGCTGCTGCTGCTGCTGCTGCTGCTGCTGCTGCTGCTGCTGCTGCTGCTGCTGCTGCTGCTGCTGCTGCTGCTGCTGCTGCTGCTGCTGCTGCTGCTGCTGCTGCTGCTGCTGCTGCTGCTGCTGCTGCTGCTGCTGCTGCTGCTGCTGCTGCTGCTGCTGCTGCTGCTGCTGCTGCTGCTGCTGCTGCTGCTGCTGCTGCTGCTGCTGCTGCTGCTGCTGCTGCTGCTGCTGCTGCTGCTGCTGCTGCTGCTGCTGCTGCTGCTGCTGCTGCTGCTGCTGCTGCTGCTGCTGCTGCTGCTGCTGCTGCTGCTGCTGCTGCTGCTGCTGCTGCTGCTGCTGCTGCTGCTGCTGCTGCTGCTGCTGCTGCTGCTGCTGCTGCTGCTGCTGCTGCTGCTGCTGCTGCTGCTGCTGCTGCTGCTGCTGCTGCTGCTGCTGCTGCTGCTGCTGCTGCTGCTGCTGCTGCTGCTGCTGCTGCTGCTGCTGCTGCTGCTGCTGCTGCTGCTGCTGCTGCTGCTGCTGCTGCTGCTGCTGCTGCTGCTGCTGCTGCTGCTGCTGCTGCTGCTGCTGCTGCTGCTGCTGCTGCTGCTGCTGCTGCTGCTGCTGCTGCTGCTGCTAAACGAGCTGCCAGAGCAGAGGGACCAAGTCGAACGTATATCAGTCTATTTCTCCGACCACAAAGCTTAATTCATGACTGTCAAGAACTGTTAGTGGAGTTTTTGTTAAAGGAATACGTGTGAAAAATAAAAAAAAATTCTTTGATAGCGCATACATGTGCTGCGCGATTTTTTGGCCTCAATCTATCGAAAAGGTGAAACAGCTTATTCGCTGCGCTCAAATTTCGCATTATGAAGTAACGTAATCGTCGGTAATTTTTGCGACCGCCGCTGCTCTGGCCATCACACGGCAGGCATGTTGCCGCGCACAGCAGTGCCGGTTGGATAGGCGACGAATAGTAGTACTTCAGCAGTGGTGGCCAAAGGTGTTGTAACTGATGAACCCATTTCTGGGGGCTGTTGCAGCTTGATATGGGCAGGCCAAGAATGCGGATTTGCCCATTTGAGGAGGTGATGGTGTTGCCTCCGATGTGAAGATGGATCTGCATATTGGGGTTGGCTTTATGTTTTCCGTCGATACTAACCAAATCTGTTTAATGTGGTGCGAGTTCGAGCCCAATTTTGGTTAGTGTATCTTCAAGACAAAGAAGGGCGGCTTGAAGTTCAGTCTCCATAGAATATTTGTCTACGTCATCCGCTGCCTCAGTCAAGATTGTAATATCATCCGCATATATAGCGAATCTTGCGCTTGCACTGAATTCCAGATTCTCGGCGACGCGTGTCATGGCCACGTTGAACAATATGGGTCCGATAATGGAGCCCTGAGGTACACCCCTATCCAAGTAATAGGTTTTCGGCACCCATCCCGGAGCTTTGACATGTAGCTGAATGGGTCTAGATGTCAAAAAATTGCGGATCCAGATTTCGGTACGAGTACTACGAAAGCGTTTGGCGAGTTCCTCCAGGATAAACTCATGGCGAACATTGTCAAATGGCTTTGTGAATATCGACAGCCAGGAGATAGTCAGGTAGCGTTTTAGGACGAGCTCTATTCAGAACTCTTCGCAAAAGACAAAGGCAGTCATGCGTTCCGAGGTTAGGGTGGAAGCCGGCTTGAGCTGTATGAAATCAGGACTGACGTATTCAATATAGTGACTAATCCGGGTATGCAGCAGGCGCTCGATGAGTTTACAGAGATGTGAAGTCAGTGCAATTGGACGCAAATTCCTAGGAAGTCGAGGGGTTTCGCCATGTTTAGGGATAGGAAGAATAAGAGAAAGCTTGAGGTTATCCGGTACCGTTCCGGTCTCCCAGTAAGAATTAATGATGTCGAGAAGGGCATCCTGGGCTGCCGACTCGAGATTGCGAAGCTCCTGCCAACTGACTCGGTAATACCCGGGTGTGGTGTGAGCTCGAGCTCTTTCGAGGGCTGTTTTCAGTTCTCCCTTTGAGAATGGGTGATCCAGGTCTGGATCAGGGCTTCCGACTGGAAAAATGGAAACTGCTGGTGGAGGCGTTAGGCTGGCGTGTGGGAAAACTGTGCGTATAAATTTATCTTCAACATCAGCCGGGTTGCTATTGAGAGGGAGATCGGCGAGAGGTGGGGCCCCGCGTGCCTTGCCATTTAGGCTACGAAAGATGCGCCAAAGTTGTGATAGGCCCGGTACTTGTCCAAGACGGTCGCATGTAGAGTACCAAGCCTCACTTTGCAGGTGAAGCTGGTATGCCCGGATAAGCTTGAATTGTCGTCGAAGAAGCACGAGATCTTTGTGACGTTTTCCGCGTGTCTGAAAACGTTGCGTGAGGTGTTCTGCGTGACGCCAAAGGTTAGCCAGGTGAGCATCCATGCCAACTGTGGAATCGTCACAGGTGATATATTCGAGAGCTTGAAGGCGGGCCTCTCGGAGTACAGACAGGAAGGAGTCAATATCCGGGAAGGGGGTCGTAGTATTAGCACGAAACTTGTCCCAGTTGAAAAACGAACGTGTTGTCCGAACGCGAAGACATTTACGATTGAGAGTGAGCAAGATGGGCAAGTGATCACTACCCCAAGAATTAGAAAGCACTTCCCAGTGCCGAAGAAGATGAGGTGATGAGAATGTAAGGTCTAGTGTAGTGTCTGCTTGAGAGGGATGGAGACCGATAGGGGTCGGCGCGTTAGGTTCGTTGCACAGGGTAAGAAGAGTTTGATCAAGGGCGTCATATAGGTGTTCACTACGTTGACTAAGCTGAGATGAGCTCCAGGCTGCGTGATGTGCGTTGAAATCTCCGCCAATAAGAATAGGATAAGGGTGTGCTGCGTTTTCAAGGTCAGGGAGCCAGGTACAGGGTTCTCCCATGACGTTACCTGGCCGGAAATAGGCCGATGCTACGACAATTAAGGTTTTTGGCCAGGAGCGAAGATTTTTACTGCAACAATCTCACGAGTGGAAGAGCAAAGGAACTGAAGCGAGAGCTGAGTGGAAGAATCGTTTCGGATTAAGACGGCCGCCTGTCCCTCTGAACGGCCGTTTTAATGTTGGATAGTAGGTGTCTGGTAAGTGCAGTAACCAGGAATTTTACAAGGACCGCGCTATTCTTGAAGACGTATGAAAAGAGGACGGCGCTGAGGCACAAATGTACGAAGGGTAGGACCGTTCTGATTGAAGCTTCTGCAGTTCCATTGAATCCCATAAGCCATAGTACTCATGAAAGGGGCACAGATTTACGGTGCTTACTATCGTCTGTGAGTGTGTTACGTTGGAACTCCTCAAACACAGTGTGCAGATGGCTCTGCATGTAAGTGAGGGCAGCAGTAAGAGTTTTCCTTTCGTAGAGTTTCTTCCAGCTTTTGTGTCTCTTGGGCGCGTTCCTGTCGGATTAGCCCCAGCATGTGGGTATAGGCGGAATCAGACGCTGTGACCGGCTGCGGCCGGCGGGTAGGCGAACGGCTTTTGCGGCCCTTCTGTGAGCGGCTGCGTTGCGGAGTCTGGGAACGAGTTCGGGTGTCCATTGTTATCTGGTCCTTAGTTTTCATCTCCCGGAGACGCTGATTTTCGTGGCGTAGTTCAGATATTTCTGCTCTGAGGCTCTCAATGACCTCGGCTAAATCTGGAAAAGAGGTCTTTTCAGCATATGATACATGTTTGGAGACACTATGTGAGGATGTCACCTGCAGCGTATTCGGATCATCCGACTTCTTAGGTGCCGATTTGTCGACAGGCTTTGCATAAGCTCGAGTCGGGCACTGGGCACTCAGGGCGATATTCGTGGAAGCGCCGCAGGCTACGCAATGAGGAAACTGCTTCCAGCCGGGGTCTTCAGGGTGCGGGTTCTTACCGCAATCCCGACAAACGGCGGGAAACGAGCAGTATTTGGCTACATGGCCGATGTAGTGACAGTTATAACATGCGACTGGGCGCGGGTGGTATTCGCGGATTCGTGTAATCTCGTAGTCGAATACTAGGCGAGAAGGTAACGTGTCTGATGCGAAGGTCAGAAGTAGCAAATTTGTCTTGCCGAGCATGCTGTCATTGCGTTTATTGCGCGAGAGAATTTCCGCCCGGTTGTTTGCTGTTGTTGTTGTGGCTGTAGGAAGAAGGACAAGCAAATGCACGGGATTGCTGCTGGCTCTGTAGCGTAGCCATCTCCGCTGCCTGATTTATTTTATTTATTTATTTATAGGCGCGGTAACTGTCTCACTTTTTTCCTGTGGACACCGCAACCGCGCCGTAAGCGAAGGGAGGAAGATGGGAGTGAAAGTGCAAAGAGAGAAAGAGGAGCCGTAGTGGATGGCTACGTGGTAATTTCGACCACCTGGGGATCTTTAACGTGCACTGACATCGCACAGCCCACGGACGCCTCTTCGTTTCGCCTCCATCGAAACGCAGCCGCCGAGGTCGGTTTCGAACTCGGGTACTCCGGCACCGTAGTCGGGCGTCTTACCACTGCACAACCCCGGCGGGCCACCTCCGCTGCCTCGTGCATACAGACGAGAAAATAGAGAAGAAAGAAAACGAAGAGGGAAAGAAAGACGCGCGCCGCAACAAGAGCCGTCGTCCACCACCGAAGCGGTGGCGGGTGCAATGACGGCCTACAACAGATAAAAATTTGGTGGCCGGCTAGCTCCCGCCACAAGCGGCGGAGACCTACCTGTCCAGACCCGTTATTTGCAAAAAATACCACAATTGCTATTGTTGTGGCTATAGGAAGAAGGAAGAGAAAATACACGGGCCTGCTTCTGGCTCTGTAGCTGTGCCACCTCCGCTGCCTCGTGCGGACAGAATTAGTTCACATTGGTTCACAGGACGAGAAAGGCGCAGTATCTTCCGTTTTGCATTCCGCATTCAGTTTTGCATCTGTTATGTGCGCGTTTGAAGCGCCCTGGTCGCGGGCAGAGAACTCATGAAAAGACTGCCATATGTGTGTGTATTTTCGCTGGTGTTTGTGTGTGTTTGTAAGCAAACGGAGCGGCCGTGGCAGACTCCTCCTCCCTCTGTACTGTCCCAACTGGTGAGGCGGCCTGCGAGCTGGCGCCGCACGGTCGACCAGCAGAAGAGCGTCGCTCCCGAAGACATCCGATCTGCTTGCAACCATCCCCTCCGAGCCAGCGAGTCAGCTTCTGATAATTCGACGGGCGCTGGCGGTCAACATTTGTAACGGGGGTGGAAGGCGTCTTCACCAGCCACAGCCGCGGCGAAATGACGGGGGAAGGGAGGATTCCCCAGGAGCCTGGCGAGGAGGAATTTGAGGGAGAGAACGACTTTGAAGCGTCCGAGCGAAGCGGCAAAACGGGAGTCTCGTTTCGGGTGCCGTGACGAGAGGCCGCACCCTGATTGAAGTTGTGCTGCAATTTGTATATAGTGTAAATAAATTCTGTATTCTGCAATTAGAGTGAATTCCGGTCCATGTAATCGGGAGATGAGAGAAATTTGAAGAAAACAACAAGAAAAGAAGAACCTGATATTTAACTGCATCTATATGTTATTAATCATCCTCGGTAGTTCTTTACCTGAGGTACTCAGAAAGGCAAATATAATTAGCAATTATCCGATTAGAGCTGTAATCTCCAGCAAGCCGGAACCTCACTCTTACCATTCCATGTCTCAATACTTCCTCTTGCGATTGGTAAATACCACTGGATACACAAGTTTAAAATCTTTCTTTATTGATGGATTCTATTCGCGGATCGGTGCGCACTTGTAGCCACACCTCATGCCTGGTGATGGGAATCCTTTGGTTCACATTTTTTTCGGTGATGACATACACGGGAACAGGATCAGATTCATGGTTCTCGTGCACAAAGGCGCGAACTTTATCTCTAATGCCATCCATGAAAGTGTGGTTGGTAGTATGACGTTTTTATGTCTCACTGATATAAAAAAATTTGAAACAAAGTTACCGCTGGCCGCCGGTAAGAAGATAATAAAGAGGGCCTGCCGTTCTAAATGGTGATATACCAAACGAGCTGTTGATGCGGCTGTCTATTTTCGCCATTTGAGGAGCAGCTATGCTGTATGTAACCTAATCTAGGCAGTGTTTACTTTCGCTAGTCTTGTTCACAGCAGTAATGCAGTGGTGGCTTCGTGGAAGGTAATCGAGGGCTTAAGACAGCAGTTGTGCGAGAACACACTTGTGTTACGTGTGGCATGAAGACTGCTAACTCACACTCTCTTGCTAAGCTCTTGAGCTGACAAGTGTGAAAAATATTTGCGACACATGAATGGAGGAAGCTAACAGCAGCCGAAAGCAAATATAGCATAGAGCGAGGTAAATGTTTCGTTCTTAAGTTCTGGTTGCTCAGGCATGGTTATCTAACGATCATATTATTATCTGGCAGTGGAATCTATCATAACGGAGTCGAAATTGACTATTTGCCACTATTAGAATCTTACTAGTCGGTGCCCACCCTAATTAATTCAAATAGGAGAGACACATTGCTCTCTGATTTGCTGTGTTTAGGAGGGTGCTGCGACTTCAAATGCATGTCTGGCAGACTTATTATGATGAGCGAAACGCAAAGCCACGCATCATTTCTCGCTTAGTCGTACTTTTATACCTAGTGCAACAAGAGACCACCAAGCAATTTTCTAGAGTTATTTCTTGAATTATGATTCATGAAGCGAAGATGATCACAGGCAGAAGAATAGATCGAACGCTTGCCACCACGATTAATAGAAAATTTGGTTCTTATTAAAACGATGCAGGTTGTGACATAGAATTATAGCTATGTTACAGTCTGCTGCGTTTCAGTAAGAAAATGAAAGCCAGGAACTACTTTTATTTTTTACTTTCCGCAGAAGACTAGATAAAAAAATTCTATTCATAATTACCTTCCACGCACTTTCCACTTTGCAGACTGTTCCGTCTTCTGCGCTAAAATTGAGATTTTTCATCAAGAAGAGTGCTACTGCAGCCTTTAATCGCATCATCAAACCAGTCGTAAAGTGTTTTTGTCAAGACAAACTGCAGCGTGACGTCTTGACATTTTCAGCCTCTATATAAACTGCTTAAGCTATAAACAACAAACAAATAGCTACGCTTATCCTGTCGAAAGCAAGATGAACGCATTTGAATGACAAATTATGATCTGAAAGATGTGGGTGATAAAACAATTAACTTGGAACAAATACACTATTCGGTGAAATCTGTCTCGCTCTGTTTAGTTGGGAACTTTTGTCGCGGAGAGTGATTCGGTAAAAATTACAGCTGCGATAAGCGAAAAAGGACAAACGCGCATCCACAGCCTTCCTGGAAGGCATATCAACTAACCAACAAGAACATTAGACTAAAGTTAGTAGCGACGTCAACATTTCCCTCATACGTTGTTGCGTTTACGTGTCGTCGATGTGGAACCTAAATGTCAGAGACGAATGCTATTCTCACGACTCAAGCCCCAGTCTGCAGCAGTTCTTGCAGGTGGACAATGCTTCACTTAAGACTCTTGACATCATTTAAATTACTCACTTCTCAGAATTTGGCGCTCTTGAAAATGCATAGCAACACTCTAATTAACCGCGTTGTCCCTTCTAGCAAGTCACAAATTTCAGAGGCAGCAAATAGTCATAGGAATAAAGTTTCCGCTTGCGGTGTATTGTATTCCTGGCTTTAAAGATGGCATAATGGAATGCGTGCTTCCTTTGATGGCCAACTGTTAGCATACCGCGCTATCCAAAGATCTAGTTTCAAAGAGCATTTCCTGTTAAGGGTTTAGAGACACTTTGAAGCAATATGACTGCTTGTGGGATTTAGCGTTATAAGCCTGCGACTTTCAGTTCAGCAACGCAGTAATGGAGGGCTTGGAATCGGTTTCAACTAAGTTTTTTTTTTAAATCATATGCGATAACACGTCATACTGGTTTACTACTTCACCTAAGATACAACTCGCCTTGGTGGTTCAGTAGTTACGGCGCTCGACTGTTCCGTCGAACGATGCGGGATCAAATCCCGCCGCGACAGCCACTTTTCGATGGAGGCCAAAAGCAGGACGCCCGTGTTCTGTGCGTTGCCAGTGAACGTTAAAAAAACGTGAGATGGTCGAAACTTCCTGAGACCTCC
The DNA here is from genome assembly GCF_055883805.1 of Amblyomma maculatum. Lineage (NCBI taxonomy): Eukaryota > Metazoa > Arthropoda > Arachnida > Ixodida > Ixodidae > Amblyomma > Amblyomma maculatum. The sequence goes on from NC_139345.1 coordinate 134,616,279, forward strand.
TCTACGACGTCTATCATAGCCCGAGTCATTTTGGGACGTTAAACCCCATTAAAACAAACAACCGACCGACGACTGAACAACCAACTAACATCACCTCCAACACAAAGCGGTTTCAAGGCATGTATTTGAGCTCTAAAATTGGTCTCAGCAATAGAGTCAGTTATTCTCAAGACATTTGGGAGCTTAGTGTGCAAACAAGAGGCCATAACCACAGGTTACCACTCCCTGAACTTATTTGTCACTAAAGCTTAAAGGAACTACACTCTTCCCAGAAAAGATATATATAGCCGCTTTAGGCTTAGATTCGTAATTTGAACTGCTTGTCCCATTATGTGTTGCAATTGCAATGTTATTCCCTCTGCATAGAAGCGCTCTGATCATAATGTAATAATACCAGCGCAAAACAGCAATTGTCTGTCTCTACTGCAATCATGAGCAGTATAGACGGAAACTGGAACGACGACTCGCAGAGACGTTTGAACACAGTCAAGAAAAGCTTACTAGCCTGGCTGCGTGCCGCAGTCTAGAGCTTTCATTTTAATGAACGCGCAGTAAGGTATTTTCCTACGTGAACGGCATAACCACTTTCTGTCATGGCAAAGAAAAGGATTCAGAGGGAATAAGAGATGTTACTAGATTCGCGAAGAGAACGGCCGACAAAAATCAACTGGACGCATGTTCGGTGCTCTGAAAAAGGTTCTGGGCCAACGCACCTTTCATTTACGAGAATATTTCATAGCATGTTACGCCTTAGAAATCTGCATGAATAAACGTGAACGTGACAGTGCAAAACAAACTTTGGGTGGGCTATAGCGTCTAGTAAGCAATGCTACGCTGTACATTTTAGGGTTTTGCGGGAAGAAAATTTATAGATTGCTAGCTGTTTGTGTCTGAGGTCGGTTTCGGAAAGAAAAGTCATATTAAATTTTTGACTCCATGAAAAGTGAGGGAAATATTTTGGTTTAATTATTCTTGCGACAAAATAGAATCTGTTTTTAAGTTCTTACGTACTCAAGTGCTTCATTCGTTGTCACTTTTTCATGTCCGGCTACCTACCGATGCTTTTGCTGTCTGTCTAGCAACTTCAAACGCAGAAGGCGGAGCGTTTTTGGGGAGAGATTGCTGCTTTTTTGAACATTATAAAAGTGAGGATGTCACTGGAATACCCAAAGACTGTAAACCAAAAGCACATTTTCAAGGATCTACTTTATTAACCTGATGTCGTCATGCCTGCGTATCGTACTATATGGGCAGGGATAGCTGCGCATGTCTTGAGGAGATTTAAAAGATGCCAGTATAAAGGCCAGATGAAAGATTCCGACTACTTTTAGAGGGGTTCATCACCTGTTGAACGGCGCCTGACTAAAAAAATGCTTCTTAGTTCCATAGTGGTAGGCTTGGTTTGCGTAAACCAGAAACCATAGATCATACTCTCCTTGACTTCATGGATGCAGCATTTCTGTGGAACAACTTTAAGTGAACTTTAGCAAAGGTCTTGGCAATTACTGCTTGTGTAGTACGATTCCTACATGTCTATAACTGCGGGGGTGCGCCATACGACCTGATCATGCAGCTCTGCCTCCACATTGTATGGAAAACCCTAATGGCTGTAAGACGCGCTGGTATCGACGCCTTCCCTGTGATGTAGTCACATCATTATCAACCAGAGTATACCCTGTGAAGGGCGAAGGCATCTTCCAAACTCTTCCAAATAACATGGTCCTGTGCTACCTGCATTCACTTGACCCATGCGAACATCTTAACCTCATCCACACAGCTAATATTCGGGTGCGCCCTTCGGCGCTTTCCTGCTCTTGTAATTGAAAGTTTACAATTAGCTACAATTGCTTATCCTCTCTTCGCACTACACGTCCTGACCGCTCCTATTTCGTTTCGTCTTTTTGTTCAATGTCATTATCTCGAGTTATTTCTCTGCTTAACTCTGCACACTCCTATTACGTAGTGGTAAACTGACCATTTTCTGTTCCAAAGCTCTCCGCGTTTTCCTTGACTTAAGCAGAGCTCTTTTTGTTGCCTTCCACGTTTCGTTTGTATATGTGATTACAGATAAGATGCAAATGTTATGTACACTCCTCTTGAGTGATACCGGCGAGCTGCTAGTCATAATCTGCAAGTCTTTCCCACACGTGCTCCACCCTAATCATATTCTGCTGAATATATCGCTTTAATCATGCGGATCTGTGGTTGATACCTGTCCTAAGTAGCCATATTGTCCTACCACAACCTGTGCTTCACTACCAATTCAAAACTGATGTTCCTTTTTTGCGGTTCCGACCGATTACTCTTTTAGTCTTGAGCATTGTAAAGCGCTGTTGTTTTTTGTTTAAGGCGGACTGCAATTTAGTGCAAATGTTTGGCAAGTTTATTACAAAGAACAACACTTATTTCTTGCTGGATTACATGCCACACATTCCATTTGCATACATTGGTCGTGAGAAAAGTGCAGGTGTCATACAAGTGCGCCAGGTCTCTTATAAGGTTGTTGTGAGAGAGGGAAGCTTGAGCCTTGCTGGCTGCCCATTCTCCTCGCCTCAACTTCTTTATGACGGTCCGTTATGTCCGAAAGGTGGCATGTGTAGTATTCAAACGGTTGCCGCCACGTTACCAATCACAGGAGGATAGCCTGCGGTCAGAACAAACACTTCCGAGAACTGTTCCTTGAAAATGTACACCCCAAAATGTGCATTAAGAACATACTCGTGAATGAATCAATTTAACATATTTGGAATGCTTTCTGAGCGCTCTCCAAATACAGACAAGCTGGGTAGGTGGCCATTGGTCATCTTCGGGTAAACGTGCTTGAAATGAAGTGTGTTATATATATATATATATATATATATATATATATATATATATATATATATATATATATATATATATATAAAGGTGAAAAATTGCTTCATACTGTTTCCAAGTTTATTTGTAGTCGACGTTTCGGCAGGAGCCCTGCCTTTCTCAAGACTGATGGTACATGATTCTTGTTTGTCTTCTTATAGGGTTGGCCAGAGGTGATACAAACAATATGGGCACACACAGGTGACAACACACACATACACACACAGCTGCGGAGAGCAGGCTAGGCCCAATGGGCCATCAACCCAAGGCACCGGCCGCCGCGAGTCATCTGTATACAGTACAAGACACAATACAGGCAACCGCGGAACAACCTTGGAAGGAAAAAAAAAAAGAAAAAAAATAAGACGAAAACAGGTGGGGGAAGGTGTCTGCTGCAGGTGGTGAGAAAATTATTATGCTTGTTCTCACTAAAAGATGGGAGCGCCCAGCGTGATGAGAAAACCAGGTGGACACTGCTGGTTAGAAGAACCTGACAGCGGCGAGTAAAGTTCGAGCAACTTGCGACGGGAGATGAACCGCAAAGAAAGAATAAAAAAAAAAGAAAAAAAGTAAGTAAATATGTGGGACAGTAGAATGGTGAAACTGTCCCACATATTTACTTACTTTTTTCTTTTTTTTTTTATTCTTTCTTTGCGGTTCATCTCCCGTCGCAAGTTGCTCGAACTTTACTCGCCGCTGTCAGGTTCTTCTAACCAGCAGTGTCCACCTGGTTTTCTCATCACGCTGGGCGCTCCCATCTTTTAGTGAGAACAAGAATAATAATTTTCTCACCACCTGCAGCAGACACCTTCCCCCACCTGTTTTCGTCTTATTTTTTTTTTCTTTTTTTTTTTCCTTCCAAGGTTGTTCCGCGGTTGCCTGTATTGTGTCTTGTACTGTATACAGATTACTCGCGGCGGCCGGTGCCTTGGGTTGATGGCCCATTGGGCCTAGCCTGCTCTCCGCAGCTGTGTGTGTATGTGTGTGTTGTGCGTGTCCAGCTGACTCACCTGTGTGTGCCCATATTGTTTGTATCACCTCTGGCCAACCCTATAAGAAGACAAACAAGAATCATGTACCATCAGTCTTGAGAAAGGCAGGGCTCCTGCCGAAACGTCGACTACAAATAAACTTGGAAACAGTATGAAGCAATTTTTCACCTTTATATATATATATACATATATATATATATATATATATATATATATATATATATATATATATATATATATATATATATATATATCTATATATATATGTAGAGGATGCTGCATCAATTTGAAGACAGCAAAAACTTGCTGCGTTCTGTTTTATTTGGGCAGAGAACTTTCAAAGGCTGCTTGAAAAGGTAGGCTGCAGATTCGATTTTGTTTCTCTCCAAAGGCTTAGCGCATACAAGAAAAGAGCTTGCTTTCTAATAGGCTCCAGGCTTTCCTGCGGAGAAATGTGGCAGACGAACTGTTCCTTCACATCTGTTGTTTCATCTACGGAGACCCAACAGCATGTGTCATGGCGCTCGTGTTGTATCCTACCGAAGATTTCTTCACTCACTGGCTAGAAGTTATTTTTTTAAGTTTAATTGTTGACAGCATGTTCTACTGCAATACGTCTGAAGAAACTGTTTAAATATCATATCTTCAATTTTCTAACCGAATATTTGCAGGTACTAAGGCCTTTCACAATCAGATTACAAAGCGTAAATGGTTGGTTTTGGGGCTTAACGTCCCAAAGCGACTCAGGCTACGAGAGAAGCCGTAGTGGGGACCCCGGAAATTTCCACCATCTGGGATTCTTTAATGTGCACTGACATCGTACAGCACACGGGCGCCTTGCTTTTCGCCGCCATCGAAAAGTGGCCGCCAAGGCTGGGATTCGATCCCGCGCCCTTGGGAACCGTAGTCGAGCGCCGTAACCACGGCGCCCCCCCCCCCCTCGACGGGGTACAAAGCGTAAATATTATAAAGCTTAAATGATTTGTATCATTATTAGAAGCTTATCTCAATAACAATTTTTCTGACAATAAATATTGCCACAAATTTTTCAAACCTTAATTTCTCGTTTTTCGACAGCCACCAGCTATCTCTGCGATTCTATTGCGTAGGTCAATTCTGTATTCTTTGTTCTTGATCGTTATCGCAAGGTACTGCTCTACCATTTCCTTTGTCATCCCATATGGGCTAAGATTATCTTGAAGATTCCGGCAACTCGCTTGAGATTATACAATGTTCAAGGTTTTGCTAGTGACCATTTGCTGGTTTATCTAGATGTTTCCTCGCCGGGTTTAAATTGATCGTTTGTCGGTGTGATGGAGTAGTAAATCGACGACCGACTCACCAACTTAAAGGATCCATTCGGTCGTCTTGCCGGATGGAACCTGCGTCTGCATAAATTCGACATCACATTCGTCTACACGTCTGGCAGCAAGCATTCCGATGCAGAACACTAGTCACGACGCCCCGTCGACGCGCACCGAAAGAAGACAAAGACGGCTTCTTGGGACCGGTAATCGCCAGACATTTTCCCAACAGCAGAGCTCGTATTCTGATTTGAAAGACCTAGCTGATTACCTCAAAGAAAAAAATCACTTCTCCACCTGCTACATTCACTCGCCATTCCTCTAAAACAATGACGTTGTTGAGAAGAACTTTGAAGCCACCAGAAACCTGCAGCTTTTTGTTGAGCCCAAAAGACTTAGACAAGAGATTCTACAGGCGCTGCGCGATGAGTCTACACCACATCGTCTCGGATTGGCGTGCACATTACACCGGATATAAGAGACGTATTAATGACCACGGTTACCAGCCTACGTTACTCATTATGTGAAATCGTGCCGTAAGTGTGAGCGAAGTAGGATGCTTCCAATCATATTAACCGGTCTACTGAATCATGAAATACCACGCCTGATTAAATTATAGGAAATCTCCTCTGCCCTTTCCCCACTTTATCAGCGGGGAACGAGTGGATCTTCGTGGCAAACGTTTACAGGACCCGCTACGCCGAAGCGAAAGCCCTCCTTAACGCTACTGTAGAAGCTGCTATGATTTTTGTCAAATTCTCGTACGACATGGCGCTTGTGAAGTGCACATCATGGATAGAGAAGCTACATTTACGGCGGAACTCACTCAGGCGATTTGAGCTATAGTAAAACGAGCCACCGGAGTACAACTGCCTACCATCCGACTATAACCGACTGAAAAATCGTCCTAACAAAACCATCCCAAACATTACCGTCATGTACAGCCTTTATCAAAAGTTTGCAGACCAGAGGGTTTGCTTTTAAGTCGTACAATATGTCTTCTGTAAACATTGTGGACGTCCTAGCCATAGGAGAGGGTGGGACAAAAATATTCTTGCCTTCAGCAAGTATGGAAACCTGGGATCGCATTACGAGACACATAACATCGCTCAGCAGTACACCCCCTGGGCTGTAAACTTTTGATAAAGGATGTACGTCACAGCCGAACACAAAACCTACAATGCCGCCTGGCCGCACGTAATCTTCGCATAACGCGCCCATCAAGGAGACAACAAGAGCGACCCCGTTCAAGCTTGTGTACAGCAGGGAGCCCAAGACAACGCTTGGCGCCATGCTGCCGCATGCGACAGAACAAGACAACCTCGTCGTCGCCGCCTGACTGCAACGTGCAGGGCAAGCCCGACAACTCGCACGGCTGGCTATTAAAGGGGGCATGAAACGGCTAGAAAGGTCACTGACAAACGTTTTAAATGTGTAGAACAAATTCTTCCGAGCATTCGTTCAAAGTAAAACTCATCGAAAAAATCCAGCGATTTATTATTAATTTTTAAAAACAGCGTTTTTTGAAATTCGCGGGCTGCGTCATCTCCGCGTGGCGGCGAGATTTGGGACTATTCTGCCGTGATTACCTACGTCACCAGTCACAGAGTGACAGGCCACGACAGGCAGCCATTGGCTGCAGCCGCGACGCCCTCTACGTCACTGACACACTTCCGGTAGCTGCGAAAGTCGTCTGCTCGAGTGCTGCAATGCATGCGTGAACCCGAGCTTGGCGCTTCGGTTCGCGATGTTAACCGAAAAGGTGGTGGCGTCCGACTGAAAGTGTGCGTCGGTGCAGGAGTGCGAAAAGAGCACTAGCTGGTCCGATTTAACACCGAACCGATTAAATAGGCAGCATCAACCTTTATGCATTATGTACCGACCGACGGCACAGCAGCGTACTGCAGTCCCGTCCCGTCTTTGTCGCATCGACCATTTGTGTGGCGTGTTAATAATCAAATGGAACGTGCGTCAAAAAAAGGTTTACCCTCAGCTTCATCGCGAAAGTACACAAATTCGCACCGCTTAAGTGCAGCACCCGATGCCGCCAGGCGCGGGCGCTGCGGCCGACGGCACTCCGGTCGTGCGCTGCTCCCTGCTCGTCGCTAGGCCTTGTTTCTTTTGCATCGCAGCCACGGTGGACGGCATTTTAGAATCGTCCTCTTCGCTGCGTCTCTAGTGTAGTCGCTCGCGTGCTCCTGTGCACGATTCTTGCATGTAGCTTCGGAAAACAGTGACAACCTGCGCTGCCGAACTGCATGTAGCGAGCTGCTTTGCTCATGTTTAGCGCCGTTGTTTCTGGATCGGCCGGTGCGTACACATGAAATAAAACACGCGTGCACGTTACGCATTGGCACTTCCTAAACTATGCGCGTCGGTGCAGCAGTGCGAAAAGAGCACGCAGGCCCGATTCAACGCCGTACCGATTAAAAAGGCAGCATCAACCTTCGTGTAAATGAAACGTGCGTCAAAAAAGGTCTGTCCTCAGCTTCATCGCGAAAGTACACAAATTCGCACCGCTTATGTGCAGCACTGGATGTCGCCAGGTTACCGCAGAGATGCCGTCCGCGGGCGCTGCGACCGACGGCACTCCGATCGTGCGCTGCTCCCTGGTCGTCGCTAGGCCTTATTTGCGTCAAAGCCACGGCGGACGGCGTTTTGGAATCACCCGCTTCGCTGCGTCTCTAGCGTAGCCGCTCGCATGCTCATGTGCGCGATTCTTGCGTCTCGGTGCGAAAATCAGTGACAACCTGCGCTGCCGAACTGAATGTGCCAAGCTGCTTTGCAGGTGTTTTGTGCCATCGATTCTGGCTCGGACGATGCGTACACATGAGATAAACACGCGTGCACGTTGCGCATTGGCACTTCCTAAACGATGTGCGAAAGGACGTCAAAAAACAAAAGAACACTACACTATCATTTTTGTTATTCTCAATTTTAAGATTCGCGGACGAATAATTCGTGCTCACCTGTCATCCGATATTCAAACTCTGTAGCGATCATCAGTCCGTGCTCTCGTCTGTGATACGTACGCGTATACATTCCATTCGTTAAGCACAAGAGATGCCTCTCGCCGACCATAATAAAAGCAGCTCCGGACTAAAAGCGACGACGACATATGTTTGTACGCGGGCAACTCGCACGCTCGATCGTCTGCCAGCATCCATGCAGAGTCGATTAAAGTAATCGCGTCAACTCCGCGAGAGGTCACCGGCCACCGTTGGTGAAACCGCAGAAGACGGTACCAAAGAGACTGACCCAGGCAGCGCGAGAGAAGAAAGCGGTCTTGTAGAAAGCCGTGCTCGGCAGGAGTGCACGCTAATTTGCGCTGAATGGGACCGGGATATGAAGGAAAGTGTTCGCTCCGCGGCGGCCGCCGGTATGTGTGGACTCCCACCTGCAGGTATGCGCTCGCAAACGACCCGAGTCGTTCGGGCTGCTGTCGCACACACTTCCGAGAGGTCAAGAAACTGAAGACACCGGCGGCCGAGGAAGACAGCAGACAAGGTTGAAAGCTATGCAAACGCAGACGGGACGGGAAAGGCAGAGACCGTGAATGCATGGGCGACGCTCGCGGGAAAACAGGCGCGACGACCGGAAGTCTGAGAACCGAGCGTCACCCGATGACGCTTCGTGGGCGGGGCTAGCGGGGGCGGAGTTCCCGAGCTGTTTTCTTCGTTTTTTTTTCTGGTGTCTCGGAGTGTTGAATTGAGGGGAGCGAGGAGGAGCGCCATTTTTAATCACCGATATCTCTGGTGATAATGAAGCGAGGTAAAAAATTCTTGCGGTGAATTGACCTGTGAGGGAGTACCTATATCTCGACCGATTTGCTTTACCCCGTTTTAGGCATTGCATGACCCCTTTAAAGACCAGCAGCGCACCGACGCCCGGCGATAAAACGTAAGACAACACCACGTAGAGTAAAATCCAGAGACCAAGTGTGAGCATGGACGTCAATTCGCCGTCAGGAACTAAGTGAAACGTTATTACGCCGATAGTTAGCGCCGTACAAAGTCCTTCGGCGCATAAGGCAACTTGACTACGAAGTCATCCCCGACGGAGCGGCCACATCACAGGTGTGCTGGAGCGCCCCGAAATCGTCAGTGTGGTGCGCCTGAAGTTCCGCGCACTAAACGCCCTTTATTTTTATTTCTAGTATTGTTTATCATTCTGTGTTTATTTTGTAAGCATCGAGGCGGCGCTTTTTTATGGGAGGAGTAATACCGCGAACGATTGCAAGCAGTTCTTATTCAACAGCCGCCGGCATGCGACGTTATCACTTTGTAGCTAATGGGTAAATTATGCATTCTTGATTTGTTCATGCTCATTGTCACGAGAAGGCGCTTTATGATCTTTCTTGTCGCACAAGATGCGCCGAGCTGCACCTCAAATTTTCCGGTCACTCTTATGAGATCCTACAATATTCCAACTTATGCTAGTGGCCATTGGCGGCTTTACAAGATATTTCCTCTGCGCCTTTAAGCTGAGCGTTTGTCTGACGGAGTAGTAATTCGCCGACCAGCGAGGACGGTTGCAGCCACCACCCTTATAAAAATTTTATGTGTGTGTCTGATGAGAGTATGTTGCTCTTTCACAATGGAGACACCAGAGTATCTTCTGAGTTTCAAGTGAATTTTCTCTTGAGTTCTTACTGTGTGTCTAAAACAAATTGGCCACCGTGTTTCTGGTTGGCACTTAATGTGTGCATTTCTTGTGAGTTCTTCATGAGTATTGACCATTGAGCGTCTGGTGGCTTTCACTTTAGTTTTTGATGTGATCTTGGTTGCCGACACTACATGCAAATCAGTTAGTGCCGGTATATTTAGTTACAGAAACCAAAAACAGACATTGCATTTTGAGAAAATGGTCTTTTTTTATTCATAATGTGCAGCACAGCTTGGATGCCATTCGCATCCCTGTTTTCTATGCTATGCATGGAAATAAACTTACTTTATTTTCCTGCACAGCATAGAAGACGGGCCATTTTTGAGGTGAAGCGGCACTGTCATGAAGTAGTCGCACGTGTACCCTAAAAAATACAAAATGAAATCGCTTTGTATTACTGTTCGCAATACTTAAAATAATTCAAGCTTCATTTCCAACTCATGGATAAGCTTACACATACTTCAGCACATGCCGTTGAAGCATTCATATGTGGAACCAAGTTTTGTGGAACAAGACTCACGAGATAATTTCAAACACAAGAGGCATGACCCATTGTGTTTTTCTGGCACCTGTACATTTCAAACCCTCATAGTTAGCAGTTGGTGGAAGAAACATGCTGCACCGTTTACAGAGAAAACACAAAACCATAACTTTCAGATACATCATACATGGTACAAGGTTTGGTTTTGCTATTCACAACAATGCAAACAAGTTTTCTTCAGAATTAGTTTTTTCACTGACTATACCATTAGTAAAACAAAGATTTCAAAGAAGAAATAAAGCAACCAAACCAAGGCAGCTATCCATTCATACCACCATTTTTAGCTATGCTTAGGATGTGTGCTTAAACATGCATCCCTGAACATGTCATAGAATGTAGTGATGGCTTGCAGAAGGGCACTGCAGTGTGCTTGCTGGTAGATGATTTAGTGTGTTCCTCGTTTGTGCTGTGGGGTGTAGGTGAGCAGCAGGTAGGCTCCAGGCATCGGCCAGTCTGAAGTGATCAGGTAACTGGGTATATAAAGAGAGAAAAACCGACAAGTGAGACCGAGCACACAACTCCTTTCCTTGTAATGAAAAGAGACACAGCTATATATTCAGTAGCTACAATCATAAGGATTCTGGGCAAACAGCTTTAAGACGAGTGCTCAAAGCATAATTAAGTAAGTACTGGACTTCAACCTCAATGCAATGTACTGTTTGACAAAAGTAACCAGCCTGCATGGTGTGCTTCTCGTTTGTATAGGAGAGCCTTTCCAGTTTCCCTAAAGATAATAAGGTCATTTTCAAAAGAGCCTATTTTTTCTCCACGAGTGTGAGGTGCACCTACTTTAAAGGTACAGAATAGATAAGAAAATTGGTGCTTAAAAGGAGTACGATTGTTTCTGTTATGTATAAAATGAAAACAAGTGAAACATTTTCCCAATTATGGCATGTTTGAACAGAGCATATTCCTTCAAAACTTCCTTCAAACCACCTCATCAGCCCATAAATTACTCTTGGAGGTAATGAAAAAAAAAATAGTTCAAGAGAACACATTGCGTTATTCTATTTCCAACAATGTTATCAAAGGTGAAACATGCAGCTTCTCAAGCATCATTGCAAGTGTTTGAATGGAGGTGCATAAGTAGCGAACACAATGCCCTTTGCTAAAATTTTACCCTTATGTCAAGACTGAGACCTGTACTGTGAGGAGATTGCATATGAAACTACACCATTATGAGCAATTGTCGGATTGTTACATAAGCAGTATGCAGTGGTACAAGCCATTTGTGGGAGCAAGCAGCAGCTTAAAGTGACACCCATATGAATGCATAAACACAACTGTTTTGAAATTTCCAACCTTCAGACTGCAACTATGGCAAGTTTCTTCATTTAGCATAGCTAAGTGCATTCTAGAGCAAAAAAAAAAAAAAAAAAGGTGTGTATGATGTCATTTCAAAGCGAATATTTTTAAATCACTCCAACATGACCTTGTCGGATGTTCCACACGTCCCCATTCTGTTTAAGCTCTGTTCAAATTTCTCAAGCAACAGAACCTGATTTCCTTATCTAGTATGACTTCTGACTTGTAAAACTGAACAGTAAACTAATAAATAATGTGGAAATTACTGCTCTAGCAAAGCTACGAAGAAACAAATAAATTTACCTAATAGGGGCAAAAAGATCCCAACATGTATTTTATGAATAAACACCTATTACAAAAGAAAAATAAAGCAAGTATGTCAACAGCAAAAAGACACAGCAAAGAACTGGGGATGCGAAGGCCATCGTTTATGCACTGCGAAAAAAAATACTGAAAACTGTCATTTCCAACTGAATTCCTAAGGCGGTGCTACGAGCGTCTATGCACACTCACGAATAGTGATGCCGCCACACCCTGCGTACGTCACAGATCAGCATTGGCTCGCAATAACGTGATCAGGCATGCTTTTCCTTTATGGCCAAGGTCACAGGGTTAGCTTATGGGCAACGTTTTGAGGAGCAGGGAGCCTATTTGCTGCTTTTGTGCCGTCAGTTTAGGCCGTTCTCCCAATGAGAGAAAAAACAAGAAGTTTCAGCTTTGATAACATTGCTGGAAACAGTACAATGCAACATATTGTCTCATATTCATTTTCATCTCCTCCTAGAAACTTGATTATTAAATTATAAGAAAAATTAGGAATGGTGTTTCTTCCTTTAATTACTGAATAAGACTACTATACTTGATTGCGCCAAATTTGGGACCGTGTTTAATGTGTTGCATTCCATATATGAAAAAAAAAAATTTGTAAACATTTTACCATCTAAGTGGTTGTATATTCTGCAATTCTTATGTAGGTTTGCCTTACAGCCGCAGAGAAAAAATAATTAAAACAGCCTCCTTTCAGATCTGTAGCACCTCTTAATTTTTTTTTCTAAGTCGTGACTTTCACACGCAATCAGAAATATGATTAACATTCTACACTTTTTCTTCTTTTTACTCTGAGCACATAAAATATGTTTATCAGTGCCTGCATATCTCAATCCTAGGTGATATAAAAGTTGCAAAAAAATGTGCATGCAGAGAAGAGCTGCCCGTGATGTCGGCCAAACTTTTTTCTTCCGAAATACTAGCAATAGCACAAAACTAATTTCACTGCTGGTGTATTGAGAAATGTGTGTACAATGTGTAAGGCAACTAACGAACTCTACACAAATAAAGGCCTTTAAAGTCAAATTACCTCGAACCATAGCAGACATAACATTAAGGAAGGTAAAATGTTTTTCATTTCTGGTTTGAAACTGTTTACTACTGCATCATTTCAACGCTTCCATGAAAAGCCACGACACAAAGTACCAAAGAATGCAACTGCCCACTGAAAGCTCATTTCTGCCTCTGTTGTGAACACTAAGATACATATAATTTGTCAAAAATACAAGACTATGTAGTAATGAAAGCAATTATTCTTGACATGCACATTTTACTACATGTGGTCACTCAAATAATTATTTCTAATCGTCATTCTACTACAGTAGTACTACACGAGCTTGTACCTTGGCGTCAGCCATGATTTAGATTATTTTTGTTGAAGCATACAAGCACCAAAAATAAATGCAGCGACCACTGTGAGATATGCGCCACAGCAACAACCTGTTTCTCGCGCGCTGGTTGTACTCATCGTATTAATGCACTCACAGTTAGAAAAAATAGGCGCTTTTAAAAAGATTGAAAACTCGTTCGGGGTGCTGATCACAATCGCGAAGCCGGTCGTGCATCTAATACACTGCAGCTACCACTATATCTAGAAGTATACACCATAACATTATACAGTATTGTGCAACTTTATCGGAACCGGTCGAGGCGGCCAAATTTTCCATGACGGTTCCGATAAAGTTTCAGAACACTACTTATATCGTACAACGGCTTCACGTTAGGGACGAGCATACATATAAAAGTGGCGGCTTTTGAAGAGTTGATTTGAACGGCGCGGCAGGAAGAGACGAAGACAGAGAACACACACGGACAAGCGCCAAATCTTTCTGCCGCGCCGTTCATGTCAAGTATGTCTGACCAACTCGCCCAAACGTTCACGCTTCTTGTTCCGAAGAGTGACTGGCTCGCCCTCACAATAAAGCAGGCTGGGTCGAGTTCGTAGCTTGTATTACGAAGGAATTTTGAGACCACACACAACAGTATTAACAACGCGTACTTCATTCAATAGCAATATTAAATAAAAATAATTTCAAGCAGTGTACTCACATTTGCAAACAATCACGCCAGTCCATTTCCTTCTTCCGTGTTGATGCCGGCGTTGCCACGGCGCGGTGCAAGCGGTGTGCGGCACAGAACCTATTTATCACTACATCACGTACTTCAGGACGTCTATCAAAGTGCACATATCAAATATCAATTCTGCGGCCCATTCCAAGTACCACGGAACAAAAAAGCAGCACAGCGTGAGGAAATAGCGTTCACAATCACACCGCATGACAACAAAGGCAGCATGGCGCCGTCGCGACTCGCAACTTTTTGCCGCTGGCGGCTTCGGATCGGATCGGATTGACTTACCGGTGGCTTTTCTGGCTTCTTTTTACTGCCGGCCGCTTCCTAGAGGGACTTTCGGTTTCGAAAGGCAGTTTGGCTGGTTTGGCGATAAATGTTTTTTTTTTTTTTTTTTTTTTTTGAAAGGCAGCGTACAGTCTCGTCTAGGGCCATAATTAAGCACAAAGCTGGCGGGCTGAGGTAATAAAAACCAGTGCCGCTGGGTCCCAGCAAACGTGGCATACCTGATTATGGGCCCAGTATGACGCTGGAGACAGTTCGTACCAACGTTGTTCGTACTGGGACGCGGCATACTGTCAGGCGCGGCACTGGTCTCTCAAACAGAAAAAAAAACGCCTCAGATAAAAAGTACACGCTAAAAAGTAACGAAGCACCTCAACTACATTTAAAAAGTTAAAAAAAAGAAATAATTAAAACTAGGCAAAAAAAGAAAAAAACCTGCAGCACTAGCGTGGTTCGAACTCGGTACCTCTTCCTCCGTAGCATTCTACGCTAACCACTCGGCCACGCCGGATTTTTTTTTTCTCTGTTAACGCCGGAAACTAAGTCTGCTGAAAACTTTTTTGCTTGTTATCCCATGATTGCATTTATAAGATTTGCACCATGTTTCGAAGCATGTTTCGAAGTGTACAGGCCCCATTGCTGCCGCTCTAACAATTACAACTTCTTCGCCATTGAAACTTGCTGCCTGCTCCCACGACTTGCAAAAAATGTTCTGGATACTATGCGCACTATTTTGGGCACTGGAATCATTTTAACATGTCGAGTTTGGCATAGCAAATTTACCAGCGCCGGACGTTCGGGGGTGTTCAGCTACCGTGGGCGTAATTTTCGCTGAACACGGAGTTGTGGCACAATCCTTCAAGGAAAAAAGAGCGACCAAGCTTCAATACCGGCAAGCGCAGCAGCGACGACACTATTTTCCTTGTAACTAAATCTTATTCGTATGCAAAAATTTTGCGGAACGATGCGATGACCGAGGGCTCGGCTAATCTATACGCAGAGCAAGAAGGAGCTCAAAAGCTTGAGAAACACGCAAAATATCATGCATTACAAGCGCTGTAGTGTTTTTTGTTTTGTTTTTTTCACTCATGGGCCCATCACTTGGTAAACTACTCTCTTCCTTGTCTCCTTTTTAATGATTACTTTGTAAACATAGCATGTGTGAAAGGAAATGTAAACGCACATTCCTGTCAAATGATCAATTTAAAGCTTAGTTTTGAATTCAATCATTTCAGGCCACCTTCCTGTCCAGTAGTAATGCAAGGGCATGTAGCATTCATTAAACGATTTTAAAATTATGTTGTTCCTCATTAATTATGTTTACGTCCTCCAAAATCATCAAGCAGTAATAGTAATGCACATGTAGTGATTGTTGCACTGCGTTTCAAGTTGCACTGCGTTTCAATTTGCACTGTGTTTCAAGTTGAAACACACCGTGTTCTCTCAATGGGTGGTCGCAATGACTGAGAAAATACACATCATACTTTCCGTTGACTTTTCACATTCTGTGATTACACATTAGCAGTTCACAAAAAAAGCCTTTGATTTTTAAAACAAGAAAAAATAATGTGAAATGTCAATTGAAAATCTGGTTTAAAGCTGTTGCTAAAACACAGAAGGTATTGAGTGTCTATTGAGTTCCTTTGCACTCATTAAGAAAACATTAAGGCCAAACCAGAAACTCAAAACCCATTTTCGTAAGGGCACCGCCACCAAGGTATTCAGTTCTTTTGCTGGCGCAAGTCAGACCGATAGAGATTTAATTTCAGTGTTATGCCTCTCTTCTCCATTGTGCCTGTGGTCTTGTCACTACCACATTACAATATTGGCCAGGTGTTCACTAGTTTATTAATTTTTGCACTGGTCCGATTATCAATTGTCTGCGCTTTGTATATGCGACCATGGTAGGGGCATCTGTTATATAGGATACAAAAGTATTGTAATAACAGTAGAAAATATTGAATCGAGCATCTGGACAAGTGGGTTTCCGCCCTTCAAGAGGATACTGCCCGCCACACTGAACGACCTCATAAGAAATAAAGAAACAATTCCAGACAAACACCTCCTGCAACTGTGCCAGGACCAAAATTCAATCCAAACAAGTTATTAGTCGCAGAGGTAAAACCGCACGCTGCAGCTCGACCAACGCATTGAGGAATGCACCCTACACTTAGCCCATCAGCAATCTAGATAGGTGTGCAATAACACGTAAGCGAAGTTATGACCTCCCAGGTGTTGGAACTTACTTCAGTACCTTTTAGACACAGCCAACTCAAAATCAACCCAATTAAGAGCCTGGCAACGCTAATGCACAAATACCCGGGAACCGACAGAGACCTCCTTAGAGACCTACAGAAACTATACATCAGCTTCCATCCCTTGACCACCCTTCAAAACACGTATGCGGGGTCTGCAAACTTGATGCCGAACTCAATGACACCAAGGCCGAAGTACGCTTCTCCATAACTCCGGTTCGCGTAAACTCTGCACCCACTTAGGACGGTGTTATCAACAAATGTCTATGAAACTAGGACGATGTATCGATCACAGCACCTACAACGTTCATGAATGAATGTTTGGTGGCAGGCCGAATTCCTGCAGCATGGAAGCATACGCAGGTAACATTAATGCCATATCCGGGCAAATGGCTAGCCCTTGAAGGCCACAGCCCAGCTCTAACATTATGTAAAAAAATCAATTAAGCATTCTAACCTCAATCGTCTCCACATCTATGTCGAGGATCACCACCTCATACCGCCTACAATGCTGGGCTTCCCTTCTCTACTCTCAGCACACGATGTGACGCTGCAACTTTCCCACCACACGATGCAACCGCCAATCGGCTATGGAACCAAAGCTACTCTAGGTCCATTCTTATCCAAGGCTTTTGGTCACGTAGCACATTCTGCTATATTTACCAACCTGCAGTCAGTAATCCCCGATGTGAGCACCTTCAATTTGGCAAGGAATTTTCTCACAGTTCGAACAACCGAACAAAATTTTGGAACCCTCAAACGTTACACATATCCCTTAACAACCCCCCCCTCTCAGTGGTGGAAGCTGCCCCTTCCTTGTTAGCTTGTCCCTCATATCACTCCTGGACAAACTCGACCGTATACACAATCTTTCCCAATACCGACGACAAAACGCTGTGGGTCACATCAGGAAAATGACGCAGAAATAGAAGAAACTTTACAACTATCAGTGGGCACCGTTAAGGAATGTGCAGAGAGGGCGCGTCTGTCCTGCCACCCAACAAAAGTAAACCTGCTCGTGTGCGGTAAACAAGGCACAGGGGCTATACCCAAATCCTGGTGCATGCTATATAAGGGACAATTTATGCCGGAACTGTCCGTCATAAGGGTTCTTGAAATTTGCATCCAAAAACAACGGCCAAAACACGGAGTTCCCAAATCGCCTCAGGAGCAATGTCTCTCTCACTGTTTGTCTCATACGCCGAATTGCTAACCGGTATTTGGGCATGAAGGAAACATCTCGTCCGCCTGGTCCAGGCGTTTGTCATTGGTAGAATTACCTACACGCCACCGTACATCAAACCTACGTAGCAGAAACACAACGCGTTGATTCCCTAGTCATATGGGCGTTCAAGTCTTTACTTGGGCACCACATAAATACTTCGATGAAGCGCTGCAATACATTCGGAGTCCACAACACTCGTTACGACCTGGTAGAGGACCACCTCATCTCTCAATGCGATTACCTAACCCAAACACCGACAGGGCGCTTCATCCTTAACGCCCTCTCAATTGGTCACCCAGCAACAAAGCAGGACCAATTGTCACTTCTCGTGTGCCTGCGAACTCACTTGGAAATCCTAACCCTGCCGAAGAATTCGAACCTTGAATTTAAGTCAGACGTAGAAAGAGCCAAAGGCCAACACAAAAAGTACTTGTCCAACCAAGGCACGGTCTCTGTCGATACAGCCAAACGCGCGGACCCGAACCTCTTCATAATTGTGAATATATTATCAATGTCAAAAGCTCACGGCCAGTTCTGCTGTTACCAATGACCTCGAAAAAGCGGAGACGGCTCCAATCGCCGTAGCAATAAGCTTAACCTCAACCCTTCATATAATTATCGACTCGATAACCGCAACGAGAAATTAAAGGAAAGAGCACTGAAATTGAAGCTTGCCTCTCAAACATGTCCCCGCCCTGTAGAACTAATCTGGCCACCAGCACAATCTTCCCTTCCAATTATTGAGGCTGCCCACAATTCCGCCCGAGTGCTCGTCAGCCGGGCAACGGGACGATCCCACATGAGGTCGGCAAGGAACCGTATGGTTTCCTATAAAACCATCACACTAAACATCTGTCAAACAGGTACCTTATATAGCCTCCGTGACACAGATCTCTCACAAAGGCAAGGCAGGTCATCCGGCGAAAATTACAGACGCATTACTTTCCAAATCTGGTCATAGACGTTCTTACATACCCTGCATTATGCACTTCTTACTGTAACGAAAGCCACCAGAGAGCCTACTTACACCTCCCCCTCTCTCCCCCTGCCAGCTGTCTGAGGCCGCTATGCTCAGCTTGGACCCGCTAATCCAACTGCGAGCCATCAAGCATGCAACCCAGGTCGCCAGAGCTCAAGGGGTGTTGACCGCCTTGTTCTGAAGCCCCAGCCTAAGTCACCTTCAGGTAATAAATCTTTTGTCCTCTTCTTCCTCTATGGCTTAGAAAGGTGGGCATCTTGAATATATCGCACTACGAGTGCAACAGTTCAGAAGAGGCGCAAGCTTCGCCTTGGGAGGAGACGCGATGGCACTTTTACCACCTTTTTTTCATTCCGCAATTTTGGTATTTTTCTTTTAGTTGGTCTGTGGGAAATGTGATGCGTAGTATCTGTGCTACTTCCCTGTCGTGCACCTATACGAACCATTGTTCAGACATTTCCGCTCATTGGGACCGACTTAAGAAGCTTTTCCTGTCCCGCCAGGCGTGGGAACGCGCCACCGATTAGGCTTAACGCCGCCGGCTGCTCATCGCCTCGTGCGTCTTCGAGCCTTTATCATCATAGCTAGAGTACGCCGTTGAAGGCGAAGAAATTTCTTCTCAAGAATTTGAAAATGATCCACGGTGGACCCGCGCCGTCCGGGCCCGCAACAAACTCTACCCCACCATGAAGCAGTCATCAAATGACGCATCAGCAGAGTCCAATTCCCAGGCAGGTCCAGGCAAGCCGGCCCAGTCGTTGCAAGGCGTATCTACTACAAACAAAATCAAGAAGCATGTTCCCCTTCCTCGTCTACCAACTTCAGATTTCAAGATCGTGTTCCGCCCGGGTGGTCGTCTCGACCTGCGTCTCGTGAATGGCGGTGCTCTTCTCCACCTTCTCTGCACTGGCACAGAGATTGACAATGCAGAGCTCGGGCTCTGGACAAGCTACGGCTTAACCCTTACAACAACTCATTCACCGTAAGTACGCCTTCAGAAGCCCGAATGAAGCGCTATGTCCAGATTCAAGAACTGTGACTTCACGACCAACTGTACCCGATGAAAACATACGTCGCTGCCCCTGACAACGCTGTCAGAGGGATACTTTACAACGCAGTTTATAACCAGACCCAAGAAGAAATCTTCTCCGACCTTGTGGCGCTGAACGCTAGCCGGCATTTTACGATCGCCGACGCTCGCCAACTAGGACGCACCAAGTCCATATTGGTTACCTTCATCGACACTATGGAGGTTCCAAAACAGCTTGTCTTCTACGGCACCCTCTACGCATGTTACCCTTTCAAGGCGAAAGTTGAAGCGTGCACCAACTGCCGCAAGCCAGGACACCGTGCTGATGTGTGTCGCAAGGAACGCACCGGCCTTTGTCCACGCTGTGGTGCGTCTCACCGCATCAAAGAAACGCTGGATTGCACTCCCAAGTGTATCATCTGCAGCGGAGCGCACTTCACAGGAACGCGCAAGTGCAAAGTACGTTTCGAGCGCTTCGGCAACAAGACGCCTGTCTCCAACACTGGGACAACGCCTCCAGCAGGTCTACCACCAAATCCACCACCCAAAAGTCTCAAGGAGTAGCGAAGCCGCCGACACTCTTCCTCCCGCTCAAGAACTGACCGCAGTCGGAGCCGTTCCGTGCCCTTCCCGCCACTTCCAGGACAAAAGGTCCAGGATTCATCTAAAAACCAGGTGAGCTGGCGGCTGCAGCCTTCCTCGCTCGAGAAAGAAAACGCGGAGCTGAGAGTCAAATTATCATCCCAAGGTCGCGAAATCGCTGCTCTTAAAGAGCAGCTCCAAATCCTCCTAAGGCGTGAACGCTCCCCAGCGCCATTGCCCCCAGTGGTACCACCCCCGACAAATCCAAACATGCCCCATTCCTCCTCTGTCTCTACCCCCTCCACCTCCTCCTCACGCGCCACGTCACCAGCACGTGGGCTCCCCGCTAAGCGGAAGCCCGCTGATGATGCTAATTCCCTTTCCCAGCCAGTCACTGACAACCTTGTATATCAGGTCACGTCATTCATGCAAGATTTTGAGAAACGCATGATGGCGACACTTAACACATTCCGCTCTGAAACTCAAACGTGGATGAAGAACATTTCTGACTGCGTGGCGGCGCTTGAAACACGCCAGAGCAATCAAGAGGCGTCTGTCGCGCAAATCCAAACGCAATTTCTCGAGCCTCCCCCCAGAGGTCATACGTCACCCGTCACATCTTCCGCGCTCTCCGTCATTGTCCAAAATGGCTGCGACACCCCAAACCATTAAGGCATGGCAGTGGAACTGCAGGGGGTTTCGTTCAAAACGAGACAACCTGAAGTTTCACTTACATACCCTTTCCAGCTGCGACACCCCCAGTGTCATTGCGCTTCAGGAAACGCTAACGTCAGTCAAGCTCCGTAATTACACTACATACGAACCAGCTACTCCACCACAGACCAGGGTCGCCACACTAGTCCAAAGCAATCTAACTGCGATAGAGCATTCGTTAGAGATAGACGACGTGGACGGTCTCTTGCTGGAGCTCCTCCCCCGCACACGCAAATCACTCAGTCTTTTCCTCCTAAATCTGTACAGCCCTGCCAAATCTCCTCCGGCCCCTCTTCTTGCTGCTCTCCGCAAGGCGATATCGATAAGCTCGACCAACTCACTGCTTATAATGGGTGACTTCAACGCCAACCACATCAGCTGGGGGTACCGCAAAAACTGTCGTCATTCATTCCGGACGAAGGCCTCTCCCTGCTTAATGACACCATGTTCCCCACGCGGATCGGGTCAAGTGTTCAACACAACACCAGCCCAGACCTCACAATTAGCAAACACATCCATGACAGCCGATGGGTCAACATAAACCATTCACTTGGCAGTGACCATTATATAATTTCCACAGAGCTCATTATTTCTTCAATTACCCCGCTAAAACGACGAGTATTTCAAGTGGTGAACTGGGACAAGTTCCGCCAGATACGGAGGCTGGCCCCGGACACCATCACAGACCTATCTGAATGGACCGGCACCCTCACCCGCGACGTCGCCCGCGCTACTTCCACCATTCCCGAGCCTGAGGACACGTCGAGTGCTGATAGCCGCCTTCTGCATATGTGGGAAGCACACGCCAGCCTTCAGCGGCGCTGGCTATGTCAAAAGAACAATAGACCTCTTATATGACGTATCTCTAACCTTGTGTGCGAGATTGAAGCGCATGCACGCGACCTAGTCCATCAACAATGGGGACAACTCTGCGACCGCATGAGTGGCAATTTAGGCCTCAAAAACACTTGGTCCCTACTGAGGCATCTCATCGACCAGGGTCACTTCAAGGCTACACAACACAGGAATATCACACACATCTTGCATCAACTCCCCCTCTCAGACGACGCGCTTATCCAAGCCCTTAAAGATCAATATCTAACCACAACCCCTCCCACGCCTCTTCCCCCGTATTCAGGGAGCCCCAACCCGGAGCTCGACGCGGATATCTCCCCAGCAGAAGTTCGCGCGGCCATGCACAAACCACCTCAGCCCCCGGCGCTGACAAAGTCACTAATAAGATGCTCCGCAATCTGGACGGCTCGTCTGTAGAGGCTGTTGCGGACCTGTTCAATCAGTGCTGGCGAACGGGAACCCTCCCCTCACAGTGGATTCATACCTGCATAACTTTCATCCCCAAGCCAGGCAAGCCTCTTGATATCAAAAATTTGCGCCCTATTTCCCTTACGTCTTGCCTCGGGAAGCTCTTCGAGAACGTAATCCTTGCTCGTCTCCAGGAACACATGGATGATAAACTCCTCTTTCCCCCCACAATGATAGGATTCCGACCCCACCTCTCCACTCAATATATCATGCTGCAGATCTCAGAAGACATCATTCACCCCCGCAACAGGAAACGCACGCGCGCGGTGCTTGCCCTCGACCTGGAAAAAGCATTCGATAATGTACACCATTCGGCCTTTTGGACGCTCTGTCATCCCTACGTGTCGGGCATCGTATTCATCAATACATCTCAGCCTTTCTTCGCCAGCGCACAGCTGAAATCACATTTGGCTCCCTCCGCTCCCCTGTCTTTACCCTTGGTAACCGAGGCAAACCTCAGGGATCTGTGCTCTCTCCGCTTCTGTTTAATATTACTCTCATCCCAATGACAAAGGCTCTGTCAGCCATTCCCGGCCTGTCGCACTCTCTATATGCTGACGACATCACCCTGTGGACCTCCACAGGTAATGTGGGAACCATTGAAGAGAGACTGCAGGCTGGCGCAGGTGTGGTGACCTCTCATGCTCAGAGGGTCGGTCTTGCATGCTCACCCACCAAATCTGAACTTCTGGTCCTTCACCCGCCTAGAGCGAGAATCGACAAAGCTCCCCCACCTAGAATCGAGGTCACTATTCGCGCCGTCCGAATCCCGGAGGTGGAGAGAGTTCGCATCCTGGGGATGATTCTTCAGAACAATGGCAAGAACACTGCCGTGATCACCAAGCTCAGTGTTACCGTTCAACAAACAGTCCGCCTAATTAGACGAATCGCTAATAAACACAGTGGCATGAGGGAACACGACCTCCGTCGCCTGATCCAGGCTTTCGTTCTTATTCGGGTAGTCTATTCATTACCATACCTCTTCCTCTCTCGAGCAGAGGAGAACAAGGTCAACTGCCTTATCCGCCAGGCGTACAAGACGGCCCTCAACCTTCCCCGCCACACGTCGAATGAACGTCTTCTTAAGATGGGCGTACACAATACCCTCGCCGAACTCATCGAGGCTCATCGGTCTGCCCAACTTGATCGGCTCTCCTCCACCTTAGCCGGCCGTCACATTCTTGACGCTATCGGTCTACGTCCCCCTGGATATTACGCCCACACCTTCTCCCTCCCACGCCACACACGAGAACTCCTTACCATTCACCCCCTACCCAAGAACATGCACCCCGAACATCACGTGGCTCGTCGTGCTGCTCGGGCTGCCGCCCTACACAAACACTATGGCACAGAGCCGGAGACCGTCTACGTCGATGCTGCCTCTTACACATCTCCCGCCTTCGTCCTAGCTGTAGTGTCAAACTCCTCCACCCTTCTTACCGCAGGTACTGTCATCGCTTCCACTTCCGCGGAAGCGGAGGAGGCGGCAGTAGCCTTCGCAATCTCTACTACATCGGCGACCCTCATTTTTACTGATTCGAAGACAGCCATCCGAAACTTTGCGAAAGGACGTGTTTCCGAACCCGCGTTCCTCCTTCTCAGCCAATCTCCCGTTTCTATCCGACCTATTCAGCTGCTCTGGGTTCCAGCCCATGCCGGCCACCCAGGTAACGAGGCGGCTCATTCTTTTGCTCGAGGTTTCGTCAGCCGAGCAGGAGCCGCCGACGCCTGGGGTGACGCTCGAGATCGTATGGTCACATACCACGAGATCACTGCACTACCGCGAACAACGTCTTGCCTATCCACCTCCACGCAAGTCTCTCACTAGATTGCAGCAGGTGACGTGGCGCCAGCTACAATCTCGCACTTTACTCTCCCCTCCTACCTCGCCCTTGTTCACCCGGGACTGTTCACGCCAGAATGCACCCTCTGTGGTGCTCCAAAAGCGGATTTTGCTCACATTCTTTATTCTTTCCCTGAGCATCTTCCAGCTTGCGAATGGCAACTCACAAACCTCGAGCGATGGGAGGCTGCGGTGTCCAGTTCTGAGCCGGTTGCCCAACGGCAGCTGGTGGACTGGGCTTTGGAAGTCGCCGAGAAACGTCACCTTCCGGCCACGACACGCACCCAAGAGCCATTCCATCCCTAGGATGTCACAGCTAAGGCTCATCTTAAGTTTGTCACCACCACCACCTCGGAACACTGCGTATACGCATGTGATCGATTCGAAACCTAATCGTATAATAGCCTCCAACTTGAGTAATAGACGTAGGTTAAATGGTAAGCGAAGTGATCTGGTATTATCCTGAACATAGCCTCCTATAACATCTTCGCCAATGTGCCGGTCAACGCGCCGCGCGAACAATAGAGCGATGCCGTCGGGTAAAGTTGCGCGGCGCTGCCGCTCCCCTCGCTGAGGGCGCCACTGATGTAGGGGTCGTGGCGCACGGGTCGCATGGATACGAACGTCGGCGCAGGGCGGGAGCGCTGTTATGCGCTAGCGGTATAACTGTTTTTAAGCATGAATCGTGCATTTCCAGCATATTTTCTTGTAAGCCTACATCCACTAAGCATAACAAATGATCATGATACTTGTTAGGCAATAACATCAACGCTACATGACATGCTATGTCAGGCAGTTTCAAGAAATTACGCATGGCTAGCAAAACTGCATTACTTCTCCGCTAGCAACAATGGTAACAGAAAAACTACAATGCTAGTCTATGCTGCAATAAAACAAAATTTAAGAAGAAAGGCACCAGTATTTATTTACACATTTCACAACAGCAATTGTGCTACAAGAGTACCATGTAGAAGTGCTTGTGATGAATATTTGCCCCAAGTAGGGAAAAAATGTTCACGGTGACTGTTGTCACTGATAGCACTTCAGAATCCAGCTTGTTTATAGACGATTGGAGCAACTGCATCGCAGTATGCCATTGAGATCTGTAAGGAGAACAATTTTGGCATCAGCTGTTACTTTCAATGATACAGAGCGTCGTACAAGCGTCTTTATTTTGACTTGAAAAACAAGGAAAGACCAATATGCACGTTGCATCTTTCTGTTTCGATCACTACAAAATAATTGTCACAATAGGCAAAGGTCGTGTTTTTATTCTTTCACAGATTTGCGCAGGTAGCGAAACAAACAATACTGCGCTGCAGCACATGTAACGTACCACACAGACCAGCTAACCAGGGTGGAAGTTAGCATCGCAGTCCAGAAAGTACACTTTAACATTTAATGTTATTATTACCTTACTGATGCATAATAAACACACTTCTGATGCTGTCATAATTTCTCACAGGCCGTAATGCAGTTGAGTACGAGTTTTGCGGTTTCCAATGCAAGAGAGGGACAGCAATTTGTTGACAAGGAAAACTAATATAGGCTTTGCACGATTTCGTTTAACTCACTTTAAAGTAGTCATCTTCGCAATAGGTGAATCTTGTGTTTCTATTTTCTCACAAAATTTCGTAATTAGCGCATACTGAAAAAAAAAACTTCGCAGGAGAACATCTAACACACCAAGTAGGCGAGCTAGGCACGGAAGCAATTAGCATTGCAGTCCAGAAAGCACAGGTGCGCATCTAACATTACTATCGCAGTATTCACGCTTAATAAACACAGTGTTTGGTGCTGTCACTATTTTATACAAGCCTCAAAGCAGCTGAACACTACGCAGCGATCGCCGGAAGGACAAAGCAAAGCTGGCAGTTACCAGTTGATGCCATGCTGTATTCCTGCAGCACCCGAAGGCAGAGAAAAGTAGAAGCATGCCCTGGCACACTGCAAAACAGTCCACGAAACAGCGAGATAGCGGCAGCGCGTGGCTATCCGGACCGCTTTGCAACATGCCGCACCCGGCACTCGCCTGGCGAGTAGGGTGCCTCGATGCCCGCGCCTCCGCTCAGGGTGAGGACAGCTGCGTCGTCTGCTACGGCGGCCGCCATTCTCGCGCCCGCGGCATACAGGTTTCGTTCTCGTGGGGGGAGGTCTGCTCGCTTCTGGCTTGCCGCGGGCGCCTAAAGTAAGAAAAATAAGGAATATTCTGGTGCGCTTTTGTTTTACATGAGAATATAATACTTAATTTTGTTGGAGAGCCTGCCTTGTGCTTTTAAAAACAGGACAAGCAGCCAACATCAAGGCGTCGACAGTAACAATGAAAGCGGGTATGCAAGATATGGGCCAAATATGTCAGTGAAGCTCTCCTAGAATCTATCGCTAGAGTTCAAAACCTATCTCTTATGCACTGAACCCTTTGGTGCGTGGAAACAGCAACCCGTCCCAACATAAATTTGCGTCGTCAGGTCGCTTACTCGAGTGAAGCGACCATACTCCTAGAGAAGCAGAAGGAAAAAAAATCCTGAAAACGTTTATTTACCGAGGTTTGCGATAGATTCCGATGAAAGGAACCGTTACTAAGCAGAGGATCATGAAATAAAAAGTTTTGAGTCGCTTTTCAGTTAAATCTCGATGACGGTTATGACAAGGCGTATTCTGCATACCACCACGGGCATTGGCAGCCCTGTTGGTGTTATCATTCCTGCGCATGTTTAATGTCGAGAACAAAACGCTTGAAAAATGCCACAATCCACTGCGTGGAGGAGGGGGGGGGTTGAACATTTATTTTAGATCACATCTCCCTCAATTGAAAGCATTTAATTCTGTTCACTTGTTTTGTAGTTAATTTCAAACTACTAAGTTTATTAGAACTGCTGGAACACATCGGGTGATTTCTGCCCAAGCTTCTTTGGCGTTCTTTATTAAATTTGTAGCTATGAATGTCCCAATACAGGTGACTGCAATGGATGGGTAAGAAAACTGAGCAGACGCGGTCAATGACACAGCGTCTTGGTTTCGCACGTTCTGAAAAAAAAAACGATTATCAGCAACGGTAATAAAATATAAGCACTCGCCTGTTCGTCTTGGTATACCTGGATGAAAACAAAAACTGTTACCCAAGCAAACATGAAATCGTTTATTCAGTGGTTATGAAAACACACAATAAAGTTACCAATATTTCTGCTTATGGGAACGCGACCATTATTGCACTTTTTCAAAGTAGACATCTATGTTAAATAGATGGCTGTAATTGACGAAACAGTTGTGATTGCATATATACATAGATGCAGAATTCAGGTTTCGAAGCAAAACTTTCGCGGAACTTCATATTCCGGCTTGGTTACGCAAGGCTGACTCCAGCACAAGTTTTGCTTCCGTGGCCACTAGAATAAGGGCTCGGAATTTGGCGAAGATGAATTCGGAGCCTCACTCTGGCATACGCAGCAGTCAACATTTTTCTTATTCGCTCTTTGTGAGCCATGCAAGTCTTCACAAGGGGCTTGTCTATCTGTTCAAGATATGCGATCAAAGAACGAAGTGGCGACTTCATGGTGAAAAATGTGCCGGTACACCATGAATTGACGGCGGTAAAATGCTCTTCATAGTTTTTCAATGTTTTCATTACATCCCTGCTAGGATATACGAGGTTTTGTCCATCCCTGACGTACTCCTTGAGTGCAGTGAGGGAAGCATACTCATCGTCAGGGTTGCCAAGGAGAGCAGCCTTGCACTGCGCACAATTATGCATTTTAGAATTCCTTTCAAAATAAAACCGCCAAGGTAAAACAAGATACGGCACTCGGTTGACGTGAGCTCTTCAATGAACAGGATTTCCGAATCATTGATTTCATCGATTTCGTTTTCTGTACCTTCCTTCTTGGCGTGTGCAAGCAGATCGACAAGGTATTCCCGGTCGTCAAGCTCGTAACTTGTCGACCTAGGAGTGTGAAGAAAGTGGCTGACGCTGATGAGTCGAAGTGCGCACTTCAAGTCGTACGCAGTGGGCACTGGCTTCATGAGCCGCACCACAGAAAAAAGGTTTTCTAGGCAGTCTTGCAACAGCCTGCTCGTGAGAAGGAATTCATACCCTTCACTGCCAAGAAGCACATCTTGAAGGCGAAGGACAGCCGTTGTTGCAATTAGGACCCCTGCTTGCGATGGCTTCCACTGAGATCCAGTGCCCATTTTGAGTTCTCTGATCGTGTCTATTGCCATACGCAGTGTGTCTAAGGCGGCATGATATTTAGTCATGTTTCTGCGGCTTAGCGCCATGGTGGGATGACGCGCTGACATAAGGGCGTACCACCTAGAAACGAGGTCCATAAACCACGCTGTTGTTTCGGCCTCTGGCTCAATCACTCCTTCTTTTATTAGGAACCGAATAGCTGGCGGGGCTTCGCGGAAGAGCTGGACAGCGACTCCAACTTTCATCTTGGTGAAGTGTCCACCACTAATGTGGTTTTCTGATAAATTTGGTGCTACCTTAAGTTCATTGGCAGCATCATAATCCAAGACGGCCTGTACATGCTCTAGTTTCACCTTCGAGGAAGGCAATCCGTTCTCGCTTACTGTATCATCACTCAGTGTGAAAACTTTAGAGCTTAGAAGCTGTCCTTTCAGGTTCTTAAGGACATGTGCTGGGTCAGAGGTGAAAAAAAGTTCCTTCCCATCTAGGGTTGGGTGGGGTATTGAGCACGAAGTTGTTGAATGGCGGTGACTCGAAAAGCCAAATTCTCTCCACATAGCGCGGTTTGCTGCACCCATGTCACAGGTGACTACCCGTACTCTTAGAGAAATCTGGCTGCATATCTGAACTATTTCCAGGACATATGTCTTTAGTACAGAGCCGTCCACGTGCCTACCAGTAAATTCATAGGCTATCACTTGCTTCCATCTTTGGTTTACCCCACCTAGCATAAAGACCAAAGCATGGTTGGCTGCCTCTTCAGGCTTCGAGGGCAAGGTCGTTCCTCCCAAAAGCACGTCTTCTCCACGGTCGAGTTCAAATCCGGGTGCTATCTCCATTTCATCTAGAAAGAGAACGCAGTCTTTTTCCACATCCTCCATTCCCTCTGCTTTGGACCTCATTACGTCGATCACTTCATGCAGGATACCTGGCAGAAACTTCAGGATCTCAATTCTTCTTGCTAACGTTCTGCTTGATGGGAGAGGGTAGCCAATCTTTCTGAGCGTTTCATACCCAGTGGTTCCACACGCAAATTTAATTTTTAGGCCTTGCTTTGCTGTTTGCGCTGACCATGAATTGCCACGATTGTTGTTCCGAGAAAGGGCACGAATTTGGTCTTCATTTAAAAACTTCGTATTTCGTGAGAAATTAGCTGCCTCTTTCTGCAGCTTACGATTCTGCTTCTGTAGTTTTTTTACAGTGTTCTTAGATTCTCTGTGGTGTTGTTTCAGCTTATTATTGGCTGCTGTGAGATCTGCTATCTTCTTCCAAAGCTCTGCTGCCCCAGAATCAAAGGGTTGGGTCGCACGAGCCACTGCAGTTTCTTGAGGCCGTACATCCGTGGTGGTCGAAGTAAATTGCTCACTAGCATTGCTTTTTTCTGTAGCCACCAATGTCCCATTTATCACTTCGTCTGACGATGAATCTGCTGGAGGATCTTCTTGCGTATTTAAGGGAAGGACGTTTGTCACTTCTGGTGAAGAACCTTGTGCGGCAGCGTCATCACTAAATAATGCAGGCATGTGCACACTTCGGTCCCTCGGTGGTCTTCGCTCTTTTGGAAGTTCTGGAAGCATATAAATAAGGAAAAATAGCACATTACATATTTAAAATAGTGGTCCTTTTGCAAAACTCCGAAGTAAGCTTTTCTGCATTGCAAAGGACTCTTCACCATGGCGGCCTATCCTAAACGTCAGGTGCAGCTGTTTTTCACCCTCCTTCAAAAAAAGGAGTGGCTAGGCAAAACTGGTTCTAATCCCTTTATCCCGACAGCGTATCGTGTGAAGGAAAGGAACGCCGCATTGTTCAGACTATATTTGTTTGCAGCATTCTACATTTTTCTGACTCCAAAGCTGGTTTGGCGGCCAAGGTGAAGGAATTTTGCTGTGCCAAGAAGCTGACCTCCAAAGTTTTGAAAAGGGCCCATAGAAGACGCGGCAGAAACTTTAACACGTATGCAAATCAACCACTTCATCACGTAAAATTTTCAAATGTAGACGACGAGGCGATAAGCAACATGGTAGCAAACACCAAGGTTAGGAGGTATCTGACCTTTGAATGGGAACACCGTTGGGAGAGCATTAGGCTTGAGTTTTTTCCAACCGTCCGCGCGGTTTTGTTCGAAGCTCTTGTCTTCGAAATGAGCCTGCAGATGAATGTGTTATTGGAATTAGCCCCACATTGCCTGCTCGAGAATGAAAACAACAGCACGCAAGACAACAGCGTAGTCCAAATATATCAGTCGAATCAATCGAATGAGCTCCTTAATCTGCACATAACAACATATACTGTTTATCTCATTCACTGAATTAGTGCGGTGTCGTTGGGCGAAGCATAGGGCTAACAGGCAGCGCAAGCTACCCAACGCAGCATACGTGTCAAAAACTCAAAAAATCGTAAGTAAATGAATTCATGTTGGCTCCTAGACGACCCAGATGCAGAGTAATTGCCACAGCTTATGTGCCCTCGCTTGTGGTCGTGCTCTGTGCCTTGATTCGTGCCGGCCGCGGTTCTCTGACAAGCGCCTCGTAAAGGCAATTATTTTTTAATGAACAGAAGCGGCGAAAGCACGTTTGGTACGCATTCACGAGCTTAAACATTGTGTCATGCAATTTCGGATGCAAACAGGCAAGCAGCAGACAATGACCGGTTCGGCGCGGAAGCGTGCCTTTTTATTTACGCCGAGCAAGACGAATAGTGCGAAAATGACATCTGACCAATACAAATCTTGTACTACACTTGGCTGGCTAAACGCAAAAGCGGTAAATCGCAACAAAAACAGCACTGAAGCAACATGCGGCACTTACACTACAGACACATGAGGAGCTCGTCGGTTGCCACTTGTCACGCTTGATCCGGACCAGCCACAGAAGCCTTCTTTTCGGGTCTCTGGGAAAATGAAACATCCTCCAACCATTTCTCGCATGGTTGGAGCATTGAGGAACACAACATCCAGGCATTGCACGGCGATGAAAGCCGCGCGAACGCAGGCACTTAGCAGTGACGCCCGCACGACAGCAGAGCGGCGAGGTCGGCGCGGGCAACACAATGGCGGAGGGAGCGCGCGAAAACAGTTTGAGGCGGCGTCGAGTGGTTCAAAGGGTGACCTCACCCTAAGCGGGGGCGCGCGCATCGAGGCACCCTACTGGCGAGGGTGACCCTACGCCATCTCTCGGCAGCCAGCGGCGTAACTTGTCAAAGGAGGAGGAGCGGCGGCGACGGCCGTGCAGCGCGGAGTGGCCAGGCACAGAGTCTATAAAGGAGGCTATGTCCTGAAAAATGCACAATAGCATGTTATACGAAATTAAGATGGATAATATTCCGACTTTGTTCCGACTAGTGATCAGAACCTTCCTCTCAAATCAGGTTACAGCTAGCGACGGCTTTTTGGTCAAACAATTGCCCCTACACGCTATGACATGGTATTGACAAAGTTTAAGGAGCCTAGATATTTTTTTTTTCAATTAGCGGCATTTTGTGAAATAAACAATGATCAATGGCTGCGTGGAGCGCTTGGCAATTATCGCGTAAGTGTAGTGAATCCACTTAGACCCGTCTATTACACGTTTATCTCGCGTCAGCCGCAAAGACAAGCTCTGTCGTCTGCAGCGCAGAAAGCGCGGATTTGACAGCGCTTCATCAAGCCACAAATGTAATCGCAAGAATCGTGGCGTAGGGGCACAATCGCACGCTTTTCTGTATTTTTCGAACCTTGTCGTGTTTTATTCTTGAGAAGTAACATGAGCTATTCTAAGGCTTCCTCTACGGTATCTGCTGGAACCTACCATATTCTTAGCATTCAGTTACTTTCTTGTCAATCGGAAGCTAAATCGCTCAAGTCATTACTTCCGAAACGTCCAAGGCTCTGAAAGCGAACAATGTCATATTGGTAAATAAAGTTCAGAATGCGGGCAATTGTGCGAAAGGCTATTTTTGAAAGTACTTTTATCGAGGCATTTATTTTGCTACGTAATCAATACTTTAAATTTTCGGTAAGGAGTACAAATTGGCCTCAGAAAAACATTTTTAAATTATGCGCAAAACAAGAGGCAAATCTGACGTTAGTTTAGAACCTTGCGCTTGCGTTGTTCTTTTATGGGACTTCATGAATAGAATAAATAATTTTTCTTGCATTTCCATAGGCGACTAAAATGCAAAATATGCCTAGTTTCAAGGCATAATTTATTACCGTTTCATGTGAAATGACGTTTATATGCTTGCGCATTTATAGGTTGATGCAGAACGTTACAGAAGATTCAACCTTGTTGAACGAAACGCTTTTTCGAAGAAATTGTTTCAAAGTCGACGAAAAAGGACTTTCTTGGAACTCAAGCCTGGATTAGAAATAAGGACCGTCCGGACCACAAAAAAAAATGAAGACGTGCCTTGCAATACACGTCAAGGTCTGTCTTTTATTGTAGATTTTATGAGAGTTAATTTTGCTTGTCGGCAGAAATTATTTTCTCAAATTCATTACAAGTCACAGCAGCGCGGTGCCATGGTGTGACTGAACTGCACATCACTGACATGTCACCGCCTAAATTATGTTTCACATACTCCTTGCTCTCAGTTGAAAAGAAAACAGAAAGCTGAGGCATTAAGGAAACTAGCGAATCAAGTTTGCAGTCCATAACCGCTTGCAGTGAGGTACCGTAAAACTTTTGTTGTGCAGTAATATTTCTGCTGGGAAGAGGGAGGTAATTTAGTCTGCCTCCGCGTGAGACAGATTTTAGAAAACCTAGGCAATGAGTGCCCTGCGAAACTAACCCAGATGCTGTGCTGAATTTACTGAGCGCCCAGAGTTCTCAAAATTGGAGGTTGCGACTGTCGAAAATATGTCGCCTGCAATGCATTTCATTCATTTAGGCGGCGCAGTCACATGTTAGCTTCGTAAACAGTACGACTGCATGTGCGAACCGTGATATTATAGGCGATGACACGTACGTCTTCTTCAACGAAGTCATATTTCGGTAGCGTCTAAAACTGTACTGTTTATGAAATTTAATACCTAATTTCATCCGTCAAAGAATCGTCGCCTCGCCTTTTCCAGATTACGTGCTAATCCATTGCTGTGTACAATGAGCTATCTCAAGTGTTTTTAACTGGAGGGCATTGATTCCCAGTGCACGCCTGAATAAAAAGGAAAAGTCATGCTTTGCGAAGTTTGGAGCATGCCGTTTCAAAAATCCCTCCATTCTATCAACTGATATAATTTTTAACCTTCACAACAGCAACAACTGAAAAAGTGAAAAAAAAAATTCTTGCTTGTAACATTTTTGCAATTAGTGCAAGGAATTACCTTAAATGTCACATTTTTGCAATTTTAGTAACTGAAAATAAGGGGAACATTTCTTGCATAATTTCATTCATGAAGCCACACGAAAGCCCAGTGGACGTGAAAGATATTAATATGATATATGTCACTTTACCTTCTTGCACGCATAATATGGCTAACCAGCCACTGCCCCGCAATGCCACATAGTAGTCAGGAATGAGAAGTATTGCATTTATGTGATGATCACCCCTTCCCCTTAGCATCGCTATTCATAAGAAAGTACGAGACGCAGCACAGACTTACGAAATTATAGCGTTCAAACTGAACAAGTAAATAACAAATGAGAGGAAATGCAAGAAAAATTTCAGAATACAAAATTAATCATTGACAACAAGATATGGGAGAGTTGAGATGCCTTACCTATTCGAGCGGTCAAGTTCGATTCAACCTGAGGCTCGCGGTCGAAGCCAGATCACGAGAGTTGGCTCGGCTCGCTGGAGTGGGCACAAAAGACAGCAAACCAATTCAAAGCTAGAATAGCCTGTTCGTTTTTCATCCTGAGGCAACAGCGCAAACCATGGACGAGAGCACAAGACGACATGATGACACAACGAGCACTGACTTTCAGCAACCCTTACTTTGAAAACAAAAAACACAACTTCTTTTAACCTTACGCCAATCGCTTACAAGTGACGTGCCCATCTCTGCATAGTCATATTTGAAACACACGTGCTGCATAGACGTCTCTTGCACGCAGCGCGTTAAACTCATTTCTGAGCACTCAAGGAAAAAAGTACATTTATTGGCTCAAGTTCTCTTTGTGTTAAAAATAGAATTGGTTTGCTTAGAAATCATTCAAGCAGCCTGGCTATCGCCTCGGACTGAATTATTTCACGATCCAGCTGCTCATTAGCTTTTGCAATGGCACGGAGCAAGTTTTCGACGGGCAATCTCTGACATACATTGCCAAATGCCTGGCTGCTTGATCGGTGTTATTTTTGTGTTACTTCATCCTGTCATTTGTGAATGTACCAGTTTGTCCGACGTATTGCTACCTACACTTCAAGGCTATGGAATAAACGACGGCTTCCGCTCACTTCACGAAGTGACTATGGTTTTTGTTGTGCACCCCCGCTGCTTTTGCGACCCATCTGTGTTTACACGTCGGCGGAGGCTTTTCAGTTCATCAGGAGCAGTAAGCACAACATTAACGCCTGCTCTGCGCCCGATCTTTTTCAAGCGGCGAGAAATGTTGTTCATATATGATATGGTCACAATCCTACGCTTGTCTGTCATCGCCATGTTCTCGTGACGGTGGAAACCAACAAGCTCGTGTCTTAGCTTCTTATTCAAACGTTCCGCAACAGAAACAACAAAATGTGGTGGGTACCCAGCTTCCGTAAGGCGGTCAACCTGGTGACGAAAGTTGGCTACCGGTGTGAATACACACCTTTTATAGAGAATTTGACAAAGGCTTGCAATGGCTATTTTCACAACTTTGGAATGCGCCGAGTGGAAAGGGTGTGGCGCCTTGTCAAGGCTTGGTTCATAAGTCCAGCAGACCTCCAAGCTGAAAACAAGTCTGAAATCTAAAAATCTCATAGACC
The DNA here is from genome assembly GCF_055883805.1 of Amblyomma maculatum. Lineage (NCBI taxonomy): Eukaryota > Metazoa > Arthropoda > Arachnida > Ixodida > Ixodidae > Amblyomma > Amblyomma maculatum. Next base: position 134,651,646 of record NC_139345.1, read on the forward strand.
CTGTATAGGGACTTCGTGAGTGATTGTGAGCGGCTGAAGAGCATGGTTAAAGCATTGCACTACTTCACGAGCCACGTCATGGATGTTCGTGCCGCAGCCATCACTGAGCACAAGGTAGTGATCGACGTACCTAAACACTTTGTGGACGTTTGTTCCGGGGAGCGCGTTCAGAGGATGCTGTCTTTCTCGGCGAGATACAATTCGCTAAGGATTGGTGCAATACAAGATCCTATGCATGCACCACTTTTTTTAGGTACACGTTGCCTTCTCAGAGGATATGGGTAGACTTCAAATAGAGAGCAAGCAGCTCTAGGAATGCACCTGTCGACAGAACGCAGGCGTTTGGAAACAGATTACACTCTATGTATCTATGCACTTTCCACGCAGTCCAGGAGATCATCTTGGGGAATCGAATAGTACCGATCTTTTAAATCCACAGAGCTTGCTGAAAAGTCAGCACTAGAATTGTCTTTCAACTGAAAAACGTCGTCACATTCTAGTAATTTTAGTTTTCCCTGTAAGAACTGGGCGATAATCTTTTGCCAGGTACCATTCTTGAAAACTGTGACCCTTAGCGGCCTGTCAGGTTTGTGCGTTTTCACAATTAAAATTGTGTCAAGAGATGATTTTTACTGGTCTAAATGCTACCCACGAGAGGGTCAAGTTTAAGGCTTTTGCATAGCTTCTAAGCATCTGACTTTGCTTTTCATAGAACTGACATTTTATGTCCGTTAAAAACAGAACTGATTTCCACTGGCGCCTTAGCTTTGCAGAGATCAATAGGCGCCACAGCAAAGCTCCTCGCCTTGTTAGAAGTATGCGACGAGAGCGAATATTCTTTCAAATACTTCGCCGCTCGTCCTACAGGCAGTATTCTAATGGGCAGCCGGCAGCGTGCGACCATGTCCACTCTGTCTGAGACGCACCTAGATCTTGCGTACTCCGGCCCAGCCAGCGCGACTGGTCGTATCATGGCCACAACTTTCGGTGCGGTTTTTCTCTGCTCAACAACGAACTTCGGCCTGTGGTGTAAAACTTGCAGGATTGAATGAGGCAAGGTCTCCACTCCGCTGGTGTGGACGCTGCTTCCAGCCATCTGTCCCTCCGTTGCTCCTCTTTTCGGGGAGATGCCGACGCGCCCGTTGCCCCCCCCCCCCCCCCATGGTGAAGCTCCAAAATATTTTGGTGGATCTATCGATAAGGTGCGAAGTGTCCCGCTACTGCCGGGGGTTGGCGAGGAGTCGGAGGATTAAGGAATTGTTATCCTTTAATCCAATCCCTATCAATAAGCATTCCCTAGATAGATGTAAGAGTACCGAATTGAGTGTACCGCGCTGGTGTAACAGACGTTTATGCGGCATGTGTGTTTCGATTACTACTGTGCAGAGATGTGCAAGTCACTTGTACGTCATTAGCGTAAGGGTATAAAAATTTGTCCGCTTTTTTGTTTTTGTTTTTCAAAATAAACAATGTTGAAAATCGGCGGTCGTTACGTCATCTTCTCGTCTTGTGTTCCCGTCCAAGGTATGCTCTATTTCCTCAGGAGTTCAAATGTGACGCTCCACAGACACGCACATTCGACCTACACACAGTCAACCAGAATTCTTATCCCAAGCTGATGCATCGGACGGCCAAGGGAAGAAGTTCTTGTGCCTAAGGGTTCATTGTAGTGCACCGACACGAGGCACAGAAAGCAGAAACGGATGGCGCCTGACGAGATATGTGTGCGGAAAATATAAAATTCTCATGGCCAACCTTCGCGTTAGACACGGCACGAAGACGAGTTCGTTGAACAAAAGCGCAGAGAAGCAAGATGGCCGTTAGGCAGCGAGGAAGCCGGGAGAGCCATTCCTTCATTCATGAAGCCGTTCATGGCTGTTGCCGCCACTCAGGAAAAGCGTCTTGGCAGCGGCATGGTACATCGAACAAAGATGAGCTAGAAATTGGCTAAATCTACAACGGTCAAAACATTAAAACAAACACTACAGACAGATGTTACTCCGCAGTCGCTCGTCTATGGCACTGGTGTTCAATTAGGCATGGCTGGCACTGGAAGCTCTGCTGGGAGTAAAAATACGCGGGATCAGTGCCGGTTCCACAAAAGAAAAGTATACGATCCGTTCAAACGTCCGTATGCCTAGCCTGCTCTCTCGATCGCTCTCTTTTTCGTGCTTGTTAATTACATCACGCCGCGGGGCGCAACTTCTGTGTTCTCCGCTCTCACATCCCACCCGCAGACTTACTCTTCCTCCCGCTTTGACGCCGGCCGCCACACGATGCAGAATACCCCGGAGCTTGTCCAATCACTCTTGCGCCTGCTGTACTTTGCCTAAACTTTTCGGACCTCTGCATATCGACATGTTATATCATAATGCCGGCGGGTTTTGTTTCTCTTTGTAACTCAGTGGATATTACCTATTGGCTCCAAAGCGTTAAGGAACTCAGGCAATGCAATTCTGGAGGCGTTTGATTTTCGTCGGAAACAATTATTTTACATTCTTAAACAGAAGCCAACTAATTACGGATGGTACAAGAGTTAGAAGACCGCACTTCTGTAATGGATGCACAAAATTTTACATGCAATTGGGACAATTTTTGGTTTTGCGGATTGGACCCAGGCTTATAGCCTGGCGATCGACTACGCTGCACATACTACAAACGCTCATTGGTCCAAGCTTGGCAGAGGAGCGCCTAGATAACGTGTTTTGGTGCGTGCAACACAGCATCGCATGTATCCGTACTACACTATATCTTATAATAAAACAGAAAACGGGGGAAAGGTTGAAAATGTGCTATCGCTTGTCATTAATACGCCGAAACTAAATTAGCCTCCTGAAGTTTTTAATAGCTAGAAATCCTTCTTTTCGGCGAATTTAAATATCGGTGCCTGACAGTCTTCTCCCTCGTCATACATACGTTTTTTTTGTTTTTTTTTCAGCGACATTGCGCAGCAGGCGCCGACTTTGTCGCCGCTGGATCGTGGGCTGGACTGAAACTATTGGCTGATATTTCAATCCGTTCGTTTAGAGCTGATCTCATCAGGAGGACGCTGGGTAGGTGCAATGAACCAGGCCGGATTTACCTCTGCCCACACGACGTTCATTTCGGCGAAAGCATATTCAAATATGACTTGTATGTGTACACCTTCCCTTGCGTGCTTTGTGCGTGCTCGGGTTTCAAATTTCCTTTGTCCCTCGGTTCCTTTGGACCGTGACAGTAGTGCCTTTTTGGTGTTTTTGTCTTAGTAGGACTGTCATTGATACAAAATACAGCGATGAGTTTATCATCTCCCTAGTGCGCGTTGATAGCTACCAGTCGTACGCGCTTTTGATAATCTGCCGGCAGATTTACTGAACACTCCCGTACAGCATGTGCTAGGCACCCATCCACTCTTCTTTCCTTTCTGAAACAATATTGCGCAATTGTCGCGAAGATTCTACAAGCACAGAAAATGCCGCTAGGGATTTTCAATCATGCTCATGTCGAAAATAACCGCAAGAATGATCTCGGAGCCACGAAACAGCCACTGGTGCGTCTTAAATCTGCTGATATAGAGCATAGATTCGTTGCCAAATCTTCCAACGGTTTTCCCCGACACGTGTGATTGTTGCATCAAATATGGTTTTGGTTACTGAGGCAATTTTTTTCAAATACCAGTAACGTATTCAGTCCTCTTGATAGAATACACTGAATATTACTCCTCGCGCAGGTTTTTCAAGCAATAAATGTCTTCTTTGCCAAAAGTTTAGAACCTAGGGGATCTGCTTGAGACATACCATGCGGATTGTAATGCATTCCTGCATTTGGCTCTCCCTCACGCATTATTCTGGGATGGATGTTGAGTGTGCGTAGGAAATACCCCAGTTGTCCGATTCTAATCACAGGCGATTTCAATGCTCCACACTAAGATTGGAGGTATCCTACTTCGAGCCCTCGTGGTAGGCGTGTGCGGGACGCCTTCACTGATGCGTTATTTACGCTTCTTAACGATCATGGCACAGCAGCTTGCAACAGCAGCGCTGCCACATATGCTCCTGATCTGACGTGGTAGTCTGGCCCAAGCACTCTCTCGTGGGGCATCGAAACTGATTGCTGCGGGAATGACCATCACCCAAGCATCATTGGTGCATGCCCATCCAACACGAGCTCACTGGTTACGCCGTAAATGCACGGTGGTCAACCGAGATAGTTTCCACACTATTCTGCAAGATCTACCTGTGAAGTTGCCACCACTGGTTGTTGGCCGCATAAAATGCGCGTTAGAGAAGGTTACAACTAGTACATAGACAGATGTCGATGGACCTGTTCCCGACATCGGTCTGCTCAACTTGTGGGCTGCTCACCGACAAGACGAGCTGGCAGCATCACGAGACCCTACATAAGTTCAGGGACGTTCAATAATTAAGTATATAACACCAAAGGCTCGCAAGTATGAACGGGATCTAGTACGACGGCAGTAGTATACTTGGTGTGAGCAGTTTATTACCAGTTCATCAAATGCATCTCTCTGGCAACTTTCCGGGCAATGGAACAAGGTCGCCGTCGTCCCGACGCAGCAACTGCCGCATGCTTTTGCAGCTAACTTGTCTGCGGACAATTTTTCTAGAGAAGTGGCAGGGAATATTTTTCCAAAGTATGATGTGTTGCCTCCCTCAACTACCATTTCTAACGTTGTAGGGATTTCAGCACACATAGGCAGACTGAAAACAGTAGACGACACCGATGGCACTGCCAGTCCTTTCGCCATGCCTGAATTGCTTGCTGCAACAGATGAGGCCAAACGGAAGACATCACCTGGTCCGGATGCCATCCCATACGAAGTGTACAAGAACCTGAGTAACGCTGCACTCCCTAAACTTCTGGATGCCATTACCAAGGTATGGGTAGACGGCTCTGTGCCCGGGACATGGAAATCAGCCAATGTGATTCCAATTCCAAAATAAGGGAAGCCACCGACGGCCTTTAGCAATTTACGGCCAATTTCCTTAACGGCAACACTGTGCAAGCTGACAGAAAAAAATGTTAGCCACACAATTGTCCTGGTGGCTGGAGCACCACAGTTACTACCACCCGGCACAAATTGGCTTCCGTCCATATATAGGCAACTGACGATGGGCTGGCTGTTTTGGCCTCGCATGTTCGGTCGTCAGCTCGCAGCCGCAATGTGCGTACCATTCTCCCGATGGATGTCGAAAAGGCGTATGACAACATTAGCAACGCGGTCATTTTGATTTGTATTGACATGCTGTATCTCCCTTTTAGGGTACGCAATTTCGTAAAATCCTTCTTTGAAAACAGAAGATTTGCAATAGGGCTTAATGGCGATTCCATCGGATCATTTGTCTCTGTTCGCGGTGTACCCTAGGGCTCGGTACTGTCACCAACGCTGTTTAGCATTGCCTTCATTCCATTTGCATGGCGCTTACATAATGTCCCTGTAGTTAACGTCATGCTCTATGCTGATGATATTGTTACGTGGTGACAAACGAAGAGGACAGCACAACATGGCGATAGGGTGAAGGAGGATTTAGCGGTTGGCCTAGCGCGAGGGCGCCTCTCGCGCCACTGCCTATCTTCTTTGAAACACTTCCCGGGGCCACCGAGCGATCGCCCGATCAGTCCACTTGAAGCTGATGGTGACGTGACGGCTAGAATGTTCAGGGAAAGACAGAAGTGAACCACTTGCTTGCCACCACGATGTATTATGTGTGGGTAATCCGCCTCCCATGGAGCTGTTCAACCATCCGTCACCGGAGTCCTTGGGACCGATGGCTCGAGGTAACCTCGCGCGGCTTGGGAGGGGTTTGCGTGTTCGTGTCCATCGCTTCCTTTGGTTCCTTCGGGTCCTTCGGGTCCTTCGTCTCAGTTCTGGTCGGTATGTATGTTCTCCTTGTCTTCAGGTCCAGGCTGGGGGCTGGGCGGTGGTAGTTGGTCCGGTCTGGGCTGGAAGGGCTAGGCCGAAGCTGCTCGGCGATGTCCCTGGGGTCTCGGTCGATAGTCCCGGGTTACAAATGGCGTCGATGCTCTAAGGTGAGGATGGGGATGACGTACCCCGCACCTCCAACCAAAAATATTAAGTAGTGACAAGCGAAGAGGACAGCACCACATGGTGATGGGATGAAGGATGATTTAATGGTTGGCCTAGCGCGAGGGCTCTTCTAGTGCCACTGCCTATCTTCTTCTTCGCAACAATATTACTGTGTGGAGTACAGAGCATGACCTGTTTACTGAAGTGGCAGCCTTGCAGTCAGCCTTGCATATTACTGCCGACTATGTTAAATTTGTCGACCTAGAGCTTTCCACAAGCAAAACTATGTTAACGTCGGTAGCCAAAGGCTGGGGTCGCCGTTAACTCGCGGCTACGGTGATTCGTTTCCAACTATCTGGAATCTCCCTTCATGAAAGTGAGATTGAAAATTTTGGTATTGTCGATTCATCAGTCGGGAACGGGAACGTCCTGGCTTTATCAGGCTAAAAAGCAGGCGAAGCAGACCTTGGGCCTAATAAGAGGTATTGTTCCTAAATCCGGTGGCGCTCGCTCCCAAGTCACACGGCATTTGGTGATAGCGGTTCTGGAGCCATGCCTCATTTATAAAGCACAGTTTAAGCCCTTGACAAGAACTCAATGGAGTCGTCTAGAAGCAGTAAATAGAGAGGCTATGAGAACCATCACTTGTCTCCCCCGCATCACACCGGTCGTGGCACTATACAAGAGAATGCTCAGCTCAACACATTAGATGAACTGGTAGAGCAGTGCCGTGATGCTCGTAGCCTTAAGGCGACCCTTTTGCCATCACCGCGAGCACTCCGGGCCTATGCTACATCGCACACTATATTGCCGCCGTAATCGCCAGTTCTTCCTCCGTGGTATTTTGTTTAGCTGAGTGAAAACAAACCTACTGACCTTCATGGAGCAACCGCATTTTATGCGGCATCATGCCTTCGTGAAAGGATCGCAGATCAAAGCACCAAATTGCCCCAATGCTCAATAATTGCATATGTAGATGCCAGCATATACAAATGTGTCCTTGTAAGCCGGCGCTTAATAGCAAATCCATATATCAATTTACAGAACATCCTTCTTCTTTCTGTGCTGAGCTGGTTGCCGTCCAAGACGCGCTTCGCTCTCTATCCGTCATAACCTTACTACCTGCAGCCAAAATTGTCATCCGCACCGACGCCCTACAAGCAATACGTCTGCTTCGACACCTCAGTCGCAGCCCAGAAATCTGCCAGAATATACATCGTCTGGCGGCTCGCATCACACAAACCATTCAAATTGAGTGGGTTCCGCGCGATCGACTCAGTACGCACACCTCTGCAGATTCTGCAACCCGACAGGCGACTATACCTTTATCGATGACACGCTTCCTCACGATGGATGATGCCACTTTGCTCCTCACAAGAAAGGACCACCTCGGGCGCCGCACACGTGATCTTGTCCCACCGTGTACGGTAACCCTCCCCAGCGGTCTTACCCGAGCAGAGGAGGTTGCTCTGCGGAGGATCCGGGTCGGCGTTGCCCTCACACCTGTTGTAACATAAAATTGACCTCCATATATCGATATTTATATCACCGTCCAGGATGTCCTGTCTGCAAGTTACAAGACCATGAGGCAGATATTCGCCACTTGTGGGTTCGCCCGGCACTGAAGCAGACGAGAATTCGGCACCTAGCGGCAGTGAGCCTTTCGCTGAATAGCTCATCTTCGTACATCGCTTGGGCCCAGCGGTCTTATTCTCTCTCTTTACCTTATTAGAACAGCCAACCTTTCTTCTTTCATTTATTACCATTTAAAATTTTTAACATATTTCATTATGCCCTGAGGTAATAAACAATGTTACAGAAATGCATTCCTATGTTTCCAAATTTGCTGAAGGCAAAATATTTTTCATCCTACCCTCTCCAATAGCTAGCACTTCCACATTTGCTAAAAAGGCCTGTTGAAGAAGCAAACCCTCGGGGCTGTAAACGTTGACAAACACGTGCAGCTTTAAGGCATAGCCGGGTAAAAGCAAATGGATTAAATTAACAGTTAAAGGTAGTAATTACTTAATCAACATTTCAATTCATGTTTTTTAAAGCTGGCCTGAAAGGACGTTTTTAATCGTGCTTAAAACATTCCTGCATTGGTGTATGGTTCCAATCGGTCTTCGGTACGGTTATGCTTGAGTTAATGGATACTGGGTGGCTGCTGGTCAACCAGGCACGTGGTTGACCGTGGGCCACCGAATACTCAAGCAACCGCAATCAAAACGTCGGCGTTATGTCGGAGTAACGAGCACGGCCATAGACACCGGCCAACCTCTGCCCAACCTAGTATGTCGCCGGCCTTGAGCCAACCAATGGCCGAGCAACCATAGCCAAATTGTTCGGCGTACAAAGTGCGCGAGCTTGGGCCTTTGTCTATGACCGACTTCCGCCCAAGCTCTTACGTAAACAACCATGAGCCGTCATCGGCCGTGTCCCCTTTGCCGGCCAAGAACAGCTCCCGATGATCAGCCATTGGTCGGCAGTCAGCCAGTCCCGCCTTCATTTGGCCATTTACTCTCAATACGATCTATATTTATCCGATTTCATGCAAGCTAGTTCATCGAATATCATTGCTAAAGCATCCTCACTAGCTAGGGTACTAGCGTTAAATGTCGCCAGGGTCAGTTTTGCTAATGGCGGCCTGTCCACAGTCAAAAATGTTATGACCGTCCGCTGCGTCACATGTCATACCGCCGCCGTGGTAAGTTGCTCCGCAGCTGCTGGGTGTTGAAGGCCGTGGGTTTATTAGTATATTTATGGAGATAGCTGCCATTGATTAAATGAGGGTGGCAAAATCTCTTTCTGATGAGGGAGTGCTTTTCCGGAGATGTTCACCGGCATCGGCCCAAAACCTGTGTATGCATTTCCATCAACACGCGAAAATTTCATTCGGTCGAGATTTACGCGGCACCGAGGTTCGGGCCACGGTCCTCTCGCACGTCAGGCAGATCTTATACCCCTACGCCAATGGCGCTCAATCAGCAAAGGAGTGTTTAATAAAAATGTTACTGGAAAGAAAGAAATAATGGCCGGATTGAGAAACCTAAATTATAGCTAGCTTTGATCGAGCTGGGTAACTGAACAGGTCTTTGAAGCAGAGTTGGGCCTTACTCTAGCTGGCTTTATCCGCGATATTGCAGTTTCAGATTGTGAACTTAGAAAATTCTTCAATGTTAGCAACAAATAATAGAAAAATCCCATGTTCCTAGTGACAGGATAGAAGTGTCTTTATCGCAGATGTACACGTATAAAGAGCATCGAAAAGTTAAAGACGGCACGTTTGTGTGAAAGAGCACGAATAGGTTTTATTGAGACCCAGTATCACACACAAAAAATGTCCGGAACAAGGCTAACAGAAGCCGCATGGCAAGCCAACTGGTTAGATGCTAGCCAAGCCCGCCACTGTGGGGCGCAGGGTGTGGAATATGAGGGAGCTGAATAGCAAAGCAGCACAAAAAATGCGGTTTCTAAATTAGAATGCAGTCAGAACAAAGCGGGTATGACTGGATCTTATGCAAGAAATAACAAACAGGTTAAGAGTAGAGTACTTAGGCGTATACATTGAAGGATGCAGAGTTATTTCGTAGCGACAGATTTAACCAGAACAAGGATTTCACGTAGAGTGGTCCTAGTGAATAATGATTATTTTGTAGTGAAGCGTAGCATCCCACGTCAGTGAGTAAAGCTGATGTATCTTGCGTGTACAGCACACCCTAAACGAGCTGTTACTCTCGCGATTTTTTTCGAGTGTTTATTAAGGTTCTGACTGCGCAAACACGGTTTCGTCTCTGGCACATGTGAAGGCCTTTACTTGCACAGTTTTTGCCTTTTTAGCGGTTGATGTTTTTAAATGACACCAATAGCACACCATTTTGTGATCAGACATTTCATGTTCAATTGATACTGAAAAATCCTCGATTGTTTTGCTCACGAAGACAAGATCAAACATTGATGATGAAGAACCATGCACTCCCGTAAGTTGACAACTTGCTCCATATTGTGGCATAAGATTATGTCAAGCATATGATTAACATGAGTGCTAAATTTACCACTAGAAGAACAATGTTCCCAGTTAACTCCTGGAAGATTAAAGTCTCCTACTAAAAAAAAATTTGTATACGAATGAACTGACATGCTCGCGCAAGTCACACATGAATTGAGAGGTGGTGATCGAGGCGCTCGATAAACGGCAAGTAGCAAGAATTATTGTTCGTAACAAGAGAGTTGGTCACAAGTTTTGCTTTACCAGCACAGCCACCCCGCCTTCCCTCGTTTACCTGTCACAATGGAAAACACTGTAAGATGGTGGAAAAACCTCTGTATCATCTACGCCGCTGTGTAGCCAAGTTTCGGTCAAAACAACGATGTACGGGTTGTAACCTTAGATAGCCTCTAACTCATCACTTTTGTTAACAATGCTGCGTGCATTTATATTTAATATACGCATTTCTTTCTTATCAGCCCAAAGGAGATTCTGCCGGCTTGTTAAGGCCGCGCATGTAACAAAACTGAAGTGACTCTGATTAAGCATTTTATACTAAGTATAGTCTTCACGCAGGAACAGGTGTACAGGATAGTAAAAAGAATGCTGCAAGTTCTCTTCAGTGCTCATTATAAAAGTAAATCTGCGCACTCTAAAATTCGGTCCATCTCTGCTTCGATGCCCAAAACCCATGTCAGAATACCTAATGTCGGCACTCACTCAACCCCTAGCTGACTTCTAATCTTAGCTTGTGCTGCCTTAATTCATGGTCCTGGATACCGTATCTAACATAGAGGCTGATAAATCAAAACTCTACTCATCCCGAGACCTCCACACTGATTTTGACCACCGCTACATTCCTTCTTGGTTCGATAATCTAAAAAAAAAACTAATATGACATTGTTTTCGCGTACGCTAATGCAACACCGCCTTTACGAGGCCCCGCAGATGTCAATAGGTTACAATGTTTACAAACTGCAGACGTGCGCTGCTTACTACCCCAAGTGTATGACAGAACTTGCACATCCGATGACGTCGGCCATTTACGTCTCTGAAATTGTACGCACTACCGGATTATAGGGGCCCAATAAGTGAAACTTGTATAGTAAAGGATCGCCGGTGTGCTAGTTCTCGCAAGTGTTGTATCATTCCAATTACATTCCACGGTTACAACTGTAAAGTGGTAGCTGACGTGTTTTGATATTTCCCCCATATTGAGTTCGTGCCACCTGCCTAGAGTTTCAGCGCACAACACGAAAGACAATAGAAGAATGCTTTATATGACGAAAGCAAGACACATCCCCGCTTTTAGGCAGCTGTGACGCTGCTGCAAGTATAAAAAAACTGGCCACTGACGGACGTAATCGACGCGCGTTTTTGCCGTCGTGCATCTGCTTGCACCCGCCGCGGTCGAGAGGAGACCAGCCCTAAGGGTGCGAGGGGCACGCGGCTAGACAAACCGCGTGCAGCATCGGTTGCATGATGAGTCAAGGCTCCGAGGCAGCGTTGCGCCCGGCCATAGCTTCTGAATTTTGTCGCTTTTTGAGGAGCCACCGCTGCAGTCGCGCAGAAAAACTTGAGGTTAGGCTTCCTATTTACTGAGGAGAAATAGATTGCTTAAGTAGTATGCAGCTGTGATATTGTTACGGACCTGTTCTCAAACAGATCACGGAAGAAGAAAGAAGAAAGAGGAAGAAGTGCGCGCGCCCGTTCGACCTTTCTCTTGTGGCACCTGTGTCGTTCCGGCTGGCCGTGTGTACCTAGCGTACTGAACCGGCTAGAACTACACAGGCAAGGGCGTAACAATATGTTGAGAACGAACAACTGTCACCAAACTCTTTCAGTGCTTCAATGCTGTGCGAATTATTTTAACATGACTCTCCACTCGTGACTTCATCTGTCTGCAAGTACCAAGGGATGTTGGCGGGAGCCTTGAATAAACAGAAAAATGTCTATGCACTTTCTGTCCTTTAGCATGCGTTTCTTAATTTTCTACATGGAATTAACTGCAAGAAAATAAGACGTTTTATTCAAATCACCAATAATAAGGTTACTCAACTGCAACGCATAACAGACGCTAACCAGCTTTGGAGACGCAGAAGCCTAACATATTTATTTATTTATTTTAGGCGGATGTAGTTGCTCATTATTCTGGATAGTCAGTCATTATCCTCTGGCAGTAACACTGATCATATATCGTATAGTTTCGTAGTCCACAGACTTCCATGTAGGCCTCGTCGCATTCGGGGCTCCATTCTGTCGTACTTCCATCTCGAACCCACATTTCGCAGGCTTTATTACATGGACTTGCCTCTGCAATGGATATTGTTACAAGTTCTTATCAGTGAAATACGGAAATAAAAGGCAATCGTGCGCTTTTTAACACCATGGTTTTTCCTGTAGATGGCGATCGACGCTTGCAGTTGAGTAAAAGTTCATTTAAATTACAGCTAAACGATCTGAGATCGCAGTTGAGAGCACTGCATGCATGTCAAAAGCTGCTGCATTACTGGGGCAGGTGATGTAACATTTTGCCATTGCAACATAAACAATGTAAGCATCTATGTTCTTTTTTACTTCTTCATTTATGAACAAAATAGAATGGAACGGCACCGTAAAGCATATGGAGCTGTGACTTGTATGTACAAAAGCTCAATATAAATAAAACATTTTTCCGGGGTCAGGAGCGCCTGATTAAACTCCTTACCTACCAATAGACGACCTTGATAGAAGCCGTTCAACCATCGCGTTCGCTGCCATACCCCTTCCCTTCCAACGCGATGGTTGACTGACTTCTAATGAGTGCTTCCATTGGTAAGTCGGTAATTAAATTTAGGCCCTCCTGACCCCAGAACAATATATTAGTTGGTATTAAACCATATACAGCTTTCACTTGTATGAGCAATTAACTGAGTACAAAGTAAAATGTTGTTCCGGGGTCAGAAGCGCCTGATTTAACTACATAATCTATCGATAGAAGCACTCACTAGAAGCCGTTCAATCATCGAGTTCACTATCTACCGGAGAAGTGGTAGACAATGAACGCGATGGATGGAGGGCATCTTCGAGGCATTGCAGCTGAATCTGTGTGATATTTGAAAGGTCACCGGACAGCTTGGCGTCATATGGTCTGTACGGATCGCGAAGGGTAAGAGACGACTGAACTGAATTGAATAGAGTCCTGAAGCTTTCACGCACGGTATGGCTGCTTTCTGGTCCACGTGAGAAAAATTACAGGGGTGCACTGAAATCTCCAATCGTGCGCAAAATCTGAAAGCATTGCGATTTCAGTAATGCCGCCTGGTGGACTCAGAGGACAATATGCTCGCGTACCTAGCCTGCACTTACCCTTTACGTATTTACTCAAGTTAAATTGTGGTTAAGAGAGTTTTATCATCTCAAGGAGACTGAGGCTAAGTGGAACTTCGTAGTGGAGGGCCCCTGAAAGTTCAACCACCTGAGCTATTCAACGTGCAATGATATCGCACAGCACACGAGGTTATTGCTGTTCGCCTCCATTGAAAAGCTGCCTTTGTAGCTGGTATTCGATTCCGGATCCCTAGATTCAGCTGGCGAGTACCCTAAGCATTCAGCCATTGCGGCATATACCTAGGCTAAATGAAAGAGCGGCGCAGATGGAACGAAGACAACGATGTTGATTGGAATACGCAAGAGTATATGTTCATGCTTGCACGAGGCGTCATCGATCCTAAATTTTGTTTTTCTAGCAACAATGTTCGGTCAATGAAGTTTTGGTATTGGGGTTCACTCTTTCAAACTACTACTACCTGGTACCTTTAAGACCGGTTTTCAATATCCTACGTACCGTGTTCTAATATGTGTCAACTTAAGATAAAATTTAAGGGGTGCTCCAAAGTCTCCTTACGTGCACCCCTTAAATTTTATCTGAAGTTGACACCAAAGTCTTCTTACGTGTGGTGGTGCGAAAGCACACAGGGTGGGCTTACATTGGCTTTGGTTGGCTCGTTACGTGGATTCTGGATCGCAATCTTGGCTATGACTTGAATTGCGGCTACGAATAATATTGTGCGCTGTAATAATGTGGTACAAGCAATGAATAATTAATTCATTTTGATTAGCTTGTTATGTGGATTGTGAATTAGTTGGCTTTGACTTGAATTCACGCTTTGACAAACATGGGTTGTGAATATTCAGTGCAATTAACACATTATAATCAATTATACGTGACTTAATTATGCATTAGCTTTTATGTGAGTTTCGAAATGTGCATCCTCTGCAGTAAGCGTGGACACCAATCTGCTGTATAACTATGTATAGAACCGAACATTTGCGGCCTATTTAGGGGCAAAACTGGTCGGCGCCGCACCGCCTCGTGCTTTATAACTTAGAAATACGCCATGCATAATCAGATCACAATTTGACTTCACAATTTCTAAAACATCGAGAGTAGAGCTCCTCTTCCGTTCATGAGAAAGTCCTTTGCATTTGCACAATATAAGGCCAACCGACTACACCTTCTCTCCTAGTGCCCCATTATTACTAACCAGGGTGGTGGTGATGTCACACTCCTATGAGAACCAAGTTCACTTTACGAGTATGACCCAACAGCGTTAAGAGGGCTCTACAGGGGCTTACCGATCATATGGGCACACTTCAGAACACAACGGCACACTGGTTGCCATCACCACCCCCGATCACGAGGTGAGCGTGCTCTTTTCTTTGTGTTCGCAATCTCTGCGGAAGCAGTATAGTATATATGCTCTCCGCCACGGATAGTGGAGCAAAGACTCTAGTGATGCCCTTCACCTACACCCGCTCTGCCTGGTTTGGCGCTGTCGCCGGTGCGTTAAATTGTGAATAAGGGAAAGAAATTAAACAAGAAGATTGCTGCTGTAGCTACAGGTCGCCAGGCACTATGGAAGTTCTTTCGAGAAAGTGCAATCGTTAGAACAGTTATAAGATTAAATTCCTCCAGTTCATCAAAAATATGACCAGAATTATGTATTATAATGCGGTCTTAACGCCAGAATGTTTTGCATTGGTACAGCTCTCATAAATGCGTTACAGACCATTGCGAACTGAGAAGTTCCAGAATTAAGCTTGGTAAATGCCGTTTGGGAATGGCTGGTGCATCTATGTGGTTGTGCGTCCTAACGCGACTGATGCTATGGGGACGCCTTAGTGAAGGACACTGAAAATTTCGACCATCTAGTCTTCTTTACTGTGCGCTAACAACGCGCTGATATAGGGGTGTCTTGCGTTTACCCTCCATAAAAACGCGGTGGCCCCCATGGAGATCGAACTCAAAAGAAAAGAATTGCTAAAACGTATTGCATTCGCCCTCTAGATTTCGCTCTGTAAAAACGCCTGGGATGTCCTTTCTCTGGAAACTTTGTTTTTGTTACACACAGCTAGGGCGGCCCAATTTTTAGTTAAGAAACGGCGTGCCTCACAGATCAGCACGCTGTTCTTTTTAGAACTAGAAAAAGACAAAGCAGCGGCTTTTCAAATAGTGTACACATTTCTCTAGAAGTTTTGAGCTGTGTAAAAAGTCTTTTACACAAGTTTAAAATGTATCAGCAATTTTGAAGGTCTCAAGCGCGGCCATGTGTTCCACAATGAGATTTTTCCGCAGGCGAGATCCTTTCAAAACACTATTTAGTTAATATCAAGAGCTACGGTCGCGTCAGATAGCCTTCCTTCCTTCTCAAAGCTACGAAATTTCTTATTTCCTGGCACGGGTGGTACTGCAGCCTAATATTGAATATATGTTTAAAAGAATGCACAATTTCCAGAAAGAAATATTTTTTTCGCCACAGCTTTTAGCACTTCTTCAGAGCTTTGCATCAAATATGTCTTGATCTAATGTTGTTGCTTATTCATGTTTTAAACCGACTATATGTATCATGGATGTGCATCGCTCTTGAGAACTACTGCATGTACAGTGTATCAGTGAACTGATGGCTCTCAACGCAAAGAATATAAAACGCAAAACGAAAATCGCTGCAGTGAAGAGGTACATTTTGACGATGAAAATTTTTGTAATTTGCTTAGGATCTGTGAAGAATTATAAAGTACCAAAAGTGCCAATTTAGCTCCGAACAGAAATAGCAGTGAGTGCAGATTCGTAGTCATTAAATTTGAGGTTTAAAATACCCGCTGCTCATACTCTTACTCCGTAGACGACCCTTAATACTTGTCAACACGCACACTGCATATCGTGTAGCATTTTTGGGCGAACTGTAGAGGCAAAAAGTGCTATAACCAATAAGAGCTGAAATTTCCAGACTCGCAGGTTCCAATTGAAGCGGGCGGCTGAAATCGCGAGCGAGCGCTGTCCTTTTCACGAACGACAGCTGCCGAAAAAAACGTTGTGCGGTGGCGACTACACACGTGCCGCGAAAGGTAGAATCAGATCTCACTAGGGAAGCTTGTAAGAAGCACATTCTCGACATCGGTTGTGTCATTTAGACATGCTTTTCGAACCAGCCGGCCCTGCCGGATGGGCGACGCAGTTACCGCATAACCTTCACAGCAGGTCCCTACCAACCCACGCAGCCTCTTCTAGGGAAGGCAGTGCTGCTCCTGCTAAACTCCTTCGATTTGCGTCAAAAGCTTGTTGCACATTTTTCCCAGTTCAGGAGTATATGTCCCAGCTTGAGGCGATGACCGGAACCAGCGCCAATAGGTAGATGCTTTTGTCTCCTTCTCAAGAGGTGAACAAACCTCCTTGGTGACTTAACGATAAACATCACGACTCGCAAACCTGAAAAATCTATGAATCAGGACTTTCGGATCTTCCGTACCCTGAACTTCCCGCCCACAAGGGCCTTTAGAGAAAAGCAATGAAGAGGAAACGCACTAAATTTAACAGTGATGAATGGTCGAACTGTTTCTTTTAAATGATTGACTTAGTTTACAGAAATTAAGAAGAACGGAAGATGTTGCTGATCTCACTGACATGTAAACAAAGGATAACAGGCAGTGCATCAATGAAAGAAGCATGTCTGAATGTTAGGGGCTGGATAACACGGTGGTAGTTCTGCTCTTCAATAAATTGCCAGCTCTTTGGATCTGGCATATAGAAGCAAGATTGTAATCCTGGTGTGCTTGTACAATGTATCTGGCCTGGGCCGAGACCTCCTTGCGGGCGTGCGAGGGCTTCTTTCTGACGATATGTAAAATGGTGGACATCGCGAGCCGCCTGGAAAGTGAACAGTGGCTTGCAGGAGAACTTTGCAACTGTGATCGCTTAACTTGCGCTGCAACCTATCTCGGTCGAAGGTGCCCGTAAAAGCCTCTCGGACCATCCGTTCTGGCGAATTGGTCTGACAGCCTGAGCTTGGTATCCAGACTAGTAAAGTCACCTAGCGGAAGGCTTGTGCATGCTGAAGTAGTTGATCAGCACCAGCGAGGAAAGAGTGCGCAACACGTGGCCGTAATATTGCGTCCGGTATAGTCATAGCCTGCCGGTATTTCGCAAAGGGTGGGGCTAGATTTTGTTGCCTCGATCTTGAAGCGATGTTTTATAGGAGAACATTATGTAAAGAAGTATTTGGTTGTAGTTGTTAATGAGTAGCGTTGCCAAGCATAAATATAACTTAGGAAGTGTTCTTAGTTAATCCCACTGCTGCTTCATTTTTCTGACGATCATAGCAAGTGGATATGTGATGCCTATAGCACTGCGACGCAATACTTCTCTACCGGGTGCTGATATCAATACCGCTCCTCTGTTCTTAATAAGACTGCAGAGGAACCGTGACGGAGAGCTATACTGAATATGTAGGAGCTAGCAATTTCTTCAGAAGTGCAACATGTTAGGGGTTCCGTTTTGCAGTACTGGCTGAGGTAGTCGGCGGTACCCATCTCTATATTATGCGATTAGTTCTCATTAACGAATCGAGAAAGTCCATGGTCGATTTGGTGAAACAGGAGTTCATCGAAACGAGATTACTTTAGAGCTTTACGACGAAGCCAAGCGGTAGGGTGGTGGGTTTTAACACACTGCGGTGTGGAGAGGTCATCTTTCCTTACAATGGAGGGGGGTCGAAGATGTAGTTCAGAAGTCGAGCGTTATATTACTCTCTGAAGGCGCAGGGCATACAGCAGCAGTAGTGGATTCCGTGCGGAGTCTTCTCGCTGCGGTCAAGAGCGCCTACTTATGACTTGCGTACGTCAACGGCCTGTTTACCTTGTCGGGTATCGCAGCTGGGACAGTAAGGTACTGGTCGATGTTAGGGATGTTCCCAAAATTATTGTCGGGACAGTCTGCTATCAAAAACGCAATTTTATGGCTATTTGATAGTGCGGTCAGTTGTGGAGCAGCTGCTGTTCAAGGCGCCAGATGTTCAGCTCGCCGGAATGCACCATATAGGCGATGGTCTTATGTGGTGTTGTTTACGACACACTGCGTCGAATTAGGCAATCCTTCAGACGCTGCCGAAGGACAAGGAAGTTGAATAGATCTGTTTGAAAATGAACACAGCGCAAAAAGACGAAGGGGCAAAGTAACAAAAGCACAAGGACGATCGTTTTTAGCTCAAGTCTATGTGCTCCTGTTACTTTGTCCTTTTGCGGTGTCTGCCCTTCCAAAATAAACTACAACCAACTCACACAACTCAGCATCCTACTAAAGTTGAATAGAGGTCTTGCCAATGCAGAATTGCGCCGACACTACGCACGAGACGAGTGGCAAGGGAGACGGCATTCCCAGCACTGCTCCAAACATTTTGCTAATGACATTCTTTATTGCCTCGAATGATATCATTTGAGCAACAAAGGGAAGTTTCCGCAGGTTATTGCGACAATCTCCATAAAGGCCAGATTCTCGTTCCCAGGCATCAGTGTAGGGAAAACCCTGATAGATGAATTATCTATATGTGCGCGGGCCCACCTCTGCATCAATGTGTGCTTCATGCCTGTAGCTTCCCTGAAATTATATTACTGTATTGAAATTAGGCGTACGAAGTTGACGAAAAGCTGCTTTTACACACTCAGCATTTACACGCATGCTTTTACACACATGTTTAACGCTTAAACGGTATCGTAGCAATAAAGCCAGCCCTCAAACCGGTCGCAATAAAACGACGTACGACGTGTGATGCGCATACAGAACAGTGTCGAACTCCGATTGTGCCATATGACCTGGTTCCCAACCGTGGCTTGAGTGCTTCGGGTCAGCATTAGGAGAGTTGAACTAGGGGTGTGAAACTAGCATGAAGCGGTTATCGAATAGTACAGGCGGTGGGTGCACAGGAAGTAACAGTGGGGTAGAAGCTCCTGCAAGGTTCTTGTACTGTAGACTAATTTGAATAATTTGCTCAACAGACAATCATTCACATACTGGGCTACACGCAGCCTACAGAAGCACGGAAAGACAGTTTAGAAAAAACAGGAAATTAAACCAAGCCCGAAAGCATAGCGGTGCCTGAAGATGGCTGACCTGGCATTATTATGTGGCGAGTTCTTGTATTTCTGATACATGGGCGTTTGTGAGCGCTGCGTGGTTGAAGTGGACGAGGTGACGTTAGAACCTCGGCCCACGATGAAACTGTAGACTTGCTACCGATTTAGCTTAATCTGCCGATTGCGAAATATACGCGTCGGCACGTTGGGTTTCCCATCACTTTTGGTTTGAAATTAGGGTTTCAAATATAGGCTTCATGCAATAATCGGTGAATTCGGTGACTATGCACTTTAACAGTCGTGTCGTGCAAACTTTGGGTACGCTCCACACATCTTAGGACGCCAAATAGATAACAGTGCGTACTGGATTCATTCCGCACCGATGTAGATGAAGATGACGACATAAAATGTAGATCGCCAAAAAGGGGCAGGTAAATACGTGGGTGTTTGGCTCCTAAAAATTCGTGGTCTGATTCGCGGTGGCCTGGCAGTGGTTTTCATGCAACTTCGCCGTCGGTTGACCTTGGTCGTAGGACCTTGAACAGTTATGTGGAATAATGGATGCCTTATGCAGAGAGAGTTCACAGCAGTGGTTTCAGAGCATCACATCCCAGCTCCAAATTCATGGACGTTTCCACAGCATGGATCGAAATGTTTGGCTGTCCAAGAATTAAGGCTCAGAGTAATAGATTGATAGGGCACTGCAGCCCGTTCTGCGAAACGTAATGTCCTTGTGCCTCAAACTAATGCTTTGGTCGGGGCTTGCTTTTTATTTCTGCGAACCCCCTCCTTTGTTCTGCATTGACTTATAATATCGACTCTTTGGTTCGGTTTTATATCCTAGTATCTTCTGGTCCTTAGGATTCTGCGACTCTAAATATCAGTTATAATTTCAACACGCCACCGCGACACAACAGTTCCTTTGAGATCCTTAAGACCTCGGGTACTATTCTTGACCGCAAAAGGAACATCCTACAAATGAATGACTTATTGGGATGTGCGACGCTATAAGCGTGCCAGTCCTTGTGCACTCCGTGACACTAGCAGTGAACTTATGTCGCATGCTACAAAACATGCAGTGCTAAATGGCACAGGAGCTTTACGTGGGTACCGATAAGTGGCTCAAAATTTGAGGAATTCTGACACTCGCTTATATTGCCTGAATGCGTCCTTCACACTCGTTTTTCAATTTATTATTTATTCACTGTATCGTCCTTGGTACGGTCGGACAAAATTTCAATTTATAGTTTAAGCCGCTTCGGGTGTTTGGGAAAGTAAACGCATCGGTTGCAAACTTAAATAACTTGAAAGTCACGCGTGCTAAATAGTGCATTGTTGTTCTTGCAACATGACGTTGTTTGCCCTTGGGAAGTGTACAAGCAAGCAGCACGCAAAATTAGTGTGGAACTTTGCTCTCTTCAATACTTTAACAGGAGGCATCAGAGCGATGCTCTTAACGAAACTATGTACAATTGGCATGAATGGGAATGCGAAGGCACTGAGATACCGTACTGATGAAATTCCTAGTGTCTGAGAGCGCGACTTCATTCGTGTGCCAAACATGCTTTGTACTGTAACAAGTCTGTCTGCTTGATAAGCCCCATTATGGGACTGCAAAACAAATTCCGGGCATGATGTCCAATGGCACCATAGTTACTAGCAAAGGCGAAATAATATGTCCACTTCCAAGCGTGCGTTCATAATGCTCGTATATACCACAATCACGAACTTGTAAGAGGTCTGCACGAGTGGCCTCGAAATGAACACACATCTCAAAACTCAGAGGAGTATAAACTTTTCGCTTTATGTAGGAGAACTCAACGCCTCTAGAACATGAAAGAAAGAATGGCTGCACCCACCTGGAATGTGGAAGCATTGGCAGCGATCTTTTTCTGTATTTGAAGGGCCACCATTAAGAAAAGTTGTGTTCTAAGGTTATGGCGATTTAAAGAGGCAATGCTCAAACCTGACAGAGTAGGGTCAAAGGACGCAGAGAGCTTATTTCGGGGGAATAGGTCTCGAAGGAGAAGGATGTAGTTTCTGAGCGTCGCTAGATGGAAAATCATAAACTGCTGCAAGGGTTGGGGCTCTAGTGCCCACTTACTTGCTGATAACAGTTCAATCAATAACAGAAAATGTTTATCTGTGTCAGGGTCATTGCACGCCATATTTTGCCAGGTAATGAAAGCGAACGTTTGAAATAAGACGGCTAAGACAAAAATGAGCTTTATACGTAATGCCGTGCGAGTGCCATACTGCATTTTACGCGCCCCATTCAGCAAGAAAAAGAGTGATAAGATCATGCGCCACCGCAAAGAGGCAAAAAGGAAACAAAGACTCTCTTTCATTATTGTATGCTCTCGCATATTACTGATCATTTATCTGTGTTTTAGTTTCCAAAGTTAACATATTTCTCTAGACTACCACTATATTTTTGCCACTTCTCTAATAGGCATGCTGCAAATTTTGATATTTATGTATGCTACACGGCGACGGCATTTTTTTATTAAGCAATACAATGCAGAAGTCTGAGTAGTATCGCTCTCTGATTAGTAGTACAAAAGAATAATAATGTCGGTAATTTTGCAGAGATTTGCTATGCTCATCAGGCAATTCACTTTGGAAAGCTGACTCGCTCCTAACTTCATTTTTCCACCGTTTGTAGCCACCTGTTTTATTTAGAACTGGGGACTATAATACGTGAAAGAACTACATGCACTCACTCATCATAATCGTTCGCCAAAATAAAGAGTAAGGAAAATTTTGAATAAAAAGATATTTTCACTAAATCAATACACGCGTTTCCAAGAAGCCTCTATTAGTTTAAATTTAGAAGATTGAAACTTTTGCTTACTTTTGTCCCAGTGCGGTGTTAGTACCACAGCGCAATTTCCATCGGTGTAATTAAAGAAGTAGTTGTTTGTTGACATCACTGTGTTGCTTCCTGGAAAATAGTGCCGCAATTTCCGCTCACTGAACCATAAATATTGATCTCGAATTTAGGTTACAGTGAATACTGCGACTTTTCGCCCAACGGCAACCATGATTGCGAGAATAGAGCATGTAACCAAAAAATTTCAAACGTCAGAAGACCACTTATTATGAATTAAAATGCTTTGTGCTTGTTATTGATGTCATCAGTCCGCTTGCAAGAATTTTCACAAATGTATGCTGTATATACTCTGATGTAAAAAAGAAACACAACATTCTAACTTTGAAGCTTTTCCACTACCGCAAGAACCTCCTCCTCAGATTTCAGGCCGAACCGTTTATATAAAAGGGGTACAACTGTGCATAATAACATCATGACTCTAGAGCTCGAACATTTGCACAAGCCAGCAATCAGATGCAAGACGCCATCGCTCCTTTTTCTACCTCTTCAAGGAGCGCTTGGTTGAAGACAAGAACAAAATTGTCTAGTGACTTATACTGGCAACAGTGATCACTTCACTAACAGCGGAAAGGTAGACAACGAACACTGCATGAATGTCAAACAGGTGGAATGCACCCAGCGTGCAAGACATTTCGTACCCAAAAAGAAGCGGAATCCCCTTAGCTGGCGCTGAGAGGTAAAAAATTTTGACTTCGACGCACGTATATCCATTCTCTATAATAACCTTTTAAAATCGCATGGAATACTTTGCACGGAGTTCCCGCCGACAAAAAAGCATTTATTATCAACATAGCTTTACTTTTGAGCATAATCATCGCGGTATTCACATAACAAGTTTGGTGTCCGCGGCTGTTAATATGAACAAGAAGAACGCTACATTTTAACCATGCGCAAGCAGGGTTTTCCACCTATTACGCCGTTATATAGCTAGACTACATTAAATATTTCCATTGCACTGATTAGTAATTACTGACATCACAGGTAACGGAATCGCAAAGAAGTGTCAGGCAAGAAGTGGAGGCCACCGCAAAAACAAAGAAACTTTCAATCTGCTTTTCCGTTCTTTAAAACGCAACTGGGGCAGCCAACTGCGCGGTCGCATTGGTCGTTACTTCTACACTCAAGTAATGAATGTTCTCAGCACCGGCAGCACACGCTTTCACCTCGTTTGATAGATGCCAGCTTGGAATAGAGCACAAGAAGCAAACTATCCTAAAGCAGCCACTTCGGTCCTTGGTTGACCACTATCACCCGTTTATGTCATGCGCACAACCGTCTTGCTGGGTCTTCCTGTAAAAAAAAAAAGACCAGTCCTTCTTTGATTTTGTTTCTGGAGCTCACCACAGCGCATGTACTGGAGGCCGCAACCTGAAAGACCCAACCAAATACACGATAGTGGCGTTTGCTCAAGTATCGTCTAGCCGTATTCGAGGCAAAGCTTTCTAGAGAGCTCGAATTGACTGGCGCAATATATCATAGTAGTGAATCTTGGGGGGCTTTTAGTATAGTATTTAACCTATGAGCATTGGTCGTCAGCCTATACACCACATCATTCGAAATTATGCAAGACAGGTGGAAGGGAAAGCAGAATACGTAAAAGAAAAGGGTGAAGGAACGGGCTAGTTGGTAAATCATCTTGGAAAGCAAAATAGCGCAATTCAAAGCACAGACGCAGGAAGGGAACGACAACAAAACACAGACACAGGAAGGGAACGTCAACACAGCGCTGTGTTGTCGTTCCCTTCCTGTGTCTGTGTTTTGAAGTGCGCTATTTTGCATTCCTATGTAAAAGAAAGACCGAACATGTATAAAATGAAGCGCCTGGCAGCAAAGCAGGAATATTCTGCAGTGAAAATACCTCAGTGGCTCTGGACGATTCTGTGGTGGCGTTACCAGACCATCGTTGATGAGCTGGGCCTCCGACTGCTTTAGTACGTGGCGCAGTTTAGGCACTCGTGATATGAAGAATGGTCGAGGTGTCACCGCACCATGGCCATGCATTATTGAAATGTTGGATTGAGTCTGTGTTGATGGTGTATGTTGGAAAAGTGAGTCTCGATTCGGGTCAGCCTCTCTGCATCTGATAATGTGAAAGGTGTGTTTAATGAGGGGGAAAGATACGTAGAACGATTTATAATGAACCAAGGGTGTATATGCCTGTGCTGTGAGTGCTCGTTCGGGTAGAGTGACATAGTTATTGCCTTCCAAACGTTATTTAAGGGGGGCTACGTTGATTACAACACTGAAGTTGAGCGTGGCTCCCGATATACGGAGAAGAAGATCATAGAATATGCCTTTGGCGAAAGGTAAAAAAGCAGCGTG
Source organism: Amblyomma maculatum (assembly GCF_055883805.1). Lineage (NCBI taxonomy): Eukaryota > Metazoa > Arthropoda > Arachnida > Ixodida > Ixodidae > Amblyomma > Amblyomma maculatum. The sequence continues at coordinate 134,676,264 of NC_139345.1, forward strand.
CGGTAATTTCTACTGTTAATTAATGATAAGTGAAATGGCAATCGCATTCGCCGCCACCATGTTAGGGACCTCAAAGGGTGCAACAAGGAAGAGGGAGAACTGATGACCTTAACAAAATTCTATTTCGCGTGGAGTGTGTGGAAGTCTTCGTCCATACATACACCAAAATTCAGTTGCAAAAACAAACAATGAACGGCCTGAAAACAGAACAAAATTCATAAACTGCGACATGTTGAAGCGGGCTTGACTTCTTTTCCACGGGAAACCAGGGGAATGTTCTTAACAGCTTTAGGTAAAAACAGAAATGAGAAGTAGCGCGTCGTGAGAAATACGAAAACAACGCTGTAGTTTAACTCTTCTAAACAAAATAAGACATAGAAAATGCTCTGGTGCAATCGACAACATATTACTAGACCTGCCAAAGCATAGCCGAGTGCAACGAACTGTCCTACTAGGTTTAGAATACTTAATTCACAGTGCTTTTTCAGTCACCGCTGAGAATCCTCTGATATGTCGCAGTCTTTCGTGCACACTTCACACACCGTCGAACGTGTTGTCCATGACGTCTGAGGAATCGTCTATTTGTCGGTTCACAATCGACGAAGAAAAGTGTGCAATTGGTTCACCATTCCTTTACCCAGACCTCCATGCCCTCACCCATTGTCGAAGCGGGGGCAGAATTCTTCGCCTATGCAGTAGCCTCAGCCAAAAAAGCTCTGCGCAGACCCCCTGTTCGAATCTGCAGCCGTAGTTGAGGGACCTGTTCGTCACATGGATTTCTGTCTGAGCTGCTACTCTAGCACGCTTATTCTCGAGCAACTTTTCTACTGAAGCGGGTCGGCGAGCACATGTGCCACGTGATCTCAGGCAACCTACCGCTTGGTGACAAAGTAACCGCTGTCGAGGCAACCGAAGACACCATGCAAGGCTCTCTTTTATTTCGAGACTCAAGCCCAACGACTGGCTCCATATTCTTTAAAGTGAGCTGCGAGACACATCCGTAACATAGCCACATCTGGCGAGGCAGAGTTGGGAACGAGGCGCAGCACGCTGGTGGCACAGCGTTATCAGCTTATGCTAGTCAAGTGTTGTGACGGCACGACACAGCGCCCGAGCTCTTCCGGCTTATGGTGAAATTACACCCGACAACCTTGGGAAAATACGGCATAGTGCAGATTTCCGCCTCAACTCGCTGAGGAGACGCCATCGACTAGAGTTTGTGGGCTCACTGTGACTCCTGTGCGGGGCGGCCGTTGAGGAAATTTCTTTTTTGTTGTTTGCGGACTAAAGAGCGAACTCCTTCAGCCTGTGCTGGAGAGCGCTTTTTTTTTTACTGTTGTAATTGTTTTGGATTGTTCCTCTATAGAAGGGTTCTAAGAAGCCTTTTCCATACCTTGTATCTGATTCGAAGGCGCTGGGTTCTTGTACGTTTTTTGTGTGATAGTACGCGTCGTAATAAATTTTTGTTCTCATGTCAAGCTCCGGACGTAGTCCTTGTGTTGTCGAATTCTCCTCACTAACTTTCCTATTTTCCTGATGTTTTTTATTTTGAAGTGAGCATACATCAATGCATTGACATTTTCCAGTGTGACCTCTTTTTCGGGGACAGAAGACAGTGCCAACATTTTGGCAGGTTGGAGCGCTGCTTAAATCAGCGTGTGTTCCTAGTGTTGCTTTAACATAATGTATAACCAATTCGGCCAATGAGCAAAGTGGCTGAAGTGCCTTGGTTTTACTGATATTGGCTACTGCTCAATCGTGCTAATAACGGAAGGTGGAAAACGGCAGGACGAGCCTCTTTCCTGTCGTTTACTTCCTTCCGTATGCATTTTAGTGCGCTTGCTTTACCATTTTCAAAGCTATACACCATCTAGACCAGATACAACTTTTGTTATGTTACCCAACTCAAATTTGACGCAGGGCCACGTTTTTTAATTCAGTTTGATTGATAAGGCTGTTCGTTGCTTTCCGGGACATGTCGGTGTGTACTTGAAGAGAATGAGTATTTCAGGTCAAAAACTTCAGTAAAAGTGAATTTTCAGACATCTTGTAAACCTATTATTATATAAGTGTGCACTCTATTTTATTTTGAAAATTCTTTCGTGTAATGCCTTCGGGCCCTTAAAGTATGTAAAATAATAATGAGCATCCGCTCTTTATAAACTTCTTCAATCCTGTGTTTTAATTTTATTCCTATCGGTTCATGATGCATCGCCATCAACTGTACGGATAAAGTCTTTTTATAACTGCTGGCTAAATCATTGTCGGGAGTCTCAATGTTATGTGCAGATATCGGCCTCTGTAGGTCTGTTTGTGGTACGCGTTACTGTAGAACATTAGTATTTCAGTTTGCCGAATCATCCATAAGTGGAAGGTTCCTTTCTCAACCTCTGGTATGCATTGTATATCCTGTTCCATAGATTTCAAGTGAAGTAAATTATCTTTATTCAAGGTCTCATGGTGCTTGAAAGGAAGTTGTCTACGGGCTTGAAGATCTTTGGCTGCGCCTGGGTTGTACTGAGGGTTGTTTTTTCCGGCACCTCATAATAAGATTTTTTATAGCAATCAAGGTGAAGGTTCCCATTGATATTCTTTTTACCTATAAGTACAAGCCTTTTTGCATGACAGATGTTTTCCGGTAAACATACTTTCAGAAGGTGACGCACGTCGTCTCCGCTAAGGGGGGTTCGTTCACCTAGTGTATCTTCACATTTTGAGGCGGCTCGAATGAAGGCCACAGAACGCTATCACGGCTGCGTTTGTGAAGAGCAATCTTATGTGAAAGGGGACAAGACATTCGACCCATTCAAGGCTCAATAGGCCAACCGGTTCGATGGAATGCCCAGCATATAAAATTTGCTCGCTCTTTTTCACGTTTTTCCTGACGTGATGTTGGGAGATCATTCCAACAAAAAGCAACGCCAGGAATACCGGACTCCAGGATTGGATGAATACAGAACTATACCCGAGGACATTGGACTTGCCTAGGAAATTTCAAGCCGTCCTTAGCTGCTTGATTACTGTATGCTGACTTTTCGGGGGTTTGAATTTATTCAGAAGACCATTCAATATTTGAACAGTGTGCTTACTGTGGAGTTTCCTTTTCTGTTTCTGATATTGTTGAATAATTAATAAATGTAGAATTTTCTTTTCTTAGCTTTTTGCACAAAATAACAATTCTTACCAGGGTGAGGGTACTGGCTACTGGGCATGCTTTATGTTCCGTAGCGCAACAAGAAGACATGAGACCGACGCAAACTCTACTCTATCGAATGTGTTCCTTTTGCGGTGTATCCCTTGTTTTTGGTTGCTCTATGAAACAAAGCCATTATGTTCGCATTGTCGGAAGGGAAGATCACGATGTGTGGGACGTTCAGGAGTCTTCTAGAGCTTCTCTTTCATCTCATCCGGGGATACCTTGTCTTGTTACCTGTGCTTCCATGATGGAGTTTAGTATATCGAAAAGTGTGCATCTTCCAGATAGTTTTTCTAGGAACGTATACTATGTTCAGAAAAGGAGGTAAGGCAACCTGAATGCTAATTTTGTTTTCTTTAGACAGAAGCAAATAATCCCGGGATATTTCCTTAAGAGGAATTAGGGACATACAAAATCACCTAAGGGAACATTCTTGTGTTGGTATTCTTGGTCAAATAGAGTCGCGTACTTGGTGAAGTGTTTCTCCGCTTCGACGACGTGCTTTCTTTGACCAAAACCTGTATAGATGCTAGGGACTTGGGCATGTTGTCTTAGATTTGGCGGCAAGAGAAGCCGTCGACTACTTTCCTTTTAACCATGACACGAAATATACCTATATATTCGCACACCAGCTGTTTCTACTGATCGGCCAGGCCTAGAGGGCCCTATTCGCCAATGGTTTCCTGGAGGACCTGGGTGAACAACCCATGTTATGCTTTGTATAAATAAAGTTTATTTTCTCTCATTCTCTTCGCATTAATGATGACGTTTCATTCATTTGGTGTGGTTAGCCGCTGTCATAGGCGAAGGTTGGCGTATCCAACTTTAGCCGCTTTGCGTTCTGAGGTTAATTTCAGGCGTTATGAAACACTGATGTGTCTTCCATAGTCCTGAGTTCCTTTTTGGCAAGCTGCATGAATTCTAACCTGGAGTAAGAGCATGTAGGTTGAAAATTAAATGGCCCCTGAAATGCTAGCTCCGGTACTTGTTTTGCGCAGAACATTCATAGAAGTGGTATTTGTGAGTATTGGAGTGGAGTTTGAAAGCTTTAGATGACGCCGACAGTTGGCAAATAATTTTTAAAAAGTGCTCCTGGCGACCGCTCGTAACCGATTAGTGCGCTACATTCCCGCGCGCACAGTGCGCAAACCTCTCATGTGACGTCATATGGTCTCGCTGAGGGCTGCCGCTAATTGGAGAATTCCAAGTTATGATGGAGCAGCAGAGATGTACGTGGCGCTGTTTCGACTTGCCTTCTTTTTTTTTTTAACGCTCCTGTGTAGGCTGAGTTGAGGGGAATAGGAGGATCCCTATTTTCAATCGCCCATATGTTCAGTTCTAATGAAGCCAGCTTAAAAATATTTCGCGGAAGGGTTGCTGGAATAGCTATTGCTCATCCGCGTTTTCTAGTTATACAGAATGCTTTTAATAGACATTGAATTATTTTAAAAATGGCCTGTCTAGTAGGGAACTATAAAGATACTAATGAGTGAGCAGTCTCGAGCAAAACAATTATTTTAAAGCCCTGTTATTTGGCGACCGAAGTAGGTTCCAAGAATGGTTGTTTAGTAGCGGAATCACGGCGCCGCCGTCATACTGTCGAGCCTTGGGTGATGTTCGCACCGTATGCGACTGACATTTCCTGAGTCATCTTCAGACCCCAGGAATCTAATAAGACTAGTGTGTTCATCTGGGTTTTATGGCATTGTAGGCAGCTGAGGGCATTACATTCTAAACGCAATGTTCAAAATATCTGCTTAGATAGATTTTCAAGATTATTAAAAAGGTTACAAGAAGTTTTAGATGTTTGCATATATACAAAACACAAGGAAATGAATTTAACTAGAGAATTTTGTTCTAGTCGTAAGGTAGGGTAATATGTGATGTGGTTGCTTATAATTGGGGAAAAGTATTTCTATGTTCATGAAGCATACAAAATATTGAATTTCTTATTATGACCTCTCTATAGCATTCCCATGTAGGCTTGTCTTTAATTGCAAGATTAAAGTTCATGTTGACTATGCGTGTCAATACGCAGGTGATGTTAAAATATTTCAATAAAACAATCTTGATCACTGCATTTTTTGTTTTTCATTCTTTTATATCTCGTTTGACAAGATGGAACTGTTTTTCACGGCATGCCATTTTTGTCCTACTCTCCTTTGTACCAAATTTATACCATAATTATGCGGCGTTTTCACTTTCTATATTTCAGCATTACTGACAGCTGCGGACATGACAGCATCAGCCATCTCGTTACTCCTATTTCCTATGTAGCTTGCTACCCTCCTAGCAAAATTCAACTCCTGTTTTGGCTGTCACTACAGTGGGGACTATGGCTCCTACTAAAGACTGTGGGGACCGCGCCAGCCACATTTAAAGGCAGCGCCACTTCCCAGCAATCCCTGTGCGCTGCCCTTTTTTCCCTCTCCTCTCCCGCGGACGGGAGAAACCGGTCCCCGCTCAGACCCTATAAAGAAAGGCGCAAGCCATCGCTCTCCCTTCTTGACTCTTCCCTCTTGGATTTGCTGCTAACAGCTGCCTGGCTGCTCTCCCGACCTTCTCCCTTGGGCAGAGGAATCGCCCACAAGGCATGGTTGCATATTTTGTAATGAGGTTATGTAATCACTATGATGGTTTCAATCCTGTGCCTGGCTGTTTTTTAAACCTAAGGACGCGGTGTATGATGTTCCGGTTGGGCTTGTATTACAGTGCTACAAGCATATGTATGAAATGCTGTTTGATGAAGGTATACTGTTTTTAATGTAGATGGTTTTCGTGCGGTGTTTGGGTTTTACAAAAGTATGTTAATCTGAGATCACATACCGTGCCAAGGTGGCATGGGGACAGGTTTAATCAATATGAGGCAGTGCATCCTGTGTGTTGAATTATGGAATTCCTCTTCATTACAGAATGTAACGCGTCTGATGGATTACGGGTTGTTTTTGAAAAGTGTACTTGATGGGTATTTTTAATTGTGAGGAAACATGTGTTTGGCACGAATTTTTTTATTACTTGAATATATAAGCAGCCGCCTTCTGTTTGATATTGATAGCCATTTGCTTCTATACTTTAATTATGAAAAGGCACTGAACAAGGGTAGAGGGGGAGCCTTAGTTCACAACCTGAGCTAACGTTTAGACAAGGGGATTTGTCGTCTGGGCTTGCCCCAGAGGAACCCTTGTTTATTGTCCTTTCATGCTGTGTAGCCATCGTTCTTCTTTTGCTCTAAGACACACAGAAATTTGTCACGGGTTAGGGTCCATTAGGCGCCGGTAGAAAAAAGTAAGCCAATGTTATGTATTAGCGAAATCTGTTATAGGTTCATGGGCGTGCGCAGAAAGTTTGCGGTCCCGCCAGGTCTGCTAAAGATAAAAGGTAAATATTGTATTGACGGTTGAGGACTATACAGTAATTATTTATTTTTTTAGAGCTAAAAATCTCGAAATAGCACGGACGTCGATATAGCCACGGGGATGTGTGAAGAGAGCGGACATCAGGATAGCACAAAAATACGTAAAAGAAGGGTTATAACCATCGAAGGTATCGAATCGAAATACGAGTAAGTAATTAAGACTCGTTAGTGCCTAAGAGTACTGAAGAAGATATAATTTAGGTAAAAAAAAAAAACAGAAACTGGGGTTATGAAGTCACATACTTGGGGAATTCGTCGAAGCAGGGTGAATATGTTACAGAATGAGCGGAAAACGCCAGATTTGGTTCAAGTTGTGAAATTTGGTTCAAGGATAATATAATAAATTTAATAAATACTTACGAACACAAAGAAACTTTTATTTTCAGTCAAACGTTTTCAAAAATTAGGGCGGATGATGAGCTCGAAACAAACAGAAGACGTTGAAGCAGTGTGATTCTTCACGAGAATGATTAACCTAAAGTACACCTACCCAGTTTGTAACTAGTAAGTTGAACTAATTATAACCCAAAAAGGACCAAATAGTAAAACATTTTATATAGACAAACCTTGCAAAGTACGTAAATACAAAGGCCGGCATGCCCATAGCAACTGCTGATGCCACTTTGCGCATCAAACAAATTAGCGAATGAGTGCCGAGTCGCTACCGACTTTCGTCTTAGCGCATTTAAGAGTTATCTAAGTGCCTCCAAAGAGTTTGCTGTCTCCAGTCATTTAAGGCATGGTATTCTTGCTAAACCATTCATTTAAAAACCATAAACTAGTCATTCGCACACTAGAGAGTTGTAGATATAAAGAAGGTATGCTGTATTAGAGCCCTAGTGCCTTCGAAGGAGCACTTGGAAGTTAAGACGTCTAGTCGCTTTGTGTTTTAAGTGGTTTATATTAAAAAGGAATGTTTTTTTGTAAGTCTTAGAGCTAAATTATATACTTTTATTTTATTTGGAATAAAGTTTAATTTAACTGCAGGGTGGGATCGAAATGCACGGATTCCTCAAAGAGAAAAGAAAAGAGACTTGCTCCGGTATTCTCAGAAGTGCTACTATTTTTGGAAGAGACGTGACTTTCAAAGTAAAGCAGCACAGTATTCTGACAGATATCTCAAGCTTTGGCCTTCGCCTTTTAGAAATGTATAAGAGTTTCTTGTGTTGGGCATTCGCGAAAACTTCTAAGGCTTTGTAGAGCTTCTTTTTGCTTCTCTACATTCCCGAGTGTAAGAGATTTTTGCGATTACTTTGCACTCCTGCCTAGGTCTAGAGAATGCCTCAACTTGAAAAGTTAGTCTAGTTGGTAGGTTTTCAGAATAAACGAGTGCGGAACAGTCGAACAACCACTTGTGTGGTGTTGTCCCCGTCTCTGCCGTATTCGTCGTTTTCGCGCACGTTTACATGCATTCTAGGCAATGGGTTGATGAGCAGCAGTAGATATCTATATTATGATAATTTTAAGTATTTCATGGACGGCTAGATTAGGGGAAATATTTTTATCTACAATGGCCTTTTCATTCAGGAGCTCCAAGTCGCCATTAGCAGCATTATAACTTGGGCTTAGTTAAGGTGATTGGTGGCGAGGATGATAGACTGTCATAAGCAGCTCCTCAGTTCCATAGGGGTATCGGAAAGATTGCATATAAACAGGTATAAATGCTTGGTGAGCCGGAAAAAGCTATAGGCAGCTCATTTCAAGAGTACCTTGATGGCACTACCCCTGTTTACCAGAATTAGGCACGCAGACATTGTTGCAGAAAAAAACAATATTCTAAAATCCGGTCTTTGAGGCCCGTTTGTTCCATTGCTCAAGAAGAAAAGTGAGCATTAAATGTCATACAGATGTGGCTTCATTATTTGTATAAAGCGTGGTTCTACCTCATTAAATCTGATATTTAAGTGAAGTTTAAGGGTATATGGAACTTATTGTTTCGGTTTTAAATGGACTACGGGGCCCGCAACGGCCTCATGAGCGGTTAGGATGTACGTTCTGCAGGTTTTAATACCACCTAGAATAACGATACCAGCTCCTCCATAGAGACTGCCTAATTTCTACTGCGCAAAACGAAATAATAGTTTTAACACTTTTTGGTCGTACCTTAGTGTGGCTAGACACACTGCTACCGGGAAAACCAATTTAAAATTTCGCTTATTTAACTGTAGTTGTTCAAACGTCGACGAGAATAAACGTGTTTTAAAACGCTCATGGATAAAATAGGAGGGGAGGCATGGTTGGGCTGAAACCTGGAGGTTAACGAAAGGGTTCTCCTTAAGTTTAGAGCAGCTGTAACGGAAAATTACAGCTGGAGCGTTAAGAGATAGGAAGTGTGCGGAGTGGGTGAGAGAAATAACTGAAGTTACTGATATTCTAGTGGAAATTAAAAAGAAGTGGGCATGGGCAGGACATCTAGTTCTGAGAATAACCGATGGTGTCTAAGAGAAACCAATTGTTTTCCAAGAGTAAGTAAGCGTAGCAGGGCGGCAGAAAATTAGGTGGATGGATAAGATTAAGAAATTCGCAGGGTTCAAGTGGATGCAGCTAGCACAGGACCGCGTTAATTGGAGCAGAACAAAAGAGGACTTTGCTCTGCAGTGGGCATAGTCCGGCTGGTGTTAATGATGATGATGATGATGATGACAGAGGTTCAAAAACTCTAGTTTGGTGAGTCTGTACCCGATGTTTGGATTATAATGATGTACGTTTTCTCTGTGTTATGACTGTGTACCTTTTAAGTATGGGGCTCAAAGCTCGTCAGTTGGACACTTCCACTTTTTCTTCGATCTCTCCTTTTCATCTTTATTTTGTGGAAGAAATAAAGGACAATGATTGACTTTATCTCTTTGTCTTTAGACCCACTGTCTTTGGAGTCGGCGAACTCGGCTTTGGAGGCGTAGGAGCAGCGCTAGCTACTTGTAAAGAGGGCACGCACTTTTATGCAACAGGCTCGCACTGGGTAAGTGCCGAAGGCCCCAAATTGAACTTCGCTTGTGTACTATGCACAAAATTATATGTTATTATAATCTGACTTTGGTTCTCTTTTATTTTTCACACGGGCCAGGTGCGAGAGTAGGCAGAGATGCGGTTGAACTTCACACTAATCCGTGCAGGGTTTCTGTGCGGTACACCTCGCCCAAGTGAATTAGCCGTTGCACATCTCGATACCAAGGTCGTATTGTTCGACAGTTAAACATTTTGCGTTATGCATGTGAGACCTTAGACTGATTGTTTTTACCCCATCTCCACAGTGTTAGGAAGTGTGTTCAAATAGATGTTGAGGACACAGCGCATGGGTTTGGTGTTCTGTCAAACCTTATTTTGATTCTACATGCATTAGAACCATGTCGTTCCTTCAGTCCGTCTAACAGTTATTCGACAAATTCACTTAAATTCATATCGAGCGAACACAACGGACAGTGCTCAAATATTGATACGGACAAGTAACAATCAGTATATGATCAAAAGCAGTGATTAATGAGATTTTTTTATATGTTATTATTACAAAAGTTCCAAAAGCGAGCTTTCGTTTCCAAGCTGCTTTGTCCTACATGCTTTGCCTGTAGCGTCAGTCTGTGTGCTTGTAACAGGAAATGGTGAGAGGGCTTGCCGGTTTACCTTTGTGCTCACTTTGGGGTAACATGAGTGTGGAAAGTGACATTCATTTTCAAAAAACGGCCGTTTGACCGGTATGTTCTCTTGGAAGGAAGGTGACTGGACAACAAAGAATAGACATAAAATTGATTGTTTCTTGGCCCTGGTGGTAACCGCCCACTGAGAACACCAACAAGGAACAGGAAGTTGTAAGCATTTTGTGCTTACGCCTGCTGTACACCCCGACTATAACCAAATCGGAATTACGCAGGGTGGCTAACGCGACTAAATTAGCCTTCACCGCAAGGAGAAAAAATGGAAAAGCCAATTAAAGAGAAGACGTGAAGACGATATATATATATATATATATATATATATATATATATGAAAGGGCGAATCACCATGCCGGGCCAGTCCGAAGCTGCCTTCAACGGAACGTGAGGACCAAAGTGGTTCGTTGGCCCCTTCTAGCATCTTAAAGGTAAACACATTCACCCTCGAAAAACCAAGCTTTTCAGCATTTTTGCGGCATTGATTACTCAGTATATATCTCACACTACTTTGGAAGCATCTTATTCATAAATTTTCAACAATTCGTGCATGCCGACTTTTTGGACTCGTTTTTGGGACAGAATGCACAGACCCCTCACTTCAGACCTCTTCTGATCATTGAGATGGCTCCTGTTAACATAGCGTTTTTACTAGGCACACAGATCCTCTTCTCATCTTCCAATTTATGCGCGGCTAATTTGATTGTTAAAACGTGTAGCTTAACCAGTCTCCTTGCACAGGTGTTTTTCGAGTCCTCCCTAAAAGAAAAGAGGGAGATTTCCCTCCCCCTTTCCCCACCTCTCAAGAATGGCACGTTCGCGCTTCCGTGGACTTACCACGCAGAAACTTCAGAGCAACGGTACTCTTTTCTTTGTGGAGTGCCTATTATCACTAGCTCAAGGAGCCAGCATTTTCTTTCGAGCGACTGGGGCTCTGTAAGCGGCTTAAATATTGATATCTGCTCTGTAAATGAAATATTTTAGCAATCACAGCATCTCTCTCTTGTGTAAAATCCGCGTCAAGCTTCTTGTTATTGTTGAAAGAACTAGGGTTGAAAAAAGGACATTCGTAAACACAGTTTCCTTCAGTCGAAAGCTTCGAATGTAGCAACTTTACCATGCCACTTAAAGGTAAATTTGGCGCAAGTGACCTGTATTGTTTCTTGCTTATTCCTCCTTCCTAGTGACGGTGTGTCGCACAGTCAATACCTCAAGTGTGCTCACATTGGCTCATATTTAGATTTTCGGCTTGCCCACTATGCCAATACAGGCGCAAACTGGAGAACCTACATTGACTAGTCCCCCATTGGCATCTTACGAACGGTTACTGTTGTCTGTATTCAGTTGACTGTGTCGACAAGTTTTGAGGAAAACTTGGATAAAGTACGACGGATGCACCCCCAGAGACGAGGTCCACTCGCATATAGAACAAGTACTCCTTGAGGGGTAGGCAGTGAACGCGATGGTTAGATGGCATCCTCGAGGCGCTGCAGATAAAGTTATGTGATGTCAAAAAGATAGTGAGAGACCGGAAAGCGTGGCGTGACATGGTCCATAGGGTCACGAAGAGTCGGACACGACTGAACGACTGAACTGAACTGAACTCCTTGAGACACCAATTAAAATAGGTACATTAAAGAAGTGTACTTACCGTTTTTAAAATATTGCGTTGCGGTTAGAATATTTCCGCTGGTGTTATATTCGGAGCGAATTGCATAGCTAGATGAGAAAGCGGAATGCATGTTAAATAACGGCTTGTTATAAATTTCGCGTGACAAAGCGGGAAGTAATAAAGAATGGTGTTTGAAAGCCCAACTTCAAAACTGAACATAAATTTGAAGAAAACGTCGGGCTAGGAATTTTGCTATTGGCTACTAACCACGGTATATAATAATTATTTAAATGCCTCGCACTAAATTTAGCTAAACCTTAGATTAACTAGCTGCTGAAAAGTGAAAATGTCAACGGATAAGAAATACTGGTGGCTTCGCTAAACGTGCGAAAAAATGTGAACATAGCCCCTTAGAAAAGGAAAATGTTTGTATAGAGTTGTTTAATGTCTCAAAGAAAGTAGGACTATGAGAGACGCCGCCATGGAGGACTCCGGAAATGTTGACCACAATGAGGTTCTTTAACATGCGCTGATATCACACAGCACACGAGCGCGATGTCTTACCCCTCCATCAAAAAGTGGCTACCACGGCCGGGATTCGATCCCTCATCCTTGGATGATGAAGGCGAGGGCTCTAACCACAGCACTAACATAGCTTTCTTTTTTTACTGCCAGTACTTGACAAATACAACAGAACACACAGGGAATATTCGCATGCCACCTACCGACAACTTGACGGAGGCTTTGTCACATTAAAATCCCTAAGCGTTCTGAACGCTACCAACCTTGGAACCCATTTTGTTATTGCATGACTGACTTTTCTGTTTCTCCGAAAATCTCTGTACACTCTCCTGAAAATACGTGCCCGCAGGTCGTGCATAGGGATCGTGATAATGACCTGCCATTCTCGACCGCCATATACAATGAAGACACATCAACATGATGTGTTCAAAAAGCGATCCATCCTCGTTCTCTGTGGGCAGATAACGTATGCCATTTGAGCCAATAGGTAAATCTTTTTTACACTTTTTAACCTTCTTTATTACATCACCTACGGGCCTTCCACTGTGTAAAATAAAAACCTATACAAAGGAAATGAAAAAACCACATCACACAAATCGTTATAAAGCTTTTTGTTTCTTCACTTCATGCATGTATTTCCTAGAGAACCGTACAAATAAAAAAAACTGAACACTGTCAGCAACTTGTTTCCAAAAAACGCACAGCCTTACGGATATGCTTTCGGTTCCCACAATAAAATCAGTAAAAATGCCACACAACAATAACTGGCTCATGGCGCCAAGAAATGTTCGCTGACCTCGCGAAAAAAGGAGAACATGCTAATTAGTTTACAAAGAAACATTGCCTTAAACCAAGGCCACCCTCCCGGACTGACCTGAAAAATTTCGTGCGGCCACATAACTCCTAATTTGATAACGACACAGACCCAGCGAAGATCCGGTCAAGCTTTTGCACATTCACTATGGAACAATGCACCACTTGAATCACATACCCTAGCTTGCTTATTATCAACAAGCTTCGAACTTGCTCTGGCAAATACAGACAAGTATGCAGCTTTCCATCTTTCGGCCTTATTCCAGGTTTCTTGTGCCTGCCCTTTCCTAAATGGGTCACTATAGCGATGGAAATTTAAAGCACTCCTAGATATTTTCCCGGGATTGTTACTCAGAAAAAGTTTGCGAACTATTCAGGAGCAGAAGGTCGCTCTCCGCACCAGCACTTTGTACAGTTCACTTTGCTGCTGGTGGTTTCGCTGAACTGTCTGACTCTAAGCACAGCTTCGACTATACTTTCGCGATTTCTTGTCAATAAGTCCAAGTTGTCTGCGTATGCAAGCCAATTTAACTCTTTTATTTCTAACTTAAAACACTTAACAGACTCGTGTTTTATTATGCTTAAGCGTAGTGCTTCTATTTACATGCAAAAAGACAATTGCTTGAGGGGCAGCCCTGGCCAGCTGTACATTGCACACTAATGTGGGCCCACAAACCTCTCTTTACTATTAACAGTTCTGGAGCGCCAAGGCTACTCCCTATTGTAAAACAGTCTACATTCACGTGTTCCAGATTGCAAAACAAGATTTTATGCGGTGCGGTACACAGCAGTGTGCTTTTTCCAGGTCAATCTGCAGAATGGCTACTTCCTCATTTGTTAGGTCGCAACACTCAAGCACCATCCTTGCTATATGCATGTTGGAAGCAGTAGTGATATATTCATGAGGGTAAGCCTAACGTATTCTGATATCCTAAATTATTATAAAGCGAGGAGAATAAAATACTTTCCTCCCCACAACATCTTAAATCTACAGGAAGTAGTCTACTTGCGGAAACTGCAAAGTGGCACCTTCCCTAACTTACACATCCTAAGCAAAATGTTCCCGAACCAATACAGGAACGTTTGTCCGTGGTGCGGTGCTATGCTAACCCTATATCACATCATTTGGGGATGCGATGGAAGCAAAGCTTTCCACAAAGTAGAAAATCAGAGTGCGGAACAGTGGGAGAGTATGCTCTCCTGGGGCAACCCAATCCTCGAAAGAAGTTCGGTCATCCATGCCAGCGAGCAGCAAAACTCGCTGGTACCCTGAAATAGAGGCATCAACCCTGTGCGACAGAGCCACGTCATCGACGCAAAGAAGATGGAGAAACTCGGTCGGCAATGTCTGTAAAGTAGAGCAATAAAGTCTATCTTATCCTATCTTATGCGTCCTCTGATCTCAAACGTTTGCCGTGGCCCAACATTTTGCTGTATTGCTGATTGAAGACTTCGCGCTAATGCCTACATAAAACATCTTAGTCAATATAGGTGAAATTGGCCGCTGTGCTGTACATGTCGCAGCTTTTCTGCTTCCTTTGTTTTAGGAATAACTATCGTGTGTGATAAGGCAGAAGATGGCGGCAACAGCTGTAATTCATAGGCATCATTAAAGACGACTGTTAAGTGTGGGATGATTACTCCTTTGAATTATTTAAAAAACAGCGCTTAAGCAGTTGGGTCCCGGGGATTTATTGAACATTATAGATCAACGACAATATAGAGTTCGTGTTCAGCTATTGGCAAATCTGAACGTAGCTTCACCTCTTCCTCCAAACTTGGTAAATCGGCCAGAAACCGCTTCTTAAACTTAATTACGTTCACGTAGTGTACTGTAAGTATGTAAGTAAGTAAGTTAGTAAGTAAGTAAGTAAGTAAGTAAGTAAGTAAGTAAGTAAGTAAGTAAGTAAGTAAGTAAGTAAGTAAGTAAGTAAGTAAGTAAGTAAAGTAAGTAGGTAAGTAAGTAAGTAAGTAAGTAAGTGAGTGAGTGAGTGAGTGAGTGAGTGAGTGAGTGAGTGAGTGAGTGAGTGAGTGAGTGAGTGAGTGAGTGAGTGAGTGAGTAAGTGCTTTATTTTCCGTTTACAAAATACAGTTGTGAACGGACAGGTTCGTGGAAAAAAGCTGCGGAAACAGCTTGACAGGTCCTAAAACCCGTTTGTTGGCAGCAGCAGCCGTGCGGAATGGCAATGCTTTCAATACAATAAAGCACAAGCATGAAGAAAGAAACGAAAATAACAAACAAAAAAGGTGAATCTGCGAAGCTACATAGGTTAGTATAAAAAAAAATACACCAGCATAAAAATAATCTCACTCAGTCACAAAAGAAGTACAATTGGCAAGGAACATATTGCCACCTGGTGGTGTCCCCATGTTCTTGCATGCGCCTGGAAGAAGAGGACACTGAAGTTGACTCTCGCGTGCTGTGTGCCGAACTTTGCCTGCTGGTACAGCTTCGCCCCGGCGTTTTAGTCAAGTCTAGCCCTGTTGTCCGTGACATATTTTGGTGTCGGCGCAGGGTATCGATCCCAGTATATGTCCCGCACTCCTCCGCATACCCAGGATTCAGGTCCTGTGCCAATCGACACTCCTGTTCACCGCGCTAGCCGGAGGAACCTAGGCCTACCACCTGAGCACGGGCCGTTGGAATTCACCACCGCAGCCGCCCCTCGACCTGTCATGCAAACTCCAACGTACTACACTCTACAGAGCCCACGACTGCCTAAGACTTTCCACGGCTGTCAGACGGAAGACGTCGAAGACTGGCTCACCCAGTTTGAACGGGTCGCCGCATTTAATCAGTGGGACGACGCCGCAAAGCTCAGGAACGCCTTCTTTAGCCTGGAAGATGGCGCTCGTACTTGGTACGAGAATCGTGAAGGCGTGCTAACATCGTGGCGCGAGTTCTGCCGCTGCATCCTGGACACCTACACCAGCCCGGATCGCCGAGAACGAGCGGAAAGGGCCTTACGCTCTCGAATACAGATGCCGAACGAGACCATAACCATGTACGTGGAGGACATGACTAGGTTGTTTAGACGATCTGACCCGGCCATGCCCGAAGAGAAAAAGGTGCGCCATCTCATGCACGGCGTTAAGGAACAACTGTTCGCTGGGCTCGTGCGCAACCCGCCGAGCACAGTTGCCGAGTTTGTTTCGGAAGCAATCACGATGGAAAGGATGCTCCAGCAGCGGTCTGCGACCTACGACAGGCCGGTACTCGCCGCTTCGCTCACTGAGCCGCATTCGGCCTTCGGGGCTAGTCCGGATCTTCTTCGCGACATCATCCGCTCCATTTTGCGTGAAGAGCTCCAGAAGCTTTTCGGTGCTCCCCAGCCGACGGTCAGCTCTGTCGCTAGTATTGTCCGAGAAGAACTCCAGCAAGCACTTCGGCCTTCGGTACCAGCTGCTAACCCGCCATCCTTTTCCACCGAGTCCTGTCGGCCAACGTATGCGGACATCTTGCGACGTCCCCCGACTGATTCCACGCAATTACTGCCACCCGACCAAGGCTCACTTTATTCAGCCCACCCCGAGCCGTACATCGACAACCGCCGACCACCCCAGCGAAAGGCAGACGTGTGGCGTGCCCCAAATCGGCAGCGCCTGTGCTTCCACTGCGGGGAAGCTGGTCACCTGTATCGACAGTGCCCATATCGACAACTGGGACTGAAGGGTTTCCCCATCGACATGCGTAACCCTCCTTTAGGCCAACGACCCCGGGATATTGAAGACTACGTAGCCCAGCAGCGCATGGCGCCAACTTTTAGACGACAGTCACGATCTCCGTCTCCACGCCGACTATCCTCGCAGCCCAGCTCATCCGGGATGGCGCAGCGACGGTCGCCTAGTCCGAGCCGGGAAAACTAAAGACAGCGACCTCAGGGGGCGAGGCCGCTTCAAATCGACGCGACGAAGACCCCCCGACAACGCGACCTGTGAGTGACCGCGACTTGACGGCCCCGACGACAGTTCGTACACGTGAAGACAGACTCTCGCTGGATATACCCGTGCTGCTCGACGGCTATAAGGTTAGCGCATTGGTAGACACTGGTGCTGATTTTTCGATTTTAAGCGGGAAGCTAGCGGCGCTTCTAAAGAAAGTGATGACGCCATGGTCTGGCACGCAGATTCGAACCGCTGGCGGACATGTCGTAACTCCGAGCGGTCAGTGCACGGCGAGAGTCCAAATTCGCAACTCCACGTTTGTTGTCAGCTGCCTTGTGATACCTGACTGCTCCCGCGACTGTATCCTTGGTGTCGATTTTCTCCGGGAGTATGGGGCCATTATCGATCTCCGGAAGCGCACCGTGACCTTTTCGACCGAGAAAGCTGATGATACTGACACCGCAGACCGCCAAAGCCGTGCCCCTCTTCGAATTTCTGCCGAGAGCGTTTCTATTCCGCCACGTTCTAGTGTTTTTGTGACTGTTAACTGCGATGAACTACGTGACGGAACGGCGGTCGCTGAGGGCAACCAGTCCCTTTTGCTCACCCACGGCGTCACCTCGGCGCGGAGTCTCATCCATCTGCGTAACGGCCGATCTAAACTCCTGGTGACTAACTTTACGAACGAGCCCCGCCATCTTTTCCGCGCTACTGCAATCGCATTCGCCGACGCCTTAGCGGACGTTTCTGAATGTTTTACATTTGGAGAAGTTGAAAATGTGCTCCCATCCCTTGATCGTCTGGATATTAGTACAGATCTCTCGGAAACACAGCAGCACGATCTGCGTTCTCTCCTTCTAAAATACAGTGCTTGTTTCGCGACGTCATCGAAAATTCGGCAAACGCCTCTTGTGAAGCACCGCATAATTACTCCCGACGATGCCCGCCCTATACGCCAGCAGCCGTACCGCATCTCAACGACGGAACGTGAAGCGATTCAGACACAGGTTCAGGAGATGCTTCGTGATGGTGTCATCCAACCCTCCAACAGTCCGTGGTCGTCTCCTGTCGTGCTGGTGAAAAAAAAGGATGGTACCCTTCGCTTCTGTGTTGATTATCGAAAATTGAACGACATCACTAAAAAAGACGTCTACCCGCTGCCTCGTATCGACGATTCGCTCGACAAGCTTCGCCGTGCCCAGTACTTTTCCTCCATTGACTTGAAGAGCGGGTACTGGCAGATTGAGGTCGATGAGCGGGACCGCGAAAAAACAGCTTTTGTCACCCCAGATAGACTGTATGAGTTTAAAGTGCTGCCATTCGGCCTATGTTCAGCGCCGGCTACTTTTCAGCGCATGATGGACACCGTTCTCGCCGGCCTCAAATGGCAAATCTGTTTAGTTTATCTCGACGACGTTGTCGTGTTCTCTGAAACCTTTGGAGAACACCTCGAACGCCTTCGCGCAGTATTAGATGCCCTCCGGTCAGCTGACTTGACGCTCAAGCCCGAGATGTGCCACTTTGGCTACAAAGAGTTGAAGTTTCTCGGTCATCTTGTGAGTGCCGCAGGCGTTAGGCCAGACCCCGACAAAACTGCCGCTGTCGCCAAATTTCCCGTTCCTGCCACGAAGAGGAGTTTAAAACGTTTCCTGGGTTTGTGTGCGTACTACCGCCGCTTCATCGCCGACTTTTCCAAGATAGCCGCACCCCTGAACCGCCTCACGCGGGATGATACACAGTTCGTGTGGGCTGCCGAGCAACAGGAGGCTTTTGCGGAGCTGCGCAGACGACTGCAAACTACCCCTGTTCTTGCGCACTTTGATGAAGACGCTGCCACCGAAGTCCACACCGACGCCAGCAACATCGGCCTTGGCGCTGTACTCGTACAACACCAAGCTGGCGTGGAAAGGGTCATTGCGTATGCCAGCCGCACGCTCTCCCGTGCTGAAACAAATTATTCCACTACGGAAAAGGAATGCCTCGCGGTTGTGTGGGCAACTATGAAATTTAGGCCTTACCTCTATGGCCGTGCGTTTAAAGTCGTTACTGACCACCATTCTTTGTGTTGGCTGGCCAATCTCCGTGACCCATCGGGGCGCCTAGCACGATGGAGCCTTCGCCTCCAAGAATTTGATTACTCCATCGTGTACAAATCTGGTCAGAAGCACGAAGATGCTGACGCGCTCTCCCGGGCACCCATCGGATTTGTCGATAACGTCACGGATGACAGAGGGTTTCTTGGACTAGTGAATGCCTCAGACATAATGACCCGACAGCGAGCTGACCCAGAACTTCGACCTGTCATTGACCACCTGGAGGGTCGCGCTGCTGACGTCCCCCGTCAGCTTGGAAGGCACCTGTCTGCATTCTGTCTTCGGAATGGCCTTTTATTCAAGAAAAACTCCAGCACTGTTGATCGAGCGCACCTCCTTGTCGTGCCGGCCGACCTTCGCGACGATATCCTTTTTGCTTGCCACGATGAGCCCACATCCGGCCACTTGGGCTTTGCACGCACACTCGCTCGAGTTCGTCAAGCCTATTATTGGCCTAAACTTTCTGACGCTGTCCATCGCTACGTCAGAGGCTGCCGCGATTGTCAGCGTCGAAAGGTGCCTCCTCTCAAGCCCGCGGGCTTGCTCCAACCTATTATTCCACCTCGGTCGCCGTTTGACCAAGTCGGCATCGACCTACTGGGCCCATTTCCGCTGTCATCGATGAGTAACAAATGGATTATAGTCGCGACTGACTATCTCACACGTTATGCGGAAACCAAGGCAGTGCAGCGGGGCACATCAATTGAGATCGCCCAATTCTTTATGCAGCAAATCGTGTTACGTCATGGTGCACCGTCCCTAGTCGTAACCGATCGAGGCACCGCGTTTACGGCACAGCTCATGCATGACGTGCTCGAGCTTAGTCATACCAGCCACCGAAAAACTACTGCATATCACCCGCAGACGAATGGCCTCACGGAGAGACTCAACAAAACCATCGCCGACATGATTGCAATGTACATAGACTCGCAGCACAAAAACTGGGATGAAATTCTCCCCTACATCACATATGCCTACAACATGGCCACCCAAGAGACGACGCGTTTTACACCATTTCGCCTAGTCTACGGACGTGACGTTCAGACGATGTTGGATGCCATGCTTCCGAGCTGCACAGATGATCATCCACTCACGCCAGACGCCGAGCAGTTTGCTCAGCGCGCTGAGGAAGCACGTCAACTTGCCCGCATTCACATTCAACAACAGCAGGGCACGGATGCACGCCGCTACAACCTCCGTCACCGACACGTCGCATACCATCCTGGAGAGAAAGTTTGGGTGTGGACCCCGGTGCGTCGGCCCGGCTTGTGTGATAAACTGATTTCTCGTTACTTCGGACCTTACGAAGTTCTGCGCCGAGTCACGGAAGTGACTTACGAAGTTCGTCCAGTGGG
Source organism: Amblyomma maculatum (assembly GCF_055883805.1). Classification (NCBI taxonomy): domain Eukaryota; kingdom Metazoa; phylum Arthropoda; class Arachnida; order Ixodida; family Ixodidae; genus Amblyomma; species Amblyomma maculatum. The sequence goes on from NC_139345.1 coordinate 134,696,799, forward strand.
TACTGTGCAGCCCTCGCGTCGGCAACCACGCTCCGAGGTCGTGCACGTTGTCCGCATGAAGCCCTGTTTCACGCGGTAGTGCGCTATGCGCTTGTTTCGTTGTCGCGTAGGGCACCTTACCCCGCCTCCGTTATCTATGCTGTCAATGTGCTGGTCTTTCGTTTCGCTTACATTGGCCATCGCTCGCGCTCCGTCCCTTATTTCGTTTTTTTAAGAGGGGGAGTAATGCCACCTGGTGGTGTCCCCATGTTCTTGCATGCGCCTGGAAGAAGAGGACACTGAAGTTGACTCTCGCGTGCTGTGTGCCGAACTTCGCCTGCTGGTACAGCTTCGTCCCGGCGTTTTAGTCAAGTCTAGCCCTGTTGTCCGTGACAATATATAGTGCTGATTTACAATGACTAACCAAATGGTTGACAATATAAATACACACTCAATAGTAGTTGCAAAAATAATTGTGTAGAGTAGATAATGAAACATGTAAAACACCAATATTTTCCGAGATCAGTGCATTGAGTAAGGCAGGTAGGGTGTGATCAATCATTTGCTTACCGTAATTAGTTCGCGTGCGTCTTACATACCAGTATTCCGTACTGCGAGTAAGCCACCGTAGTATTGAAAGGAGGCTTTCTGAATGGGTTCATTATCTACAGAAAGAACTCCGTCCCATTCAATCATGGCCGCCGAGCGTGTGCTTTTTCAAGTGCAAGCGCGCGTGTCGACGCTGTTTCGTCTTTTGATATGTTTTCCAGCCTAGCTTGCACCGGTACTCCGTGATATCATTCTTGATCAAGCAATTCTATTTTTTTGTTTACACTTCCTAATTTCTTCAAAGAATATGCCTGTTGTTTTGCCTTCCCGAAAAATTTTCGACCCCAACAAAGAAACACCTAAATGGTCCGTCATCTCGCCACTACTTTTCAACGTGGCTATGATCGGACTCGCGAGACAACTCGAGAAGATTGAAGGCATACAGCACGCCATGTACGCTGACGACTTCACTGGGTTACCTCCAGGTCGCTCGACCAAAAAGAAGAACGACTGCAAGCAGCGGCTACCTGCGTGGAAGAATGTATCCATGCACGAGGCCTCGCCTGCTCCACAGAAACATCGGAACTCCTGCGAGTTCAGAAAGGGAAACACAAGGAAGGGACCCTCAATGTCTCCCTCGAAGGACAGCTACGTTCCGAACGAGACAAGATAGGAGTCTTGGGAATGTGGCTCCAGAGCAACTAGCGATGCTGCCATACGCTCGGCCTTCTCAAGCAGTCGACCACTCAGGTCGCCAAGATAATCATGCGCGTGTCGCAGAAGCGGAGCGGCATGCGAGAGGAGGATACCCTGTGCCTGGTTCAGAGCCTGGTGCTCACTCGCGTGGGCTATGCCCTGCCGTATTTCAACCTCAACAATGGAGAAGTGGAAAGTGCAGATATCCCCTACTCAAAAATCTTGTATAAAATGCATACAGGAAATCGTATACGGGTTTACTGTACAGGATTTGAGACACAGGATTGAAGGCTATTTCAGGAAATTCCTGTACTGCCCTGGAAAGTGTGGAATGAAACCGCGCGGAGCTCTGATACAGGAATGACCTGTATGGTTGACGGCCCTCGTTTTCGGAAAGAAACGCGTCGTCAGGCTGGAAAAAACATGCAACAATATAAAAAATAACACGACTACATTTAAAAAAAATAAAGTATAAAAGCAGAAAAACATCTTCCGCCAAGTTGGGAATTGAACTTCGGTCTTCGTGGTCTTGAGACGCACACCTTAGCCAGTAATTTTTTTTTCTGACATGGTATTTGTTATGCAAAAAGGGTTATGTACACAGACTATTTACAATTCATTCAGCCATTGCTGAGATGCACAACAGAAGACAACTTATTAAAAGGCAGGCAAAAATAAGGATCGTGTCACCAGCTGAAAACAATCCGGTTGAAAGTCATTTTCATCATAAGTGTCCTTCAGTTGCAGCATCATTCTGCTAAAATGGAGTCTAGGTGGAACAACAGGTGCGGCGTTGCGATCCGACATGCGTGTCTTCCACAAGCTATGAAGTCCAATAAGGAAAAACATGTCATATGGTTCGTAATCAGATTGTGTAGCAGCAAGATACCGCACACTGTACGAATTTAGAACAAAGTCTTTCTTTAGAGTTCTTTGCAGCACATCCCAAAAAAGAATTGCGTCTTTGCAATTAATGAAACAGTGCTCAATAGTTTCGGGCACATCACACAGACGGCAGTTTACAGAAGATACAAAAATATTTTTTCTATGGAGCCATGTGCTAACAGGTAGAGTTTCGGTGTGTAGTTTAAGGAAAAATGTTTTCGTGCAAGGAGAAATCTGCATTTTGCGCACCCTTTTTAACACATCATGACCCTTAAAGTCAAAGTATAAAGAACGATACAGTGGTGGTGGAAAAAGCATTGCTACCAAATCCTTGTATAGTATCTTGCGCGAAACAGAATATAAGTACTCATTCGAGAATCGTACTGTCAAAAACCTCACCGAAGCATAAACTTCCTGCATAAATCCTAGTAACTGCGGGCGATCAATAAAATCTGAAGAAACCACTAAGTCGGGAAGCAGATTCATGAAATTAACTTGTAGGAATGCTCTAATAATCGGATGTGAACAATCACGGAAAAAGAAGAAGCGGGCAACTAACTGCTTACATACAGATGCACTAAGCCGAGCCCCCCTGCACAAACAGGTCTGAATAGGTTATCACGCCGAATCGGTTCAAAATTGGATGACCAAATAAACGTCGCAAATATTCGGTGAAAGCGCTGGATGTAATGTCTAGCACAGTGGAGGACCTGAAGCACATAATAAAGTTTTGTCGCCAAAAACATGTTGCAGGCCTGAGCCCGACCGAATATTGAAAGCCGATAGGGGACAAATGTATTAGCATAACGCTGGACTACTGGAACGTGTGAAATGTGGATTTAATAGCTCGTTTGAATGTACAGCGTTGCCAGTAATTCGGGCACATCAGGGTCGAATTGCCAGCCGCAGGGCACAGCTTCAGCACGAGAGATGGGCGCCGGAAACAAGCGATGGTGATGGCGATGCCGCAGCGTTTTTCGTTCTTTGTCTTCTTTACATTTCTCCCACGTGAAGAAGTCGCCATCCTGGCGACTCAGGGAGAAGAGACGACCAAAGGGTTGTAATATGGCTTGAGGCGGCTAACGTGGACAATCTCGCGGCCGCGACGGCGGTGGTCGGAAGAAGGGGTGACTGGCTCGATGACGTAGTTCACAGGGGATGTGCGTTCCAAGACGCGATAAGGTCCGTGGTATTTGGTGTCTAGTTTGTTGGTGGCAGGAACGCATAGCCAAACTAAGCTGTCGGCCTGGAACGTGGGAGCAGGGGTATCGGTATCATGCTGATCTTTGCGATAGCCTTGAGTGTTGGAGGTAAACGCGCGAGCTAGCTGACGGCATTCCTCGGCCTTCTGTACAATGTCTGACAAAGCACTGTACTCAGAGGCATCTGGATGGTATGGCAAAATTGTGTCCAGAGTACAAGATGGTTCACGGCCGTATAAGAGAGAGAAGGGCGAAAAACCAGTTGTTGCTTGGGTGGCAGTGTTGTACGCGAACGTTACGAATGGCAGTACTTGGTCCCAGTTGGAGCTTCCAGATTCAGATGTAACATACATTGCGAGCATGTCCCTAAGCGTACGGTTGAAGCGCTCCGTGAGGCCGTTTGTTTGGGGGTGGTAGGCAGTTGTAGCCCGATGTATCGATTTACAAGACGACAGGAGCTCTTGGACTACTTCGGAAAGAAAGACACGACCTCTATCACTCAGTAGCTCGCGGGGGGCGCCATGTCGAAGAATGAAGTGGTGTAGAAGAAAATGGGCTACGTCTCGGGCTGTCGCCGCGGGAAGTGCAGCAGTCTCGGCGTAACGGGTCAGGTGGTCGACGGCGACGATGACCCATCGATTACCAGCGGCACTGCATGGTAGCGGACCATAAAGGTCGATTCCCACGCGATCAAACGGGCGAGCTGGACACCGTAAAGGCTGAAGAGGGCCAGCAGGGTGGCGAGAAATCTTGCGCTGTTGACAGGCGGCACAAGAGCGAATGTAGCGACGTACTAAATTGTACATTCTCCGCCAGTAGTACCTCTGACGAATTCGATCATAGGTTTTGAGGACGCCGGCATGAGCGCTTTGCGGGTCAGTGTGATGGTGGGCACAAACCTCGGAGCGGAGGTGGCGCGGAATGACAAGAAGCCACGTTCTGCCGTCTGAGTTGCAGTTCCATCGGTAGAGAAGGCCGTCCCGAATGGCGAAATGAGAGGCCTGTCGGCGGAGTGCCCGAGGATACGTAGCCGCGGAAGTAGTGCCAAGGATATCTAGCAGGTTAGAAACCCAAGGATCTTGTCGTTGCTCGAAAGGCATATCCTCAATGGTGAGTGCTGACAAGGATGCTTGAGGAGGGGACGATGAGTTAGGCGAGCGCACCGGTGACCGAGAAAGAGCGTCGGCGTCAGAGTGCTTGCGGCCAGAGCGGTACACTACACGGATGTCGTATTCCTGAAGCCTGAGAGCCCAGTGCCCGAGACGGCCAGACGGATCCTTGAGAGACTCGAGCCAGCAGAGGGCGTGATGATCTGTAACTACATCGAAGGAGTGGCCGTATAAGTAAGGGCGGAACTTCGTTACAGCCCACACGATTGCTAAGCACTCCTTTTCGGTAACGGAGTAGTTGGACTCGGCTTTGGTGAGAGCACGGCTTGCGTAGGCGACAACGTATTCGGAGAAGCCAGGCTTGCGCTGGGCGAGGACGGCGCCGAGGCCGACACCACTGGCATCGGTGTGAAGTTCTGTAGGTGCAGTAGGGTCGAAATGGCGAAGGATTGGCGGTGACGTCAGAACATTGCACAGTGTCGCGAATGCATCATCGCAGGCTGGCGACCAAGAGGAGAGGTTAGGGGTGCCTTTCAAGAGCTGTGTAAGGGGGGCTATGATGGTTGCGAAATTCCGAACAAAACGACGAAAGTACGAGCAGAGGCCCACGATGCTTCGCAGTTGTTTCAAAGTGGTCGGTTTCGGAAAGTTAGCGACGGCGCGCAGCTTCTCAGGACCAGGCAGAACTCCGTCTTTACACACAACATGTCCGAGTATTGTGAGCTGGCGGGCCCCAAAGCGGCACTTTTAGAGGTTCAGTTGAAGACCGGCGCGGGTTAGGCAGGTGAAGACTTGGCGAAGTCGAGTCAGGTGGGTCGGGAAGTCGGTTGAAAAGACGACGATATCATCAAGGCAGCATAAACAAATGTTCTATTTCAGGCCGCGCAGTACAGTGTCCATCATTCTTTCAAATGTAGCTGGGGCGTTGCAGAGTCCGAATCGCATAACATTAAATTCGTATAGTCCGTCTGGAGTAATAAAGGCGGTCTTAGGACGATCCGCCTCTGCCATGGGCACCTGCCAATACCCGGAGCGTAAATCGAGTGAGGAAAAGAATTCTGCGCCTTGCAAGCAGTCTAGGGCATCGTCGATTCGTGGGAGGGGGTACACATCACGACGAGTGATTTTGTTGAGACGGCGATAATCAACACAAAATCGTATGGAGCCATCCTTCTTTTTAACTAGGACCACAGGAGACGACCATAGGCTACAGGATTCTCTAATTACTCCGCGTTGGAGCATGTCATCGACTTGTTGGGCAATAACACGGCGCTCAGTCGGGGACACACGATACGGCCGCTGATGGAGAGGTGGATGAGCGCCAGTGTTGATGAGGTGGGAAATGGCCGTCTTGCGGCCCAAGGAAGTTTCCGGGATGTCGAAGGAGGAGCGGAATTGGTGTAGAAGGTCAAGAAGTTGCTCGCGGTGGCGCGGCTCTAGAGCGCTGTCCACAGAATGGTCAAAAAGGTCCCGCTGTAGCGGATCGGAAGCCACACGAGTTAGGGTCAAGGCGTCAACTTGGCAAACAGGGAATGACTCATCATCAAAGGCGAACAGAAGGTCCACGGGCTCGATGCGGCCAAGGCACTCCCCTTCGATCAACATAGCGGGTGACGCAAGAGGATTGGCTACCAGAAGTGTGCTAGCGCCGTTGTTCATGTCAAGGACGGCAAACGGCAGCGGTAAGTGGCGGCGGCGGCAGACAACGTTAGAGGGCACAAAGAAAACTGTCGCGGCGGTGGTAAAAGAGGCAGTGAGGGGAACCAGAACGGGTGGGATGATTGTGTCGTGAGCTACGAGGAGTTTGGACGCAAAACGAGGACACGGTTCGTGGAGCAGGGCATCCGACGGTGCATCACTCGATTCAATGAGCTCTACTTGAGGACTGGCGCAGTCAATGATAGCATGATGCTGGGACAGGAAATCCCAGCCGAGAATGACGTCATGAGAACATGTGAGGAGAACGACGAATTCGATGATGTACAAGGCTGCAGCAATGACGACGCGAGCAGTGCAGATAGCTGTCGGCTGTATACTGTGAGCGGATGCGGTACGAAGCGATAGTCCCTCGAGAGGCGTAGTCACCTTTCGGATGGAGCGGCAGAGTTTTTGGCTGATAACTGATACAGCGGCACCGGTGTCGACGAGCGCAAGAGTATGAACACCTTCAACGATGACAGGAATAACATTCGCGGGATTAAGACGAGGACTTTGAATTTCTGTCGAATACACAGTTCGTGCCTCGCGAACTGCGGCGTTTAGTTTTCCGGCTGGGTAAGGGGTCGTCGGCGCATTGGCGAAATGGAGCGGCGACGTGGTGATGGCGAACGACGAGGGAGGAAGTCCGGAGGATCAGGGGGTGCTGTTGGAGGACCCGATGGGACTGGGAACTGGGGGGCCAAATAAGGTGGCGCAGGCCGTGAAGCAAAGGCCATATTTATTCGGCGCCGGCAGTAGCGTGTAGTGTGTCCAGGGATGCCGCAGTGGTAGCAAATAGGCCTGTTGTCTGCAGTGCGCCATGGAGATGGTGTCTGACGCAAGGGGGGAGCAAAAGCTGTTGGTGCGGACCGCATGGGGGGCGAAGCATAGGCATATGCTGGCTCAGGCGGTGGACTTGAAGTGACTTCGGCATACGTGCGACGCAATGCTTGAGGAGGAGCCGGCGCGAATGCTGGAGCGTAACTCAGTGGCGCAACGCCGGATGATGAAACTGTGGGCGTGAGTAACGGCATTGAGGGTGCGACCGGAGCTGATTGAGGAACAGGATTAGGGAGGACTTCAGATGCATGCTGCTGGATTGCATGGCGAAGCTCCGGAACAAGGCCAGTTGTTGACTCCTTAACATATGGCTGTAGGGACAGTTGTCGCGCGACCTCCTGACGTACAAAAGCCTTGATGTCTTCAGAGAGGCTAGACGACTCCCTCTCCGCGGCTAATCCAGCGAGTGATGCATGAGGCTGGCGAATCAAAGCACGCTCCTTGCGGAGTTCGTCGTAGCTTTGACAGAGGTCGTAGATATCCTTGACCGTATTGGGGCCTTTGGCGATCAGCATGTTGAAAGCGTCGGCATCAATTCCTGTGAGGACATGACGTATCTTAACGGCCTCGGTCATGGTCGGGTCAACGCGACGACACAAATCAACAATGTCCTCAATATAACTGGTGAACGTTTCACCGGGCAGCTGTAGCCGCGATCGAAGACGCTGTTCCGTGCGGAGTTTTCGGACGGCGGGGCGGCCAAAGACATCAGAAAATTTCGTCTTGAAATTCGCCCAGGTAGTAAAGTCTGACTCGTGGCTTCTAAACCACAGATTAGCGACGTCGCACAAGTAAAAGATAACATTGTTGAGCTTACGGTTGTCCCAGTTATTGTGACGGCTGACCCGTTCGTAAGTGGTCAGCCAATCGTCGACGTCGTCGTCGCTGCTTCCACTGAAGGTAGCGGGGTCCCGTTGACGAATCGCACCTGTGCAGGTGACGGGCAGAGGCAGGTGCAATGAAGTCGGCTCCGTCATTGGGGTAGTGAACGTTCTGCGGCGAAGTTCCAGGGCGAGATGGGTACAGGGAACCTCAGTTTGACCTCCACCAAGTGAAATGTGGATTTAATAGCTCGTTTGAATGTCTAGCGTTGCCAGTAATTCGGGCACAGCAGGGTCGAATTGCCAGCCGCAGGGCACAGCTTCAGCACGAGAGATGGGCGCCGGAGACAAGCGATGGTGATGGCGATGCCGCAGCGTTTTTCGTTCTTTGTCTTCTTTACACGTGCTCTTTCCAGTAATTTGAGCTTGACTTAAATACATGCAGTGGAACGCCTAGATATTTAGGTGGCACACATGACCATTCAATTCCTGCATATAGGGGTGGTGTTGAGCCCCACGAACCAAACCAAAGCCCGAAACTCTTGGAGTGATTCATCTAAGCACCAGAAACAATGCCAAATTCTTCTATGTTGGATATAACTTTTTCTATGCTTGGTTTGTCAGTGCAGAAAAACGCAAGATCATCCGCATATGCAAGCACTTTAACCTCATTTCCAAGGAGAGGGAAGCCATGGATACTGTTATGTGAAATACTCTGACAAAGTGCTTCCAAGTAAAGAGCAAAAAGCAGTGGAGACATCGGACAGCCTTGCTTCACAGAAGAGTTGATTGGTATGGGGTTTGATAGGTGGCCATTTACAACTACGCGAGTCGAACAATTTCTATAGCAAAGTTGCACCCCCTTCAGTACTACAGAACCAACGTTCGCTCGTTCCAGAAGAGAAAACAGGAAAGAATGACGAACTCGATCAAATGCTTTTGCGAGGTCGACCTGAAGTAAAGCAACCTGATCGTGAGAGCAGGAGCACGATTCGAGGACTGTGCGCGCAATATGTACATTACTTTGTATGGCTCGGCCCCTCAAGCCGCACGTCTGGTGAGGGCCAATGAGAACCGACATTGCGAACTGTAGGCGATTTGATAAAATTTTGGCAAAAATCTTGTAATCCACATTTGCCAGTGTGATTGGCCCTCCACTGTGTGATTGAGCATCCACTGAGCGTAATTTTTCTTCATCAGTACTCTTTGGAAATAGGACTGTGTGACATTTTGTAAAAGTCTCGGGAAGGGCTTCTAGATCAAAACTTATCGCGAAGACATCTAGCAGGATAGGAGCAAGAACAGTTTTAAAAGCTTTGTAAAATTCAGAGGAAATGCCATCAGGACCAGGCGTTTTTGAGAGAGGTAATTGATCAATTGCCACTTCTGCTTCTTGCTGCGTGAAAGATCTACTAATTACAGAACAATCATCTTCTGGTCAAGGGGTCACCAGGGATGTTAAACGCGAGATATTAGAATTTCTTACAGGAGGAGTGGCACTAAACAACATCGAGTAATAATCCACGAATGCGGCCGTAACCTCATTCGTACTCGTAACCAAGGTGCCATTACGCATAATTCCCGGAATCAGCTTTGCAGTCGCATGATGACGTTCATCAAGCAAAGCTTGCCGCGTCGGCCGTTCGCAGTGCAAAGCACGCTTGACACGAGATCGAATTAGGGCACCCCTGTATCGTTCCGCATCATGCCTTTGTAACTGACTTTTGACACTAGCAATTTCGTTCGTATATGATCCAGGGGATTCACATTCTAGCTCATAGAGGTCACACAAGTTTTTGTTAAGTGTCTCCTCCTGATGTTTCCTGTAGAAAGATTTAATTGAGCCAAGTTCAATTGCTATCGCACGTACTTCCTGCTTGAACATTTCCCAAGCGGCGAACAATGGTAGATTTCTGGAAAAACATGATTGGAGCTGTGAGCGCACACGAATGATAAATTCTTGATCATTTACCAGCGATGAGTTTAACTTCCAAAGTTCCCACTGCGGCCTAAACTTTGAATGGTCATTGCCGCCGAGCCGGGCTACTACCATGCTATGATCAGAAAACGAAACCGGTATAGTTTCGCAAACAAGCCAGCGGGAAACTAATGTACAAGATGCATAGATCCGGTCTAGACGAGCGTGAGAATGCCCCTGAATGTGGGTGAATGATTTAAAAGCACGGCAGGATGCCCTGTATCAACCAGTCCCGCATCTTCTGTAACACGGAACAAAAGTTCCCCACTCCTGTCACTGCGTGCGTCTGGACTAGAACGATCTATGGGGTTGCAAACACAGTTGAAGTCACCCATTAGCACAAGATGTCGGTCACAGTCAAGTAAGCTGGCTATGTGCTCAAAAAAACTTATGCGCTGTGTCACAGTATTAAAAGCATAAACATTAATTATCCGCCATGGTTTCCTAAAGAGTAGAAGATCGCAACATATCAACCGACCCTCGGCATCGATATTATAGGTTAGGCCAGTACAAGGCAGCGTCTTTCGCAGAAACAGAAAACAACCTGCCGACAAGCCCACAGCATGCGCAACAATGACATTAAAATCTGCCAAAAAGGGCTGTAACGCCCTCTCGGTTTCCTCCTCTCTCTCTATCTTCGTTTCTTGGACTGCCACAATATCTAGACGCCTGCAGTGCAAAAGTCGGCGAAGCTGCATCTGTCTCTGGCGAGACCTAAGACCCCGTACATTGAGAGTTGCAAGCACTATCTCTTCAGAGACCACCATGGTGACAGCACATAGTTTTGTCTACAATTCCACTTGCCGCTCGGAAGACGGCGAAGCCGCCTCCGAACCACCGCCAGGCCTCCTCGACCGCGAACGCCGGCACTTCCCTTTGTGCTTCGACGCTCGACCGCGACGACGATGCTTGTTGCCAGCTTGATCGTCCTCCTCACTCGACTCGGAGGCACATGATGCACGGTGTTTCAAGACTGGCTCGTCGGCAGCCGCGAGCCCGTCAGCCACAGGAACTTGGCTCTGGTCTGGACGTTGTTGCACAGCAACGGCCGCAGGGGTCACAATATCCGCGGTGACATTCGCTGGGTGTTCGGGAAAGATTAGTGGATCGTCTGCGGTTGGCTCCTTGTCCGAAGCTTGACACGACATCTCGTCCAAGGCATGAGACGCTGAGTTGTTCTCATTACCCTCGGACGCATGAGCAGTATTTTGTTCCTCAGTATACTGTGTAGTAGCACTTGAGGACTCGGCCACAACGCCGACAGGAAGGTCGCCAGACGCATCAATTATCTCAGACGCGTCCATGATGTGCTCCCGTAATACTTCGTCAGGAGGCCGGACTCGGTGGCGAAGCTTGTCCGCGTATGTAACCACACACTCCTCTGCTGTGTGGCCGAAACGCCAGCAATCTTCGCAACGCGGCGTACGGCAGTGCCGACGAATGTGTCCTACATGGTTGCAGCGGAGACAGAGAGGTGGTCGAGAGGTGGTCGGCCAGGTATCAAAACGAGGCTCTGCACTCCACACACTGTTAGCTGATGTGGAACGTCACCAACGCTAACCCCTTCGGCAAGAGTCAAAGTCACATCTCGGCTGAGCGTCTTCATCTGTTCCATATCGGCATCTTTCCAGTTTTCCCTCGAAATCGAGGTGACTGCCATAAGCTTGTAGAGCTTCACAAATAAAGGAGTCATCCAAGCTTTCAGGCAGCCAGAGAAGTTTCGCATTTATCTCCTTCGGTTCTGGATCCACAACAACACAGCGACGGTTCTTAACCAATAAATCTCCACATGAGACTAGGTTTGCTTTAGAGTGCGCCGATTTACATGTAACCATCCAGACATGCGACATTTAAAATTGTCCGATAGAGCTTATTTCTTCCAAATCCACCACGTTCCGAAGGGCGTCTCTGAAGTCTTGGGCACGGTAGGGGCGACCGGCGAGGTCAGCATGCAGAAAAACAGAATCGACGACAAGCTTACCAGTTGGGAAACGGGGAAGGACAACACGGTAATCATTACTGCTGGCATTAACCTGAGCAGTACCTCGGCCTGAGGCCGATTGAACCTTTGTAGCGGAGAGCAACGTGAAACGCTGCTCGCGCCGCTACCGCGCGCACCACGGGTTCCAGTAATTTACGGCGGGTTATGGTTACAAAGTGCGAAAGAGCAGAATTAGCTACATATGCTGAGTCATAACCGTCGTAACCATAACCCGCCAGTAGTTTACGGCGGGTTATGGTTACTGCGGTTATGACTCAGCATATATAGTTAATTCTGCTCTTCCGCACTTTGTATATTTTCCTTGGCTGTAGAATTTGTGACCGTAATTCACCGATCGCCCTTTAAACATGCTGAATCTTTTTCCAGACTATCACGAGGGTTCACAAATGTCCGGTATCTTTATAATGTGTCGGTTTATTGCAGGAAAACCTCAAGATACCATATTTACTAGTGCTGATGTGTTTTTTTATCGTCTACGAACGCTTGTAAGTTTTCATTCGTGCAGAGATATCCGGTGCACTAATACTTGCTATATTTTGCTTTTAGTTTCACGTGCTATCAGCGGAGCAGCGACGTCGATGAATGCACTTCTGAGTGGTTTCCATATGCAAACATCCGAGAAAGCGCCGCCCGATGTGCGGCTATCTGCGCATCTTTCGATTGTCAGCGAAGTTTATTTTTTCTCAAGCATATTGTTACGGAGCGCAGTATCTAGATGACGACGACGCGCTGGTGTGGTGTTGTGAAGAAGACGACGCTCAGGCTAAGCTGGGTTCGTTCTGGTGGCGAGAGATTCTGACAGTCAACTAGCGGTAACCGCTGTGTACATTTTCCTTAACATTTGGTGGAGGATTGCTGGAAGTGCGTCCGTAGCAATCCTATATTCTAGCAAACCTGGATCTCCGTAGTGGCCGCCAGATTGGTACCGTCACTATGTTATCCGACGCGAAATCATCTTCAGCGGCCCACCAGCTTCCACCGTCGTCATGACGCAGCCTCGTGACCCGGACACCTTTTGCGGCACCGACCACATCGACGTAGAAGACTGGCTCGCCATGTACGAGCGGGTCAACAAGCACAACTGTTGGGACGCGACCCTCATGCTCGCCAACGTCATCTTCTATCTAGCGGGTACGGCGCGCGTCTGGTTTGAGACGCATGAAGACGATATCACATCCTGAGATATGTGCAAGGAGAAGCTTCGCGATCTATTCGGCAAGCCGATCGGACGCAAGCTCGGTGCACAAAAAGACCTCGCATCCCGTGCCCAGTCTTCAACAGAATAACATTTGTCTTATATTCAAGATATTCTAGCCTTATGCCGAAAAGTGGACAGCGCCATGTTCGAGTCAGACAAAGTGGGCCATATATTAAAGGGATTTGCAAACGATGTCTACAATCTGCTGCTTTGCAAAGACTGTCCGACGGTCTACTCAGACATCCAAGTTTGCCGGCAATTTGAGCAAGCAAAACGCCGTCGCATTACTCCCCGCTTCGACCGCTTGCCAAACACAGCTGCTACGTCTTCGTGCGAGGATAGTCCAACACTGCAGCAGCCATGTCATCCAACTAACTTGACCAGGATTGTTCGCCGAGAGATAGAAGCTATTGCGCCCGTCGCGTTCGCTCCTCAGCCGGCAGATGCTACTATGGCCTTAAAACAACCTGTCGTTCGCCAGGAGTTCGCAAATGTGGTCCTCAACGCGAACGTGGGCTTCAACTCTGGCCAGTCTTCCGCACAGCCCTCATTACAACCTAACACACAGCCATCTGTCCAGCCCACCGATCCGGTGGTAGCAGCTGCGGCTCCTACTGCGCCCACGCCGACGCGATACCGCTACCGCTACCGCAACCTGGACGAATGGCGAACCTTTGACGACCGACCCATCTGCTTCAACTGTTCACGTGTCGGCCACATTTCTCGCCATTGCCCCAGCCGTTGGATTCCGCCACCTCGACCCCGCTACTTTCCTGATCGCAGCGCCGAATATGATCCACACCCAAACCATTTCCGTGATACGCGCTCTCGTGATTTTAACTCGCCAGCCTCGCGCATGTCCAGCCGCTCACCGTTGCCTCAAACCCAGAGGTCCCGCTTGCCGCTACCTCGCCGTGCATCACCTCCCCACTTCTCTGGCTCTCTTCCGGAAAACTAACCAATGCAGCTCCCGGAGGTGATGCTGCATTGACGACACGGCCCGAAAATCTTCTGCTGACCCTCGCTAATCGCCGCAACCTTCTAGACATCTGTGGGGATGGTGCCCCTGTTACTGCCCTCATTGACACTGGTGCCCAAATTTCAGTCCTCAGCTCATCCTTTCGCCGCCGTCTCAAAAAGGTTGTCACACCCGCCGCTTCATCCGCCGTTCGTGTCGCCGATGGAAGCGTCGCTGCCGTCGTAGGACTGTGCACTGCGCGCGTGATTATTTCCGGTCGCACTACCCCTGTCCTCTTCACTGTTATCGACCGCTACCCTCACGACGTGATCCTTGGCATCGACTTGTTAACGGCCCATTCTGCCCAGATTGATTGCTCAACTGGCCGTCTTCGCTTAGACCTGCCCTACTGCTCCGAAAACACCGATGTCAAGCCCCGCCTCCGATCCGCCGAATGTGTCCGTCTACCGCCCGAAGCTGCTATTTATATTCCACTGTCCCCGTCCCCGCAGTTCCTGACGGCACATACGTCACTTGCCCAATTACCGATGTTGTTCTCCGTCGCAACATCATACTCCCTCATACCGTAGTGAATGTCACTGCTAACCGCACCTACCTTCCCGTCCTTAACTTCAGCTGCTCGACCCAAGTTTTAGCCCATGGCATCGCGCTTGCTGATCTGTTTCCTTTGGCAGACTGCGAAGTTTCTGCTCTAAAGCCTCAGCATCTGTCAGAGCAGCATATATCAGCTTCTTCCCATTCGAACCTCTTTTCAAGCATGATATCTGCGGATCTGCCAGATGACCAAGCCATAGCTGTCTCCGACCTTTTGCTGTCGTACACAGATATATTTGATTTGGGGGACCGACCATTGCGCCAAACATCTGTTGTGACCCATCGAATCAATACGGGTGACGCCAGCCCCATCCACAGACGGCCTTATCGTATCTCCCATACTGAGCGGCATGTTATACAGAAAGAAGTTGACAAGATACTGACGCAAAACATTATTGAGCCTTTCTGGAGTCCCCGGGCGTCCCCTGTCGTATTGATCAAAAAGAAAGACCAAAGTTGGAGATTTTGTGTCGACTATCGCCACCTTAATCAAATAACAAAGAAAGGTGTTTACCCTCTTCCGCGAATTGACGACGCGCTTGACTGCTTGCATGGTGCCAGCTATTTTTCTTCCATCGACATGCGTTCAGGCTACTGGCAAATTACTGTCGACGAACGGGATCGCGAGAAAACCACATTTGTTACCCCCGACGGACTCTATCAATTCAATGTAATCTCATTTGGACTCTGTAATGCTCCTGCGACATTCGAGCGCATGATGGATGCGCTCCTCCGTGGCTTCAAGTGGACAACCTGTTTATGCTACTTAGATGACGTTGTCGTTTTCTCTTCCACGTTCGCAACCCACCTTGATCGACTTTCTATAGTCGTGGCCGTTTTTCGCCGCGCCAGTCTTCAACTGAACGCCAAAAAATGCAGCTTCGGTCGGCGCCAAATTAGTCCTGCGTCATTTGGTTGATGCAAATGGTGTGCAGCCCGACCCTGACAAAGTTCGAGCCGTGCGCGAGTTCCCTACCCCGCGTAGCTCAAGTGACGTGCGAAGCTTCCTCGGCCTTTGCTCCTACATCCGCCGCTTCATTCAGAACTTCGCAGACATCGCTCGTCCGCTTATCTCTCTTCTGAAAAAACAAAAAAAGTACCTTTCACATCGGGTTGTGACCAAGCCTATGCCTTCACGACGCTTATTTCCGCCCTCACTACACCACCTGTTCTGGCGCACTTCGATCCTTCTGCACCTACCGAACTGCGCACCGACGCTAGCGGCCATGGTATTGGTGCTATCCTTGCCAAGTCCCAGCATGGGTCCTGCCACCTCATTGCTTATTCCAGCCGCCTGCTTTCGTCCTCTGAGCGCAATTATTCAATTACAGAGCGGGAATGCCTTGCACTTGTTTGGGCACTGACCAAATTCCGCCCTTATTTGTTTGGGCGGTCCTTCTGTGTAGTGACAGACCCCCATGTTTTGTGTTGGTTGTCCTCACTTAAGGACTCCAGTGGCCGTTTAGGTCGCTGGGCCTTGCGAATACAAGAGTACGAATTTACTGTGTTATACAAGTCGGGCCACTTACACCAAGACGCTGATTGCTTGTCCCGCCATCCCGTAGATCCTCCCGATTTTCCGACGATACTGCTGACGACTACATTTTGTCCATCTCGGACTTAAGTATTGCCTCCGAACAGCATCGCGATCCTGCTCTGCAGCCAATTATAGACCAGCTGCACAACCACCCTGATTCTTCCGCCAGCATGTTTGTGCTCCACAACGAGGCATTATAAAGACAATATGTGTCCAGATGGCGCGGACCTTTTGCTGGTTTTTCCGGCTCATCTGCGCTCCAGTGTCCTTACCCAACTTCACGACGCCCCTACAGCAGGACACTTGGGAGTATCACTCACGTACGACCGTGTGCGACGCCGATTTTTCTGGGCTGGTCTTTACCGCTCTGTCCGTCGCTACGACGCCGCTTGTGAGCTAAGTCAGCGCCGCAAGATACCCTTGCTTCAACCTAGCGGGCCCCTGCAACCAATCTCAGTGCCGACTGAGCCATTTTCTCGTGTCGGCCTCGATCTTCTTGGGCCTTTTCCGACGTCGACTTCGACTGATTATACTACCCGATATGCTTTAGCCAGAGCCATCCCCACCAGCTGCGCCTCCGACTTTGCCGACTTTCTTTTGCATGACGTAATCTTGATTCTTGGCGCTCCGCGTCAACTGCTCACAGATCGTGGCCGCTGTTTCCTTTCTAAAGTAGTTCATGACCTTCTCCGCTCATGCGCTACTCGTCACCGATTCTCCACTGCCTACCATCCGCAAACGAACGGTCTTACTGAGCGCCTGAATCGCACACTGACCGACAAGCTATCTATGTATGTGTCCGATCACCATCGTGACTGGGACATCTCCTTACCTTTCGTCACGTTCACCTATAACTCCTCATGCCATGATACCGCCGGATACTATCCTTTTTATCTACTTTTCGGCCGCGACCCTTTACTCCCCTTCGACACCTTGCTGCCTCTTGACGACTCTTCCTGTAGTTACGCTTCGGATGCCATCGCCCGCACTGATGCCGCTCGCCACATTGCTCGAGACCGGCTTGGCTCTTCTCAGTGCTCACAAAAGCGTCGTTATGATCTACATCACCGAGACGTCCACTACTCTCCTGGTTCCCTCGTGCTCCTCTGGCTTCCGGCCCGCCGTGTGGGGATGTGCGAGAAACTTCTGCCTCGCTACGTGGGTTCTTACCGCGTCCTGCGGCAAGTCACCGATATGACCTATGAGATCGCCCCTCTACAGCCCACGTATCTTTCCACAACCACTCATCCAGAAATCGTGCACGTCGCCCGTCTGAAACCATACCATTCAACTTCTCCTGTGTAGGCAGCACCGGGACGGTGCTTCTCCCGCGCGGGGAGTGCTGTTACGGAGCACAGTATCGAGATGACGACGACGCGCTGGTGTGGTGTTGTGAAGAAGACGACGCTCAGGCTAATCTGGGCTCGTTCTGGTGGCGAGTGATTCTGACAGTCAACTGTAACCGCTGTGTATATTTTCCTTAACAATATTTTCGTCATCGCTAGCGAACCGGTACGTTCGTGCATTCACTTTCACGTTGAAGGCAGCAGGTCTTCAGTCGCAGATATGAAGACGCACCGCAAGATCATACGAGTTGCAGCGACTATTCGACGCGCAAAAGCGACGCGATGCGCGTATATGCTTGCAAGCGCACACTTTGACGGCTTCGTAATTTCGAAGCATTTGTGAAATGAAACTTGCTCTTTATATAAAAAATAGTTGTATAACATATTTTGTATCATGCTTATTTAGGGCACTGGCGTGTCTGGCATGGTCATTCTGGTTAAGCTTCATCAATCGGCCCGGCTTCTGTTCAGAAGCCGAAATACTCTGTCCGGTATCAGTTCCAGCAATGACGGTTCGCCCGGTTTCTGGTTAATCGTACGGGCTGAACCGTAATGAAACCGCGTGGAGCTCTCATTCCGGAAATTCCTGTATGGTCCGCGGCCCTTGTTTCAGAAAAAAATACTGGACGCCAGGCTGGAAAAAGCTCAGAGCTGTAAAATAACATGACTAAATATGAAAAATAAATAAAATAAAAAAGATAAGCTACCACGTCGCGATTCGAAATCCGGTCTTCGCAATGAACAATAAGAGGCTCTACCCACTGCACCATGGCGGAATACAGTTTCGGTGGTTATATCCCTGTTTATGTAGCCGCCACTGCTCTTTCGTACTTTGTGCATTTTTGTAGGGTGTAGAATTTGTTGTCGTAATTGATCGATCGGCCTTTAAACACACTGAATCTTTTTCCTGGCTATCACGAAGGATTATCCCTGTCCCGCATCTCTACAATGCATCGCTTCCTTGCAGATTAACCTCAAAATGTTGCAATTTACTACTGCTGATTGTTTTTTGTCATCGTCTCTGAACTCATCTAATTTTTGCTACATACAGAGATATGGTGCACCAGCGCTGTAATACTGCTTGTTTTGGCTTCACCTGCTGCCAGCGGAGTAGCGACGTCAATGAATTTGCTTCCGACTAAGTGTTTTGCATACGTAAACACTCGAGGAAGCGTCTTCCGATGTGCGGCTAACCTGTGCATATTTCGATGGTTAGCGATGTTTCATTTATTCTCGAGCGTAATTTATTCCTAACTAACGAAACGCTACGTTCTTGCTTGCACTTTCGCGTTGAAGGTGGCAGGTCTTTAGTCGCAGACATGAAGATGCACCGCAAGATCGTACAAGCTGCAGCGACTGTTGCACGCGCAAAATCAACGCGATGAGCGTATATACTTGCTAGCGCACACGTCCACGGCTTCACATCTTCTAGGTATTTGTGAAACAATGCATACTTCACATATACAGAAGAGTTCTAACGTATCATGTGCATAGTTTCATGCTTATTTAGGGCGCAGTCAAATTGTGATGTGGTTAATCTGGTTGAGCTTCACGATCCGCCGGAATTGTGTTGAGAAGCGGAAATACTCTGTCCCGATCAGTTACATTCAAAATGGGTTTGTCCGGTTTCAGTTAAACCAGACATGACCTGTCCTGTATACGAGCTCAATACAGGACTGGTCAGCCTGTTTCATACCTATACCGGTTGGGAAGTCCTATATGAAATACATACTAGAAATGGTGTGTCTTGTATTAACTTCATTCCGGACTGGACCGTCCGGATTGAGATTCATACAGGACATGACCTGTCCGGTATAAACCTGCTTAAGTTTCCTACAGTATTGGTTACCCCGAAATGAAATCTATACGGGATAATACAGGACCGCTTCAAACCTTTTTGGCGCGATGCAGGATTTTTCACTACGGAGCCCCAGTCGCCTAAAAAGCAAGCGCCCCGTAGGAGTCTGCTGGAGGAGTCTAGCTATCCGCGTGACCAGTTGGGCTTCTTTGATCTCTCCGGAGGTGTTCTGAATGCCAAGAACTAGTAGTTTTCGTTGGAGGTGCTCATTGGTAGGTGTAGGGCTGCCTTGTAAGCTTTGCGGATTAGGTGGAACTGCGGAAATCGAGAATTGTACTGCGAGCATACCGTACGCAATTCACCACACGCTAAAGATTAGCTCCCTTCCCCGAAACATGGACCCCAACTTACATGTGGCCCGTAGGGCAGCCCGGGCGAAGTATGTGCAACAAAATCTATCTACAAATTCCACAATGGTATACACGGACGCGACTCCGTATACAGGAAGCTCACATAACAGCGCAGTGGCAGTAGCTATTGATTCCAAGCTAAAGGAACTAGCTAGCGCCTCAGTCAGGGATTGCACGGTAACCGAAGGGAAGCTAGCCGAAGCTAGCCGTTGCTCCCGCCGTGGTAGCCGGGTATCAAAGCAACACGTCCCTTACCATTCTTAGAGATTCAAGAGAAGCGTGCCGTAACTACATGAACGGCCGCATAGGTCGCGCCGCGCTCAGCAGAGCGCGACCCCATCCAAAGTCACACACAACATCTACTGGGTGCCAGGACAACCCGACATAGCGGGGAACGAACGCGCCGATGAGGTAGCTCGAGAGTACACGAGCCGAGCTTCCTCCCAATCGGACGATCTACTCGAGCGAGTCGGCCCTACGTACTCAGACATTCTGAACTGCTATAAGAGGGTACGGATCCGTTATGCGCCGCCTCATCGGGATCTATAACAAGAGGCAGTGTACTGGGGAAGAGTGCAGACAGGAACATTCCCAAATCTGCATATCCTTAGAAAGATTTGCCCGCCGCAATATCGGGACACCTGTCCATGGTGTGGTAGCAAACCTTCGTTATACCACATCACGTGGGAATGCAGAAATAACGATAGCTTTCGTAAAGACCCGAGTGCGAAACAGTGGGAGAGCCGGCTTTCCAGCGACGATCTGGGTTGCCAACTAGGTCTGATCCAGCACGCCCAGCGAACAGCGAAGCTCAGCGGAGTCCTGGAATAGGGGCACCGAGCCAGTGAAAAGAAGGAAGATGGACATCTTCTGCTACTAGCACAAGACCTTCCTAGAGACAATAGCGTATTTTCTATCCTATTCTATTCATGCCTTCCTGTTTAAGTAGTAGCTAAAGCGAAGTACCTACCTGGTCTTTACCTCTTTCCGTGTACTATAGAGACCAGGCCCCTATTGCTTTAATTTTGACCTGATTTTTCGTCAGCTTCCACTGCTGCCAAATTTATCACAGCTTGAGTGAATGTGTTGTTACAAGATCCACTGATGCATACATTATGGCTAGACGCGCGTGACTTCAACGCTGGACCTGAGTGTACTGAACAGTCCTCCCCCTTTCCAAACATTCGGCGACATCCTCCATATTCAACACTTATGTTAGTCTAGTCAAAACATCGGTAATTTTGTCTCTGGACCATCTAGGCCTAGTATTGTCTTGATCACTGAGGACGCAGTTCAAATCCCCCATGAGTACAATTTCTTTTATGTTGTGAAGTAGATAAGGATTTGATAAAGGTCATCCTTTGATCTAGTGCATTGGGAGCATACAGACAAAAAAAGCGGTACTCAACATCACTGTTTGCTACTTCAATAATGAAATACTTCTTCATGGACACGATGATTAGGATTGAATGCTTAGGCCAGGCAGCCTTTACCAAGGAGGATAAATCCAGTGGATGTGCCTATGACATGGCTAACACCCACAAAGAACCTATCCTTGAAACGCTGCACCATGGTAACAATCTCTATCTCTCCAACTTCAGTTTCCTGCACAACCAGGATGTTAATATCGTGCTTAGTTACCAGGCGTTACACCTCACTCTGCTTTCGATTGTCAGATAAACGCCTTACATTAAGTGTGCCGACCTTCAGGAAGGATACAAGAGCCAATTTAACGTGTGAGCGAACCGAGGCCATGGTGCCTCCACCCCGCGCCTCGTTCGTGGCTAGACGCCGACGTTCTCACTGGATCCGACTGGTGGGAGCGTAGGGCATTTCAGCGGTGACTCCTTGTCGCCCAGCCGCCCTTCCTGGGTAGAATCTGGCTGTGGAGGGGGCCGCCGTGCCTGCGACGTTTTCACTGGCGGCTCTTCTAAGCCAGCGGTGGTCACCTTGTCGTCGTCACTGCGTGCTGCACA
This sequence comes from Amblyomma maculatum, assembly GCF_055883805.1. Classification (NCBI taxonomy): domain Eukaryota; kingdom Metazoa; phylum Arthropoda; class Arachnida; order Ixodida; family Ixodidae; genus Amblyomma; species Amblyomma maculatum. The sequence continues at coordinate 134,718,396 of NC_139345.1, forward strand.
GGGCGTGGGGTCGCTTGGCTGGGTCGACGACGATAGGTTTGCATGCACCAGTTCTGTCCGGGCGCGCCTCAGAGAGCTATGCAATTTTAATCTTGGGTAGCAGGCTCGTCCTTTTCATGTTAACTGTCAACTGTAGGAGATATGCTGGCACCGTTAACAGAAGTCCTCGTAGAACATGTCGTCGCCGCCGACTTCACTTTCGTCTCTTCAGCCTCGACAGCGTCCAGGATGTGCTCCGTCGAGTCCTCACTTACTCCTGGGCTAAAGCAGACACATATGTGCGAAAGCAGTCGGTGTCTCTTTGGCAGCCTTGCATTCACGCCGCACATCCTGTGCGGCGGCTGCCAAGACACAGCATCTGCCGGCCAGGCCCTACGACAAGGGCCAACTCGCCACCAGTTGGAAGTTAGTGGGGCGAGTCGTCCACTTTGGTTCTAGGCTTCATTGTCAGTTGCACTAACATGGCTGTGGCCCTCCTTTCTTTGATGCCTTGCACCCGGCAGTGCTCTGGCGTCACTTCTATCCTTTGCCGTAAGCCGCGAGAGACGCCCTAATGTTGCCCTTGGAGACACCTTGTAACTTCCAGTGCAACAGCAGCTTGATTTGTTGAACCTCTGGATCAACATGCAGCACCTCCCCTTTAAGGGCAGGCCCTTGAGGGCCGCAAACTTCTTCGCTGCTTCCGAGCGATCACAAGTGGCCGCCCAGATATGGTTAATCTGGTACGCCTCCAATGCAATAATGTCGGGGAGCACACCCGTACCGGCCAAGGCGTCCTGGAAATCTTCATTCCTAAAGGGCTATGCTCGCACGTCGCTGTGCAAAAAAAAAAAAAAAACACGCTGGCAGCAACATGTCCAGTGGCAGAGTTGGCAGAATTATCTGGTACAAGCTATCTTTCATATCAGTCACCCTGCTTCAGAGGTTAACAAAGGCCGCTGTCTCTGTTCCGACGGAGCACATGATCCGGCGTCCTTTCGCTAGCACGGCCGGAATTAGAATGACTGCACCACCATGGCGGGGTACTTAAAAATGATTTGACAATGACCTGCAGTACTACGAATTGAGAACAAGAACTCTGCATTGAAGCGGGCAGGAATTATGTCCACAAAGAACACAACGGCTCTTTCGGACATGACGTAGTGTATTTCAGCGCTGTCTCTAATGAGGCCTTGACATCATATCCCTTAAGTAGAGCTTGGTTACTGTTCCTTAAATTTGTGTCGTTCTTCGTAATTACGTCCTCAGTAAATACAATTGGATCTGTTCCCATTAATTTGCTTAAAACAAAAACGCCTGTTGAAATGTGAACTTCTCAAAGAACCAGCTGAAATGTTTCCAGCGATGCATCATTGCCGAACACTATTTGATGGCACTCAAGTACAACTATTCAGTGCCCAGTGGCTGGATCAGGCTATTTGCTGGCACTCAAGTACATCTATTCAGTGCCCAGTGTCTGGATCAGGCTATTTGCTGGCACTCAAGTACAACTATTCAGTGCCCAGTGACTGGATCAGGCTATTTGCTGGCACTAAAGTACAACTATTCAGTGCCCAGTGGCTGGATCAGATCCTTAACCCGGCGCAAGCGTAGAGCACCATCGGGGATAATCTTCCAAAGTGTGACTGAGTTCTCTGACACGCGTCTTCGGACCTAAGTATTTAAGCCACCTCTAAACCTCTAGTTCTTTTGTATTTCGCAAAGTATATTTATGGGTGTCTAGAAAACAATTTATATAAACGGCAGCTTGGGGGAAATATTTTTGCAGTTGATTTTCAAGACGGCCTACATTTTCTGTTTCATTTTGTTCCTGAATGAAAAACAAAATGTCAGCCTATTAACATTTGATACTAATAAAATACTTGGACAATAAACAGTGGAGTTTAAGCCATACGACCCTCAACTGTACTCAGAGCCTTTCGTGGGGCTTGGGCACATTTTTTATTAAAATAAACCTTAAGTACAGTTGCAAGCGACACATAGGATACGTATTCTTTCCAAACTATGAGGGTCGCCGCAAGTCCGCAATATTGCGCAACGAGTCGTACAACTGAAAGACATCCGGAGGGCGTACAGCGAACTTTGAGGTCCTTAGCGCTAGCATACCGGGGCAATTTGACAAGCTGTGCGCCCGCTTACTACGCCCGCGCTGATGGCATGCAGTGTAGTACCAGCTGAACAATCTATGTTGAAAGTATCCAGTGTAGTTACACCAGCGATATCCTCCTCCTTTCTTTAAGCCAATACGTCATTCTTTGCTTCATGACAGCGTCCCTTTATTAAACTCTAAATCTTGTGGACTTACCTGAAACTCATACGGCACGTGCTCTGTACCTGTACAGCAGGGTATCCCCCCTTGATACGCTCTCTTTTCAAGCACGCGCTGGTTGAGTACAGCAACCGATCCGATATTTGTCTATTTATTTATATATTTCACTGTTTGCAGCGACAGCTACACTGCGCTAGGTTTTCAGGCCGTCTCACTTTGTGTTTGTTTTTTTAGAGTGTGAAATCTGGTCACCGCGGCAAAACTTCGGAAAACGATCCAGGCTGGTGCTTTGAACTTCAAGATCAGAGAAGGTCAAAGCAGGACTTAGTTTATTTAGCTACTGTCAAGCTATCTATCTAAGCATAGTTCATGTCACGTGATCAAACATGAGATTGAGTTATTGGTTAATTGTACATGTATTTTAATCAATTACTGGGCCAAATTATTTGACATTTAGTAAATTGCAATTAAAATCTAAATTTTAGCTTCAACATTGAACCACATGCTGTTGAAAAGCTTAGGCCAAGTGTAATGGCACTGTGCTAGTTAGCGATCCGCAATAATCTGCGTTAATTAGTTAATTTTTTATAAAACAAAACTTTGAGCTGTTCCTTGCCGCTTCGAGGCAAGGAACAGGTTTGCAACGGCTGTCTTGATATGATGCTGGTTGAGGGATTAAATAATTTTATGAGTACGCGGCCACTCACTGACTTCGATGTGGTTAAAAGACAGCAGTGTACACTGGCAGAAGTGGTGGGCCCTATTGCCGACACACTGAAGTTCTGGGCCAAGCATGCTGTGGCCTCATGCGCTTTGTAAAAGAGCGTAATTTCATTGAACGCAAAAATCGAATAAAAAACAGGGGGCACATAAGTCTTCAAAGTGCGGAAATGAGAAAGCATATAACTGCCAGTTAATTAACTATCGCTGTCCTATCTATCACTACATCTACTAATGCCATCAAGTGACCTATCATAACTGTCACTATTCGCAACGAACACTATCACCTCACTATCCGGGCCTATTACTGTCATTTACTATAATATCCGTAACAGTCACCCTCATTAGCTATCACTATTCATGACCATCACTATTTAATCTGATGCCGTCCCATGACCCATCGATATACTTCAATTTTCTTTTACTTACATTGTCAGTCATATGTCTATTACCTCATAATATCTGACGAGACAACTATACATTGACTTTTAATTCCTATACTTTCTTATTTTCTCATAAATGAAGAAGGCACAAGAGCAAGCCACAGAAATAACTGACTACTATCAGCGCGAAGTTCATGTCTCTGTCGAGGAGGCTTCCTTTGCTTCAGGACAGGTCGGTGAGAGAAAATTTATGGAACTGCGTTGGGCCTGAGTTTTTTTTTTCGAGTTCATGTAACATTGGCGGCTCAAACCGGTCTTCAGTGAAATGTAGCTAGAACATAGAGCGATGAGTTAATCACTCAGGCTAGGTGAACAAAAAAATCTTCTTGCATACAATTGAAATGAGTAATATGTTACAGTGCTAAGAATTGTTGCTCGCAAAATGTTCTCCTATTTTTACATCCTAACTATAATCATTTGTGATTGTTTAAGTTTCGTAAATACAGAAAATTGATGCAATGATTCCGGCTGATTTGACATCGATGGGAAAACGTTTCTCGCAGTAAATGAATACGCAGAATCGCGGTTTTAGAGCTTCAGCTTTCAAAGCGAAGGTAACCAGCCAACGTCTAGTAGTCATGGTCAAAGTGAAGCGTGTGTGATCATGTGAACACCCCCTGCACATTGGCCGTATCCCTGATAAAACGAATGCATACTTTTTAACCCACGCGTGCGTTGAAGCATGGCAAGACACATTCAAGAATTGAAAAAATATGCCGCACGACCTAACTAGTGCAGATTACCCGCAATACCTCAGGTTTACTTGCCAAAGAGTTTTTCAGGGCCAACGTTCATTGCTCCTGAGTAACCGACGCACACTACAAGTACAAGCCGGAAAGACTATCTCCTCTACAAACCCCATTTTTTTATTTCTAGTGAAGGAGGCCAGGGATCCTAACATAATCGCGACAAATGCAATCGGGAGACTGTACTTTTCCAGTTATCACTGACAGCAAAAAGCAGATTATAGTGCCGTATTTCTGACTACAGAAGTCGACAGCGTGTGAACTGATGGAGCCTTGGAGCCTTGCAGAATATTCATCATGCTGCAGAGGACAACCTTATTTTTATACAACGAACATGTTGCTGCTGCAAAAAAAAAATTGAGGAGCAAGCAGGAACAGAAAACGCAGCGTCAAGTGACGCGTTATTACGGGGAGTGAGAAAGGAGCATTACGTCGCATACAACCCTGTTCTTTCTAGGAATAAACTTCTTTCGACTAATCTTGTGAATCCATTGACTCTTGCGCAAGCCGTCACGCTTGCCTTGAGGTATCATGAATACCGCATAACCATCTTCAGGCCGCTTGCTGCAGTTGTACGTGCAACAGCATAGAGTTTGCACTCTGCAATAAAAGCACAGCGCGCAATATTCGCTCGCCCAGAATAGGAGAAAAATGGCGCGAACACAAGGAAAACGCCGGACGCGCGTTGGTTTCCAAGGGCAACGGCAGGGAGACCAATCGTCGCTCAGGAAATCGGGCGGAGAACCGGCCTTCAGCAAAGGGGCGCGCAAGGGGCGCGGAGGTAGCCCGGCGGCGGCAAAGTTCAATATTTGGCGTAACTTTCAAAGTATCAAGGGTCTTTAACCGTGACACTGCTGAAGACGAAGAAGAAAAAGAAGAAAAATTGGTATGACTACTTTGCCGTGAATTCGAATATTTCAGTTTTGGGCAGTTTTAGTATAAGGTAAGATCACAATTAACATTGAATGCATTCCTGTACATGAATAGGTTATGCGTGGTATTTATTACACCACAACCTTTCTTTTTACAGTGGCTCGACTCTCTCATTATTTCCCTGTTAACACGCTTTAGACACTGCATTGCATCTTATCCGTCGGTAAAATATGCATCTTAAAGAAGACTTGACGTACCTCTTGTTCAATTTCGTATTATACCATTTTGTTGTATAAGTTGCAGTTTGAGTAGTGTCATTTGAAGAATTTCTACTCGCCATAGTGCATCTTATGATGTCTTCGCCCCAAGGATGAAAATTACGGTAATATATGTACATATTTGAACCGTTTCCATTAATAAACTGAAAGAAAGAAAAACAACAGAGACTAAAAGTCAGGTTCAAAGTTCTTGTCCTTTAATAATTGTGGTTGAAAATTTAACAGATGTTTTTGCATAGCTGGGAGCGAAATATCGTGAACGAGCACCGCTTGCTCTGCTTTAGCATTCTTTTGGCTTGCTCATTCATGACCAGTTGATTCGCACTATCACTGTCGTCTTACCCACTGCTATTACTTTTTTTAGCTTTGTCAATCGTCTGCGTCAAACAACCTGAATGAACCAAGGTAAGCTTGCATGCTAATCCCACAAATCAGAAACAGTTTCTCCTTAGAACAATGTCCTTTGTCTTCATAGACCACCTGGAGGCAATGTGTGAACATAACCACAAGCATTAAATAAATACCACCCACTCCGGTGAGTAGCGCGACGCCTCAATGTCAAATTAAGATTCTGAAGGTGAAGCCCGGAGCAGAGCCCTAAATACCTGTAGTTTAGCATTTGACGGAATCGGCTACTACGGAGTTGGTCGTCGATGATTGACCTATAAAAAACCAAGGCCACGCACGCCCTTGTACAACGGCGTCTCCAGCGAAGCTGATCCGTTTGCTTTAATAATTATCCTGAGTCCACTGGAAGAAAGGTTTTGATTTATTTATTTATTTATTTTTGAGCTTAAATGGCCTTCAAAGCCATACCGACGTTTTTCTTGAATGCGAATACAGTCAAAACTAGAGTGCAAAACTGTATTTAAAGAACGTCTTGATTTACCGAATATATTCTGATCCCCCGTCAAAAACCCATATGGTTCAATGCTTTCAGTAACTCGAAATAAGGCAACCAATGTCACCATCTGACCCGATTTAACCAACTTTTTGTTTAAGAGTGAAGGTCAAAAATAATATTTGTGGTCTATTTTGTTGAAAACGCCCAACAACATATTGATTGCGAGCAAACGGTAACGTCGAGGAGAAACTGTGTCCCGCTTTTACCGAACTGCACGGCGCAAAATGGTAGATTTATTGACCTGAATTCAGGAGATTTTGCTAACCGTAAAAGGCCTGCGCGTTGTCCAGTTGTCGTCAGCTGGGCCGCATGCCGACACCAGGTCAAATTTTGGATGGTCTTTGATCTGCGGTGACAGTATGTCGGATAAACACACGAAAATTCCGTGCAGTTCTTGCTTACAAACTACAAGCAATCAAAGGTCAGGACTTCTTTGCTAGGAAAGTTTCTAGTCCCCTGGCACCCTTCTTGCCGACATGCAATTTTCGTTGCTCTTCATACGCGCTAGCTTTCAGTATCGGTCGTCTAAACAGGCCGCAATTTCAAAGTAGCAAGATAGCGTAGTGGGAAATTTCTGTTGCAGATTTTTAAGCAGGCGAACCAGATAACAAAAAAAGATACAGAATAAGACAATTATCGGGCCCACACAGCTACTTCGTTTGTGCACCATGCGCCACAAATTTACAACCGCCTATCATCCTCAGACCAACGCCCTCACAGAACGCTTCAACCGTACGCTCACAGATATATTATCAATGTATGTCTCCGGCGACCATCGGGATCAGGACATTAATCTACCCTTTGTAACATTTGCCTATAACTCTTCTCGTCATGATACCGCTGGCTACTCTCCCGTTTACCTGCTCTTTGGCCGACACCCATCACTCCCCTATGATACATCGCTCCCTCACTACTGGCCCCGCCACTAGTACTTACGCTCGTGATGCCATATCTCGCGCTAATGATGCTCGCCACATTACACGCGACAGGCTCTTTGCCTCCCAAGGCTCCCAGCAATCACGTTATAACAGTCGCCATCACGACGTGCACTACGCCCCAGGCTCCCTCGTTCTGCCCTGGCTGCCATCACGCCGGGTGGGATTGTGCGAAAAACTTCTACCATGATAAACAGGCCTCTACCGTATCTTGCGCCGAGTCACCAACGTCAAATACGAAATCGAACCTGTGAACCCGAAGTCTTCCGCACCACGAGCTTCCGACATGGTGCACGTGGCACGACTCAAGCCGTATTATTCACGCCCTGCTTTGTTTACCTAGAACGCATCGGGATTGTGCTTCTGTGGCGGCGGTAATGTTATATGACGTACTACCATGCAGGCATTCTGCAAATGAAGAAAAAAGTGTCTTGGTGAATGGACGAAGACAACGCTCAGTGTTGATTTGTACGGCTAAGCGGTGCCCATTGATTTCAGAGTGGTGTTACCCATTATTGCGTGATTTTCACTCGTAACAATATTTAACTTGCGCTGAATGCTCACAAAACAGAGGCATCTTGTGTTTCTCGTCCATGGAAAAGCTGCCACGGAGGCTAGGATCGCAACCGCTACTTAGGTTCAGCCGGCGAGTGCTCTCTCCTGTGAGTTACCAAGGCGGGGACGACGAGTATTGATTTCTATCTTCACAATTCCGACACCATGCATATTCACTTTTTCTTGTATGGTTCTTAATAATCCCTCGTCTTGCTTCCATTTTATAATTCAGTTTACGCCACAAATGGCATAAAACAACGAACGTTGCTGTAGCAGCTACTGCCTACCTGATAACAAAAAAGTATGTCATTCATACTGACGGTTTTTTTTTCTGCGGTTAAGTACTTGAACTGATTAGGCACTCATCGGCAATGTCTTGATAATATTCACGGAGATAGCAAGGGTTGTTTTACGCTTTGCTGCAATATTGTTCAGTTTCTCTTACAAATGATTTTAAATATGGACTCTTTAAACTATTTTTTTACTGAACACCCATAATTTGCTTCAACAAAACTGCAGGAAGTGGGGTCCAGAAATTAACCAAACGTATTTTTGCCACGCAGAAGAGCACCCAATGATACATACAACATAGAATATGTGTGACAAAATTATAAAACGTATCAAGCATTTTGTGTTGGAATTTTTGTCGTGGATTTTGGAAATCTTTTTCATAATCATAAGCAAATTAACTGCATTGGCGAGCTTTCGTAGAACAACGAAATTATGCGTCCATGGGCATTCGTGAAAATGGCATAATTTTTAGATTGCCGAAATTCACGCCACCACTCAGCCTCTTCATTCAGAGTTCTTTTATATACACGTACACAGCTGAGAGTCTAATTAATAGAGCATGCACGAGTGAAGATATGAATATTTAATCTCATCTCAATACTTACGAAGTTTCTTCCATGAACTGATATGAAACATTTTTGCATCTTATTTCTGCTGAGATGTGTAGGCGCATTGCCAAGCTTCGTAGAAGCCAGAATTAAGCGTCGAGGCCTTGAGTAGAAATGTTAGCAAATTATGTTTTGATGTTGTATCTTTTATTCGCAGATAAACGTCTGAAAATTGTGTTTGGATGTTGTATCTTTATGTCTCACATACTTTTGTTCCCTGTGTTCATGTGATGCTATATTTTGTTCGTATATCACAGGAACCTAAGTCACGTTTTACACCTTCGTAATTGTAGCGCCGAACTCCTTTCTCGTGCGGCAAAATTTAGTGCGTGCGACCCAGACTGCATTCAGTCACTTAAAGTCTCGAATTTCCGGTGGGAATAAACAATACATGTACCCCTTTGTCTAAGCTGACGGCAGCAGGATAATGAAAACCCTAATGCGTGCCATTTTCTAGTACACCTTACATAAATAATGACCTCGTAACAAATAATAATAATTTCATGAGCAATTCTAGGAAGGTTTTGCCCAATGCATCGCTGATTAGGCTGCGTATGACTGCAATGAAATTGGCCTATAGTTTAGCCTACACGACGAGAAACAAATGCATGAAAGATGACAGAAGATATTTGTGATAGACAGAACACTGCAGTTTAAAATGTACTTCACTGGCTAAATGCATCAATGCCTTCGTACTGTGAGCAGGCTGATGATGTCAAAAAGGTATACTACTTGGCGAGCGATATGAGATGATGCTTTGAGAATGGCATTATTGTATTGAAGTGAAAGCATTTAACGATATAGGATTTTTGGAAGCTTTCCCCCGCCGGGGGGATGCAGTGGTTACGGCGCTCGACTACTGTGCCCAAGGAAGCGGGATCGAATCCCGGCCTCAGCGGCTGCGTTTCGATGGAGGCGAAACGGAGTGGCTTCCGTGTGCTGTGCGATGTCAGTGCACGTTAAAGAACCCCAGGTGGTCGAAATTTCCGGAGTCCTCCACTACGGCGTTTCTCATAGTCTCAGTCGCTTTGGGACGTTAAACCCTAAACCAAACCAAACCAAACCAAACCAAACATTTTTGGAAGCTTTCCTTGTGCTGCTTGGTGGTTTAATTACTTATTCCATTAATTTTATTCTGTCCCAAAAATAGTATGTGCTCCATTCATGAGGCAAATGCCTATATGAACCTTTTTGTTTTTTAGAAAATCCATGTGGTTGCGAAACTGTTGCGAAATATTTTCGTGTATCATATATGATACACTATGCAGTTAAGGGTATATTTGCGAAAATATAAAATTGCTGATAAGCGGCCTAAACTGGACATAAATTATGATATGCTTAAACGAAATGGTATTTCATGAGAAAACAAAATTTTAGAGATCCAGACAGAACGGATCTAAAGAAATTATAGCGGTAGCACTTGGCGCTCATCTGCAAATGAGGTATTTCCTGTAATTATTTCTTAACATAAGACCTGCGTATTTTTTTCCTTCCTCCTCCTAGCTAGAGAATTTCGTCTGTTTCCTTGGCAGTCAGTGCACAATATAGTATCTCTGGTATACTTTCACTGTGGCTGCCAAAGAATGTCGAGTGAGCGCAGGTGAGAACGTTCGGGTCTGCTATAGAGCGTAATACCACTACTTTCACTAGACTTCGTGATCTGTACTCGCAAAAGTATGTAATATTATTCCAATGCAGTGAATTTCTTTCCTGCTAATAAAATTTGAAAACAGCGGAAAGTGAGAAAAAATGCCCAAGCTGAATTGTGTATTATATCTGATACACGAGTAAATATCCTTATCGCAATCTAGTCTGGAGGATTATTGCGCAGGTGGTGTTGTATCAATAGATCTCCAAATGTCATTATAATTTTTTTCAAAACACTGCATCAAGTCAGAATGAAAAAAGATATTCCTTCCACCTATCGAATTTCAAAACGAAATCCGAAATGCTACATTCTTCCACATTTTCAATTTTAAATAGCTAAATAATTCATTCCAAATATTCAATTAGTGCGAACACAGATTCTAGATAGTACTCACTGTGGCACCAAATAAGAAAAATATCTTTCTTGCTGTTCTAAACAAGAAACTAAATAATTTGCCATTCCTGCTAATACTAAGCAGATTGATACATTAGGCAGTGTTGTTCAAGGCGAGAGATAATGCGGGTAATTTGTACTGAGCATTAGCGTTAGGATAGCCTTCATAGGGGCCTGCCATTGGGACCCACAAACACTAGCTTATAATGGCACCAGTGAGCACGGAAATGCACAGAGGGTTTATTTACAGTTCATTTTACGCCCAGGGTGAGCAGTCTTGCTACTCATTTTCATTATTCTTGTTGAGGGAGCCAACACTGGTAACAAATTACCACGCCTTAACCCACTACCGTTTAATTATAAATTAGATCGATATAGACAAGCAAATTTGGAGTGACTTAGATCGGCTAGGCCCGGTTATACCTAGCGAAAGCCATGGTTTGGGTTCGTTGCCGTTGGTTATTCGATATGTTAGGCTGCAGCGGTTAGGTAATTGAGACACTGTCGCCGTTTTTGACGTATGAAAAGTATGCGGTTACAGTCTATCGCACACATTACGCACATAGCCTAACTGATTGTTTACAACGTAAGCCTCGAACGTCCAAGTTGCCGTAGCTCTCGTCGTGAGCCTGTGGAATATTCAGTTATGGCATTCAGGGCGAAATGTAGCCGCAAACCATTTAAATCTGTATTTGTTCTTTTTTACGACAGCCGCCGGCATGCGGCTTTCTCTGATTATGGCTCGGTATCAATTCTGTGTTCTTTGTTTGACCATTTACGTTGTCTTGTCGCGAGACGAAGCTTTGTCAGTTTCGTTGTCGCCCTGCATGCTCCGAGGCGGTTCTCGAAGATTCCGGCCACTCGCGTATATTTCTGCTATGTTCCAGGTTGTGCTAGTCCCAGTTTCCAGCTTTATCTCGACGTTTCTTTGCGGCCTTTAAATGGAGCTTCGACGTGTGCGACGGACAGTTTTGTTAGACGACCGTGAAGCACATTTTGTTATCGCCACTTCCGAGTTGCTTAGTTCTTTTGCGGGCGCGAGTCAGCCTAATAAATAGAGTTTATTTCAGTGCTATCACTCCTGTGTCTTCTTTTGCGGTCTACGGCGTTGTCACTACTACGTGACAATATTCTCTGCAATAGAATAAGCCTATACTTTAGGCCATTTACGATTACATTAATTCTACGCTGTTAATATGAAATCATATTTCTTTTCCTATGATCACGCCAATGATTTGTGTCTCTTTGAAATGTTCAGCCATATCGTGATGTTCCATAAGTACCATGTGAATGTAGTATGGCACATCTACAAAATTTCTCAAGACTTCCAAAATGTCAGACATATGTTCTCCAAATACATTTCACAAACCTTAGCCAAATACACTAAAATGAGGTTCTAGCAGTAGTCCAAAGTATACAATTTGCCACACATAATTAACCGAAGGGATCAAAGTAACAAAGGGCTAGATTTTACAAATGATGTTTTAACTTTGGTTTGGAGAACATTGATCCTTATCCCAAATAAAAGATGTGTATCCTCATGTTCGTGGTGTTCTATGTCAATAAAGAAATCGTTGCAGTTTTATTAACTAAAATGATCACATATAAAATTTTTATGCGGTGCTAGCCTGCGCTTACATATCCGGAAGTAAAAGCTAAACAAAGGATCGGCGACTAGGTGCTTAAACACACTATAAACATTACTAGTGTGCGACTTTAGTGCTAAGTAATGAAAGACGCAGGAAACAGGTCATTCGATATGTCACAAGGTCTATGAACTGCAAATATGATTTAATAGAAAGAAATACGGCGGCTGAAGCCGAAGCAGTAGGCAGGTCCATATCACAATAAGCAACCTCGTCACATGGATGCGTAGCTGTAGGTTAGAACGGGAGTAAATTGCACGTTTTGCCAATTTCTGAGGACATTTGTGATCCCACATTCACGTAGTGCAGCGGTGGCGTAGAGGTAGAACATCCGCCTCGCATGCAAGAGGACCTGGGCTCAAATCCCGGTGCCGCGCAATTCTCCACCGGATGAAAAAAAGAAAAATGAAAAATCCGCGTGTCGATGGAATTGCATAAACAGGTTTGGGGTGCGACCTGATGCCGGCGAACACCTCCAGCAACGCACTCCCTCACCAGAACAGGAGTTGGCCACCCTGGTGCAGTAATTGGCCACAACCTCCTATGATAAGCTCCATAAAACCCCGGCCCTCAGTCACCAGCGGCTGCGGAACAACTGACCACGGCGGCGGTCAGACCTGTGACACAGCAGGGGGTGCTAAGAAAGCCTGGCTCCGCTGGACAGGCCGCCATTGGAAACTGACCCTGGCAACGTTTAATGCTAGAACCCTAGCTAGTGAAGCTAGTTTAGCAGTGCTGTTAGAGGAACTAGAGGGCATGAAATGGGATGTCATAGGGCTTAGTGAGGTTAGGAGGCCGAATGAGGCATATACTGTACTGAAGGATGGGCATGTACTGTGTTATCGAGGTTTACCAGAGAGGCGACAACTAGGAGTAGGTTTCCTTGTCAATAAGTATATAGCAGGTAATATAGATGAATTCTATAGTATTAATGAGAGGGTTGCAGGCATCGTAATTAGGCTTAATAAGCGGTATAAACTGAAGGTTGTACAGGCCTATGCACCTACATGTAGTTATGATGACCAGTCAGTTGAAAGCTTCTATGAAGATGTAGAATCGGCAATGCGAAAAGTAAGGACGCAGTATACTGTACTAATGGGCGACTTCAATGCCAAGGTAGGAGAAAAGCAGGCAGGAGACAAGGCAGTAGGTGACTATGGCATTGGTTCTAGGAATAGCAGGGGGGAGTTATAGTTGAGTTTGCAGAGCGCAATAACTTACGAATCATGAATACCTTCTTCAGCAAACGGAAGAACCGGAAATGGACATGGAAAAGTCCTAACGGAGAGACTAAAAATGAAATCGACTTCATGTGTTCAACCCCCGCCATTATGCAAGATGTAGAGGTAAATGGGAAAGTGCGATGCAGTGACCACAGGATGGTGAGGTCCCGAATTAGCCTAAATCTGAAGAGGGAACGCAACAGATTAGTAAGAAAGAAACCCATCAACGAATTAGCGGTGAGAGGGAGGGCAGAAGAGTTCAGGATCTCGCTACAGAATAGGTATTCAGCTCTAACTGAGGATGGCGACATTACCCTAGAGGCAAGGAACAATAATTTCAGAGATATCATTACTGAGTGCGCGGTAGAAGTAGGCGGTAGGATAGTTAGAGAGGATACCGGTAAGCTGTCTAAGGAGTCGAAAGATTTGATTAAGAAACGCCAAAGTATGAAAGCTTCCAATCCAACAGACCAGATCGAATTGGCCGAGATATCAAAGCTAATCAATAAGCGCAAGGTGGCCGATATAAGGAAGTATAACATGGAGAAAATTCAGCATGCTGTAAAGAAGGGGGGAAGCCTTAAAGCGGTAAAGAAGAAATTGGGCATAGGCAAAAACCAGATGTATGCGATAAGGGACAAAGCAGGCAACGTCATCACTAATATGGACAAGATAGTCAAAATAGCCGAGGAGTTCTATACAGATCTCTACAGTAGCCAAAGTAGTCAGGACCGTAATGAGATTGGCGGTGGGGAAAAACAGTCAGACGTTCCACCAGTGACGAAGGACGAGGTCAAGAAAGCACTAGAAACTATGAAAAGGGGGAAATCAGCTGGAGAGGATCAGATAACTACAGATTTGCTGAAGGACGGGGGGGATATCGTGCTAGAAAAACTGGCCACCCTGTATACGCAGTGCCTGGTGTCATCGACGGTACCGGAACCATGGAAGAATGCAAACATTATCCTCATTCACAAGAAAGGGGACTCTAAGGACCTTAAAAATTACAGACCAATCAGCTTACTGTCTGTTACGTATAAGGTATTTACTAAGGTAATCGCTAATAGAATCAGGACAACCTTAGACTGCAATCAAGCAAAGGATCAAGCAGGGTTTCGGAAACGGTACTCTACTATCGATCATATCCATACCATCAATCAGGTGATAGAAAAATGCTCGGAATATAACCAGCCCTTATACATAGCATTCATTGATTACGAAAAAGCATTTGACTCAGTTGAAACATCGGCGGTGATGCAGGCATTGCGAAATCAGGGGGTAGACGAGCCGTACGTGAAAGTGCTGGAAGATATATATAGTGGCTGCACAGCAACCATAGTTCTGCATAAAGAAAATAACAAAATTCCCATAAAGAAAGGTGTTAGGCAAGTAGACACAATCTCCCCAGTACTATTCACAGCTTGTTTAGAGGAAGTATTCAGAGACTTGGAATGGGAGCAGTTAGGGATAAGGGTAGATGGAGAATACCTCAGTAATCTGCGATTTGCTGATGACATTGCCTTGCTAAGCAACTCGGGGGATGAACTGCAAATAATGATTGATGACCTAGACAGAAAAAGTAGAAAGGTAGGCTTGAAAATCAATATGCAGAAGACTAAGGTAATGTTCAACAGCCTCGGGAAGGAACAGCAGTTTACATTAGGTAGCGAAATACCGGAAGTAGTAGGCGAATATGTCTACTTAGGACAGGTAGTAACCGCAGGTCCGGACCATGAAAAGGAAATAACAAGAAGAATAAGATTGGGATGTAGCGCATTTGGCAAGCACTCGCAGATTATGACTAGCAGCTTACCGGTATCGCTCAAGAGGAAAGTATACAACAGTTGCATCTTGCCTGTACTCACCTATGGGGCTGAAACGTGGAGGCTAACCAAGAGAGTTCTACTTAAGTTGAGGACAACGCAGAGGGCTATGGAACGAAAAATGGTAGGGGTAACATTAAGAGATAGAAAGCGTGCAGAGTGGGTCAGAGAAATAACTCAAGATACCGACATTCTAGGTGAAATTAAGAAGAAGAAATGGACATGGGCAGGACATGTAGTGCGAAGAGAGGATAACCGATGGTCGTTGAGGGTAACAAACTGGATTCCAAGGGAAGGAAAGCGTAGCAGGGGGCGGCAGAAAGTTAGGTGGGCGGATGAGATTAAGAAGTTCGCAGGGGTCAAGTGGATGCAGCTGGCACAGAACCGGGTTAAGTGACGAAATATGGGAAAGGCCTTCGCCCTGCAGTGGGTATAATCAGGCTGATAATGATGATGATGATGATGATGATGATGATGATGATGATTCACGTAGTAAATGTTGCAGTTATGTTCAATTTAAATAAACGAAACAGAGTTAACTTATATTCCCATTGAAAATAATTTCGCAATATTCAAGCAGAACAATTCCTAACCCGCGTAGTTTTGTGGTATGAATTGTAAATAGCCCGTATTCACATCTCAAACAGCACGGTCTATTGGTCCAATATTGGCAGTGTGCTGATAATGCACTACCCTATTTAGAGCCCGACATTGCCAACGCAGTGCAACAGTGCCAGTATTCGGCCCATTGTTTCTGCTGCTTGGCTATGTCTTACGATGGACTGGAATTTTATACAAATTAAAATTCAAATCGTTTGGAACTCACTTCGCAGCCACAATTGGGCGAGCACGCACAGCTTAGGACAGTGACGCTGTTACGTTTTGTTTATTTAAGCTGCAGTTACTATCGTTTGTTAGGATTCGGCAAATCCATAAATTGAGATGCTGGTATCATAGACTGATATTTATTACGGCGACACAGATGAAAATATCGTGTAATTGTTCGTAGCCAATGTTTAATTGTTTCTCGTTTCTGCTCTCAGAAAAAACATTTTAGGTTTCCTCTGGTTGTAATATACCTTTTTATTGTTCAAATTATTTCATTAAATTTATTTTCTTCCTGTCGATAGAATTCCTTTGACAAACGCATCGGGGACTGGCGTCTTCCATTTTGAATTTAAAGTTGCGTTCACGCATCTGACAAGAACGTTTGTACCAGAGATGCTAACATTGTATTTAAATTGCTGTTTTTGAGGGCCATAAATTATCCACTCATTTTTGTAGTGTCCTTCTTGTCGATACAATTCAGTAAAATGTCGAAAGGGGCCCACTTAAATTTCGTCTTCATTCCCTTTTGTCATAAGATGCCTTGGAAACCTTAAGGTACCCACAATTCGGACAAACTGAAACGCACCGCACAATACTTTCACATTCGTGTCAGGTATTCCCATTAAAGGCATTTCCATGCCATGAAAATAACGTGTTTCCTGCTATTAGTGCAGTTGCGTTGCTTTCAATTATGAATAATTTTCGGAGGCATTTTACGCTTCCTGACCTATTTAGCTTCTGTGCTTTATGTTCATGTATTTGAATCCTCTTGCTCTCAATGCTTATTATTTTCGTAAGCACTAGCAAGGCACAAAATATTTGCTTCGACTCAATCATATACCAAAAGCTTTTCGCCCCTAAATAATGTGGTCGTTACATTGGTAACATTCCTAATAGCTTACAAAAGCAGTTTGAATTACCCACGCCAGGACACGTGGCCTATGGTATCACAGTCTGACGGGCCAATCAGGAGACAGGCACAACTGTGGTCGACCAAATGCTCTTTAGGCTCTGATGTCCATATGAGTGCTTTCGTTCGAGCCCAGGCGCGTCTCGTCAAAAGCGAGTGCGGAATTTGTAAACTATCATTAAAGCCGATCTCTCCGCGTGAAAAATGACACATTCTCACGATGTGCATTTCACGCCATCGTCATTTTGCTAATGCAAAATACACTTGATTGATTGAATTCTTTTACACATCCTTTTCTCATGAGCTACTCTAAAACATCATTTTTGCGTGCACAATCATGTTTTCAGTGTGGAAAGCCTCATCTTACAGCCCGAAAACACCGCTGCCGTTAGAAGTTTCAGACCACTAGCAAATGCTCTTCGAAGTTTCCTGGGCTTTGGACTAAGCTAGAACTGCAACTTGGAAATCTGCCAACGAGTGCGAGAAGACTATAAAGTGACCGCTCACAAGAAACAAGCATTCAGTGACATAATGTTCATTGGAAAGGACAGTATTTGTGAGCGGAAGGGCGAACATATAAAAAAAAAGCAAGTTGGAAGGAGACTAAACGTCTGCCTTTCAGAGAATAGTCATGCATCTTTAGCCGCAGACGCGTGCCGTTTAGTGCTCGTGTATCAGTAATCACTTGAATTCTGCCTCTGTAATCGCGTGCATACTGATTACCATACAGCTATACCCGGACTAGATATAAAGCTGGTTTGTTGCTCGGTTTATGGGTTTAATGTCCTAAAGAGAGTCAGGCTATGAGAGGCGACTTAGTAGAGGGCTCCGGAATGTTCGACTACATGTGGTCCTTTAACGTGCAATTACATCGCATAGAGCACAGGCGCCTTGCTTTCCGATCTCAACGAAAAGCGCCCGCCGTGGTCTGAATTGGATCCCGCAGCCTCAGGTACAGTATTCCAGCGCCCTAACCACTGCACCAGCGCGATGGGGCTAGATATAATGCTCTACTTTATCCAAGTCGTAGACATGAGACCTAACTGCCCAGGGGCCGCGGGTTTAGAGTGCGATGATGCAAGGTCCTGTAAGTCTGCATTCTGATGGAATCCATGCCGATCTGTTAAGTTCGCCCCGTATTCCAGGCTGGTGATATCACGCAAAAACTTCCACTACTCAGTGCACAGAGTATTCAACGTCTATGTTCTGGCAGAACCAATAAAACGTTTTTTTCGGTCACAATGATGAAAACGTCGACAAAGGCTACGCATTATTTCCTGTAGAACTTGTCATTTAGGTTTATTACGTTAAAACAAGGAATAGATACATTATCAGAAGGTTCCAGAATAGCAGTAGATAAAAACTCGAAAGTCATAATGCAGAACAATGTTGCTTCAGGAAACTCAATTTGACCTTGTGTAAATGTAGCCGTTGTAGTGATCATACACACGTCCGCAGATTATTTCAAGCTGGAATGTTTTTACCTCAAGACTGAAACTGTTGCCAGATAATACGCCTAATAGAACATAAGAAATCGGAATGGTACCCACTCTTGCAGCCTGACTTACCACCGGGATTGTAAAAACTTATCAAGCGAAAGGAATATGATCAATAATTCAAAAACTCCGATGTTATGGTCATGCACAAGGTAAAATTACTGGCGAGATAAAATAATTATTTTCGACCGTTACATCAGCACACAGGTGTATCAGCATCACGAAAGTTGAAGATAAGGTGCTCGGATTAGCTTCAACGAATAAATGTGATTTTGTCTCGTCTCGTTTCTTTTTATATTCTATTATTCGCAGTCTCCTGTGTGGCTCTAATGCTTGATTTTTTCTTTGTATGTTCGGCTTTGTGCTCATATATTGCTGTTTCTTCCGATAAACGTTCATTTGCGTGTGAGAGCTTGCATTGTTTCTTCATGCATTTGTAATCGTAGGTTTAACGATTGTTAACAATGCACTGGTAGAGATGTGTAAGAAAGCGTGTGAAAGTATTTTAGGAAAGAGATCCCCCGTTGCATGAAATTTCTCATGATGCAAGCGATGTTTGAAGAAAACGTCAAAACTGACGTCCGCACTTAGGCCAGCAACTTCACCTTTGGGATGATGCTCACAAAGTGCCAGGGCAGCGTATAACGAGTTATCGCTACCGCAGCCGGCCACTTTTCCGACGAGAAAGAAATCAGTCGAATGAAAAGTGTGGATATTTAGCCATATCTTGGTTAGAGGATGTCTCGAATGTTGATCTTAGGAACAACCTCTGCGTGGACCGCAGCCAATACCTATAGTGACTGGTTGATTAACAGTAAAAGGCGTCTATTTGCAAGTGGACAACTTTTTACATTTTGGGCCGGTTGCACCAAACTGCGGTCTCCTATCCAAGGCTACAGTATACCCAAAATCGCAAGAGATGACTGAAAACGTCCCCTTTAAAGTTCGTTTACCAAATGCCCGAATACCCTATTGCCCAGCTTAAAAAAATAAACCTTTAGTCGCCGTTACTCAGTGAGTATCGAGAAGGCTGCGGTGCTCTTGTTCCTCGTATATTTATTCATGAGCTGCAGGCCTTCAGTAAAACAATGGCGTTTGCTAGAATCACTTTTTGATAACAATTATAAAATATTTCTACTCGTAGTAACAATTGCGTTGCGACCAAAACCCTTCGACACTCGTCAGGATGAACCTTCCGAGAGAGAGGCATATGCTGCAAAAATTAAGATGCATCATTATTTGCCTAGGATACTGCACTTAGTGCGGAGGTACGTTAAAACAGTACCTCTACTGTCAATGTCAGAAGCTCCCCCGCTTGATAGGAGCTGGCGTTCTGCAACTAATACGTTAACCAAAGCCTCTTTTCAACAAACCATAACTGACGTCATTGGAACTATGCCTAAGTCGTGGGAAAGAAAACACTTTATTTTGTTCCGACAGAGTGCTTACCTTGATAAGCTGACGCCACATCAACGAAATTTCTCCTGAGGTAGCTATTTTTCGTGCTTAAGGTTTTCACGCTCCAAGGCGCTAAAGCAGTCGTACTTACTGATCGTGAACTTGTACTGAATCCTACGCACAGCATATACCTGAGACGATAAAATGTCCTCGAACAAACGTTTTGGCTGAAAGCATGGCTAGAAACGCCTATCATTTATGTCATTTGGAACATAGAACATAGATCAAATTCTTACGTACGCAACATTCACTCACAATGCGGCCCTGACCCGTACGGCCAAATACGACGCGGTTCGCTTCCTTCGTTGGCCAAGTTTCGGTTCTTTAGTATGTCAGGTTCTCATTCGCTTCCAATGATATTTGAACCGGGCCTCGTTCTCGCTCTTTTTATTCAACGCGATAAGAAAATTCCTTTACAACGAGCAAAAACATCCTAAGCCACTCTCCCCTTTTCGCGCTCAGAAACGTTTTTAGGCACAGTTTTTTTCCTTATGCCATTGAAGCTTGGGATGTTTTACCAGGCAATATTCGCTTAAAGGAATGTTGCCTAGTAAAAATGTGAAGCAACCATGATTACAGGATTTCTTAGAAGCTTAATTGTTCGAAATATAGTGTATTTATATCTGCGTTCCTTTGTTTCGTACTCTACCGCACTCGGTTCGCTATGTATACGTCCAAGACCACTGTGTGTGTTTGGACACTCCTTTTTCCAGCGGACTGTCGTAAAAGCTATTGAGCTGATGTTTCTAAAGTTACATCAGCTGCAAACGCGCTCGCATCAGACAGCACAAAGCATATTTTGGGCGACACATTGGCGTCACCCAATTTGGAATCACATAACTTGGAAGACGCAGTGCCACTACTGAAGTCATAACCGAACGCGGAATTGGCTACAAATTATCACTGCGTTGTGATGTTCATGAATAACTCTCGCATGCCCCATATCTATGCTCATCAATCAGATGCAGGCAGACCACACCAAAGTGGTGCACTAAGGAAGGAGAAAATAATGATTGCCCTAGGAGACAAGTCAGCAAAATTGAAAGGATTTCTCTCTATCGCTCACTCGCTTGCTCAACCTGCTGTGCTAGTTCCTCCAGTGCCGGCAGTGCTACAGTCTAAGTCCTTTTCCTAAAATTGCTTTCATTCTCACAGAACCTGGCGAACATATGTGCATAAGTGAAAATATGCCATCCGGGTGTCAAAGCTTGCTATGACGAAAACCGATATCAAAACCATTCCACACTAGGACAGAAATATCACAAATATGAAGCAAAAAAGGGGGCCGATTGGTGGATATGCCTCGAGCTAGAGATATAGAGCGACCGCGGCTTCAAGCACTGTAATACACGAAAGCAAGTAAAATTTTACCTGCCAAGCGCTATTGCTACTACTATCCTCCTCATTTTCTCCACTAGAGGCGAAGATATGTCCGAACAAGAAGAGGTTAAATGTGGTGCTCACTGCGATGTTCATTGATGTCGAGGAGTGTGTTCACAAAACTTCTCTAATGTCTACTCGGATTAAAGTTAGACACCCCTATATAAAACGTATGAGCTAAATAAATAACTCATCTCTAGGAATGCGTTCATCTACGCAGCTAAACAATTTACAAGCATTACTATGGAAAGACAGGTTGATGAATTATTCTTCTTTAGAAGACATCTGAAGCTATCACAAAAGTCAGAGGGAATTTAGTTCCTGCGATATTTATGAAATACATCATTGTGTGTTTATATCTGCACCTTTTGTTTCTATTCATTTTAAACATTGTAAAAAAATATTTGGTGTCGGCTTAGTCAGAAGGGACGGTTGTTTCTATGTATTAGAATGCAATCAACAACCTTGTTGCCGTGGTTCGCTTTTTAGAACTATCCAATCAACTATTCAGGGCCCTCGAGTAAATATCTTGACGCTTACAACGAAAACGACGTCTTCAAGAGAGGTGTACTGTGCTATAGTTTCCGAGGCATCCGTCGCCGCCTGGGTGACTTGAAAACAAATGTTTTCATAATATTTCGAAGTTGATTTATGTGTGCATGGAGAATATTAGGTTTCATATATTTAGATGCATGTTTCTATGTCTTATATAGTTCCTATGCATGCTGGTATAGACACTGTAGTTAGTAGCAAATTAGAGTTAGTATAGTTTCTACACTCCTCATTTTGGTTGTACATAAACGCCGTCGTGTTCCATATAAGTTCCAGATAAATCACTTCTTCCAAATAATTTATCTGCAACTAGAGGCTATCAGGTTGCCCCATGTGGAACGCTACACTTTTGTCGCGTGTGTAGCCCTTTTTTAACTGCAACGAGCACGTTTTAGCCGGAACTCACTTTATTTAAATGGAACAGTCGTTTTCCCAACTTCAGCGCGTTCCACTTACCCCGCTCGTGCTCGAAACATTGTGGCGTTAAAGATAAACCCTGGAACAGTCGAAAAATAAACAGTTGATTCCAATGGATAATTTCCACTGGAGATTTTCCCTGAGAGCAGTTGGCACCATTTGGAATATGGACCAAACGTCAATTAGTGTCCACTGGTCCAACTAAAGGAGCTAACACAATCGGAAATTTTCCATTTGCAATCAGGTATCGTTTTTCGACTGGGTGGTTACAGGTGAGCACAAAAAATATATTTACCGTTACACGTACTGCATACATTTTATTCCAAGTTCGATTTTTTTTTTATTATTGACTTGAAATTTAGAGAAAAGCTTTCTGCTGTATGTCTTACATTTGCGTAATATTTGGCGCTGACGAGGGTTATAGCAAAGGAGATGAAAATTTTAGGGTTGATTTGGATTCTTTCCTTTATCTTGATTATAGGCACAATTCTTACAGCGTGCATTGATTTCGTGTGTGCCTCATATATTCTTGGGTTGCAGAATTTTATTACCCCAGGTAGCACAAAATAGGCTATGACGTGGGGGCCCACGTTGGGCCCGTGGGGCAGCCCATACGGGCCCCATGCGGAATTTGCAATATGTACCCAGAGGGGGCCCGCGTGGGCTGTCCAATTTTGCCGCGATTTGTCCCACTCTGTACCCATGTGGGCAGCCCAAATAGGGCTGCCCGCATTCAGCCCAGATAGCTGAATATGGGCAGCATACCAAATCATTATTGGGTCCTACGTTTATGAAGGCAGTGCCGCCCCATTGATCAAGGTTTCAATTTTTATGTCGATTAATCTCTCCAGTACCTCAATTGTTCCGGCGTGGGCTTTGCGGAGGCCATTCCGTTTCGGGCTGCCCAAGTTCCCTCATGTGTTGAATTCGGTATTCTCGGGGCTGCCCAAGTTCCATTAATCATCAAGTGTGAAACATTGAGCACTATTTATTTATCTTGTATTCGACATTCAGTGACATAAACGAAATTTATTACCAATTAACTACAATGATGTGGGCTGGCCATCACCCCCCAAATGTTGGTCTGAATACTTATTCCGGTGACGTATGTAGAATAATAATGGCGCAGGAAGAATTTTGAGATAGTTCAGTACATACTGTTAAAGCGGAACAGTTCTGCATATTTGCTGCTACTACTGCATATTTAACGTAGCTTTTAGACTAAAATTAGATAGTCTTTACTCATGGCACGGATATGCATAGAATGGTTATGTGAAAAATCTAGAAGATGCAATTAGCGGCCGGTATAAGATGAAATACATAAATAAAATGGTGCCTGAAATTTAAGGTGAAGACGTTTTAGAGTGGTAAGCCCGCCTACGGCCAATTTGGGGCCCACTGCGGCCTTTCATGGGCAGCCGGGCATATCTTAATTTACCACATGGAGTGCGAATATATGTTGCATTTGCCCGTAATTAACCCAAGAAATACTCATGTGGGCGGCGTGGAGGCATGCCCGCTTTTCAGCCCGGATGCAAACCACGCGGGACCTATTCAGTTTTTGAGTGAGCCGCCCCATTTGGGCTAGCCCGTCTACTATTCGCGTCAGGCCCACATTTGTCTCGGATGTGCCCTAAAGTGTCCCGCAAGAGACCGTTGCGAGCAGAAGCGGGAAGGAGCACTTTCCTGCCCCGCTACAGGCCATGCGGAAATTATCCAGGTTTTCGTTGGGCAGCCCCATTAGGGACAGCCCAGGAATTTTCTGCATGAAACCCACATTTCCGTTTGACCTTCCCTCGAGAACCCCTGAAGGGTCCCATGTAGGAAATGCGTGGGTATACCAGTATTTATCCCCGCCGCGGCCCATGCGGGACCTATTGCGCTTTTGAGCGGGCAGCCCCAATTAGATTAGCCCAGGCTTTTTCCACACAAAGCCCAAATTTTCTATGCATCGGCCCTAATATTTCCTGAGCGGGACCCTTGAGGGCCAGATGTGGGGAAATGTACTCAGTTAGCCCTTTCCACGCCTATATGATGCCCGGATGGAAAAAGCAGGGGCAAGCCCAAACTGGGCTTGCCCACTAGATTCCTAAAGGGGGCCTTCATGGGTATTATCGTGGTTGCCCAAGCCCAACTTGCCAATACGAGCCCCAGGTGGGCCACGTAATATGTGCTGCTTGAATTGGTCATGCATATACCACTCGAGTACAAATCGTCATCTCCTTGGTAACTCCGGATATTAGTCGATAATAGATATTATTTGCGTGCATGTTGTTGTGGGTATGTAGATTTTCACAGCTGTGTTTTATATGTCGTTAAAGTCCGTCATATTAACATTATTACTCAAGGAATATATTGGTCAACTGTTGTAAGAGATATAAGTGGGCAAGGAAGAGGCCGCTGCATTGAATAACACACATGCATGTGGCTTCAAATGCACTGTGGAGCTGTTGACAAATACTGCATTGCCCTTGGGATGGTGTATTTTGTGAGGA
The DNA here is from genome assembly GCF_055883805.1 of Amblyomma maculatum. NCBI lineage: Eukaryota > Metazoa > Arthropoda > Arachnida > Ixodida > Ixodidae > Amblyomma > Amblyomma maculatum. Next base: position 134,743,287 of record NC_139345.1, read on the forward strand.
CACACGCCTGTGGCGCATAGAACTTTACCAGGCGAGGGAAGTAATTTATAAGCGACAGGTTATACGTTTCCGGCCGAATAGCCTGCGGCGTTGTAGTTGTCGGCACACTTTTCGGAAGTAACCGGGGGCTGTGGTGAAAAAAATGTGTCGTAGTAATTTACCTTTGTATTGAATAATGGTTGATGGTCGTGTGATATGCAATGACGATTTAGTGAAATCGTAACAATAAAATATTTAAGGAAATTAAAATATTAACAGATTGAAAGGGGTTGTTCAAATGTGTCAAAATGCCCAAAATCAAAAGCCGATGATTGGTGATGATAATCATGAATATTTGTAATGTCTAATTGATTTATAAAATAATTTATAAGTGGTATTCAAAGCCTGCAAGTTGCCAAAATGTTCAGAATGAAAAGGCAATACTTAATTATGTTAAAAGACAAAATTTAGTGTTTAATTGATCAGTTACTAGTTAGAGCTGAAGAAATGAAAACTTTAAAAAAGAGGGATCAAAGTTGTTCGACATGCTCACTATGAAAAGGCAATTCTTCAATATTCTAATCAAGAAAATTTACTGTTTAATTGAAGATGTGGCTATTTTTATTATTCAAAGTCGAAACATTGCTCATAATGTCAAATTTCTCAGAATGGAAAGCTAATGGTTCCTGATGGTAAGTCTTGGTGAATATTTCTTTTTACGGCGGGAATTTAATGTCCAGGCTCAGGTTTATTGATTGGCGCTACTTTTTTTGTGCTTATTGTCATTCACTCTCATGAGTGTCACCTGCTTGCTATTATTCACAACATGCTGGAAGATGCTATGCAGAAGATTGGATGGGAGGAGTATGCAGGTATAATGCCAATAGATAAAACATTAATAGTGTAAGTGGTCAATGCTATTGCCTATATAGTCAAGTTGAGCCGTGAATTGTTTACCATTTTACTGTTTATTGTTTCTTGTTTTGAAAAACAAGAGCGCAATACTACTTTTCAGAAGAGGGTATATATATCCAGTACTGAAAAAAATGAAACTCCAGTTTAGGATATAATATAGTCAGCTGCTATACGACAAACGGGAGCATAAGCGTCTCTGCTGCGAGTTACCACACGCTGTAACAATATAGAAAAAATGTTACCTAATTAAAGACTCTTTTTGTTGCGACAGGAGGTTAAAAATGTATTGAGATCTTTGGGCAGGAAAAGCGAAATTTGGAAAATCTATCTTAAAACTTCTTGTATAAAAATAATGATGGAACACATGAACATCACATTTCAGTTATAAATGAAGCAGCTTGACCAATTTCATAGGGGCTGATTTGCGGGACACAGCAAAAAAAAAAATAACTGGGTTCACTGCAGAGGACAATTGGTATGAAAATTATGCAATAGATTTTAAAGGAAGGAACACTGCCAAAGCAAGTCATAAAGGCAGTCGTATCCTTCAGGAAATCAACTGAAAATTAGTCTGTGGAGACTGATCGAGAACAGTGAAATGTGCGATGTCAGTATTATATTTCAATGTAAAATACTATTTTTGTTGGCATTGGGCAAGAAAGGTACAAGTTATCAATTTTTTTTTATAAATGGAGATTTTCTAAACCTGGCCAATAGGTGATAGCAGGGAGTTGTATGTTTTTGATGAGAGTAATGAATAAATATTTCTAGTATAAGAATCAAGGCTTCAAAAGTTGGTTCATTGCTGTCTATGATTATTGCTCGATTTGAGCTTACTTGTGTGCCAGAACTGTGTTTTGGTACTACAGTTGATATATTGGAAGCCAAGCTCATCGAAGAGAAGCGAAAGCTATACCTTGAAGACTTCTTTTTGACCGTTAACTTTGTTCCAGAAGAGCTGCGTTCCATCTCATCACAAAGGTAATAAATTCAATGAAGCTATTGAAGGTTTCAAATACAACACACACAAATCGTTGCATGCAAAGGAAAATGTCACGAATATTATTTTGCATTATGTACTCTTCCAAGTGGCTGGTGCAGAGCCTTACTAGAGCATACAATGCATAAATACCAATCTTCTGCCGTTAATATTTGACTCTTCTTAATTTCTGTAGTAGCAAAAGCTTTTCTATATATAGAAGTGCAATGCATAAATATGAACTCAATATCTGTTTCTTGTACGGGAGAAAGTATATAATAATATACTGACTTGTATAATATATAAACAAACAATGGCCGTAATTGATGATTTTACTTTAATCAATATAACCGCAAAAAAGAAACATTTTTTTTGTTGATGGAACCAAACTCAGATGATGGAGGTTGACCAGGACCGTGTACTTCTGTGGCAGAGGAAGAACTAAGTGATGTGTGGGAAACATACTGTTCACTTAGCAGCGGCAACTTGAACAAGCTTTGTCTTTGTGTTTGATGACACATTTCATCCTCGGCCTGACATACCGCGATTCTTTTGGCCAACCTTTGGGATTGCTTCAAACCGTACTCTGTGAATGTCAGCCAGTTAAGATATATACTATGACTTTAAATCTGAACTCTTTTTTAGAGAAGCTAGAACTACTCTAGGTGCAAAGTGCGCGCCGATTAAAGTGACACGCAGGTCTTATCGTGAAAGCTAGTCGCACAGTTTTGTTGCTAAGTTAAACGTTTTATTTATTCAAGGTCTACAAACTGATACGCTGTGGCTTAGGTACTGATTGCTTTATGAGCCACTAAATGGATACCAACAGCAAACGTATGTGAGCAGTTTCTGGAGTCCGCTTTTGCTGTCAACATAAACAACTTGATTTACAGACTATTTTGCAAGAGCAGTTTTTGTTCTGCAATGTGGAAACCTTTAATGACCATGATCGCATGCGATGAGAAATTTTCGGAAATATTCAAGAAATCAACTCGCTTCAGAACTACTGCAGGGCTCTTTAATAAGGAAATTATCTATTGTGGAACTTTTATCGTCCCGCTATGTTGCACATATGCTCCTCAGGAGCTCTACGTCTGCAGGGTTAAATTTTCTTTATGGGAAAGAAGAGTGAAGACCTGATGGAGCAGCGGTTCTAAATTTCTTCATATGCGTGCAACTGCGGGAAATGTAGCGGAAAATGACTCTGACAAAAAAAAAACAGTGTGCATGTATTGTATGATTGTATTTCTGTGTGTTTCAGTACGACTGCATATCACGTGCTCAGCTTGTAACGGAGAAAAAGAAAGGTCGTAGTTCGCAGACTTTGAGATGCGGCTGGATGCCACGTGTTTCAGCACGTAGAGGGACATATGCGAAGTGCGCGGCTCTCTTGCACTCTACTCTCCGTATCGATTGTCATCCCACTCTTAACTATGTCAAGATATCGTTGACCTCTCTCTCTCTCTCTCTCTCTCTCTCTCTCTCTCTCTCTCTCTCTCTCTCTCTCTCTCTCTGTCTCTCTCTCTCTCTCTGTCTCTCTCTCTCTCTCTCTCTCTCTCTCTCTCTCTATATATATATATATATATATATATATATATATATATATATATATATATATAACATGGATAGGTGTAGTAGCTATGATTGCAAAGTCAAGTGGTGCGTACAAGGCCGATGTCCGCGCTAAATAGTCCGGGAATGCACTGAAATAAGCTCTTTGCTGGACTGAGTAATAAAGCAATTCAGCTACAACAATAGCGGCAAGCGTGCTCGTCTTTTGTCGAACTGCGAATGCCCGTTGAGTTCGGCACCTCTTGCTTGAATGTCGCCGAAGAAACATCTAGACAAAATGTCAAAGGGGGGTGCGAACAATTGACAACAACAAGAGAACCTCTGGGTGCAACTTGTGAGACAAACAAAATGACTAACATGCAGCCTGCGGCTCTCGACGTCTGCAAGCAAGTAAAAGGCTGTTGTATCCTAGATCATTCTGTCCGTTACAAATAGACAAATATACATGCGGGCGGTTGTCGAAAGTCACAAATGAAGAATAAAGTAGTTCGTGCCAGTTTCATGGAGATTCCTAGTTTCTATATATTACCAATCAGGTTACGATAGTTCTAAAATAACTGCGACCGATGAAGCACGTAGGCATACTACAGCATTCGCAATTTTGTATCCCGGAAGGAGGCAAATACGTGCTCATTTTGAAGCTATTTGTGTCTAAATAACAAGAAAGGAAGTGTTATGCTTTATTCGCTGCTCAAAAAACGCGCGAGATTTGCATGCAAAACATTTGTAATTTCATGTTAAAGTACATACTGCGGACCATCGCTTGAGCCTCACTAGCCAAAGCATGGTTGAGACTTTGAGTTGTTGCCGACGGTAAGGGTAAGTTCCCGTTCCAGCGACTTCGCGACTTGAGAGCGTATATGAGTGAAGCGCCATTTTTTCCAGTGGGGTCAAGGCTTCAAATAAGTCCCAAGATATGACACCTGGAAAGGCAAAACTTAGTTGGGCGCTCAAGCTTCGAGTAGACAAGATAGCGCCTTAAAACACCGTGTTTTCAGTCAAAATATTTTGGGTACCTTTTTATTTAAGTTGGTCTTTGTGGAAGAGAACATACAGTATCTGTGTGAATTTTGGTTTGGTTTGTAGTGCTTAACGCCACAAAGTGACTGCGGCTATTAGATGCCGTAGTGCACGGCTGCGGACGTTTTGACCAACTGGGGGTCTTCAAGTCAGCTGACACCAAACCGGCGCCTTGCTTCTCGCCTCCATCGAAAAGTGGCCGCCGCAGCCGGAATTCAATCCCGCATCCTTGGATGCAGCTGTCGAGCGCCATAACCACTGCAGGGTCTGTCTCACTTTTCAAAGATAACTGGCACTTAATTTGTCATTTGGTTGATCAGAAGAGGAAAGGCACAGTATTTATCACAGGTATCGAATGACACCTGCACTGCACCGTGACGTAAAGGACGCCACCTCAACTGCAGGTATTCATTATTTTTACCACACTCCGTACGTTATCGACTAGTCCTTTTCAAAAACTTGTCAATTGCGAAATCATTTCGAGTGAACCATGCTTTCGCATGCGATGAACTTCAGGTGGGAATAAGAACTGAGTCGTGTAGTCCGTTCAATGAACCCTTTCGTCTAAATACAGAGAATAAACACTGAAGGTTAGCTTTGATGTTCTTCCTTTCTTCCGTGTTTCTCTTCGAGGCGCCCGTCGACATTTGCGGGTGCCGGGTAATGTGTGGGTGTCACGGAGACGGAGGCTGACATGCTCAGAGCAACGGGCGAAACTTGCCTTTATATAACGCTAATGGCAGGCAGTACAGGAACGTATATACAGGTACAGCCTTTGGCGAAAGTTTAGAGCCCAGAGGGTTTGCTTTTAGGCGTATATTATGATGTCGTAAACAATCGTGGAAGTAATAGCCATTGGAGAGAGTAGGACAAAAAACCTTCTTGCCTTCAGCAAGTTTGGAAACCTGGGAATGCATTACGAGCCAGATAGTATGTCCCAGAAGTTGACCTCATGGACTCTAAACTTTTGACAAAGACTGTATGTGCGTATACAAGACGTGAAGTTGTTAAAATGCGGAATTTCTTTCTGAGATAGGCGGGGAAGATATAGACTGGATGTTTTTTTTAACAAAGTTCAAACCTTTGTAACAAATGCAACTCGCTGCAGATTGATGATTAGCCCTGGGGCTACGGCACACACTAGTGAAGAGGCAACCTGCTTCAGTTAGATCGCTAATTAAGTAAATACGCTAATAAACTTGTTATTTTTCATTTTAGTTGCTATTTTTTATTTGCAGAATTGGATATCGCCTTTCATTTAGTACAGCAATAAAAACACATTTTGTTTAAAAAATTGTAGCGCGCGTTACGAGGCCCAGAAATTTCGCCACACAGCGCCTGTAACGTAATTCGCTCCAGTCAGAGATTTTGTCATTATGCCGGCATCCCCCGAGAGCCAGCCTGTCGCCCGGCGGTTCGTTGTCAAATTCTCTTCGACCGCGGACTCCCTGAATCGATACCAGCGCATCCAGTCATTGCGCTTGCAGTCTTGCCTCAAAGTGCGCATTGGGTAGCAATATACATCAGACGCCCCCGTGGCGCTGTGTTACTGTGAGAAAGCGTATACGATTATGACATTGTGGGCATTTTGCCGTGCGTTACAGCTGATTCGTTAAGTGTTTGTTTACGCGGGCATACATTTGGAGGACGAGCTCCAATTATGCAAACACAACATAACCCCTGAATAAAGATTTAAAAAGTAATAACGTTATAAATATTTAGGTAACTAATTAAAGCCTTGTGCCCCTTACCGGGTCGCTGCTTTTCATCTCAATAAAGCTAAACACCAAAAATTATACTAAAGTCACTTACTTTGCGTTTTTATGCTACTGCAGCACGACTGCCTGCATTCTCGTAAACACCTGATGTCTGAAGCCAATTTCAGCTTTGCCCTTTCCTAAGGACGGGTGGCAGGAGGAGGAAAAAGAGGAGGAACAAAGCTCCGTTACTAAGAGAGACTGCTTGTGTTTGCGGTCTGGTACAGAGAGGAGAGGAAAGGCTGCAATGCATACTGAGGAAAAAGAAAGGCGGTTGGGGAACGCTCAACAAGTGCGAAACCGGTTCAGAATCGAAGCGAAAAGGCTTCTGGTCCAAAACTGCTGCGCTGGGGGCAGAGGGGGGCTCGCATTGCATTACCTTCTAGGCGCTCTTGACTAATTTGTGTCATAGCTCTGCTTCTCGGATAAACATGAAGGGTAATTGGGGCCGTTTTGGTTGTCCGACGAATAGTATCGTCGCGTGTTTAACGGGAACAGCGGACAAGATGACAGCGGCAGTATAGGAATCAATGGAGGTCTATGTTTTTCGTAGAAAAATGTGGATGCACAGAGGCAGTATGTGGAGAAGAAAGTCAGCAAGAAACCGATAAGAAATGCAATAGAGAAGTTGTGGAGACATTGTATTTAAAAATTTTGCTCTTGTGGAGGACGTTAAGGCCAAGTCAAACTTTTTCACTTAAGACGAAATTGTGTTTGCGAAACTACGGCAGAAAGTGTGATTCGTATACAACGCCATCGCCAATATAGGCATTACTTTAAGAAGATCGTCTCTGTGAAGAACATGCCACGTGTGGTCTGAAATCATGGTCGTCTGATTAACACGGAAAAATAACTTTTAAAATCGATGCATAGCAAACAAAATCTTCTCAAAGCTCCCTGCTGCTGCAAGATATTCCGTGAATAACTGCATTAAACCATCGGTATTTTTTTTATTTTGGGCCTTTTTAAAAGTTTAAAACTAGGTATATATGCCTCATCATCTGAGAAACAGCGTGGCATATCATCTCCAGCGTTTTTTCCAACGCGCATTGGTGGCAACTTGTGATGTGCATTTTGGCAGGCCTCAATATAGGAGTACACCTGTCGCTGCTTGAAGAACTGTTATTGCTTGATTTTATGGGAATATAAAGTATTCGTTGTCTATTCCTGCCGGCTAACACTACGAGTTCGAAACTTAGCTTCTCAATTACACTAAAGGCTTTGAGATTCTAAATGTAAGTAAATCGTCACCGGCAGAAATCGGCACTTTGAGCTGCTTCATTGGCTGGAAAGAAGTGTGCAAGTTCTTTCTTTTTTTTGGCGGGGAAAATGCCTTGTTGTTTTATGTGGAAATCTACAACGAGTGGTAAACAAGAAAGTTATGAGCGCTCTCCTATGGGAGCCGTATATTCGAACTTCTGGTTTTTCCGCACAGTTTGTTCAGGAAGATGTAAACATTTTGCCGTGATATTGCCGGCTCCCCAAAATATACCGAAGAATTCATTGCCTCCATGTTTTACACTGTAGGCATTTTACGCCGTGGTCACCAATTCGCAACACTGAGCACTATGACTTCCCTAATACGCAAGAAGGCAAATGGGAATGTAGGGAAGCACATTTTGCATTCACTTGAGTTGAGTTGCAAGCTAGAGGTGGGATTAGCCTTGCTTATTCTGCCAGCAATTGCTCCACCACAGCGCCACATATGTTTTTAAATAAGCCTTAATATCTGTGAAATCTGTCCCACTACGCGCACAGTCATTTATACTCCAGTGTGCTACATTAAAAGTTCAAAACTGTGTTGTTGTTTTTTTCACTGGCTTTACACCACGATAGTATTTCTCTTCAATATAACGTAGCCCGCTAAGGTGACGTCTGATATTTCTTTTTTTTTTTTTTTTGCTGAACAGGGCCCTTAACAATTCCGGGTTAAATACTTTAGCTCATATAAAATCTGCTTTAAATCGCCTTACACTTGCTGTAAAAGCGGATAGCTAAAAAATTGTTTCCAGGCGGACCAATCAAACAAGTACAAAAAAATATGAAGAATTTTTGCGAGAAGTGTGTTATTTCGGTTTTACGCTTCACAGGCAACACACTGGCAGTACCCCACACGGTGGAGGAAACAGCTTACAGTTATTTTGTTGCCTTTCATCGCTTATTACAGTGAGTCGCGCCGAGGAATTCATTTTGTTGGATTGCTCTGAGAATGCGTTTTTCTATATTATACATCATATATATTTGCCAAAAACATGTGCGAAGACATGGTGGTGAGAAATATATTTAATACAATCAAAAGATACTTGCTATAATGCTATGCTCGTATTCTCTGGTTCAGGATAATAAAGGGTGAGCGCTAATTGTACATATACTGCAGACGTGGATGTATTACCCGTTCCTGTGCTCTTCCGCAAAATTGCAAAATATCTTTAAGTGTACACTAAGAGTAATGCAGCAGTGGAAAGAGGAAGGGTCATAATTTGAATGTCTTAAGTGATATTGTCACGTAGTGGTGACGAGGTCGACGACACAAATAAAGGGGTCGATGATTGCACTAAAGAAACTCTTTATTTTGGCTGACTTGCGCCCGCAAGAGAACAAAGCAACTCGGCGGCGGCGATAGAAACAAACGTACTCGTCGATCGCGAACAAAGATTGCCCATCACACTCGTCAACGCTCAATTTAAAGGCTGCGCAGAACAATCCAGATAACGTCGCAAACAGCTACCAGCATGGGCTGGAACGTTGTGGAAAGACATCCGAGTGGCCGGAACCTTCGGGACAAATCTCGGTGCATCTTGTGGTACAACGAAACTGATAAAGGTGTGACTCGCGACATCGAGCAATAACAAACAAAGATTACGGAACTGATGCGAGGTCCAGAATCAGAGTGATAAGCCTGTATGCCGGCGTCTGTTAAAAACAATAAATACAATTTTGAAGGTTTCGCGGCATTATGTATTTCAGCTTCACTTTGATGTCGTCGGTAGTTTGCGCGGAATCATTATTTTGTTTTTGTGCCATTACCTGGATTACTGATCGATGTGTGTTAACCGGAGACTTTAAGGTTGAGTGCTCAAACAAATGCTAGTGCTCGTTTTCTTGAAGGAGGAATTTCGAAATGATTCCTTTTATTTTTCTGCTGTCTTCACGCCAGAATAAAATAGGAGCAGAAATGAAGGATAAATCCGAGTGTGGTCTCTTGAGCTGGTCCCGCCAGAAAAATTGGCACAATGAGAACCTCAGCCACTTTTCTGAAAATATACTAATTAATACTAATTACAAGACGAAGTATTAATATTGTCATTACTATTATCAAAATGATAAATGGAGTAACAAGCGACAGTGCGCTATAAAGCATTATTTGCCAATAAGATGAAATTTCGAAGATCATTTTAGGCATTCACCGAAGAGCATACGTTGTTAGGCGAGGTGCTTTTGTTTTTGTAATTATTTATATTTACCAGAAAGAGCAGTGATGCACATCAAAACAGATGTAAATGTACCGTTTTTGCCAAAAGTAACAAGGCCGCATGTTTTCCAAGTTTTGGTTGTCTGGGGACCCATGTTGGCTTTAGAATATAAGTGAGAAGCAAGCCATGCAGCCTGGTTAGTTTTGGAAAAGGTGGTATGTTGTTTGTAAATCAAATAAATTAGTGTTGCCGAGACTGACTCTTTCCCTGCAACTAAAACAGAACGCTGAAAGCACTACAAATTGCAGCTTGGTTTTTCTGTCAACTGTGGCAGCAGTTCTCTTTGTGTGGCCTAAATAATATGACACGGAGCAACATTGGGACATTTTATGAGAGATGCAAAATAATAGCCGCAATGTTTAGAAATATGAGACAGATGTCGCTCTATCACAGTAATGATAATATAAAATCTCCTTTATTGGGGCGTTCAGATCTCTGGTAATTGCCGTATGGACTGCGGGATGTCGGTTCCATTGATTTGAAAACTTTTGCAACAAATGCCGAGAAAGCACGTGTTCGGGGACACCTTTCCTCCATAGTTCGAAAAAGATGCTCATGACAAGCCTGCGCGCGCTCATCCTATTTGGTTTACCGCACCGACCTGTACCACATCCAAAGAGCACGCAAATTCATACAACCTGACAAGTATTAAGCGGTACAATATATCATGAATAGTAACAAGGTAGAAGTTGCCTTGTTAACGTACCCACAAATCATTCAAACTTCCGATCGATGTATATAATTTTTATGGAAGCAGGAAGCAAATATATACAGTACATATCCTGTTTTCCTAGTAAATATTTACGCGTATCAAACGTGCTCACAATTATGAAGAAACTAATAACCCTACGAAAAAAAACTGTAAAGGCTTATTCCGAAGTGTACCAATATTCAGTGTTTTGAATTCTGCGCAGCATATATGTTGTTGCAGTGAGACAGCATGGGAGCTCAGCAGTTTGTTTTCATAAGTAATAAGCGGCAAATAGATTTTCTTCAACTAATGCTTCTCGTAGTATGGCGGAGCTTGCAGCAATAACCACTTTAGAATTCGTGGTTATTTCGACGCCTTGTTTGCTTTTTTCTTGAGGCTACCAGCTGTTAAACAGAAAATGAGCCAGTTAAAATGTTATACATAGTTTACGGGTATTCTAGTAAAAATTCGAAATGCTTGTCATTGTGGTTTTAGGAAATTAGGCCCTCCTCATGTCGCGAAGGTCAGTAAGATGTCTGCTGATTGGTCTATGTTTATTTACTTTCAGAAAACGTAGTTACAAGAAAATGTCAACCCCTGCAAATTAATATTTACTGTTAAATATTTTTGTTTGGCACAAAATGCTTTAGTTTATATATTACAATAATAGTATTGTCCACGGTTGAAATTCTATCTTTATTTATGAGACAACTGTTGCGAGTAAGTTGAGCGTGAAAACGAAGGAAATTCAATTTGTTAAAATAATTTTAGTGACCTTCCAGCCCTATTGGTTAAAGAAGACTAAATAACTTTCCAAAAATTAAATTCTAAATCCCGGCGCCAATTTCATGAATGGCTCTGTCATTGTAATGAAAGCAGATTTAGGGCGACGACAACGCCAGCCTAAACATGCAGAAACATTATAGTATCCTAAATATACCTACGTATCAATCTGTCTAAAAAAACCAAATAAATTATGTAATTATTACCATTAAGGAGGGGTGTGCATCAAGAAATTATTCTTTGTCCATTTCTTACAAGTTGCTATAATTCAAATGTTATCGTCGATATAGCTGTAAAAACCATTATGTCTGCTAATTATTTATTCCACCTTGTTTCACAAGGCAATTCAAATAGCTAAATAATATCACCCTTTAAATACTTCATATTATGCATCAATAAAGACGTCCTGGCCCTGTAAAACCATGCTGTGTTGGAGCGAAGAAGTTATTTTTCCGTAAGAGATTACTTAGTCTAGGTTAAATGTCATGCTCAAATGTTTTCACGATTACCTTTACAATGAAATGGGCCAGTGCTTAGGTGCTTTTGTTTCATCACAGCTTTTATAGAGTGGAGTTATATTTGCATTTTTCCAGTCGGTGGGTAAGACTTCAAGTTAAACGAAAGTTTCACATAGCAGTACTAAAATCTAGCAATACCCAAAGCACACTATGTAAGGATGAAATTCCATATCACGTTTGCGCTAGACGTGGAGTTGACATTATGTTTGTTTAGTAAGCATATGTCAATAATCGACAAACTATACATGCTTCATATTACAGAGGAGGAAAGAGCGTCGTGAAGGGTTGAAAGCGTTTACAGATTGTGATAAAGCGGACTATAAATACGCATGAAATTTTAAATGTAGCTTTCTCTCGGCATTATGGTTACCCGTTCGGCAGTAACCTAACCTGAATAGTTGATTTGGTATTTCTTTTCTTCCCGTATATTCTTATGAAGAATAAACAAAAAGGGGTGTTTATTTACAGTTGTGATGGACACGGGACAAGGTGAGGCCTACGGTCATCAAAAAAACACTGTCATTATCTTTCCTTCTGCCACCTAATACGTCGTCTTCAGTAGAGTCACGCTTTCTCCCTACTAAGCCGACGCCCTCTGATTGTATTCATGAGTAGCGCGAGGCTGATATTGCTTCAAACATGCAACTTGACACGATTCGGTCTCCGCAGACCGGCATCCGGATGCGGTTAGGGTAAATTTTTCATAGGGTAAATCTCTGATTCGTTTTACCACCACATATGGGTCGTCATAGCCCTCATAGTGAGCTATGCATTTTGATGTACGCCGCGGCGCCTCATTTGATGACACAGCCGGACTAAATCATCTATAGGCTCACAAGCGTTGCTCGGCGGCCCTGCTGCTCCTGACGGGAAGAGTCATATACGGCAGAAAAATAGAAACTGGGAATTAGGGGCCGCGCGTTCTGCTTTCATTGCCACATTCCCGCTTCCTTGCGCGCATGTGCAGAGCTCTCGCGCTGCATCTGCAGCGCGTCGCAGTGTACCGTCAGAGGCGCGGATTCAAAAAACTCTGCTCGCCTGACTTTCATTGTCGGTAAATCGAACTTGAATAAGGTTTCAAAGTTTGTTGTAATCATGTTCTCCTTGATGCAGACGGTGAACAATTTACGATACAAGAATAGATGCCATGCTCGCGCTTCGGAAGTCCGCGATCACATTTCATACACCGAATTCTTAGTATTAGTTAGACATTTTAAGCTATAGCTTATACAGCTCGCTAGCTCGAAAAGCCGCCGACGTAGTAACAGTAGCAGCGCTACCGACCTGTGTGTTGGAATTAACCGTGTGTTGCGTAAAGAAACGAATAACTTTGGGGGGCTGTAGCGATTGATTGATTGGGGTGTGAAACGGCAATGCTTGATTATTCTAATTAACACAATTACAAGCTTGTAATTCACCAAGTCATTGCATCAAATGACAGGGAAAATGAAATATACTCGCAGAAGTGTCCTGCTGGCCACGGTGGAAAGCGCGGGATCCTAAGCATATGTCTACACACACACACACACACACACACACACACACACACACACACACACACACACACACACACACACACACACACACACACACACACACACACACACACACACACACACACACACACACACACACACACACACACACACACACACACACACACACACACACACACACACACACACACATATATAACATATATATATACATATATATATATATATATATATATATATATATATATATATATATATATATATATATATATATATATATATATATATATATATATATATATATATATGTCGCGGACAACAGGGCAAGACGTGAATGACAGGGCTAAGCTCTAGGAGCAGGCAGCGTTCCGAACAAAGCGCGCGAGCCGACTTCAATGTCCTCTTCTTCCAGGCGCAACAAGAACATAGCAACACAAGGTGGAATTGTATCCCTCTTAAAGAAGAAATCAGAGGCGGAGTGCGAGCGATGGGCAATGCAAGCGAAAACAAAGATCAGCACATGGACAGAATAGATAACGGAGGCGGGGTAAGGTGTCCTACGCGACAACAAAACAAGCGCATAGCACATTACCGCGTCAAATATGGCTGCATGCGGACAACGTGCACGATCTCGGAGCGTGGTTGCCGACGCGTGGGCTGCACAGTACCCGCTGGAAGAACTTCGTATGTCACTCCCGTGACATGGCGCAGAACTTCGTCAGATCCGAGTAACGGGAAATCAGTTTGTCACACAAGCCGGGCCGACGCACCGGGGTCCACACCCAAACTTTCTCTCCAGGATGGTATTTGACGTGTCGATGAGGGAAGCTGTAGCGGCGTGCATCCGTGCCCTGCTGTTGCTGAATGTGAATGCGGGCAAGTTGACGCGCTTCCTGAGCGCGCTGAGCAAACTGCTCGGCGTTGCGTGAGTGGATGATCATCTGTCCAGCTCAGAAGCGTGGGATCCAACATCATCTGAACGTCACGTCCGTTGACTAGACGAAATGGTGTAAACCGCATCGTCTCTTGGGTGGCCGTGTTGTCGGCATATGTGATGTAGGGAAGAATCCGATCCCTAGGTTTTGTGCTGCGAGTCTATGTACATTGCGATCATGTCGGCGATGGTTTTGTTGAGCCTCTCCGTGAGGCCATTCGTCTGCGGGTGATATGCAGTAGTTTTTCGGCAGCTGGTGTGAGTAAGCTCGAACACGTCGTGCATGAGCTGCGCCGTAAACGCGGTGCCTCGATCGGTTAGGTGATGACTAGGGATGGTGCGCCATGACGCAATACGATTTGGTGCATAAAGAACTGAGCGATCTCAATTGATGTGCGACGCTGCACTGTCTTGGTTTCCGCATACCGTGTGAGTTAGTCGGTCGCGACTATATACCATTTGTTATTTGTCGATGACAGCGGAAATGGGCCCTGAAGGTCCGTGCCGACTTGGTCAAACGGCATCTGAGGTGGATTAGTAGGTCGGAGCAAAGCCGCGGGCAATGGAGGAGGCACCTTTTTACGTTGACACTCGCGGCAGCCTCTTACCTATCGATGGACGGCTTCAGAAAGTTTAGGCCAAAAATAGGCTTCACGAACTCGAGCGAGTGTACGTGCAAAGCCCAAGTGGCCGGAGGTGGGCTCATCGTGGCAAGCGAAAAGGATATCGGCGCTAAGGTCAGCCGGAACGACGAGGAAGCGTGCTCGGTCAACAGTGCTGGAGTTTTGCTTGAATAAAACGACATTCCGAAGACAGAATTCAGACAGGTTCCTTCCAAACTGGCGGAGGAGGTCAGCAGCACGACCCTCCAGGTGGTCAATGACAGATCGAAGGCCTGGGTTTGCTCGTTGTCGGGTCATTGTGTCTAAGGAATTCACTAGTTCAAGAAAACCTCGGTTTTTCGTGACGTTATCGACAAATCCGACGGGTGCCCGCGAGAGCGCGTTAGCATCTTCGTGTTTCTTACCAGATTTGTACACAATGGAGTAATCAAATTCTTGGAGGTGAAGGCTCCATCATGCTTAGCGCCCCGATGGGTAGCGAAGATTGGCCGGCCAGCAAAAAAAAAATTGTGGTCAGTAACGACTTTAAACGCGCGGCCATAGAGGTAAGGTCAAAATTTTATACTTGCCTACACAACCACGAGGCATTCCTTTTCCGTAGTGGAATAATTTGTTTCAGCGCGGGAGAGCGTGCGACTGCCATGCGCAATGACCCTTTCCATGTCAGCTTGGTGTTGAACGAGTACAGCGCCAAAGCCGATGTTGCTAGCGTCGGTGTGTATATTTGTGGCAGCGTCTTCATAAAAGTGCGCAAGAAGAGGGGTAGTTTGCAATTGTTTGCGCAGCTCCGCAAAAGCCTCCTGTTGCACGGCGGCCCACACGAACTGTGTATCATCCCGTGTGATGCGGGCCAGGGGTGCGGCTATCTTGGAAAAGTCGGCGATGAAGCGGTTTAGTAGGCACACAAAACCAGGAAACAATCAAACTCTTCTTCGTGGCAGGATCGGGAAATTTGGCGACAGCAGCACATTTGTAGGGGTCTGGCCTAACGCCTGCGGCACTCACAACATGACCGAGAAGCTTTAAATTTTTGTAGCCGAAGTGGCAATTCTCGGGCTTGAGCGTCACGTCAGAAAACAAGACAACGTCTTCGAGATAAACTACATAGATTTGCCATTTGAGGCCGGCAAGAATGGTATCCATGATGGGCTGAAGAAAAGTAGCTGGCGCTGAAAATAGGCCGAATGGCAGCGCTTTAAACTCGTACAGTCTGCCAGTACCCGCTCTTCAAGTCAGTGGAGGAGAAGTACTGGGCGCGAGGAAGCTTGTCGAGCCAATCGTCGATACGGGGCAGCGGGCAGACGTCTTTTTTAGTGATGTCGGTGAACTTTCGATAATCAACATCGAAGTGTGCCATCCTTTTTCTTTACCAGTATGACATGGGACGACCACGGACTGTTGGAGGGTTGGATGACACCATCACAAAGCATCTCCTGAACCTGTGTCTGAATCGCTTCACGTTCCGTCGTTGAGATCAGGTACGGCTGGTGGCGTAGAGGGCGGGCAGCGTCGGGAGTAAATATACGGTGCTTCACAAGAGACGTTTGCCGAATTTTCGACGAGGTCGCGAAACAAGCACTGCGTTCTAGGAGGAGAGAATGCAGTTCGCGCTGCTGTGTTTCCCAGATATCTGTACTAATATCAAGATTATCCAGGGATAGACGCTCATTTTAAACTTCTCCGAACGTAAAACATTCAGAAACGTCCGCTAAGGAGTCGGAGAATGCGATTGCGGTATGGCGGAAAAGATGACGGGGTTCGTTCGTAAAGTTAGATCAGCCAATACGGAGGTGGATGAGGCTCCGCGCCGAGGTGATGCCGTAGGTGAGGGGTTTACCCAGTACCTACACCAAAATATGTCGTTGCAAAAGGGCAAGACGTGCACGGCAGGGCTAAGCTGTAGCAGCAGGCAGCGTCCCGAATGCAGCGCGCGAGGCGACTTCAGTGTCCTCTTCCGGGCACAGCAAGAACATAGTCACCAAGTGGCAGTATATATACTGCCTAGAAACCTTCAAAACTTTATTTGTTGTTTTTTAGCAGCCGCCGGCATAAGGCTTATCAATCTCATTCTAGATCGCGTATCAGTTCGTAATCTTTGTTTGTTAATGCTCGATGTCGCTAGTCACATCTTTATCAGTTTCGTTGTAGAGCAGGATGCAGCGATATCTACCTCGAAGATTCTGACCACTCGTGTGTCTTTCCACAATGTTCCATCCCATGCCAGTAGCTGTTTGCGACGTCATCCAGATTGTTCTAAGCAGCCTTTAAATTGAGCATTGACGAGTGCGACGGGCATTCTTTGTTCGACGATCGACCAGCACCTTGGTTGCTATCGCAGCCGCCGAGTTGCTTAGTTCTTTTGCGGGCGCAAGTCAGCCCAATAAAGAGTCAATTTCAGTACCATGAAGCCTGTGTCTTCTTTTGGTGTAAACGGCCTCGCCACCACTACGTGACATCTGGTGGAGGTGCTGCCTTTGATTCTTCAAGCGAAGATCCCAGCCTTGTTACCGTTACCCTCGAGGAACAGCCAACAGGCCACCCAACCAGTCGCCGGCTTCAAGGGCTCCAACCTGAACACGGTTGCTGCCGGACCCTATTCGACCTCAGAAGGCATCGACGCTGACAATGGCCCAGCCTATATCACCGGTTGTATTCGTTCAACCCCGTGAGCCCTCCTGCTTCCATGTATGACCGGACGAAGATGCAGAAGACTGGATGGACCTTTTCGACCGTGTGGCAGAATTCAACGGCTTGAACGACGGCGCGAAACTCAGGCAAGTCTACTTTGTTCTTCAAGGACATTCTCGAGTTTGGTTCGAAAATCATGAGGCGGCTATGAAGGATTGGGAGTTTTTCAAGGAAGCGTTTTTGACTGCCTTTTCAAGCGTCGCCCGAAAGAAAAGAGCCCAGGCCCTCCTTCAGTCAAGACTTAAACTTCCTAACGAGCCTGTCCTGGCGTACGTTGAGGAGATGAAGCGCCTCTTTCGCCGCGTCGACCCTAACATGACCGAAAGCGAGAGAGGCAAAGTTCAAAGCGAGGCGTTAAAGAATCGCTTTTTGCAAGTTTTGTCCGAAATTCGCCAAAAATTGTGGCGGAATTTGAAATGGAAGCGTCTGCCATCGAGAAGACGTTGGACACCCGGATGCGCCACTACGAGCGACCACTTCAGCCGGGCTACTCAAGCCACTACACCAGCGCATCTGCCAGCGGAGAGAACCTTCGGGATCTCATACGGGAGATCGTGCGAGAGGAGCTCCGCCGATTGATGCCTTCATCTACAACCCCAGGTGGCGACGCTCGCGGACGTCGTCCGTGAAGAAGTCCAGCAGGCGCTGGGCGTTCCTCAAGCGACGGCTGCGACTGTTCCAGCACAAGAAGCAACAACGATGAACTACGCTGCTGCAATATGTCGCTCTCCGCCCCGACGTGATGACTTTCCGAGCCCTCGCCACTACCATCCTGTTCCTGAAAACCGCCCCTTGGCCCCCACCCGCCAAGCCTACCAACTACCCCTAAGCCCCAGGAAGTGCGACGCCTGGAGGACAACCGGCCATTATGCTTCCACTGCGGTGAGGCCGGACACAGTCTGCGCCACTGCCCGTACCGACGAATCGGTCTCCGCGGATTTGCAGTCGACGCTCCACGACCACGCCCAGGTGAACGACCGCAAGAGATCAACAACTATTTGCGTAGCGGGGAGATTGCGCCACCAAGCCGTCGGTTCAGGTCTCCATCGCCGTACAGGGCCCGTTTTGCGTCGTCAGGCCGTAACTACGATGAAAGTGTGCGCGGAAAATCTCTAAGCTCGCGCATGGGAAACTAAATAGAGCAACCTTTGGAGGTGAGGTTGCTCAACGGCGA
Source organism: Amblyomma maculatum (assembly GCF_055883805.1). NCBI lineage: Eukaryota > Metazoa > Arthropoda > Arachnida > Ixodida > Ixodidae > Amblyomma > Amblyomma maculatum. The sequence goes on from NC_139345.1 coordinate 134,761,889, forward strand.
AAAGACGAACATCCTCCGCCGCCGACGACCACTAACGACGACGCAGCCATTTCACCGCCGCTCCACACAACATCAACGACAACACGACCAGAGTGCAAGCCGACACCGCCGCCCAGCGAAGTAACAACGGCATGCCCCGGCCATGACCTGAAGAAACGACGGAGCCGAGATCGAACACCAAGGCCCACGTGCAATGCGAGGACGCGAACAAGTGACCTTGAATTTGATGTCGACGGTCACAGAGTCACTGCCCTAGTAGACACCGGAGCTGACTATTCAGTCATCAGTAGACCGTTAGCCTATCAGCTTAGGAAAGTTACCAGCACTTGGTATGGCCCGCTGATTCGCACCGCTGGTGGCAACCTGATTACTTTATCGGGACGATGCACTGCAAGAATAACCGTAAATGGGCGTATTTACCCCACCAGCTTTGTGGTCTTGCAGCAGTGCTCCCGCGACGTGATTTTAGGCGTAGACTTCCTAAATAAACATAGGGCTATCATCGACCTGCGATCCAAGCTCATCAAGCTCTCTGCAGACAAAGCCATTCCTGCTACGACAACGACGTCGATGCAACACGTCGCTCTAAACGTCCTCGATGAAGAATTGACCATCCCGTCCCGATCAACCAGCAAAGTCTGCGTAGGTTGCGCAAACATCGAAACCGCTGAAGGCATCGTCGAAGGAAATATCCAATCGCTCTTAGAACGAGAGAGAGAGATATATATTTTAATGGCAACAGGAGATATCTGTCTGGTGGTAAGCCTAGCATGCTACTCCCGGCTCTTAGAACGAGGTGTCTGCATCGCAAGAGGCATCGCGAAATTCCGGAGAGGTCAAGCTCAGGCGCTGGTAACAAACTTCACCGAAGAATACCGGCACCTCAACAAGGGCACGACGATCGCTTTTCTCGAAGAATTAGCCGACCACAAAGATGTATTCGCCCTCCACGACCAAACACTGGAAGACGCACCGGACCAATTCCGTCAGCCCAAATTCGACATCAACCGGTGATTGACCCACAGCAGGAAAGACCAGATTCTCAGTCTTCTTCGAAGCTACGGGGAGTGCTTCTCGTCATCATCGAAGGTACGACAAACACCACTGGCCAAGCACCGCATTATAACGGACGAACACGCCCGACCTCTGCGACAAAGCCCTTATCGTGTATCGCCGCGAGAACGCCAGGCCATTCGCGATCAAGTTGAGGAAATGCTGCGTGATGACTTAATCCAGCCATCGAACAGCCCCTGGGCGGCACCAGTCGTTTTGGTGAAGAAGGAAGACTACACACTTCGCTTCTGCCTTGACTACCACCGCATGAATAGCATACCGAAGAAGGATGTCTACCCGCTTCCCCGCATCGACGACACTCTCGATCGGCTCTGCAATGCAAGGTACGTCTCATCGATGGACCTGAAGAGCGGATATTGGCAAATTGAGGTCGACGAAAGAGATCGCGAGAAGACCGCATTCATCACACCGAACGGTCTTTTTGAATTCAAGGTGATGCCATTTGGCCTCTGCTCCGCACCAGCCACATTTCGAAGAGTAATGGACACAGTCCTGGCAGGCTTGAAGTGGCAAATTCGTTTGGTATATTTGGATGACGTTGTTGTCTTCTCGTCAAACTTTGAAGACCACCTAAAACGATTACAGACAGAGCTGGAAGCCATCAAGTCATCGGGACTAACGCTAAAAGCAGAGAAGTGTCACTTCGCCTACGAAGAACTCCGGTTCCTAGGTCACATCGTTAGCAAGGACTGCATTCGTTCATACCCGGAGAAAACAGCTGCAATCGCACAATTCCCACCACCTGCCGACAAAAAAGCTGTGCGCCGATTCCTTGGGCTGTGCGCTTATTATCGAAGATTTGTCAGAAACTTTTCGCGGATCGCCGAACCGTTGACGCAGCTTACAAAGGCTGACTTACCTTTTAAAAGGAAAGCGCCGCAAGGAGAAGCCTTTGACGAACTTAAGCGCTGCCTGCAATTCCCGCCTATACTTGGCCACTTTGATGAAACCGCAGAGACCGAAATTCACACCGACGCGAGCAGTGTGGGTCTAGGAGCCGTTCTTGTCCAGAAGAGGGCCGGAGAGGAGAAAGAAATCGCCTACGCTAGCAGGTCCCTCACAAAAGCCGAAGTCAATTACTCGACGACCGAGAAGGAGTGCCTTGCGATCATCTGGGCCACTTCTAAGTTTCGTCCATGCCTATACGGCCGACCATTCAAGGTGGTAAGCGACCATCACGTGCTCTGCTGGCTGGCTAATTTGAAAACATCCCTTCGGCCGCCTTGCCAGGTGGAGCCTACGACTTCAAGAATTTGACTTGACTGTAGTCTATAAGTCGGGCCAGAAGCATTCCGACGCAGACTGCTTGTCACGCGCTCCCGTCGACGCTCCCCCGAAGGTCGATGACGACGACGCCTTTTTGGGACCGGTAAGCGCAAGCAGTTTCGCAGAACAACTGCGATCAGACCCTGAGCTGAAAGCGCTAGCCGATTAATTAGAAGGAAAGACCACTTCCCCTCCCGGTGTGTTCAGGCGACATTTATCTTCGTTCGCGTTAAGCAATGGCCTCCTCGTGAAGAAGAACTTCGCACCCAACAGGACTGCGCAACTTCTTGTAGTGCCTAAAAACCTCCGGCAGGAAATTCTGCAGGCGTTGTATGATGAACCCAAAGCAGGCCATCTCTGATTTGCACGCACGTTGCGTCGAATCCAGGAAAAGTACTACTGGCCGCGACTGCCTGCAGAAGTTGCCCACTACGTGAAGACATGTCGTGAGTGCCAACGACGCAAGACGCCGCCTATCAGTCCAGCAGGACAACTAAATCCGATTCCGCCCCCTGACCTGCTCTTTCAACAAATTGGGATGGATCTCCTCGGCCCCTTTTCATCTTCATCTGCAGGTAACAAGTGGATCATCGTGGCCACTGACTACCTTACCCGTTACGCAAAAGCAAAAGCCCTTCCAGAGGGAACCGCGGCAGACGTCGCCATATTTTTTGTCGAACACATTCTCTTGCGACAAGGCGCCCCAGAAGTACTCAGCACGGACAGGGGAATGGCGTTTACGGCAGAGTTGACGCAAGTCCTCCTGGAATACAGTCATACAAGCCATTGACGAACAACCGCGTACCATCCCCAGACCAATGGCCTTACGGAGCGCCTGAACAAAACGATAGCGGTCATGATCGCCATGTACGTCGACGCTGAACACAAGACCTGGGACTCAATCTTGCCGTACGTGATCTTCGCGTATAACACGGCAGTCCAGGAGACGACCAGAGCGACATCGTTTAAGCTTGTGTACGGCAGGGAGCCCACGACGACGCTCGACGCAATGCTGTCGCACGTAACCAACGAGGACGCCCTTGACGTCGCCGCCTACCTGCAGCGTGCAGAGGAAGCCCGACGACTCGCACAGCTTCGTATTAAAGACGAAAAGCGCACCGACAGCCGACGATACAACTTACGACGACGCGACGCAGAGTACAATCGAGGAGACCAAGTGTGGGTTTGGAGACCGGTTCCCCGGCGCTGATTAAGTGAAAAGTTGTTGCGTCGATACTTTGGGCCGTACAAAATCATTCGCCACGTCGGTCCACTGGACTATGGAGTCATTTCCGACGGAATGTCAGCATCTCAACGGCGAAGCGCACGCCCACAAATTGTACATGTTGTACGACTGAAGCCACATTACGCGCGTTAAATAATCTGTAGTGTTTAAACTCTGCAGTGTTTATGTTTAGGTTGCTTTGTTTTGGAACATCGAGGCGATGTTGTTTTTTTTTTAGGGGGGAGTAATGCCGCGAAACCTTCAAAACTGTATTTGTTGTTTTTTAACAGCCGCCGGCATAAAGGCTTATCACTATGATTCTGGATCAGTTCCGTAATCTTTGTTAATGCTCGATGTCGCTAGTCGCACCTTTATCAGTTTCGTTGTACACCGAGATCTGTCTCAAAGATTCCGGCTACTCGTGTGTCTTTCCACAATGTTCCATCCCGTGCTGATAGCTGTTTGCGACGTCATCCAGCTTGTTCTGAGCAGCCTTTAAATTGAGCATTGACGAGTGCGACAGGCATTCTTTGTTCGACGATCGACCAGCACGTTTGTTGCTATCGCTGCCGCCGAGTTGCTTAGTTCTTTTGCGGGCGCAAGTCAGCCCAATAGAGTTCATGTCAGTACCATCAAGCCTGTGTCTTCTTTTGGTGTCAACGGCCTTGTCACAACTACGTGGTGACAAGGCCAAGGTGGTGACAAGGGGGTATATATATATATATATATATATATATATATATATATATATATATATATATATATATATATATATATATATATATATATATATATAAAGCGAAACTTTAAAACTAAAGCGCAAGAATTCGTGAAGTGTGTGTTTCAGTGTGAAACTTTATCGCGTCACACCGTTAACGGCGTAGGTTAATTGTCCGTCTTTTTTGGCATATGCTTCAAGTAAAATGCTCTATAAGCACTACGAATCGAAGCATTCAATTGCGGCCCAATCAATGTTCAGCGCAGTGATATAGGAAGAGCGCGCTTCATTTGTTTTCAAATATAGCACCCTTGTATAAGCAATCGTGTTCTCTTAGGGATCAAAGTTTATGACGGGCAAGAAACATTGCTCTGTAGCAGGGGGATCTCTCCAGTGAAACGCCTCGGAAGGTGAGAAAGCTTAAAAGAAGTTTTATTCATTCATTATTTTTTATCCGCTGCCGGAGATTGGAGCAGGTATGCAAACAAGGTTAGCATTTCATGAGGAAATTTGAGGAGCTAACAGCACCTTTAAGACAGCGGTGAAAATCATCGCGAGCTCACATTTGTTTATTAATCCTTAGTAAGTAGTAAACTCATGCACCAATGAGGCAATAGCCAATGTTTCGACCTCTTCGCCCGTGAGTTGGAAAAACATTTATGTTCTATAATGCAGTGCATTGTGTCATTTCTGAACAACCGTGAAATGCGTTCCGGTGAGCAACTGTTCATGTTTCATTTATTGGGCAGGTTAAACTTCTTGATTTATCATTTAGGTACGCGGCAAAGAGAGCTAGGTGGCCACCAGTGCGATGAAAAGCATAGGTGGTGCTGTCAGTCGCAGGTGCGCATCAGAAGCGCGCGCGCCGCAGAGGAAACATTCGCGGCATCTGCTACTGCGGCTCGTATTCTGTGTTGATTCCGTCGCATCGCGTTGCTTCTCTGTCGTACGGCGATACTTTGTTGACGATTGATCAAGCAGGAAAATATGTGTCTGCAGAGTGCGCTACCACAGTTCAACTCCGTCTCGCTAGGGCTTTCATCCCCCCCCCCCCTTCCTGAACGCTGTCGTTTTCGTTTGTTTTTGCTTATCGTGCTCTCTTTCTGATGTGTTCCCCATTCGAGCCCTCTCTTCTCGAGGTACACTATCTCCGTGAGGTGGGGGAATCACGTTAACCGTATAAGCGAGGAACCCACCCTGCTTCTTTAAGACCAACTGATGAGCTTGACCGCTTGGTTCACAGATTCGAGGACGTCTAAGGTACATTGAATGCCCTTCCTCCAGATGATCATAAGCACGTCACTACACCACAGTTTAGCAGTCGTAGAGCTTGTATTGTGCACTATATGTGGATCGAAAGTTGATGCAGAAATAAAAATGCAGTATTTTGCGCATCTCATTTCGAGTAAATTTGCTCTGCACAAAAATAAGAAAATGAATTCATTTCAAACTTCGACCGTGGGGGTCTTCTTTATCCGTATGCGGTGCTTATGTGGTAAATACGCTGGAAGGGCCTTGAAGAATTTTTTGTCAGTTCAGTGAAAAGTAATACAAGTGGCATATGCGTGAACTTGCGATGTTTTTGCAAAGCGCAAATATGTCCAAGCGTGGATAGTCCTATCCATGACAGGGAATTTAGACTTCTCAAAGCGAAGTTCTACGTCCTCATGCGATTCCGTTCCTGTGAGAGGTCACTAAACGGAGAGCAGAGCCCTAAAGCAGAATAGATAAAGCACCGGAAGCTGCGGAGTTGTAAATAATTGTCTTTCAGGGCTCTATTTAATATTTCTATCTGTGTCTTGTGTGTTTTCAAATTTAGCAGCTTAATTCATTCACGTTCTTCTAGTTCTATGACATTTTCATATTGTTCTGCAGTGTTTTATATGTTGGTAGCATCCTTGATCCTTGATCTATGTTAGGTCGCGAATTGTTTATCTGCTGGTTTTGGAGGTCGTCCGCTATACAGTTTCATGCATTTTATGAGCTCTTGCTGATTTATTTAGTTTATACAGAATCGCCTGTTAATATCTAAACGCCCACACATTTAAATAAAATATTCAAGAGCGCCTGAAATAATTTCTATCTCCAAGCAATCTTCATTAAACCCTATTTATAGGTGGCGCAAGCAAGGTACGCTAGCATAGCCTAAAACAGCCTCCGTTGCGTTTCCAGTCCGAGCGAGCATCGATGAAGGACTTCAACTTAGCCCGCATAAAGTGACGCATCAGTTAATAACTATTTGCGGTCATAAATACATATTAAAAATTCGTTCTTGGTCTGCCGTTAAAGCGGTATTCACACGGGGGAGCCTTTCGGGGAGAGGGTGCGGGGGTAACGTCGGCCAGCTGAACGCCCTCCCTTGCTCCCGCATTCACACCGGCGACGAAGTACAAGAGGAGAGCGGTGTCTGCGCTACCTGCCTCGCTCCTTCGCCGCAGTAGGGTTCAATGTGCATTGCTGAAATTTTGAACTCTGGTAGTGTGGATGAGGCGGAGAATGCATAAGGCAGCCGTAGACAAGTTCATGATGAAATAGCGAGGATATTTTATATAAAATATCACATCAGTTCAAATTCAAAATAAGAGCATAGGGACAATGTAGGCATCAGATCGACGACAGGAATAGATGAGGACCCATACCCTCAGTATTTTTTTCTATTACTACTAGGTCCCTAGATGAGGAGTGCAGTTACTTGCAAAATTAATAGAAAACAAAGTATTGTATTTACTTTGCTCAATAATACAACGCACGACAAAGAATAAAAGGCTGCCAACAACAGCTTGGAAAACCCCCAGTACCTATTCTTCACACGGCGACCAGGCTTGAGCATCCGGGGAAGTAGTATGAGATTTCTAGTTTGTACACAAAAATCAATGTATTAGAACAAAATAATTACATACCACATATGTTGGTATCATTTTACTAATCATAGGCGCTGAACGTGGCAGGAAAAAAAATTGTTACATGAAACTTGTTGCAAAAAAACTTTGAGCGCGAAACAAAAGACGCAAAAACACCAAGAAAAACGTTACACCAAAAGGTAAGGCATTAGACCAAATTATTTTGCATGCTTTTCTGTGGTCATGCCATGTTTCGAAAGACTGTTCAGTTGCTTCGGGAAGTTACAGCACAATGACAGCGTGTGATTAGTGGTGCGGCAGAGTGGAAAGGACCAAAAGTTGCGGTCGTGCACTGGATAAGCAGGCTTGTACCTAATTAAATAGAGCACTTTAAGCATACAGTCAACGTTACCAGACAAGCAGTCATACAAGCGTAAAAGTATGAGAGTGAATAAAGTCACTGACTTGACAATGGTAAGTTATAAAGTACGTATGCATCTATGTGCACATGCGACGGCATGTTAGCAATAATTTGCGCTATGAGTTTTTGTGGTACAGATATTCTGACTATTATGTTTGATTATCGCACTACAGACGCGAAGGTGATAATTGGTTGAAGGGAAACACTGTAGATAAGAATTGTCACTGTTCTTGGAAGACTGCGGGGACTGGCATTGGATGCCAGCCATTTTATTTTATTTACTACGAACACTCTATACTAATTATTCGTCCTTCAAACAGAAAGAGTGGCGTTCGACCGTCGACTTCGCTATGATCTTCCACACAAACATACTCGAGATTGCTTTATTGCACTCCGGATCGCGGCCGACATACCGACCGACATAGTGGTTACTCTTCAGCCACTGAAAATGAAAAAGAATGTTTCTTGGTAGGTCACAATAACCTCTGTCACAGCAAAGGAGCACCCCACCACACCACAACCGGCTACAAAAATGCGCTTCCCGCCGAGCGCAACCCGCGAATTTGCCAGGAGAGCGAAGAAAAGGCCGCGGGCACCCCTCCTCCGGGGGGAGGTTTTGTGCTAGTCGATAAAAAGCCCCCCCATCCCCGAGGGGCCCCCGGGAAACGGGTTCAAGTGCCCAAAGGCGGCTCGCTTTCACAACATCGCCTTCCAGAGGGGTGGGTTTCTCCCCCGTGTGGATACCCCTTAACGTTCGAGAATATAAGTATAACAATACGTTCAGGAAATCGGTATTCTGTGTATAGATTGCATTGGATATGTCTTGCGGCTTATATACTTTTTCCCCGATGACGGCCGCTTTTATATGGAATTAGTTCTTTTATTCATGCACAGCACCGGTTTAATGAACATAGCAAGTGTGTGGGAGCTATAACGACACAATTTATTGTTGCGCGTCTTCGGGGTCCGATGAACTAGAGTTGACGAAGGCGGTTCACCCAGCTGTCTGCTCGGCGCTCATTGCGGTCCTCTTACACACAGCGCCCTTTCATGCCGCACGGAGCGATCATCGCTGAAACGACCAGCTCGCCAGAGGCAGACCGCACTCTTCGCAATTCTAGAACACTCATCCTTCGTAATAAGCAAGGAGACCAGCATTCTTGAGCGAAAACAAATCTTCAAATCTGTTCCTTTCCTTACAAAGGCATCAACTGAGAATGCGCGTGCGCCGCTCTCTTCGGACTAAAGGCGCTTACGAGCGCGTCGTGCTGCTGATACCGCCGCTGTCAAGCCGGTAGCGCCAGCCGCACGATCCCCTGCCCAGTGGCCTCGACGGTTCGTCTCGAGAGGAGGCGCGGCGCTGGCGTCGCGCGTCGGAACTTGACTGCCATCGTATCATACTTTGAAGCGGTCCTGCGAAGCACCAGACTGTGAGCGGGCAATTCTACTAGCTTCTTCGACGAGACAGAGGATCTCAGCCAGGTAGGGTTCATCACAGTTTGACAAAGGCAGGGTAGTATCCAAGAAGTAACGTGCTGATCTGGTATACAGCAGGAAGAATGGGCCATACCCAGTCGTCTCACACGTGGCGCTATTAAACGAGTACGTTATCAAGGGTAGTATGGTGTCCTAGTTCTTATGCGCTGAATACATACATGGCTAGCATGTTGGTAAGCGTCCTGTTAACGCGCTCAGTCAAGCCATTTGTCTGGAGAGGGTATGGAATTGAGCGTCCGCAAGTTGCAGCGCACAAACGTATGAGCTATTCCACAACATCAGAGGTGAACTCACGGCCCCAATCAGTGATGCCAATTCGGGCCATCCAGTGTTGTCAGATTACTGAGTGCAGCAGGAAAAGCGACCCTTGATGCGCAGTAGCAGATGGAAAGAGGCGGTTTTACTGCAACATGTGCCTCTTTCTTCTGTTCTGCCATCCAATACGTTTCGTCGTCATTGTCGTCACAATATTTCCAGAATTCTCCCACGCTCGATTTAGGCCGATAGTATGAACTTGACACATGGGAGTTTTGTGCTTTTCCGCATCTTTCATTATTCGCGGCGTAGCTCTCACTTCTGAACGCAGCCGCGCATTAAAAAGCAAGCAGAATATTACAAACACCTATTCCTTTTGTATATCAGGAGATCAAGCTCTCGACATCATTGCATTATCACTACTGGGCTTGGCAGATATTCCACATCAAGGAATGAAGATGTGGGTTAACGATAACTTTTTTCCTTCTGGCGATTCCATAATTCATTATTCTCTACTGACGACTAAGGCTAGCATAAGATGCAGGAGGATAGGTCAAGAATGTGGTCATCCATTACTCAAAAGGATACCATGCATGGTACTGTAGTGCGGTGGCTTCAATTGAAAGTTTTTATTAAAACATTCAATAGGAAAGTTTCTTCTGAATAACGTTGTGGTTCCTGATCACGGGCAATGTATTTCTCCAAAAAGATTCCAGAATTTTGGATTTTGTTTGCTGCATGAATGATATCGCCATATTCACATGAAGCATTTCATTACCTTGTTCAGACCCGCCGCAGAGGTGCAGCGGTTAGGACGCTCGACATCTGTGCCCAAGTATTCGGAATCGAACCCCGGCCATAGCGCCCGCTTTTCTATGGTAGCGAAAAGCAAGGCGCCCGTGTGCTGTGCGATGTCAGTGCTCATTAAAGAACCCCAGGTGGTGGAAATTTCCGGAATCTTCCACTATGGCGTCTCTCATAGGCTGAGTTGATTTGGGACGTTAAACCCCACCAACCGAGATCAAAACCTCAGCTTGGTAGGCTAACAGTGCCTGTGATTTTGTTTAATATATCTTCAAAGCAGAAAGTAAGCCGGTGACAGTATTTGAAATGCTTTGCAGTTAAGAGAATGAAAAAAATAACCAGCATTCCGTGTAGGTGTTCTATCTTAAGTTGGGCGTTTAGTGCAGTTTTATATATTGCAGTAGCAATAGGGATAACTGGTCTGATAGCAATGCATTTATATCGAGTGATGAACAGTAGCCTGAGGATTTTGAAGAAAGCGGGCGGGCTTCTTCATGCAAACACACCGGTAACATCGTCGCCCCTAGAGGATGAAGAGCCGCAGACATCTGCACAAGCTGAGGGGAAATTCAGCATTGCAGCCGGGATGGGGCCAGATTCCTGTTATTCATGTCTACGTAAAGAGACTACCTTAATAGACAAATGACTAGCTTCTGTCCTCAAGGGAGACGCGGAGATGCATCGTACCACATCCCTTGATCCATTATTTGCATTAATAAGCACCCACTAGCACCCAACACACAGCAGCCTTGAATCAGCTGATTTGGACCTAAATACGTTGAGGGCAACGCAGAGGGCTATGGAACGAAAAATGGCAGGTTTATCATTAAGAGATGCGAAGCGCGCAGATTGGGTCAGAGAAATAACTCAAGTTACTGACATTCTAGCGGAAATCAAGAAAAAGAAATGAGAATGGGCAGGACATGTAGTGTGAAGAGAGGATAACCGATGTTCGCTTAGGGTAGCAAACTGGATTTTAAGGGAAGGAAAGCATAGCAGGGGGCTGCAGAAAGTTAGGTGGGTGGATGAGGTTAAGAAGTTGGCAGGGGTCAAGTGGATGCACCTAGCACAAAACCGGGTTAATTGGAGAAATATGGGAGAGGCCTTAATTCGCACTGCAGTGGGCATAGTCAGGCTGCTGCTGCTGCTGCTGATGATGATGATGATGATGATGATAATGATTCACCTTGATCTACGACGACCCTCATCTTGGATACCATCAAGTGACCTAGGGTGGCCTGCCTGGGTGACCTGAGGACGACTGCATAAGCATTAAAAGGTTTTCGCCCTAAAATAGTGTCCATTACCTGTTCTTGGGATAATTTTGCAGTCGACTTTTTAGTTGACTTTGCCTGACAGATTCAGCACTACAGTATAAAAGAAAACAATGGAGTTGTACTTGATGTTGACAATATTTCCTATTGTGAACATTTAAAATACGTTCTCACTTTATTCAGAGTAACCAACCTCCACTTCTGTCCTCCAGAATCAGACTTTTTGTTTTAGTTATGTCCCTACCGCGCACCAATAACTCGTAACCAAGGCTCTGTAGCACATCCCTGCACTCTTCTTCAATCACGCCAATGGTCTTTCGCGAAAGTTTAGTTTTCCACTGATCAGGGACATTTTGAGTGTTGCGTTTCGTTGAGTGTGCGTCTTTGATATCTTTAAACGTGGCCTTTGTGTGGTTAGCAACATACTGTGCTACGGAGGTCGCGTAATCGAGACCAAGACGGGCGTAGAGACGCTGAGTCTCGTTCATTGCGTCCCAGGCAAGATCTTCGAATCGAAGCCTTTGCATTCGAGTGGCTGGCAGGAATCCCGTGAGCTCTCCGAATGCCTCGATGTCCATACGCATTTGATTGCAGAGGGCGCTAGGTTTGTCACAGTCGATATTTCGTGTGCACCACCCTAAGCCACGGCGAGAACTGTAGATGGCGCGAGGGTCTCGCACGAGATGAAGCACTCGTACCGACCGAGCGATGTCTGGGTTCCGTTTCAGCCAAACCGCCACCTGCATAGTGAGGTATACCTAGCTTACTTGATTACGCGACGTTGGAAGTTCGAGCTTTCACTAGACATCTCAAAAGTTTTCGCATCCTGTACTGAGGTATCAGTATAGAAAACAGGACAGTCGAGCGCATTTGGCTCTAAACTGACAAAATATGTAGCACAAGCAATTTCCAGAATGAGAAGACATTTTGACGACTTCGCACCAATGTTTCTGTGCAGGGTTGAATGGCCTTGTTTATTGCATCGCCCTGCTATTAGTCAATTGAGGAAAATTATAAATATCTTCAGGCATCCTAATCACACTTGGGAAGGGTATAGCTCTGAATATATTGTGAACAGCGTATGGTGTTAAAACAACGCTGCAAATATCTTTTCCTGAGCTGTAATAGGACCTATACACATATTTAGGGGGTATATCCTTTTTTTATATTGCTTTTCAGTATATAAGGGTTCTCGAACCTGGGTTTCGGTCGGTGCTATCAGGTTTTATAGCCACGGGAAAAGTACTGCGTTTACTAAAGGAAAGGATTTTCCAGATTTCATTAGCTCTTATACCACAAAGGAGAACATATCTGCAGACATTGAAGCTATGAGGGTGCCTTCCTCGTGTTGGCTGTTTGCGAAAGATGACAAGTTCTGCTATATTGTCAGTTATTATAGGCGGAATTTATATATTTACAGCGAAACAAATTTAAACCGTTTCCAAATCGCATTCTCCACTCTTGAGTTTCTAAGAAATTCCGGTCACTCCGTTATTGTACGAATTTGGGAACCACAGGTAAGCAAAGTATCCACTCAACTATTCAGACAACATGCACAAGGAATGCATGAAAAATAATTGTTTTTGGGGCTGAGAGAACCATCACAATTTGCAAAAATTTGGATTTTTTGCTGTAGCGATGAAGATCGCGACATTCAAAAACAGCGATCGTTTAAAATAATTTTTCTGGTAGTCATGAAAGTCAGAAATGTCTTGTACCCAAACAAACAGCCACCGCAATTCGGTCATACCCAAATGCTGGCAAAGTACATGTTCCTGTCGCATTATTGCATTGTTGAGCTCCAAAAGATTTCAGTCTCGCAGCATCACCTCATTGACGTTGAAACTGTAAGTTTTCTTGCCGGAAACTAATTTTGAAAACATCTTTCTACAACAGAACACTAGATAGGTGATGCTGTGATTGCTATATGCATTTTTAAACTCATGTTGCTAAATAATCACACGCCATACATAATTTTCAACAGTACTATTGGCATCTATCTATTATATTACAAAATACTGCAATCAGAACGGTTAGAAAAATTGCTGTTTTAAGCACCAAAGCCAAAACTAAATTCATGCAAACTTTTATAGGGAATTTAAAGTTCTTCAATGAAGGCCAGTTTCAGTACATATTTCTGATCACTACCGTTTGAAGAAATTATTTGTATTTCTTAGCGTAGAGGGCCGTCATAAATTTCTAAAAACAATAACAAAACGGCTGCAAACAGCAGTCGTTTGCCTTCTATGGGGGTTCTACTAAGGCCAAGAACGGATAAGGCTACCGTTTTTGGTAACTGTCCGCGCGCCACGAAAGTGCGCAGTTGTTTATTTTGTGTCAGTGTTACCAGCGCTACTGCACAGGATAGTTGTTCTCACATCAAATCTTTAAAATCCTAGTTGAGATTTTTCTTACATTGATGATAAATTGGAAAGCGCTTTTATTAAACACGTCAGAATTCCTAGGCTCAGGAGACACCATCTAATTGTGGTTGTTTCGGCCCTGTTTGTTTTGCTTGACCAGCCTGTGCCAAGGAAAAAGGAACAAGCGCTACTTCCTCGGCCGCTTCTTTTTAGACCGAATGGTAGGCTCACATGTAGCAATGTGATGGACTCACACGCTCATTACGCAGTCTCAATAAGCAAATTCTTAGTAATCAACGAACTGCACATTTGGTAATCAAGCTAAAGAGAGTCATTTGACGTGGCGATACCACTGAGCCCCCGTGTAATGCAGCGTTCCAAATAGTGGCATGGCACCGCAAATTTCGCGTGTAGACTATGAAGCCCACCCACAGCGTCAATCAAACAGCAGGATACGTTGTTGGGCGAGTTGGTTCATGACGACGGGAAGGTATGTGCGCAAAAAAGGACAATCACGAGAGAAGAGGCGACAGGAAGGGACGAGCGCGAACTTCAGATGATGTTTATTCGAAAAGGAGGCAGGCTTACACAGTTTGCCAGTAGAGGCTCCAAAGGGTATAAGAGCCTAGACCGTAATATACGACCATAATAATGGAGGGGGGGGGGGGGGGGGGGTGGGGGGGAGTGACAAGTGATGGATAGTGGCTTCTAAGAAACGCTTCTCACTACCGTAAAGTTTGATGGACGTATCACTGATTTCCTATATGGATTTAATAGGCTTCAACAAGTTCTTGTGCTTTTTTATCGCTGCACTTCCGCAGGACCATCTTTTCTTTTAGTAACGGCTTGCTTTCCAGGCAATGTTTTATCAGGTGATATTAATCTAGTTCCCGAATTGACCCTTCATGTTCAGCTAAGCGAATTTGATGCAGTGGCCAGTCTGCCCAACGTATATCTTACAAAAATCTGATACACTACGCCCATTTGGCAGTTCTCATATGGGTTTTTGTGTTCTACGCTGCAACCATTGCGTTTCTTCTTGTTGGAAGTTCGGCCGATTCGGGCACAAAGGCGGCTGAGCCTACAAGGCGGTGAAAACGACAGCTAGACACCGTATTTATTCCCTACTTTCTTCAGGATGTGAGCAGTTTTGTGGGCATAGGGAAAATATGTAGCCAACTATGTAATCCCGCCTCCCTTTCGAATGAACATCAGTTCACGTTTGCGCTCCTCTCGACCTGTCTACTCTTCTCTCGTGATCGTCCTTTTTTGCGCACATACCTTCAAATGGTGAAGAAGAGAGGTGTTGCCTGAAGCTCACTGCAGGCTTCTGCTTCAGTAAGCGTTTCATGCACGCTAGAAAAATTGACATTTTTAAAATTGCGTACTGTAATCATAAATGTGAATTTAGTTTTTTATCTTCGTTTACCGCACTCAAAACTTGCTCATATTGCAATAAAACATTCGCTCGGACTTAAATATTATAATCTAAAAATCGCATGTAAGCTCCCTTTAGGCATGAATACTCATATACATGCTCTGGTTGTGGTAACATATAATAATTATTGGCTTCAGAAGCCAATACCGAAGTGCTGAGTAAATAAATAGATGGTAATGGAACTCACCTGTCTCATGTATAGCCTGGTGAATTTAAAAACTTGAGTGCTGGCTCGTTTGCACAGTGCTGAAAGGTGACTCGGAGACGAGCACGACTGACCTCCTTCACAGATGTTGGCCAAGAAGTGGTTGAACTTGTAATAGCCATGATTCTCAAGCCACACCGTGTACAGCGGAACTGCCTCCAGCTGGCATCGGAGCAAGTGCTCGATGAGCTGGAAGGCGTGACGCTCCCTGCCACGCCGGATACGGCCGCTCACAGTGAACGGGATAAGCGGCTCGAAGTGAAAGAATGTTCTGGGTCCCTGAGACAGCAGTTCGCCGAGGAAAGATGAACCAGCTCGGTAGTAGGTGACTACAAACACTATTTTAACATCGGCTTGAGACACGGTGGAGTAGTCTTTGAGAATGGCGCTGAACGCAGCTGGCAGCTGCCCTTCTAATGTAGAGTCGATGAATTCTGCGTCGGACAACTTGTAGATAGCGCCGTTGGAGGCATTGACGAGTTCTCCCCTCTCAGCCCTTCCACTGTCTCTTTGCTCTGTTCACGGAGCGGAAAATGAAAAAAAAAACAAATCTGCATATAAGAACCAATCTTAAACACGCAACTTGTCATACGTACATTTTGTGGCAAAGGGTTCTTTTTATCCGACCCCGCCAAAACCGACTTGTTTCTAAGAAAAGCGGCGCCCCTTATCTCTGTTAAGGCCGAGCAAGAAAATGGCCCCTTGTAATGAGAGGATGTCAGCCGCCTGTCACTTATGCAAATCATAAACCATTTGAGGGGCACCGGTAGGCTAAGCTCAGCAGGCATGTGGTACCTTCTACGTGCGGTGCCCTTTGCCCCTATCAGGTCCAAGCAAGAAAGTGGGCACCTATGATTGGGGCACCGGCAGGCTAAGCCCAGCAGCCATGTGATATCTTCTACGTGCGGTGCCTTTTACCCCTATCAGGTCCAAGCAAGAAAATGGGCACCTATAATTGGGGCACCAGTAGGCTAAGCCCAGCAGCCATGTGATATCTTCTACGTGCGGTGCCCTTTACCCCTATCAAGTCCAAGCAAGAAAAGGGACACCTATGATTCGCAATCTCTGTAGCTTTCATAATCTGCAGCTTAAGGCACTCAAGAGACAGTGATAGACCACTGAAACCAAGCGGCTTCCTTTTATTTTTGTGCCGAACGGGAACAAATACACTAGCTGCGCGAGCCGCCCACACTTTAACACAATCATTGCCTGGTCGAGGCCGATCCCCCTTGTGGGTATGCGCCATCTTTATGAGGAGCACAACGACAAAAATAAGTTGTTTAAAGCTTGAGGAGTGCCAAATGCTTGGCATTTTCGTGACACCTCTGCCCCCCGAAATAGAACTCAAAGTGTTCAAGTATGCACTCTTAATCTGGTTCCACATACGTTCCGCTTATAAGTGGAACTTTTAAAAAAGTTCCACTTATTAGGCGGAACATTATTTGAAGTTCCACTTGTAACTGGAACCTATGTAAAACGAGATTAAGAGTGTAGTTTAGGATTTTAGGCTAGATACTTGTTTCGCACAATATCCGACATGTTGACAGTGCACATGCAAGGAAGGCTATGAAGGCCTGTAGTATGTTCGAAAATGCATAGCCGAATACCTCGTGCGACATCAAAATTGTGTGTTGTGGATTGTAGGCACGATCGATGATATAATGTAGGACACAATGATGCAACGCTATAAACTCCTTTCCGCGACTGTGCGCTCTTATGTTCCATCATCACAGGGTTACTCTAACACATAAACGGCCACACAGGAGCACAGGCAAATGTGTTCGCGCTGCTCGTCCATATTTACACGAAGGGCACCTACTCTGTATAGAATGGTTTTGCGCAATATGAAGACCGACTTCTAATCTGCGTGCCAATGAAAATATCGAGATCTATCGCATTACAAACGACCTCTTCTAAAGTATATTCTCCGCCTGGTAGTCCCTTCAATATAAGTACATTTTTTACCACTCGCTATGCTATGCGCAGTCGTCAGAGTTCAGAACAACCGGTAAACAAAACGCCATTCAATGATTGCTGTAAAGACTAAGCTATTTCGTGCCTTCTGCGCACATGCCGACGTTATAAACTCACCGGTCAATCGTTATTTGAACTAAAATTGCTTGCAGCGAAAGCTACACTAGGTTAGTCAGTGATGCATATCGGGTACGTGTTGCTAGTTGCTAGTTGCATTACGTCGCAATATACGAGTGATACGGCAACTGAGAGCACCGCTGGCACGCGTGGCATCGCTGGCTGTAATTCTTTAAGCTTATTCCTGGGTCTTTTGATTTCCCTTAAATTTTGGGTTCCACATGTGAGTAAATTAGGGGTGCAATTTTTCTATATGACATTTATATATCCAACGAGGTAGTGATCACACATTTCTAGTTGCCGCTTTCGATCCTTTGGATAACGTCTCTTGTTTACATAGCGGCATCTATTCAGTTAAATTTCATTTATGAGAGGCGTGATCATACGATCTGCGCAGAAAGGGTCGACCTTGTGGCACCTGGGAAAAAACAATGTCCATTAGGAATCGAGCCACTATCCTTTCGACCCCCAACCGATCGCGATAACCGTTGCTCCAGGGCGGACTTTATTTATTGCCAGGCTTTACCGCACATCAAAATGCATTGGAGAGAAAAAAAATAAACCAAACCAATGCCTACGAGTATGGTTTTGACATACTAAAATTATCTAGACGCAACTAAGGGCTCTAAGATTAATAACCAGTCCGGGACACATGTTTGAGATTTAATGGCTCCAATAAACTTGTGAATACTTCCACGAAAGTACATGCGTTCCAGCCGGTCATCGCAGTTATACCCGGCCACAGTTATACCCGGCCATATCACAGTTATACCCGGCCATTCCTGGGCGCCGTATACAATGGAGGCCGACGAGCAAACCTAACTCAAAAGGACAACCATATCTTCATTATCTGTAGGCCAATATCTAATTCCATACAAAGGCAGCGGTAATTCTTTATTATTGCTTTCTAGCACGTCCAAGAAATAAACCCCTTCCTTCAGCCTGGACTTGTGGTAAACAAATCCTGTCGCCTTGTCTAGCGTGCCGTCTCCGCGGCAACATATGGGGTGGTACTGGTAGCGCCGCCTTTTAGCTCCTCCGCCGGCAGTTCCAGCAGATGCGTGCCAGCAACTATTTGTTCGCTTCCATCCGAGCACAATTTTAGACCGCTAACCCGTTTAATTAGTGCACCCGCCTCTTCCGAGTTTGAATTGTTTTGCTGGAACAGCTTTTCCCTTGTACAAAATTCAGCCAAAAGAGCCTCCTCACTAATGTAGTACCCGCTGTAATAAATTAGACTAGTTTTTTTCTGGGTCAATGTTGTGCTGCCTCAGGCAGCGTCAAGTTCGCACTCTATGTAGTGGAATATGTTTTACAGGATGTTAAGGAAATCTGTTCCCACCCTTTGGGTATTTGATTGACGTCCAATGCAAGCGCTCTAAATTAACTGATACGTTGTAATTTTAATAATTTGTAGTTAGCTTAGAAACATTTTAAATAATAATTGCGTTAACTGTATATTTGCCTGTATATGCTGATATTACTTCCGTAAGCAACTTCGGTCTCTCCATGGCAGAGAGTAACAATCAAAATGAGTACGTATAATCTGCCCATTTAAAAGGCGCTAAATGCAACAAAAAAAAAGAGCGCCAGAGAAATGTCAGAGCCTATTAGAGGAAAATGTATTCTTAAATTGCAGTTTTCTTCGTATGTATTGTTTTGAAAAATGCAATTGTGTTATCAAAACTGCTCACACAGTTTCCTTCAGCAGATCAACAAATGCATCCGCTCACCGTGCTTAGGCTTGTTGTTGAAAACCGTTGTGCAAATGAGATAAAACAGGACCAGGCCGACCACAACTAAAATGAAGCGCCTCCGGGTCAGCGTAGGATGACTGAAAAGCAGAAGACGTGTAACAGGAACAGCTGTGCAATCTGTGCAACCTTGCAAGCTGTGCAAAAGTAGCAACCAACAAACTTTAGGAAGTGATCGGAGTGTTGCTAAATTTCTACCCGAGCAGACGACACTGGCTGAAACGGTCGAACATACAACGCCTTCTCGTTCTTTTTTTCAGGTATACAACGCTGAACGTGGGCACAATAATGCACACAGATTATGCTGACCTGTTTTACAATTTTATTAGTGCTCAAAATGCGATTGATAAGTTGAATTAAAGCTGGCCGGTGCCGCCTTTCAAGCGCTGCCCTATAGACTTGCTCGTCGCCGAGCGAACCGGACGTCGGAGTACCAAGCATGCTTTGCGCTACGTTAACTTTGACCACTGCCTGTTATCGGATTCATTTACAATGCACCGTGACTAGTGTCCAAGGACCCACAAAGTGAAGTCGCGGAAGGCGTGCTTCGGGCCAGGTACTTGCCCCTCTTTTCATTATCTTAATTATCGTGCCTGCTCACGTGCTACACCGAGCCAAGTTAGAGAAAGCATAATTACTTTGTCTTTACAATCATGTTTTGAACACATTTGACTTTTTTCTCTCGCCATGCTACCATTAAGGCCTCGATTTTTTTGCGATTGATGATAGGTACGGTCAAATAGACGAAAAAATGTTGGCTGATGTAGTGAAGTCTAGAAGTGAACGATGATGCGATCCGTGCGTACAAGTGGCATATGACGACGTATTATGGGGGAGAGGCCAGCTGCCGCCAGGTGCCGAATCCTCATCGGCTTCAGCGCTGGACATTCCCAAGGCAGGTGGCGGATACCGGCTTCTGGATCCCATGTCTTGAAGCCAGGGCAACCAGGGTGGCGATACAAATCTCGAAATTGAGGCCACTCTTGAGTCACTGCAGGTGTTAGGGTAACCCCACCTCGAATCTCCTAAAGCACCACCTCCTCTGTATAGGTTAAACCTCCGGGAAGGTTTACCGTACATGGAGGCATGGTAGCACGTGTAATGCGTCGAAGGTGCTCCTTTCTTGTTAAAAGAATGGTAGCATTATCCAATTTTAAGAGGCTTGGCGATGACGAGATTGATGTGTTAAGGCGGGCCGCAGAGTCTGCACGGCTTTGCGAAGTTACAAGATAACTCGGAATATATGTTAGGGTTGTTCATTTTTACCCAGTTTTTGCACAACAAACATTTTTTTAAAATCGAGTTAAGTTCGATTTTTCCTTGTTTCTGGAACAAATGTGCCTAAGTAACGTGTTGAAAGCCTGTATGAAAGCACCAAAGCAAAAGCTATTCGAGCGATATATCGCTCTAATAGCTTCTGCTTTGGTGCTTTATAAGAAAGTATACTCTGTTATAAAGAGGTTCTTTACGAGGAAACAGTCTTAATGAGAGAGGCACTCGAGGTAGGTTCAGATATCCAGAAAACGCTTGAAAGCGGAAAACTTCTGATGCTAGGCTTCGATCCCCTCGTAAGTGTCAAGCTGTCAAGGAGCTTTGCACGGTGATAAATAAAATCACTCGAGCAAAAGGTGTTTTGTCTTTGTCACCTAAGAGCAGTGCCACATTAGTAAAAACTTGTTGTGAAGAGGTTTGCGCGAAAATCTCCAGAATATGGGTCCGAACTCTGAACCATAACTTCTCAGAAAAAGAAAGAAAACCAGGTGACAATGTGGAAACTGGTTTGAAACTGAGTGAGTCGTTTGATGACAACCGACCTCTTTTTATTCCGTGACATGAGATATAGACTCGCTTCAAAAGGAGTTTAACCAGTACTTGGTGGAAGCAAGCCCCACAAATGAAAGAAAGTGTTGAACTGATGGACTACTCGTACGACACAACTGTGCGTTATTATCGGCTAGAACATGCATTGCTGACATCGGTGTGTCCAGCTAATGGCAGCTGTGACGTTGAGCGAACGTTTTCTCAACTGAGATACCTCCAGAGCCCAGACAGGTCTCGGATGGAACCTGAACCTTTGCGCATGCTAATGATTATGTATGCTAATTAGGGCGTCGAAAACATTCATGACCAGCTGAAGTGAATAAAATGTTTCTTGCCTAAAAACTGACAGCTGCACATCGCTGAGAGTAATTAATACGACAGAAACGCCGACTTATGAAACACTTCCTTGACAATAAGCTAAAACAACCATAATCGTTACGTACTGATTAGGAGAACTCGAATAAATGAAGAAATTATTAGTTTGAAAATTGAACCCGATAAAACCCGAATTTCGGACTGCTTCCATGAAAAACCCGATTTCTTTTCTATTATCAAGTCGAAAAATAATGCCCGATGATTACCATCCCGAATTTGAAAAAAAAATATAAAACCCGAAAACAAATAACACTAAATATATTCAATCCGAATTGGCTGCGGTACGCCTGCCGCTAGACTGTGTATATCTTTGAAGATTTGTGGGCTGCTACTGACACGTATAAGCAGCTTTGTCAACTGGAGGGAATCAGTGCGTATAACAATAGGGGTCGCGGGAACCATCGGAATTGAGGTCACAGTGCGAAGCGCCTCTTGCAAAGTAAGCAGATTCCCACAAAATGAAGATGGAGGTTCCGGTAATTGAAACGTTGATGTCTTGTTTAGGCCAGACATGCAAGGACAGTAAACTGCGGATGTCACTTCGCAGGCCTGGTTTGTGTCCCCGTAAATTACAATGGCACCTTGTGGCAAGCAGGTGTCTTTATCTATAATTCGGTCGCGAAGTGACGAAGCTGAGTCCTGTGTTCTTTGTCATCGTAAATTCGTTGGTTTGTTATCACTAAGCTCTACAAAACGCCAAGAAGGAAGACTTGGAACTGGCGGTGGTACAATTGAATGCGATGGAGCATAAGCCCTGAGAGCGCACGTTGCGTGAGAGAAGGTGGCCTTAATCCTGCGAGCATCAGGCCTTTGCTGCACCAGTTCATCTATAGTGTTCAGCTGTGCGTTTTATCGGAGTGCCAAGACTGGTGTTATGCAAGGAACTCAGGTGATAACCCTTATTGCCTCTCGATTTATATCTTCAAGCAGATCCCATTGTGCCCTTGTCAAATGTTTAAATTGGGCTTGATAAGTAAAGCGCGGTTGCACAACTGCCCGGACCAACTGTCGTGCAACATTTGAGTGGGAGCCGGCCGTTTTTGGAGCGGTGCGTCTGATCAGGCCCAGTGTCTGTAACGCCTGTTCTCTTAGCGCGAGACAGCCATGTAGTTATAGCGCCTGACTCATGAATTGTTAAAGACAATATTTTTACTTTTGTACTTTTCTGAAGTGGGAATCCGGACTGAGATAGATATATAGATGTTACAGCCAGTTTACGGCGAAGCGCCGCTCGCAACTGACATGACCGTAGGTTTACTGGCGGAAATTTTAATAATCCCAATGAAAGAAACATATATGGAGGTAATATCTAAAGCTGAATGCAAGGCAGCGGATTTAGTTAGTAGGTCGTTGTGTGGGCTCCACACCGTGAAGCCATCGGCGTATATTGCAAATTTAATGTCAGATACTTCATGCAACCACCGTTTAAAGGAGATAAATGCCCTATTAAATAATGTTGGTAACAACATTGATCGCTGGGTTAAGGTAGGAGGAGGAACGAACGATCCTATGGCATCGCGGCTGAGGCATGTTGGAAATTTTCAGCCTTCAAGGAACGATTTTACAAAATATGTACTCTAAGTGGCAAATTAAACATGACTTTCTCACTAAAAAAAGCGTATATTGACAGTGAGAGCTAAATGGCATCATCGAGGCATTGCAGCTGAATCTGTGTGATTATCGAAACGTAGTTGGCGACCAAACACCTTGGCGTGATATGGTTTATAGATTCACAAAGAGCCAGACACAACTGAACCAAAGAAGTAAACTGACTGATAAATATAGCTAATCAAACTGGCGCCGCACGAAACGATACATTTCAAGACAACCCTGGAGAATCATGATGCCCTAGGGTAGCAAAGCGGTTGCTTTTACTGGGTAACCTCCCTTCCTTTCCTCATCTTGCTCCTCCTTCTTGTGTAAGCGATGAGAACGTTAAC
Source organism: Amblyomma maculatum (assembly GCF_055883805.1). Taxonomy (NCBI): domain Eukaryota; kingdom Metazoa; phylum Arthropoda; class Arachnida; order Ixodida; family Ixodidae; genus Amblyomma; species Amblyomma maculatum. Next base: position 134,785,250 of record NC_139345.1, read on the forward strand.
GTTCGTGCCTGTTCAGGTGTTATTCTCTACTCAGTGTTCATCTCCTCCATGCGTTATCATTTCTGCTTTTTTATTTTGGCGTTTCATCTTTTCGTTTCCCTATCTCTGCCTTACTAATCATTTTATTTTTGGCAAAGCACACCTCTAACCACATCTGTGCAACCCCATTATCGGCCGAAGCTCATGCGCTGGTATTTGACATGAGTTTAAACGACAGTAATAAGAACAACAACGTATTCCATGTGTACCGCGACTAAAAACATGGGTCATTGTGAACCAAAGCTAGAGATTAACGGGAGAGATTGCTAATTTCAGAAATGAAAAAGATCAGATGCTCACAGTAAACGCAATAAACGAGTAGATTGATTGATTAATTAATTGATTGACTTACTGATTGAAACACGTCTTGTATTTGAAGCTCTTAGTACGCACTTTTGCTTTAAGTATCTCTGCGTGCACCTGTAACTACCACAATCACGGCGACCGAGACAGGAGCTGGTTCATATGAGGTAGACTGCTGTAGGCTTGGCTTTCGTGCCTGCATTGACAAACTCCTCCAGCTTTTCCCATAACCTAGTGACGGCCGCTCCATCGAATGACAGTGGGAGTACTTAGACGATGTAGTCGGCCAGAGGGATGGCAACGATTATTTCTGCGAGAGACCTTTATCGAATATCAGAATAATATTGACATTAGTATACGACATGGGTAGCAATCGCTGTGATCCGGCGCATCTCTTCGTCGCGATCTTTGATGAATGACTTGTGTCCTAATAAAAACAAGATATTGATGCAGTGTTGATCGTGAGCCGACGGGTTTACCTCTATGGGGCCTTTATAGGTGCTCTGGCATAGGGCGAAAAGGGCGTACCTATTCTTCGGCTCGGTGCGTTTCACTCTTCCATTGCGGAGGTTCTTAAGTGCTTAGCGGTGTCGCTACCTCGTGATTTCTTTGAAGGCGGAGGGAACCAACAAGCAGGTTTTGTTAACCGAAATGGTGCAAGGTTTGTTCGGTGCGGCTGGTGTTTTGCGTGCAGCTGTTCGAGTCTCAATGTTGGCCGATTTGTTGCTTTCAATGCTTGCGTGCGCAGGTGCCCAGGAAATGGTGGCTGTCATGTTAAGCTTAAGAATGAGGTCTGAAAATGTTCCTGATAGATCGTTGATTATTTTCGGGTATGTTGAAGGACTCGAATTCACTCGACTGCGCACTTCACACGCGAGAAATGAATCTCCGCGAGGTATAGTGCGTGCCTGGAGCCATATTCAGGAATTGTTTGCAGACCCACCCTGCTGGTTTTAAGAGGGCTGTTTCACTTCCACAGTATCGATGTCGTCGACGATGGGCAGTATGGCCGCATTCACCACGCGTTGGGTGCCATCAAACATCAAATAGAAACAGGCTACAAATGGCGTGACGATAGCTTTCTTGAAGATAAAAACAGGCATTTGGCATCCTTTGTCTTCTGCTACCGATATGCTTTGAACAGGCTAACTCATGACTGAAGTAACCAAAAGCAACTGTCATGTACGACTCAAGATGCCACCAATATGGAGATTTAATGACGGGTTTTTGTTTTCTTCAATGTCGTTGAGACAAAACTTTCAGAGCATCGCATTTTAGTCCAAGAATACTGCAGCCCACTCCCCCAAAATATGTACTGCAGTACAAACACTGAATCAAGATCATTGGTCGTCTTCTGTCACAGCGACTGCTTTACATCATCTTGAATGCTCCTCCAAATAATTATTGCCGAAAATCGCATTGCACACGATGAACATGAGCGATCGCTTCGCAAAATCCCAAAGTGTGTGTTGTCTCGATAACAGCAAACAGGTTGCCATGCGGTGATGTCATCCTATGCGGTGACGATGCGGTGACGTAATCCAATTTTCATAAACCACTTTTACGGCGGTGGATCATTTTGGTTATAAAAAAGCGGGATATTGGCGAAGTTTGTTGCTTGTAGTGTTTAGAATCCAAGGTAGAACGATTAATGGTAATGCCTGCACCATATAAAATAGCATTGAACAAGGGTAGAGGGAGCCTCGGTTTGCAAGCCCAGCCAAAGTTTCGACAAGTGGACATGTCTTTGTCTGGGTCCAGATGAAGACAAGTCCACTTGTCGAAACGTTGGCTGCGCTTGGAAACTGAGGCTTCCCTTCTATCCGTCGCCGTAACTAAGAATTAAGATATTGCCTAAACAAACCCACGGAAAAATTTTAGGGTGGCGCCATTCGGCGGCCATCGGAATTACATAGACACCTGATATGTTGTTGCCGTGACAGGTGACGCCTCCGGGCTCTACGTTTAAAAGTGGCGTGGACCGTCTTCGACGATGTTTCCATACCGATGAAGCTCAGAGAACTCCAAAACCTCTATTTCGCCATAGCGTGGAGATGGTGTTGAAGTGTCCCAATAATTTTGACTTGCGCAAACCTCTCACGAATGGCTGGTGAAATTTTACGCCAACAAAGGCTACGACGGGCAATCCTGGATTGAGCGCCTAAACATTACGGCGATATAAAATGAGTACAGAAATACTCGTACGTGAATCACCATCCACTATGACACCCGGCAGACGGGATCTATTAAGGTTGTCCCATCCAACTCTGAAAGTCTGTGCTTCAATGTCTCCTACCCCGAATTTTGTTTCCATCATTCAATTATACTTATTTTGGAGGAACTATTGGCGACATCCCTCTGCGGTGCTTGCTCTGCTTGAAACCCCTTGCACGCATCCTTATGATTTTGTGCAGTGAGAGGCGACCACATTTGTTCGGAAAGATTTGGCTACGCACGACTGTCTCTACAATGCTGAAAAGCGTCAGCAGTTCTTCGTCGTGCGATATCTCGACGTTATCCGTCAGCCTTAAACCAAGCACGGACGCAAGTGGCGGTTCCTCAGAATATGGACGGCTCTTGTCATGTTTTGCCGCTATCTCAACTTTCGCCATCTCGCAGTACGTCTTTATCTGCAAACAACTCTAGAGACTAAGTGGAGAGTCGACTAAGCGGCTCTGCACAGCTTTTATATATCGTGAAAATACACTTGGCTCAAAGCGGCGCATAAATGTTCATGACTAGAAAAAAAAAAGGTTAAAAGGGCCATTCAATTTATTCGCTGTTGATTATTTCTTGTTTAGAAGAGATACTGAGAGTGGTGTGTTAAAGAGAGCTACCTTTTCGAGCCTGGAATTCACCAGGCTTATCCAGAAACATGACCGAAGCAGCGCACGCCTCAGCGCAGGACGGCGCTTTTAGTCTTCTCTTTGCTTATTTCAAGAATGAGTTCTCATGTATGCAACGTTTTTTCAGTGTGTGAGCGCCACTTTCTCTTATTATACACTGGTAGAATGCCAAAGCTTTACTGATAGCAAAATGGTCTCTGAGCAATTTAAGTGCTCTTGAGCGTGATATTTTATAAAGATGTGACGGTGATGCTTAAAAGATGTCCCAATATCAGTGTCCGCATACAAAAATAATAGTGATATCTGCCTCGATCATTTTTAATGGGGCAGCGTGAGAGGCGCCTTTGTTTTAGAAATCACTCTTTCGTCCACGTAAGGATTGTTAACGGAACATTAAGAGTACCAATCTCGCAAGTGTTACTTGGCCAATGTTAAGGCCGCACAGTGTCGGCACAAGGCAATTTACGACGTCAAGAGACCGCGTAAGATTGCTGTAACAGCCAACTCACTTGACTCAATTCAGATCTGGCATGAACCTGCCAAGCGTTATCATCAAGAATCAATAGTGCTACTTCTAGGTCAAGCAGGCTGTTTGTTCAGCTTAGATAAAGCAGAAATTTATTCATATGTCGCGCGTTATCCTTTACCCTTTTCTCAGAGACTACCCCGCAGCGCCCCAACACGTTACAGGATGGAGGTTTGCAGCATAGAAAAAAGGACACCTTCATTCACACAGCAGACTTGCATTTCAGTTAAGCGATTCCACTCTCTAATAGATGCAACAAAAATACATTTGCGCAAGTACCAGTCAGGGATTAATATTCTCAAATTTGATAAGTGTGATCTACGCGCCTGGTGGCATAGTGTGGCCCTATAAAACAGATCTCTTCCTTAATGTCGATGTTATTGTTGTAAATCATACACAACGGTTTAAGCCTTAATGTTCTTCCGGAGGCAAGCAGGTCTCATCTGAGCTCATTCTTGATGGCACTTACTCTGTCCTTTCTTCCGAATCATCCCAAGACGAATCTGACTGCGCGGTTTGGAATTTCTTCAATGTGCTCAATGAGCGCCTTCTTCGAAGGGTCCCAAATTGCACAAGCGTACGCCAAAATAGGCTTTATGCAACTCATATATGCCTTATTTCTTAAATTGGTATGAGAAAATCTCAAATTCCTTTGAATAAAATTTGGTGCCCTAATAGCCCTATGTACAGAGTGGTGAACATGTGCTTTCCATGAACAATCCGATGAGAGCGTTACTCCTAAATACTAATATGCAGCTTCCTTACGCATTAGATCATCATTCGCCACATACCAGAAGTCAGTAAGCGTTTTTTTCTTTTTGGTAAAACTGACATGAACGCACTTTTTGGCATTTAAATTTATATTCCAAGTGGAACACCAGGACTGCATTCGTGGTAAATCTGGTTGTAAATTTGCAACATTATTGTCTCATGATAATTGTTCGATACACAACACAGTCGCTGGCAAATAACTGAACTGAGGATGCAATGCATTGAGAGATATTGTTTATATAAGCCAAGAACATGAGTGGCCCCAAAACCGAGCCTTGCGCTACGCCTGAAGAAACATTGATGTACCCTGTGCTTTTCACAATTATTGCAACGCACTATCGCCGCTGAAACAAGCAATTTTCTATCCTTTTTATAGAGAAGTGAATGTTTATTTCTTGGACCTTGTTGAAAATGAGCGAGTGTGAAACTGTATCAAAAGGTTTTTGAAAATCCAAAAAAGTGCAGTCAATTTGCTCTTCTTCATCGACACCGGATGCCAAGTCGTGAAAGAATTCGACCAGTTGGGTGGTGCAAAATAAGCTCCTTGCGGAATCCGTGCTGTTTTAAAATTAGCAAATTATTCTCGGTAATGTATCTCAAATCGCTGTATGCAAAAAATGTTCAAGGATTTGACATGCAATTTGTGTTACTAATATAACTCTATATTACTGGCATCTTTTTGGGACCTCCCTTGTGAATAGCAGTTACATGTGCAATTTTCCAGTCATCTGGTAAACTGTCATCTGCTAAATGTGTACTATAAATAAAATATAGATAACGAGAAATTGGTACCAGACATCTTTTTAAAATAAGTAGTGAAAGACCGTCTGGCCCAATGGCTTTAATTTCATTGACGTTTTCCAGCTGTCCACTAAATACCGCCTCCACTAATATATACTGGCTGTATAGTAGGGGAATTGCTGAATGATGGTACAGAGTTCAAGTCGGGTTAGGTGAATAGACAAAGTGAAAGTAGTTATTTAGATGCGTTAGTTTACGCTCATCATCGTTGAGAACCTAACCTCTGTGAACTAATTCATAGATTCCTAACGATTCAGATCCGTGCCCTCTAATATATTTCAAAAATAATTTGGTGTTTTCTTTCCTGTTAGCATTTAGCCGGCAAAAGTATTCATCTTTCGCCGCTTCTAGGCTCCCTTTGTATTCATTTGCAATCTTAAAAAGTACTGAAAGGTGGAGAACTGATTTTATTTTCTTGAATGCTGGGAGTGCATGCCTTCTCTTTTGAATAAGCTTTAGGATTCGTGCGGTCAACATGGGTGTGGATTTATCTTTCCTTAATTTGAGGATTTCATGTTTGCGCAAACATATATCTGTGAGCTCGAGTAATGTTTCTTTTTTTTTAACATAAGCCATAACTCGTGCGCATCATTTTCCTCAGAAAGGAATGCAAGTGAACGAGCTCTTCAGACATACTAACATAATCACCTCTTTCGAAAAGATGGAAGAAAGCGCACACGCTTTCTGGCGGTGCGCTTCAGAATTGATATTCGCGGCGACAGCAAGGTGGTCACTTATGCCCGGAATAACGTCCACAGAGCAACAATATTAATTGCAGAACATAAGATCTAGGATACGGTTATCATGGTTATTTTCATCTACATACTGCATTAGTCCCAACGTACCATTTATTATTTTCATATCAGAGATAACACGCCCCCAGCTCCATTAACGCATCAGCCATCGTGCCAAAGCAAATCGGGAAGATTAAAATCACTCCCAAGTAGCAACGTGTGAGCAGATTCCTCGAAAAGTATGTCGCACAAGAACTTTGAACTCTCAAGTCAGAATTTGGTGGGTGATAAAATGGCCTCGTAGTGCAGCGGTGGCGTAGCGGTAGAACATCCGCCTCGCATGCAAGAGTACCGGGGTTCAAATCCCGGTGCCGCGCAATTCTCCACCGGATGAAAGAAAAAAAAAATCCGCGTGTTGATGGAATTGCATAAACAGGTTTGGGGTGCGACCTGATGCCGGTGAACACCTCCGGCAACGCACTCCCTCACCAGAACAGGAGTTGGCCACTCTGGTGCAGTAATTGGCCGCAACCTCCTATGATAAGCTCCATAAAACCCCGGCCCTCAGTCACCAGCGGCTGCGGAACAACTGACCACGGCGGCGGTCAGACCTGTGACGCAGCAGGGGGTGCTAAGAAAATCTGGCACCGCTGGACAGGCCGCCATTGGAAACTGACCCTGGCAACGTTTAATGCTAGAACCCTAGCTAGTGAAGCTAGCTTAGCAGTGCTGTTAGAGGAACTAGAGGGCATGAAATGGGATGTCACAGGGCTTAGTGAGGTTAGAAGGCCGAATGAGGCATATACTCTACTGAAAGATGGGCATGTACTGTGTTACCGAGGCTTACCAGAGAGGCGACAACTAGGAGTAGGCTTCCTTGTCAATAAGTATATAGCGGGTAATATAGATGAATTCTATAGTATTAATGAGAGGGTTGCAGGCATCGTAATTCGGCTTAATAAGCGGTACACACTGAAGGTTATACAGGCCTATGCACCTACATGTAGTTATGATGACCAGGCAGTTGAAAGCTTCTACGAAGATGTAGAATCCGCAATGCGAAAAGTAAAGACGCAGTATACTGTACTAATGGGCGATTTCAATGCCAAGGTAGGGAAAAAACAGGCAGGAGACAAGGTAGTAGGTGACTATGGCATTGGTTCTAGGAATAGCAGGGGGGAGTTACTAGTTGAGTTTGCAGAGCGCAATAACTTACGAATCATGAATACCTTCTTCAGCAAACGGAAGAACCGGAAATGGACATGGAAAAGTCTTAACGGAGAGACTAAAAATGAAATCGACTTCATAATGTGTTCAACCCCCGCCATTATGCAAGATGTAGAGGTAATCGGGAAAGTGCGATGCAGTGACCACAGGATGGTGAGGTCCCGAATTAGCCTAAATCTGAAGAAGGAACGCAACAGATTAGTAAGAAAGAAACCCATCAACGAATTAGAGGTGAGGGGGAGGGCAGAAGAGTTCAGGATCTCGCTACAGAATAGGTTTTCTGCTCTAACTGAGGATGGCGACATTACCCTAGAGGCAAGGAACAATAATTTCAGAGATATCATTGCTGAGTGCGCGGTAGAAGTAGGCGGTAGGATAGTTAGAGAGGATACCGGTAAGCTGTCTAAGGAGACGAAAGATTTGATTAAGAAACGCCAGAGTATGAAAGCTTCCAATCCAACAGACCAGATCGAATTGGCCGAGATATCAAAGCTAATCAATAAGCGCAAGGTGGCCGATATTAGGAAGTATAACATGGAGAAAATTGAGCATGCTGTAAAGAACGGGGGAAGCCTTAAAGCGGTAAAGAAGAAATTGGGCATAGGCAAAAACCAGATGTATGCGATAAGGGACAAGGCGGGCAACGTCATCACTAATATGGAAAAGATAGTCAAAGTAGCCGAGGAGTTCTATACAGATCTCTACAGTAGCCAAAGTAGTCAGGACCGTAATGAGATTGGCGGTAAGGAAAAACAGTCAGACGTTCCACCAGTGACGAAGGACGAGGTTAAGAAAGCACTAGAAACTATGAAAAGGGGGAAATCAGCTGGAAAGGATCAGATAACTACAGACTTGCTGAAGGATGGGGGGGATATCGTGCTAGAAAACCTGGCCACCCTGTATACGCAGTGCCTGGTGTCATCGACGGTACCGGAACCATGGAAGAATGCAAACATTATCCTCATTCACAAGAAAGGGGACTCTACGGACCTTAAAAATTACAGACCAATCAGCTTACTGTCTGTTACGTATAAGGTATTTACTAAGGTAATCGCTAATAGAATCAGGACAACCTTAGACTGGAATCAAGCAAAGGATCAAGCAGGGTTTCGGAAACGGTACTCTACTATCGATCATATCCATACCATCAATCAGGTGATAGAAAAATGCTCGGAATATAACCAGCCCTTATACATAGCATTCATTGATTACGAAAAAACATTTGACTCAGTTAAAACCTCGGCGGTGATGCAGGCATTGCGAAATCAGGGGGTAGACGAGCCATACGTGAAAGTGCTGGAAGATATATATAGCGGCTGCACAGCAACCATAGTTCTGCATAAAGAAAGTAACAAAATTCCCATAAAGAGAGGTGTTAGGCAAGGAGACACAATCTCCCCAGTACTATTCACAGCTTGTTTAGAGGAAGTGTTCAGAGACTTGGAATGGGAGCAGTTAGGGATAAGGGTAGATGGAGAATACCTCAGTAATCTGCGATTTGCTGATGACATTGCCTTGCTAAGCAACTCGGGGATGAACTGCAAATAATGATTGATGACCTAGACAGGAAAAGTAGAAAGGTTGGCTTGAAGATCAATATGCAGAAGACTAAGGTAATGTTCAACCGCCTCGGGAAGGAACAGCAATTTACATTAGGTAGCAAAGTACTGGAAGTAGTAGGCGAATATGTCTACTTAGGACAGGTAGTAACCGCAGACCCGGACCACGAAAAGGAAATAACAAGAAGAATACGATTGGGATGGAGCGCATTTGGCAAACACTCGCAAATTATGACTAGCAGCTTACCGGTATCGCTCAAGAGGAAAGTATACAACAGTTGCATCTTGCCTGTACTCACCTATGGGGCTGAAACGTGGAGGCTAACCAAGAGAGTTCTACTTAAGTTGAGGACAACCCAGAGGGCTATGGAACGAAAAATGGTAGGGGTAACATTAAGAGATAGAAAGCGTGCAGAGTGGGTCAGAGAAATAACTCAAGTTACCGACATTCTAGTAGAAATTAAGAAGAAGAAATGGACATGGGCAGGACATGTAGTGCGAAGAGAGGATAACCGATGGTCGCTGAGGGTAACAAATTGGATTCCAAGGGAAGGAAAGCGTAGCAGGGGGCGGCAGAAAGTTAGGTGGGCGGATGAGATTAAGAAGTTCGCAGGGGTCAAGTGGATGCATCTAGCACAGAACCGGGTTAAGTTTTAGAAATATGGGAGAGGCCTTCGCCCTGCAGTGGGTATAATCAGGCTGATGATGATGATGATGAAAATGGCCTCACAGGATGTGGTCGAATCAGGCAAGACCTCCCTAAAACAAAGATATTCAATATAGTTGTGGCCAAAATTTGATGCTGAAGATGACAAAGCGGTATGTACGAGCAGGAAACCGCCTCCGCCTAGTCGTCGTCTATATTTGCGGTTTGGTATTTCTCATGGTATGGTGTCTTAAGGTTGTGTACTAATGAGATGGGTTAGATATAGCTGCTGGAGTCAAGGATTAGTAATGAAGCCGGTAGAACACTGGATGCAAGCAAACATGATTGGCAAGGGTAGCCGCGGCACAAAGAAACGATGATGTGTTATACCCTTGATAACAGACGTTAAGCGTCTTTCATTTATTGTTTCAATTTTTTTCTATATTGTGTCCAGGTTCCATTTATTCGCAAGAGTGAGCGCCTTTGATTAGGAAAGCAGCGTGTTACTGGCGGTACCTCTCAGTACCTAACAAAACGGCTAGGAGGGGAATGTTTGTGGCCTTTGTGTGTCTACTATTAGCTATTAAATGTTTGCAGTTGTAGGTATTTCCATTTCCTCAGCTACACCAAGCAATACCCGGAACTCGAAGCTTAAGCACCCGCAGGAATAGTGCCTAAACAGAATGTCATGCAGAGCTATGTATAACAATGACATTGGGGGGGGGGGGGGAATAAGCTAAACCCGGCAACAGCAAACGATATATATAAAATAGTTTATACAATCACCTAGCAATAAGATATTACTGCATTTTCTCCACACAGGAGCCTCCCCGAATCCGTGATAATGTGAGAATATGTAGGTAATGCACGACGTCCTAAGTGTGTGAACGATTTTGCGCACACGCAACGGAATATTTAGAAGTTTTCATCGCATTAATCACTTTGTCACCCACATGTGCTGGAAAAAGTCATATTTGAATTATAAAATGATTTATGTGACTCAGCGGACACCATCCCGAAACTGAAATTTATATTCAGTCAAGTTTTAAATCTTAGGGGATAGAGATAATTTTTAACTTTAGCTTTCCAGCTGACGAGAAAAGCTTAAGCTTTTTTCTCTTTTCTATCTAAAGCTTATTAAACGCATTTTCGTTACGTTCTGTTCCAAAAAGCGGATGGGCAGACAGCCACGGTTTGCACTAAAAATGCTGTAGGTTTCACGGCTTAAATTTTGTCCCGACGTGCAACTTTTTATTTAGTCATACTGCAGGCCAATACGTTGGCTCAAGCAGGAGGGGGTCTTCACAAACAAAAAGAAGGCAAAAAAAAACGTATAAATTGTAACATGAAATGAACATAAAGCACAAAAAGAAGGACAAATGAAATGTTAACATCGCGAACTTGAATAAAAAGGTTTTTGCAATTCAACCATGAAATCGTTGGACAGAAATACACCAATGGGAAGTGAGTTCCACTCGTTCACCGTTCGAGGGAAAAACCTGCACTTGTAAGCGATTGTTTTCGCGAAGATCTGTGCAAGCAAATACTCATGACTGTGTCATTTTGTCCTCGTAGAAGGCCGACATACGGATGCTGGTAGCTTCATGTTATTTTTTCCAGAAGGAGCAGTATGGGGGGGGGGGGGTAGCAGTACAAGACGATTATTTTTTCTGCGTAGTTCCAGTGTCTGTATTCTATTTTGTAACGTTATTGAGGACGGCGAATCCTTCCTGGCATATTTCCCATATATAAATCGCAATGACTTTGAAGCCTATCAAGCCATTGTCTATCAAGCTATTGTATTGCAGTTTCATAATTAGTAATAAAAGTAATAATTACATTAGGACCTTGTGTGTCAAGGTAACGTAAGTTATATACGCAATTCACGACAGTGTGCACGCTCGCTTGAAGAGCGTAATGTCGAATCACTACTGCAGTATTGGTGACTTTTTGACACGGCCTGATCAGTTTCTCGTCATCTTAAAAGCGTAAACTTATCTTCCTCGGAACATTTATCTTCGCGAAGGTGCAGACCTTTTGCCAGTATACAGCCATGGTTAAGAGTATCCTTCGCCTCTTTCAGCTTCCTATTTAATGTGGTAATTTGCGGGCTTTGTGTACACTTCTGCCATTAAGAAACCCAGAATCATCACCAGCATCCCGACTAAAGCCATCGCTTAACTGCTCAATAAACAGGTTCCCTAAAGACGCGTTTTTTTTATGAAGTTTCTTTGTGGCGGCGGTTATGGAAGAAAATAGATTTCTCACGTACCGGGGGGGGGGCATCTGATTCAGTCACACTTTTCCAAGCGAAAATTTATTATGTTGTCGTTCAGAAATCACTGCTTTGAGTAATATGTAGCTTATTGTATGTAACCTTCTTCGTTCATTGACGGCGCTAACCAGTCTGAAATTGTCACATGAAGTACTTTCATACGCCAGATTGTCGCATGCTTTACAAATACGGAAAGCGATGAGACTGCAGAGATTTATCAATGTCATCGAGGCGCACGTTTTCGGTTTTCCGATTTCTAAAATTTTGTAAAGCACGAACCTTGACTATTTAAATATCCAGAATAATTTTTTTTTCATTTTCGATCTGCTTAGCGCAGAAAGTCGAAATTAGCCAATATTGTTATATACCCTCATGGTAAAGTTGCACTTTGCTATTCTGCCTCCCAAAATCTAAGTGATCCCGTCTTTCCTACGGTACCTTTTCATGGTATTCCTGAGCTGTGCATTTGTGTGCATTTATTGCAGAATAAGGCACCCGTAGGTATGCCAGAGTAGAATGTGCAGGGCTGGCGCTAACGAAACCTAACTCGCTGTATGCATAATTGCCTCTGGCTAGTCTCAGAGGCTGTCAGGCCAGAACGTCGAAAGCATGCGGTACAGGTTTAAGCCAGATACCGTTATTACTGTCGTGAACCTGACAGCTTTTCTCCGCTTTCTCGTGCGAAGAGCATCCCACTTGGAAGCCTCACAATATTATCAGTGTCAACTTGATGAAGTCGGTGACATTCGTAGCAGAAAACAGACACCTTTCTTTGGCACCAAAACAGCATATTCGAAAGAATCTGCTAAACCATCATCCCGCTAGTTCTCCGTCTAACCGGTTGAACACCTGATCTTTCACGCGCCTATATTGCGTTGCTTTTTTTTCACTTAGTGCACTCTGTTATTTTTAAGAGCCACATGCCCGCTTTTTACACATAAGGTGCTTTTCGCATGCCCCACGTGAATTATCTATGGTTGATTGCCAGTCTAACAAGGTCAATGCGTTTACTCAACTGCTGTTTGCCCGCCGTCTTTCCACAGCATACGTTTCTATTATCAATTTAATTCAGTTACCCTACGAGTTTCTGTTGCGTAGAATTTTTTTTAACTGCTGCATAGTACTGGTGTTATCTCAGCTATAACCTACATAGTTTTGTACAACGCATTTTCTGCACTGCAATTTTCCCTTTCTCTCGTTGTTTTAATCAATGTCGTTGTTGAAAATCACCACGCCTTATATGGAATCATTTCCGTTCGTTCTGGAGATGTTCATTCAAAATAGTAAATTCCTATTTGCGATATCAGTCATGACCTCAGAGTGCCTGACAAATTCGCTGAAATTTTTCATCCTCATTGCATAATTTTGCGACCCCACCGATGGCGGTAGCTTCGAACAGATCGCTGGAGATCTCGAATATTTTTTGTTCCCCTTTTATTTCTTTACATTCGACGAATCATACTCCGAGTGAAGAATAGCCAAGAATGCAACGCCTTCAAATTTAAGCACGCTTGGTATCAAGAAATTCATATTAGTATCGAGGGACGTATTTAAAGGAATGAACAATGTGCGCGGGAGCCCGTGGCAAGTACACATCAGGGTTTTTTTTCCCTTCTTTTTAAAATCAAAATTCTCAGTGACTAGGCAGCAGCCGTTTCGAAACTATCATTCTATTAAGATAACAGTGAGTTAATCACTGATTGCGAGGACTTTAGTGTAAGAAAGTCCGCAAAGCAGAAAGCTTACAGAGAATCACATCCTTACCTGGCGTTCCTCGAAAACGCATGACTGCCAATGTGGTGCATTTATCCGGTGCTTCCCTCACTCGTAACATACGATGCTTGTGTGAGCTACATCCCTGAAACGCACATACTAAATGCTAGACTGCTCGTCGAGTGGCCTTCTTGTTGCATTATCGGGCAGCGATAATATTGCTACGACACACAGACCCAGTGTGTTCCGAGGAGTCTGAGGAGTAGACGGGGGCAGTATGATGTATTCCGTTATCTTGCGCTCGAGATAAAAAGGAGAAAAGCACCGTACGGAACATGCACGCCGTAACTGAGCACTCAACGGAAGTGCAACTCATATTTTGTCAGTTTATGAATTATACCCTTGTTTAGGCTCAAAAAGCTCCACTTGGCGCTCCTTACACCAGCAGTGTATTTGTAACTCTATATACCATCACTCAGCACTATTCAATGTTATCATTATTTGTAGCTGTCCGTGGTGCTTAAGAAACCGAACTGCAACAGTACGTCATCTATTGCTCTTGAGCGCGTTAGGGTATATTTTAGTGGACAGCACTACGTATTTCAAGCAAGACCAGCAAATGAGATATACTAGGTGACACTTTGGCTCCGCCATTAGGTGTATGGCCCAACAGCGGGCGGTAAAGCATCAAGTTCGCACTTCCTTTGCGTAATCTCGTTAGAATGTATGCACTCTACACGTCGCCTTGTAAGTAATCCCCAAATATTTGCCTTTATCATCTCATTCATCTTATTGTGACGTAGAGTCCTAAGCTACCGCATTATTTTAAAGACAATCCGACATAGATAAAAGCCCAGCTTAAAAAATCTGTACGAAAACGTCTCCAAACCAAGGGTCTCGGAGGGTCGCACAGCGTGCTCTATATCCAAGCCCTGACAGGCGCTGAGAACGAAAAGGCCAGGCACCGAGTTCCAAACCACGGTCGCAGAAAGAATAGCACTCCGTCGGTGCGTCCGTGCTGCGGTGATATAGCGGACACTGGTGTGTGCCACTAAAGACAGCACGTTGCTTAGCGGCCGGTACTATCCTCCCATTCTCCTGGCGTTTCTACGGACAAACGGCACGCGTGCTATAATCACGAGACGTGCGTAAGCAATAATATACTGCAACACTGATATAGTCCTCTTTTGTTGAAAGTATAATTCGAAGCAAGTAGGATTGTCGTGCCTAAACAGACACATGTCTTCTTGAACAGCCTTGCAGAAGTCCCGCAAGAGACTTCAGTGCTCGGTTAGGTCATGTGTTTAGTAGCCATACGTTCAGAAGGGACAGTTGGTTTTGTAATCACCAACTCAGCCTAAAGGGGTACTTTGATGTACCGGTCCGACCCGCTCATTCTCTTGAACTTCAAGTGCGTTAAGCTGTTTGATCCCCCGTTATGAATATTTTGTGCAATGGGCTACTGCAAAAAGAGCATAATAATGGATTCACAGGGAAGAAGTGCTTTCTACGCTCTTTCCATCTCTGCTCTGTGCTAGGCAAGGGGAAGGTACTGTTTTTTTCTTTTTGATGTTGCAGAGAGACTTTGAAGCACAGGGCTATAAACAAACGTGCCTCCGGCCTAAAAATAGTAGTTCAAAACACTCGAACATAGCACCGGCTGTTGCATCTGATGTGAGCCAACGGTTAAAACTAAATATTTGAGGTTGGCCATTAAAATAAGTTGCATAAAACTGTCAGCATTCCTGCACACTGCAAGAAAGTTTTCTGCAAAAAATTATTAGGTAATAACGTTCTCTTTTCTTAATTACTAAATGTTCATTTTAAGCAATAAATGTGATTTTCAAACTCGGAGAGTACTTCCAGAAAAGCCCATTTTATTATTTGTGAAGAAAAAGCCTCACGTGTAGATATGTTCTCCGGCCTCAAAAGCTTCGCGAACTGCAAATACGATCACATGAAAGATGAATTACTGGTACAGTAGTTTCGCCACAAGAAAAGGACAACAGAGCGCTCCGAAGGCCTATCAGAGTAGTAGAAACAGAGAAGCAGATTAAAGATCAATGTGAAAGTATCCGACTTGCCCTAAAGATAACTCTGAAGGTGTTTGCCGGTCAGGCGGCACTCATCTTTTTTTTTTAAATCATGCGCAGTCTTCCACCCTACTGCCTACAAAAGACATGGTAGATAATTCAGAGTTTGCAATTTCATTTATTATATTGCAGATTATTTCTGACATAGAAGATTCGAGCGAAACAACAGCGCCAGGATATGACGAGATCCCATACGAAAAGCTTAAAAACTTAGCCGAACATCTTGTTGCATTTTGGCTGTCATAAACGACGTCTGAAAAGAACGGAGAAATTTGAAAAGAATGGAAACGTTCGGTCCTCGTTGTGATTAAAAAGGCCGGAAATCCTCCAACCAGCATACAGTCATTGCGCCCTATATATTTAACTCCAACAATGTGTAAAAATTAGAAGAGATGGTTGATGGCTAAAGTGTTCTCCACGGTAAATTGGACAAGATCAAACCTTGACACAAAAATCTGGTTGTCAGTACAAGCTGAAGAGGTTCTACAGATGTCACCTCAAAGCCACCTTCTACGCAGGGTGGTGGCTACAGATGTTAAAATGCACATGACAATGTGTCGTACTCTAAGAGAACTAAGGAGATGGAAAATTTGGGATTTCGTTTGCACATTACAAACGTTGTACGTAACTTGCTTCAAGACCGGACATTCTCCGTTAGGCACAATGGAGAACAAGTCGCTAATTACACATCAAATCGCGTAGTTCCAAAAAGCCGAGTGTTTGCCGCTTTATTGGTTAATTTAGACTTTATACCACTGGCTTGTGAACTAGGTGAAAAACTAAATATAGAGGTCTTATTTTATGCTGATTACGTTACACCGAACCTACGTTACCGATCGGGACGATTGCTCGGTGTCCCCGGGAAATGTTTCGAAGATCGGCAGAGGCGGGAGAGAAGCCCTTGTGCTTTAGGGCAGACATTAAATCATCATTCACCATGTTGCCATGTTGCGCCGTCTTCTCGTTTTTCTGCGCTTATCGTTTTGCTGGGAGGTGCTGTTGTATGTCATCCACATCTTCACCTTGAAGCTTCGACGCTATCCGTACGCAGGAGCCATCGACAAAGAGACCGCGGATGACGCCACGCAGCTCAGCTCCAGCACTTCCTGCTCAGAACTAACCAGCTTCAACCACCAATGTTCCGCCTCCAGCCCTTATCTCAAGGCAAGTGGCACAGACCAAACCACCAGAGACGAGACCGGATCAAATACCCGAAGGAACCGAAGAACAGAAACACGCAACCTCTTTCCAAGCCGCCCGACGCGACATCAAGCCATTGCCCCCGCGGTTGCTTTGCTGGGGGATGGATGAAAAGCTGCAGGAGAGGGGGATCATCCAAGCATCACATATCGCGGTGGCAACCAAATCATACTGTTCTATCTTTCCTTGAACATCCTCGCCGTCACCTGATTGACTTCAACAAACCGGTCCGGACGACCGCTTTGTGGCCGCGGAGATTGTTGGAAGAAGATCGGCAGTGGCGCAAGGAGCCCTCATGCTATAGGTTAGCCAATAAATCATCACCGCGTAACCATGTTGTGCCTTCTGCTCGCTTGTCGCCTCATATCAATATGGTCAACTAATTAACATCTAGAAACAGAACGTTCATTTAAAAAACGGCTTTAAAGACTTTGGATGGGTACGTAGGAGAAGCAGACCAGGAAACATCCCGCCAAAAGTCCAGGTACATCTATGTGGGAAACCAGAAGAGGAGAAAGAAATTTCAAGATAATAACTTGACATTTAATATTCGTAACTACACTATATAGGAAATGAACCAGATGAGGGTCCTTGGGCTAGACACATATAAGTCTGGCAAAGGAACTACAAAACATAGTACAGAGTAAATAGCACGTAGTACAGTGGAACATAGTACGAAAAAAGCAGCAGGAACTAAGTTACATTTGGTCAAATGAATCTTTTTCTAGAGGAGAAGGGGTCAAAACAGATACAGCTAGATAACTTGCACGTTCAGCACTTCAACATAGGATAGCGCATGCACCAAGTTCAGTTTCATACACGGACGAATCAAGAGTGCGCGGAGCTAGAAACAATAAAAAAAAAACACATTGTGCACTAACACGGGTTTCCCAAAATATACACCCATTCTTATACTTCAGGAATATGCATAGCTGAATCTTCTGACGGAAATTATTCAACAGGGATAAGAAACAAGAAATTTAAAGTAAAATATGTTGCGCCTGTCGCAGCCATATACAGGGATGTGACAGCGCAGACAGCGAAAATAAATAGTGGACCTACACAACATGACGTACAACATGACTACTAAGCTCCATCCTAAAGCTCAAGCGACAACACGTGCGGTGGTTGATATAAGTCCTGGAATATCTATAGCTTATGCAGATGCATCAGTTATTCAAAGTGGTGGAAGAACGGCATAATCCCACACATGATGAGTTATTCACACATCAGTAGTACCTAACGGACCACCAGGCTCACTTGGAATGGAGCTGTATGCTATAGGTGATGCAATGAAGGCTATAAATTTCATACCGCCTATAAGCCAAGCTCACATTTACACCGACTCTGTATGGCTGTTAAATAACACGACAGTTACAAAATACCTAAGAATCCCTCAGAAGATACATGATATAAATAAGAAAAACTACACGCATTCAGGTACATTGGATACAAGATGACACTAAGAACATTGATTATAAAATACAGACAATCTTAAACACCAAGCTCCTAACATAGGTTCTGCACCCACAAGGCTCCCCACTTAATCCCCAATTCCCTATCGGCATGTCCTGTAAAGAAAAATGCGCGCGCCCTGATTCTCCCATACCCCTCCCTCATAAGCTAACGAGCATTGAGGATGAGCCCCTTACAAGGATTAGGGCTTGGGTGGCCGTTACCCCATCAGCGACGTACCGATGGGACTCTGAAGAAGACGCAGTGCCGAGCACATGTGTTATGTGTTCAAGGCCGGCCGCCGAGGTGGAGCTTCGCCACATGTTATGGACATGCCCAGGAATGCAGCCGTCAAGAACAAGGCGACTATATGAACTCGGATTCTCGGCTACAAGGGAGCAAGACCTTCACTTGTGGCTAATGGACAGCATTAAAAGCTGGAGCTTGCTCTTGTTTATTGATGACAATAAAATATACGACTTATGTTAAGTAAAAAGCCCCAGTCATGCCACATAGAAGGTCCATCAAATAAAAAAATAAAAAAGCTATTGCTCCTCCACCATTGAGAGTGCCATTCACGCTTTACGCCGCGATCCCAAAGTTCACTGAAGAAGTGAGCCTCAGCATTGCCGCCTACTCAAGCTTAGACCAGGAGCCAGACGGCTTGCCTGCCTACTATTAAGGATTAAGAATGCATTGACCACGAAAAGGTAATCTACTGCGTCGCGACCGACAGCGTAAGCCAGCTGGCATAGTCAAGGTTAAGACAACAATCTGCCGCCGAGATATTCCAGAAACCTGACGCAGCGTCATGCAAACTTGCAAAAGCTTCATCAAATGAACGAACTAGACAGTACAATCTTTTCACATGAGCCACTCGTATCGAATAAGTTCAATGCTCTTCATAAGGTGGGCATGTGGCGCCACTGAAACCGCAATAAGCGTGGTGTCGTTTTGTCAGGGTGCAATCCTCTGCCTTGTAACTGTTTGTGATCCATGCTAATGAATTTCTGGCTGGTGTATACTGTGGCTATATATTCTTTAATTATGAAGCATACCTTGGATTCTTATTTACGAACAGAAATTTTGCACAAGCAATTGCAACCTTACTCTGTCTGCTTTTAAAGCACTCGGCAAGCGCAATAGTCAATGGGATGTTCGAGACCGATGGGGTAAAATTAACATAAAAGTTATTGGCGCTGGCAGCTTGTACTACTTTATTCCAGAATGGTTTAGGTTAAATCCGAGTGTAATGAAAGAAATTAAATGTCAGAATTAAACGAGAACTATGCCGACTGCTATAAACCTTTCTTGACTTCGTGCAGGACATGCCCCACCGCTAATGCATTGCATTGGATCGGTTTATATTTACTACAATCATGTAGTTACGCACTATTTTGTAAACTTTTAAAATGCAAAAGACAATGGTAAGATTTCGGGGAAAAGTCCACAATTGCGTAACTTCACATGCACCACCTTCCATAAATGATGACAGCAGTAAACATAAGATATCAGAGCAGCATGTAGCGACAAGTAAAATACTATTCAAGTAGTATCAGAAAATCATACGCACAAAATCTACACACAAGAAAGATCAAACGCTGTCATATAAAGTTATATTACTGACGAAATATGTTTTTGCAGTACAAGTATATATATTCCAGTGAGCCGCAGTTAATTTAGAATTTGCAGGATATTGAAGCTGATCCTCTGATCCGCCTGTTGACCTCAATTTCGTTTAGAACCGTTCTGCCGCCTTCCTCTTGAAGCTGCCGTTTACATTCCTATGTCACCATTCCCACCCGCCCCAGATGGCTGCTATCTCGCATATCCTGTTACGGATGTCATACTGCAGCGCCATGTCAACCTTCTTTACCAAACTGTGCCGATCTCTCAGAATCGGACCACTCACCCTGGCCGAGGGCATTTCACAACCTGCGCTGCCCCCGCTGACCTATTGTGTCATTTCAGCTCTGACTATAGATCACCCAACTTCCGTCCCTCCAGCCCGTTCCTCATCCACCACATCGCGTCCGCATCCTGTTAACAGTAAGAATCAGCTGATCTTCAACCTCAATTCGCCATAGAGTTACATAAGCTATTGCTCATCTATAGTGACCTTTTTTGATTTCGGTACCCGCCCACGCAGTCACACTACAGTTGTTACTCACTGCATTGACACCACTGATGCCAGTCTCATTCACAGGCGGCCCTATCGTTTTAAGCTCATTCAAATAGATGCCATTCAAATAGATGTCGAGAAGCTTTTAACATAATTAAGCATTCCAGTAGCCCCTGGGCATCCACTGCCGTTTTGGTCAGGATTGGTTGGTTGGTTGGTTCACAGGAAGGGAAAGGCGCAGTATCTGTCACACTTGCTCTGTGGACACCTGAACCGCGCCGTAAGGGAAGGGAGGAAGGTGGGAGTGAAGGTGGAAAGAGAGGAAGGGCAGCCGTAGTTGAGGGCTACGGAGTAATTTCAACCACCTGGATTCTCGTCTCAGCTGCCGTAGAGGACGGACGTGTTTTCATGCACTCCGCTCTTCGCGCCCGCTCGAGGACCGTTACGCACCACGTAGCCAGCTCTTCACCTGCCGCAGGGTTATTGGACAGTGCTCCCGGACTGGCCGGAGCCGATTTGTGTGCAGGTGGGTCATCCACCGACCACTCTAGTGGACTTTTGAATCGCCAGGTGTACGGGAACGCTAGGCTGTGTTACGCCTAGCGTCCCCCGACGCGTCGCGGCGGCTCCACGCACGCTCGTTCAGCCACAAAGGATGGAGTACCACGTCGACGGTGAAGACATTTCACGGGAACAGCTCTCGGAAGAAGGCTGGGAACGAGTTCTGGAACACCATGAAAAATACAGCCACATTGGACGCAGGAAATCCGCCCGCGGCCGGAACGCGGGAAGCAGAGATGCCGAGATGGACCCGTCGGAAGTCAACGTGGCCAAAGGCGAGTCCGAAATTTCCTCCGCTGGCAGCAAGCCACCTCTTCGCCCTCGCAGGGCAGCCCTTCCCCGCCTTCCGGCAGACTACCACGAAGTAGTCGTAAGGCCAAGAGGCTTCGAGCTTCAGGCTTACAGCCCCCGGGCAGTCCACCAGGTAATCGCCGCATCAGTGAATCTCGACCCTATATTGGTGCTGAAGGAAGATTGTGTTCGAGTGAACCCTTACAACAACACGATCACTGTCGCCACCAAGGATCCCAACCGCATGAGAAGCTATCGCCGCTTGCAGTCCGTCAAACTGGAAGGCAAGGAATTTCGAACTATGACATATGTTCCGTCACCCGACGAGTCGTCCAGAGGCATTATCTACGGAGCCTATCACCCGGGAGAGACGCCCGATGAAGTACTGGACGCTGTAGTAAGTCGCAACCCGGACTTGCCAATAATTTCTTCATGAAGAATTGGCAAGGCTCGTTCAGTTTTAATTACATTCGCCGGAAAGCATGTGCCCTATGAACTTTACTACGGTTCAGCATTGTTCCACTGCTATAGATTCCGAGAACAAGTCGAAACATGCCTGAATTGCGGCACAATGGGGCATCGCGCTGACGTCTGCAGCAAGCCGCCGCAGCAGCTGTGTCATAGCTGTGGTGAACAACACCCGCCCCCGAGCCCTGGCCAGCCCCTTTAGTGCACACCTAAGTGCATCGTGTGTGGGGGCGCTCATGCAACAGGGAGCAAGAACTGCAAGTACCGCTACGTGGATCAAGTCAAGCTCTCAGCGCCGAAGAACCCTAATTCCAAGGTCGGACAACGACGTGAGTCAAGACCAAGGCAACGTCAAAACAAGAACAGTGGACAAGGAGAGCAGTACAGCACCCGTGATCGTTCCAGCTCATTTCCACCTCTCCGCGAAAGGTCGCAGTCTACACACCGAGGAAGAAGTAACAGCAAGGGACACGAAGACACCAAGCCGGATAAACAGGTGGGCTGGCGTGCCGGGGTCTCCCAGGATAAAAGCCGGAAGCAGGAAAAAGGTAAAATTGACTCTCCTTTGGATGAAATTCTTCAGGCTATTCGGAACATAAATAAGCGCCTAGATGCTATGGATCAGCGGATAGCAGCCAATCATGCCACCATTGCAAATTCACTCCCCAATCCGCCTAAATTCTCAACCGGTAACCCGCGTCCTACGACCATGGACGAACAAGTCATGGACACTACGGGCAGCAGCAGTGCGCTCAAACGCCCTGCTACCTCTGATAGGGAACCCCAAGCAAAAAAGATGGCGGAATCCCCTTCAGACAAGGACCTCCCATCTAATCCTTTAACAATGCAAAAAGTCGATGCCAGTTGTAAACGCTACGTCAAAGAGCTTGAAGATAAAGTTGAAATCATGTTTCGAAACTTCCATTCGCAAATCATGAAACGATTAGAATGCATTCTACCCCTCCACACCTCGCCCTCGGCACAGGTTACTCAATCCGCACAGGTTATTCAACCCCCCGCCTAATATTACCAACCATTAACCAAAATGGCTCCGCGAAGCCGGGAAATTGAGGTATGGCAGTGGAACTGCAGGGGGTATCGAAACAAAAAAGCCAACATGCAGTTCCATATTCAAGCCCTCCAAAAACCTCCAGACGTTATTGCCCTACAAGAAACAAACGCAATCGTAAAATTACCAGGCTATAAGGTTTTCCAATCTCCGATTGATGAACGCAGAAGGCGACTCCCTGCCACTGCAACTCTCATTCAGAGAAATATGGTAGCGATACAACACAACATAGACGGAACAACAGTACCTCATACACTCATCGAAATCCTTCCGCAGGGTAAGGAAAAGATAAGCTGCTTTGTCCTCAATGTATACAGCTCGCCCAAAGACAAAGGCACCGAGATCCCAGGTCTCCTTCAGAAGGTCGTTAGAGCAGCAGGGACAGCTCAACTTCTAATCGTCGGTGACTTTAACGCCCAACATACCGCATGGGGATACAGAAAATGCAGCACCAAAGGAACCAAAATTTGGATTGCAGCATAAAACCTTGGCCTCTCTTTTCTCAATGACGCGCAAATTGCCACAAGAATAGGTAATAGTGTCAGTATCGATACATCTCCAGATCTCATGTTGTCTAAAAACATTGGCGATATTCGGTGGTGCAACACGGGTGTCCACTTGGCAGTGATCATTATATTATCTCAACCGCCTTCCAAATCCAAGCCAACAAGTCCCCCAAAACGACCATCAAAATTACGGATTGGGACAAATTTCGCAAAATTCGGGAGCAAACCGCTTCAACCGATATCTCTAACCTGGAGAAATGGATCTCTGATCTTACCTCAGATGTAGAACATGCCACTTCATTGGCACCTGCGTCTGCAGAGCAACATACCACGGACAATAAATTACTCCACATGTGGGAAGCGCATGCCAGCCTTCTTAGACGCTGGAAAACACAGCGCAACAACAGGACACTACGTGTAAAAATTGCTCACTTAGAAAGGGAGATTGAGCAGTACTTTCTTGAATTGGAAAAGCAACAGTGGGGCCAAATCTGCGACAGCATGAATGGACAGCTAGGCACCAAAAAGACGTGGCTCCTGCTTAGGCATCTTCTAGACCCCAGTAACCCTAAATCGGCTCAAAAAGACCAATTGGTTCGACTTGTACACCAGTATCCGGGTACACAGGACGCACTCATTAATGAACTCCAGCAACGATATGTAAATACCACAGACAATGGACCGCTGCCAGATTACATTGGGTTGGATAATGCGTACCTCGAAAGGGGCATCGAGGATGCAGAAGTCTGGCAAGCGCTGGGTCAACTGCGCACAGGCACAGCACCTGGAACGGACGGAATAACCAATAAGGTTCTCCGAAATCTGGACCCTAAGTCGATCCTCGCCCTAACGGAATTCCTTAACCATCATTGGCAATCAGGCACCCTCCCACAAAGCTGGAAACATTTCATAATTACTTTCATACCTAAACATGGCAAAAAGCTAGCGCTAGAACATTTGAGGCCCATCTCCCTGACCTCTTGCCTGGGAAAACTATTTGAGCACATTATCCTTACTAGGCTCCAGAACTACGTTGAGGACGACGGTCTCCTCCCGGACACAATGATTGGTTTCAGGGCAAACTTATCTACTCAGGATGTTATGATTCGTCTCAAAAGGGATATAATCGACAGGGACAGAAACAAACATACCAGAGCCGTCCTGGGCCTTGACTTAAACAAGGCCTTTGACAACGTCTCACACAGAATCATCCTTGATAATCTAAGTAGTATTAATCCAGGCATCAGAACATACAATTATATCAAATCATTTTTGTTTAAACGTACAGCCGTCATAACACTAGGAAACATAACATGCGCCCCAACAACGTTAGGAACACAAGGTACACCGCAAGGCTCGGTCCTTTCCCCATTTCTCTTCAATTTGGCACTCATCCGCCTCCCAGGTATGCTAGTCGAAATTCCAAATTTGCACCACACCTTCTATGCTGATGATATCACCCTCTGGACCAATAAAGGTAACGAGGGCGAAATCGAGGAAACTCTTCAATTGGCAGTTGACCAGGTAGAAAATTACGCCGCACAAGCAGGACTCACTTGCTCACAGCCTAAATCTGAACTCCTCGTCATCCGAGGTAAGGGGAGAGGTGCGCCACCACTGCGCCACCTCGGCGGGGCTTTTGGTCAGGAAGAAAGATAACAGTTGGGGATTATGTGCTGACTACCACTGTTTGAATGCGATAACCAAAAAAGATCTGTATTCTCTTCCGTGTATCCACGACGTGCGATGGATTTCACGAAGCCAGCTACATCTCATCCACCGACCTTCGTTACGGCTATTGGCAGATCTCTGTCGACTAAAGGGACCACGAAAAAATAGCGCTCATAACACCTGACGGCCTCTACCAATTTACAGCCACACCGTTTGGCCTTTTGCAAGGCAATAGCAAACTTCCAATGCATAACGGGCTCCTCGATCCGAGGCTTCAAGTGCACCGCTTGCTTGCGGTATGTTTAGGACGTAACTGTTTTCTCCTCGGCATTTAACTGCCACCATCATCTCCATTCTACAATTCTCGAGCTTTTTAGTCCAGCCTGACTTCAACTAAACTCCAAGAAGTGCAGCTTCGGTGGCCGATAAATGAATATCCTTGGTCACTTCGTTTATGCTGTCGGCGTTCAGCGTGACAGTGACAAGATTCACGCTGTCAGAGATTTTCTGACTCTGTGTTCATCGAGAGATATTCGAAGCTTTATATGCGTATGTTCCTATTTCCGACGATTCCTACTGAAATTCTCAGGCCTTGCTTGTCCTATAACTCACCTCCTGAAGAATGTCGTTTCATCTTCTTCGGACCAGAACAAGTTGCAGCTTTCTCGGAGCTTACTGCGGCTCTCACTAATCCACCCGTATTGGACCATTTCAACCCATATGCCCCTACTGAACTACGCAGCCAAACAAGTGGCCATGGCATTGGATATATATATATATATATATATAAGCAGATCAATCAAGGGAAATGAGGGTGCTCGTTATAATACATGAAGGAAAGAAGTTAGCAGTCGGCGAGGCCAAGGAAAGCGTTGGGGATGGTACTTTTATGTCTTTTTTTTTAATGTTTACTTGGATAAGCACAGAAATTAGTAATGTAATCTGTTTAGGGGAAAGATAATTAGACACAAAGTAGAAGAAAAAACAACGTGCCGATGGTGGGATCCGAACCCACGACCTCCGAATAACGCGTCCGGTGCTCTACCAACTGAGCTACATCGGCCGCTGTCCCCCCTGCTACTTTCTGGGGTATTTATGTTGTCTTCTACTTTGTGTCTAATTATCTTTCCCCTAAACAGATTACATTACTAATTTCTGTGCTTATCCAAGTAAACATTAAAAAAAAAGAAAAAAAGACATAAAAGTACCATCCCCAACGCTTTTGTTGGCCTCGCCGACTGCTAGCTTCTTTCCTTCATGTATTATAACGAGCACCCTCATTTCCCTTGATTGATCTGCTTGTAGCTTATGGGGGTCTCGGTTCTGGCAGTCTTGAAGCCATAGGTAGCGTAAGAGGGTTCTAGCACAGCTTTCACCCTCGCTCTTGATCACGTTCTACGTGACGCTGGCGGTAACAAAGGACGTCCCACGTCCGCCGCTATGGCTGAGGGTGGCGCTGGTGAACACTCTCAAGGTTCGTATACAGACAACATAAATACCCAAGAAAGTAGCAGGGGGGACAGCGGCCGATGTAGCTCAGTTGGTAGAGCACCGGACGCGTTATTCGGAGGTCGTGGGTTCGGATTCCACCACCGGCACGTTGTTTTTTCTTCTACTTTGTGTCTAATTATCTTTCCCCTAAACAGATTACATTACTAATTTCTGTGCTTATCCAAGTAAACATTAAAAAAAAAGACATAAAAGTACCATCCCCAACGCTTTCCTTGGCCTCGCCGACTGCTAGCTTCTTTCCTTCATGTATTATAACGAGCACCCTCATTTCCCTTGATTGATCTGCTTGTAGCTTATGGGGGTCTCGGTTCTGGCAGTCTTGAAGCCATAGGTAGCGTAAGAGGGTTCTAGCACAGCTTTCACCCTCGCTCTTGATCACGTTCTACGTGACGCTGGCGGTAACAAAGGACGTCCCACGTCCGCCGCTATGGCTGAGGGTGGCGCTGGTGAACACTCTCAAGGTTCGTATACAGACAACATAAATACCCAAGAAAGTAGCAGGGGGGACAGCGGCCGATGTAGCTCAGTTGGTAGAGCACCGGACGCGTTATTCGGAGGTCGTGGGTTCGGATTCCACCACCGGCACGTTGTTTTTTCTTCTACTTTGTGTCTAATTATCTTTCCCCTAAACAGATTACATTACTAATTTCTGTGCTTATCCAAGTAAACATTAAAAAAGACATAAAAGTACCATCCCCAACGCTTTCCTTGGCCTCGCCGACTGCTAGCTTCTTTCCTTCATTATATATATATATATATATATATATATATATATATATATATATATATATATATATATATATATATATATATATATATATATATTTGTCTGGCCGCCTCTTTACTGTTGTAACAGACCATCATGCATTGTGTGGGCTTTCATTCCTCTAAGATCCTACTGGCCGTTTTAGACGCTGGGCGCTCCGATTGCAAACAAAATACATTTTTGTCATCTACAAGTCCAGTCGGCTTCATCAAGATGCACACTGCTTATCCCATCATCCCATCGACTCCCCTAGCCCTTCCGACTTCGACTATGACGCCTGTGTCTTGCCTGTATCGGCCTTTTCTAGTAATGTTGACGAACAGCGCCTGGATTCGTCGCTACATTCCCTTATCCCATGTCTTACCTCCGACCGCCGTGATCCATCCGTCGCCTTATTTGTACTGCATGGGAACACCTTATACCGATGGTAATATGCGACCAGATGGCGCAGAGCTTTTGCTTGTCGCTCCCTAAGATCTCCGTTCCATCATTCTGGAACAGTTCCATGATACCCCTATGGCTGGATACCTGCATGTCTCCCTCACATACGACATCCTGCGCCAACGTTTCTACTGACCAGGGCTCTACCGCTCCGTCCATCACTACGCTGCCACATGTGAGCTGTGTCAACATCGGAAGAAACCTACAATTTTGCCTTCAGATCAGTTGCAACCGATCCCCATACCGACTGACCCGTTTTTCGTGGTGGTGGTGACCTTCTTCGGCACATTGCAGTGCCCACCTCGGGGAACAAATGGATCGCCGTCGCCCCCAATTACGCTATGCACTACGCTATTGCCAAGCCATCCCAACCAGCTGCGCAAGACTTTGCTGACTACCTTCTAGAAAATGTGATTCGCCCCTTGTAAACAACTAACTGCCCTAGGTCACTGCTTCCTGTCACGAGTAGTCGATTAAATTCTTCGTTCGTGCTCCATTCCCCATAACTTTACTACCGTGTATCACCTCCAGGCCAATGGCCTCACGGAACGTCTAAATCCTATACTCACAGACATGCTGTTCATGTATATCTCTGATGACCACCAAAGATTGGAACGTACATCTACCCTTTCTGACGTTCTCCTACAACTCGTCTCTCCATTCTACTGCTGGATACTTTCCATTTTACCTGCTATTCGTTCGACGCCCGTTACCGCTCTTCGATACCGCACTGCCTGTGGCAGACGCCACCAGTACTTACGCCAGCGATACCGTCATCCGCGCTCATGATGCCCGCCGTATTGCTCATGCCAGGCTCTCTGAATCCCGAGACTTTCAGAAATGGTAGTACAAAAGTGACCACAGTGATGTGTACTTTACTCCTGCACTCCCGTCTTGCTGTGGCTCCCGTGCCGTCCAGAGGGGTTATGCGAAAAACTTTTTCCCCGTTACTTTTGCATTTTAAACACCTTTGTACTGTGTTTGCGCCCTGTAACCGATGTCAGATACAAAGTTGAACCTGTGCATCCGAAGTCCTCGTCCGTAGTGCCATCCTCCGAAACTGCGCATGTGTCCCGTATCAAGCCCTATAATTCACGTTCTATACCACTAATATAGAATTAAAGCACCGGGAATGTGCTTTTCCCGAGGGGGTTAGTTCTACTAGTGGCGTTCGCTGGTCATGCTCCAGAGTATGGTGAAGTGCCACAGCTGCCTAATGATGACAGCGCTGAGGGTGAACAGAACTGCGCTCCCATCTATGCTAATATGGTACCAACTGATATTGCCTGTGGATCTTTCCGATAAAAATATAATCAAAGATCTCGCACAGAAGTGGATAGCAGGAAACGTCCGGAGTAAGTATGCAGATATCGTATATAAGCATGTTTGTCGGTCCCTCAACACTATTATTTCCGTATAGTTGTTCCCCGAAAACTGCAGCAACGGAAGAGCCGGGTGCGTCAATCAAAAATAAAACACAACCTTACGTTTTGCTGGAGCATGAGGCGCAGTACGGAAACTGACATGAATTATTAAATAAAATGACTTTATGGATTAAAATTACTTACTGGAAAGAGCGTATTACATCGGTGGCTTCCGTAACGCCATCTTTGCGACATTGAATAAGTCAACCTGAAAACTCGCCGCGGCGTAAATCCGTTAGAAAATAGCATTTTAAAAGGCGATTGTTGCTGAGGGCTGTCTCTGAAAGCAACCTATAGGTAACACACACTCACTGGAAAGAGGAAGTGAATACTGTGAAGGTAATTGTCTGGCGTAAGCGTCTTCATACCGTTACACCCTGACTGCGTTCGTGGCGTGTTTTGGTGCTGTTAAGAACAAAAAACCTATTATATGCAACCTAAAGGAGAATATACCACAAAAAATATGGTCGTAATTTGTTTGAATTTCGTGAATAAAAAAAGAACAAATTGGACCTACAGGAATCAAACGCATGTCTTACAATCAAGTACGTGGTCTGAATTCATTTTTAATGGCATATAATAAATACAATGCTGGAAAAAATCCATTGCGCCACAGAAGCGACGGGTAGTCCAGTCTTTACTCATTCATTCATAAACCTTTATTCATAAAGATGATCTAAGGCCTAGAGGGGAAGGGGGTGGGTTAGGTGAAGTTGAGGGCGCCAGACTCGGACATAAAGTCTCGCAGGGCACTTAGCTTGCGCTTGGCGTTGGTATTGGGGGCTGTCCATTCTTAGTAAGTCTTAATGTGGTGAGCAGATGTGTAGCGTGCGCGGAGGCCGTGCGGTCTTTAAATGAGCTCTTATGTATTTTGATTCAACGCTCTAAAGATGGCGCAAATGGCGCAACTGGCATGATCAGAGGATTACTGCAAGCAATTCTCATCCAGCAAACAATTTTATTGCGCATGCATTTTAGTTAACGCAGTGCAATGTATAGTAAAAAAAACATAGCTTTTTTTACTTCCTTTTTCTTGCGTTTTATTTTTTAGTGACAACACTAATTGCTGCAGCTTCGTTGCCAGGAACTTCCGGGTAACTGTGGAGCCACCCAACTGCCGCAACAGGGATGAGCATCTACGCGATTTCATGGAGATTCTTCAAAATTACAGGCTAAGCACGAGACTGGTGCCACCACCGGATAAAGGTTTAAACACCAGGGAGGCCGTCGCAAGCTGGGAACATTGTAAACCCAATCTGGGCATATTATGTCCAGATGAACGATAGAAAAAACGATAAATGCAAGCACTGTGGTGAGAGAGGGACCTTGACCATATAATCTGGACATGTGCTAGCTTCCCAGGGGATAAACCAAATATAAATTGTAGAGAAGCCTGGGAAGCCCTGCTACGGAGCGAGGTCCCTGCTCAACAGCAACCAGCCATCCGCCTGGCGGAAGAAGCCGCGAAGAGCCAAGATAAATGTTTTTACTACTACTACTACTACCTCTTTGCCAGCTTCTGATCGCGGAGGTCTGGGCCTGCGTGCCTGGGCTGGGATTGGGGGCCTCCTTATCTGGTAGGAAAATGAAGTTGTTATCACATATCCGTTGGTGCAGTTTTCAGGGAATAGTAATACGCCTCCTGGACTCCAAAATAGGGGCTTTGACGAAAGTGCCGAAGAGCGCTCTTTTTCTAGAATAGACAATATTTCTCTTTCCACTTTCACTCCCACCTTCCTCCCTTCCCTTACGGCACGGTTCACGTATCCACAGAGCAAGTGTGACAGATACTGCGCCTTTCCCTTCCTGTGAACCAATTTCTAGAAACACGAAATATCAAGAAAGAATTGGAGCCTTCGTAGATATGCCCCGGCAAAGCGGAACAGTCGTGATTCCTTCCCGAAGAGGGATAACCATGACAACACGGCGGGGCGTTACTACTATTGCTCTTTGTGGCGTCTGCGTTTGTCATATTTGCGCAGTTTGTAATGAACGGTGTCACTGAACATGCACTGCATAGCCATAGGCCACGGCACCGCAGTTACGATGTCACGCTCACTGCTGATGTTCTTCCAGGTGCTGCTGCTTTCGTTCTTGGGCCAGCTGTCACCTGTCACCTGGCACCACTACGACTGGTCAAGCCACAACCCTTCTGGTGACCTGATGCATCAAGGAATTGTGCGACCGAATCGTCTGTCAAGTGCACCGCATCATCGCCTCCTTTACTGCCGCCGCCATGTCTGGACGCTACGGCGTTTGAAGTCCGGCAACCTGGAACGGCGTCAGCTGACCAAACAGCTGAAAAACGCGCACATTTCTCGGATGCCACGACACCGCAGTTACGATGCCACGCTCGCCGCTGATGTTCTCGCAGGTTAGTACAAAACATACCGTTGCCGTAGCGATGCTGTTTGTCTTTTCGCCGTGTCGTGGCCACCCAATTGTTTCAAAAGTGCTCGTGCTGCATTGATGTACCTTTGGCGCCTCTTACTTATTGGTGGCGACGTTGAACCCAACACTGGGTCCATGAATAAAGCACGAGAGGAAAAGTTTAACAACGTTGCTCTTGCGATCCAACGTATGCAAACGAATCTTTAAATAAAGTCCTTAACATTCACATCAGCCTGAAGAATGACTTGGATGCACTAAAAAAGCGTGTGGTTGATTTGGAATACAAAATCGAACTGGTGCCGTCTGCACTGTCCTCGTTAGCCCCTAAAAAATATCTAGAATGCAAGACAAAATTTATGACTTCGAAAACCGATCTTGGCGGTCAAATGTTCTTTTTTACGGCATCGAAGATACGATGAAAGGAGGGCTACTTCGGAGCAACTCATAGGTGAATTCTGCTCGATTAAGCTTAGTGTGGTGCCAACTCTTATGGTGAGAGCACGTCGTTTAGGTCGTTTTTCGACACAAAAGACGCGACCTATCATTGCTAACTTGTATAACGATAAAGACGTAGAATTGGTGCTGAGCAACAGTTCCAAGTTGAAGGACACTGATTACAGCATCTCTCGTGATTACTCTGAGGCCGTCCGACAAAAGCGCCGTAATCTCTGACAGTACGCCAAATCTGTAAAAAAGAAAGGTGACCGCATTCGTCTCGCTTTTAATAAGCTGCACATCAGTAATGGCGTCTATGTGTGGGACACTCAGGCTGCCAGCGTAGTCTGCGTTTTTCGCCAATCCACGGAAGAGTGACGTTTTTCTGTTATCCCATATAAAGCACCAGCTTCCCATTCTTCACAGAGCTCATCATGTAATAACAATGAAACCATTTCTTTTTTTACCCTAACATCACAAGTGTTCTATCGCGGGTTTTTGAAATATCTTCGCTGATCTACTCATGCTCCGCATCAGTAATAGCACTAACTGAAATATGGCTCACTGACTTAGTTCCTGATAACAGCATTTTTGTCACCGAAACACGTTTAAGTATTTTTCGAAATGACAGATAAAATCGTAGAGGAGGTGATGTACTCTTGGCGGTAAAAGACGATTTGTTGGTTGTACCTGTGATGGTTAGTTCTTTTCTTGAACGTGTATGTGTATCTTTGCTTAAAGTGCTTTTCAATTGATATAATAATTGGTGCTATCTACCGCCCTCCGAATATGACTGTTTGATTTTCTGCTGAATATAATCGAATCCTGTGGGAAATTTGTACGCGTTTTCCTAACTCTACACTGCTCATATTTGGAGACTTCAACTTCAATAGCATAAACTGGTTTACACAATCCGTCACAGCGAGTGAAACCGAAGCTCATATGTTTCTTTAATCACGTTTTGATTTTTCGCTGTCGCAACTTATCACCAATCCCACACGTCGCACATCGAGCACCACCAACATTCTTGATTTATTACTAACAAATAATCCTGATATTTGTTCAGACATAATTTATTTAACGGCATTACCGGTTCCTTTAACGAAAAGAGAACTACTGTTAAACAAATCAGATGTTACAGCAGAGCTATAATTATGAAAGAATTAACACTGAATTAGATTATTTCGTTGTCCAGTTCAAAAATCAATATTTATTGCGCACTGTTGAGCAAAATTGGGATTTATTCAAAACTACCCTAAGTAACGTTATCGACAACCTTGTGTCTCTTACGTCCATTAGATGTAGCAGCAATACACCATGGTTTAATCACAAGCTGCGGCGTATGAATAACAAAAAAAGCGACTTTACCGGCAGGCCAAAAAATTGTAGTTTAGGCACGTGGCAAAAGTATAAGAAATGCGACCGAGAATACCAGTAAGTAATAAAATCCACTCGACAGCAAATTTTCAATCATGACTTGTCCTGTCTGTTAACCAATAACCCTCGTAAATTTTGGCGCATCATAAATCCTACCTTTCATCCTGACATTTTACTTTCCGACAGTAGCGGCGTCATAATCAATGAATTCGATTGTGCTTCTCATCAGTTTTTACCAACGAAGACATTAGCTCATCTCCAATCTTAAATACATTTCATGACATCTGCATGCCTGACATAGT
The DNA here is from genome assembly GCF_055883805.1 of Amblyomma maculatum. Classification (NCBI taxonomy): domain Eukaryota; kingdom Metazoa; phylum Arthropoda; class Arachnida; order Ixodida; family Ixodidae; genus Amblyomma; species Amblyomma maculatum. The sequence goes on from NC_139345.1 coordinate 134,818,774, forward strand.
TATTAACGAAGCAAGTATTTAAGCTTTATTAAACAACCTCAAAATACAAGTAGCTCGGATCACCTTGGCTTTAACTATAAGGTGCTGAAAATATATCCAGAAGCATCTCCGCTATCTTGTCCTGTTTATTCTCGCAGTCGTTATCGAACGGACTAATTCCTAATGACTGGCGTGTAGCAAAGGTAATACCTGTATTCAAATCAGGTGAACCTTTATCCCCACTTAGCTATTGACCCATCTCGTTAACCAGCAACTTTTTCAAACTTCTAGAGCATATCATTCATAGCCAAGTCATTAACTACCTCGAAGATCATAAAAATATTTTCAAATATCAGCACGGTTTTCGCAAGGGGTTTTCATGTGACACTCAACTAGCTGGCTTTGTTTATGACTTACAATCATCACTTAACGCAGGCTTTCAGGTCGATGCAGTTTTTCTGAATTTTTCAAAAGCATTCGATTGGGTCCCTCATCATAGACTTTTACTAAAACTAGCATAGCTTAATATCCACCCTAATGTGCTTGCCTGGATTAAGGACTTTCTTCTAAATCTCAGTATACTTCAGTTAATAATTCCAACTCTTCTTCGACTTATGTGACATCTGGTGTACTCCAAGAAAACGAGCTTGGTCCTTTGCTTTTTCTAATCTATATTAATGATTTACTTGCCTGTGTAACATCTAGAGTTCGTCTTTTCGCAGATGACTGCGTAATTTACCGTAACATTATTAATGACAGAGACCGCCAATTCTTACAATCTGACCTGAACGCAGTAAGCTCATGGTGCTCATCCTGGTTAATGACATTAAACGTTTCTAAAGCTAAACAGATATCTTTCACTTGTCTTACAGATCGCATTTCAACCACTTACATGCTCAATGACAATGCTTTTGAACTAACAAACACTTACAAATACCTCGGCGTGCACCTTCAGTTTGATCTAACATGGCATCACCATATCGACCTCACCCTAGCTGCTGCTTACCGTTCACTTGGTCTTCTTAAATGTACTCTCAAACACGCTCCTATCCATGGTAAAAAACTTACTTATATCACTCTAATACGCCCTAAAATTGAAAATGTCGCGGCTATCTGGGACCCTGATCAAACCTATGTTATGACCAACATTGAATCCTTGCAGAACCGTGCTGCGCGTTTTATTCTTTCTGACTTCTTAGCTCTCACTAGCATCAGAGCATTAAAACAACGTGCTGAACAGGAAGACGTTTCATGTAGTCGTAAACACGCTCGGTTAATACTTTCCAGAAGCTTTATCACCATCCACTACTGCGCAGTGATTTGTTTCAGTCGCTTTATGTCATTTTTTCACGACCTGATCATGTCTTCAAAGTTAGACGCGCAAAGTGTCATTTATCATCTTATGCCGATTCATTCATACCTCGCACTATCATTGAATGGAATGACTTGTCATCGCACATCGCTAGAGAAACTAACATAAAAAGTTCCAAGAGCTACTTTGCTGTGACGGAAATGTGTAGGATATATTTTTCTGTTGTTTTTCTTTCCTCTATTGATGTTATATCTAATGTTTCCTATCGTAATTGTTGCTAATTGCATCGTGTTTTTTACAATTATATCCCCCCCCCCCTATGTAATACCCTCCTTTGGAGTGCCTTTAGGGGTAACCGGAATAAATAAATAAATATAAAAACGACCATACAGACCCTTCGTTTTGTGTACTGGGTGGAAGGAAAAGTCTTCAAAGCACATTGTGCGCATGCGGTTAGCTGGTCACAACTTCGCAACCTCGAAAATGTTTTTGATGTCAGCGCACATCTACTAATGGGCAGCTTTATTACGCTCAGTTTTTCAAACTGACCATTTTAGAACCTGCGAACTTGGTATTTACCAGTGTGCCACTCATGAAGTGGAGAAAACGAAGAAAACGTGCAAAATCCGGACTTCACTATAACCAAGTTGCCTCCTGCAAGAAACAGGAATTTTTCATTGACACCTGACAGCTGTTGCTAATTTGTAGCCGTAAAATATTTTGGTGGGTTGTACTTGGGGGGGGGGGGGCGCTTTTTATGCCGGCCAGTAGTGATGACATTAACCTTGGCATCCATAGCAATGTGATGGGATGTTAGTGTGCTGTGTAGTCACTTTTAAAGCAATGTCGTTAGTGTGCTGTGTAGTCGCTTTTAAAGCAATCTGCCGCATGACCCGACCCGGTAAAAGTAGGCCTAGTGAATGGCGCAGAGGCCTGTCTCCTTCAAGGACATCAGCAAGGGACTGTGGGCGGATTAGTGATTTCTGGTAGGGAAGAGCAAATGACCGTCCGTAACAACAGGAAGCTCGTGAACTGCATACCCGGTCTGGTGATATCAGCGATGGCAGTCAAGCATCTGATCAGCACACCAGAAGTAGTCCAAGGCGCCCTTCTCGCTGGATGAGGGGCAAGAAGAGGGGGCGAGGCCTAGAATGAACTTTCCGAGAGGGTATCCAAGGCTGCCTCAACGGAGGCGCACGAGGATGGTTCCAGCTCGATGGGGGATATTTTACTAGAAGCAGCGGAAGGCTTGGCTGGCATTATTGCATCGGTTTGGATGGTAGGCCTTGGCTGCCATCTTGAAGGCTGAGTTTGCAAAAAAGATGTCAACTTATCATTACAGGCAACCCACTGTTATGAGCCGCCTTTTCTAAGGAGTTGACTTCATCATTTCTTAGAATAGGTGAGTGTCCTGGTATCCAGAGCATCGACAGCTGGAAGCCTGCATCCTTCACTGAGTGAAAGCGAGCTCGAAGGAGCAGTACCGACAGCTGAGAGGAATGAGGGTCAACCTAAAGCTGAAAAGCAGGCCTATAGTCACACAGAACCACAAATGGTCCATGTGCAGCGATGGTCTCCAAAGACGTCATTCACCAGATGGAGACTGGTGAGTGCCTCGGTGGTAAAGCTGCCAGGGAACTTCAGCCTAGAGGAACGAAAACCATTCAACCCCGGGGCAACAAGGACAGCAGTCGCGTGACCAGAGGAGAACAGCACCAAGCCATCCACGATAAGAGGGCAGTCCTCATAATCCCTTCCAGGAAAGAAGCAGGAGCCTGGTTGATGACAGCGACAGGGGAGAGCCGCTTAGAAACTCCGTTGATGTTGGGAAGGACCTGATTTGCGGTACCAGTGCGTAGAGGTGGCAAAACAGAGCACCTGAAAGTGAGGAGGATGGTTTCCGCATTGGCCGTCAACACGTTCCCCGTCCGTGAGTGCGGGATAAAGCTAATGATTGCCAACATGGCAGTACAGCTAATCTGCAAGTGCTATATAAAAGATAAGAATGAATATTATTTACGTATTATTTACGTATTTTAAAGCGTTATTCGGCCCGATGGAGTCAAGCACAACTACGGAGTGAAGTACATCTCCACCCTGAATACAGGAGTCAGTTTTAATCCCTTATGCGGGATTTACGCCTAAAGGTTTCGTCAAGTTACCATATGCAGCAACTACATTCCAGCAGGCAGAGTCTTCGAATGCAAAAGTTTTTGGTTGCTTCATTCGTAAAGAAAAATAATTGCAGGAGTGCACTTAAACCTGGTTAAGAGCGGAAACGGCGAATGCCGCTTCTCAGTATTTATTTTCTTTAACTGCATTGTCGAGATCATGGTTTCTGTTGCCATCATCACTATCGCTGCTATTTTTATGTTAAACCACATTCGGCATCTTTTTAGTCGCTGTTATCATCATTGTCGTGGCTACTACGAATCTTGCGTAAGAGGAGACTTACAATCTGTTTCTAAAAAGCGAAGCGTGGCCTGATGGTGTGCACGCTCGATAGAGATCGGAGGGATAGTGGTTCGATTCCTGGATCAGACAGATATTTTTCTGAACTGCCATTTCTTACGAACATCTCCGCTGCCCATGAGCCTAGAAAACTTTCTGGTTTCATTTTGCTGCTGGAGCGGTTGATATAATGATTAGAAATATCTGAAATATAAATAACAGTTGGGAACACAATAGTACTAGCCAAGCATCAACGGTAGCAAGTTGCTTTTCCTGAAGGATTACAATCAAGCAGAATTCCTCATGAAATCCTCCTTCAAGATTAAAGTATGGCAAGAGCAAGCAAACAAGACATCTTGGAATCGCTCTTCAAACTTTCCGTGAGTTCATTCGTACTTTCAGTGCACAAAGCCACAGAGCGTATATACTAATTCTGTGACTATGTATCATCCACAATTCAATTTTTTTTTTATTGAACCGACGCCGATACTTGATTGTTCTAGACAGCTGCTGCTGCATTGAGTGTGCAGGCAGCTTTATACTGGGTGGGCAGAGGAGCAGAACACAGTCAGAGACAATCCTGCCTCTGATATATGTGGCTCTAATCGTTCTGCAAACAACTTTGTACTCGAAAAATTTATAACAGGTGCGCGATTTTTTATGTTAGTCTATTTTTATCCCCTGGTGTAAAGAAGGGTTTGTCGTAAAAATTAAATTGAAGTGTTATATCTTTATCGACAAAATGAACAAGCGAGCGACAATCCAAACTACTGCTTTCAGCAATAAATGAAACATTAATTTTTGATGAAAGAGAACGTCTACTGCTGTATTATCGCCCTCAGGACTGTAATTCCAGTAATTACACCAAGTGCTTTACAAAGTATTGTTACCGGGAAACGCGAGACCAAAGTGATGTGCTCACTGACAAAGACGACGATCAAGGAACGCAGGCACGACGAAGCGTTGAAAAGGAGAACGACGCTGAGAGAGCGGATTCTGCACGGCTACCGAAGTCTTGCGTCCAGTTCAGCCCATCGCAGTGCCGTCACATTAAGTACATCCCCGTAACAGTATTTAATACGTTACGTTAAACTACATACCTCGAGGACATTACATTTGGCTCCCTCATGACCTTTACAGTTCTCTCCGATGTGTTTAGGAAAAAACAATTATAAAATGTTTTGCACTAAATTAACACTAAAAAAGTATGCTAATTTGATAATTATTGCTTACGTTTGCTCAAAACAGCTCTTCGGGGTCTTCAGAATGCCACACTTGTCTTTTATTTACTTTCTATTGCCCCCGCCACCGGCAGATCGTGATAATGCCAGCCAGTTTGAAAAGATCGGTTTATTCGGTCAACCGTTGCGTTCTTTGAAGGGTTCAAGCTGTATCACAGAAGCCTATCGAATATTTTTCGATTGTGCTCGACAAATTTAAAAGGTTGAATAGCACTTGAAGCATGTTTTACGAAAAAGCGACAGGCATGAGCATCAGCATGCCGACCATAATAATCAGTGCCTGAGTTGACTTTTTGGGAATGAACAATGGCGCAAATCTCTCACTGTGCGAAACAGTGGAGCGCAAGAGCGCTCCCCGTTTGTATGAAATCTTTATTTTTGTTTAGAAGGAAGCGGCATAACGCTAAACGCAACACTAGACCAACGCGTTCGAACTTTACAGCGCACGAGTGCAGTGGAGAGCGGTTATTTTCTAACGTATAGAAACAGCGGTCGCCGACACTCCGCCCCATGTTACTACTCATAGCCTAAATCAGCAGAGATAACAGCAGAAACAATGAAGAGACCACACCAATGACGTTTCGTGGCATAATTGCAACGACTAAGTTTGATCGGCCTATAGTGTGCTGAAAGACCATGTACATTTCAATATTGGTACAACGCCACCAGGTGCACTCACACCCCTAAACAAGGGCAAATGGTCTAGCAGGTTCGTTTTGCTTATAGGCAAAACGAATTGCCTGTTTCTTCAATACTCATCAATCTTTTTTGCTGAAGAATGAAGAGGCATAACATTTAATTTAAGAAGAACGTAGTTGTTATTGAGCGCGTTATATTTTCTACCTTCTCTCCAGCATCTTGGTGCTGTATTTGTCTGGAAAGCAATAAAATTTGCGCAAACCGTAGCCCTACTCAACTTTCTGTAATATATGAGGCGTAATCATTACCCTTTCCAGCCCTGTGCGCAGCCAGATGATTTTGAGCACTTGTGTGTCGTTTCGCAAGCACACTGCGAACATGGAATATGAAAACGTGGACGCATGCCGTTCTTTACGTATATCTACGAGGAAACAGTTGAATCTGTATTATGGTTTTCTCTCAAGCCACGCCATATAGGTAGTGATCTCCTTCAGGTGGGGTCGGAGAACATGCTTGATCGGCTCGAAACGTTCAAAATTAATTTGCCCCAGGTCCGAAAGGCGACAGCTAGTGCGAGAAATGGTTGAACCAGCTTGGCGGTAGGTGACGACGAGCGCGATTTTCAAGCCGTCAAAAGGAATGATGTATAGTATTTGAGAATGGTTTGCGAAGAAACGGTGAGCTCCTTTGAAGCTAGAGTCAGCAATGTGTTTGCAAATGTTGCTTGGAACCACATTCCTCCCGACACTGAGCTAAGAAATCTCATCGCTTTCAATACCACATCGGTAGGCTACTTACATTGTGAAGTTAGACAGGCACAAATTAGAGAGAGAGAGAGAGAGATATTTTAATGGGAACAGGAGATGTCTGCCTGGTGGTAAGCCCAGCATGCTACTCCTGATGAGGGTTGAGGGATGAGGGTGACAGAGTGTGAGAGGGGAAGGGGAAATAAATGAGAAAAAAAAAAGAATCGATGTCGCACACTTTCACATGCACATAATCACACACAGATAAGTTTTAAAGGGTATTAATCAACCCTGTGTCCTTCAGAAAAGTTAGTAAGGCCTTGGTAGCTCGCGCAGCAGACAATCCGTCGCACCAAGGAAACAGGACATGTTCAAGGCGCAAGGTTGTGTCTTTAGGTAAGCTTAAATTATTGCGCAGTGTCCTGCGATGTGCAGTAAACCATTGACAGGAGGTTACCAAATGTTCAAAAGTTTCACATACATCACATGTAGAGCACAGAGGCCTGCTCGCTATGCCTATTTTATGTAGGAAGTAGTTTGTGTATGACACATTCAAGCGGATTCAGTGTAGACAGTTTCGATGCCACCTGTTCAAATTGTGAGGAATTCGAAAGATGCAAATGGGATCTATTCCGTGTAGCGGTCGATATTGATGGTTCGGGTCAAACCACAGAGAGCGTTGTAATCGCCATGATTCAGTTGCTACAAGTCTTGCTGCATCTCTTCGTGAGAATGGTACTGAAATTGTCCTTGTCGAATATTTTAGTTCTTTTGCAGCGGCGTCGGCGAAGTCGTTGCCCGCGATGCCGCAGTGAGCAGGTAACCACTGTAGCACAATGCTGTGACTCAGGTCATAGGCCTCTGTATGTAGCTTATTTATGTCAATGACGAGCCCTTCCTGAATTCTTGATGATTTAGGCAATTGTAGTGCAGCGCGACAATCGCTGAAGATAACCCATGTTGCAGGGTGTTGTTGTAGAATATATATAATTGCTTCTCTCAGAGCTATTAACTCAGTAGCCACAGCTGAAGTGCGATGACTGAGTGTTGCCGAGATTGTGGTGTGCATTGATGGTATCCACACGCCGATGGATGATCCTGGCACAAATTAGAGGATAGCAATTAGGCGACTGATAAAGTTTATATAGGCAAACGAGGATTGAATGAAGAGCCACTAATGGCTCCCACTAACTTTTTTCTGCCATACCCTTAAAACCAAGGCTTAAGTGTCTCTCTCCCACAATTTTTGGTATTTTACTGCTGCATCGACCAGTCTGTTCTAGGTCATATCGTCTGCGATCTCCATCCCATAGGAACAGAACCATAGCATTAGGTGTTTTCAGGTGACATCATGATGCCCTGCAACTCGTACACCAGTCACTGCCCGGATTGGCATCTATCAGCTGTCCGCCGTTTAACTCGACTGCGTCACGTAGACTTGTGACATATCCCACCGCACTGGTTAACGCTTTTCTGTTTTAAGTTATGCTGATTCCAAAATGGATATCTTTATTATGCTGGGTTTTGAATATCAGCTGAAGCTTACAGAACAGAAGGAAAGTTCTTCTGTACGACACCATATTCCTACGCTTGCGAAAAAGCAACTGGTTCCTCCTAAATGTTATCAAGTATTTCTGCCAAAAGCCTCCTTTGATTTGGTGCGGTGAAAACAATAGTACTTTATTGTGTTTAGGCTCCTTGAAAAAAATCGATAAAACTAAGACAACTTTACAATTAAAATTCTTTTTAAGATGTTCTTATCAGTTCTGCTTTCTGGCGATTCTATAAAGCACATAATAGTCTTACATCACTGTTGCAAAAGGCAATATAGTGCTGGTAGTACAATATGTGCGAACTCTATCTTGTTAATGTTCTTCTCGTAAACACCAAAACCAATACAACCTATTGTAAATTGTTGATCGCTAGATTGTAAATAGGTAGACAAAAGCGTACGTGAAGAAGGAGAGTATTTAAAGCGTTTAATTCAGACGCTGTAGGTGTTCGGCCTTTAAAGATGATACTATCCCTTGGGCCCAACGGGGAGCGCGCAGTGGCCATAGCACGAATAAAAGTTCCATCCCCTACAGGTGCATGGTGACGGGCAGAGGCGATCCATAGGGCAAACCTGCAAATAATTAAGTGGATATTAGTGTCTTCACTGGGGCTGCCTGGTATTTGTTTGAATATTAGGTAATAAACAGAAACCCCATACGAAAAGAAGTCTTCAAATCGAAATGTTGGCAAGTGGACTAATGCTTCTTAAACTTTCAGTGCTGCAGAACTACTATCCGCATAATCGCAGAACGCGATGTCTGAATCCGATGTTACTTTTAACCTTTTCGACTGCGGTAAGGTGAAAGGGGGAGAAAAACACAGCTTCTTCACGGAGGGCCTACACGTGTTTACGGTCCTGGTAAGCAAAAATTACGGCGTGATGTAGGGAGGAGAGAAAAATCTGTGATGCGTACTAAGAGAGAACAAAAACGGCGGGGAACACTCCATATGCCCCAAAGAGGTTCACAGGGAAGCGAAACGGCTTCTGCTCCATTGCTGCGAGGCTGAAGGCAGAGGGGAGCTCGCCTCGCCATGCATTCAATGCTAGGCGCGTTTGACTATGCTTTCTGTCGTGGCTCTGCTACTTCGGTAAGTATGGATGGTTGTCCGGGCAGTGCTGGTTGTCTGACGAGGAGTACGATTATGTGAGGTGACGTTAACAACAGCTGGCAAGACGATAGAGGCAGTAGGAATCAACAGAGGTTGATGTCATTGTTTAGAGACAGAACAATGCGGATGCGCAGAGGCAGAATGTACAGAAAAAAGTGAAGCAAGAAACCCTTAAGAAGGGCAATAGAATAGTTGTAGAGAGCTTGTAATTCAAAATGTTCTTGTGGAAGTTGTTAAGATAGAGTAAAACTGCTTCACTAACAAAATCGTGTTTGCTTACTATGCTACAAAGTATAACTCGTATGCAGCGCCATTGCCAATAAAAGCATTACATTAAGACGACCGTCTTTGCGAGGGACGCGCAATGTGTGGTCTCGAAGCATGGACCCCTGATTAGCAGAGCAAAATAACATTTATTAATTGAGACAAGAAACACAATATTGTCAAAACGTCCAGCTGCGGCACATTCTTCTGTGATTAACTGAGTTAAATCGTCTGTAATTTTTATTTTTCCCTTGTAAGAATTCCGCCTTTCGACTCCTCTCGAATCAAAAGACTGCTTTCATATAATGAACATATATATTGCAAATTGTGGCGACTGCGTGAGACTGTTGCCAATGCTTGTTCATTGAGAAGTAAACATCGAAGGGGAGTTTGAGGCAAAAACCAGAAGACGAATTACACATATGGCCATGCAAGGAAATCTTGCCACAGAATTAAACATCCTATTAACCATAGGCACCATATCTTAGGAACATTTTTTACTTCAGGAAGTGCAATTTGATTGCAATAATGCACACTTTTTCTGAGTGCGAGTACACCAAAGATATGCAAAAAAGAATGCATTAGCACTGTAGCTCTCTCTCTATGACTCCGCTTCAAAAACAAAGGCCTTAATGAGGCCTCGTTCTGCTGATGTCTCGTGTCAATGAAGAACTCCTTGGCAATCGAATACTCTCTAAAACGCAGAGTGACGTAATTACAGCCCAGTGCCAGCAAAAATTGAGAATTTAGCAATTTTCGTGAATTCACCTTTTTTGCAGCGCTCTAAAACCAGTACTCGTGCCTCGGTGGTTGAGTGGTTACAGTGCAGGGCTCGTGAAGCCGAGGACGGCGGATGAAATCCTGAGAGTGGAGCTAGTTTTTTAAAGGAGGGAAAAAGTAAAGCGCCTAAAGACTGTGTAAAGCTCATGCCCGTTAAAAAAACTTCATGTGGTCTGACTTTCCGGAATCGTCCATAACAGCGTTAGACAGCTGGAGTCGCTTTGGGGTGCTAATGGGGGATGCGGGTCTAAAACCCCAAAATAATGTGCTTTTAAGGTGTGTAATTTTTATCGTCCATCAATAAAAGCATCTTCTCAATAATTGTAATCTGTGCATTAAAAATTAGAATTATTCTTTTTTTTATAGATCGGGTGCTCTTATGAAAGAAAGTGCCTATGAATGCCCGTATTAAAGACGCATCCGCTTAGCAGACAATAAACTGAACGTGCAGTGCATCCCCAAGGTCAAATGCTTGGGTTTCGCAGTCTCTAAGCAAATAACACCTGTTAACTATAACACCGCTCGTGGCTAAAACTAAAAAGCAGAAATAAAATACAGATTTCGGACTGTAGCAACAGTGAATTCGCTGGTAAAGTGAAGTAAAAGCTTTTATTGACTTAAACGCATCACACAGCCTTCGAACGTTGTTTCAACCTACTCGGAGCCTGTGTAACAAAAGTGCTCAACAAGCTGGAGATAGAACGTGGAGCCTAGAAGAAGAGGCAGGCACCCTCCCCCCTCCTCCCAGCAAGCAACGAAAGAAAACATTTCACGGGCAGAGTCAAGGGCGTTCGAGAAATGCAAAGCTGAAAAATGAAAGGCAATAAACTCGGAGCAATCGATGCAGTCTAGTGTTTCTTGAAAAGAACGACCCACCATATGCACCAGCAAACTTGATTTATTAATATAGGCTATATAACAGACGAAGGCGGGCTAGTTGGTGGTTGACTACGGAATGTATATTGCAACCGCGCGAAGCGACAGGGACAAAAAGAAACCACAAGACAAAAATGCGCAACTTCAACTAATCTTTATTACAAAGAAAACCTGACTTATACACGTTTCCCAATCCCACCTGATAAACAGCAGACATCATATCATATATACGCGGTAATGAGCGTGGCACGAGTTAGCATCTACATAGTTGAACTCCTTCATGGAGAGCGCAACTGAAGTAGTGCTTCTTCTCTCTTTTCTCTTTTTTTCTCTTTTTTTTATGCTATAGGCTTCAAAACGTTTCCTACTGAGATGGTTCGCAAATTATTTCAGAACAATTGTGTCATGGAAGCCAGGCCTGCAGTTAAGGAAATGGCGGAAATGTTTTGCAGTTTATCATCCCCCGGCAATGCTTCAACGGCTGCGCGGTGCTCTCTTCGTTCCAGTCTATTCCTTCGCCACATAATGCAAACTGGACATTACTTGAATGTTCAACTTCAGGAGCGCCACGCAGCCCGTGAATCATTGGCGGGGGTGGTAAACTGGCAAAACATTGTTGCCATTGCCATAACTGCACGCCCAGGTTCCGTGACACAATTGTCCTGAAAAAATTACCGAACCAGCTCAACAGGGAAATTTTTGTAGCCAATAGCATACAAAAATGAGAATTACTATTGTATAAGCACTACAGTTTCGTTTTCTATGAAAAAGTTCAACTATCTAGATGGTAACTTGTGCCACGCTTATTACTGCTCATGTATATGATTTCTGCTGTTAATCAGGTGTGATTATGAAACGTGTCAAAATGTGGTTTTCCTTCTAGTAAACCTTAGTTGAAGTTCCGCGTTTTTGTCTTGTGCTTTCTTCTCTTCGTCCCTGTCGGTTCGCGCGGTTGCATTATGCATTCCATAATATAGGCCCTAAATTTGAATACCACGTTCTGAAATATTTGCACTCATTTTTCTCAGTTTGCATTTGTTGCAAGAGCAGGATAATTACGAATACTATCTTTCCAAACTCTTTCGCCTAAGGCTACCTTCAAAATTGTTTCTGGGGTAGTTTTGTTTCGAACAAGGTAAGGTTCTTTTTGGGTGAAATTATTCTCTAAGAAATATAAAATGTGTGACATATACTGTAACAGAAAAAAAAAAAAGATTTGTTTTCAAGTGTTTAGAATATTACGAAATGGCATAAAGAATAATCAATCGGCTTTTTCTTGCCCAGTGAACAATTTAGAAGTTATCTAAATTGAAATAGTTAGTGCATCCTAATAATTTTTGAATGATAGTTTTTCTAAGCTGGCACACGTATTTACTTGTACTGACAGCTAGGATTTGTTTTCTATGTGTGCTAAGGTGAATAAAGTTACACTATATTCTAATAAGAATTAGATAAGCCATCTCAGAATTTCATATAAATTCGTGCTATACTTAAAAAGGTGATCTTTATCCGGGCATCTGCCTTAAGCTTTATAAACCAAACAATACCCCCATGAAATCATAGTCGCTTGTCGAATGCAGCTTCCTATGTTTTTTTTCATACGATATTTAGCTACAGCTAACGAGGAAAAAAATGAAGAATTCATGCTCTAACTCTTTCTCGGATACTCCGTAATTGTGGTCATCATAGCCTAACCTGAGCTGTCTAAACCATAAACTAGCCTTTCCCTTCACCACATTAAAGGCAGTTTTGTCTCGTACGTGGCACGTTTGAAGAATAGATAGACAGAGAGCGCACTTCGGTTAGTAAACTAAAAGAGAGGGCAAAATAATCATAACGGTTTCGAAGCGTAAACGCTGGGCTTTCGCGCAGGAACTTTAAAATCTGACGACCACCCTACAATGATTTTCATTGTCATCTATTCAGACTGCTGCTAAGCGTCGCACACCAAGGTTTAACCGAGGCCACGCTTTCCAAGGGTTAGAAATGAAACAAAACAGGCATAGATAGTATTGTCACATTTTTATCGACCCTTCTGTGCATTCTCCTTATCATCACCTATCAAATAATAAGGAAATCTTGTTTGATGTGTAAATATCAGCATAAATCTGGTTTATAACAGAGTTGAAAATCCAAATAGTTTCGACGTAAATACTGGGACAAGCTCCAAATAGATACGGGGACCAGCTGGAAATTATAAAACATAATAATCTATAGCCTGCGTAAACATTACCGTCACGGCGATGCGCTTCGTTAGCGCAGTTCAAGATATACTGTCCGTAACTTTTCTATTTTGTTGTCCGCATTTGCAGTCGCTGACTATCCTAAGGACATGTATTCAATTACAAATGTTATCTCCTGGCATGACATGGTGACCTGCTGCATCTTACCGACGCTCCATAATAACTTTTTTCGTATACAATCTTACGCTTGGTCTAATTCATTGCTTACGTCGTGCTTTGTATATTCAATTTGTAGCCTGCTTTTCCTAGCAAAGCATTGTCAGCGTAAATATGAAATGGCAAAATATATCCGTCATTACTGCTTGCAGCGCCCGCTTCCCACTGCAGTACCTTGAAAAGCTCTGCCAAACAAGCAAGACTAGCTTTTTGAGATTAACGTACCCATCATGGTATCTAGTAAATGTTGAATGACTTCTATTATCTCCTTTTAACAACTTCCCATGTAAGCTGCACGGGTAGGTAATTCACAAACACAACTTTTTTGAAAGAGCATAATTCTCCCTCCAATAGCCAACGCACATTTTGTAAGCATGATTTGCGTAACTGATCATCAAACTGATGGCATTAAAACATTTATGAACCGATTTGCTGAGAATATTTCCTGTTTTTATTCCTTGCTAACATTCATAAGAAGCCAAATACAACGCTCAAGTACTGACACCTCCACACAAATGGTATCGCATTCCCATGCATGCCTGTAGCAATTTTGTGGTGAATATTTGTTTAGAATTATAATTCAATATTCCGTTTGACACCCAATACATGTTTTCTGCCGGCCACATTTACAGGTTACCATCGCAATATGATAAAGTTGAAGTGAAACAACTACTGAAACTATGTGCGCTAACTGACCGCTCGTTTGTGTTTCAGGCCGACTGTGTAGTTGTGCATCCCTTGACATTCTGTAGGCATCTATGACCTGAAGTGGTAATCACTTTTGTTGGCTCTAAAGTTACTTCTGCGTCAATATCATGCTTCTCGCTTCATGATAAATTTAAATAACTGAATCGTGTACTTAACCTGTAGGCTGCGAAAATTCGTGAGAAAAATGTGGCGAAGTTTTTATTAACTGCAAATGTCAAATTGTTGCTTATATTATTTACAAACGAATATAAAGGGGTGTAAAAGAGTATGTGAAGATTCATGTGCTTTGACCAGCACATCTCTCTCTTGAAATCAATTACATACTTGACCAACGCAACTGTAGTTCTCATGTGTCCCCGGATTTTGGGGGCATTGCTCCTTCGCACTACTTGCAGCCCTGTAAAAGTGAACCGTTGGAAGCATCAATATTTTATCTTTATTATAGGATCAAGAGATCATGGTTCATAAGCCATGTGCTACTGAGACGCTCGCTACAACCATTATGATGTTACTTCTATAACTAATCTTATTACTACTTTTACCAGAGTATTTAGTGCTTTGGAAATATGCCGAATATCACGGTTCATGCTCGGTCCTTTATATTCCTCAAATATAATAATGACTTGTGCATTCCATGAGATCATTTGTTTGCTGATTATTGTGTTGCCTTTCGTGAAACTAACAGTTCCGACAACTTGCAACGCAACATAGATGCTACCTTTAACTGTTGTAATTGGTGGAAAATGGATTTTAGTACCTCTAAATGTAAATTCTTCGTGTATCTAGGATTTCATCATTTTCAAGACTCTACATTCAAAGTAATACAGTTCTCGTGTCCGTCAGTCTCTACCGTTAGCTAGGAGTTGAAATCTCTTCCGGTCTCACTTGGCCACTTCCCATTAATACGATAATTCAATATACTAATCGCATGCTTTTCGTCGTAATTTTCTTCTGCCCCTAGTTCTCTTAGACCCATATTGTGCAAACCACTTGTCCGTAGTAAACTGGTATACGCTTTGTCCATCTGGTACCCATATTGAGCCACGCCCGTAAAGTGGTTCAGAATAACTCCGTTCGTTTCATCCTGCACAAATATTAACGTACCGCTAATATATCAGCAATGAAGTGCATTTTAAACCTCCCTTAATAGGCTTCTCGTCATAAATTTTCGCGCATTTGTTTTCTTTTTTTTTCACAAAACATTTCACACTTGGCCAAAATTGTATACCGTACTCAGTCCCCCATCTTCGTACATCTCTCCTCGAATGCATCATGGTCACAGGGTTGGGATCTCTCTGTTCAGAACAAAAACATACTGCGTGTCGTTCAGTCCTCGTCTCCCAAAGACTGGAACTACCTACCCGCACCGATTGCCAGCATTGAAGTCATTGATAATTTCCATACTGTCGTAGCTAACACTGCATATGTAGTTGACTGACATGTATGCGTTATTTTCTTTTTTTTTCTGTTGTAACGTTTTGCAACCTCTACTCCCCTCTGTAATGCCTCTGGCCTTGAGAGTGAAACCTAAATACAAATACATAATAATAATAACGAAAAAAAAAAACATGAAAGTGTCAGTGAAATCTTGGTCTTTTCAGCGCGAAGCGCAATACACGGATATAATTGAAATGCGAATGAAGGCGGAAGTTTGTGAGAATGCATACATTTTCCTGCTTTACCACTTAAGAACATCTCAAGGAGAGCACTCTGGCCGCTTGCTTTTTTCATAGGTTAAGCACTGCAGCAAGCAGAAGCTATGTCGTATTTGTAGATCATCTGCCTCATGTGCAAGGGAACTATGGTTTAAAATCTGATGCTACGCGATTCTCGATAAGTATTATCTAGATGGCCTGGCTTCCGTAAAGTGGACTTAGCTATTATCCTTGCTCGTCACTGATTTGAAGCCACTGAGGTCTGTCGTGTCACCTGGCCTGAAGAGAGAATGGGCGGTGAAGATGCGCTAAAAATAGTTGAGGCTAAGGCCGCATCCGTGCAGTGTGCCATGAAGCTCACCAAGCATAACAGGGTAGAACTGTGCGACACTCGAGAAGCTACCCCCATTTAGGCCAAAGCACGCTCAATTTTACAGGCAGCACAAGACAATGGTCCGATACTGGAAATATATTGGCAAACGGCTGTCCTAAAGCGGTCCAGCATTGCTGAAATTTCCCAGCATAAGTTTGGCCAGTACACAACACATCCAATGGTGGACCAAGCTCCACGTGTTCTCCCAATGTTGTTACGGCCGTTTTTAAATACTGGCAACGTTGAACCAGCTTTCCGTTTGCTAATTTGGGTCCCAGCACACATGTTCGTCCCCGGCAATGAGGCGGCCCATGATTTAGCCCGAGATCTCTACGTCCGGGCAAACACGGAGCCGCCCGACTGCCAGGAGATGAACGAACGTGTGCAAAACTGTACAGATATAATCGAAAATTATATATTAGGAAGACGTCTGATGCCGCCATAAAATTCTGGCTTAAATAATAAAGAGGCCATAGCCTTGCGGCGATTACAAGCCGGAAATTTCCCAAATCCTAACTGGTTGTTTTACACCCAGATAGCGAGGGGAAACCTCGACCATATATTTTGGGAATGCCCTAAGTCTCCGGGCGCTAGGGGCCACATTAAAAATAGAGAAGCATGGGTGAGCCTGCTGCGAAGCAACGTCCCCGCTGACCAGCAAAGAGCCGTCCGCCTGGCGGCTGAGGCCGCGAATAACCAATGTATATTCGCCAGTCCTTAGTCGCGGAGGTTCCAGCCCCCGTTCCTAAGGCCTGTGTGCAAGGAGCGGTGAATGGGGAGCCTCCTAAATCGGTGGAAAATAAAGTTTTAACCAATCAATCAATCTATTCCTCCGATATTTTAATAGTCGCTTGTAAAGACTGGCAACATTGGGCCAGTTTTTCATGTGTCCTTCCGGCATTGGACTAGCGATATTTAGAAATCGGCAACGTTTTACCAGATTATCTTCTGTTTTTCGATGTCGGGATATTTTCCTAAGAAAATGACAACATCGCGCTAGTATTTCTTGCGTCGTCTCGATATCGGAAGAAACATATTTAAAATTGGTGACACTGAACAAACTTGTATCGTGTTCTCCCGATACCATCCGTTCCGTTTCTAACCGGCTATATTGGACCAGTTCATTGTGTCCTCCTGATATCGGCTGTGCCGTTTCTGAAAACTGACTACATTGGAAAAGTTTGCATTCGGTTTTCTGATACTCAATATACCGTTTAAAATGACGCCGAAGATAGACCAAATTGTACCCCAATCTCCCGATGCTGTGTCACGTAAAAAACTTGGCTATGATTGATTACAATGACCTTTCAAACTAAACAGGGTTCCGAATTTTTGTATTTTAACAAACATATAGAAGCCATTCCATGGCATTTCTGACACTAGCTTTCAGGCAAATAGCATTCAAATGCATTCACAGCATGCAGCCACCAAGGTTAGGTTCTGCAGTCCGCTAATTTGTTTTGCAGATGGTATTCATATGATTCCTTAATTTACTACACTTTTGTTCCTAAGCAAAGTGCGCGAACCCTCCATACATGAAATCGTGAATAAATAGTTTTAAAACATGCTATGATTAAATTGTGTTTTTGCGGAATGGGGGCTGGCGGAAGTCATATTACAATTCTTAGATCAACAAGGCTATTAACCGAGACTGAATTACATGATTAAATACTTGGCGCTCCTAGCGGCTCATGAACCTTAATGGATTATCATTATTAAATGACTATGGACGTTTGTAATATCGCGCACATGACATTACATCAGCAGTCAGTCTGTCGATACTGTTGACTGACTGCTGATGTACGGGACGCAGTTGTATTGCATAAGTCTCCTCCCATAGCCAGGCTCATGTCTGGCGAGGGCCCGTAAATCCAAGCCTCTGGGTGGCTGGAGCGGGACTACAACACGGGTGAGCAGACACCCAAGAGCCCTCCGCGGAAGCGGAGAGGACTCAGCTGTGACCTGATGAAGAGGGACAGGTCAGCCTGGTGGCATTAATTTGTCATCGAGCAAACTAATTCAGTTTTTCCGATGATGGGTGGATTGACTTTTGGTTGGTCACTGGGAGGGGCTGCGTCCTCCTGTAACCGAGAGGGGTGCAACCATTGGCGATGAAGCTCTGAGGAATAAGGCTGGGAGCAATGGCGCGCTCCTGTAATCGAGAGAGGCCACGCCGGTGAATGCTCAGACGGCCGACTGGAACCTCGGAGCCTTGTGCACTCTGAGGAAGTCTATCCCACTAAAGTGGGATAGATTCTCGGGCTTAGGAACTGTGCTACGGTGGGACCCACCGAAAATGACAGCCTTTACCGATGATGTACCCTATTGATAAACGGGACTAGGGATAAGGCTGGGGAGCTCCCAACTCCTTGTAATCTAAGGTGGAAGCCGCTGGAGTTGGAGGTGACCACTCCTCGTAGCGGGAAATAAGAGTCTGTTCACCCGCCGGTGCAGTCCAGGGATGGGCTGTGCCGGCTAAGTCTCTATGTAAGGACGCCGCAGGGGAATCCCCGCTGACTAATCAGGGGTAGGGGCAACCCTGTGTAACCCAGCCCACGAGGAGGCATGGGGGCGCTGTTAGAGACTGTCTTCACTCCCCCTCCGGCGTACGCCAGGGACGTCCCGGGAAACACTCAGGCCTGCAGGCGTCTCAGCAGGCTAAGAGAGTGAAGACGAAACGAAAGCAGAACTGGTGCAAGCACCCTTTGAGTGTCTGTCAGTAGTACCGCTGTGAGACCAGAGGGGTGGAGGATGAAGCCTCCACTCGCGCTTCCGGTACGTAGGCGGTAGGTCCCAAAAGAGTTTTGCAACGGGGCCGGCGTCCAATCCAAGACGCTTAACAAAATTTGGTAGAATCGGGCTCTCGCGTGGAGCGCAGCATGAAGAGAGTTACGAAAGTCGGAGGCGCGAAGGAGGGGTGCACGTCATGGGAGTGCACCACGGGTGTTGCGATCCCGCCTGCCCGAGCACGTGGGTGCGACCCACAACACGACCAACGCGGTGGCAGTAGTTGACAAGTCCGCCACGCGCGCTGGGAGAGCTGCAGGATTAGTTTTCAGCTCGACAATGACCAGACGTAAACTGGGACAAGAGCGGTCCCGGCGTGGGTGTCCGCCATTTTGTGGGACTTAGCTCCTGGGAAGGGGCTCGGCCTGGGCGATCTCATGTAAGCCCAGGGGATACTTGTTGGCCAGCTAAACTCTTCTTGACACCGAAGCGGTGGCCTTGTGGTAGAGCATCCGCCTCGCATTCGGGAGGTGCCGGATTCAATCTCTGGTGCCGCCGGTTACCCAACGGTTTTTCAATGGGTACAAGCTTTCCTCCGGCCTGGTGCTCGGCTCTTCCGGGGTTAAATGCTTGGGAAAAGGAGTCACGGCTCAAATAGTTGCGTCGATGTGGCAGTGATCCGTTCCGCCATCGGACAACAATAAGTCCGCCTCGCGCGGCAAACGCCCATTATGTGGCTCTTTTTTTTACGACTGCTGCAGCTGAGGCTCAAAGGGAGCACTTCAGGTGACGCTCAAAGGAAGTACCTTTGCAAGACAAACTGAACCGCCTTTGCAGGCTGCGATGTTTGAAACTGGGTTTGGGGCCAATGCGAAAGAGGTGAGCGCAGCGGGGTTTGCGGAGCTTCTAACAAACGCACACCCCTAGAAAAGCCGAGCGCCAGGCCGGGGGACGCTTGTACCCATTTTTTCCGGTGGGTGTCCGGCGGTGGGTTTCGAACATCAGCAGTCAGTCCGTCGATACCGACTGAATTTAGCAGTCTATTCTGCTCATGCTACAGAGGGAGGTCTGTCCCCTGCTGCCATTCATGCCATGCAGGTATAGATACGGAGAATGGTGCAACAGATCAGGCACTTGATAAAATTCCAGATAACGCTTTATGTCGCAAGATGTAACAAAGAATGTTGTTGCGTTCTTTGATATGAAAGGGGGTTTTACTGTGCTTTAACAGCGATAATAGCCCTCTCGAAGTTGCACGGAGAACCACACAAGAACACAGCCAGTCTAGGCCTCCACAAGCGAGCTCGAGAAGCGCAGCGCCACTTCGTCGTTATTATACTCGTCTTCGTGATATTCTCGCCTAGTTCACCCTCGTCTTCGTAATATCCTCGCATAGTTCACTGCAGATGAAATATTTCCTCCCATCCATCTTGCTTTCTACTTAAATCATTTCACTTTTTGGAAAATTTTATTGTTCTGCTCAGGCAAGTGTTTTTGCTTTTTTGTGATGTTTTTGCTTGTTATCATGCTATTTATGGAATAAATATAACGAAGTTATCAATTTTCACTGTGATCATTTTTGTTCCCTTCGACTTATTCTTGAGTGATGTTGCAGCACCTTTGGAATCAGTGCCTTGAAGAACACTTCGCCTTATTTCTAGCCAGCCATTCGCTAGTGGACGGGACGAATAGTCATAGATTGAGCCGACCTGCCAAACATGCATAAAATCGCTACAAATTTGTCAATCTTCAACAAAACAATTAGAGTGGCGATGTGTTCTTTTTAGTGTGCGATTGCCACGGAACTCCGGAGAACGCTCAGGCCAAAAGCATGAACTAGACGCCCGCTGCACCCATACGATCGCACATTTGATACACACACACAGACGCTAACACGCTAACAAAATATCAAAAACTAACACAACCTACAAAGAGCAATTATAAACGCGATGCTCCGCACAAAGAGACAGCGTTTAAATTTTTGAGCTTACAGTTCGAAGCGCTTGACGCATTTCGTGGGTCCAGGCAATAGCGTCGACGTCGAGGTTACGTTCGACTTGCAATTAGCTAGTCTTGTTGGCCGAAAGAGACGACCTCCCGTTGAAGCGTAGGCTGAAGTAACGTTGGCGTTCGTGGCGGCGTTGAAGTGAACCTCCTGGGCGATGCAGGTGGACGGTGGTACGAGCTTTAGAGGTGCCCCCTGGATGCAGCAGGTGGCTGAGTAGTCGCTCAATTTCCGGAACCGGTTCGAGAACAGAAGGGAGTCTGCAGTGCAGTGCCGTAGAACATGAGACCAACGGTACAGCAGCCTGCGTTGCTCCCTTGCAGCCAAGGCGTCCCTCACCTCCCGGAGCCTCCGCTTCTCTGCCCCCCCCCCCCCCCCCCACACCCTTGCTTCTCCATATCATGCCTTTTTAAAACCTCCGCGTTGATGCACGTTAGCCTTATCGTCGTCTTCATCGTCTTCTGTTCACCAATCAGCGCTTGTCATGTCACCGACTACTTCATCATCTTCTTAATCCTTCGTTGGTCCACATCATTCTTTTTGCCATCGTCATCTTCTTTGCTTTCTCAAAACGCCTCTGCATTTGGCCTCTTACATGTGACAAAGACCCCCTCTCTCAAGAGTATGCCCTTGAAAACCGCTTAGAGTTTCGCTGCCATTCCGACTTCCAGCAAACCGAATATCTCCGGCCAGTCTGGACCCATCTCAGTTGTCTTGAACGCGCCCGAAGCACACCACTCACACCACACACCAAGATTGTCTTCATTGAACAATATCACAACACTACCAACCCACTGATACAACAAACCAGAATTGTCTTCATTAAACATTATCACAACACTGTCATTGTCCGTACAGTGTCTTTATTTTACACACTAACGCCCACAAGACATTTCATTGTATAAACACACATCAACAAACCGAGAACCAAGCCCACAAAAAACGTAATCTAACTAAGCCTGTTTTGCTCTACTCATGAAATCAGCGCCAATGTTGTCTCTGCCTTTAATGTACTCCACATGAAATCCGTACTCTTGCAAGGCTAGGCTCCACCTTATGGCTTCGCTATTTTTCACTTTGGCTTTGGTTAGATATTTGAACGGCTGAGGATCAGTTTGAATTCAATAGTGTCTGGCGTAAAGATAAATATGAAATTTCTTCACTGCCCATACCACAGCCAAACATTCCTTTTCAATGGTGGAGTACTTGCGTTCACAAGCCGTTAATCTGTTACCACCAAATAATACTGTATGTAATTTGTGATTCTCTTATTTCAAGAGTTACTCCCAATGCTCTGTCGGACTCGTCAGTGCGAAGAACAAACTCTTTGTCCATATTCAGAGCAAGCAGAACAGGCGGCTTTGCGGTATGTTGTTTTAAAGTTACGAAGGTGTTTTCGTGTTCATCTGTCCATTTCAGCTTATTGCTGACACCCTTCCCTGTGAGTTCTACAAGTGGATAGGCTTAGTGAGCATAATCGGCAATAAACTCCTTGTAGTACCCAGTTAAACCAAGAAACGACTGTACTTCTTTCGTAGTACTTGGTGTCTGGGCTGCCTGTGTTTTCCGCAGTATATTTTCTTTCGTCGTGATGCGGCCCATCCCTATCTTGTGCCCGAGAATAAAGATAACCTTAAAGCCTATCTCACATTTTGTTAGTTTTACCGTCAGCCTGGCATGCTAAAGTCGCTCGAAGCTCCACTTGCCACTCGGAAATGGGACCGCGATACCCGACGTAGACTGGCGCGCGCACATACGAACATCGAGAACTATGCAATAGAGCTCACTCGACAGAGCTGACACAGCCGCTGTGACCAGATGAACAAGACTCCAAACGCTCGTAACACGTGGAACCTCCTTCGACATTTACTCGACCCAGCTGGAGGCAAACTCCAAACACGCCAACAGCTCGAGCGAATCTTCCACCAGTACCCTGGCACGTCTAACGAGCTCAAACAAAAGCTTATAAATGCTTACATCAGCCCCGAACCAGCAACCAACAACCCTTCTATCAAGGGCGCCGACATTGTCTGTCTAGACGCTAAAATCACATTTGCGGAGGTCCGAGCACAACTCAGTCGCCTCAAGACGACTTCGGCGGCCGGCCCTGACCACGTTTCAAGTAAAATGCTTAGGAATCTAGACGACGCATCTATTCATGCCCTTACCGACTATTTTCGAGAATGTTGGGCAACCGGTACCTTCCCTCAGGAGGGGAAATGCGCCAATCTAGTCCTCATCCCCAAGCCGGGCGAACCACCAACATTGGCCAACCTCCGTTCCATTTCTCTCACATCCTGCGTTGGGAAGCTGATAGAACACGTTACCAGACCAGACTCTCACGATACCTACAAGACAACCATCTTCTACCAGACACATTGTTCGGCTTCCGCCCTCATTTAGCAGCCCCGGACATTACGCTTCTTCTCCGTCATCAGGTAGTCATGAGTCGTACACTAGACACGAAAGTCATCATCGGCCTCGATGTTGCCAAGGCATTCGACAACGTCCTCCATGAAGCGATTCTTCAGCAAGTTAAGGCTCTCGGTGTTGGACATCGCACGTACGCATACATTCGAAACTTCCTCACCAACCGCACAGTGCAACTTAAAGCCGGCACGGGAGATACTTCCATCATCTCTCCGGGAAACCGTGGCACGCCGCAAGGCGCCGTACTTTCGCCAATGCGTTTAACGCCTGCCGAAGCTACTGGCCGAAATCCCCCACCTGCATCACAGAATTTGTGCTGACGACCTCACACTTAGGATCACGTGCGGCAGTGACGGCCAGATTAAAGAGACTTTACAGACCGCCATCGAACGGATAGGAAATTATCTAAGTACAGTTGGCCTCACCTGCTCGGCGACAAAGCCCGAGTATAACATCATCGCTTCCCGGGACGACGCCCTCCAATGATACTTCCTGACATCAACCTCCAGGTGCAAGGAAACCCGATTCCTCGAATAATTAACATCAGGATCTTAGGCTTGCCCCTTTAGGCTAACGGCCGCAACAACGTCACGCTCCAACGCATCGACCAGTTGGTGGTAGAGATCAGACGCCTCCTTAAGCGAATCTCCAACAAGCATCATGGCATGCGAGAGTCCAACCTCCTGCGCCTCGTTCAAGCTTTCATCTGCTCCCGCATCACCTACTCTGGACCTTACGTCTCACTCGTGCCGAAAGCGAACGGCTAGAAGCGTCCCTTCGAAAAGCATATAAGACGGCCCTAGGTCTTCCCACGTCCACACCTACCCATAAGCTCATGGCTCTCGGAATATTCAATACCGTGAGCGAAATGACCCAAACAGCCCTCATCGCCCAGTATGAGCGGCTCTCACTCTCACACGCTGGCCGAGTGGTACTGCAGCAAGTTGAGATCTCCCCACCGAGATCGGCCCCAAGTTACGCTGAACTTACAACGGAATATCGCTTAAATCTTCGCATTCCTCCCATTTCCAAACGGATGCTGCCGGAGCACCACGCCGAGAGACGGACCAACCGGGGTCGTCAATTCGAGAAACGATTCAGAGGACATCCCGACGTCATGTAGACGGACGCCTCTTACCATTCATCGAGGCCAGCAATGGTGGCGGTAGCTCTCGCCCCTCATCGCAGCTGGTGCACAGCCCGTGGCATTCGCAATGCAGAAACAGTCACCGCAGCTGAAGAGGCTGCCACTGCGCTAGCGCTAGCCTACCCTAACACCAAAGTCGTCATCAGTGATTCTCAACAGGCTATTCGCAACTACGATGCTGGCCGTATCTCTTGCCAGGCGTTACACATTCTACGTTCTACAGCACCCTCTTCCACATCTCGCTTACTTCTTTGCGCTGCAGACCACGAGTCGTTCAGCGAAAACGCTCAGGCACACACTCTCACTCGAGATCTCAGCTGCCGTGCAGAGAGTATGACCAGCCACCCTGCTTCCGCTAACACTAATATCTCACGCGCTTGTCTACTCACCACTTACACGGACATACTCCAGCACTACCAACTCCAAAGATGTGCATATCCTCGCGCACATCGCAATCTAACGAGACGCGAGGCCGTCCAATGGCGCAAACTACAAACTGGCAGCTTCCCACACCCCATCTTATACAGCAGGATCCTTCCGGAATAGATAGCCCCCATGTGTAAATACTGTTCAACTCCGACGATTCTCATACACATGGCGTGGACTTGTACACACTACAACACAGACCTCTCAAACACCCCAGAGACATGGGAGTCTCTCTTGCGTACTTCCGAGCAGCAGACCAACGCTGGCTTATCCAGCGCGCGGTGGAGGTCGCGGCATCCCAAGGGATCCCCGCGGATCTCTTCTATGCCAGCGCAATCGGTCCTTTGACTGGTCCCCTGTTTTTGGGCGCAATAAAAGAGTTCCCCACCGCCACCTCTCTAGCGTAACTATGTGTTCTGTCCATGTATCGGTCGCCACCAGGATATCATCGGTATAATGTTCCTCATTTCCGAACCCACCCAAAACTTTCCTCATCAATTTCGTGAAAATAGCCGATTCAGTCTTCAATCCAAAGGGCATGAACTTAAACTGAAATAATCCCGCTGCAAAGGAAAGGGCTGTTTTCTCCTTCGATGATTCCTCCATTGGTATTTGCCAATACCCTTTAGCTAAATAAAGTTGGAAAAAACTTTTTGTTGTCTACCTTGGCGAACACCAACTCCGCTCTTGAAATAGCTTTCGCATCGGGTACCAAGATGTTAATAAGCCAACGAAAGTCAATGCACAAACTGTTGGTGCCATCAGGTTTTTTGACGACCGCGAGAGGGTCGTTGTATGCAGACCATGACCTCTGGATTATACCCAACTCCAACATTTCCCGCACATCCTTTTCAATTGTTTCCTGTGCCACTAACGGCAGTGGCTGTTGCTTCATATTGATTGGTCGCTCTGTAGAGAGCTCTAATTTGCAGCATATGTAAGTCTTCCTCGGTACATCCGAAACGATACCTCCCTTACTTTTTAGTGAGCTCTTATCGGTGATCTTTTGTGTTCATTCAAATTGGGGTTTATTAATGCCTTTTTCTATCCTACACTTTTCTTCAAATTGTAAGAGGGCATCTCGGCAACATCATCTGGTTCTTCTACCATTACAGAGCAAGCGACCTTGTCTCCTAACTCTTTCTGTGCTGGAACTCTTCCTTTGCATTTCTTTAACATGTTTGCATAAAATACCTTCTTGGTGTCATTTAATAATAATTCATAATCCATATCATTTTTCTTCTGTGTCACTAGTAGGGTCATTTCCATTACATCAATAACTTGTTGTCCGTGGGCAGTAGGATCAAAACCCTGTCGCCTGGATTGAGATTCCTGTTTGTGGCTTTCTTGTCATAGTAGCCTTTATAGCGTTCTCGCGGCTTCTTGAGACCTTGATGTGCCATGCTGCATGTCTCCTTTAGGTTGTCTCGCAACTCAGGCACATATGTGTATGTCGTCTTGAGCTCTGCTGCAATCTCTTTATTTGCCCACAGCTACTTGAGTATTGTCAAAGGAACCCTGACGGTTCTCCCATACAACATCTCGAAGAGAGAAAAACCAAGGCTTGCGCCATCATGTAGGTGACACGCACGGCGAGAGGGGAGGGGTAGTAGTTTCTTTGGGAGCCACATCATGGCGCTAAAAACCCTAGCGAACCATGGAGGACAGGTCTAAAACGTACCTTTCTAAGAAATCCGAGCATTCATCTGATGAGCCTTTATTCATGTTCAAGCATCATGTCGTCGTGGTGTGAGCAATATACAAACGATGCACAGGGTTTTCAAGTTAATATCTGGGCTTCATTTAACTCAACGTGTCGAACGAAACTTTCTCACCGCGAAGATGACAATGGATTGTCTTTGTCGCACTTTGTTTTGCATCATTTTGTTCAAGGTTTCTTATTCTTACAAGATGTAAAATATTGTTTTCTGCGTACCATTTGTCAGCAACGCTTCACGCGACCTTTACCAATGTTATTTGTGGCAACTGCTTCGCGTGCAGATAGTGCAACGCGTGTTTGGTTAGTTTAGTGCAATTGATCAAGCGACACGGTTTTTATATACCCTATGTTCAGTCTAAGATTTGACCGATGTGACCAGCAAAAGGCCTTACAAAGATCTTAGCCTTGCTTTTTCGTGTGCACCTGTCAATATATTCTACTTGGCCGAGACAAAACCTATTGAAGCATGTAAAAGAAAATGCCTGTACAGGCTGCTCTGAAACCGTTCGCTTTTATATTGCATTTTGTGGCTCTGCCTATGTAGACATGAATAAAGAAAAAACAAACCTTTGTGTCACGGGGTGTGAACTGTATTTTCTGCAGAAAGCCGGGGACTGTGACATGTGCTGATAGGTTCATTTCACATGACGTCATCCCACCACTTGACGTCATCGCATGAGCGCTGTCCGCCATTTGTTTCATCAAGTGCGCAACGCTGCCCAGTCGTCGCATACCAAAGCTGACGTTTAGTGGAGTCACACGACGGACAATATCGTGAAGCACTATCGCGATCGTGCATTTCGTGACTATAATGAGCTAGGATATTCTTGCATACTGTAGATGGTGACCCTTAAGTCAGCGATTTCCACCGCTTTGCTTCCGTCCGCAAGCAGCGTTTTCGCAGTTCGGATTCATAAACGAACGACACTTTCCTTTTGCTTTTATTTTTTTGCAGCGGAAAGCATTCCAGCCACACCCTGGAGCCCAAGCATGTACAGCGTAAAATGTATTCTACTAAAACGCCGGGGGAAAGAGGGCTTTGAGGGACTGACAAGTACGGCCCCAAAGCAGGCACGAGCAGGCGCCACTCTGTTCTGTATCCCGATCGTCTTAACCCGAAGCTTGTAGTGCGTGCAGCGGTATGTCTGGTCAGCGCCTAATCTGGTACCCATAGTCACACGAAAAAGCTAGTAAAAGCTTATAAGTGACGAGCAACTGCTTGGAGTTATTCCTCGCTTTCCCCTAGCGTTTTAGCGCGCTTGCCGTTAAGCTCCATATACGTACCGGGAGCACAAGGGCAGCAGTCCGGAAGGTTCTCCTCCAAGGGTTGAAAGTAGCATGTTTATGAAGTTGTCAAGCGCGTTAACTTGCACATACATGACCGCGTTTTGTATCACATCGAGTGGGACAATCAGCACGGCAGTTCTTTAGCTAAACGACGCAGAAGAAGCAATTGCACAAGACCCGCCACAGCAGGCGTCTACCCCATAAAGATGACAGCTGTGCTGTTCTCAGAGTTTTTACACCTGAAGGACCTATTGCCGAATCCGTAGACAGCGCAATTGGCAATTATTGTAGCAAATTACAGAGTTCACAGCACCTTGGATCTTCCGAACTACCCAAACGAAACTTGCATAGACGACGATAACCTAGGCTATGACGGACCGGAAGCAGAATGGCTTCATTTCTCCCGTCGTCCCCCGCGTGGCAGCCGACAGTGAATACAACCTATAGACTGTTCGAATGGGATTTTTCTTTAGGGATGTCCTACAGTCAACTTTGCACCAATATTTCCTTCTTAACTCCCTCGAATTCGGTTCTTAGGCGTAGAAACCTATGAGGGTATTGTATTATATGATAATGGTATTAGACTTGTATAGTAACTGGAAACTTCGAATGGCTTTTCGCCACTCTGATCCGCATAGGAGACCCACCCGAGTTTTTTTTTGTATACTACTTACCAATGATTGATGTGCAGAAATCTCAGCAATGTGTATCAGACTGTACAATATTGTAGAAAAATTATCAATTGGAATGTTTTATATTTAGAGGTAGTGCATGCACCCGGTTCGCATTTGAGAAATAGACCACCCTACAGTGTTTGTGAACTAAAGATAATAAAGACAAAAGCGTAATTGTTGCGTGATGCAAGCTTCCCCGTTTTGAACACCTGAGGCCGGGTTTGATTTCACCTTCAGTGGTCTTATTAATCGACAATGGAGCGGACACTTTCTGCGCACACTTTCTGCGGAGCCCTTTCATGATTCCTTAAATAATTTTGTCTTAATAAAAGCCATGGTGCTATATAAAGCGCATGTAAAAACTTCTTTAAACTGCAACTTCTCTTTATCATACGTACGCGGTATTTCCTGCGGGCATAACCCACTCATGTACTTTTTTTTTTTCAAAACCTGGATTCATAATGGGCTGTAATTTATGAGACTTTTCTGGATAAGAAATTTTGGAAAACATTTATGAGATTGCGCTGGGATGTGTTAAAGTTCAAAATGTATACTGAAAATTTGAGCAGGCAAAAAGTGCTAACTACCTGAGCGCTCATTTTATGATGTAAATTTTAAATGATACTCACTGCTCTGGTAAACAGAGGAGACCAAGTAGCAGAAGTATGCAAGGCAATTTAAAAGTCAACATTTTAAGCCTTCGTATGCTTCTTTTATGTCCTTCGGCAGTCCTGCAAAAGTTATTTTCGGAAAGGTTAATAGAGAGGATACTTGCTTGCCTTCCTATATCTTGTGTACCAGAAAAGCATTTCCTTGTATAAACCCTAACGATTATTACAAACGCTTTTTGATTTTAAGGCGAACATACTTAAGAGGTCGAATGACAAAACGGCTGTTTTAAACTAAAAAATGCAATAATGTCGTATATTCATATATTATCCCGCGAAAATCACATAAACTAAAAGCTTGAATATTTTAGTATCTTCTGATGACGTTCCATGAAATTCACATCTTCTAACAATTTTTTATGTATTTACTGAGTGTTCACTTGTGCTGAGAACAGCAAACGTGCACTGCACTTCCGTCAATTTATACTGTAAACTACGGTCAATGTAAGGGGAAATCTTTGAGGACGCTATCAAAAATGAACTAGTAGGGCGAAGATCATCGAATCGGTAAATCAGTAACAAAACAGATACGTGCAGAGAGGTGTTGAAAATCTACTTCCTCGTTGATAGACTGAAAATGATACTAAAAAAAATATAACGACCAACAGCCATGTCTAGAAACATAACTTGAATGCAGTGCTACTGTAGATTGCAGCAAGCCTCATAAAAACAATGTTTATTCTATAAACAAGGCATCTGGACGGGTCGAAAGTTTCAATGTTAACAAAATTTAGATGCACATTGCAAAGTTTTTTCAGAAGCGCTATAGCAATGTCACAAGCACATGAAGCAGCGTTGTGACAGAGAGTACCCAAGAGCCAAAAACTGGGCTATGAATAGAGGGTCCATGGTTGAACCTTGCGGGCTGCCTATTTGGGGCTCATGCTGGTTTTGAAATTTGTGCCCAGCGTGCTCCTTGCCACTTTCCTCATACGACCCTATAGGCAACCTGCCATGACGTTTGCTGTGTCGATCACTGCGCCGTAACACACATCCTAGCGAGAAGAGCAAATACTTCTGAGGCGGCGTTTTAGGGCGTTTTCAGGCCACCTCCATGAGCTTACAGAAATCAGATTGCGCGCTCTGTCGAAGCTTTGTGTGGCGTATGTCAGATAACTGGGCAACGTTGAGAGCACCTGAACAAGGACGTTATCTGACACACGCGTATCTGTAATGGTGCCGAATGTGCTCTGTCGTTCATCGCGAACCAAGCGGCCAACAGCAGCATTTTTGAGTCACACTGCGGGACAATTGCAGCGCTACCTATGCAGTGCAGGTTCCTTTTTCGCGCCCATGTGGCCAGCCCCAAATACGGGGCCCTGCTGGTTTTGCAAATCATGCCCAATAGGGCTGCTGCTGCGCTGCCCACGTATGTATCACCGTCCGAATTTGTGTTATGGACAGCCGAAATAGGGCTGAGCAAATCAGCCCCCGATAGTCAAAAGTCGACACCACACGAAACTTAAGAACGACAAAGGCCATATTTTTGCGCCATTTTGCTTCTTGTTAATGATGCGAAAGATATTCCTGTATGTGCATAGCAACGTTGTTTTGTTTACTACCGCTAAACAGTTTCTAATTCAATTTTCCCTGTCAGTTTTGGTTTCGGCTTCAGCCGAGAGATGGCTAAGATGTAATAATAAAGTTTAGGTCACGCGCGGCATAAAAGAACTGCGATAGAGTGAGTGAACTTTAATAACTCCTCGGGGATCTTTTTCTTCGCCTCTTCAGCCGAGGCTGACGAGCGGTTGGCGTCCCCAGTCCAGGGCACTGCGATATAACGGCTCACTCTTCACTATATGTGATCCCTGTCATTTACGCAGCCTGACTACAGCATTACTGTGCAATAAAACGACAGAGGAACAATAATATTGCGGCTTTTAGCACCCTCAGGAGATCTTGAGTACTTTCACGTCCCACCAATCGCTCGGCTGTTGACTCCGAAAAAGGTGGGAAAAAATTTCCATTTAAATTATCCAGCAGTAATAAGAGAACGTCATTGGTGATGCATGTTATCTAAAATTTGCCCCAGCAGAAGTATAACATAGGCTGGTTCATGTTAGTCTAATTTTTGTTTTATTTTATTTACATGCTCTATTGAATATCTTTAAGACAGGAAGAGCTTGAGCGAGCCCGATGCGTACACGAAAGGTGGTATAGCTATTGCAAAATATTTTCAGGCTGTCTTGCGGAATTGACATACTTGTAAGAGCAAAAAATTGTCAATTTTTTGCTATAAAGTATACGCTTAGTACTGTTATCCGAGACGTCTGAGACAGGCGTTTATAAGAGTGTATAATATGAGTTAAATAAACAAAAAGGTGCTGTACAAGTTAGGATACAGACATACAGGATTGGTAAACTCAGCTAAGGCCCAGTTAGGGCACCAGTGAGTGCTTTCTATTAGCAGGCCAGATTTGGCTCATCATTTTATGCAGCATAAGATCGGGAAAATTTCTGAGAGACTTGAATCTCTCTTAAATGTGGTAAGACGAAATCCTTTCCGGAGACTTTCTTATTCATTTGGCGCTATTGTGTCCTCTTTTACTCTTGAATGACGTTTCGATGTCGTAAAGCATTGAAAAGGCCCTCTAGTAAATTTTTGCAACTTTTTACACGCTTTTACACAATTTTGTCATCCCTGGCTGCGTGACGTCTGCACAATAAATCGACGTTTTTGGCTATTTTGAAGTCGATTTTACTTTTTTGTGTATAAATAATTGTTTAGCATTCAACGTCAACATACTTTACATATTTTATCAGCCACTACCTACACAAACATTCTGTTCCACTATCAATCAATTCGTTTCTCGACAATGACGGTGTCACCGTCGGCAGACGCACAAATTGTTTTCACACTTATGACCTTTAAAGGCTTTCGCCTTAATATATGTTGCCTTTGCAACCATAAACTATAAGTAACTCCCATATGGGTGGCAGGCAGGCACTGCTGCCACAGACAAAGCGGCGTAAAGCGTCTTTGTTCAGGGAGCGGCATTTAGGTTAACTCTTCTTCATTCTGCTTAAGGACCACATTTGTTTTATATCTGCCCCAAAGTGACACGCAAAGCACCGCCACTGGCATCATATGGCCGTTCCCTTTCTACAGCCTTACCCACCCAAGGTATTTGTTCCTAGGATCGCCTTTGCGGGGCATATACCCTAGAGTATTTCGCAATGGGCCAATTCGGGCAGCAAGCAGCCAGCACAGTATGCCAGCCCCACCACTGCCCAAGCGGAACCAACTGAGGTTTGGCGCAGGCAGCCCGAGTGGGATAGCCTAGGTTTGGTCGCACAAAATCCATATTTCCATCGCAAGCCTTGCTCGAGCCTATTGAGTTTTGAGCAAGCAGCCTGATGTGGTCTGGCCGTGGCTTCTTTCTTCATAAAATCAACATTTGTTTGCATCCGTACAAAACCTCCCCTAAAGACACCCTCAAGGGTTTGATGCCAGAATGTGCGCTTAGTTCGCCCTTGTAACCAGAATATAAAAGCCTAGTGGCAGAGGGGCAAAATCAAATTAAGCTTGTCCCAGGGTCGGCACATTTTAAGATAATTAGCTGTAGTCTTAGTTAAAAGTCCTGAAACCAAAGGATTACCATGTCTACCGCAAAATGCAGCTATCGCGGCTCCAATAAATAAAAAGGGCCGTGAAATGCTATGCGACACTTCTAAAAAATTATTTCCTAACTATTTAAATTATCTTTGATTTTAATGACGGCGTGATGGCTCCATTTTCTGGCCCAGACGAAAATATATTGCCTTCACGACTTTCGAACAAGGTTGCACCTAAAAATTGCCCATACACCCGGATTAAAGGGCGTCAATATAAGTTATGGACATTGCGTAAAGAAAGTAGCTATCCTTGCGCACCGACGTAAATCTGCCGTTGCTACGCGCTTCTATTAAAACAAATATATCAGTATTAAAGTTCGTGATGAAATGATGTGTTGAAAAATTGAAATTACAAAGCACCAAATCTTTAGGCAAAGGAGCGTATGAAGAGCAGCTGAATTAAGGACCTTAAGAGTTACTGGATGTTAGGCGCAAGCATGTTGGTGCCCTTTTCGAAGAGCTAACATAAGTATATGCATTCCGAACTTAGCGAAGAAAAATAAATAAACAGTGTATTAAGTCAGAGGATAGTATTTCTGACCAATCTTCGCGAAAGTTTCATGATAATAACCTATTTGACATCAATAAAGACGGTTACTGTCCACATTAATGTCTTCTTTCATTTCTTGAACGTTTAGCTGAAAGATTTAAGCAAATGTATTATATGCACAGAATATATTTTCTGCTAAAAGAGGTAGGCAAAGCTTTTACCCCTCTAAACTAAGTAACCAAAGCGAAAACGGTTGCATGTTTTGCTCGATCCGCCTCGTTTCGTTTCCGTGCGGCAGCCGCTCGGCGAGCTATTTCAGTTGAATGATCTGTTTTGGCCTGTGTGAACGCAGAAAATTCACGAGGAGTTTCACCTGGATACTCCAAGATGACTGCTGCCGTCCAATTATTGAGCGCTGTTGCGATCCGTTGGCACAGGCTAAACGACGAAGGAGGCTTTATAGCTACACATATCGAGAGAGCGGTTATATCGGTTTCGGTGGTGGCGCGCGGCGGATGAGTGACGTTACAGCTGCCACGTGAATTCCTTCGTTTCAAAGTCAAAGACGCGCACACGACACGCACGGCAAAAAAGTTGCAGTGAAGGCAGTATTACAGCTATCGCTTTTAATATTTCACCTACTGTTCATTCATTCCACTGCACACAAACAATATATCCTCTCGCAAAAATATGAATTAGGGCACAATTATTTAGCTGCCGAAAAAATTTTTAATGTCCTGACACAGATTTCATCTTATCTGGGTGGCTAGCGGCAACAACCAGAAGTTCAGTAGAGGGGAGGGGGGGGGGGGGGAGGCCTGGGAGATATATCTGGGATGATGAGGGGGCTGGGGTGATGAGCTGGGATATATATCTAATGATATAGTGAATTTTCGTTGTTCTTCTCGAAATTAAGTTCTTTTTGGTGACTTGAAGACGTTTCAAATTGCACCACAGGCGCGCCCCGTCCAAGACGGTGATCAGAGACGACTAAATATGGATAACGACACTTGAGATTTACAAAGAGAATAACTTAAGTTTATATACAAAACTTAGCAATATTTACAGCAAGGTTAGGCAAAAGATACATGGATCTGGCTAGCTCTGCCTAGCCGAAGATGTACACATCAAGCCATAGCTCACAACATCCGACTGGTCTCTCGGGCTTGGTGTTAAGCTCTCCGTGTCCAGCCCACATTTCAGTTGCGTCCAATCGCCACGAACTTCAACATGATTGGTTCGTGACCACGTGCAACTTCAGCAGTGTGAGTGAAACCCTTTCCCCACAACGAAAGAAAGAAAAACACAAAACACAAAATGTCACATGCAGCCCACATTCCACTGTACACCGTGCCGCGTTCTCGCGTCAAGATCATCAAAGCAAATGAGCAGGGTCGTTAGCGGACCGCCGCCGTCTCGCGCCCCCGCTCTTCCTAGAACTTGCAAAGTCCGTGACCTCCGGCTTAGCGGCGGCGCGACGAAAAGACGCCCGGTCAATCGGTCCTCCCGCCGACGTGCGTCTTCCCCTTTGTTCAACGTTCCCCATCACTCTTCCCCCGGCGCCGAATGTCACCTTTCTGTCTGGACGCGGCGTGTCTATGAACGGACGTTTCAACCGCGACGGCGGTGTCGTGTCGGCTCGTATGAAAAGCATACTGCAGGTATGCACAAAGCAGCTTAACTTCCCCCTCTTGGGGACTCGATCGCCTGCCAGCCGCCCGGTGACACTCGTCACTCTAATGGCTTTCCCTGCTTTATCCGGTGATTCGCGGCGCCTTCTCGTTTGCATGCAGCTAGCACCAATTCATGCTACAAGAAAACCTACCACGAGGTACTGAGTACATAGCCGCTAATCCGGGGGTGCGTAGCGATACCTTACAGATATAAAAACAGAAACCAGGTAAAGTCGACAGCACTGCTGCTTAAAATACTACTATTTTGATTACTGGTGCGAGATTATGCACATAGAGACATATGCGCAGTATGCAACGGAAAAAAAGACTACGTGGCCGTATTGCGATAATTACGTGAACCGCACTGCAAATATGCATTTCAATTTCAGCAACGTCGTACAAAAACGTTTCAGATCCCTATAGTGAGAAATAGTTTGAAAAAACTTACGAAATGTTTCTACAAAAATGTGCGGCTTAAGACGCGCAGGACCTTTTACCATGAAGGACGATCTAATCGCGAAACATTTGAGTCTGGACAGAAGCATCCACGTATAAATGCAGAAATAACGAACTTTCATTTATATTTTATATGGCACTTTAAACGTGTCTCAAAGCTTCTTGTGAGCAGCACCGAACATGCGCTGTTGATCCATATAGTTGTCATTATAATGCTTCCATTAAAAAGAAAAATAACGCACTGCATGACTTTAAAGTCAATCTTAGTTGACATCGTTCTTAATAAACATAAAAGAAAACTCGTCAGGTTTACAATGTGAGTGCATAAATTCAACTTTAACATTTGAGTGAAATCAGACAATGCACATATGAGATCAAACTAGATGTCAGGTGACGCTTGTTTTCAAAAGCCAGTTGAGTTTTTCCGACACTGTGAAGCCGTGCAGCTTTACTACGCAGTACAAATTTGCAACATAAGTTTTATAGTTTTCTGTAAGCATTTTGCGTGGCCTGAAATATTTATTCTGTGTTTTCCACTACAGAAGCATACAATATAAACCTCTACGACACCATCACAATTATATTGATTGTTACTTAAAAGTTCTGAAAAAATGAGGACAATATGTTAAAAGCTATTAGCCATAAAATATGCAAAAAGTTTTGTTGATTGTTTTCATAGAATTTGGAGTGATAGCAGCTAACTCAACGGCATGACGTGGCATTTCATTTTAGTTGCGGTGAATTTCTCCCCTGCTAGATTAATGCATGATCTACGTAGAAGACATCACAGTAAACACCTACCTGTATTTGTGCAACCACCGCTTCGACGCCAATAACTCTGGCACTGGCGTGCTTTTAAGTAGTGGTGTTAGGGCATAGCCTCTTGTCTTTCCACGTCCCGTCATGCGCTACGAAGCGGCCGTTCACGAGGGTTATCTATTACTCTTGGCTGCGAGAGCCGTTCTGTGAGACGCGCCAAAGACTATAGGCGTTCGATACGGTGGAGCAGTTTTCTGCAGTGAGGAACTCGCATCGCAATACTACCTTTTCATGATCCGCGCTTTGACATGTTTGGCGATCTGCGCATGCCATTCTTTTCATGCGATGCGCGCGCCTTATTACGGAGAAGCACCGTCCTCATTCATTAATGGCGCCAAACCTCTAGTTTTGTCGCTCCACACGAAGTGGCGTTTGAAACTAGATCACCCAACCAGCCACTCGGGCTACCTAACGCTTGGTGTAAAAGATGGCCCGAAATCGCCACGAGGCGCATTCAGTTTGAATTTTAAGCATGGCGCAGCCGCAAGGAGCAGGACGAGCACTAGAAAACTATTTTCTTTGGTGGCGCTTGCCACAAGCGTTGGTATATTTGTGACACATATTATCATCGAGTGTTCTGAAGGACGTTTGTTTAAGCTTAAGGCACGTTTGTTTATGGGCCCACGAGTGTAATTCCGGGTTTATGAACGCTGCAGAACGATACCTTCGCATTGCAGGGCATTTTGCGGCGACTGCAGCTGCGTATAAAGTACTTCTTTGCTATCAGCAAATTTGTACATTCATTCATTTATTGCATCCTTAACGGCCCTTTTTGGGCATTAGATAAGCAGGATGAGGGGGAGAACAGTTTAAATACAAAGTGAAGAGAATGATGCAATGTTACCACAAACAAATACATTCCACAAAAATAACAAAAAATAGAATACATGTGAAATGTTACATTCAGTTGTAATCAATACATAGTAATATCACGGTAATATCATAGTGATATCATGAAATACATAGTTATAATCAATACATAGGCCATAGGAGGCAGGAGCAAGAAGAAAAATAAAATGGTACGAGTCAAAGCACTGGAATGATCTTTCATTTTTTGTAATGTTCGATTAGTGCATCGCTGAATTTTGCAGCGTCACACTCGTTTACAATGTAGTATGGTAGTTGGTTCCAATATTGTATTGCTGTAGGTATAAATATTTTATTGAAGACTGTTGTAGAACCATGTAAACGCTGAACACTCAAGGAATTAAAGAGACGACTCGATGTTCTGGTCGAAGGTGGAAGTAATGAGACACGTAGGTCAGGGAAGTTGTGACATAATTTATGTAAGAGGCAGAGATGTGAGACTTTTCAACGGTTCTCAAGTGGTAGCAGGTTGAGTGTTGATTCAAAAACGGTGATACTGTAGTTTCTATCATAATTTGAGTGGATATAACGTGCTGCATGGTTCTGAATAGCTTCTAGGGTGTTAATTAAGTACGCTTGATGAGGGCTCCATATCGAAGATGGATATTTAAGTTTGGTACGTATGAACGTTTCATATGCTAATTTAAGGACAGAAGGAGCGGCCAAGTATAATGACCTTTTGATGAAGTCGAGTGATTTGGATACATAGGCTGCTAATTTTAAGTTGAGTTCGGACCAGATTAAATTTCTGGAAATTGTGACTTCGAGGTATTGGTTGCATTGGACTTGCGTTAGGGTGTTTGGAAGCAACGAATAAGTTCAAGTGAGGTTTGAATTTTTGCGGCATACTTGCATGTATTGGAATTTTGAAATGTTTAGCTGCATAAGCCGATCAAATAATCATCGTTCAATTATGTCCAAGTCGTTCTGGAGTGATCATTGATCATGGTTAGAAGCTATGCGGCGATAAAGAATGCAATCACCTACAAAGAGGTGAATATTGCACGAAATACCAGAGGGAAGATCATTAATGAAGATAAGAAAAAGGAAAGGGACAAGGACTTATCCTTGCGGTACACAAGAGAGTACTTTAGTAGGACTTGAAGGATGACTGTCGATTACTGTATTCTGAGAACGATCTATTAGAAAACCGTGTATCCTTGCTAAAATTATAGGGTCAATGGACAGACCAGAAAGTTTAACCATACGACGATGGTGGGGTACGTGATCGAAAGCCTTAGAAAAGTCTAAGAAATGATGTCAGTTTGTAAGGAAGAGTCCAGATTTAAGTGAAGATCAGTTGTTAATTCAAAAAGCTGCGTTTCGCAGGAGAGACCGGGGCGGAAACCATGCTGCTTCATGCAATAGAAAGAGTTATGATCTAGATGCTATGCGACTTGGGAAAAATTTACGTGTTCCAGAAGTTTGCAGGAATTGCATCTCAGGGAAATGGGGCGATAATTGCATGGGTCTGCTCGGGTAACAGCCTTGAACACGGGCACACTTTTTCCAATCCTTAGGTAATTCACCCTTTGATACAGACTGTTCAAATATTACTTTCAGGAATTGACTGGAAATGTCTTTAGTACATTAGGGCAATTTCGCAGGTATTCCATCAGGCCCAGGTGCATTCAATGTTTTAAGATTGTCAGTTTTTTTATAATACCATCTGCTGTAAAGCAAATTGGAGGCATCGGTAAAAATTTTGAATCCGGAAATTATGCATGTCCAAGGGGGGGGGGGGGAGGGGGGTCGTGGGGGAAAACTGATGAAGAATACGAATTCATGATGCCTGAATGGTGTTCAGTGGGAACAGATGATCCGTCTTGGTGCAAGTTCAAAAATACACTGTGAAGCTCGTCAACAAAAGAACGATCGCAACCAGGCGCGCAGTAGTCATTATTACTGCTAGCTAGAAGTAATAATGACTGTAATTGACGGCAGGAATATTCGGACACACATTATATCGTGGCTGCAATTAATTTTGAGAGGAAATGAGGGTACAGTAGATTTTACAAAAGCAACCACAACACTTCCCCTGCGCCCCTCCTTGTCAACCTATGAATGGCGAAAACATTGTCATCATAAAGTAGCTCGCGGTTTTCGATGTCAGAACTTAGCCATGATTGCGTAAAAATGGCGATGTAAGTGTTGTTATCACTTTGGGTAAACAACTGCGGATGTTTGCAAGCATAACTGCCATGGTGTTATCAGAAGTCTTTTTATTCCAAACTGTTGAGTAGAGAGGACGAGGAGAAAGCGCAGGCCTAGCTGCCGGCGATTACCGCTATAGCTTGTTCTCTAAAACGGAATCTGATTCGGCATCATAAAAATACCGGTTTTCGTCCATGAGAAGTTTATCGAAACGGATCTTGTACTTGCCACCATGTTCTGGGCAAAAGCGTACAGCTTCTAACGGGCTAACCGGACACGTGCTGATTAGTCTTATCGAATTGAGTTGTCTGAATTTTTTAGCTTTTGGGTAGAGGAAAATAGTTTTGCTTATTTTTAAAGTTAGCAGATTAGGCAATCATACGGCGGTTTTTCGGGGTTTCAAAAGGCCCTCTCTGTGAGCGCGTTCATGCGCGCTCTCAATGATAGTTATGTCTATTTCCTTTGAGCAGACAGATTACATACAATTCAGGTTGTGTCCAAGTAGAACGAGAGGAAGAAGATGGTTTGCACGGTATGAAGAATAAACATTTCACCCCAAAGAGCCGAGCACAAGGCCGGGGAAATCTTGTACCCATTGAAATGCCGGTGGGTACCCGGCGGCACCAGGGATCGAACCTGGTACCTCCCGAACACGAGGCGGATTCTCTACCACAAGGCCACGCTTCGGTAGCTATGACCCTTTTCCCAAGCATTTAACCCCAAAGAGCCGAGCACCAGGCCGGGGGAAAGCTTGTAATCATTGAAAAGCCGGTGGGTACCTGGCGGCACCGGAGATCGAACCTGGTAGCTCCCGACCACGAGGCGGATGAAAACAAGGGCTACATAATGGGCTTTTGCCGCGCGAGGCGGACTTTTTGTTGTCCGATGGCGGAACGGATCACTGCCACATCGGAGCAACGAAGATAAGTCCACTTGTCGAAACGTTGGCTCATCTGCGAACTGAGGCGTACCCCATTTACCATTCTTCAGTTCTTCATAGGTTGTGTCCAAGGTATACGTACTATGGTAGCGAAGGTACAAACATGGCGGCTCATGGGACTCCAGCGTCCAATGAAAACTGGGGGACCACGACATTGAATGACGTCAAGCATACGTTTACTTTGGCGCCAATTATAAACATGTCTTTTTATGAAACCGCCGCATGGCATTTACGAGCCTGCATGTTTTGAAGGTTGTTGCCTTTCAATGCGCGCCAACTTTTGCCATATGAAAGGACTTGTTTCTGTTGTTTACATCCATGTTGATAAGCAGTTATTTCAGCACAATAAAAGTGGTTTGCAAAAGTGGAGGCATAGAAAGGCAGCAACACTTCCAAACATAAACCAAGGACGCAAATTTATAATGCAAATGTTGCAAATCATGCAGATATTTTGGTCATGTACTTTTTCCCCCAGTAGAGCAAGGTGTGGTCCAGAAACAGTGGCGCAACCGGACAGCCGTGCCCAGTTCCTTGCCCATTTCGTAGCATAGTGTACCAAGTGTACAATTATGGACTTCACAACCAAGCAAATACAGCAATAATGTTAAAAACTAAAAAAATGACTGTCGCAGACAGCACGAAAAGTAGTTCTGTTTAAGCAGGGTAATCCGTTCAATGATCACAGCCGAAGCATGACAAATGCTTGTTTCCAGAGTGCTCGCCAAGGTACACGCTACAACATAAAAGCGGCACTTCTCACAAGAAGATCACGCTTGCCAGTCAGTGTCTCAGCGACACAAATGTGCGCCCTTTTGCGTCTTTACGCAATAATTTGTTGATCCCCCAACCCTAACGCCTTCCGCTCTCTCACTGCCCAGCTGCACCCCTGTGACCGCTTCACCCTGTGCGGTCCGCACCCCCCTTCGCGACGCCACTGCTTTGCATTCACTGCTAGGCGAGCTCGACTAATTTCAGTCATGGCTCTGCTTCTAGGTTTAGCAGGGGGGGGGGGGGGGGTAACCGGGGCTGGCCTGGTTGTCTGACGAAGAGTACCGTAGCGGCAGTAGGAATCAACGGAGGTCGATGTGTTGGCTGAGAGAAAGATATGACGCATAGAGGCAACATATAGAGAAAAAGTGTCGTAAAACATCACCAGATATCAAACATGTACAGAAAACAAGGCTATGACGGCTGCAATTGAAAGAAAAAGTACATGAATATAGGCACATCAAAATACACGCGGAACATATAGCACTGGGACGACTCTTCATATTTAAATTATTCAGCTGAAAGAATATAGAAGATTTCAAGGCAATGGTCCAGACAGGTTTAGCATCAACAAACGTGCTTAATATAGAAGCAATAAAGCATACAATGAATCTGTGTACAACCTCCAGACATGCTTCTTATCAGCAGCCAGAATTTGAAACAATTACGATCAACCTGAAGAACACATAAAATACAGCTTATAGTAAGGTTGGCGGACGTAGCAGGCTATACCTAAACGGGCAATGTCTCTATAAAAGCTTCCAGCTTTGCAAGGAAGTTTCAGCTTTGCAAGATGCAAGATTAAAACCTTTATGGACACAGGAAAGGAAATCCCGCTGTTGAAGTAATAAATACTCAGTACATGTAGGAAGGGGGGGGAGGGGGAACAACTTTTGAGACCTTTTAGCACTTGCTTTTACAGGCCTTCCTGTTAACTTATGCACAACTTAGGAATACAAGGTGAGTACTGCCGGCTACTAAATATTCTCGAAAACATGAAGCCTAGTTCGCACGAAATTCTTCAGCTATGTTAACAGGCGAGAGCCATCCGAAAAATTTGTTGTGGTTTGACTCTGGTTAAGCCTAGTTGAATTGCGATAGCACCGGCGGAAGCTTCTTTTTCCTGCTACATTATTCCTCTATCACGACCTATCAGCGTAAGGCCTACATAATTGGGGACACTTAAGTTATTTATATGAGGGCATGACATGAGAGCGTAAGCTACCAGCCAAAATATAAATTAAAAAGGTTCAATGCTGCTGAACCGAATGAGGAGTGAAAGTTTAGCGGCCGGAGACCGAGCGTTCGTCTTCTTCTTCGCGGCTATTCAAAGTCAAACATGGGCCTTCCCGGAACGACGCTACGGGTCGAAATCTGGCGCCGTATTCCTATCGCAATAAAAAGCTATGAAGCTAGAAGCAGATGACACTGATAAGAACTCCCTCACGGGTGAAAGTAAGGTGGGAAGTGATGTAGTAAGACACCGACGGTTGAGTCCCCGCTGCCGCAATGTGCCACAGAGCCTCGCTTCCTCACTTAGGCGATAGCGTGGCGATATTTTTTAAGAACTTTTAAGAATGCTTTAATAAAATACCTTATCTTATTCACAAGCAAAGTTATTAAAATAGCTATTTTTTGATGGTGGTTTGTATATTTTTATTCGTAGTAATATAATTTCTTAATTTCAATGTTTGGAACCCCGACATGTGGCTAGGTTGTGGTACCGTTAAACCGCTTTCGGGCCCAACCTTGGCCACCCCTCTTCTTTCGCCATCTTGTGTCCATGCTTCGTCACTGGCATCAGGAATTTTAAAT
Source organism: Amblyomma maculatum (assembly GCF_055883805.1). Taxonomy (NCBI): domain Eukaryota; kingdom Metazoa; phylum Arthropoda; class Arachnida; order Ixodida; family Ixodidae; genus Amblyomma; species Amblyomma maculatum. Next base: position 134,861,542 of record NC_139345.1, read on the forward strand.
AACCCCAGGTTAGATCGGTGAAGACGGCTTTCCGCGTCATTTTCTACTTTTTCTAATGCGTCTACACGCAAAAAAGGCTACCCACATGGTTCTCAATGTTTGTCTGAGCTGAACGGTAAATGTAAGTTCTGAGAGTACAGAATTTCGGGCGTCTTCAATTTGGGCTGTCGCATTAGCAATTGATTCAAGTGACACACCTGCGCTATTTTCGTCAGGTCCGGGATTGAGTTCGTTGTCACCAGATACGAGAAGCCGTACAGAACACTCGTTGAGCGAGGTCCAGAATACTTAGCATGTTAAAAGACGGCAGAAATCACTCGGGTCTGGGGGGCACGACACCGGGAAGAAGAACGGATCACTAGTGGAAGCGCAAGCAGCGTGTGGAAGGTAACTGACCTGAATTGAAAAGGGCATGTTCGTGACCGTATCCTCAGCGGCGTCGTGCCCCAACTGGTTCCAAGGTGTCGGTGGCTTTTCTTGTCTTCAAATAACGCTTCCTTCGCAGAACGCGGAGTTAGCTTGCCAGACAAATGATTGGTAGAGTGCTGATAATAGTGCGCGGGAAGTGGCTTCAGCTTCAGGATAATTATTTGCCCGTAGGCTCCGCGCAGGTCTGCTGCAGTGGCCAACCGGGAAATTGTTGACGCTGCCGTTGAACTTCAACGTGATGCTCCATAGGGTAGCCTGCATTGAAAAGGGCATGTTCGTGACCATATCCTTTGCGGCGTCGTGCATCCACAAATTATGCTCTTCCTGCCATAGCCTAATCGGCTGTTGCAGTTCAGAATGCAAGAGCAGGTCGTGCACTTTGCTACATCCCTATCGGCTGAGAACCTGGTGGGGAAACCAGAGGTTGTTCTTGCCGACACTGTTGTCAAATAAGCGGATGAATCTAACTGGCCGCTGAAGTTGAACTGAATGCGTGAACCCTTTTCAGGTAAATTTCCGATTATGCAAGCAGGGATTGTTTTTGGGGTGGTGCTTTATCCCTGTGTATGGCGCATGCTTGTAACAGTGGCTTATGTGCCATAAAGCCTCATATAACTGTTTCTTTGTCATTCTAGTCAACCTACCAATCTTTTGCTACGCTCATGGTGCTCGAGAGGCGACGCGTGTCTATCTGTTAAAAACAAATTTAGTTATATAGAAGTAAGAAGCGGCAAGAGGCATTTTACTAGGCTTAAAGTTATGCTTTGAACTAAACAAAGAATTCTCAATTAAGTGTTGCCGTGTTTTATAGCTGGCACAGAACGCAAATTATCTGCGCGAGTGCCATTTCTTCTTACGAACGTCAGCTGAATCGGCGTAAATATTTGTTCTCTAAATAGCGTGCTGCCACCAGGAGTGAAAACTCATATTTAGTAACTCTTTGCCAACTAGTCCAATTAGCCTTTCTAACACACTAGTGACCGCTATCTCGACACAGCATGACCACCGGCACAGCACTTTTTTTCTTCCGTCATGGCCTTAGCGACGGTCGGCATCCTTTGAATTTGGTGCCGATAATACATGATGCGATGACTATGGTCAAGTTGGTGTAGAAGGGTGGAAGTAGGAAAGAAAAATTTGAGCTGATTTATGAACGATTAGGATTGTGATAGCCACATAAACTGCAATTACATGCGCAACAAACAGAGAAGGAAGGGGACGTAAAAGTATTGAAAAACTAAGAATGAAGGAGTAGTAGAAAAGGACGGCGGAAGGAAGGGATGGTAACCAGAAAGAATGAATTTCGGTTGGCTACCCTACACTGGGGAATAGGAATAGGGGATTAAAGGGAAAGAGAAAAGGAGAGGAGGTGAGAAAGTCATAGTCTGTCAATCAGGCTAATCTCTCTTAAAAAGCGAAAAAGTGCCTTGTAGGCCTTGAGCGCAGTTGAAGTGTGACCATGGTCCAAAGATCTTCCCTTCCGTTAGAGGGTGAGCGTCCAGACGATCCAATGCAGTGCGAAGCGTATGTCGTTCAGTTACAAAAACAGGACAATCACAAAAGAGGTGCTCAATCGTTTCGTCAACGCCACATCGTTCACACGCAAGCCATCCAATCAGGAAGGTGTATTTGTTTGCGACAGCAACACCAAGCGATAGGCGGCACAGTAATGTTGTTTCACGACATGTTGTGCGGTGGCGAATACGCAGGCGCAGTCCGGGGTCCAATGCCTTGAGGCGACGGTTGGAGAACTATCCGGTGTTCCACGCTGAATGTGTCAGCTCTACAGCCAAACAGTGAAGCCCGCTCGCTGCGTCGGCTCTCGTTAATGGAATTTGGACTGGAAGTCCGTAATTGTGGGCAGAACGGGCAGGTCGTCCACCTGGTTATTTCCTGCAATGCCACAGTGTCCTGGAACTCACTGGTAGATGGTTTCGTGGCCTTTTAATATTGTGCCGTGGTGCAGCGTACGGAAATCTGCAATTAGTTGTTCATATTGTCACGGGTTCTAACGCTACCCGGACGGCAGTCCAGAAGGACAGGGTCAAAGGACGGGGTTGAGGCAAAAAAGGCAGAGAGCAGGCGCCTGACCAGGCAAAAGCAGCGGCGTCCCAGAACCACGCGCACTCCGCAGAACTTCTTCTTCTCCCTCCAGAACTGATACGGCTAGCGCGGGTTAGTGTTGCGATACCTCGAGCAACACCAAGACCCCGTTCAAGATGCAGCTGAGCGCTTCCTTCCAACAGAACTTCGCCAGAAGCAGCGTGGTCGGACGTGACAGGGAGAAATACGCTAGATTGGGGCGGTACGGTTACGTGCTCCGCCAAGACGCGTGCCGTGCAAACTTGGGGCTTTGCGCCGAGGTATATCGAGGTTGACAAAGCGTGAGGCGGCGGTCGGTAAAGTCGATTACAGCTGCAATCACTCAAAAAATCCATGCCGAGAATAATGTCTCTGGAACATTTCGATAGTACAACAAAGGTAACCGGGCACCTGAGACCGTTAATCTCAATAAGAGCAGTGCATCTGCCGATTGGTCACACGAGGTGGCCTCCAGCGGTTCTGATATCGGGGCCATCCCACTGCGTCGTTACTTTGCGAAGTCGGCGGCATAGCTCCCCACTCATAACAGAATACTCTGCACCGGTGTCAACGAGTGCCGTCACGTCGTATCCGTCGATCACAACATCGAGGTTATTGTACACTGTGGCGCGACGGTCGTCGGAAGCTCCGTCGGGGAGTTCGTCGTGAAATTCGTCAGAAAGCTCGTCGGAAAGCTCGGTGGGAAGTTCGGCGAGAAGTTCGGCGCGAAGTTCGTCGGGAAGGTCGTCGGGTTGATCGTCGGTTCGCGTGGGGGAGCGGGGCGAAAAACGTGGAGGCTCTTTAACAGGAACGGGTTCGGCAACGTCCAGACATCGCCGGGCTTAGGTTTCCCGATGAGGCGACAGGCTTTGCCGTCGATTGCTGAGAAGGGGAGAATCGTACCAGCGGGACGGTGTCGAGCGAAGTTTGCGACGTGAAGACCGGTCGGGTGGTGGTGAAAGGCGCAGATAATCCGCGATGTCGCGGGGTTGCTCGCCGAACTCCGGGCGGGGAGCATTCCGCTGGAAACCGCGAAGACCAAGCTCGCGGTAAGGGCAGCGACGGTAGACGTGGCCTGCTTCTCGGCAGTGTAACCATCGTGGGCGTTGGTCGGTAGTCCTCCACGCGTCAGCCTTGCTCATTCATTGCTGCTGCGGACGAAGATCGTACACAGGGATACTGGGTTGTGCAGGCAAGTACTGAAGGCGAGCAGGCGGCGGCGGTGGTGGCTGCTGCGGCGGCGGGCGACTGGAAAGGAACGCGTACGTCTCAATGGGCTGAGTAGGTGAAGAAGCAATCGAGCACTGTTGATAAAGGGCACGTTGTACTTCTTCGCGGACAGCATCCGTGAGGGCGCAGGATGCCCTACCATCAGCAGGTGGAAGCAGCTGCCGTATTTCCTCGCGTACAACTTCGCGGATGATCTCGCGTAGGTTTGCGGTGTTGAGGGAACCAACAGGAAAGCGAGCAGCTGAAAGGTTCGAAACGCTGGGACCTCCAGCAAGGCGAAGATAATGGTCCGCTCGCGTAACCAAGGCTCGCTCGATGTTCGTCACCTCATTTACAAATTGTGCCACTGTAGTCGGCGGATCAAGAATAAGCCCGCCGAAAATGTCACTCTTGACGCCCCGCATGAGTGCACGCACCTTTTTTACCTCGGTGGCACGGGGGTCGGCACGGGAGCTAAGTCGTAGGACGTCTTGAAGAAAACTCGTTGCAGTTTCGTCGGGTCGTTGTACTCTTGTTTGCAGAAGGTCTTCTGCTCGCTGTCGCCGATACTGTTTGGCGACGTACGTCGCAGCTCTTCCTTACAGGTGTCCCAGGATGTGAGGGAGGCCTCGTGGTTTTCGAACCAGTGCCGAGCCGTACTGTCCAGGCAGAAATACAAATTCTGAAGACAGTTTTCGGCATTCCAGCCATTGTGGCGGGCCGCACGTTCGTACTGCTCCAGCGAATCCTCCACATCTTCGGAGGCATCGCCATGGAACGTGGCAGCCGCTCGAGGAGCCATCGGTAGGTGCGGGAAACGAGTCCGTCTGTTGACATTGGGTCGTGGTACTCCGGGCCATTGCAAGTAGTGAAGAGCCTGAGTTTGGTAACAGACCAAATTCAGGAGCAAGCCCTTGAAGTCGCCGGCTGGCACGTATCTCGGCCTCTTCGTCGAAGGGGCGGCGGCTGAGACTTGGGGCCGAACTCAGAGTAGCGGGCTTTGAGGGGCTGTGCTACATTTACCACGTACCTCCACCACAATGTCACGGGTTCTATCGCTACCCGGACGGCAGCCCAGAAGGACCGGGTCAAAGGACGGGGTTGAGACACAGGAGCCAGAGAGCAGGCGCTTGACCAGGCAAAAGCAGCGGCGTCCCAGAACCACGCGCACTCCGCAGAACTTCGTCTTATTCTCCCTCCAGAACTGACACGGTTAGCGCGGGTTACAATATCAACCATGGCGTAGTGTCGCTTGCATGCCTTGAAGCGCTGCTTTGGAGTCAGTAATAACTGACCATTCTTGGGGTAGTTTCTGGCTGATGTATTCGACTGCAGCGCGAAGGGCAGCTAGTTCCGCGCCAGTCGAAGAAGTGAGATGTGCAGTCTTTAGTTTTATCAAGACGGGCCTTGCCGGTACTATCACTGACCCCGCGGAGCTAGCTGAGGTAACTGAGCCATAGGCGTACACATTTATTTGGCGATTATGCCTAGAGTGAAGGTTAAAGCGGTAAAGAAGAAATTGAGCATAGGCAAAAACCAGATGTATGCGATAAGGGACAAGGCGGGCAACGTCATCACTAATATGGACAAGATAGTCACAGTAGCCGAGGAGTTCTATACAGATCTCTACAGTAGCCAAAGTAGTCAGGACCGTAATGAGATGGGCGGTAGGGAAAAACAGTCAGACGTTCCACCAGTGACGAAGGACGAGGTCAAGAAAGCACTAGAAACTATGAAAAGGGGGAAATCAGCTGGAGAGGATCAGATAACTACAGATTTGCTGAAGGACGGGGGGGATATCGTGCTAGAAAAACTGGCCACCCTGTATACGCAGTGCCTGGTGTCATCGACGGTACCGGAACCATGGAAGAATGCAAACATTATCCTCATTCACAAGAAAGGGGACTCTACGGACCTTAAAAATTACAGACCAATCAGCTTACTGTCTGTTACGTATAAGGTATTTACTAAGGTAATCGCTAATAGAATCAGGACAACCTTAGACTGCAATCAAGCAAAGGATCAAGCAGGGTTTCGGAAACGGTACTCTACTATCGATCATATCCATACCATCAATCAGGTGATAGAAAAATGCTCGGAATATAACCAGCCCTTATACATAGCTTTCATTGATTACGAAAAAGCATTTGACTCAGTTGAAACCTCGGCGGTGATGCAGGCATTGCGAAATCAGGGGGTAGACGAGCCGTACGTGAAAGTGCTGGAAGATATATATAGTGGCTGCACAGCAACCATAGTTCTACATAAAGAAAGCAACAAAATTCCCATAAAGAAAGGTGTTAGGCAAGGAGACACAATCTCCCCAGTACTATTCACAGCTTGTTTAGAGGAAGATTCAGAGACTTGGAATGGGAGCAGTTAGGGATAAGGGTAGATGGAGAATACCTCAGTAATCTGCGATTTGCTGATGACATTGCCTTGCTAAGCAACTCGGGAGATGAACTGCAAATAATGATTGATGACCTAGACAGGAAAAGTAGAAAGGTAGGCTTGAAAATCAATATGCAGAAGACTAAGGTAATGTTCAACAGCCTCGGGAAGGAACAGGAGTTTACATTAGGTAGCGAAATACTGGAAGTAGTAGGCGAATATATCTACTTAGGACAGGTAGTAACCGCAGATCCGGATCATGAAAAGGAAATAACAAGAAGAATAAGATTGGGATGGAGCGCATTTGGCAAGCACTCGCAGATTATGACTAGCAGCTTACCGGTATCGCTCAAGAGGAAAGTATACAACAGTTGCATCTTGCCTGTACTCACCTATGGGGCTGAAACGTGGAGGCTAACCAAGAGAGTTCTACTTAAGTTGAGGACAACCCAGAGGGCTATGGAACGAAAAATGGTAGGGGTAACATTAAGAGATAGAAAGCGTGCAGAGTGGGTCAGAGAAATAACTCAAGTTAACGACATTCTAGTGGAAATTAAGAAGAAGAAATGGACATGGGCAGGACATGTAGTGCGAAGAGAGGATAACCGATGGTCGCTGAGGGTAACAAACTGGATTCCAAGGGAAGGAAAGCGTAGCAGGGGGCGGCAGAAAGTTAGGTGGGCGGATGAGATTAAGAAGTTCGCAGGGGTCAAGTGGATGCAGCTAGCACAGAACCGGGTTAAGTGGAGAGATATGGGAGAGGCCTTCGCCCTGCAGTGGGTATAATCAGGCTGATGATGATGATGAAGGTTATCCAGCGTGATTTTTGCAAGGCAAGCATTGGTACCCCGGCTTTCTTCTTTATGTCAGGAATTGATAGGTGAATCTGAGGTTCAAGTAGGCTTCATATGGGTGCGCCTGTCTTCAAGCAGGGATCAGCTGCAAGGGAAGATAAGTGCAGTAAGCTTCAATGCTTTTGTTCCAGGGTCTATACAGCAACACAGGCAGTGACAGGATGTTCCCTGGCTAGATGTACAGTTGCTGCCTTTGAGGTGCATTTAGGCAAACGGAGACAGGTGAGGAGAGCTTGCGCTTGCAACTTTGGAGTCTCCGAATGCTCGTCTTCGTGATTCTGCTGAATATCGAAAGGCTGTACCAAATGTACCCCATAAATAATGATCGATAATGTAGCATCCAGCGCACTGATGCGCCGCATGACTTCCCCGAGGAAGGAGAGAACATGGACAATGGCAAGTAGTCTCCTTTTCATGTCTTTCAGATGTGGGTTCCCCGAAAGATTCCTGTCGATGGCAACTCCCAGGAAGCGATGTCTTTTTTAATAGAGAATGGCGTTCCCGTTTATAAATATGGTATATTATGACATTGGTTTTCGTGTGAAGGCCACAAGAGTGCATTTCTCACTTGAAATGCTAAGGCCATGCAAATGTAGGTAAGACGTCACGATTGATGTTGCCATTTGAAATCTCGCACGGACTTGAGGACGCGTCACACTTGAGGCCCAAATGCAGATATCACCAGCATAGATAGACATCTGAGCAGATTGTGGCAGCAAATCGACCAGGCCGATGAGAGCAAGGTTGAATAGGGTTGAGCTCAACATCCAACCCTGTGGACCTTCGGGTGTGCACCGGTGTAAAGAGGTTGGTCCGTCCTGAGTCTGGATATAAAGTGACCTCTCTAATAAATAGCTACGTATTCAGCTTAACACATACGGCCTCCAATCTCAGCGGTTTGCAATACTTCCATAATATCCTGATGTGTAATGTCGTAGGCGCCCTTATTGTCCAAAAACAATGCCGCAGTTAAACTTTTCAAATTTGTTTGCACCTGAATGGATATAACCAGGTCAACCACGTTGTCGATAAACGAACAGACACGTCGAGAACCGGACATAATGCTTGGATACATTTGGTATCTCTCCAAGTACCACTCAATGCGCGTGAGCAGCATTTGTTCAGTAACTTTGCCAACACAGCCGGCAAGTGCTAGCGGACGATATGATGAAAGCTCGAAGTGTGATTTCCCGGATTTCAGCAGTTGAATGAGCCGGTTGGTCTTAAAGTCTCTGGGAACTGCCGTCGCACCATGACTTGTTGTAAATATCTAAAAGAGCCCAAAACGCCTCCTTGCCAAGGTTAGTAAGCGCGTCGTAGGTAACACGTCGATTACCTCTGACGGTCACATACTTCATACTGAAGTAACCAAGCAAGTTAAATGAAGTGCTCTTAGAAAGCAGCTGACAAGGCGCTTGATTTCAGCTAGTTTGCTGATGTCAAGGCACACATGGATGTGTACAGCGTCAAAATGAATGGAAAGCTTGCCTTTTGCTACCCGGACTAAATAAAAAGGCTAGGGTAGTGCTCGTTTGGCTCCTCATGAAGGAGCGAACAATATACAGCTATTATAGAAGGTATTCTTAAACGACTAAACTGGTCAAAATCCTCGTATAGGCGTATGTTTAACCACTAAAAATAATGGCACAATAAATCATGGGAACTGTTTCAAAAATGTATCCGGAATTATTTTACCTGTTAATAAAACAGCTACAAATTTTCTTAGGTATAAGTTAGACTACCTATAACGTCGGTTGAACATCCGGAAAAGCTGGTAGTAGTAATAAAGTAAATGTGTTAAGCCCAGAGGCCGGTGACTTTGTTATCCAAAATGAGTACACTGGAAAAGTATTGCACCCCTAGTGGCCCCCTCGACGCACAATGTGACGAAAGACAGACCGGTAAAATCCTAAGAGAACTATGGGACGGTCGTGAAATGGCAGTGCGACAAGAAATATGAAAGAAGAGCCACTGTCTCGTCTTTGGTGTGGTATGACGATGCAGGAAAGTCGGTTCCATATGCCAGGGCAAATAGGCAATGGCAAATCTATGACCTTACTTATCATCTTTTCCATGAGTTCTCAAAACGGAGACCAGAGCAGGTGAACCGCGGGCTAACGACAATAGATAATAAAGGATTGGTAGTGCGGTTTAGGAGGGCAAACTTTGAGAAAACATCTGCGTTGGAGGAAAATAATTCATGTCCTCATCAGGATCGCACTGGGTTGTGTCAAGGCCAAATTATTTGGGCTCTTGGCTTCAGGAGCAGCGGCCAGTGCCATCAGACGGTCTGCTCTGGGAGACATTCAGCTATTGGCGTTTTAAAAATAAATTTAACAAGTGTGTTTGCAGATTAAGTGTTCCGGAATTGGTAATGTGCCCTTGAAGCACTTAGGCACACCTAAAAAGGTCGGTGAGCCGTAGCTGGAACCGATGTTGTCTGCGTTGTTACAGGCTAGCCACGAGGATGACCTTGTCAGCTCAGACATGCAGGTATAGTTGCCGGGAGAGAGAACCACAGTGACAGCTGCTCTGGTCGTGATCTCCCCCGCCTCGGTGGTGGTGGAAAACGGCTGTTTTTGCGGCGCACGTGTTTCCCTCCCTCTCTTTTTTCTTTCATGTCTATTTTCTCTTATGTCCGCACAAGGCATCGGAGGTGGCTCAGCTACAGAGCCAGTAGCACGCCCGTGCATTTTCTCTTCTTTCTTCCTACACCCACCACAACGACAACAGCCACTCAGATTACATTGACCAACATTAGCGATGATTAATCATGCGGAGACACCGTGGGCGCCGCGGCGTCTCAATCTCACCTCGGTACCGCCCCGACAGCTCCGCGTCTCAATCGTGAATGCCACCGCTTCACTACAGGAGCCCACCCGCACCCAGCTACGGATTAATCCCACCAATAACACGTGCACAATGAGCACGCCACATCAGATCGAAGCTCTTATGCAGGTGCAAATCACCAACATTCATTACTAAGGCACCAACTAGGCCGTAGCAGCCTATATCAATCCCCTGGACGGCGCAGTGAGAAGGGTGGTCACGAATGCCTACTGGAATGAAACCCCCAGGGAGGTACTGGATGATCTCGTGAACAGCCATACCCGTGCTCCAATAGCTAATGCTCGACGCATGGATGCCACTCGACAAATATTAATAATCTTTAGAGAAGGACCGGTTCCTCGCACAGTTCTTTATAGCGGGGGACTCTACCGGTGCACACCTTACAGAGGCCACATGGACGCTTGCATTAACTGCAGACAACCAGGCCTCAGGACAGATGTGTGCAAGCTGCTACTTACGAATATCTGCCCGAGATGTGGCAAATCGCATCCCAAGGAAACTATCCCTTCCAGCACTCCTGAATGTATATTATGCGAAGAAGCACACATGACGGGCACGGGGAGATGCAAGGCTAAAGGGTGAAGGCCTACAACCAACCCTGCACCTCAGCACCTCTTTCGTAAGGAAAAGCCGCCTGGAGATGCTACTCGGAAGATAGAACTCAACGCCACTCCCTCCACGTTGCTTCGCAAAGGAGAGCGCACAAAGGACCCACAGAATATGTCATGAGCCGACCGAGCAGCTGGAGTCATCTCCAAACAAACCCCGCCCCCTCCCCCCAGCCCCCCAGGAGGATTCACGCAACAAGAAACTCTGGGACTTGCGGGAAGAGATAAGCTGCCTTTCCTCGCTCATACAGACCCCACACCAACCCCCCTCATCCAACCTCCTCTCCCAAGCCGACTCTCCCGCCTTCTCTCCAACATCCCCAACTACGCAACCGCCCACCAAAACGAAACACACATCGGAATCGCTACCAGTCACACATGATTACCTTGAGCGAGTTGACGCGAAATTTGAAGTAGAGCTAAAGGATTTAGAAGCCCGGATACATTCCAAAGCGACTTCCTCTTCAGCCAACTCGAAAACAAAATTGACTCGATGTCCTCACTCCTCGTTCATACAATCCACATGGAAATGACCAACATAGACACTCGCATTCAAACCTCTGAGCACACGCCAGCAGTTATCCTGAAGCACGTCTTCTCCAACTACCACCTCTTCATCCCTCGCAACCACCACCCCCTTCAACGCCTAGCGTACTTGACTCCCAATTGGTCCACTATGGCGGGACAGCAACTTAATTTACCCATTCTCCAGTGTGTTAGCATCAGTTTCTAGAAGGGAACGGTAGTTCAGGCAGTAGGGTTTAATCTCGGAGCGTTCAGAAGGAAAAGGAGGGCAATCCCAGAGTAGAGGATATTTGCCAAGAATGGCTCGCTTAGTGGCCTGGTTAGAGCAATGTGGATTGAGTGACGACCTAAACTTTGAAGAATCTGTCTACTCCCCTTTATCCCCATCCATGTCCATGAGCCTTCTCATTCAATAAAGGACGTTCAATCAATCATTCTCTAGTGGAATCGCCGCGGCTTCCGGGGAAAACGCGCGCCTTTCCATTTACTCGTTCCCACCCTCATCCTGCAACCACAAATCATCCTTCTCCAAGATACGGCCACTAGTGCATCAATGTTTAGTTTTATGCCCTGCCACTCAGATGCCACGGACAAACCCAGGGTGCCCACTCTTTTTCACCGTTCAATCACCCACCAAACACACACAATTACCTTAGCGACACCCTGCGTAATCACAGAAATTACTCCTCACGCACACACAGCACCCTCCATCTTCACTGGGAATATATACCACCCTCGATCCCATCCAATGTCTTTTCCCAGGAGATGCTCTTGCGGGATCTCCACCAACTTGTTGGCAGGCACCCTCTCCTCATCGGAGGAGACTTCAACTGCCAGCACATCAACTGGGGGTGCAGCTATACTAGAGGCCGTGGCCGACGCTTCTGGTTCCTAGTCCAGGAGCTGCGACTCACTACACAACAATTTCCACACACCCACGCGGATCGGCACCAACGTCAGCATAGACACCAGTCAGGACCTGATGCTCAGTCACTTCCTCAGTGGCGTCGCCTGAACAAGAATGTAACACACACTGGGAAGCGATCACTACCATCATTAGCATATCGCTCCCCTTTAAAGAATCTAGCTACACACACATCACTAACAAAATGGTGAACTGGGACGCCATCCGTGCATTGCGGAAGGACGACTCTAACACACCTATCACGGACATCGAAGAATGAGTAGAGTCGCTTATGACTGGCCGCACTGCAAACCCCGATACAACATGCTAAGGAGGTCTGCCGCTCTAATTTGGGGTAAGTTTACGACGGACTCGCCCGCAAACTGTCCACCAAGCCAGCTTGGCAACTTCTGAGACATCTCATAGATCCGACACAGTCCAAATCCGCTACACGACACCCTGTTACACGCCTCATGCACACACACAACAGCGACCCGGACGATCTCCTCGACACACTACAGCGGGCATACACCTCACCCGGCACATCCGATCACATGCCCCCCTGCTCAAGAAAACCTAACCCGGAACTAGACGGTGATATTTAGGAAGCGGAGGTAAGAGCGGCCCTCCTGACTCTCCGCACGAATTCAACACCGAGACTTGACAAAATCCCCAATTCTATACTCGCAACCTGGATGACATATCATTCTCACAGATTAAAGTCTACTTCAACAAATCTGGATGGACGGCACCCTCTCCCAGTCCTGGCGATGCGCCAAGCTAATATTTAAGCCAAAAGAGAACAAGCCTCTTAAACAAGATAACCTGTGCCCTGTCTCGCTCACCTCGTCCCTCTGGAAACTTTTCGACCACGTGGCACTTGCGAGATTGACACTTCACATGGTGGACCTTTACTCACACAGCATGGTGGGCTTCCGCCACAAACTCTCCGCTCAGTACGCCACGCTGCAGCTCACTGACATCTTTGACCAGGCTATTCCGGGTCACACAAAGGCAACCTTTGATCGCGTCGATCAGGCGACCCTTTCTCCCCTGAACATAGGTGTACAGATGCACACTTATATTCAGGCTTTTTTAACGGACCGCATGGCTGAGATTCATTTTGGCCCCCTTGCCTCCCCACCCTAAACTCTCAGAAGCGTCGGTACTCCGCAGGGGTCCATCCTCTCTATTTCCTATTCAACACCACTCTCATTCCCCTCGCCCGGAAACTGTCCACGATGCCTCATCTATGACATACCCTTTATGCGGACGACATCACACTGTGGACCACACACGATAGCGATGGCGACAAGAGGGTACATTACAAAGCGCCCCATCACTCATACAAGAACACGCCCGGAGCATTCGGACTCTCATGCTCCCCAGAGAAGTCTGAGCTACCTATACTTCGCCTCACGACCCGCGGATGCCCCACCACACCCATTGCCATATGGAACTCGATGGCCGTTCCGTCCCAGAGGTGAATACGCTCCGGGTTCTGGGACTTCACATCTAGAACAATGGCAAGAGAACCTTAACTCTCAAGAAACTAAAGCAGGTGATAGGAGCGATATCGCACTTCATCCGTCGAGCTTCGGTCAGTCACAGAGGCATGAAGGAGAATGACATATGTCGTCTAATTCACGCCTTCGTCCTCAGCCGTTTCTTATACACAGTCCTCTATCTCCGACTCAACGGGCAGGAAACGGATGCCTTGGACGTCATGTTGCGCACGGCGTTCAAGACGGCCCTAAATCCTCCTATCAATACTTCCACAGAACGCCTTCTATAGCTTGGCCTCCACAACACAATTGGGGAGCTTGTGGAGGCCCATCGCCACGCCCAAGAATTGCATCTAACCAAGACCTCCACTGCTTGCCATATCCTGGAGATGTTTGGCATTCGCGTCTCAGCGAATGACTTTACCCTCTTTTCCGTACCTCACCTCCTCCACTGAGACCTTTTCATCAAGCCTCGCTCTCGCAACATGCACCCCCACTATCACGAGCAACGCCGCCGAGCCCAAGCAAAGGCGCTCCACGAATAATACTGCTCCGAAACGGACGTTGTATGGGTGCACGCCTTATGCACGAAGGAGGGAGCGGTATTGGCCATCACCAATTCTTTCCTGCAACCTCTTGCTACTGTCCCCCTCCCCTCGGTCACCTCCTCGGAGGGAGCCGAGGAAGCAGCCATCGCGCAATCTCCTATGCGCTTGCACACACGAAGCACACTACATAGTTTCTGACTCCGAAACTGCAATACTAAATTTTGCACGTGGTAGAGTTCACAGTTCTGCGTTCAGCATACTGAGCTCACCCGTCGCCAACCCGCCCTACTATGTGGAGCTGATATTGGTGCCTGCGCACTCCGGGTATCCCGGTAACGAGGGCGCCAATGCTTTTGCCCGAGGTTCTTTAAACCGGGTGCCAGCGGCCTCCGGTTCCGGATTCACGCGTGATTGCATGCACTCTTTCAGGGAGCTAACGCAGGCCAATCGGGCCGAGCGACCTCTCAAACCCCCGCCTCACTCATGTCTAGATAACTACCACCAGACGCTCTGGCGATGACTCCAAGCGCGCGCCCTCCCGTCCCCTTATAGGTCGTCTCGCTACCACCACACTCTTATCGATTCCTCTTGCACCTTTGCAACAACCCCAACGCCACCCTCGCCCACATCCTGTTCCAATGCCTGGCGGATCCTCCCCTGCGGTGTTTATAGCACCTTACCACCTGGAAGGATTCGGAGACCCTGCTGCACTCTGAGGACCAGATTCGGCAGAAGATCGCCACAGACTGGGCTGCATGCCGATGTCATGAACCAAAGGAACATCAATGTTTGAGTGTAGTGGGGCCGTGCGGGTGCCCAGGGGCATGCATGCGCCAAACACCTCTGTTTTAATAAAGTTATTACTACTACTACTCGACAGAATAAATAAAGGTTCTGTATTTTTAAATATTTTCTCGCTCAGGCCTGTGTTTTCAACGAGAAATTGTGGAAGCTGCCCTAAACCGCCATACATCTGATGCTAGGTATGCTAGAAAAAATATTTTGCTAGGAATTATAAGCAATTCAATACATATCAGTAAAATCAATTTTTTTACCCTCCGCGCGGCCTCTTCAGTGTCATTTATTAGCATGGCCGCCAGTTACTTGTTTTTTTATACTCTTGTATATTGTATATTGTTGCCTGAGATTTGGCCTACTTAACAGTGTGAAAACGGAGCAAATATGGGGATTTGCGTATTTCAAACAATTGTTATCCATGTTCAAAACTTGCCTACGCTTTTATCATGGGCACGTGGGCTTACTCAGTTATTTAAATAGTCTGAACGTCGACACAATATAGCGTGCAGAAAGAACGGCAAAATATATTAAATATATTTTCATCTCTTTAGAATGGTGAATATTTATCATATTCATGCTCATACTTCTTGCTAAAAATCCAACAATGTATTAAAGGTTTAAAATAATGTACAAAATACTGTTTTATTCACACGTTTCTCTTTTTATCTTCTGCGTGTTGGGTTATTTTTTTTTCCATAGCGGTTACAAATTTATGTTACTCTAGTTACAGCGACATCACACCCGCCGCAAGATTTCAGGGACTACTAACGTATCTGCGGCTAGAAAACGCCGTTGCCGAAAACGTTTGCCATAACAGTGTTCCACATAGTACGAATGCAATATATGTGTCAGGATTCAACCTAAAACATGAAACATGTTGTCCCACGTATTTTAATATATGACGATAACAGTTGAAAGTATACAGGAGGAACGTTTGCAATACTGCTTCTACTATTAAGTGCATTCGCAAGGTCAACCACACTAAGAATGTACGCCGCTTCAATCGCAGCTACGACAGGCATGCTTCGATACAAGTAAAAGGCAAGACATCCGTGTGCTGCATGATTCTATCTATGTACTCTAAAGGACCAGATGGTCTCATTTTATCTCAGGCACTCAACTAGCGCGCCTTTCAAAGCCCGCGTCGATTTCATGGTATCGTTTATAAATGATGAATTATCTGGCATTCTTTTCCTAAGTTTGTATACCCGAGAACCGTCCGGGTTCGTCCGAAAATACCTGCCTACTTTCGCTATCGCTTCTTCCAATTTGTACAACACTACTTAGTCACTATAGTACAAGTCGAAGCGCAGTAACAAACTTTGGTAGAGGGCATTACACCTGATGGCTTTAATGTTCTCATAAATTTTTGCTCTGCGTAACTGTATGCTGTGCGTCACTCTATTTAAAATAGGTCGGAACAGTGCATTCGCTCTTCTGGAGCTCATTACCCTGCGAGAAGTCCAGAAGGTACACTCAAAAGGCATAAGTATATAACGAAACTGTTGCGAAGCAATGCATATTTTAATAGGTTTTGCCGACAGATAAGACTACGGGCCTAAGCGTCGAACGCAGCTCACCTTCGTTTAAATTTTATAATATTTCACCGGTGTTCCTCCACTATTTTGCAAAAATACCAATACATTTCCACTTCTCTTCTAGGTTATCGACCAGCAGCCTTCTTTCATCGCAGACGAAGAGGCGTCAGGAAGAGGCATCTTTGTGCTGTGCGATGTCAGCTCACGTTAAAGATCCCCAAGTGGTGTTTGGCCAGAGGGGAGGATTTTTACTGCAACATTCTCCCAAGTGGGCCTATTTCCGGCCAGGTAACGTCATTGAAAAACCCTGTAACTAGCTTCCTGACCTTGAAAACGCAGCACACCTTCTTATCGGCGGAGATTTAAACGCACATCCCGCAGTCTGGAGCTCATCTCAGCCTGATCAACGTGGTAAACACCTATATGATGCCCTTGATCAAACTCTTCTTACCCTGTGCAACGAACCTAACACGCCAGCCCGTATCAGTCTCCATCCTCTCAAGCGGATACTACACTGGACCTTGCATTCTCATCACCACGTCTTCTTCGGCGCTGGGAAGCCCTTTCTAATTCTTGGGGTAGTGATCACTAGCCCATCTTGCTCACTCTCAATCGTAAATGTCTTCGCGTTCGGACACGTTCGTTTTTCAACTGGGGCAAGTTTCGTGCTAATACTACAATCCCCTTCTCGGACATTGACTCCCTGTCTGTAGTCCGAGAGGCCCGCACTCAAGCTCTCCAATATATCTTCTGTGACGATTCCACAGTTGGCATGGATGCTCACCTGGTTAACCTTTGGCGTCGCGCAGATCACTTCACGCAATGTTTTCGGACACGCGGAAAATTTTAAAAAGATCTCGTACTTCTTCGACGACAATTCAAGCATATCCGTGCATACTAGCTTCACCTGCAAAGTGAGGCTTGGCACTCTACATGCCACCGTCTTTGACAAGTACCGGGCCCATCACAACTTGGGCGCATCTCTCGTGGCCTAAATGGCAAGGTACGCGGGGCCCCACCTCTCGCCATTCTCCTTCACAATGGCAATCCGGCTGATGCTGAAGATGAAGTTATACGCACCTTTTTCCCATACGCCAGTATAACTCCTCCACCACCAGTTTCCATTGTCCCAGTCTGAAACCCTGATGCAGACCCGCATCGCCCATTCTCTTAGGGAGAAGCGCAAGCAGCCCTCGGAAGAGGCCGAGCTCGCGTCACACCCGGGCATGACCGAGTCAGTTGGCAGGAGCTTCACAATCTCGACTCGGCAGCCCAGAATGCCCATCTCGACATCATTAATTCTTACTGGGAGACCGGAACGGTACCGGATGATCTCAAGCTTTCTCTTATTCTTCCTATTCCTAAATATGGCAAAAACCCTGGACTTCCTGGTAATTTGCGTCCAATCGCCCTGACTTCACATCTCTGTAAACTCATCGAGCGCCTGCTGCATACCCAAATTAGTCCCTACATTGAATACGTCAGTCCTGAATTTCATTCAGCTCAAGCCGACTTCCGCCCTAACCTCGGAGCGCATGACTACCTTTGGCTTTTGCGGAAAGTTCTGAATAGAGCTCATCGTAATGCGCTGCCTGACTATCTCCTGGCTGTCGATGTACACAAAGCCTTTGACAATGTTCGCATGAGGTTATCCTTGAGGAACTAGCCAAACGTTTTCCTAGTACTCGTGACCAAATCTCGATACGAAATGTTTTGGCATCTAGACCCATTCCGCTACATGGCAAAGCTCCGGGAAGGGTGCCCAAAACCTATTACTTGGATAGGGGTGTACTTCAGGGCGCCATTCTCGGACCCATATTGTTCAGCTTGGCCATGACACACGTCGCCGAGAATCTGGAACTCGGAACAAGCGCAAGATTCGCTATATATGCCGATCATATTACCATCTGGGTTACGTAGACAAATATTCTATGCAGACTGAACTTCAGGCGGCCCTTCTTTGCCTTGAAGGTACACTAGCCAAAATTGGCCTCGAACTCGCACCACATAAAACAGAATTGATTAGTATCGACGAAAAACATAAAACCAAACCCAGTATGCAGATCTATCTACACATCGGAGGCAGCGCCATCACCGCCTCAAATGGGCGAATCCGCATGCTTGGCTTCCCCATCTAAAGCTGCAACAGTCCCCAGAAATGGGTTCATCAGCTACAGCACCTTTGGCCAGCACTGCTACACACTATTCGTCGCCTGTCCAACCGGCACGGCGGTGCGCGGTAGCATGCCTGCCGTGCGATGTCCCGAGCAGCGGCGGTCGGAAAAATCCTCTATGGCACACCCGTCCTCCAACTGTCGAAGGCTAACTTCGCTAAGGTCGAACCCCTTCATCGCGCAAAACTACGCACTATTACCGGTCTACCGAAGCACACTCCTATAGCCGAACTTGAGCGTTTGGCCGCTCTTCCACCACTCGCTACCATCTTTTCCGAGTCACAGACGCGCCATCGAATACGTCTAAAGAACACTGTTCAAGGGTGTCGCCTGCTGGTCTGGGATGAGCAGCGTAACGACAAACACCAGCCCTATTGCATCTCTTCCCCCTTGGGAGATGCCATTAGTCACAAACCTCCATCGCCGACCTATAAACCGTGATTTTGTCATTCCCCGGGAGCTCCTCGATGCCCATCACCGACAAGAGCGAATCCTTGATACGACTGACATATACACCGACGCATCGATTACAAGCGAATTTGCATCTTTGGGCTGGGTATGCGATGACAACCCTTCCTTGCATGCTCTTATGCCTGCCAACTACCTCAAGGTACCCCTCTTCTTGCTGAAACCTTCGGAATTTGGGGAGCCTTGACAGGAGTGCCTTGCACCGGAACTGGTTCAATAGGTATTTTTACTGATTCCTATGAAGCTTACAAGGAAATCGCTGCTCCGGGTTCACAAGATGCAAATACTACGGCCATACAGCGTCACCTTAAATGCTACCAACTCGCAACCAGAACTGTCGTTATTCAGTGGACCCCGGGTCACTCGGGCGAATCAGGGGCAATGGGGCGGTACACGCCGCGGCTGCCTTGGCAGGTGGGAAGTCCACATTTACTTTCCCACCCCCCTTGCTTCATCCTTACTCGACTTTGGGCGGGCAACTCACCCCTTCTCTTGCCCTTATGCACCATACTCGGACCAGTCTTCGTAGCCTGTCAGCATCGCATGCAGGTCACCACACCAGACCCACCTTTTACGTGGAAAAACCCACCTCACCCGAAGTCAAGAAGTCTTTATGAATATGCTCATCGCCCATGTGGCTTACACACCACGTATTATGGCCTACTGGCGTCAGTATACAGAGGAAATGATTACGTGCCCCCACTGTACGACTCTAACTAGCGGCGGCATATCTCATCTACTCTGGGATTGTCCTGCTTTTTCTACTGGACGCTCCGAAATCAAACCCTACCGCCGGAACTACCATTCCCTTCTAGCAACTGATGCTAACACACAGATAATAGTTCCCAAGTATGGCTCGCTTATTGGCCTGGTTAGAGCATTATGATCTGAGTGATGACCTAAACAATGAAGATTCTGTCTACTCCCCTTTACCCCCTCCATGGCCATGAGCCTTCCCATTCAATAAAGGGCATTCAATCAATCAATCCCCAGGTGGTCGAAATTACTCTGTAGCCCTCCACTACGGCTCCTCTTCCTCTCTTCCCACTTTAACTCTTACCTTGTTTCCTTCCCTCACGGCGCGGTTGAGGTGTCCACAGAAAAACAAATGAGACAGTTACCGCGCCTTTCCCTTTCTATAAATAAAACAGTTCATCGCAGACAGGACGTCCTTCCACCCCCAGCAAGAGTCGCTAAATCTATCAGTAATGACCGCTGGGTGGGCGGCCCCTGTCCGGCGCACATTAACAATGTCGCCGCCGGCGTGCTTTACCCTACCGAAGATTTCGACAATAGCTAAGTCGTTTCCGTTGAGCCGCCTGTGTGCGTTGACGACCATAAAATGAGTGCCATTGCTGACCACTAGCTGTTCGATTCAAGCGTGTGTTGTGTTTGGTTTATTGGCGCCTATGCAATTAAGGTTATCATGTTCCCGACAAAAATTCGAAGGTGCGTTTGTTGTACTCAGTTGTTTCTGAAGAGAAAACTACACTACGCCAGGTTTTCGAGCCATCAGCATGGAATGAAAATTCACCTTAGGAAACGCCGTAAGCAAAGGGACAAATGTGGGATCCTTAACGTGCATTGGCATCACACAGTACACGGACGCCTCTTCGTTTCCCCTTCATCGAAGCTACGCCGAGTATATAATAATATTAGTAATAATAGCTCGTCACAAGAAAGGAAAGACGCAGTATGTCACACATCTGTGGACACCTGACCCAAGCTCTAAGAAAAGGGAAGAAGGTGACAATGAAAGCAGAAGTAGAGGAAGGGCTGCCGTTGCGGAGGGCCCGAGCTAATTCTCCCCCGGGTACTCAAGGTGCATCCCATGGAACATCTGTGCTAGGCGCACCTTGTCTCCCAGCTAGGTTTGGTTCGTGGGGTTTAACGTCCCAAAGCGACTAAGGCTGTGAGAGACGCCGCAGTGGAGGACTCCGGAAATTTCGACCACCTGGGGTTCTTTAACGTGCACTGACATCGTACAGCACACGGACGCCGCTCCGTTTTGCCTTCATTGGAACGCAGCCGCCGAAGCCGGGTTCGAACCCGGGTGCTCCGGCACAGTAGTTGGGCGTCTTACCACTAAACCACCCCGGCGGGGCTCTCCCAGCTAGGACGACTCACTCGCACGAACGCTGGAAGGGCCATCTTATACAGACTACACATGTACAAACAACGTCCTTACAGGAATTAGAAAACACAGTTACCTACACACATTAGGAACGCTCTATTCTTTACACCCTTAGCCAAAAATATGCACCCCGCTCACCACGAAGGTCGACGCATAGCGAAGGCTCGCGCACTACAAGCCACGTACGGCTGAAACGTCAATGCAGCATACGTGGACGCTGCGGAATATCAGCAAACCACGAGAGAAGCGTTGGCACTGGTCGCGGTGAATGAGAACGGTTCTCCGTTGACGGTAGCATCGATCGTAACCACCTATTCCGCGACGGCAGAGGAAGCGGCGATAGCCTTAGCTATGGCATACACGTTCGCTGATGTTATATTCAGTTTCTAAAACAGCACTTGCAATTTCGCATCACATTTACCTCCCTCCGCATTGTCCAAAAGAGCCCTGTTTCGAATAGAGAAAACGCACTAATCTGGGTCCCGGCAAACTCGTCTAATCCGGCGAACTAGGCAGCTCAGCGGAAGCCCGAGGTTTCGTCTACCGGGCCGTGAGCGCGCCCTCCGACCCGAATTTCACGAGGGACGGGTTCTTTTTTTTTCATGATATCACCCACCCCTTCAGATTAGAAAGATGCGCGTATCACCCTCCCCACAAATCCTTACCGAAGGCGCAGGACGTTACCTGGCGCCGATTACAAACATGCTCCCTCCTAAATATGGTGGTGCTTGTCCTTATGTACCCATGGCAGTACAACCCAATCTGCAAAACATGCGGCGAAAGGGCGGCTTACTACCACATTCTTTGGAACTGCTAAAATGATCCGCCCGCGGCGAAATTAACAGAGCTCCCTTCTCCCAAGGAGTGGGAAGCCGTGCTGGGCATCTCGGACACGAAGAGCCAACTACGGGCCTTAGAGCTACCTAATGAGGGCGCCGCCAGCCTTGGACTAGCGGCCATCTAGTACGTCTCCCTAGATCTGCTTGAGCGACGAAATAAAATTTTGCAATCCAATCAATTCTACCCCAATGCTAACATACACTGAAATACTTCAGCACGTAAGATTCTTTCGCCAGGTCTACCGTCCACCGGCTAAGAGCCTATAAAAAGGGAAGACGACTCGCAATTAACATTCTGCGGGGAGGAGGAGGATCTAAACCATATGGTGCGATCCTGCCAACGAAATCAGATAATTGCTAATATATAACCAGCCAACGCAGGAGGGGTGGGAGGCAACTCTGACTGGCTCGGACGCAAGGAGTCAAAAAGAACTCGTCGAAAGAGCGCGAACAGAAGCCTACGCCAATAGGGTTCCGGACTGATGACTCCAACCACCGCTACAACCTACAAATATTTTCACCATCACCACCGGAGGAATATTGATCACCTGGAGATTTTTAAGTCCACTAACCGCACAGCATACAAACGCCTCTTCGTTTCGACTCAATTGAAAAGAGTATCGCGCATGGGTACTCCGGTACAGCAGTCTAGCATAACAGCCACTCCATCACCCCGGTGCGGCTCGGGTACTTAATTGGTTCAGAGGAGAGGGGAAGTTTTGTCACTATAGACACCTTATCGCGCGGTAAGGGAAATAATAGAGAGGCGGGAGTGAAAGTGGAAAGAGAGAAAGAGGAGCCATAGTGGAGGGCAACACAGTAATGTCGACCACCTGGGCATCTTTAACGTGTTCTGACATTGCGCAGTACCAGGACGCCTCTTCATTTTATCGCTACCAAAACGAAGCCGTCAATGGTCGGGATTGAACTCGGGTACTCCGACACAGAAGTCAGAAATCTTAACTGCTCTACCCTGGCGAGCAACTACGTTTAATAATAAGTACGTAGCGAAAGCTAAGGCATAGCTTAGTTAGCCTTGGCTAACCTTTATATCGCGCCCAAGATAAATTGGTTGCATGGCTGTCTCTTCCGCTGGTTGCCTTCGAATGTTTTCATTCCAAAACCCAAGCCTGGCTTGTTTAAGCCTTTCTGACTCGCTCTCCATGGCTTCAAACCTTTCGGAACTGACGGACCAACAGCTTTAATACAGCGCCGCTACGCATGCCAGCTGCTATCTTCCCTCCTACCTCACTGGCTGAACGGCAAAGGCGCGGCGCACGGCTTCTCCTCTCGAGCATCTTCCCTGCACTCTTCGCCTCCTTACGCTCACCCCGCCGGGGTGGTGCAGTGGTAAGACGTCCGACTACTGGGCCGGAGTACCCGGGTTCGAACCCGACCTTGGCGGCTGCGTTTCGATGGAGGCGAAACGAAGAGGTGTCGTGTGCTGTGCGATGTCAGCGCACGTTAAAGATCTCCAGGTGGTCGAAATTACTCCGCAGCCCTCCACTAGAGCTCCTCTTTCTCTCGTTCCACTTTCACTCCCATCTTCCTCCCTTCCCTTACGGCGCGGTTGCGGTGTCCACAGAAAAACAAGTGAGACAGTTACCGCGCCTTTCTCTTCCTATAAATAAATCAGTTTAAAGCAATCTCCTTACGCTCATTCTTTCTTTGTTAGCTGCTTATATTCGCTCTGATGTCTTGTGCAGCGTACCTGTTGCTGCTCTTCGGTTTCCGCGTATGTGCACTAGTGCTATGATTTACACGCTGCGAATAATAACCGATTCACAGGAACACGCTGCGAAATCGGATTTATTTATAGGAAGGGAAATGTGTGGTAACTGTCTCACTTGTTTTCCGTGGACACCTCAACCGCACCGTAAGGGAAGGAGGAAGGTGGGAGTGAAAGTAGAAAGAGGAGCCATAGTGGAGGGCTGCGGAGTAATTTCGGCCACCAGGGGATCTTTAACCTGCGCTGACATCGCACAGCACACGGACGCCTCTTCGTTTCGCCTCCATCGAAACGCAACCGCCGAGGTCGGGTTCGAACCCGGGTACTCCGGCAAAGTAGTCGGGCATCTAACCACTACACCTCCCCGGCGGGGCACACGCTGCGAAATGATCTGGTTGTCTACACGGTAGAAAACGAGGAGGTGGTTGCTTGGCAACGGCAATGAGAGCGGTGCAACCACGTTAAAAAATGGCGCCACGGCGAATTCTCTGCATCGCGGCCAAAGTAGCTCTCGCTTTAAAATTATTATACTGGACTGCCATGCCGTGGAGATGCAGTGGTTAAGGTGCCCGTCTACTGTGTCGTATTACGCAGGTCGGCATCTTAATCACTGATCCATTGCGGCGTAGCAGTCGAGTATAAAATAATTATTATTATGAAGCTCCGGTGCAACGCCGCGGTGACGCAGTGGTTAAGATACCCGAATACTGTATCGGAATACTGTGTTCGATACCCAGTAATAATAACAATAGCGTAAGGAAGAAGACGAGCTTGTGGTTTTCGTCTGTGCGCGTGCCTGGCTGGTCTAACTGATCTGTCACTGCTGCTTCAGTTCTTCCAGTTTGCCATAGTTCTATAAATCAGCCCCCACTTTACATTTGATGGAGCTTCCGGTTAAGTACCATCCTCTCGCCCTGGAACTCTGTAGCCTCAAGTCACCACCTCCTGTGATGCCTGATGACGCCAATTACCAAGCCATCGATGGGTCGGCCATGACTTGTCCTCACCTCATTATGCATCTCAAAGCCGTTTTCAGGTCATTTCGCTTTGCGTCGCGATGAATGCATCGGTATCGTGCAGCTCTTCACGTCTGTTTTCAACACTGACTGCGCCGAAGAATCACCTCCGTTCGACATGAACGCGCTCAGCCTACGTACACCTGCGCCGGCTACATTGTCGTTAGATCTCTTTCTTCGCTCTACCAGCCCCTCACTTCCTTCACCTCAGCGAAACCAGCTTCTTTCACTCCTTGCGGAAGACGAGGAGGATAAACATTTATTATTTGAGGAAGTCAGGCAGGCAGGAGCTTCCAATCTAAATGGCCAAGAGCCTTCGAGCTCTAGCGACCTGGGTTGCACGTTCTATGGATCGCAGTTGAATTAGCGGGTCCGAGCTGAGCATAGCGGTCCCCCATTTCTAGCAGGTGGAGAGCGGGTGATCCCGCGGAGAGGTATCTCGGGGGCATGCCCATAGTGTGTGGTGTAAGTTTTCCTTCTGGTGGCATATATTACATTAAGAGGTGTATAATGCAGGGTATGCATTGGCGTAGGTGACTGAATTTGGAAAGGTATGCGTCTTCAATTTTTGCCAGGTGCTCGCCTCTGCCTGTGTAAGAAATTTGTCTCCCGGAGGGTATATGGTACCTGTTTTATGCATGTGTAGCGTAATTTCTTGATAGGCGGCCATACCGGTCCTCGCCGACCTCATGAGGGATTGTCTCGTCGCCCGGCGACGAGTCCTCGGCCGAAATTGTGGGCAGCCTCATTGCCAGGAAGGGAGGAATGTGTTGGTGTCCAAATTAGCTGTATTGAACAGTGAGTCGTTTCAGAGGCAAGCAGCAATTCGAGTGCTATAGGGGATATTCTGCCTTTGCGGTAATTACTTATCATGGTTTTTGAGTCTCTAACTATATGAAGGGCTTATGTTGAGCATATTGCGAGGGCGATGCATATTCTCCGCTTCCTCCGGGTCGTTGGAAATGCCCAAACAAGTCCTGAGGTGTTGACCAAGATAATTTACCGTCACAATTGTGAATGCATTACGGTCCGCGTATTCGGCTGCATCGACATAGACCACGTCTTGATTGGACTTGTATTGCTTGTGTAGGGCTTTGGGCTTACTGCTCGCCTCTCTAAATGAAAATCAGGGTGCATTTTTTTCGGGAGAGGTGGGATTTTCAAGTAAATTCGCAGGCTCATTGGAATTACACTTTGTCCTGCTTTGTTGCGGGGTAACCGATTGAGAGAGCGTCAAGGATAAAGCGTGCGGTCGGTGTGTGGGTTAGCCGCTCGTATTGAGAGATGAGCTGGACCTCTGCCAGTTCGTTACGAGTATTATGAACTCCGAGGGCGCTGAAGCGCTCCGTGGAGGTATTTTTGGGGAGGCTAAGTGCGGTCTTAAAACTCCCGTCTGATCAGGCATTCAACACTTCGTGTTTCCGCTACGTTATTTTGAGGTATGCAAGCGTGTAGGTAATTCTACAAATGACAAAAGCCTGGACCAGATGGACGAGATCAGGTTGCTTCATACCCGAATACCGGTTAGTGATTCGACGTTTGAGACGCACTGTCTGAGAAACACTAGCCTCGATGCGATTGAGGGACTCTGTGTTTCGGAGGTTATTCTGGATGTCAATTCCAAGAACCCCTATGACGAACACCTCCGGTATAAGTTGTCCCTTAACGTGACCTGGATTTGGCCTGTGTCTAGTTTACCAGGAATGATCAGAAGTTCTGATTTTGTTAGGGAGGAAGAAAAACCAGTCCTCTATGTATTCGGTAACGGTGTCCACTCCTAGTTGTAAGGTTTTTTCTATTTCTGCATCATATCATGATGCAACCCACAGCATTATGTCATCGGCGTATAACGTATGGGACAGTTTTGGTATACAGTTGAGTTCTTCCGTGAGTGATAAGAGGGACAAGTTAAAGAGAAAGGGGGACATCATGAAACCCTGTAGGGTGCCGCGACTGCCCAGTGATATAGTGCAAGATTTGAGGGTTCCAAAATTTTGTTTGGCTGTTTGGCCTGTGAGAAAGCTCTTACACGGTTTAGGGTCCTCGGACCGGGGTTTATTGCGTGGAAAATGTTACGTATATATGCATTTGTTACACTATTGCATGCCTTGGCTAAGTCTAGACCTTGTATAGCTTTGGTGCCATAGCCAATGGGCGGTTGTGTTATGTGGAGATATATTTGCAGCATTCAATATTGTGCCGAAAGTAGTGAACAGAAGCCCATCATTGTAGGTTGTAGGAGATGGCGTTCCTCGACATAGGTGTGGAGGTAATTGGGGATAACATGCTCCATTAGTTTTCCTATACATGATGATAAAGTGATGGGCCTGTGGTTTTCAAGGGCTAGCTGCTTACCTGGCATAGGTATGAACATTACCTTCGCATGCTTCTATGCTGCAAGAATTTGGCCTTCCACCCAATATTCATTCGTGAAATTTGTAAGTGCTGTAATTGACACATCGTCCAAGTTTCGTAGAGATGTGTTGGTAACACCTTTGCACCGGGGGCAGGGTTTACGCGAAGCTGTGTTATGGAGAAGCATACTTCAAACATGGTGATGGTGGTGTCAAGTTCTGGATTAGCAGGCCCCGCATACGTTGGAAGGGTGGTCGAGGGATGGGAGCTTATTTTTCTAGGTCTCGGAGGATATCTCCGTCCGTTCCCGGCTATTTGTGCATTAGCGTTGCCAGGCTGTCTAATCTGGTATATTTGGAGTTGGCTGCATCAATAAGTACCGCAGCGAGTTCCAAGGGCGGGTAAGACTACACTGCCCTTGCATATTATCACATACCTGTCCCCATTGCTGGTGGGCTAGTTTTAGTGTGTACTCCTCAAAGCATTGATCAAGCTGTGCAATAAATTTCCCGGCTCGGTTGTTCTGCAACTTCCAACGTGCTTTGTTTCAACTTTGGTCCGGCCTAAGGTGCAGCAGGTGTTTGTCTGCTTCTGGTTTCTTAATTTCCTTTGGGGTCTCAGTGTGGCGGGTAATATCCTCTCCAATGGCGGCAACCACTAGTTAAGATTCTCGATTGTGGATGGTGCTGTTTGGTCACTTAAGGTGCGGAATGTGTCCCAATCAGTGAGGAGAGTGTTATGCCATTTACTTCAGTATGATCCAGAGGTAAAGGTAGTAGATATAAGGTAATGATCTCTACCGAGATTTTCCCCTGTATTGTTCCACTGTTCTACATCTATATTTCGACAGAAAGTAAGGTCAGTGATTTTATCTACACAGGCACTATTATCCTGCCGGGTCAGGGTATGCTGGTCAAAAACGAGCGTGAAGCCAAGCTGTTGTAAACGTAACCATAAATTTGTTTCCTTGACGCTGTCCTTGCGATAGCCCAAGGCTGTGTTGGGTGCGTTAAAATCTCCTACTATAATCAACCCGTGGTGCTGTGCGAGCTTAAGAGTCTGTGAGAAGAGAGAGCCCAAAGTGTGTCGTCGTTCTCGTGGAGAGCTATATATATTTAGGATGAGAATGCTTTGATGGCCCCGTTTTTGTGGTAAAAGCTCTATGAGAATATGGTCTATATCAACGCTCTCGGTTGTATGTTGGATCGCTGTATGGTTACGTTGGATTAGGGGGGTGGTGTTGAAAGTTGTGGCGCCCGGTGGTGCATAAGCCGTGTATCCGGGAAGCTTCGTGGTACCATGCGTCTCCTGTAGGGCGAGTATATCTGGAGAAGCGGAAAATGTTTGAATGAGTTGTTGAAGATTCCCTCGTTTCCGACTGTATCCCCTGCCATTCCATTGCCTGATTTCATATGTTTTGCAGGTAGCCATAGTTTAATTTAGCAGGGTGGAGGAGGCGTTTCGCTGGAGCTGAGGCCGGCGGAGGTCATATATAGCTTCGTTCTATTCTCCATAGCGAGAGCGTATGCTGAACCTTGTTCGAGAGCAGTGATCTTATTTTGGAGGCCACCTAGCAGCGATCATAGTTGCTGGATTTGCTGCGAAATCGGCTGTACTAGTTCATGCAAGTGCTGTGCTAGTTGTTGGGTTTGTAGCTGCGTTTCCTGGTGTATTTGCATCCGAAATTGCACTTGTTACCCGAGTTTCGCGTACGCGGTTTTTAGTGGTGCTATTTTTGAGATTTAAGGCGTCATACTAGGGGTAATCCCTGCGATTTATTCCAGTTGTGGAGAGTCATTCAGTGATAGATCGTTTGGGGAGAAGAAGGAGGGTGTATTGGGGGTCATTGTCGAGGGAGTTTTGTTTTGGGACTTTAGGGTAGAAATTTTCTGTTGCTGTTGCTGTGTCAGTTGTTTAGGGCGCTTTATTTCTGACAGTAGGGCCTGCTGTTCTGCGCTGTGTGCCCTGTTATTGTCACTCTGCGTGTTGCGGGAAGCCGTGTAGGCCCAGCTCACCTATTTTTCTGCTGGTGGAAGGCTGCGTGTCAAGTCTTGTCGGCTCCCCAGGGGTGGAAAAGACTGAGACCGGGAACAGTTGCGACACCCAGTTGTCTGGCGTCCTCGGGAGACCAAGTGGCTTCCAGATCTCCTGCCAGAAGCGAGTCGCATCCAGGACAGCTCATGTGGTCGCCGGCACTGGCGTCTTGTGTAGCTTGTGCCTCCTGGCTTTGGCGCTGTTGGCGGGACGCTGGAGGCTTGAATCGATTCATGCATTTAGCAGATGCCATATTGTGCTTCTCGGAGCATATGGCGCAGATGGGATCACAATTGTGTTCTTGGGGCGGGTAGCCAAGACCACAAATCGAACCTTTGAGAACTTAGTAGTTGGGTTGACGTCAGCATGGTGGCCGCATTTACGGCAAATTGTGCATGCTCTACGTTTCTCGTGAAAATTCGGCATTGGTGCATGGTGCCTCTGAAGCTAATCCAGTATGGGGATTTGATATATCAAAAGACAATACGTACAGTGTTGGTATGGTCCAGTCGGCGAGCTTCAACAATTCGTGGGTTGGTATTGTATTCCGTTAGGCTTCTGGAGATGCCTTCGGGGGTATTGTAATGTGGAATATTGTGGTTATCCCTTTAGTAGAATGGTCTGGTGCCGTGAGGTAGGCAGCAGCTAGATGTTGGATGTCTCCAAATTTGAGGGCTTGGATTGCTTCGTACTGTCAGCATGCTTCTCAGAGGGGGTACTCACAATGATAGAGTTCTGGATGTAGTTTAACAATAACTGATCGGCCTCGGCAGCAGCAGGTGAAAGTCCAGCTTTCTTCTCCCGTGCGCCTGTGTTCTGTGCGGCACTCCAGGCGCGAAGGTTGTGTCCTCCACAAGGTCAGAACACAATTTTGTAGTCTTCGTTCGGCAGCGCTAGCTTTGGTGACGTCCGCCGACGTGGTTTCGGGAACGGGGTCGATTGCTAGCCTCCTGTTGGAATTCGCCTCGCCGCTTTCTGTTGAGCCGCTTGTAGTGACTCGCAGGCATTATCAGCTGGTAGCCAGCCGCCTTTGGTTAGTTCTTCCGAGGTACACTCCTCATATTCGACGGGAACTTCTATGAAGCCGACATGGCGCGCGACTGCCAAGCAACTAGCCGGTGCTGTTGGGCTTAGCGCGGTGGCTCAATGGTTTGAGTGGAAAACTGCGTTTACAAGCAAGGGGGGACGCTCACTTGCTTTCTGCACAGCTCCAGATTATGCCTGGCTCCTTCAGGGGTGCGGGGAGACACAAATTCGGATGATCGGCAGTGAGAAAAAACTAACATCGAGGTAAGGGTCGGAGCGCATAGGAATGTGCGTACGCACCGTGCCTCCTTCGATTGCCACCGACCGGTTCTGGGACGCACGGAAACTGTCAAACACCACACTGACACCGATGCTTACGCTCCTCTGCGTCAGCTTCCATACGCATTTCCGCCACCGAGCGCCACGGTATTGAGGAACAGGTGGACACAATGCTTCACAGTGAAGTTATTCAGCCCTCTAATAGCCCCTGGGAATCACCGGCAGTTCTTGTGAAGAAGGATGGCTCCGTCAGGTTTTTCCTTGTCAGATGGACGGAAGAATGCACTAGGTGCGTTTCTCCTGTGAGAGTAGAGACCGCAACCAGCGACCATCATCATCCTACCGCTGCGTCAGGCAAGGCCTCCCGCACCATAAGGTTTGGGTTTTTTTGTTTCGGGGAGCGGGCTCTTCTCAGCCAAAGGGTTCATGCAATCCGGCTTGTTCCTACTGGGGCGAGGTCGCAGTGCATATGAACCACGTCCGCACCACCCCGGTGGGTCGAAGCCTAACGCGAGCGAGTCTTCTAATATCTCACTTCTAGTTTTCCGTTTTCTTCTTTCAAGATCACCATGGGGGTGTCCCCATTCTTCAAAAACTTCTTTCCCCCAAGTGGCGTCTCTCTCTCTCTCTCTCTAGGTGGAACCATAGTTCTTTTCTGATTTTGGCCTTCACTTCATGGAGGCTCGGAGTCTTGTTCGAGTAGGCCGTTTTGCAGCGGGCCAATGACACCTGGTAGTTGACCTCTGCCAGTGCCAAGACTAACTGCTTGCGCCCTTCCTTTGAAAGCGGGTTCAAGTAGCGCATGGAGGGGTATGCGATCCAGGGGAGGCCGAACATATCTCTCAGATGCTGTAAGAGTGCTGCCGGAATTGGCAGTCCAGAAAGATGTTCTCTGCGGTCTCCCGGGCCAAGCAGAAGGGACACGGGTCAATATTTCCCAGCGTCGCAGGGACGAAGGCGCACCGTCTGATCGGTAAGATGCCTCTTGCAAACCTCCACTTCTGGAAGGCTTGGCGTGCATCGAGGAAATGGGCGGTTATGTACTGCCAACTGGGTCTTTCTGCGCGTGGCATGTAGCTTGATAAGAGGGCAGGGAGCGGAAGGGTGATAACATTGATAATATATTTCAGGGACATGGTTCGTGGGTCAACGTCAGACGAGTTTTCCTTCAGGCACTCTAAGTCCGTGGCTGCGGTTTGGTAAAATGATAGGGGTGACCCTGCATGCGGGGTGTTGTAGTGCAGGGCATTCTCAGTGAATGTGCGCAGCCGTGTCGACATATAGTCCGAAGCCATCGTTTTTGTTAGCGGCATGTTGCATTCGACGGCTCTGAATGTCCATTTGATGTGCAGAGCCTTTGCGAGAATATCTAGATCGGGCAGTACCAGGCCACCTTTGAATCTGGACAGGCAGACAATGGCTCGCTTTACCTTATCGAGGGTTCCTTGGCACAAAAATGGTATATATGTTTCCGGAGCCCTTTGTCTTGTCGGGGGGTATGTCAAGGATGCTGGCCACAAAGCTGAGGGTAGAAGTCAGCATTGTTTTGATGATGGTGGCCTGCGCAGTCAGGGGACATTTTAGAGCACCAAGATTGTGGATTTTTATGCTTAGTTGCTCATCAGCCTATTCCAATTTCTGGGCGCTGGTCCTGCGGAATCAAAGAAATATCCGAGGATATTTGTGTCTCGCGAGTAACAGAGATCTATTGGATAGCGGTAGGGGAGGGGGTCGTGTTCAAGGACATAACAGAGGACTTCTTGTGATTGAGGTGAGCCCTACTCGCTTGGCAGTACTCCGTAGTTAGTTCAAGTATTCTCTCCAATGATGTGTCTGGCACCACCACAGAAGCTTCATCCGCATAGGGGAACACTGGAGTGCAGGGAGGGCCCGCTGGCAATGGTGTTTTACGAATTCCGCCACCTGTAACAATCTTTTGCAGGAGGGGTTCAATCGCTATGACATAGAGCAATGGGGAGAGAGGGCAACCTTGTCGGACACCCCTTTGCACGGGGAAAGGCATTGAGATGCGCCCCTGTACAATGGCTGCTGCTTGTGGTGACGCATAATGAGCCTTGTGCATATTTATGTATTTTACGGGAATGCACGCGAGCTTAAGTGTCCTAAACAGGTACTCGTGACTCAGGCGGTCGAATGCCTTCTCTCGGTCCAGGGAGAAAATAAAGCCATTGCGGCTGCGCGATTCCATCCATGTCAATAGGTCTCTCAAAGCCATGCCATGGAGGTCTACTGAGCAGCCTGGGACTCAGCAAGCCTGGTGCTGGCCTACTGTTGACGACAGAGCAGGCGTCAGGCGCAAAGGGAGACATTTGGCAATTGCCTTGTAGGCCGTATTTAGAAGGGTTATTGAACTCCAAGCTTTAGGGTCGTTGCTCCTGGAGGTGTCCTTTGCACAGGAGTCTGATGAGGCCTTCGTTCATACTTGGAGTTTGTTTCCCTCGCTCTAGGGTATCGTTTGCTAACTTGGTGAAAGTGGTCTTTAGCGACGGCCAAAACTTCACGTAAAAGGCTGGCGGGAGTCCGTCCATACCCGGGCTTCTGTTTGGCTTCATCTGTTTTAGGGCTGTGTGTAGCTCTTTAGACGACAGCCATGTGTCATCCAGGTTAGGTGCATCAGTTGCTGCCTGCAGCTGGAACGATGTGGGGGTTGTTAGGTTTGGGTCGCGTGTGCCTGGGTATCGCACCGCTGCCAGCAGTTACTACGTGCGGCGCGCGGTCCCTCGGTAGCGCTGGCCTGGCGGCTCCGTGGACGGCGGACGGCATGAACGGTCCCAGCAAAGACGAGGCGTCTTCTAACGAAACAACCTTTACTGCAACATCATGAAGAAACGGGCAGTGAAGCTGACCCGGAGAGATTACAGACACTCTCACACAGCTGGTGTCTAGCGTCGTGCCAACGGCGCGTCAAAGTAGTCTCTATCTCAGCGGAGTCGGCCGCTGCTTTTTATAGATTTTCCCGTTCACAGGGAAAGGGTAAACCCTCACAGGAAATGGAGGCCCCAACGTGTCTGAGCAAGATGGGATGACTCAATCGCAGGTGGTCCGAACGCATCTCCTCCACCTCCTGCAGACGGGCGAGGGCGGCGCACTCTCTCACGAGCTCCAGGCTTGGCCGGCGTTTGCACACACACGCACGTACACACATTTGGCGCGTGGTAGGATCACGTTGAGACATGTCCGCGGGATGAAGCGTTGCGCGGCCGATGAACGGCGCCGAAATGGCCGATCCGCTCGCGGTTCTGCCTGTTGCTATGCGGTGGCCGCGTCAGCTGTCCCACTTGTCGGTGGAGAAACGCAACAGACTGCCCCGCCGGGGAAGGGAGATCCCGAAGGGCAGGGGACTGCATCCGCTGTCCGGAGGAATTGGGATGTTGCTGCTAGCCGGGGTCGTCCGACTCAGCTTCTCTTGAGCTCAAACAGCCTGAAGAAGTCCTTGGCAAGTCAGGTTTCCAAGGCACTCTGCAACTTGTCTTCAGGAGAGTTTGCTGACAACCTACAACGTCACAACCACGCTAAAAACTCAACCGGTCAGCCAGCAAGCACGGCACAATCTTCACTAAGTTATGCCAGACTATTTCCCTCTTATGCCCCCATCTATACTAAAGGGCAGCTCAGCAGCACTTTAGTATAGCTCAGCAACGCGTCCACAAATTTGAAAATTGCGCTTTCAAAAACATCACTTCAAACAAAAATAATGCAATACAATATGTTCAAAATCCTATGCCAGGAAGAAAAACACCAACTAGTGAATAAAGGCTTCTTCTCACGTTATAGGCTTCGACTTAAGCCATCGGCATTACTGTTGAGATCACCCTTTTCACTAAAGCTTCGGCTGTCCGATTCCCGGAACAACCGTACCTTCCTGTTTCTGTACCAAGAAACAGACGAGCACTAGTCACTCGCTTTTCTAAACAACCTACCCCTCTCTTTACGCTTGGCGCACCAGTCACGCATTTTCTCGGCACGGACGCATTTGTGCCTTCGGGATAGTCGCTTTCTTTTTCGCGATAGCCTCAACTTGCT
The DNA here is from genome assembly GCF_055883805.1 of Amblyomma maculatum. Classification (NCBI taxonomy): domain Eukaryota; kingdom Metazoa; phylum Arthropoda; class Arachnida; order Ixodida; family Ixodidae; genus Amblyomma; species Amblyomma maculatum. The sequence goes on from NC_139345.1 coordinate 134,895,881, forward strand.
CCATTCTTTCTCGCGCCTGCCTTTCCGTTGTTTTTCTACGGCAGCACTGGAACACAGGCGTTTTGCTTTCTTTTCGCAATCGTTTGAGTGTCCTGTCCTTACGATGGCAGCATTCTTTATCGCGCCTGCCCTTTCGCGTTTTTCGTCGGCAGCACGGGAATACTAGCCTTCTGCTTTCTTTCTGCAATCGTTTGCTCTCCTTACTATGGCAGCATTCTTTCTCGCGCCTGCCTTTCCGCGTTTTTCGGTGGCAGCACTTGAATACTCTAGTCCTACTTTCTTTCGGCGCGAGCTCTGGCAAGCCAGCGGTCAACGTTCTAGCGGTAACCGGAGCTAGTAGGACACGGGTGTCGTCGAAGTGTGGCGCCGCGTCTGTATCGCGGCCAGCAGCGCAGGACTCACTTTCAGTCAAGTCCGAACGACAACAACGGCTGACTTCAGTCGTGCACTGGGGTTGCTTTCGCGAATACAACCTAGCGTGGTATCGGGGCACGAACTATTCTGACTCTGCTCTAGACGTTCGCTGTCGCCTTCGCAAGTCTTGCTCTCTACAGCATACGCGCACTCCTCATCGGTCTGCCCTGGCTGATCACAACTCGCGGGCTGCACAGTTTCCCTGATCGGCACTTCGTTTTTCTGCGTGCCCTGCTCTACGACACAGCTGATTTCGGAAACTGAAAGTTTCTCCTTTTCTAGCTGATTTCCATCTCCGCCACACTCTCCACAAGCTTCTGCTTCTGACTCGAGAGACGGTTCAGTTACTACCAGTTCCACCCTCTCATTTGATAGAACTGTATCTCCTACAACTACTTGGGTCGGCATGCAGTGCACCTCGCTTAACGGCGTCACTTCGGACTTCTCGCCGATTAAGCCTGTGCTAACCGTATCAGCTAGTGGCTCGACCAAGGTAACACGATGCTCTTCTGTTAGAGGCTCGGTCGGCTCGCTACTGCGGTCACGTTGCTCAGCCGTTTCCCCAAGCTGTGTCTCACACTCCGGTGCAAGTTCGATTTGCTCCGGAACTTCCGCACTGTCTAGCCATTCCTTTACAGCGGCTTTCAGCTGATAGGCCAAATCAAAGTATGCCGTGTTACAATGTTTCTCGCTCTCACATCTTTTCCGAAGATCCTGAGGCGTTATCTGATATCTTATCAGCAATTACTCTTTTAGTTCATCGTAATTTTTCAAGCGATCGCCAACCAATCGCTTGATTTCTTCCGACGCTTCAGCGGAGAGAAGAGCTACCAACTTCTGCGCCCAACTCTCTCGCTCGAAGCGTTTACTTCTACAGACCTTCTCAAAGTCTGCCAAATACTCGGCCACATCCTCGGCAATGAGGAACGGTGGCGGACCATCTCGCGGTATTGAACCGTTATACTGAATGGCCTTGCAAGCTTTAATCCTTTCCACGCTCATTCTATGTGCTGATATCTCCAGCTGCATCCGTTTCCTTACGCGGGCGACCTCTTTCTCGAAACGTTCCCTACGTTCACGCATCTCTTTCTCGTGACGTTCTCTACGTTCATGTTCACGTTCCTCTTTCTCGTGACGTTCTCTACGTTCACGTTCCTCTTCCTCGTGACGTTCGTCAATGATTTCAAGGCATTCCGAAAGCTCGTCATCTTCAGCTTCCAACGCAAGAATAGCCTTTAACACTTCTGGTTTTCTGAGTTTGTCTGACAAATCCAGACACAACTCCTTCGCAAGCGCCAGCAATTTCGGTTTGCGCAACGAATTCAAATCCAAATCCATGGCTGTTCCGAGTGCTGCCTTCTCTACTGCCCACTATTGCCTTGCTGCAATTAACCCAGCAACAACGACAACGCAATTACCAGCTCTGTTCTCTACTTAGCAAAAGCCTGGCAAAACTCAGTAGAAGAAAGTCCCGCACTCACCAAACCTCGCAGCCAAGAATCCAACGCAGTCGTTCCGCTGCAGGCAACCAGTCATCACACAGGGCTCGTTGCACTGCTCCCGACTTTCCGCTGAGCTGCTTTGATTCACGGGTCACGCCTGGGACATCTCCGCTCTTCCCACCAGATGTTGCACCTCGGTCAGGCCTGTCTCGTTTCACCGACCACGGTCACTGCTTGGTCGTCCTCGTCTCTCCGCTGTTCACCAGTTGATGGACGACGGTATCGCCTGGCTCGTCTGACTCGTCCCTCCGACCACGGTTACGGCTTAGTCGTCGTCGTCCCACCGCTGTTCACCAATTGTTAGGTTTGGGGTCGCGTGTGCCTGGGTATTGCACCGCTGCCAGCAGTTACTACGTGCGGCGCGCGACCCCTCGGTAGCGTTGGCCTGGCGGCTCCGTGGACGGCGGACGGCATGAACGGTCCCAGCAAAGACGAGGCGTTTTCTAACGAAACAACCTTTACTGCAACATCATGAAGAAACGGGCAGTGAAGCTGACCCGGAGAGATTACAGACACTCTCACACAGCTGGTGTCTAGTGTCGTGCCAACGGCGCGTCAAAGTAGTCTCTATCCCAGCGGAGTCGGCCGCTGCTTTTTATAGGTTTTCCCGTTCACAGGGAAAGGGTAAACCCTCACAGGAAATGGAGCGCCCAACGTGTCTGTGCAAGATAGGATGACTCAATCGCAGGTGGTCCGAACGCATCTCCTCCACCTCCTGCAGACGGGCGAGGGCGGCGCACTCTCTCACGAGCTCCAGGCTTGGCCGGCGTTTACACACATTTGGCGCGTGGCAGGATCACGTTGAGACATGTCCGCGGGAGAAAGCGTTGCGCGGCCGATGAACGGCGCCGAAATGGCCGATCCGCTCGCGGTTCTGCCTGTTGCTATGCGGTGGCCGCGTCAGCTGTCCCAGTTGTCGGTGGAGAAACGTGACAGGGTGCAGGGCTCAGCAGCATAAAGTTCGATGCAGAAATCGCGTGCTAAACTCAATATCTGCTCAGGGTTGGTAACAATTTGGCCGGTGAGTGGATCTTCGACTGCAGAGAGGATTTCGTTCTTTCTGGCATGGCGACGGCGTAGCAGATGACGGGAACACCATGCCTCGGGTTCCCATCGTTCAGCGCGTGCTGTTGCGCGAATTCTGTCCCAGCGCCAATTTAGAAGAAGATGGATCTCCTTACGAAGGGTGGCCAACGCCGCGGAGATGTTCGGTCCCTGAGAAAATGGGCCGATAGCGCGATGATGGCATCTGAGACTATTCGGATTTCTTCTCTCTCTTCCCGTGCCATCTTCTTCCCCCACTCTTGGAGGCAAATCTTGATGGAGGTTTTCATATTATCCCAGCTTTCTGCATCCATGTTAGGTGAGACGTAACGCTTTATAACTCTGACGGCTTCCTGCTGGACACGCTCGTCATCGAGAAGTCTCGTGTTTAATTTCCAGCAAATCTTTTCTCGTGGAGTAATATTAGCCGCACACAAGCGTGTGATCAGCAGCCTGTGATCACTTAGGGCATTAAGGAATACCCACACAGAGTGCAGGAACCGGCTATGCTAGCAGAGACATAGACGCGGTCAATACGGCTTTTGAGACCACGGCCAGACCAGGTCATGCCGGCGCGACAACGCATCGGTTAAGTCTAACTCCTCCACCAGATCACGCAAGGCCTGCGCGCCATCGTGGTCGCGTCCAAGCCGCCGCGGTGTACCCCTAAGAGAGCGGCGGTCTTCCTTTAAGAGGACACAGTTAAAATCGCCCACTAACACTATTTTGGCTGGGCCAATAAATCGCTCTTCTAGCTCCTCAAAAAATTCTCGCTGTACAAAATGGCATGGGGCATATACATTAATGATGCGCATGCCAGTTTTAAGGTCAATCGATAAAAAGCTTCCTTCGTTGTCCCGATCATGGCGTAGGACTGACAGGCCGGCGTCTTTTAGGAAGATGAGCACAACTCCCCCAGAACCCTTTTTTCCAAAACTTCAATAGGATTTTGTGCTGAGACGCAGGTCAAAATATTCAATTTGTTCTTGCCGATGAATATAAGTTTCTTGAAGTACGAGGATGTCGGTCAATCTTTTTGGCGCGAGCCATGTCTATTGTTTCAGCTTGTTTGGCGGCTTTAGTTAAGACGCGAATGTAACGGTTGTGAGAACGAAGGAAAAGGCCAGGATGTAGCTAAAGGAAGGAAGGGAGGCAATGCACGACCACCTCATGAGGAGGGAGCGGTGTCATGGGCAGTGGGAGAAGCGGAAGGTGACTCCGCTGTGGAATCGCCGTCGTAGATGTCCGAGATGTCCGAGTAGCAATCACAATTCGTTGTGTTGCAAATGCAACAGGGAGGTTGGCTCGGCATTTCTATTTAGGTGTCAGAGCTGCTCTCGCTTATTGGGGGAGGGTTTTCAGAAACAAACGCTTCGTCAACGGCGCGTCGGTGGAAAATTCCGATGATGCAGATGGCGCTGATTTCTTGTTTTTCTTCTTGGGACTGCGCTTGCGTTTGTGCCGCGCTGTGGTCGTATCCATGTCCCTCTCTTCATCTTCTTCAGTTTCAACCGAGCGGTCTTTTGTAACGGCAGCGACGCCGGCCGCACAATATTTTTCCTCTACCATGGCGGCCAAGAGGGCACCTGGCATTGTCCAGTTTTACGTTTTATTTTCGGGGTCTGTTCGAACGCTGTAGAGGGTGCGGCAATGTCCGCAACCGCCTTCCCGGCAGCCGACTTTGGGGGCACCTCGTGGTCTTCATAGACTACTTCTGCTCGCTTGTCCTCTAATTCTTCAGATGGCGCGGCCGCGGCCGTCGCCTCCTTGCTATCTTCCTCGGTGATGGCGTTTGTAGACGCGTCACCCTGCGTCTCGGTTTCTTTCGGGTCCTCAGTGGTTGCGAGCGCGAGTGCGGGTGCGGGCTGCTTCCAATAGTCAGCTGGCTGTTCATTCACATCTTGATTTCCTAAGACAGACGCAAATGTCCTCTTCTCACATGCCTTTACAGTGTGGTCCTCACCACACCTAGGGAACACGACCTCACACATTTCATGCCCATACGCGCCGCAATGCTCGTACTGTGGCGTGTTGCAACTCGCGCCTATGTGGCCTTCGTATCTGCGCTTGCGACATACCCTCTTGACTCCTTCATACTCGCACTAAATGGTTGTATCAATAACATCGAGGAAGTTCGGAATCTCAGACTTCATCTCTATCTTGATCCGTCGGTTTCCTGTGGTGAGGAACGGGAAACCGGGGACGGTCTCGCGAGCTACGCTGACAATTTTTCCATAGGGCTGCAGTGCATTTGCCAACTCGATATCATGATGCTTCGATGAGTAGCCGAAGCCGCGCACCAGCGTCGCGCGCGTGCCCCGATACTCAAGCGTTACCGCAGTTACCTTAACATCTACGACGGGATCCTTCAGGAATCTTACAACAGCAGCCCGAGTCTTCAGGAAAATCTCGAACTTCCCGCCTGTGAAATCTTGAACGCCACCAAGTTCCGCTTTAGAAAAACGTTTCAATAGGATCTTCGTCAGTTTAAGTGTAGTGGTGCTATGCGGCACATGGCCAAAAAACGTAAAAAGCTTCAGCCGCTTGGCTCCTGGAATTGCGAGAACGCGCCGGCGAGCGCCGGGCGCGCAAGTGTCCTCGCAGTGACGCAAGCCAAGAATGGCGGCGTGGACGCACAATAATCAAATCACAGGGCCAGCTGACCAACTCACCCCTTTAGGTAACGTTTCCGTGCTTGCGTAGCCTTCTTTATCACGGAACACGAGCGTTGCTGTCCTGGCACATCTGAGTCACAGAACTTCACAAAAAGGTCGCGAGGCCAGAGCCCATGCGGCGCACGTCCGCTTAGCTCAGCATCTCAGAGAGCTCTACCGCCAAAAGAACCTCCAAGATGCTTGATTCAACCAGGGTTTGCGTTGATTACCGCTGTATTAACAAGATCACGAGAAAAGACTCCTACCATATGTCCCACATCTACGACAGTCTGGACTGCCTTCAAGGTGCAAAGCTATTTTCGTCACTTTAATTGCGCTCTGGTTATTGGCAGGTCCCGAAGACAGCTGAAGACCGAGCCAAAACCACATTTTATTACCCCAGATGGCCTATATGGTTTCACCGTCATGCCTTTTGGCCTATGCAACGTTCCGGCCACATTCGAGCGAATGATAGACACAGTTTTGCGTGGCCTAAGGTGGAGAAAGTTCCTGGGCTATTTGGACGATATCGTATTATTTTCGCCAGATTTCGAAACTCATATATGTCGCCAGAAGCACGAACGCAATTCAGCAGCTAAACTTTGAAAAATGCACTTTTGCTGCCCGTGAACTCACGATTTTAGGTCATGTCGTTTCGACAGATGGTGTGCACCCTGATCCTGCCTAACTTCGTTCCGTGACAGCGTTTACGACACCCACCAATGAGGAACTACGAAATTTCTTAAGGCTTTGCTCTTATTTTAGGTGCTTAATTCGCAATTGTGCATCAATTGCTGCCACCTTGACTGAGCTACTCGGCAGTGATACCACTTTGTCGACTTGTTCAGATGCGTGCGACAACGCTTACAGCGCCCTGCGTCATCTTCTAACGCTGGGCCATTTCGACGCAGAGGCTCCGACGAAAGTCCACACTGACGTCAGTGGTACTGGTCTCTTTGCAGTGTTTCGTCAGTGCAAAGCTGGATTCGACAAATATGTCGCTGCGTATGCCAGCCGCACACTCAGAAAAGCCGAACTATTGTGTAAAAAAAAAAGAATGACTCGCCGTTGTGTGGGCCGTTGGCAAATTTTGCCCTTGCGTGCATGGCCGTCCTTTCGAGGTCGTTGCGAACCATCATGCCCTCTGTTGGCTTTCTTCATTGAAAGATCCTTCTGGTCTCTTGGCCCGATGGGGACTTTGGCTCCAAGAATATGACATCCACGTCATCTATCGGTCGGGCCGTAAGCATCAAGACACCGATGCCTTGTCCCACTCCCCGCTACCAGCAGAAATTGCGAGACTCTGTCGAGACTTGCATATTCTCTCGTCATGAGGGAAATGCCTTCAGAGCAGCTCAAGGATCCTTGCAGTAGGGCACTTCTGAACTTTCTCTCCGACCCCTCGGTGGTATACCATCACGCACTCTGCGGCGACAAGCTTCAAATTTCGACACCCACGACAACCTGCTCTACCGTCGCAATTACCACTCTGATGGCCGCCAATGGCTCCTAGTCATTCCATGACAGCTACGGGCCTTTTACATTTGCTCAGCTTTTCAAACGGACATGCAATGCGATCACGGGGGCCTTTTTAGACGTACACGCATCTGCACCTCCGATGTTACTGCCGTGGCATGTATAACTTTGTTTTAAAGTACGTGCACTCGTGCCTCGACTGCCAACGCCGCAAAACGCCCACCCACCGTACTTCTGGAGATTTACAGTCACTTCCTTGTCCGCTTCACCCTTTCGACCATGTTGGAATTATTTATGTGGGCCCCGCCGTACACGGTATGTGACAAACAATGGATTATTGTTGCCATAGATCACCTGACGCGGTATGCTAAAACCACCACTCCCCCTGTGGCGACAGCCTAGGATGTGGCATCCTTTCTTCTACGGAGGTTTATCCTTAGACATGGTGGCCCTTGTGAACTGCTCAGCGACCGAGGACACATCTTCTTGTCCGACGTCATTCAACCTCTGCTCCTAGAGTGCAATGTAATTCACAGGACTTGCACTGCCTGCCACCCTCAAACAAATGGCCTCACTGAGCGTTTTAATCGTAATTTGGGTGACATGCTGTCTATGTACGCGACACGAACAGGCACGTCGTCCTTCCCTATATTACATTCGCGTACAATACAGCCCTACACCCTACTACAGGATTCTCTTCTCTCTTCCTTCTGTGTGGTCTTCATCCTTCCTTTCCCATCGATACTGTTACCGTACCACCCTGATACATCTCAGTGTACCACCGTTTCGCAAGTTGTCAAGCACACCGAAGATTGTCGCCAGATTGCACGGTCCCTCACGACGGCTACTCACTGCCTCCAATAAGCTTGCAACGCAGAAAATCCATCTGCCCCACATTTCCCGCCTGGCCCTCTCGTCTGGCTATGGATATCCCTCAGTACACCAGGCCTCTCCAGAAACCTGGCAAAATATCACGGTCCCTGTCGGGTCTATCGTAGCGGGAATATTCTTTCAATTACGTTATTGCGCCCCTCACGCCGTCTCCTGATCTCCGTCGCCGCGGACGTGAGACAGTCCACGTCCAATGCCTCAAGCCTTATTATGACCCCGTGGTCTCCTCCACTCCTTAAGACGCCAGTTTGGCTCCTTTTGTGGTCGGGGTCATTGTAAAGAAAAAGACGAGCTTGTGCTCGAACCTCGTGGTCGTCGTCTTCGCTCGCGCCTGGCTGGTCTCGCTGCTCTGTCACTGCTGCTGCTGGTGGTGGTAAAACATTTATTTTTGGAACCAGGGTACATTACAAAGGTTAAGGTGGTTCCTAATCCTGGCTGGTGTCTGTCAGGCCGTACCTGGCAGCGACCGCTTCAGCCCAGTCAACCAGCATCTTTTGCACTGCTGGGTCCGAGCTGGCGACCGCGATCTCTCAACCATCTTGGTCCGTGAGGCCACATTGGGGCGGTGGCTTGAAATCTTCGCATAAAAGCATTATGTTATTAAAGGTGGCTCCAGGTTCGCAACATAGAGAGCATACACCTGCTTTAGAGCTTCCAGTTTAATTCAGTGTTCTATAAGTAAGCCTCCACTCTCTTACGTCTTTCTGCGGACACCTGAAGGGAGGAAGTTGGGAGTGAAAGTGGATAGAGCGGAAGAGGAGCCGTAGTGGGTGCACGGCTACGGAGTAATTTCGATCGCTTGGGGATCATTAACGTGCACTGACATCGCACTGTCCATGGACGCCTCTTTAGGTTTTGGGAAAGGAGGGCACAGTATGCTCTGAGCGGAGACCACGGATTTTTGGACGCCCCCACTCTACTAGACCAAGGTCACGTGAAGGCCAAATTTAGTGCCACGTGAAGACCGACTCTACCTAGCGTAGTGCACATTTAGCTTCCATTGTAAATTCATTTATATGAAAGGAAAGCGGCGTCATATGCCAAGGTCACTTGAAGCTGAAGATTGGCCTCACGCTGACAGATAAAATGAGGTTTTGGATTAATAATAAAACAATTGTTTCACAGGAAAGTATAGGCGCAGTACTTGTCACACTAGTTCTGTGGACAAATATTATGGTGAGGCCACCAAAAAATATAAAATAATATGCCTCTGCCCGTGCCACTAGGAATAACGGGCTAAAGACAGCTTAACCACGCCCCAAGGGATGGGATAAAGGTGAGAATTAAAGTAAAAGCAAATACGAACCGTAATGGTTACACACGGAGTAATGCCGACAACTTAGGTATCTTTAACATGCAATGACATCGCACAGCACACGAATGCCTCTTTGTTTTACCTCCATCCAACTGCAGCCGCCGGCCATCGGGTTTGCTAAACCGAGCGACGCACGTCACCTCCTTCTCTTTCTCCACTTCACATTCGTGTAGAGAGAGAAACAGGCTTCGAACAGAAATGGATGAAATCTGTGATTGTGGCTAGTAGGGCTAAGCACTGCAAATTGTGTTCCCACAATGAATAGAAAGACTGTCTTTACTAGCTCTCCTCAGCGGAGAGCGCAGAATACTACTCCAGATTGAATGCGTGAAAACTATCATTCTCGTTGTGTAGCAAAAGGATGTCACAAGGCGCTGAGGGTAAGAACAATAGCTTCTGTTCGAGAAAGAACGAACAAAACTTGCAACCTTCTCCCAGAGTATAGTTATGGAAGGCAACGAAAACGGTTCAAACTCTGCGCACGCAAAATTCAAGCCGAGACCGAGACAATGAATCTAAAGTTGGAGATGTTGCGACTTCCTGTGATGTCGACATAACACAGCACAGCGCAGCAGCATTCTGCAGCCTTGGCAGTGAAGAAAAAAATCTTTAAAGGAATACCAATAACGTCGGGAGACTCAATTTACCCTTGAATTATAGCGCAAGGCGCATGACGTAACCCGTGAAGCAGCAAAAGACTAACTTGCAGAATATAATTACCAAAACCACGCAAAAATTGTTTCGTATACTGTAAATAAGCAGACTTGATTGCTCTCCTGGAATGTTTCATTAGAGAGATTAGTCTTAACTGTTGGCTCCAAAGAAGTACTCATGACCAATTCAAAACTGACAGAACTTCGGATAAAGAACAGTACACAAATAAAACTGCAGATCCCTCACTGGCCGTCTGAACGTCCATAGTAGATTTATTTGGGATGTTTGATGATGCTCCTCTGAAGCGGGAAAGGCTTGTTTCCACAAATTCCAGCCCAGTCATCCGCGTTTAGGGTGAATGTCATGGTGCCTCCGTAGCCATTTCTGACAGCCCATTCGGCCTGGAAGCATCCAAAATAATTTTTATTCTCAAAGTATATAAAAAGCACAAAAACCAAATGAAGTGCTTAATACTGCTAATATTTAAGCGCAAAACGCCTCCCGTATAAGCTTGATTCTTAAGCCATTAATTCAACGCGTTTTCTAGTTGTGTTTGTGGCTGTAACAACATTCATTCAAACTGGAAAAAGTAAAGCCGACTAAAAAAACTTAACGTGCAAAGATGAAAAGACAGAGAGGGGCAGGAATAGTCAATAGAGAGTGCTTGTATATACATAGATGAAATACAATACATATAGGTGCAATCAGGCGTACACTGGCTCTGTTCCTGACTAATAATGACCATTTTTGCCAAAGGACGACCTAAGATCGTCAATAACCCCGGAAGCATTTTCTAAGCAGCAACCTACCATTAAAGACAAGAAATACTGTTGCCTCTAAAACTGAGGAATGCTTTTTCTTAATGGCAGTAGATGAAATGCTGCCGTATATGTGAGGACCAAATTATTGTGGGCTGCTATCAACTTCAAACATCATCGATGTAATCGCTTTCTAAACTGGCATATGTGGCATATTCACGCTCATAGGAATATCTGGTACCTACGCACAAGGTTTCTAAAGTTGCGGCACAAGGGTAGCCGTTCTAGTAATAGCACACATTTTCTCCTTAATCTTTTCAGTTGTTTCAATTTTTTTCCTTTATATCCGCGTCCCGAGGGCTCATATTTATTTGTCCACCAAAGAAGAGACTTAAATTGACAAAAGAGGAGCGTGAAAATTTCGATACGCTATTGCGCATCGGAATCTACCCCATCTCACCGTTCACCACAACTTGGTAACCAGGGTGTCCGTGGGTATTGCGCACACTGCATTATTGCCCTGAGAAGCAGGCTTTCAATTCTTCCTTTTTCACATGGAAAGCGAGCAAAGTAATAGCAGAAATATTTGGTAGGACACCCGTTTCCTCTTTTTGACGTTCTGGGTTAGAATGCGCCTTCTTAATGTAACAATGTCCGCTATTTATTGTTCATTTTTGTACGCTCCTACATGTACTGATTTTTTTTTTACTCTCAAGGCTTATCCGGCGCTGCAGAGAGGTGCGTACAAGGGTTCAACAAAATCCGAGAATACAAACAAAATGAACAACTAAGCAGTGGAGCAGATTGAAAATCCAAAAAGGTGACAAAAGCAAAGTGCCATAACAAGAATAAGTGGCAGAGGCTTTAAGACAGGAAATTTCTTAACACGTCTTTGAATGCTTCAATTCGGGAAATGAGTGGGACGGATGGTTTTACTGTTTTCCGCTTCAGGCCAGCATCGAATGGAATAAATGAAGATCTGTACGGTAAAATGGAGGCCGAACTTTCAGCAGGCTCAGAAAGAGGTTATATTTTGAATAACAAGCTGGCTAAAAAGGTTTCTGGGTTTGAAAGAAAATGGAGAGATTTTTCTCGACAAATACATTTTGTTGACTCATTTAATATTTCATTACAAATAGCGGTACGGGAACAATTAGAAGTAATTAAACGCGCTGTTATATCGTAAAAGTAGTAAAGAAGGATTACTACAACGAAAGTATAATTTATAAAACGGTCTCTTTGGTTAATAGCTTAGTTTTCGTGTCTCCATGAATCAATTTAAAGTCAATTTCCAGTCAAGAGGGATCTAAATCATTCCATGTCTATGTGCCACTGTTGCACACAGTAAAGAAACTGCCCCTACCTTAATTGCCACGCTATCCTGGTCGTCGTAACTAATCCACAGGGTTCCATTATGTAGGAATGGAACCTTCGCTTCTTCGTCATATTCACACGAAGCTCCATCTTCCAACAACCTGCACACCTGGCAAATAATATACCACATGATGTTGTAAATTTTTGAGTTCTCTGTGTTATTCAAAACAAATTGATTACACAAAATTGTGTCAACTAGTGTTTTCTTGCTAATGCTTAGGTGTCCAGGAATGAAAATGTCCACAGCACAAAAGATAATGGTTATAGACCATTTTCGCGGCGAGGTAGAAAAAGCCTCGAACAGGAGCGCGCAGCCTCACTCCTCCTTTCTGCTCTGTGGGGACGCGGTGATTGCAGCGAAGGCGCCAGGGCAATCAACGCAGAAGCCCACGCGCTACGCAGTCTTTTGCACACAAAACATCTTGAACAGATGAAAACCGTCTAAGGTTCTCAAGTGATACGAGCGATGGTCAATTTCTAGTTCGTTACATTTCGTACGCTTTAGACATATCCTATACCTTACCTCTCTACCGTCTTTTCCCCCGTTCCTTTCCTTCCGATCCACGATTGTTTCATTTCTGCCGGCCATACATAGCTACTAACAAGTGCCGCGGCTAGCAAAACCTTTTCCTTTTCGTTAGTGTTTTAATTATCAAGGAAATAAGAGCTTAAAACAGATCGTTAATAAAAGATAGAGATGAAAAGCACTGTGAGTTCATATCGCTATTCCAGTTGCAGCTATTTCTATCGGGCTATGACGAGCGGCCGCTTAATTTCAAACACCAAGCAAAAATGTTTCGCTTGGCAGCCTTTCATGCGAGTTCCGAACAGTGTGTTTGTAGAGAAGAGACAGAAAAAGCTCAATACCCGTGTGAAAAGCGGATGATGTTCTTTACGGCAAAATTTTACGGTTGGCTGCCTGGAGAAGAAAAATTATTTCGACGTACCTGAAGGTTTTGCAAGTGTGAAAAAACATGATTGTCCCAACTGAAGACAACGATGCCAAATAAATTGGTCGTCACTTTATTGTTTAACCAAATAGTGCCACAGTAAACATTTTTAGAAAACATGGCTCTCATAAGCTTTTGGTGCCGATAATAAATGTGAATGTGGTCATGGGAACGACAGCCATTTCCTTTTAATAAGCAAATCTTGCGACAACAGATGTTTAATGTAATAGTTGTTCATAAAATTACCTTCATTTTGTCACTTTGAACGTCAAACTCTACATAACCAAACCAAATGAAACAAATTTCGCTGTGGTCATTATGGGACATTATTCGTAAAGTCAAGATTTTATGAGATTCTACTATCCATTTCCTATTTCTTCTGCTGGACCTCAGCATTACAGCTGCATCAGACGATTCACAGCGAGGGACCAGTCACAGAAATTCCAGGATAGCAGCTCCCGTCTTCGACGACAGCCATCGCTGCTAACCACAAGCAATTGGTAAACCGGTGGCAGAGTAATGCAGCGAATGCTGAAATACGATTGCCAGGTGGTCAGTGCCAAGGACGCTTCAACGCCACTTGTTACCCTCAAACAGTGATCGAGGGCACAGTAAATGGAAATGAAGTGGACAATGGATCATGAATATAACATTAGTGGATGCGCAACAACTTCTCCCAGTATCCGCTGAAGTAGTAAACAGTCTATTAGCATGATCGGTTTGCCCAACAAATTTAGCACGATTAGCGTTGCTCCTACAATCACATGAAACGGCATTGGCTTGCTTTCATTGCTCTAAGCTGTTGCGGTCACCCATCCATACAAATCTTTCAAGAATAAAAATTAGATCCAAAGATGTCCTGTATTGTTTTATTCACCACGCCAATGGTACGCCACCGCCCCTCTGTGCCATACAAAAGCTACACGCTGACTGTAATCAGGCTTGCGGTCCATGGCCGAGAAATGCCTTTTGCTTATATGAAATCGTATCTGTAGAACGTATTTATGAATTTCGCTTGCTACAAACACAAGATTTGCTCTCCTAATATTACAAACATGACATCACTACCAAGTTTACAACGCCGAAATACTGATATACCCACCATAAATCTGGATGTATGGGAAATTCTACGATTCCGTACAATTTTCAAGCTCAAATCTTTGGCTCACAATCTACCAGCAATACTGAATAAACTGATACACATAGTAAGCCCCAGTCGAGAAGAACACGAGGTCTTCGTTTTTAGAGCAATGAAATTGCTGTTTGCTGTTTTTTTATTTTTAGATGGAACAACTCACTTTTTACGATGAAGCTACTGAATTTGTTTCACTACTTTCTTTTTTTTTGTCATTCAAAATGTGAATTTCATGTTTTGAACTGTTTGCGTTAACAATTTTAAGATGCAATTAGTAAATGGTTTGATTTGTGTCTTTCTTTTTGATGCCCAATGTAAATTTCATGTTTTGCACTGTTTATCAACCGACTATATAATGATTGTTAGTGCTAAATCCTACTGCTGTGTTTTCTTTTTGTGTGCTACTGCCCCGTAGTGGTCTCTTGTACCTTAGTCAAGCTTCATGGGGAGCTTTTAGCCCAGGAGGCCATTGATTCATATATTTCGCTCATTTTTGAATGAATGGCTAGATGCTGCTGAAAAGATTTCTTTTTAAGTCAGAGCGAAAAAGTGTGCACATGCAAGCTCCGCAATACGGATCTGTGTTCCTTGTCTTCTCTCCCGCCGACGTGAACGCAAATACCAGCCACGGCCGGTCTCGAGGGAGAGCGCGTTTCTCTCTTATCTTACGGCCTCTCCAATGGGGTCTGTTTCCACCGCCCGCCGCGCCTCAGTGAGGTCGCCACCGCCCCACTGCTGCTCCTCCGCTACAGCCCTTCACGCGCAAGGGAAACGCGCGCTCGCTCTTCGCTCCGCCTGCATCGGTTGCAATCGGGAAGGTCCAGATGTTTCACCCCTTATGGCTTATAGGAAAAAGCCGTAATCAGCGTCTGATTTATCGTGTATAAGCAATAAAATAGGCAATAAAGCGCACGAGACCGCGCGCGCATTCGTTAGAGCTGTCGCGCACGGTCGAATGAAGTTTCGGGTGAACTTACATCATCACTTTTTGCCCCGAAATTTTTCACAAACCTATATGTACCATTTTATGCAGTGTGCCTTTTAAAGCTGTAAGCAGGTATAGCGCGACCTACCGCTAGTGCATGGCAAACTGTTCGATGGATATTCTGTCAACTACTGCCATTTTCGTTTAGAGAAAAAGAGGCACTGAAGAAAATTCATAGCACGTCTCAGATTCAGAGTAAGGAACAAAAATTTACCCATACAGTTAAAATTTCAGTTGTGTAGTGAAGTGGGATGTTCTAGCTTCGTTTAAAACAAATCAGTAAGTTGAAAGACAGCAGATGTATACGTAGTCTCGCGACTGACGCACACGTAGACAGTCGTAGTCAATTTAATACAGTGATAAAAACACAACATTTAATCAAGGAAATGGGCATAAACAGGTATGCATAATTGAAAAGAGCAGCAAGCAATAAACAAAATGTCCTTCAATGTTAACACATTGCACTCATTCATGAAAACGGTACATGCAGCTAGAAAATTAAAGTCTCAAAATCTTTCTGGATGGTTTGTGCACATAAGGAACTGGCCTTTCGTTCCTGTCTGTCACTTTCTTAGCATAATTGACAAGAAGGATTCTGAGAAATTTCTCACATTTTAAAGAAGCGGACCTTATAGCATGGCTATTGTCAATGCCTTCCGGGCAACTCAGCAAAGGTGTGTTCTCAAGTGCTGGCTGGATTAAGATTTGAAGGACTTCAAGGACATTTGTGTGTGGTAGGTGCACGACAGCTTTTTTAAAAAAAAAGACACAACCTTGTCCAAGAGGGCTACAAACTCTGATTTTTTGATAATGCAGTCCGCTAGAATCTTGTCGTCGCAGAATAGTGTACATGGGGCTGCTTCTTTCGCTGGTTTCAAGAAGGATAGCACAAGCGTCACACTTGAATTCACTGATTAACTTCACAATGTATCCAGCGACGTAAGCTAAACCAGAATACGTGACAGTGGGTAATGGGATGACAGGAAATACCATCACTTCTTTCAGTTCCTTGGTTACTGATTGCGGCAGAGCTGAAATGATTTCGTCGGTGTCGACAGTAGGTGCCTAGGCGCGCAATACAGCGCGACATACAACTCCTATGGTCACCTCTGAATAAATAGCACAGGGAAAAGCTTTTATACCCATTATAGAGGAGTCTCCCTTGAGTAACAGTGGCGAATCTGTAATAAGCAAAGCATTCTACCATAATAATGGGGCAGCGATTGCTCTCTATAAGGCAGGCATTACTTCACAGATAGTTACAAGGAACTATTAGTTCAAAAACATACTAGAAAAAGAAAGAAAATATTGCTAGGAATTAGTGCTTGAAATAGATTTCCTGTTTTTTCATGAAATAATCATGATATCATGCAAACATTTCATTAAACCAACGCTTATTTGCAAAATTAAAATAATATATTTATAATACAACATAAAACATTTATTGGTCTATAAATTATAGCAAAATTGACAACAAAACTTAAAAGAGTTCCTCTGACGTTATACTAATACTTTATGTCATGTAAGCATTGTGCAACTTATATTACATTTTTATAAAATTATTTTCATCTTCAGTGTTACCTCGATGGTTTCTCATCTAGCGCTGAAAGACGGTTTTCCCATTGTTGCTGTTATGTTTGCCTTGAAGAAGCTTCGATGTGATCACTACTCATTCATATTTTTTTTATTCATCTTCTTGTACAGGCTTGGGAAAAAATTCAGATTAAAATGAACACAAGTAGATACCATGCCGCAATACATGTCATATGCTTGTCGAACGTTTGCTGAGCGACAGTGTTTTTTAATATAAAGACTCCATTCACGTGTGTAGCACGCTGACAGGATGCCGCTGCAGCATCTACCTTCTGTAATCTCTCATTTAGGGGCTGCACTCACCACGAAACCCGCGGGCGACAGCGCGAAACCAGGCAAAAGCCACCCGACGCCACTGAAGCAGATGCGGAGCGAACAGTGAGCAGGTCGCGCCCCTTGCGGCGGCGGAGAGCGTACCTCAAGGAGAAAAGTTCCCATCGGTCACGCGGCGATTGAGAAGGCCGTATGAAAGAGCGCGGGCTCTCTCCCTCGAGACCGGCCGTGTACCAGCATGGCGGTTGTCCGCACCTTAGCCGCTAGATGGTGCCAACTACGCAAAATGGCAGCTAACAAGTAGAAGGGAATTGTGCAGTCTGTAAGCCGCGGATATTGTAAACATAGAACCTAATTACCATCCGACGCCGAAATGCGTTCAACTTAAACACGCAGAGATAACAGATAAAAATTCTCTCGTCTTATCTAGGCTAAGCCTGGTTATGCAAGAAAAAACCTGTTTTGCTTCGAAACACTGTGTTGTCAAGTCAGGATAGATTCATATATACAGAGCGGAAGTCAAACGATCGGTTCTTGCGCGCGGCTCTTCCATGGCTGTATTCGAATCTCAAGCACACCAAAGCCGGGTAAAGGCGTAATAAGATATCGGGACATTTTGAAGAGGGAGATCGTTGGAGGGGAGCCAAATGGGCAGTGGTGACGGTGGAGAGAACACGTAGGCAGGGGACTCGAAAGCTGTGCGGCATTGTGTCAAGCAATATTGCATATTTGTGGATATACGTACCGGTACGAATATAGTTTTAAGTGTGTGTGAACATTGAGAATTAGCAGCAGGGTTACGAAGTAAAAGAACCGAAGCAGCAGTAGAGGAAGAAGGGAGCGCCGCCGATCCCGTGCGCCGCACCTGATGTCAAATTGTGGCGCCCAAGACCGTTGCTCGAAGAGGGTTGTAAAACTGTCGCTTTAAAATGATTATATGCTGCAAAAGCTTTAAGGCTACGTGACACAGGAAAATAAGCCCTCATATTGCGCGCAACTCAAGAAACCTGCTTGCGACGTACCAACGCCTCAGGATGGTTGCTGTTTGAAACAGTGCTCTAAAGGTTTCATTGCACTTTACAAGTGTGAGCTACACTCTGAAGAGCTGCAGTCGCTGTTTCTAATCAAATGTTTTGAGCATTACTTAAGCCGTACGCATGTTACTTTGCAGACGTATAGCTCTGCTTTACATACATATAGGACATGCATCATGCAGTTCAGGGCGTGCAGCCCATAACAATACCCCCTTGTCTTCGAAGTACAGTCTTTGTCGAAAATATGTAGAGTGCTTCATGGGACAGTTACGAGGCTCGCTGCGCATCCTAGCTTGCTTTTCCCTGTGTGAAGACGTCAGATGCATCACCGTATATTTATTAAGAACTACACTCGCTCTCCTGAGTTAAAGCTGAATGTCTCCTTTATAGCCAGATTCTGCATTTCTCCATTGTTCACTCTTAGTACAAACTCAAGAAAGGAGTTGTTTCGTCCACGCTTTATACGCTTCCAATTAAAGCGTAACCCACTCGGGGATCCTGCCATCCTGCATAGCATGCCACATC
Source organism: Amblyomma maculatum (assembly GCF_055883805.1). Taxonomy (NCBI): domain Eukaryota; kingdom Metazoa; phylum Arthropoda; class Arachnida; order Ixodida; family Ixodidae; genus Amblyomma; species Amblyomma maculatum. The sequence goes on from NC_139345.1 coordinate 134,914,458, forward strand.
CCTTAAAATTTCTGTATCATGCACTATGCCAGGGCACGCTCATGGCAAAAAATCATTTTAGCCTATCTGTTAGTGCTCTTTAATGACACTTGTGTTTGTCTTAAAGGTAGCTGTAGGTAGCTGTATTAATATTATAAACGTAAAATAAGGAGAAGAATTTGTATGCACGGTTGCTAAAGATCTGCTAAAGACGTGTATAACCACTGCGGATCCCATTACAAAAATAATATGCGCTCAAATATGAGCCCTTCATCATATCTGCAGAACAATTACGTGTAAAAACATAGCGAGCTGGGACACTTGCATTCGAACACACAAAAAAAAGTCTTGTTGGCTAGGTATACGTCTCTTGAGGCTTCTGTGCCCCTTCTCAAGAAACAGTGTCAAAGCATGCAAACACACTTGACGAGAAGAGTAACAAAGCGCTTACTAGGAACTGACAGTTTTCTGCCTCCTCATTAAGAACAATAATACTAATACATATGCGCTTAAAAAAGAAAATCAGAGGAAAAAGAACAAATTTAGAAAGTGCTTGCGATTGTACCATGAAACAAATGTAACCAGCGTTAAGAAGAACCGTTAAGGAGATAGCCGAGGCTAGGAAAATATCCATACAGGGAAGTACGCGTGTTAGCACCCTTACGGTATTATTGATGCAAACCCTGTCACCCCTATTGGACTGTTAATCCTTGTTTATTGTACATAGTGTGATTGTTGTGTCGGAATATTCTTCCGTTTTTGTCTGTCTTTTTTCTTATTTTACCGTCCTTCCTTTTTGGTTCTTTCTATGCCTGTTTTTGTTATTTGTTGTGTTACTTAGCTGGAAGAAAATTGTCAGTTTCTAGTCAGCGCTGTGTCTCTCTTCTCGTCGAATCTATCGTTTTGTGTTTGTGTTCTTCCTTTTGAAAGATCGGCCGACAAGCCCACCGATATGTCCTCGCCCATGTTTAGTGCAGGCTTCCACAAAACTGCAGAAATCACTTTATGGCACCTGTACGAAAGCATCTAGATTTCAAGACACGCAAATCCTTTGTGATCCCCACTTAAACGTGCACAATAGCCTTCCGGTTTTTGCTGCATCCTCGTTGCTGTGACTGCGTAGACATTCCCGAAACTCGTACCTTTCAGACAATTCACTTGAAACTTTAACGACGGTAAATAAAAAAAAGTAATATTTTCACAGTAGTGTCGAATCTTCCGTGAGGAATGACAACGACATTGAAATATCCCAAAATCTTAAAGGAAGTTTTGATCTCGCTTATACTTGAAGCCACGCCCTCGATTTCAACACTGGACATACAAACGCCGTTTCAGAATGCTTTCTGGGCCGTCCTTCTAAGCATATTTAGGATCGTGGAAATATTTAGTATAGAGTTACGTGTTTCAGGGCTAGGTCTGCAAAGAAGGCTGTGCAGAAGGCGAACGAAGAGGACGAAGTGCTTACTCTTTGGTACAAGCGCAGTCAAACTTCGAACTAGGCGCATCACTGCTTGAAAAGGAGCCAAGGTCGCAATGTTGCGCCATAAGCACAAAAGGAGCTGTACTGTCGCTCCGTGACTTGCTGGGTTGAGTCATGTAGGCTATCCCAGTCAGGCCACCACTGCGAAGCAGCCGCGACAGTGGTACGAAGATGGAACCCAGCACCTCCGCCAAAGATGTTACGTGTTTCGAGGCTAGTTCCAGAGTACAAGACAAGGTGTACATTGGACGACCACTGCCCAGGACAGCACAGCACAGAGCGAACAACACGCTCAGCCCTTCGACCTCGTCGATCGTCCTCTTCGCTCGCCTTGTTCGTAGCAATATCTTTCAGCAATTCTCCTTTTCAATAGGTGGTATACGATCGGCGCTGCGTTGATTCGACGCCACCCACCATTTTCGTGGTGCACGTAGCCATGCAGACGACCTAGAGCATTGCTGGTGCGGGTCTCGTGGTTGCACCGCTTTGTGACTCTCGGTGCGGACTACCGGCCATGGTCCCGCGGTGGTGTTTAGACCATAAAACGTTTGGACTACTGCGCGCTGCAGCTAGTTGAAAAACAGCGTTCAATAATGGCGTTCTGCACAGACAACCTAGTGCATTTTCCTGGTGCGGGTATCGTGTCTTGTAGTCGCAGTGCTTCCTTTGAGGATAATGTGCAGCGAACCATGTGCTGTCTTGTCAACTGCGCTGCGCCTCACCTGCGGAACTCATGAAACATGAGGCAGTACACGAAAGGTCTGTTAAAAGTTGAACGCCCAGATACGTCACAAACGTCAGGAAATGGTGGCGACGATCTTTTTGCTTTGCCAAAAACGAGTTGACCGACGATGTGGAAATTATCTACATATGGATAAAGCGGACATAAACTATACGTTCGTCCGCAGCACAAGCCTTTTGTCTAGAGAGCACTTAAAATGCAAACAAAAAGAAATATTTGCATTTGCACAATTATCTTGCGAATCGTCTAGATAAGTAGCCAAAGATTAAAATTCTGCATGATGATAACATCGTTGTGATCGGAGAGGTGTTTTCCGATCACATATTTCGATCCAGGCCGGAGCATACGCTAAATTTCGCCATTTTCTACTTTGTGTTTTCAGGTGCGCCATCGCAGTCATTTCGCGAAAAACTACTGATTCCATTCATGGCTCCATATGAAAGCTGATGGCGAAGTTGTCCACGCCACTGTGTGTGCATGAATTGTTTGGGGGAGACATATTTTCACACTGGAACGGTCCTTTTTTTTACGTACAGACGGTGGTAAACCGTCGTAGCAACCTTCCATGCTCGACAGTCCAGGGTCCGGAATCACGTACAACTTCAGACGTGCCCTTTTCCGACACTGTGTGTACCTAGAAAAAAAATCAACCCTCTATCGTTGGACTCCACAAATCAGCGGCTCCATTGCTAACTTTCCCTTCCCTCTTCAATTCTCCCATATCACTGTCCAAAACTCTGATTCGAATCTGTCATTTGCAGCCTCTCCAAAAAGCGTGGTCATCTTGTGGTTCCATTTTAAACTCGGCGCCCAGCCAGGCTGCCCCTTTTTCATGTAGTACGCAGTTAGTCAATTCGAAGCACCTTGTGGGATCAAGTGCATTCTCAGAGCTCCAAATACGAAGGTTCTCTCCAGACACTTCGCTCACCTGTTATGAAGAGCGCAATGCACACGCGGTAGTGGGTCATCTAGTCGTTCGGGTCCTCTCTGCGAATTCATTCCCGCCGTATTGTCTCCCGCTTTAATAAAAGCGATGCCGTCTTCGAGCACTCTCCCTGCCTTGGTTTTGATGTCGAGAAGGACACCACATGCGGCATATTTTCATCGTTGCTTCCGTTTCGTGACCGGCTCGTGCAACCGTAAACTGCATAGAACACCATCATGAAGCGTTGTTTTCTAACTGGCTGCAACGCGTAGTAGTTCAAACGTTTTGCCATCCAAACGCTACCGCGATACCGTGGCCAGCAGTCCACATCACTAGTGACAAAGCGCGGCCACCAGGAACCCGGTTGCTACGCGCACCTCAAAAATGGCGGGCGGCATCGGTGCCCCGCGGCGCGGCAGTGAGCCAGTGCATGCCACTCATAGGACCTAGAACCTGCTTTTGCTGCTTATTTTTGGTGAGCGTCCATATCTACCTTTTTTGCGCAATTTTAATGGCTACTTTAGGTTGGGGAAACCTATGCAATGGGATAAAGCCAGTTATAATCCCCATTGTTCCATACCATGTGGCTGAAGGGGGCCGGCTAAGGGGCAGTACTTCCCAGGCTTACTCAAAACAAACAAAAATGAGGAAGGCAAGAAAAATGAAATGATGTGCCATGTTTTTAACGAATAATCACAGCTATCGCGGACTTACTTCAGGATAGTAGACGAAGCCATCCCCTCTTTCTTGGCGTCCAGTGGCAAGTGCGCCGACTTCCCATGAGTCAGGATCTTTCAGCACCCACGCGAGCCCGTAAGTCGGAATACCGACCATGATTTTGGACTTTGGCATGCCCAAGTTCGCCCAGAGTTCAACGCTATTTTTCTGCACAGAATGCAAGGGCAAGGAACAAATAATCAGTTCACCTTTAACGCACCTCCTATGACATAAAATTTTTCAATAAATTTGCATGTTTCACGCACTGCTTTTTTTAAATTTTGTGTTGAGAGATCTAGCTGAAGCAGAGTTCTTGACACAGCGCAATCCTGTTGCTGCTGGAGAAGACCATTTACCCCTACGCCCATAGAGCACAACAAAATCTGTGCACTTTAGCTACTCTGCCTGAAAGGGTCTCTTAAAAATAAAGAAGGAACGAATTTGCGGTATTGTCAGAATGTATTCTAAATGGTATTGCGCACAAGTGTGCTTGCTCAATATGTAATTATATTTTGATTGTTCTTTTCCACTTCGTAACAGTGATGCTCCTTTTTATGTCACGAGAACTTGGGCAAAAATGCTTCCTAATAGTCACAGGCATTCGTTTTCACCGCAGCGTATACATAATTACCCGATAGACTGTTGGTCATTCTGCAGCATTTTGCTTCAATGTAACAATTCTGTTCAGCATTTTTGCTAGAGGCACGTAATTTTGCATCTAGTACTGCAATTAAACGAAAATTACTACAGGCATTTCCTCAACTCATGCCTGCTGTTGGACAATTACATTGTAGCGATAATATTAAAGAGATTCGCTGGCAGGTAGAAAAGCGATACCATTTCCGTAAACATAGGCGAATGTTTCCGACATGGCTTACTGCAAAAAGCACTGAACCTATGCTTCTTGACTTCTTGAACACGACGCTCTCGGTTCATTCTGCCTACCAAATAGCATTACATGGAAAGTTAATAACACGTGTTTGGTTTAGTTTTGTTCATCAACATGTTAGATCAGCAATATCTCACTTCCTTCCCTTATTCAGTTTAGGTCTCTCATAATACATATATACGATGACCGAAATGTGAAACCTAATGCACAACTCCGGGTGCCATTGTTGACTCCGCGATGGGGTAACGTATCCTTGTTTGTAATCTTGATTCGGTGCCTAACGTTCAACGTTGGAAGACGAACCTAAAGCATATCTTTTCATATTTGCGCGTGGTAGGAGGTTCTACTGCATATAAAATTTCCGCCAATCAATGACGTCGATTCTTAAGAAGGTTACTTAAAATTAAAAGCGCTTTACAGTATCAATGGCAACACACAGGTGAAAATGAGGACAATTTGCTCCACTATGTAATGACAGTCCCCCTGCAGGACGTTCGCGGCAATCGAAATGTACACTATATAAGTACGGCGAATGGCCGCCGTGATATTCGCCTTGATGTTAGTAAAGAATCTAGTAAAGCGTTTCTATTCGATCTGATCGCTACAGCTAAAAACAACTGCAAAACAAGATGTAAATGTCCGCAATAGTAAGCCCCCTATTCAGTACCATTGAGGTCCTCCAGCTCCGCCATAAAATTAAAAAACAAAAGTGCGATATTTTGCAATTCACTCATAGGTATATTTTAGCCCACATTCATAGGTTATATCACATGACTATTGCCTTGCCTTTTCTGGACACTATCTACTCAGAAAAGGAGAATGAACTTCTTAATGAGGAAAAATGAATGACATGTGAAACAAGCTTTTGAAGCCATGTTACTGCCATCTGAAGAGGTGTAAGCTTCCTCATCTTGGATAGAGCGTGAAAATTATTTACTGATATTAAAGGTGTGGGCGTTCACTGCTGTCAAAGAGAGCCTTGTATGCTACTCCACTCTGCGGAAGTCAGAAAAGGGAAGTAAAAGAGAGTTAGGGGGCGAATAGAGGGTGACATCATTATGCAGGGAAATTGTTTGTGAGAAGCCAGGATAATACGGAAACCATACACACACTTCATAACTTTTCCATACGCACCAGTTTTAACTGTATACACAGCGGCATAGGTGCAGAAAACTTTCCGTTTTTTTTTTCAGGGGACGTTTTTATTGCCTATGAGTGTAAGAAACTCCGCCGAGCACTTTTGCTAAGCCAAGATTGTTGTTTTGCGTTTATCGTCTGGTAGGTGCAGAAAAAAACATGCTTATTACAATTCCACCAGTTGGCGCACATGAATGTTGCAAGCTTTATGCTTGCGGCCTGGGGTACACTCAGCAGCTAATTAGCCATCACGTTGACTGCATATGGATTCTGAATGAGAAATGACGCTATGACGCTGAATGAGTATATGACGCTACCTTGAATGCTGCCCAAGGAAATGTTGGATCTAAAGTTTGATACGGAGTCTATGTTAGTATGTCTATGAGGTAGTAACAGTAGTCTCTCCAAGCTATAACCTGACCGGAGCTAGATCTAACAAAACAATTGTGTTAACCGAATGCTGCACTTACCACATTGAGCGTCTGTAGATACAAAGGTTCACTACATCTTGTGAACAAAGGACTGTTGTGATTCACCCAGGGCGTGTACCAGCTGTATAGGTGCAAGTCATACGTCATCAGGTTCACGAAGTCCACGAACCTGTTGAGACCATCAAAATTGTTGATGAAAAAATAAAACAATTTTACAATTTTCCTTACTATCTTTAATTGCGAAAGGTAAAGGAAGGACGGGGGAAATCACTCTGAAATGGGTTTTACTGAGGGTTCAACGGAATATAGTCCTCTGTAAGCTGCACGGCGAACAGCACAGGAACACAGTCCGTCTAGGTACAAACCAGCGAGCTCGAGCAGCGCAGCGGCACTTCGCTGTTCTCTTCCTCGTGTTTCGTGACATCCGCTCTTCGTTCACTACAATTCCCCCGGGAGCGAGGAGGAGCCACCCTGGCGACCTATGGCGAGGGCAAGACGAGCGGGTCGTAGTATGTTTTGAGGCGGCTCACGTGCACAGTTTCGCGGCCGCGATGACGCATGTTCGACAAGTATTGGATTTCTTCCCCATTTTCACTTAACTCGAGCCCAACATCAGGCTGTAGGAAGCGACTCAATCTCCTTCCTTTCTTTATATTTTGCTTTGTACAGTGCCCCGAACTATTATCATCACCACGAAACATCCACTTTAATCACGGCCATTTTCCACCAATGACACTTTTTTTGGAGTTTCCGAATTTGCTACAAAGATATCCCATTTGTACCATTCGTAAGCGGGAACTGGTTAAAAGTGCTAACAACGGGGCATGATATAGCATAAATCAGCGAATAATTGCAGAATAAAAAGATTTTATGTTGCCCTGGGTGTGATCACTGGATGGACGGAACTGTGACCTTCATAACGTCATAACGGCATCTTAACGGCAACGCGTCTGGTAGTTTTGAGCCTATCTCCTGTGAAGCGAACATTTGGTTAGCGTCCCACGCTTGTTACGTCATTCACGTTGCAACTCAATATCTTAGCCGCTTGACAACTTATGACTTCCTTTCAGGAATCCTCTTTCCCTAATCTCTATTGTTTTCCGCGAATATTAACTTTAGTTCTCGGCCAGATATTACAGACGGATCAGTGTATTCCTCGGTGTAAATTAATACCTGCCACTTTCAAGCGCCGCATTATTTTTTTTTATTTTAACTGGCGTGAATAATGCAGCCCCATCACGGTCCTTCACGAAACAACTACACGTGAGCAGTGCTCCTCGATTACACTTCATCTAATAATTAAGGCTAAGAAAAAGTCTTAGAATGATAAACAGCAGGGTAGAGCAAAACAGAGTACTTGATACCAACAATAAAAGGACTGCGAGAGTGTATATATGTCTGCTTGCAAGCACCATATTTTGATAAGGCAGCGCCTCTGGTAAGCCGAGTGCCCGAAGACGTGTAAGACAGGAGGATTGTTTAGAGACAGCCTCCGTATCGCAGCCTACAAACGAAGCCAAATGAACTAATAAAAAGTATTGGCAAATGCCGTCATTTTTTGAAACCCTCGCTGATGGTACGCATTGGCAAGCGTGGCAAAAAATCGGACTCATGGCGCAAGTTTCATAGTTAGTAGCTTTCTATTTGTTTTAGCTTTCATTTCCCTCAATACGAATGACTCCTACGTCGCTTGAAGAATGTGCGGTCTTAGAGCCCTTAATGCAATTGTTAGAGAGGTTTCGAATCACATAGGATATCGACAACTGGACACTCATAATTAACGCCCGTGTCAAAGCCACTCCAACAACGACAAATTTTGGCGCCGCAGAACAAGAGATATTCTGTAAGTCGAGATGGCTGTGAAGCTAGAAGCATGGGATTAGGAATAAGGCACAGTATGGCTACTATCCAGTGACCCTTAGATTATCCGTCTTTGGTAAAGGTATAAATAGCCTGAAGTGTCGGCTTCTCACTCTTACACCGGTACATTTAAGAAAGCCTTCAAGCTGCATATATCTACAAGGTTAGTTAGAGCAACTGCCTTCACCGTTTCAGACGTTTTAATCACTGACCTAGGCCAGATTTGAATTATTCGGGCCAACCTCTCTGCCTTTTCCTTTCAATAAATCCATCTATCTATTAATCACTGACCAGGCTTACGGGCTCCATAATACGAGCCAGCAGCAACATATGCAGGCAAGTTACATTTGGCAAGACGATACCCCTGCAGGATATATCTTCCATGATGTTTTTGTATTCAGATTGAACTCCCACTAGACGTGCGTAGTAGACCAATTTGCGGCTAAGCGTTTCGCTAACGAAACATGTTGCAATATTTTTCAGCTCAGCAACGGTTGTTGTGTGGTTACAGTGCTATAGCCTGTTGGTCCTGAAGAGAGGCATTTGATATCGACCACTGAGGCTCCTTTTTTATGATGGGAAAACCGAGGCGCCCGTGTATACTGTGCTATGACAGGGAACGTTAAAGAGCTCCAGGTGCTAGAAATTTCCATGCCCCTCCAGTACGGCGTCCCTTATAGATTGTATCTCTTTGGGGTATGTAACTAACCCATCAGCAATTTTATTCTCACATTCTTTTATTAATCTCCATTTTTCGCACCATTTTCTTCAAAACGACCCCTCGTCTGCCAAAAATTACATAGCTGATTAGGAAACGGGCTGGATCCTGCTGATTAGGCTGAATTAAAGAAGGACTTCATCTTTTTTTCTTCCGCACTGCTTACCGTGCCATGCGGCGGACGTAGTACCGTCCTACCACGAGTAGACTCGGCGCGGGAACTGCTACCGACAACAGCAGCTGCCGTTCTCCTTTTTTCCTGAATTCCTTAGACATCCCATACAAAAATTGTCTATGTACTTCAATGGAAAAGTTTATGGTCAGCTATGTCTATCTATGGCTATAAAGTGCCATTGAAATATTTATAGGCAGCTATAGAAAATTCTATACCACATTGTCTATAGCTTCTGGACAATACAAAATATTTTTAGCTAACTATAGAAAACCATATGTCCATGAAGCTATAGACTAGTAGCCATTCAGTTATCTTTAGCTGTCTATAGAAATGTCAATGCTTCTAAAGCCACAGACTGCAAGTCATATAACCTGTTTTAGCTGGCTATAGAATATTGTATATACCAAAAGCTATAGACCAGTAGGCGTACACCCTTATATGAAAGTACACATATCGTCGGTTCGAATCCCTCGCGCGACTTGTTCTCTAGCTTGATTAAGGGTTGTGTGCTGTATGCAACGAGGAACCGTATGTCATCAACTACAACGCTGTACGACAAAAGTATTACGTCACAGTCTTGGTATAACTGGTGGGAGCACTGTCGCCGCATGGAGGTACGCCTGCAGTGAGTACCTCCGACCCATGATGGTTTTAGTTGTGGGGACTGGTGGCCAATTTTCAGTCATTTATTCATCGAATTGAAAATAAAACCGAAGATATAGAGCATGACACACGTGCACATACACACTTGCGCATACACAAACACACGCGCGCGCGAACTTTCTATAGCTGACAATAGAAAATGCTAAAGACAGCAAATACTTAAATTAGGACACCAGAATGAGTCCATAGGTTATAGACTTCTATAGCAGGCTATAGCTTTTTGGGCCAAATATCTGTAGCCGACGATAGAAAGGATTTTCTATAGCTGGCCATAAAAGTTTGTTTGTGACCATAGAAAATGCTAAAGACTGCAGTACATAGGGAGCCATAAGTCTATAGAATAGGTTAAGGACTTCTATAGAATAGATTATCGAAAAACCTAAAGACTACCTACCATAGGAACGGCCATAGCTTTTTGGGCCCAATATCTGTAGCCGACCATACAAAGAAGTTTCTATAGCTGACCGTAAAAGTCTATACGTGTCTATAAAAAATGCTAAAGACTGCAGTAAATAGGGAACCATAAGTCCATAGAACAGGTTAAAGACTTCTATAGAACAGACTATAGAAAAACCTAAAGACAGCCGTAGAAGCGGCTATAGATATTTGGGCCAAATTTCTATAGCCGACCATACAAAGGATTTTCTATAGCTGACCATAGGAAATTTTTGTATGGGATGTCCTGCGCGGAAATGAAGGATCCATCTTCACATTGTCTCTTAAACCTATATTCAGGTCCTACACGTATCACATAATGTGAAGCTCCAACATGGCCACTTTGAGTTACGATTCTTTTAAAACAACTCGAAGTTACTATCTTTATGCAGGCTTACTCAATTCACCTTTTTCAGCGATCGCGTAGGAAACACTTGCGGCACATCCACTTATCGGGCTTCTGATGTCAGCTTAGAGAAGATCACTATCCGAGTACCCAGAAATTGATACGACCCGTCGAGGCATGAGACTACATTCAAATCGCAAATATACGTTTGAATTCTGAATTGACCTGACACTGTCCTTTGCCCTCTAGTCATGATCAAAATATTTCATTATTTTTCGCGTGGTACTTTACATGTAATTCGCACACAACACATATTTGTTATTTATGTATAAGAAATGAATTCTAAGGGTTGCGCAGGAGCATTCAAGAAATCAATAACAATCACTTCTTGCATCGTCATATACATCCCTGATCAAGCCGGTCCTGTGGATGTGGCTCCGGAGCGATGAGATGTGGCGGACAGATTTCGCGACCACTTCTGTTGTTAAGATGTACCCAAAGTACAATGGCATATGCGCCTCATAAAAAAATGCGAGATTGTCATCGCATAAGCGTTTACCTTAAACGTGCTCTCGACTACCCAAACGCACTTCTCTGTCAAACGTAACAGACCAGCCGGACCAGCGGCCAGTCACAGTTAGCAGCAGCCCTGTGGGTCCAAACGCTGTTACGTGCTCACTCCCGGCTGCAAATGTAACTTCTATGACATGCTGCTTTGCCCAAGGTTCTTTTTCTTTAATTATATTATTATAAGCGAGTTGCGCTCTGCGCCATTACAGCCTTTGGTGAAAACGCAGGCATATGCATGACAGGCAGCAAGGCGTGCTTTCAAACTGTGACAAGAACCAAAGAATGACGCCCCATTACTCGACTTGAATCCCGCTATGGTCGCCATCGTTACAGAGCGGTAATATTGGCAGTGAAACTGCACACGTTGCGTTATTAGTTTTCAGCTAAAGACCAGATATTCGGTGAAGCTGAATCCTGGAGAGAGCGCTGCGCGGCGAGAACGCAAAGCAAATTGACATGTTTAAGTGGGGCAAGCGGTAAAGCAGCAGAAGAGCGATGAGAAAAAACACGAGCCTATGTTATCTTAGCTGAAATAAAGGGAAAATGCACAATGGAGAGTGATCTAAGCGATGGGAAAATGGCCGAGAGTTCAATAGCGAAAAGGAAACGTTAGGAAGATAAGTTAACATATTTAGAACTTCTGTTATTGTTTGTTTTGTTTTGTTTAACGCCCCAAAATGACTCAGGCTATGAGAGACGCCGTAGTGGAGAACTCCGGAAATTTCGACCACCTGGGGTTCTTACCCTTTCATGGATCACTGCCTTGTCGTGGCGGAGGGGCTTGCGAAACTCGATGAAGTCGTGAGCTCTGCTGTGTAGGGCCACCCATGATAGACAGGTCACGGCAGAGAGTTCTGACAAAATGTGATTCACTGGAGAAGGTAATGGCAACCCACTCCAGTATTTTCTGCCAAGAAAACCCTATGGCCAGTCACAATACCATTATCAATATGGAGCCGGAAGATGAGCCCCCCAGGTTGGAAGGCGTCCCACATGTTACTGGGGATGAACAAAGGGCGATTCCTAGTAGCTCCAGGACGAATGAAGCGGCTGGGCTAAAGCCAAAAGGACGCTCAGTTGTGGATGTGTCGGGAAGACCGGAAAGTCCGATGTTGCAAGGAGATATATCACATAGCAACATGGAATGTAAGATCTATGACGCAAGGTAAACTGGATATCGTCAAGCGAGAAATGGACAGATTGAACATTGATATCTTGGGTATCAGCGAGCTCAAGTGGACCGGAATGGGAGAATTTAACTCCGGCGACCATTATGTCTTTTATTGTGGGCACGAATCCAAGAGAAGGAATGGGGTCGCTCTCATAGTAAACAGAAGAATGGGCAAAGCAGTGCTAGGGTACAACCCCAAAAACGACCGAATGATTTCACTTCGGATCCAAGGTCACCCTTTCAACATAACAGTTATCCAAGTCTATGCACCGACCACTGCTGCTGAAGAAGCTGACGTTGAGAGATTTTATGTGGACCTACAATGCCTTTTAGACCGCACCCCATCATCAGACGTCGTTTTTCTCATAGGAGACTGGAATGCTAAGGTAGTGAGTGAAGAAATATCCGGAATTACAGGCAAGTTCGGTCTTGGTGAGCCAAATGAAGCTGAGAAGAGGCTAGTAGAGTTCTGTCAAGAAAACAACCTGACCATAGCGAATACTCATTTTCAACAGCACAAGAGGCGCCTGTACACATGGATTTCACCGGACGGCCTGTACAGGAATCAGATCGATTATATTATTTGCCGGCAGAGATGGAGAAGCGCTATACAAGCAGTAAAAACAAGGCCTGGGGCCGATTGTGGCACCGATCATCAGCTTCTTGTTGCCAAAATTAAGCTTCGATTGAGGAAAACGCAGAAAACTAGAAGGCCTTTCAGGTATGATCTGGATCAAATTCCATTAGAATATGCTGCGGAAGTGAGGAATCGATTTCAAGAATTAGATCTAGAAGACAAAGAGCCCGAAGAGATGTGGACTGATCTTCGTGATATAATACAAGAAGTTGCTACTAAGGTAGTTCCAAAGCAAAAGAAATGCAAAAAAGCAAACTGATTATCTGAAGAGGCTTTGCAAATAGCCGAGGAAAGGAGGATGGCAAAAGGTATGAGGGAAAGAGAAAGATACAAGGTTCTCAATGCGGATTTTCAGAAAATAGCAAGGAGAGATAAGAATGCTTTCCTGAACATACAGTGTCAAGCAGTTCAGGACAACAGCCAATTAAGGAACACAAGAGCTCTGTATAAGACAATCAAAGATATCAAAGGAAGCTTCTGTGCTAAGCTGGGCGTGATAAAGGACAAACGAGGCAAGGACCTCACTGAAGCCTCAGAGATAAAGAAGAGGTGGCAGGAATACACAGAAGAACTGTACAGGAAGGACCCGGATGTGCAAACCCAACATAGGACGGCTGTGATTACTGATCTCGAGCCGGGCATCCTGAAGAGTGAAGTTGAATGGGCCTTAGCCAGCCTTGCTAAGAACAAAGCTAGCGGAATTGATGGTATTCCAGCTGAGTTGCTTCAAAACCTCAACCACGACGCTGTTAACACACTGCATACATTATGTCAAAAGATTTGGACAACCCTGCAGTGGCCACAGGATTGGAGGAGGTCAGTTTACATCCCCATTCCAAAGAAAGGCAGTGCCAAAGATTGTTCTAACTACCGCACGATCGCACTTATCTCGCATGCTAGCAAGGTGATGTTAAAAATCCTGCAAGGTAGGCTGCAGCAATGTGGATCGGGAGCTTCCGGACGTGCAAGCTGGGTTTCGCAAGGGCAGAGGAACTAGAGACCAAATTGCCAACCTTCGCTGGATCATGGAAAAAGCAAGAGAGTTCCAGAAACCCATCTACTTCTGCTTTATTGATTATGCGAAAGCGTTTGACTGCGTAGATCACAGCAGATTGTGGCAAGCTCTCCAAGAGATGGGAGTTCCAATTCACCTCATCTGTCTCCTCAGGAAACTTTATGAAGGGCGAGAGGCCACAGTCAGAACTGGGCATGGTCTTACTGATTGGTTTCCGATTGAGAAAGGGGTGAGGCAAGGCTGCATACTGTCGCCCTGCCTATTCAACCTATATGCAGAGTGCATCATGAGGAAGGCCGGTCTGGACGAGTCTTCAGCTGGAGTGAAGATTGCTGGAAAACGTATCAACAACCTTAGATATGCGGATGATACCACTTTAATGGCAGAAAGTGAAGTGGAACTCAAGAGACTTCTGATGCGCGTACAAGAAGAGAGTGAGAAGTTTGGGCTTAAACTGACCATTAAAAAGACGAAGATCATGGCGTCTTGCCCTATCAAGTCCTGGAGCATCAATGGACAAGAAGTGGAAGCTGTGACAGATTTTCTGTTCTTGGGAGCCAAGATTACCTCGGAAGGAGACTGCAGCCATGAAATTAGGAGACGCCTGCTTCTGGGAAAGAGAGCAATGGTTAGCCTTGACCGCCTAGTAAAGAGCAGAGACATTAGTCTGCCAACCAAGATCCGTATAACCCGTGCTATGGTCTTTCCAGTTGTGACGTATGGATGCGAGAGTTGGACTGTGAAAAAGGCTGACCGCCGAAGAATTGACGCGTTTGAATTGTGGTGCTGGCGAAGACTCTTAAGAGTTCCTTGGACTGCCAGAAGATCAAATCAGTCGATATTGTCGACCATAAACCCTGACTGCTCGTTGGAGGGTCAAATTCTAAAGTTAAAGCTCAGCTACTTTGGTCATCTGATGAGAAGAGCGGAGTCGCTGGGGAAAGATTTGATGTTGGGAAAGGTTGAGGGTCGCCGGAGAAGGGGTAGGCAGCGAACGCGATGGTTAGATGGCATTCTCGAGGCATTGCAGATGAAGCTATGTGATGTTAAGAAGATAGTGAGAGACCGGAAAGCGTGGCGTGACATGGTCCATAGGGTCACGAAGAGTCGGACACGACTGAACGCCTGAACTGAACTGAACTGGGGTTCTTTAACGTGCACTGACATCGCACAGCACACGGGCGCCTTTGCTTGTTGCCTCCATCGAAAAGCGGCTGCCGAGGCCGGGATTCGATTTCGGATCCTTGGGAATAGTAGCCGAGCGCCGTAATCACTGCGCCACCCCGGCTGGGGAGAACTTCTATTATATTCACAGAAACACACGTTTAACAATTCCCAAATTTTTTTTTACACAAATCGATCCTTTTCAGTGCCATCATGTAAGGGGCCATATGCGGGAAATTAGCTTGCAGATTACTTGCAAGAAGAATTTTATTGGAGTCGTGAAATACCCTCCGCACGTTTAGGTTCGTGGAATATAGATATAGTGATAATGAACATCAGCAAAGGGAATCGACGCCGTAATAGGGAGCTAGATGTTGGCTGTAGGCCGGATGTTCCAGTACCGTAGTAAAAGCATACGGTAGATTCTATTTCCTTTGTCACCCTATGGCCATAGAAATCAGAGAGCTTCCAATAATTTCTAAATGGTGCAATCTCCTACCATAGCTATCTTTATCGGAAGCCGAAAACAGCTCCCAACTATTGACTCATAAGAAACAATGCCTCGGCATCGCCTGAACCACAGTTCCACACAGTAAATTACTTTTTAAGTTGCATAAAGCAGGAATTAATGAAACTATTCTGATGTGGATTGAAGCTTATTTGAACAATCACAGGCAGGTTGTGCGTATGGGTGACTGTTTCTCTTCAAGATTAGAAGTGTTCTCTGGCGTTCCTCAAGGGTCGGTTCCAGCTCCATTATTGTTTTTAATTTATATTAACGACATTAACGAGGTTACTGAGTCTCCTGTAGAGTTGAAGGTTTTTGCAGACGATTGTTTAATTTACTCTCGAATAACTCAAACTGACGACCAGATCAGAATAGACCGAGTCCTTCATTCCTTGAATCTTTGGTGTGAGAAATGGGACATGGAAATTAATTACACCAAATCAACTTTCGCACATATAACATATAAAAAGAGTGTTAGGTTATATTCCTATAACGTTTGAAGCAATAAACTAAAACATGCTGATTCCTTCAAATATTTAGGAGTCACAATTACACATAACCTTCAGTGCCATAAACACATTATTAATGTGTGCTCAACAGCTTCACAAAAACTTTACTTTTTGAGAAAGAAATTAGAATATGCAACAAAGGATGCTTACAATCTTGTCCACCTATGAAATTTTCATACACCCATCCTTGGAGTACGCCTGTGCTGAACAAAAGTTTTAAAAGATAAACTGGAAGGTATTCAAAGAATGGCCGCTCATTTTATTTTGTCAATGTACAGAAGAACGGACCCAGTGACGGAAATATTAAACACATGTGAACTCTATTTACTTGAAAATCGAAGGCAAAAATCCAGGTTAAAGCTTTCATTTCAGATACTTCAAGGACATTCAAAGATAAGCAAAGATATATATATTTACTCCCCTGAAAATCGGAGCGCCAGAAGAAACCACACGAAAGCAGTCAAGCCTTGTGTCACACGAGTTGATGTTTTCCGCAACTCCTTTTTTCCTGATGTCATTGAATCTTGGAATGCTTTGCCAGTTGAGGTTGTTGAGCAGACGGACGTGCACAAATTCGAACGATCCATTGATGTTTTGTATATAGAGCGTGCAAATTGACAACTTGGCGTCATTATAATATGTTATGAATGGTATTTTATTTTATGCCCTCCCTATATCGACCCTCAAGCGAGGGTTAGCAGTATCAATAAAAAAAATTGCCATTCTTACAGGCATAGGATGAACATTCCAGGTAGTGAGCAATCACAATGCTCTGTGCTGGATCGTCATTCTGAAAGATCCCTCTGGCTGCCCTGCTCAATGGAGAATGCGATTTCAAGAATTCCACACGAGCGCTCATCGAAGCGCCGCCTGAAGGAGGTGGTGAAGACGCTTTCTTCCTACCAGTAATCTAGTTAGTTATTAGCTTTATAAAAGTTTTATGGCGCATAAGCAACTATGGCTAATATGTGTCAAACACAAGATTAGGTGGTTTGTTATCTCATATTATGCCTATATTGGAATGAAAACATCTCATTCTTGAGAAACGTGAAAACAAGAGAAAAATCGTCGAGTGCTTGCTCGACAAAAAGAAATGCAGGATGAAAAGAAATATATTTTTGTACCATACAGTAAAACACTTTTGCTAAGCTTGTCAAGTTGTCAGCGTGAAATTAGAAAGTGAATAAGGGTAAGCTCAATGCCACAAATGTTGTGCACAAGTTTGTCTTTTTTAGCGGGTAATTATGAATGACGTGCCTGTGTCCTGTGTATGAGGGACATATTTTTCCTCAATGAATAGTTTTTGGAGTTAACCTGATTGTCATTCTCCTAATGTGGGCTTTACGGGTAAAGCTTGTTGTTCGCTCATTTTCCTAAGCCGCCTGCTGCTTAGCTCTTAATTAGGTGCCACTCACTTCCTGCAATCTCTGTGTAGCATGCTGATTTGTTTCATTACACATTTTGTGCCCGTGCAGCGCATACAGCTGCTCTTTCATTACCCCTAATAACATAATGCTTCCTATCAACAGTTCAGCATTTTTTGGAGTTTATTGCAGCGATGACGTTTAAAGAATCTTATTTTCTTCACAACACAAACAGCGCAGCATTCAGCTTAAAATAGATGTACACTGAGGTAAACGTATTGTTTTCTCTGTTGTGCCCTGTACTATAAAGCTACCAACGTTTTGAGCCGTCTATTATAAAATTTGGCGTAACTTCTATATTTTTCATTCAGTGCTAGGTATTCTAGTAATATGTGCTCACGAGGTATTTTAGTTTTCTGAAATTGCATTAGTATAGCTTTGAATACTGGGGAGACTGTGTGCAATGGTCGGAGTGGTTTATGCATTGCGTTCATTTATTTAAGTCTTGGTAATTGTGCTCATGGCGCATGAGCAACGGCCTAACCAACAGGAGCTTAATTGTTGCTGAGCACAATTCTATATGTACATTTTGTGAGCATTGAATTACAGATGTTTTGAGTGAGAACGGATTTTAAAATGTATATTAGTGAGGTACTAATATCTTCTGATGCAGGCTCATTTGTTTCTACATAAACACTGGCTATATCGGGGATGCTCTATTAGCACCGTGTGATAACCGCAAAGCAATAATATCTATTGGGTCAAGTCGTTCCAAGTAGTGTGCCCTTGGTGAGTCATATACTATGCATCCGTAGTCTAACCTGCTACGCTCTACCGAGTGATATATTTGCAGAAGGCATGTTCAGTCGGACCCCTACCGTTTGCGTGAGAGCACGTTTAGGACGTGAATGGTTTGCGTAGCTTTCTTTTTATGGTTGTTTATATGGGGAAGAAATGCAAACTTTAGTCAAATGTCATACCTAAACATTTATGTTTCTGTTTCAATGGTAGAATGGTTTTGTTGAGTTATAGCATGAGATCGATCTGTGAGCCTCTTCTCAGTGAAAACACAATGGTTACTGTTTTTAAAGGGAAGCGTAAAACCCATTTATGTCTACCCAGGTAGCTCGTTTATTTAGTGTCCTTTAAATTTTCGTGCACACTTAGATATGCTGGAGGAAGTGCATGCTATTTGCTGGTCATATACATAGACCGAATAGATATGGACTTGCAGATTACTTCAGTTCTCGAATTCTTTTTTATTACAAAGTGTGTTGGGCTTACGTTCCATAACAGTGGCACGCCACTTTGTTGTGTGAAATTCATGGATAATACTGTGCATAAACAGACTTGCAATGCACGATTAATCAGGACGTCGTTCAGGCAGTTTAGGATCCTGCCACGAATACCTCTATCTGCTAAGTCGTTGAAAATGCCGAACCTCACCGCGGTATCGCTGGCTTTCTCCATGTCGAAGACCTCGATACAGTGCTTCCTGTCGCTGAACGCCTTCCTGATTGTCTTTTTGAGGCGGATGAGATGATCGCTGGTTGAGCACAATTTCTTAAAGCCACGCCGGTACATCCATATTTGACCGTGCTTCCAAAACTAATGCTAGTTTGATGTTTGCAATGTTTGTAAGGATTTCGCGATACAGCTTGTAACGGCTATTCGACTGCAACTTCAAATATTTGTGAGTGGTTTAGCTTTTGTTTAAAAGGGTACTATTATGATCTTTTTCAATACTTCCGATATTTTACAGTGTCCATATATTTTGCTAAAAAGTCGAACAATACGCGTATGTCAGCTTGCGACAGATCGGCAAGTATTTGATTGTGTGCATTGTTACCAGAAGATAAGACTATTAAGTTCCTATCCCAAATGGGAACTTTTTTCTGCTCTTTAGTTATGGTTTCTAAATGAGTGAATGTCGTCGTACAAGTCTGAAACTTTGGCATAATGGTCACCCAAAACTTGCCATGTTCCCACATTTTTTTAAAGCAATGACCTGGCAATCCAAGAAAAATATTTTGCAATGAGGTGTTCTCTGCGTTTATCCTCACGTATCGCGCTCTGGCTCTAGCCTTTTTTGAAGTTTACTCGGGTTTCTGCTGTTGAATACCTACGAAGGGTAATCCACGCTTTGTTTTGCTCCCTTTTTTGCTAATTTACATGCCTCCGTTTATGGTACCTTGTGTCCTGTCTTGCGTTTTATTACGTCTGTTGGATGGCTATGAAAGCTGCTGATATTATGATTGCGCTAAAACTCCATACAGTTCTTCTACAGTCAGTCCTTCACAGTACACTTCTACTGCGGCATATTCCTCTAAAAAGTTAACAGTCGGCGAGGTCAAGTTTGCAGCGCTGTGGTCTCGTTTGAATGATGGGTTTAGAAGATGATATCTTTAATACGGCCGGTAAATGATCACTTTCCTTGGGTCGTCTAAAATATCTCAATTAAAATGAGTAAAAACGGATGGTGATGGAAACGATAGATAAATGCAGATACAAGGGACTAAATTCTTCAGGCGTTCCCAATTGAGCTAAGGAGCAGGGAATCAGGGGTTTGTATGCACATTACCCCGCATCCAAAAGCAGTATTGTCATGCTTAGCCACCGATGTTAGACATTATATTAGGACGTATCGTGAGCGTGCGCGACGTAAGACTCTCCCGATCCGAACTGCAGGGCTACTGCAACCAATATTCTGCCGACTAAGCACTTTTATGATAGGAATGGATCTCCTCGGCTCATTCCCGTCTAGACGACGTAATACGTAGATCATTGTGCCCACTGACTACCTTACCTACTAGTCTGAGCAAAAGCCCTGTCTACTGATGTCGCAATATATGTCGCAGTTTTTCTTCGAAAGGTTTCTACAATGAGAAGGCGCCACTGAAGTACTCATTAGGGACAAGTAAACAACCTTTACGGCGGAGTTTGCGCAATTCAGCTTGAACTATAGAGAGACAAGTCACTGGAAGAAAACTGCGTACCTTGCGCTGGCCAATGGACTTAGCGTAAGAACAAAACTATCGCAGACTTTGCCTTGTACGTCAAAGCTGAACATAAGACATAGAACTCCGTCTTGCCCTTAGAGATCCTCATCTGTAAAACCTCCATTCAGGAGAAGATTAGGACGACTCTACTCAGTTCATGAATGCGAAAAAGCTCACCACCACGCTCGACGCAGTACTTCCGCGAGTTAGAGTCAAGGAAAGCCTCGATGTTGCGACTACGATCTAGCGCAGAGGCCCGACGACTCGCCCAGCTTTCAGTTTCATAAGTTTCAGTTTCTCCTTTATTTCAACTAAATAAGTGGTCAGTTTCCCCCTCTCAATTTGTTTATTAGTATATCAAGCACTGACTTTTCGTTCTATGCAATTTAGCAACACTGAACTCCTTTTTTTCTTTTTCGTTATTTCAATTGTTTGAGCAATCATACACCTAAAATAAATTTTCCTTATTACATCATCAAGCATTGGCTTTTCATTGTAGGTATTTTACACCTTTGAAAGCCTTTTCCATATTCTTATTTTTTTAACTGGTTCACTCAATTGATCAATTACTTAATCTAAATATTTTATTGGCATCATCATGCATCGGCTTTCATTCTAAGCATTTTGACACCGTTAAATCCCTTTATCCAATTCATTCATTTTCCTTTTCTGTAATGGACTAATTAATTACGATGATTTCTTTACTTTGCCATCTCCTATCACACGCCACTCAGCTATGAATCGTCGGAACCACAAATTACCATGATACAATTTTTGTATGTAGCCCTCGATTCTTTCCGACGAGCTCTTCAGAATTGAATGAGGCTACTGGTTAAAAAAATCAACTCTAAGGCCCTTAGAATGTTTACTTTGCACGTAACAGTGACTGAATATTTTTAAAACCATTACAACATTTTTTCTCGGTAGTGAGATACAGAAAATGTGCGTTGAGATCCTGTATAGCGGATATTGCAATAATGCAATCGCATGTGCGCGCGCTGACCAGCGCACAGCACACTACAACAATCATGGCGGTGGTGCAACTTCCGGAAAACTGGCGGATGTGCACGACCGGTCGGTCGGGTCGGTCTATTGCTTGCACTTTCTGAAATGCCTCAATAAGAGGCACCTTCTCCCGAATTTCGGAGTCATTTTGCAACCTTGTCCGGTTCATTATATATGTTTATTTCGAATGTGGGGTGCTTTAAACTCGCATCAAGTCACGAGGTTGTCACGTCCTTACCCTGTCGACCAATCAGATGTTTACCAAAACACGTTGCTGGGCTAGTTGGCGAAGCATTTTATTAAAAAAATATTCAGCGCTACATAAAAGACACAGACATTGGAAGAAAACACAGGACTTCCTGTGTTTTCTTGCAGTGTCCGTGTCTTTGATGTAGCGCTGAATACCTCTTTATTAAATCAGACGTTTGCAGCATAAATATTTCCTGTAAACGGTTCGCATGTCTTACCGACCGAACGAGCTGTATATGATTGGTGCAAAATGTTGTATTGTGTGCACAGTTGATATTTACCGTCTATCATGTACGCAATCCCCGCATTGCTCTACAACTCACCTGCGTTAACCGCACTGACGTACCCCTTATTTATATGTTTTAAAAGTCGAATTCCGACGAGGAAAGGAATCACAGATACGTATTTTCTGGAGCATATTAAAGGCTGTATGTAGGGTTTGGCCATAATCTATATATTCTTTCACATATTTAGTGCTGGTTTATATATGGCTCGTTTTCGCGTACCGGTTTGAAAGTTGACCTTGTTCTTTTTATTTTTCAGAAGTCTATGGTTGATCTTCTTCGATTTGCGATAATTTTTCTGCACTCGAATAAAAACACAAGTTAGAAAAGTGCTATTTTGTTCTGTGATAAGCGGCGTTTATTGACACAGTGTAATGTGCCTAATTTGTTTCAATAGACACTCCGTGCCAATGCAGAAAGCACTGGTGAAGGATCAAAGCGTACCTTTTAAGATTTCTTGCCTTACCTTTAGAAGTTGGAAGAAATGTTGAGCATCGCACATCGAAGGAAACTCCCAGTCAAGATCAAGCCCGTCGAGGCTAGCTGCATCCAGTAATTTTCGAGCGGAGGCAATAAATCTGAACATACGTCAAGAAATTAAACATGCTGTTTCAGTATACCATTTGCGATCGAAACAACGGGGCCGTTCAAAAGAACATATTTTCGAACTGAGTTTCTAAGCAGTGCAGTCGACTCAGTTTTGACAGGCGTGGGTCGTCAAAAGTGAAGCCCACAAATAGGAACACTTATGAAACAAAAGTTCACAAAGTGAGGACATCTATGTGACCATGTCGTAAACTTGATACTAAAAGTTGTAATCCTAATAATGAGTAAAGAGGGCAACAAACACTTAAATATCAAGTATCAAATAGCTTGTCGATATAAAGTGGGGGCTGTACGTTTGTATCGTTTATATTTCTGCACCCTAAAACGCCGAAAGAAACCATATTTGCGTAGTGTATGTAAACGATCCACCATTAAATCTTCCCATATGCACTACAATACGACCCTGAATCACTGATATCATATGGTCATGTCCAGTACCAATGGAAGGGAATAGAAGTTTCCATGATTGGTTTAGCCTTGTTCAAATTTTCAATTCCTTAAATCTACCTGCATCTCGCGGAAACACTGGACACCATGCTCTGGAAGTTTTCTTCGCCGCCACCTCCACCCACCGAGAACATTACTTTGATGTCTGGTCGGCGCTGGCGAAGTGAAGTGAAAGCGGTGAGGCCCTCTGGGCCACCAACATCAGAAAGGTTAATGGTGGAGTCGGATGAAACCGTGGCAAACCCCATGATGATATGGCTGCAGAGCTCGACATCAACTCCTTCAAACTGTAACGACGCGGAATTATTTTCCGGAGTCCTTAAGTAGCACACGTGCTTGAATGAGGAACCTGCGTAAAAAAAGAGACGGGCGTTGTGCTTTTGCTTCGGCTGTGTGCTCCCTTTGTAGAAACATTCTCCCGCTTTCTAATGGTGTACTTGAAATTATTATCAAGGTAACTGTTATATTGCACCCTTCGTAAGGCATTTGTTCTTTCAGGCCCTTTTATAAGTCACCTCCAATGTGGCGTTCACGAAAGTTGCCCTGAAAACTTCCCGCTATAGAAGGAAGGGGAAACGTTTTTCGTACAAAGAAGTCTAGCAGACTAGCATGCACAAAATATTATGCAGTTAGAGGTACAAATACCTGTCGGTGAGCCTACTCTAACCTTTTGCGAGCTGCGTTTTTAGCTGCCTTCCACTTCCTCTTCCTAAAACATGAAAGCGGGAAGCGTTATTGCGCCGGCCTACAGTGAGTATAAATGTAAACGCTTCTGCATCGTATAACCATAACTTCCACATTCGCAATATTATTTGCATTTTCTTCAGCAGCGGAAAAGACGGCGTGCACAGAAAAAGTGTGACCTATATGTTCTACCTCAGCGCTGCCTCTCGGGAGTTGAAGCTGTCAACAATTTGCAGTTACTGCACATATGTCTACCCCTCTCGTCACAAGCAACACGTCCATCACACACCTCTCCATATTGAAGCTTTTGTACGTGCCCACCGGCAGTTTATCACTTGGTGTCGGACAGTTGAGCAACGTTTTTGAGTGCTTCTCTACTATGTACCTTATGAACGCATTGTTGGGCAAGCTGCCTGCTGTTCATATCAGACCAAAGGCACGAAACGCACGCACACAAGGGCGCTCAGACTTCTAGTGTTCCTTGTGTGAGGTTAACAACACTCTCGCATTCAAAGCTTGCCACATCAATGCTACTGGTCTTTCAAGGTTGCAAGGCTTTAAACAATTGAAACCACCAAAGTCGTGCTCATGATTTTTTTTATTTCCCGGAGGTGTACTTGCCATAACGTTAAAATAATTTCCAATTCATCAGCTCTTGTATGATAACCTACCTGGCATGTGCAAAATGGAGTCTAAAATTTTCTATTCACAACGGAAGTACTCGACACATACTTTACCCTCCTTGGAACCCCTTTTAGAAGCTCATTACTAACGTATTGCGTCAGCAGACAAACGAATAAAAGCAAGACGTTCGTATGGATCTCAAGGTGGTTCAATTCAATGTGTTCATACCAGTTTTTCTAGTTATCTCGCAGGGATCGACAAAACGCTACCCATTCCCTTAACATATTCTCTTAACTATTTAATGGAATAGGAAGAACAACTTTAACACCAAGAGTTTTATGCGTTATCATGGCATTTCCTTTAATTATATTTATGGTATATTTTAGTTTCAGACTGCTCTGTCACAGTTGAAAACAATGTAGAAGAAAACTGAAGTCTGCAAAAAATTGCCGACGAATAAGTTACTTCCTAATGCGAAATTTGAGCTCAGGTCATCAGATGTTTCACCTTGTCGACAGATTGAAGCAAAGATGTCTGGCAACACATGTATGTTCATTTACAGACATTTGATTTTTTCACGAATATTCCTTCAAGAAACAGTGCACTAACAGTTCTTGATTGTCATGAAGGGAGTCTTGTGGTCGCAGGAATGAAGAGAGCAATTAGGTTATCGGAAGGTTGCGCGAGGCAGCGCGTGGGCCAATAGGACCATTGCGCGGCGAAGAGATAGCAGCTACTCATTGATGTCGCTGACGCCACTAGTGAGTCAATGTGGCTACGCATTTCGGCTTGGAAGGCACGCACCGTGATCCACTGATAGCAAGCCGGAGCTTCAGCAACCGGGTATATTGATTGATTTATAGAAAGGGAAATGCGCGGTAACTGTCTCACTTGTTTTCAGTGGACACCTCATGCGCGCCGTAAGAGAATGGAGTAAGGTGGGAGTGAAAGTGAAAAGAGAGAAAGAGGAGCCGTAGTGGAGAGCTACGGAGTAATTTCGATCACCTGGGGATCTTTAACGTGCACTGGCATCGCACAGCACACGGACGCATCTTCGTTTCGCCTCCATCGAAACGCAGCCGCCGACCTCGGGTTCGAACCTGGATACTCCGACACAGTAGTCGGGCGTCTTACCACTGCACCAACCCGGCGGGGATCGGCAACCGAAGAATACCGGAGAATATTGTCGCCACCACGCAAGAGGACGGAGGTCAGGAGCGCGCGCATCAATGGGAGGACACGCGCGGTCTCCGCCACAGAGGAAGAGGGAGGGCGGGGGCGAAGAAGCGCCTACTGCCCTGACTGCGGAGCTGGTTACGAGGGACAATGCCGACGACGACGTCGACAACGAAGCGAAACGCAGGAACGGGCTCCAAAGAGCCGCGCTCTAAAACGTTATGTCGAACACTTAAGCTCAGCGTTTAAGAGCATAGCGCGAGAGCATAGACTACCACCCCACATATTGTGTCCTGTCTGAAAACCTATATTTCAGGTTCTATTTTACTAACGTGGAACGCAATGGGATTGTTCTATTCTCTAGAGGGTAGTGTTACGTAACGGTATTCGCTGTTCGTGCGCCGGAGGACGATGAAGTGGGGCAGACTGACTGAGAACTGCGACGCTGAGGGTGGACAGATGTGTGCTGCCCTCAAACATACTTGAACTAAAATTATCGTTTTTGGATCCTTCCTGTAACATTATAAGCATTGGCTTTAATCAAGTCGTGTTCCATACCTGCGTTGCCTATCGGTAACGAGAACTTAAATGTCCTGGCCGGCTGACTCTGATATCGCCTACCCATATAAAAGAGAGCCCCGATTTTGTAGCTCCTGCTTAATGTATTACCAGGTACTCCACGCCCAGTTAGTTCGAAGCCACGTTAGCTACCAGCTAGCTGTGCTAGCTCCCTGCTCGTCTTTTGTCGCCCACAACACCACATTTTCAGAGAGCGAGGCCTTTTGCGATATCACGTTCAATGGTGTCATTCAGCAATTAAGTCCTTAGTTGCGTGCCTCTCGCTCGATTCGCTTCTACCTGAAGCAATTCATAGCGGCGCTCAGTAGCCAACCCCTCCCATGTCGTGTGAGGAAATTTGCCTGAAGAACGACAGGTGCATTTCACGTGTAAAGAAAAGAAGATTCTATGCTATGAGGTTCCAGGTTCTCTATAATAATGTTAATGACTGCGAATTACCGGCAATCGTCGTAGCTCTTGCTACGATAAAAGGATATCAATTATAATTATTAGTGTTCATTGTACCTCCTTGATCACATAAGCATATGTTGCTCAATTACAATTTGAGCGCACTCGACCCAACACTATTAGCTCATGTTTCTATGCTGAAGCCATCTACGATTGGATGTAGTAGAGTACCACTTACGTGCGGCATCTTCCTCTAATTGAGAGGAGGTCAAAGCAAAACACAACGTTTGCAGCAGTAGACGCATGCTGTGCACCGACGATGTGAAACGCATCTTGAATCTGTAATATAGCAGATGTTTTAAACATCGTCTATACAAACTATACAGGGTGTTATGGCTTATCCTAGCCAATCTTTACAAAAGATTATGCCTTTGCCCAGTGAAAGCGTTTATCGGCTCTATGGAGTCTGTGTCTCTATTATGTACTATTTTCGCGTGCTTCAAGCCTATTTCTATCTGCAATTTTCATTACGTAAATTTCACTTATTTGATTGAGGAACAAAGTGGCAGTTAAGAAGTGGTAAAACGTACTAGAAAACAGGCTAACCACGTACCTAGCTTTATATTATAGCTCTTCAAAAAAGCCTCTGGTTAGTACTGCATAGACGACGCGAAATGAGTATGCAAAGTCGTAGTTTTCAATACAATCTTCATATTCAGCACTAATACTTTACTCTGAAGCGAATAATTGAAACATCATGTAAATATATATTACTAATTAGTGAACGATAGAGAATCAAAACCTTGACAGAGACATTCACGATTGTAAAGAGGCAATAATGCGACAGCACGAACACTGCCACTAAGGCAACAAAGCCTCTTCCGATTGCACTTTACAGCGCCGGCACGGCCGCCATTTTAGTGCTTATGAAATCCATCTCCCACTGGAACCCACTCACAAAGCTTTTTCGTGAGGATTTGATATAACCGAAAGCGGTTTGCGTACTATGTCGAGACCAACTCTAAGAACGCACGCGTTCCTTCAAAACATGAAAACATCACTAGTGACGACCTGGCGTTGCAGCTTTAAACAACTCTTTTCCATGGACTGGGGAAGCGCACCGGCCTACAGAAAGGCAAAGGGCGTACATCCGTTTCCAGGCCAAGACGATGTGGATGGCACTCTCACCCCCTGCGTACTGGCGCGTGAATGTGAGGGGGAATGCGCCAACACGTGCGTAGAAATTATTGCCGCGAGCGCCAGATGATGAACTTACACTCCCGCCGCTGATCCTGTCGAGGTCATTAATAATGCGAAGTAGTTAGTATGGAAAGAAGGAACGTCTTGGTAGCCTTCCCTCCCCCCCCCCCTTTCCTAGAAACATACAGCCAGAATTTAATCTCGAAAGAAGGGCCAAATGAAGTGAAGCTCTAGAGCGATGGTTCAAGAACATGGTAGCGAAAGAAGTACTCTATGTTGATGCGGCAAGTGACAGAACAAGTGCGGCGGTAGCCTCGGTAGTTGATGACCGAGAGGCGCCGGTATCAGCGGCAACCATCAGAGGCCGCCACATAGAGACTGCGGAGGAAGTTGCGATAGCGCTAGCTTGCGTAGGAACGGAAGCCAAATTTTAATTAGCGACAACAAAACCACCAACCAAAATTTCGGAAAGGGGAGTATATCGCCGGTGGCAGCCAAAATTTTCACCCAAAGAATGCTGAATAGGAAAATTAAGTTAATTTGGACACCCGCTCACGCTGCCGCCCCTGGTAACGAGGCGGCTCACGAGCTAGCCCGAGCTCTCTGCTTCCGGGTAGCCGTCGAGCCCCCCCTGAAAACTGGGCATACGACGAGCGTCTACAAAATTACGGGGAAATCATCGACCATTATAAATTGGGACGTACACTGGTAGCTGCCGCGTGGAGGCGCCTAAAAACTAATACGTTAATGAACCTGGTCTTGGCGTTTCACGCGCTACCAGACCCTAGATACAATGATCTATGCGAACACTGTGGGGCGAGAGGGACCCTCGATCACATAATTTTGGAGTGCCCACAATCTCCAGGGATAGGACAAAATATTACAAGTAGAGAAGCCTGGGATACCCTGCTGCGAAGCGCGGACCCTGCGATCCAGCACCGCACCGTCCATCTGGCGGAAGAGGCCTCAACACGCCCAGGGCTACCTGCCAGCCTCTAATCCGCGGGCGCACGACTCCCCGTCTTCCACACCACGCGTTCCGGGGGCGGGGAAGAGGACGCCTATTTATGGAAGTAAAAACTGTATAACTAACTAACCAAAGCACTACTTCACTATGTTCACAGATTTCTGTCTTTAGGCCGCGTCCGCAAAATTGTGTCCGCAGCAGTTGTAATTAAGAAGTTCTAAAGGTTAATGAATTATGTTAATCAATAGAGAGCGAAGTATTGTTGTGCCAGAAAAACAATTAGGCAAATAAGTTAAGTAGTTGTTTATTAGAAGTAAAACATCTAAAAGTAAAAGCGAAAATGTTCTTTTTAGCTAATGGCTTGTCCCCACATTTGCATTTATCAAATACTTAAATAGTTAATTAAATCGGCCAATTATGGTGACTTTAAGATGTATCAAATACTGAACAGTTAATTAAATCAGTCAATTAAGGTGATGTGAAATATGTGACCTCAAGCAACCTAAGTCGAGCCAAAATAAGGCATAGAAGAAATTGGCGCTCACTGTGAAAGTATCAAAGACTAAAATAGGTAATTATGTAAGTAAATTAGGATGACGTCCAGGGTGTGACATCATCCTAAACGACGTCACACCCTTGACGTCATCCGACGAAAGTAGAGCCGAAAAAGGGCATAGGAAGAGATTGGTGCGCAATTTCGAAGTACCAAACTAAAATGGGTAAACAAGAAGTGAATTAAGCAACTGCAAGCAACTGAATAAAACAACAGCTGCATCCGTGCTTTCGCATTATTCCAATGCCGGTTCTGCAGTGCTCTTTAGTTTTTCGAATGGCCGCATCGTTTCCCTCTCCACATGCGCCCGCTGTCTTGGTACTGCTGCCAGCAGACTGGGAAAGTGGCACGCATCGACATTTCTCTTTACAAATACTGCTGTCTATAGACCACGACGCTCCCATCAGCCAACCGTGGCTTTCAGTAACTGACAGATGGCAGCGTTAAGCTTCAATATATTTATTTGAAATATTATGTAGATTCAGAGTTTGCTCCCCTTGCCACTCTGCAGCTATATGCTTGAGCAGGTACAGCAAATATCTAGCTGCCAAAATGTTTTTTTTTAAATTATCGCCAGGTCTAATTATTCATAAGTTATTGCAAAATGTACCTGAACACCGAAGTCTATAGTGATACTTTCTTTTATTTAATGCCATTTTTATTTTGTCTGGGAGCTTTATATACACGAATCACAACGATAGATGTGCCTCCGAGCGCTAAATAATTTTTAAGTGAATTTCTTATCTCACCTGTACTGGTTTCAACAGTCAGACGATGGCTGTGACATCTATTTGAAGTGGAAGTCACGTGCAGGATGAAAAACTACGAAATAGCTAGTCATTTTCCCTTTTATTTCACCACAACGCAAAAATCCATTCTGCCGCGAGAGCACGAATCACAATGAAAGGCACACGAGTATATCGCAAATTTTCATCCCTCACTACACTAGACTACACTGATGTTGTAGCCATACCTCGGCTGCTGAACTGGAAATTGAAACTGGGGAGAAAATCCAAGTTATAAATTATTGCATGCTTGTCAGGAAATCCTGCGTGGTGATCACCATTGTCGCCTGCATCATTATGAAGAGCTTTATGATATGATTTTGTCCGCGATATTTCTGAGTTGGCTTTGCGGGAAATTAAAGAAATTCCTGATCATCGAAAGAGTACGCGTATTTTTCAGCTGATCTGTTCCCCCAGAGCACGTGAACGACGCTAGTGATATTTTTTGCGACATGAATCGTGAACAGTTGCTATAAGCTGCCTGCTGAATTTCGTTGACTCAAGTGCGTGCGCTGACCGGCGTATTCCCGTTAACGAAATAGTGAAACAGGAAGATCCTTCAATCACTCATCACAAATATTGCCACGCGCTGGGTCCGCTGCTGCTTTTGCCAATGCAAACGAAAAACACGTGAAACATCTTAACCACCAGATAGGTAAACGTTGCGAGTTAGACAACGTTTTCGCTTCTTTACTAGCATTAAAGAGTATTGAGTGCACTAATATAAACTCACCGGAGCCAAAAATGTGCAGAGGTTGTGTCACCAACTAGGAAAACTGATGGTGGCGTGTTCGGAGCCGGCTTGGTATTGTTCTCACACATCATGTCTGCTCAAAGGAAGCATGTGGACGTCATAGTGCGAGGTTCTCGCCATGAAGCGTGGCATGATCAAAAACGGCTAGGGAAAGCTAACGAAAGGGTTCCATTTGCTACAGCACCATGATAAAGCTATATCAGCACAGGTCATGGAAAGGAAGCCGGCGTCTTGTGTTACGATATTTCTCATGTATCATAGTCACCATGCACGGCGTAATGTAACTTCTTCCTTTTTCTTCTTACGAAGGACAGGAAGCACTGCTTAGCAATAGCCATTTTGACATGCAAAAGTTTATCATGAAGAATGCGGCACTAATGAACGAGGAATGCCGGCAGAACCGATGTGGACAGGCGAAAAGTCGCAACTGAGGTTTATGGACCAAGCAACAAGCACCATATACATGAAAATAAAACAAACTCCAAACATGACATTTCGATAACCCAGTACAAATGAGAAAGTTACATAGTAAAGAAGCACGTTTCACTTGTCGAAGAGGAAGAACGAAGGTATGTTTTACCAGCAAAGACTGAGTTGGCGGCAAAAAATTCAGTTCGAAATTTACCTCGCGACGGAGGGCTGGCTGACCGCACCAGTTCTGGCACCGTCTGATATGGAAGACCACATAATTTATCGGAAGAGCTAGTTGGTGTGTCTATGCAAGATGGTGATTGTTGAAAAAAAAACAGGCACGCAAATGCTTGTTTTATTTTAGAACGCATATTTCAGGCACCCGTTACTCAGCTGAGTGGCGTCGGCGTCGCCGTTGGGGCAACCGGTCGGCAGCTATCGCGTAGACCACTCAGTAACATTTTTCACTAGTCAACCGGGACAAAGTTCTTCTCAGCCTCCTGTAACTTGCCATGCAGTCAGGAACACAGACGCCTGGTTCGTGCCAGCGTTGGCATCCTAGGCGACCCTAGAGGGAACTTGCGCTGGTCTTCAGTGTAGGACTATTGCGCGCCTACCTCGTCTGGACCTACTAAAGGGCGAAAAAATTACGGCGAAACGGAAGGCACGCTGCTGCGGTCAAAAGTGCTTGGGTAAGACAAATAAGGTTTGTTCATTATTCTATACCGCAGTTACCGTGCGAAACGAGAGGCGGAGTAGTTACATTCGTGCATGCTACACATGTAAGGTAGATCGTTGGGACTTTCATTTCTGCGCTGCATCATGATGCTATATATTATGCGACTTCTCTTATCGTACTGAGCATAAAATGATCTTTTAAGCAGAAATCATTTCTTTGCTGATGAGTGGGGTAGATAGGAGGTGTCTACCGAAAGAATCAGCAATCGTTGTCAGCTAAAGGTGTGCGTGCCTCGCCAGACATCTGCGAACAAAATGGTTGAATAATGTACAAATACTCGATTATGCTATGAACTTTATAAAACTCATAGTATGCGAGGAAAACAGTAACGGTTAGGTACAAGATTAGTGGCGGCAGCTATAGCTATAAGTTATAGTTAAAAAAATTACATCGTAGCTGCTGTACTTAAGTCTGAGATAATAGGTATAACGATAATAATGGCAGCGACTGATATTGGATAGATCGATATATAGGGATGATGATAGATAATCAGACGTTTAGATATTGAGTGCATAATGATAATAATTATTTGTGAAGAGAGATGATGGTGGTGATGTAAATAATGGTAGGTATAGTGTTAGTGGTGAGATTGTGAAAGTGATCCTGATAGGTATGATAGCGATTAGCTCACGAGGGTAGCAATAGATGATGATTGGGATAGAAGTGACAGCGATATTGATAGCGATGATGATTATATAAGTGATTGTGGTGGTATTAAAAGTGATGATGAAGGTGATATTTGCGAAGAAAAAGAGGATGAAAGAAGGAGTTTCGTTTTTTCAACTCTTCGGCATGTCTTACGAGCAGTGTTTAATTTTAATTCATTCACTTTTCGTACTTGCGCTATTTGAGGTGAGAGCGCAGTGTGAAGAGCGGCTGTTCGAACTCCTTCTCAGCGTTATCGTTGCTCTCGAGCATCATACCGTTGAACAGCTCGTGCACTTGCTTAAGCCTTATGAGATGAGGGAAAACATTGCAGTAAACAACAAGACTGTGAAGGCTGATGCTCACGGCGTTCTAGGATGGATGTTAAGACCATTTATATGGCACAGTCAGCCAGTTAATTACCTATGCGAATGCCCAGTTGGCTATCAGAAGTGCTAAGAATGAGGAAACGTGATGCAGCAATCAGCATGCGTTTAAAATTCGGCGTTGAAATTTTTCAGAGCACTGCGGAATCTGCGCGGCAGGAATGCAATAGCCTGAAGGTTTCTGCTTCAGAGTGTGCATTGCGCGCCCCTTGTAAAGGTTTTGCTAGTATAAAAGGCTCGTACCGCGCACCGAAAATTTCCGCTTCCTCTCGCGCGCTCATAAGCACTCCTGCAAATTATAGGATTGGACGGTATGCCATCGCTCCTATCGCGGAGCGTTCTAATAGCCACTTGACATTATCACCAAACTTGAGTGTCATGTAACCTTATCACATAGCATTTTCATTGTCGCGTGATGTTTACATACAATTTGACTGTCAGATGATTTCGCCTCGCTATACTCTAATAGTCGCCTGGCATATTCGTGCAACTTGACTGCCACGTGAACGTGGTTGTGTAACCTGAATGTCGCACGATTGATGATCGAATCAAATAATGAATTATATATAATAACTATTTTATCTACTCCAATTACATATTGCTACTTCTCTAAAGCTGAAGTTGTCTGTAGATAACCTTGACAGCTGTATGAATTAAGTAAATCCCTCACAAATTTGGTTTTCAATCTCAGCACAGAATAACCTACGAAGCAAGTAAACTATAACACACTATTTTTCATCGACACATTCACAAAACCCGTAACTTCGAACAAAACATTTCATTAATAAGTTGATTTATTTAACTAAATATAAATGACAAATATGCCTATACTACTTACTACACACTCTTTATTTACTGCCTTACATCATAAAACCCTTTCACAATAATACATATGGGGCAATTTTTTCTGTAGACAAATATTGCGTAAATGTTCAGCGGACAATTTTGGCCACCGAATATAGCCATGTACTGCTTTTTCATTCATAAACTCTAGCAAATCACTAGCATAATGTATCGAAGACGAACAATAAGTGAGCAGTGATCAAAACTAATCATCGATTCGAAGATTCGCTACCTTTTTCCTCCGAATAAAAAATATTTCACTTCAGCAGAACCCAATGCGCCTTTTAGTTTTTGAGTTACTTTCATGTATTTATTTATTCATTCATGCATAATTCCACAATGCTATAGGCATTACACAAAGGCCGATATACACCCAAGCAACGTACAATCGTACAGGCAGTAAATTTCACAATTCCTCTTGACCATACATGACATGACAATTCGTCACAATACATGGTAGTATATGACAGTAGTGCACACCTAAACATCAAAATCGCTGCGCACAAAAAGCTATTCTTTAAAACACTGTTTTAATATAAATGAAAAGAAAGGGGCCACCAAGAAAAATAAAACCTTAAGCGTTAAACGCTAAACAGAAGTTGTCATTGCACAAAATAGAAGCCACAGAAGCTGGCAACTTATTACACTTATCTACAGTTTTTTTTGAAAGAAATAATGTTTAAAAGAACTCATTTTTCATTACAATGATCTGATCTTTGGATGGCCATTGAAAGACATTGGACTCCTTGACAAACTCTAAACTAACCTCGCATGTTTCCCTCAGGCATTTTGCAAGCTGTGAACTCTATGAGCACATTTGTCGGATCATGCATTTCATTATTTGATTTGATATCATTACACTACGAAGCACCTTAACACGTATTTAATGGCCGTGTTTTATCTCCCCCTTCAATTCTATTATTTCTCTTACCATTCTTTTTTCAATCTTTCCCTCCCGAATTCCCCTACCCATATAGAGTAGCATGCCAGCGATGTCTAAACGCCGGCAAAATTCTGTTTTTCCATTAAAGAGTCTCTCTCTCTCTCTTCGCTTTGCAATACAGTACTTTAGGGCTGAAGGTAACTTAATTTTCTCATACCAGTGCAATTGTAAATTATATTATGTAATAACTAAGGCGGAGTCATTTCTTCTATGACTCAGCGGTTGCCATCTTAAGCTTGCTTAGCACTTATAATGTCCAGATTCCTATTATAATTACCAGAACAAAACGGACAGCTCTGTTCTGAAACAGTTGAAGTTTCTTAATTTTGCAGTGTCCGGATCCCTCACAGTGCATGCGTAGTATGGAGCGAAGATTCGAGCAAAATGAAATTCGAGAAATGTTTGAATGATTGTTTACGGACCGGGTGTTATCATCTATAGCTGCAAGTAATTGGAGAATTTTTTGGAGAATGTTTTCGCGATTCCCTCGGTGTCGCCAGCAGATGGAAGCTTATCGACATGGGCTGGTATGCCCACCAAGTAAATTCTTGTAACTGATACAGGCAACATATCATACTTGGGAAAACGTGTGTGCTGTTTGTCTTCATCCGGACACCAGTTTGCTACAAACCATGCTGTGGCCTCTGCATCAGGGCAAAGAAAGCCGTGCTCCACAGCATGGAAAGTTCGCCAGAGATGAGTGTGTTGAGAACTGCTCGCACCACCACAAACAACGTTCCCACTTAGAATTTTTTGATTACCTCCTCTGCTGACTGTCCTCGTTATATCAGTTGGTACAGTGAGTGCCTCGGAAGGCTGCGGCCCTGGTCCCAATCCCCGAAGCAGGGCGACGGTTTCTTTACCCACAAAGTTTCTGAGAAAGCTTTATCTCCTGCCTTTGTGCGGCATGGCCACGCATGGGCGGATGACAATGAGCAATTCCTCTTTTTGAGAAAGCTACTCGACCTTGGCGGATCAGCTTAAATATTCGACCGACACAAATCTCAATTCAGTTATTGATTTAACCTTCTCTCGTTCTACTATCTGCTCTGCAAACTATCTTTAATAGAATAATTAGTATAATGACTTCAACGGAAAAGCGTTTATCCCGAGTTCAATCCTCGCACCAAGAGAAATTTCCTTTATTTGCAAGTTCCGTCGAAAGGTGTATATCTCTCCTTAGTAGCCGTAAGGCTACGCTTGGGTGGATTTAAATCAGTAATTACTCGTTTATTAGGATGTGGGCGAAGGTCTGATTGCGGCTCTCCAATCAAGCTCCCTGGACTTGGTAACTAGCATTTGCGCGCCGTGTGTGCTGAGCGAACAGCTACATCTTCAAACACTAATGGGCCCATACCACACAGAGAAAACGTCAAAAGCGTTAGGTACGCCAGACAAGTGGTGCTCAACGAAACAGTAATGAATCAAGACCTATAAATATTTGTCTCAAATTTTCTGTAAGTATAGTTCTGGCTAGATTTTGTTTATAAGCTTTAACGTGGCAAAGCAACTACGGCTATTAGAGACCCCGTAAAGGAGGGCTCCGGAAATTGCGACCACCTGGGGTTATTTAACTTGCACTGGCATCGCACAACACATGGATGCCTTGCATTTCGCCTGCATCGAAAAGTGTTCGCGGCGGCAAGGTATCGATCAGGCATCCCTGGACAAAGCGATGGAGCACCCTAACTACTTCGGGGACCACTGCGGAAACAACAGTTGTTAGGTAGACAGGACGGTAGGACCAGCCCAAAAATTGTTCGCAATATCGATCTTAAAGAGTCCTAATTGCCTCCTAGACGT
Source organism: Amblyomma maculatum (assembly GCF_055883805.1). Lineage (NCBI taxonomy): Eukaryota > Metazoa > Arthropoda > Arachnida > Ixodida > Ixodidae > Amblyomma > Amblyomma maculatum. The sequence continues at coordinate 134,950,962 of NC_139345.1, forward strand.
TCTGATACTAGATCAGAGTGCCCACTGTTCTCCCTTACGATTTGGTCTACGCAATCAATTCTTCACTGACGGGAAGAACGGGAAGGGGCGAGTGTTAATATAGCACGCGCTGAATACAAGGATACCCGGAGGTGAAAAAGAAGAAGCGCGTAAACTCCAAGACAGATCGCGAATATTTTCGTTCTTTTATTTAACATTCATTTAAACTTCAGTAGGCCGTAGCACTACTTCACTCAAGCATCACTGCCAGTGAACCTGATTTGCTCAAATCTCTAGTCACAGTTCTGCAGCACGGAATCTAAGAAAATGTAATTACCGCCTGGTCATGGCCAATCACCCCTGTTGGTATGGGTCAATTTCATAAGGGGGAACCGCGCGAAAAAACATTCTTTTTTATATTGCATACAGGAACCCTCCCAGTTAAAACATGGATGGAAGAAAAGGGCCTTTTTGTACCTTGGGGTCTCAAACTGTCTACTATGTAGGAAATCTGAAACAGTTGAGCACGTGTTCCTGGATTGTTGGGATGCGGTGTTTTACTGGGATGTGTTACATAGGACCCCCTTCATGGATCACTGCCTTTTCGTGGCGGAGGGGCTTGCGAAACTCGATGAAGTCGTGAGCTCTGCTGTGAAGGGCCACCCAAAATAGACAGGTCACGGCAGAGAGTTCTGACAAAATGTGATTCACTGGAGAATGTAATGGCAACCCACTCCAGTATTTCCTGCGAAGAAAACCCTATGGCCAGTCACAATACCATTAATAATATGGCGCCGGAAGATGAGCCCCCCAGGTTGGAAGGCGTCCCACATGTTACTGGGGATGAACAAAGGGCGATTCCTAGTAGCTCCAGGACGAATGAGGCGGCTGGGCTAAAGCCAAAAGGACGCTCAGTTATGGATGTGTCGGGAAGCGACCGGAAAGTCCGATGTTGCAAGGAGATATATCACATAGCAACATGGAATGTAAGATCTATGACGCAAGGTAAACTGGATGTCGTCAAGCGAACAATGGACAGATTGAACATTGATATCTTGGGTATCAGCGAGCTCAAGTGGACCGGAATGGGAGAATTTAACTCCGGCCACCATTATGTCTTTTATTGTGGGCACGAATTCAAGAGAAGGAATGGGGTCGCTCTCATAGTAAAACAAAAGAATGGGCAAAACAGTGCTAGGGTACAACCCCAAAAACGACCGAATGATTTCACTTTGGATCCAAGGTCACCCTTTCAACACAACAGTTAGCCAAGTCTATGCACCGACCACTACTGCTGCAGAAGCTGACGTTGAGAGATTTTATGCGGACCTACAATGCCTTTTAGATTGCACCCCATCATCAGACGTGGTTTTTCTCATAGGAGACTGGAATGCTAAGGTCGGGAGTGAAGAAATATCCGGAATTACAGGCAAGTTAGGTCTTGGCGAGCCAAATGAAGCTGGGCCGAGGCTAGTAGAGCTTTGTCAAGAAAACAACCTGACCATAGCGAATACTCATTTTCAACAGCACAAGAGGCGCCTGTACACATGAACTTCACCGGACGGCCTGTACAGGAATCAGATCGATTATATTCCTTGCCGGCAGAGATGGAGAAGCGCTATACAAGCAGTAAAAACAAGGCCTGGGGCCGATTGTGGCACCGATCATCAGCTTCTTGTTGCCAAAATTAAGCTTCGATAGAGGAAAACGCAGAGAACTAGAAGGCCTTTCAGGTATTATCTGGATCAAGTTCCATTAGAATATGCTGTGGAAGTGAGGAATCGATTTCGAGAATTAGATCTAGAAGACAGAGAGCCCGAAGAGATGTGAACTGATGTTCGTGATATAATACAAGAAGTTGCTACTAAGGTAGTTCCAAAGCAAAAGAAATGCAAGAAAGCAAACTGGTTATCTGAAGAGGCTTTGCAAATAGCTGAGGAAAGGAGGATGGCAAAGGTTATGGGGGAAAGAGAAAGATACAAGGTTCTCGATGCGGATTTTCAGAAAATAGCAAGGAGAGCTAAGAATGCCTTTCTGAACATACAGTGCCAAGCAGTTGAGGACAACAGCCAATTAAGGAACACAAGAGCTCTGTATAAGGCATTCAAAGATATCAAAGGTAGCTTCTGTGCTAAGCTGGGCGTGATAAAGGACAAACGAGGCAAGGACCTTACTGAAGCCTCAGAGATAAAGAAGAGGTGGCAGGAATACACAGAAGAACTGTACAAGAAGGACCCGAATGTGCAAACCCAACATAAGAGGATTGTGATCACTGTTCTCGAGCCGGGCATCCTGAAGAGTGAATTTGAATGGGCCTTAGCCAGCCTTGCTAAGAACAAAGCTAGCGGAATTGATGGCATTCCAACTGAGTTGCTTCAAAACCTCAACCATGGCGCTGTTAACATTCTGCATACATTATGTCAGAAGATTTGGACAACCCTGCGGTGGCCACAGGATTGGAGGAGGTCAGTTTACATCCCCATTCCAAAGAAAGGCAGTGCCAAAGATTGTTCAAACTACCGCACGATCGCGCTTATTTCGCATGCTAGCAAGGTGATGTTGAAAATCCTCCAAGGTAGGCTGCAGCAGTATGTGGATCGGGAGCTTCCGGACGTGCAAGCTGGGTTTCGCAAGGGCAGAGGAACTAGAGACCAAGTTGCCAACCTTCGCTGGATCATGGAAAAAGCAAGAGAGTTCCAGAAACCAATCTACTTCTGCTTTATTGATTATACGAAAGCGTTTGACTGCGTAGATCACAGCAGATTGTGGCAAGCTCTCCAAGAGATGGGAGTTTCAATTCACCTCATCTGTCTCCTAAGGAACCTGTATGAAGGGCAAGAGGCCACAGTCAGAACTGGGCATGGTCTTACTGATTGGTTTCCGATTGAGAAAGGAGTGAGGCAAGGCTGCATACTGTCGCCCTGCCTATTTAACCTATATGCAGAGTGCATCATGAGGATGGCCGGTCTGGACGAGTCTTCAGCTGGAGTGAAGATTGCTGGAAAACGTATCAACAACCTTAGATATGCAGATGATACCACTTTAATGGCAGAAAGTGAAGCGGAACTCAAGAGACTTCTGATGCGCGTACAAGAAGAGAGTGAGAAGTTTGGGCTTAAACTGAACATTAAAAAGACAAAGATCATGGCGTCTTGCCCTATCAAGTCCTGGAGCATCAAGGGACAAGAAGTGGAAGCTGTGACAGATTTTCTCTTCTTGGGTTCCAAGATTACCTCGGAAGGAGAGTGCAGCCATGAAATTAGGAGACGCCTGCTTCTGGGAAAGAGAGCAATGGTTAGCCTTGACCGCCTAGTAAAGAGCAGAGACATTAGTCTGCCAACCAAGATCCGTATAACTCGTGCTATGGTCTTTCCAGTTGTGATGTATGGATGCGAGAGTTGGACTGTGAAAAAGGCTGACCGCCGAAGAATTGACGCGTTTGAATTGCGGTGCTGGCGAAGACTCTTGAGAGTTCCTTGGACTGCCAGAAGATCAAATCAGTCAATATTGTCGACCATAAACCGTGACTGCTCATTGGAGGGTGAAATTCTAAAGCTAAAACTCAGCTACTTTGGTCATCTGATGAGAAGAGAGGAGTCGCTGGAGAAAGATTTGATGTTGGGAAAGGTTGAGGGTAGCCGGAGAAGGGGTAGGCAGCGAACGCGATGGTTAGATGGCATCCTCGAGGCACTGCAGATGAAGTTATGTGATGTTAGGAAGATAGTGAGAGACCGGAAAGCGTGGCGTGACATGGTCAATAGGGTCACGAAGAGTCGGACACGACTGAACGACTGAACTGAACTGAAGGCTGCAGCAGTATGGGGATCGGGAGCTTCTGGACGTGCAAGCTGGGTTTCGCAAGGGCAGAGGAACTAGAGACCAAACTGCCAACCTTCGCTGGAACATGGAAAAATCAAGAGAGTTCCAGAACAGCATCTACTTCTGCTTTATTGATTATGAGAAAGCGTTCGACTGCGTAGATCACAGCAGATTGTGGCAAGCTCTCCAAGGGATGGGAGTTCCAGTTCACCTCATCTGCCTCCTCAGGAACCTGTATGAAGGACAAGAGGCCACAGTGAGAACTGGGCATGGTCTTACTGATTGGTATCCGATTGAGAAAGGAGTGAGGCAAGGCTGCATACTGTCGCCCTTCCTATTTAACCTATATGCAGAGTGCATCATGAGGACGGCCAGTCTGGATAAGTCTTCAGCTGAAGTGAAGATTGCTGGAAAACGTATCAACAACCTTAGATATGCGGATGATACCACTTTAATGGCAGAAAGTGAAGAGGAACTCAAGAGACTTCTGATGCGCGTACAAGAAGAGAGTGAGAAGTTTGGGCTTAAACTCAACATTAAAAAGACAAAGATCATGGCGTCTTGCCCAATCAAGTCCTGCAGCATCAATGAACAAGAAGTGGAAGCTGTGACAGATTTTCTCTTCTTGGGCTCGAAGATTACCTCGGAAGGAGACTGCAGCCATGAAATTAGGAGACACCTGCTTCTGGGAAAGAGAGAAATGGTTAGTCTTGACCGCCTAGTAAAGAGCAGAGAGATTAGTCTGCCTACCAATATCCGTATAACTCGTGCTATGGTCTTTCCAGTTGTGATGTATGGATGCGAGAGTTGGACTGTGAAAATGGCTGACCGCCGAAGAATTGACGCGTTTGAATTGTGGTGCTGGCGAAGACTCTTGAGAGTTCCTTGGACTGCCAGAAGATCAAATCAGTCGATATTGTCGACCATAAACCCTGACTGCTCATCGAAGGGTCAATTTCTAAAGTTAAAGCTCAGCTACTTTGGTCATCTGATGAGAAGAGAGGAGTCGCTGGAGAAAGATTTGATGTTGGGAATATTGAGTGTCGCCGGAGTAAGGTTAGGCAGCGAACGCTATGGTTAGATGGCATCCTCGAGGCACTGCAGATGAAGTTATGTGATGTTAGGAAGATAGTGAGAGACCGGAAAGCGTGGCGTGACATGGTCCATAGGCTCACGAAGAGTCGGACACGACTGAACTGAACTGTTACAAAGGACAAATAAGTAAGACCTGTCATTGACGCCACGTGGAATTCGGTACTTAACTGTTAATGATGATTTTCAGTATGACCTCATCATGCTATGGGGCCTTCACAGTATTCGGAGTAGGATGGCTTATAGACACTGTGATGTCGATGCACGATCTGTATGTAATTATTTTGTTGAACAAGTGTATAAACTAAAAGAAATTTTGAAGCAGCTAGACGCTGCGGAGGAGGTCTAGAATCTGATGGGCGAACTTGTTGTAATGAAAGTCCATTATACACGGTTGTCAGCCAAGGGGCATGGCAACCACAATCTTTTACTCATGTATTTGTACCAATTCATGAAATAAAGAAAAAAAAGCCGGGATGGTGCAGTGGTAAGACACCCGACTACTGTGCCGTAGTACCCGGGTTCGAACCCGACCTTGGCGGCTGCGTTTCGATGGATGTGAAACGAAGAGGCGCTCGTGTGCTGTGCGATGTCAGCGCACGCTAAAGATGCCCAGGTCGTCGAAGTTACTCCGCAGCCCTGTACTACGGCTCCTCTTTCTCTCTTTCCACTTTCGCTGCCACCTTTCTCCCTTCCCTTACGGCGCGGTTAAGGTGTCCACAGAAAACAAGCGAGAAAGGTAGCGCGCCTTTCTCTTCCTATAAAGCAATCAGCTACAGAGCCAGTCGCAGGCCCGGGAAATTTCTTTTCCTTCTTCCTAGTCTCTGTTGTAGGCCGTCATTGCACCTGCCACTTCGGTTGTGGACGACGGCTGTTGCGGCGCGTGTCTTTCTCTCCCTCTTCTTTTTCTTTCTCTATTTTCTCTTCTGTCCGCACGAGGCAGCGGCGGTGGCTCAGCAGGCCCGTGCAAATTCTTTTCCTTCTTTCTACACCCACAACATTACAGCAATGCAACAACACGCACCTGCAGACGAAGGACTTCCTACGGTTGCCTTGCTCATGGCTTAGAAAGAACCGGCAGAAAATAAACTATTTATATAGGCAGGCAATTCGCAGTACCGAACGGCGGCTATGCGTCTCGGCTCGGACGGTGCGATCTATCGAGCGCTGCATCGGATAATATATAATAGTTAGTTCACAGGAAGGGAAAGGCGCTGTCTCTGTCACACTTGTTTCTGTGGGCACCTGAACCGTGCCGTAAAGGAAGGGAGGAAGTCGGTTGTGAAAGTGGAAAGAGAGAAAGAGGAACCATAGAGAAGGCTACGGAGTAATTTCGACCACCTGGGGATCTTATCAGCATTTCGTTGACCGCATCAAAGTTCCCAGGCGGTCTAGACAGAATCCACTTTACAGCAGGGAGCATGTGATGACTGCAGACGCTTTCCTGCTCCACACGGTCAGCCCTCCGCAGCGGCACGCGCATGCGCAGTGCAGAACCTAGTTACGAGGGAAAACGCTTACGGCGACGCCATGAATCGCAGGAACGGGCGCCAAAGTGCTTCACTCTAATACACATGGATGTAAAGGAAAATAAAATGGGATATCAGTTACCTGATCAGGTGGTTTCAAGACAGCGAACGTTAACTGTACCTTACTTTGAAGGCGGCGAAAAATTCGCATGCTAGTCTCCAGCTCTCTAACTGTAAATGACAATTTTTCTTTGCAAATGTGGCCATATGTGTTCGAGATTTGTATTGAACTTTCCATTAGATGTATTCATTAGTTGCTACTTGAATAACCCTCTAACAAATAAAATAATATTGCCACGTGCCTAGCGCCGCGCGACAGCCGTATTTGGTGCCGACGACGACGAAGCGGTGGTTGGCACGAGCGGCGCGCTGGTGCTGGACTCTGTGACTCTGTGTTCGGAACGACAAGCCAACCTTATTCTCGGGTCCTCGGCTACGTGTACTTTCAGGGCTCCCTCTGACTTCAGTCGTGACACTGGTGGAGGTGCCATCGATGATCCCTTCTCCCGCAGACGACCCTACGCGGCCGCCTCTCGTGACCACGCCTGTTCATCGTACCAGCCGACGGCTCCGAGGCTTGTCCCCCGAGGCCTTCCCTCTTGACGAAGAGACTCTGGCTGTGGCAACGACACCACCCGCCCGTACCATGACTGTCCCTTCCACCCCTTCGTCCTGTCTCATCCTTCAGACCCCACGTACCCCTAAACCATTTCACGGTGAGCATTTTGAAGACGCCGAGGACTGGCTAGCTCACTATGAAAGGGTCGCGACGTTTAACGGCTGGGACGACGCTGCGAAAATGCGGAACGTCTACTTCAGCCTTGAAGACACTGCTCGGACATGGTTCGAGAACCGCGAGGCCACATTCTCTACGTGGCCGGCCTTCCGAAGTCAGCTCCTCGGTACGTACGCCAACAGTGACCGCCGAGAGAATGCCGAGCGTGCCCTGACCTCTCGAGTTCAGCGTCAGAACGAGGGGGTCGCAATGTACGTTGAAGACGTCATGCGCCTTTGCTATCGCGCCGACCCGTCTATGAGTGAGGAGAAGGTTCGGCACCTGATGCACGGCGTCAAAGAACAGCTTTTTTCCGGCCTCGTGCGGAACCCGCCCACCACCGTCGCGGCGTTTCTGGCTGAAGCTGTGACCGCGGAGAAACTGCTACAGCAGCGATGCAGCCAGTACGGTCGGCCGCTGAATTCCATCTCCACACTACCACCGTCTGAACGAACCGACTACAATCTCGGGGCAGATATGAGCTCCCTTCGCGACCTCATTCGCACCGTGGTTCGCGAGGAGCTCCAGAAAGTTCATGGATCATTTACTCCTGGCGCAGCTTCCCTGGCCAACATCATCCGTGAGGAGGTCCAGAACGCACTCACGCCACCAACAAGTACAGTCGTTCCACCACCACCCCCGGGCCCCACCGAGCGGATGACTTATGCTGATGCCACACGCCGCCCAGCCCTGCTACCTACCCCTTCGCCTTACACGAAACCTCAGGTCGCTGTGCACGCTGCGTCACCGCTGCCCCTTTGGGCAGATCGGCACCAGGCGCCCCGGAAAACTGATCTCTGGCGCGCTCCAGATAACCGCCCTCTCTGCTACCACTGTGGCGAGGTAGGTCACCTGTACCGGCAGTGCCCTTATCGTCAGATGTGCCTTAGGGGATTTTCCCCCGACAGCCCTCGTCCACGGCCTGGTCAGCGGCCTCAAGACATCACCGAGTACGTCACCCGCCAGCGTACGTCACCCGCAAGTCTGCCACATTCTCCTCGTCGCGAGTCGCGCTCGCCTTCGCCTCGTCGCTCTTCACCCTCTCGGTCACGGTATACCGCTGGACGCCATGGTTCCTCGAGCCCTCATCGGGAAAACTAGCTCCGGCGACCTTTGGGGGCGAGGCCGCCGCACACCGATTCGCTGTAAAGCTTCCACCGCCGCACCGCTCGATTCGCCCCGACGTCGAACGCCGAATTCCTGTCCAGTTTTCGCCGCACAGACCAGATCGCCCCGACGTCGTCCGCATCGCCGACCAGCTATCACCGCCGTGTCGCTTAAATCGCCCCGACGCAGACCACACAACTGCCGCCCAGCTTGCGTCGCCGCACCGCTTGCTTCACTCCGACCTGCCGTCGACATTGAATTGTCCCGACGCCGACCACCCAACCGCCGTCCAGCTTCCGCCACCACACCGCTCACTTCACTCCGAACCGACGTCGACAGGCCCTGGTCTTGGCCGGGTCTCCCTGGACATCCCTGTTATCGTCGACACGAAGGAGGTCAGCGCTTTAGTTGATACGGGAGCCGATTATTCTATCCTTAGCGGGCGGCTTACAAGGACACTGAAAAAGGTGATGACGCCATGCAACGGACCAGACATACGTACGGCAGGAGGACATGTGGTTGCACCCTGGGTATGTGTACAGCCTGGGTTACGGTGCGAGGCTGCACATTTGTTGCGACTTTTCTCGTTCTACGCGAATGCTCTCGTGATGTTATTCTTGGCATCGACTTCCTTCGTGAGCACGGTGCCACTATAGATCTACCGAACCGCTTGGTGACGTTTTCCGCCAAACTGGCCACTCAAAAGCATGAGTACCGCGGGTCCCACTCCACGCTGCGAGTCGCCGATGATAGCCTCACAGTGCCACCACGCGCCAGCATCCTCGCCAGAGTTACTTGTGACGAGCCACATCACGGCCTCCGGGTTGTTGAGCCTGTCTCCCTCTCACTCGCCCTGGGAGTTTCTGTGGCAAGAGGTCTTTGTTTCCTTCGTGGAAGAGAGACGGAGGTACTTGTCACCAATTTCTCCAATGAACATCGACATCTGTTCCGTGGCACTGTCATTGCTTACGTCGACCATCTGCATGAAGTCGCCGAATGTTTTGATTCAGAGGAAGCTACGCCTAGCACTGAACCGGATGATGCCGTACACGCTGTCGACATCAATTCTAGCCTTTCCTCCGTTGAAAAAAGGCAACTCCAAGATCTATTGCTGAAGTTTCGTGTGTGCTTCACGTCTTCATCTAAAGTGCAGCAAACGTCGGTCATTAAACACCGGATTATCACGCATGAAGGCACTCGACCCATCCACCAGCAGCCCTATCGTGTGCCTCCTCGGGAGAGAGATGCTATCCTAAAGCAAGTCAAGGAGATGCTCGCCGAAGGCGTCATTCAACCTTCGAGCAGCCCATGGTCCTCGCCTGTAGTCCTCGTTAAAAAGAAAGACGGAACACTTCGTTTCTGCGTTGACTATCGGAAACTTAACAGTATGACAAAGAAGGACGTCTATCCGCTGCCACGGATTGATGACTCTCTCGACCGACTTCGCCGAGCCAAGTACTTCTCCTCCATTGACCTCAGGAGTGGTTATTGGCAAATTGAAGTTGATGAGAGGGACCGTGAAAAAACTGCCTTCGTAACACTAGATGGGCTCTATGAATTCCGCGTCCTCCCATTCGGGCTCTGCTGTGCTCCTGCCACCTTCTAGCGGATGATGGACACTGTGCTCACAGGTCTTAAGTGGCAGACATGCCTTGTTTATCTCGACGACGTAATAATTTTTTCACCGACGTTCACGGAACACCTGCGCTGCCTGAGAACTGTTCTCGAAGCTGTCCGGTCTGCCAACCTTTCTCTCAAGCCTCAAAATTGCCACTTCGGGTTCACCGAATTGAAGTTTCTTGGACACATCGTGAGTGCTGATGGCATCCGAGCTGACCCTGAGAAACTTGCTGCCGTTGCTGCCTTTCCCGTCCCCGCCCACAAAAAAGCAGTCCGACGGTTTTTGGGGCTGTGCTCCTATTATCGTCACTTTATCAAAAAGTTTGCACAGATGGCCAGCCCTCTGATTCTCCAGACTCGAGATGACGCATCATTTTCCTGGGACGCCGAGCAGCAGATGGCTTTCGACGAGTTACGACGCCGGCTCCAGACACCCCCGATCCTGGCACATTTCGACGATGATACCGACACAGAATTACACACGGATGCGAGCAACGTCGGCCTTGGTGCTGTTCTAGTTCAGCACCAAGACGGGGTCGAGAAAGTAATTACCTACGCCAGCCGTGCACTTTCCCGTGCTGAGTATAACTATTCCACCACTGAAAAAGAATGTTTGGCGGTAGTATGGGCCGCTGCCAAGTTTCGCCCGTACCTTTATGGCCGACCGTTTCGCGTCATCACTGACCATCACTCGTTCTGTTGGCTGAAAAACTTAAAGGATTCTTGTGGCCGCTTAGCACGTTGGGCATTGCGCCTACAGGAGTTCGATTTCGATGTTATTTATGTCTGGCCGGAAGCACACCGATGCTGATAGCATGTCCCGCGCGCCCGTCGGCCCTCCTTCGTCAGATGCCACCGACGACGATAGCTTTCTCGGAGCAGTCACTACGTCCGATCTCGCCTCCAAACAGCGTGCCGACAGCAAGCTGCGACTGATTATTGACCATCTTGAAGGTGGGCATCCTACAATACCCCGATACCTTGCTCGGGGGTTGTCGTCGTATTGCCTCCGCAATGGGGTGCTTTATAAGAATTCTACGTCGAGTGCGAAAACATACCTGCTAGTCATACCGGCTGATCTAAGGCACGAAATCCTCCTGGCCTGCCACGACGAACCAACTTCAGGGCATCTTGGCTTTACACGCACCCTAAACCGAGTCCGGCAGAACTTCTACTGGCCACATCTTTCTCCGAGCGTTAGACGTTACGTACAGACTTGTCGACAATGCCAGCGGCGAAAAATACCCACGCTCAAGCCATCCGGTATGTTACAATCTGTTGATCACCCCTCACACCCTTCGAGCAAGTGGGCATGGACCTTTTAGGCCCATTTCCTTTACCCTCGAATGGACACAAGTGGATCGTAGTCGCCACAGACTACTTAACACGCTACGTTGAAACGAAGGCCCTTGCCTGAGGTACTGCCTGCGAAGTTGCTCGATTCTTTATGAACGACATTGTGCTCAGACACGGTGCACCGTCGACCATCATTACTGACCCAGGAAAGGCATTTACAGCTCGGCTACCGCGGGACACCTTAACTCTCAGCCATACCGAGCATCGCACAACAACAGCGTATCAACCTCAGACAAATAGATTAACGGAACGACTAAACGAAACTTTGGCGGACATGATCTCAATGTACATCGACGTTGAGCATAAAATGTGGGACGAGATCCTGCCGTATGTCACCTTCGCCTACAATACGGCGCCGCAGGAAACCACGAAGTTTACGCCGTTCCGTCTCGTATATGACAGAGACGCCTGCCGATGTTGGACGCGATGCTCCCGTGCGGGGAAGAAGCGGTCGAACCCGGCGCCGCCCATTTCGTAGAACAGGCCGAGCAAGCCCGTCAGCTGGCCCGCTTGCACATCAAGGAGCAGCATGCCACCGACGCTCGACACTATAACCTTCGGCACAGGGAGGCCCACTACGAACCAGGGGACCAAGTGTGGGTGTGGACCCCCGTGCGTCACAAATGCTTGAGCGAGAAACTACTCCATCGCTATTTCGGACCCTATAAAGTCCTGCGCCGCTTAAACAAAGTTAATTACGAAGTCATTCCAGATGGAACTGTGACCGTCACTGTTCGACGCCAGCGGCCTGAAATTGTGCATGTGGTGCGCTTAAAGCAGTACTTTTCGCGTGACTAAGCGTTCCTTGCAAGTGAAACCTTGCGTTATTGTACAGTTCACCTCAAGCCTAATTTTTTTCTCCTCGCACCTTGTCATCTGGACGATGTCTTCTTTCACGGGGGGGGGGGGGGATAATGCCACGTGCCTAGCGCCGCGCGACAGCCGTGTTTGGTGCCGACGACGACGAAGTGGTGGTTGGCACGAGCGGCGCGCTGGTGCTTGACTCTGTGATTCTGTGTTCGGAACGACAAGCCGACCTTATTCTCGGGTCCTCGGCTACGTGTACTTTCACGGCCCCCTCTGACTTCAGTCGTGACAATATTTAAACGCCTTACTGAAAAGCACTTCATCGTGACACGATGTTCAGTTCATTTACTTCCCCATGCTTAAACCTGTCGTGAATAAATGAAACTTCCTAAAGCAAAATTAAAGGCTAAACAAACATTGTAAAAATACCATCGGTATCTGTTTCTGAGACCAGCTTGAGTATGGTATAACGAAACACTCTCTTCTCTTCCATATATAAAAACAAGCAATGGAGATTGCGTTTATTGATTGATTGAATGTCCGTTATTGAATGGGAAGGCTGATGGCCATGGATGGGAATAAAGGGGAGTAGACAGAATCTTCATTGTTTACGTCGTCACTCGAATCACATTGCTCTAACCAGGCCACTAAGCGAGCCATACTTGGCAAATATTATCTGTGTGTTAGCATGAGTTTCTAGAAGGGAACGGTAGTTCAGGCGGTAGGGTTCGATCTCGGGGCGTCCAGTAGAAAAAGCAGGGCAGTCCCAAAGTAAATGATATATGCCGCGGCGGGTTAGAGTCCTACAGTGGGGGCACGTAATCATTTTCTCCGTATACTGACGCCAGCGGTCCATATAATGTGGCGTGTGAGCCGCATGGGCAATGAGCGTATTCAAAAAGACTTCTTGACTTCGGGTGAGGTGGGTTCTTCTCGTAAAAGGTGTGTCTGGTGTGGTTTACCTGCATGCGATGCTGACTGAAGCTACGAAGACTGGTCCGAGTATAGTGCATAAGGGCAAGAGAAGGGGTGAGTTGCCCGCCCAAGGTCGAATAAGAATGAAGCAAGGGGGGTGGGGAAGTAAATGTGGACATCCCACCTGCCAAGGCAGCCGCGGCGTGTGCCGCCGCATTGCCCCCTGATTCGTCCGAGTGACCTGGAGTCCAGTGAATAGCGACGGTTCTGGTCGCGAGTTGGTGGAGTTTAAGGAGGCGCTGTCTGGCCGTAGCTGTTGCATCTTGTGAACCCGGAGTAGTGATTTCCTTGTAAGCTTCAAAGGAATCAGTAAGAATACGTATTGACCCAGTTCCGGTGCAAGGCACTCCTGACAAGGCTCCCCAAATCGCGAGGAGTTCAGCGTGAAGAGGGGTACCTTGAGGTAGGTGGCAGGCACAAGCGCCTGAAAGGGAAGGGTTGTCGTCGCATACCCAGGCCATAGATGCAAATTCTCTTGTAATCGATGTGTCGGTGTATATGTCAGTCGTATCAAGGATTCGCTTTTGTCGGTGATGGGCAGCGAGAAGCTCCCGGGGAATGACAAAACCGCTGTTTATAGGTCGGCGATGGAGGCGTGTGACTACTGGCATCTCCCAAGGGGGAAGAGATGCATATAGGGCTTGTGTTTTGTCGTTACGCTGTTCATCCCAGGCCAGCAGGCGACGCCCCTGGACAGTGTTCTCTAGACGTACTTGATGACGCGTCTGTGACTCGGTAACGATGGTAGTGAGCGGTGGAAGAGCGGCAAAACGCTCAAGTTCGGCTATAGGAGTGTGCTTAGGTAGACCGGTAATAGTGCGTAGTGTTGCGCGATGAAGGCGTTCGACCTTAGCGAAGTCAGTCTTCGACAGTTGGAGGACGGGTGTGCCATAGAGGATTTTTAGAGCGCAGCTCTTTGGCGTCCGTTCCTGGGTTTCGCGTCGGCGTCGGCGTCGTTGTCGGCCTCGTAACCAGCTCCGCCCCCCTTTCATCCCCCCAGCGCTAGCAGCGACCGACTGATACCGCTGGATGCCGCTGATACCGCTAGAGAGTCAAGATAACGTGACTGCATAGAACACCGTCGCCGCCATGCAGAAAGAGGAGGGGAGGGTCCCCCCCCCTGTTCCTGTGTGGCGGATAGGGTGCCCTTCAGTTGCAGACGCGCCGGTTATTTCACGTAGGCCCCGGCACGTTGACGAATACGTGTCCACCTTCCCACGGCTAGACCTGGTTCTTGGCGCTGCGGAAGCGAGGGTATCATATTGTTTGCGTCGGCATCGGCGGCGTTGTCCCTGAAACCAAATCCGCAGCTGGGGTTGACTCACTATCGGCGTCAGCAGCATCAGTCATTCGCTGCTATCTCTTCCCTCCTCCCTTTATCGCGTTGTCCGCTTGCTGCGCCCGCTTCTGCCCCCATCGTTTGCCGCTGGGTGTACACGCCGCCCCCCTCCCCCTCTTCCTGCGAGTCTCTGGTTGTCAAAGCGCCGGCTCGAACTTAATTCCTTTCTTCGCTCCTCCTCCAATGCAACCCCTGTGCGGTGGCAATCAGAGAGCCAGATCGGTGGCGACGGATCTGTATACGTGCACCGCCCGAGCCGAAATTGCCGTTGCCGTTCGCCACTGCGAAATTATCTGCCAGTTCTTTCTGAGCCATGAGCGAGACGACCGGTGGAAGTCCTCCGTCTGCTGCTGCTGCTGCTGCTGCTGCTGCTGCTGCTGCTGCTGCTGCTGCTGCTGCTGCTGCTGCTGCTGCTGCTGCTGCTGCTGCTGCTGCTGCTGCTGCTGCTGCTGCTGCTGCTGCTGCTAAACGAGCTGCCAGAGCAGAGGGACCATGTCGAACGTATATCAGTCTATTTCTCCGACCACAAAGCTTAATTCATGACTGTCAAGAACTGTTAGTGGAGTTTTTGTTAAAGGAATACGTGTGAAAAATAAAAAAAAAAAATTCGTTAATAGCGCATACATGTGCTGCGCGATTTCTTTGCCTCAATCTATCGAAAAGGTGAAACAGCTTATTCGCTGCGCTCAAATTTCGCATTATGAAGTAGCGTAATCGTCGGTAATTTTTGCGACCGCCGCTGCTCTGGCCATCACACGGCAGGCATGTTGCCGCGCACAGCAGTGCCGGTTGGATAGGCGACGAATAGTAGTACTTCAGCAGTGGTGGCCAAAGGCGTTGTAACTGATGAACCCATTTCTGGGGGCTGTTGGAGCTTGATATGGGCAGGCCAAGAATGCGGATTTGCCCATTTGAGGAGGTGATGGTGTTGGCTCCGATGTGAAGATGGATCTGCATATTGGGGTTGGTTTTATGTTTTCCGTCGATACTAATCAATTCTTTTTAATGTGGTGCGAGTTCGAGCCCAATTTTGGTTAGTGTATCTTCAAGACAAAGAAGGGCGGCTTGAAGTTCAGTCTCCATAGAATATTTGTCTACGTCATCCGCTGCCTCAGTCGAGATGGTAATATCATCCGCATATATAGCGAATCTTGCGCTTGTACTGATTTCCAGATTCTCGGCGACGCGTGTCATGGCCACGTTGAACAATATGGGTCCGATAATGGAGCCCTGAGGTACACCCCTATCCAAGTAATAGGTTTTCGGCACCCATCCCGGAGTTTTGACATGTAGCTGAATGGGTCTAGATGTCAAAAAATTGCGGATCCAGATTTGGGTACGAGTACTACGAAAGCGTTTGGCGAGTTCCTCCAGGATAAACTCATGGCGAACATTGTCAAAAGGCTTTGTGAATATCGACAGCCAGGAGATAGTCAGGTAGCGTTTTAGGACGAGCTCTATTCAGAACTCTTCGCAAAAGACAAAGGCAGTCATGCGTTCCGAGGTTAGGGTGGAAGCCGGCTTGAGCTGTATGAAATCAGGACTGACGTATTCAATATAGTGACTAATCCGGGTATGCAGCAGGCGCTCGATGAGTTTACAGAGATGTGAAGTCAGTGCAATTGGACGCAAATTCCTAGGAAGTCGAGGGGTTTCGCCATGTTTAGGGATAGGAAGAATAAGAGAAAGCTTGAGGTTATCCGGTACCGTTCCGGTCTCCCAGTAAGAATTAATGATGTCGAGAAGGGCATCCTGGGCTGCCGACTCGAGATTGCGAAGCTCCTGCCAACTGACTCGGTAATACCCGGGTGTGGTGTGAGCTCGAGCTCTTTCGAGGGCTGTTTTCAGTTCTCCCTTTGAGAATGGGTGATCCAGGTCTGGATCAGGGCTTCCGACTGGGAAAATGGAAACTGCTGGTGGAGGCGTTAGGCTGGCGTGTGGGAAAACTGTGCGTATAAATTTATCTTCAACATCAGCCGGGTTGCTATTGAGAGGGAGATCGGCGAGAGGTGGGGCCCCGCGTGCCTTGCCATTTAGGCCACGAAAGATGCGCCAAAGTTGTGATAGGCCCGGTACTGGTCCAAGACGGTCGCATGTAGAGTACCAAGCCTCACTTTGCAGGTGAAGCTGGTATGCCCGGATAAGCTTGAATTGTCGTCGAAGAAGCACGAGATCTTTGTGACGTTTTCCGCGTGTCTGAAAACGTTGCGTGAGGTGTTCTGCGTGACGCCAAAGGTTAGCCAGGTGAGCATCCATGCCAACTGTGGAATCGTCACAGGTGATATATTCGAGAGCTTGAAGACGGGCCTCTCGGAGTACAGACAGGAAGGAGTCAATATCCGGGAAGGGGGTCGTAGTATTAGCACGAAACTTGTCCCAGTTGAAAAACGAACGTTTCGTCCGAACGCGAAGACATTTACGATTGAGAGTGAGCAAGATGGGCAAGTGATCACTACCCCAAGAATTAGAAAGCACTTCCCAGCGCCGAAGAAGATGAGGTGATGAGAATGTAAGGTCTAGTGTAGTGTCTGCTTGAGAGGGATGGAGACCGATAGGGGTCGGCGCGTTAGGTTCGTTGCACAGGGTAAGAAGAGTTTGATCAAGGGCGTCATATAGGTGTTCACTACGTTGACTAAGCTGAGATGAGCTCCAGGCTGCGTGATGTGCGTTGAAATCTCCGCCAATAAGAATAGGATAAGGGTGTGCTGCGTTTTCAAGGTCAGGGAGCCAGGTACAGGGTTCTCCCATGACGTTACCTGGCCGGAAATAGGCCGATGCTACGACAATTAAGGTTTTTGGCCAGGGGCGAAGATTTTTACTGCAACAATCTCACGAGTGGAAGAGCAAAGGAACTGAAGCGAGAGCTGAGTGGAAGAATCGTTTCAGATTAAGACGGCCGCCTGTCCCTCTGAACGGCCGTTTTAATGTTGGATAGTAGGTGTCTGGTAAGTGCAGTAACCAGGAATTTTACAAGGACCGCGCTTTTCTTGAAGACGTATGAAAAGAGGACGGCGCTGAGGCACAAATGTACGAAGGGTAGGACCGTTCTGATTGAAGCTTCTGCAGTTTCATTGAATCCCATAAGCCATAGTACTCATGAAAGGGGCACAGATTTACGGTGCTTACTATCGTCTGTGAGTGTGTTACGTTGGAACTCCTCAAACACAGTGTGCAGATGGCTCTGCATGTAAGTGAGGGCAGCAGTAAGAGTTTTCCTTTCGTAGAGTTTCTTCCAGCTTTTGTGTCTCTTGGGCGCGTTCCTGTCGGATTAGCCCCAGCATGTGGGTATAGGCGGAATCAGACGCTGTGACCGGTTGCGGCCGGCGGGTAGGCGAACGGCTTTTGAGGCCCTTCTGTGAGCGGCTGCGTTGCGGAGTCTGGGAACGAGTTCGGGTGTCCATTGTTATCTGGTCCTTAGTTTTCATCTCCCGGAGACGCTGATTTTCGTGGCGTAGTTCAGATATTTCTGCTCTGAGGCTCTCAATGACCTCGGCTAAATCTGGAAAAGAGGTCTTTTCAGCATATGATACATGTTTGGAGACACTATGTGAGGATGTCACCTGCAGCGTATTCGGATCATCCGACTTCTTAGGTGCCGATTTGTCGACAGGCTTTGCATAAGCTCGAGTCGGGCACTGGGCACTCAGGGCGATATTCGTGGAAGCGCCGCACGCTACGCAATGAGGAAACTGCTTCCAGCCGGGGTCTTCAGGGTGCGGGTTCTTACCGCAATCCCGACAAACGGCGGGAAACGAGCAGTATTTGGCTACATGGCCGATGTAGTGACAGTTATAACATGCGACTGGGCGCGGGTGGTATTCGCGGATTCGTGTAATCTCGTAGTCGAATACTAGGCGAGAAGGTAACGTGTCTGATGCGAAGGTCAGAAGTAGCAAATTTGTCTTGCCGAGCATGCTGTCATTGCGTTTATTGCGCGAGAGAATTTCCGCCCGGTTGTTTGCTGTTGGTGGCTGTAGGAAGAAGGACAAGCAAATGCGCGGGTTTGCTGCTGGCTCTGTAGCGTAGCCACCTCCGCTGCCTGATTTATTTTATTTATTTATTTATAGGCGCGGTAACTGTCTCACTTTTCTCCTGTGGACACCGCAACCGCGCCGTAAGCGAAGGGAGGAAGATGGGAGTGAAAGTGCAAAGAGAGAAAGAGGAGCCGTAGTGGATGGCTACGTGGTAATTTCGACCACCTGGGGATCTTTAACGTGCGCTGACATCGCACAGCCCACGGACGCCTCTTCGTTTCGCCTCCATCGAAACGCAGCCGCCGAGGTCGGGTTCGAACTCGGGTACTCCGGCACCGTAGTCGGGCGTCTTACCACTGCACAACCCCGGCGGGCCACCTCCGCTGCCTAGTGCATACAGACGAGAAAATAGAGAAGAAAGAAAACGAAGAGGGAAAGAAAGACGCGCGCCGCAACAAGAGCCGTCGTCCACCACCGAAGCGGTGGCGGGTGCAATGACGGCCTACAACAGATAAAAATTTGGTGTCCGGCTAGCTCCCGCCACAAGCGGCGGAGACCTACCTGTCCAGACCCGTTATTTGCAAAAAATACCACAATTGCTATTGTTGTGGCTATAGGAAGAAGGAAAAGAAAATACACGGGCCTGCTTCTGGCTCTCTAGCTGTGCCACCTCCGCTGCCTCGTGCGGACAGAATTAGTTCACATTGGTTCACAGGACGAGAAAGGCGCAGTATCTTCCGTTTTGCATTCCGCATTCCGTTTTGCATCTGTTATGTGCGCGTTTGAAGCGCCCTGGTCGCGGGCAGAGAACTCATGAAAAGACTGCCATATGTGTGTGTATTTTCGCTGGTGTTTGGGTGTGTTTGTAAGCAAACGGAGCGGCCGTGGCAGACTCCTCCTCCCTCTGTACTGTCCCAACTGTTGAGGTGGCCTGCGAGCTGGCACCGCACGGTCGACCAGCAGAAGAGCGTCGCTCCCGAAGACATCCGATCTGCTTGCAACCATCCCCTCCGAGCCAGCGAGTCAGCTTCTGATAATTCGACGGGCGCTGGCGGTCAACATTTGTAACGGGGGTGGAAGGCGTCTTCACCAGCCACAGCCGCGGCAAAATGACGGGGGAAGGGAGGATTCCCCAGGAGCCTGGCGAGGAGGAATTTGAGGGAGAGAACGACTTTGAAGCGTCCGAGCGAAGCGGCAAAACGGGAGTCTCGTTTCGGGTGCCGTGACGAGAGGCCGCACCCTGATTGAAGTTGTGCTGCAATTTGTATATAGTGTAAATAAATTCTGTATTCTGCAATTAGAGTGAATTCCGGTCCATGTAATCGGGAGATGAGAGAAATTTGAAGAAAACAACAAGAAAAGAAGAGCCTGATATTTAACTGCATCTATATGTTATTAATCATCCTCGGTAGTTCTTTACCTGAGGTACTCAGAAAGACAAATATAATTAGCAATTATCCGATTAGAGCTGTAATCTCCAGCAAGCCGGAACCTCACTCTTACCATTCCAGGTCTCAATACTTCCTCTTGCGATTGGCAAATACCACTGGATACACAAGTTTAAAATCTTTCTTTATTGATGGATTCTATTCGCGGATCGGTGCGCACTTGGTGATGGGAATCCTTTGGTTCACATTTTTTTCGGTGATGACATACACGGGAACAGGATCAGATTCATGGTTCTCGTGCACAAAGGCGCAAACTTTCTCTAATGCCGTCCATGAAAGTGTGGTTGGTAGTATGACGTTTTTATGTCTCACTGATATAAAAAAATTTGAAAGAAAGTTACCGCTGGCCGCCGGTAAGAAGATAATAAAGAGGGCCTGCCGTTCTAAATGGTGATATACCAAACGAGCTGTTGATGCGGCTGTCTATTTTCGCCATTTGAGGAGCAGCTATGCTGTATGTAACCTAATCTAGACAGTGTTTACTTTCGCTAGTCTTGTTCACAGCAGTAATGCAGTGGTGGCCGCGTGGAAGGTAATCGAGGGCTTAAGACAGCAGTTGTGCGAGAACACACTTGTGTTACGTGTGGCATGAAGACTGCTAACTCACACTCTCTTGCTAAGCTCTTGAGCTGACAAGTGTGAAAAATATTTGCGACACATGAATGGAGGAAGCTAACAGCAGCCGAAAGCAAATATAGCATAGAGCGAGGTAAATGTTTCGTTCTTAAGTTCTGGTTGCTCAGGCATGGTTATCTAACGATCATATTATTATCTGGCAGTGGAATCTATCATAACGGAGTCGAAATTGACTATTTGCCACTATTAGAATCTTACTAGTCGGTGACCACCCTAATTAATTCAAATAGGAGAGACACATTGCTCTCTGATTTGCTGTGTTTAGGAGGGTGCTGCGACTTCAAATGCATGTCTGGCAGACTTATTATGATGAGCGAAACGCAAAGCCACGCATCATTTCTCGCTTAGTCGTACTTTTATACCTAGTGCAACAAGAGACCACCAAGCAATTTTCTAGAGTTATTTCTTGAATTATGATTCATGAAGCGAAGATGATCACAGGCAGAAGAATAGATCGAACGCTTGCCACCACGATTAATAGAAAATTTGGTTCTTATTAAAACGATGCAGGTTGTGACATAGAATTATAGCTATGTTACAGTCTGCTGCGTTTCAGTAAGAAAATGAAAGCCAGGAACTACTTTTATTTTTTACTTTCCGCAAAAGACTAGATAAAAAAATTCTATTCATAATTACCTTCCACGCACTTTCCACTTTGCAGACTGTTCCGTCTTCTGCGCTAAAATTGAGATTTCTCATCAAGAAGAGTGCTACTGCAGCCTTTAATCGCATCATCAAACCAGTCGTAAAGTGTTTTTGTCAAGACAAACTGCAGCGTGACGTCTTGACATTTTCAGCCTCTATATAAACTGCTTAAGCTATAAACAACACCCAAATAGCTACGCTTATCCTGTCGAAAGCAAGATGAAAGCATTTGAATGACAAATTATGATCTGAAAGATGTGGGTGATAAAACAATTAACTTGGAACAAATACACTATTCGGTGAAATCTGTCTCGCTCTGTTTAGTTGGGAACTTTTGTCGCGGAGAGTGATTCGGTAAAAATTACAGCTGCGATAAGCGAAAAAGGACAAACGCGCATCCACAGCCTTCCTGGAAGGCATATCAACTAACCAACAAGAACATTAGACTAAAGTTAGTAGCGACGTCAACATTTCCCTCATACGTTGTTGCGTTTACGTGTCGTCGATGTGGAACCTAAATGTCAGAGACGAATGCTATTCTCACGACTCAAGCCCCAGTCTGCAGCAGTTCTTGCAGGTGGACAATGCTTCACTTAAGACTCTTGACATCATTTAAATTACTCACTTCTCAGAATTTGACGCTCTTGAAAATGCATAGCAACACTCTAATTAACCGCGTTGTCCCTTCTAGCAAGTCACAAATTTCAGAGGCAGCAAATAGTCATAGGAATAAAGTTTCCGCTTGCGGTGTATTGTATTCCTGGCTTTAAAGATGGCATAATGGAATGCGTGCTTCCTTTGATGGCCAACTGTTAGCATACCGCGCTATCCAAAGATCTAGTTTCAAAGAGCATTTCCTGTTAAGGGTTTAGAGACACTTTGAAGCAATATGACTGCTTGTGCGATTTAGCGTTATAAGCCTGCGACTTTCAGTTCAGCAACGCAGTAATGGAGGGCTTGGAATCGGTTTCAACTAAGTTTTTTTTTTAAATCATATGCGATAACACGTCATACTGGTTTACTACTTCACCTAAGATACAACTCGCCTTGGTGGTTCAGTAGTTACGGCGCTCGACTGTTCCGTCGAACGATGCGGGATCAAATCCCGCCGCGACAGCCACTTTTCGATGGAGGCCAAAAGCAGGGCGCCCGTGTTCTGTGCGTTGCCAGTGAACGTTAAAAAAACATGAGATGGTCGAAACTTCCTGAGACCTCCTCTACGACGTCTATCATAGCCCGAGTCATTTTGGGACGTTAAACCCCATTAAAACAAACAACCGACCGATGACTGAACAACCAACTAACATCACCTCCAACACAAAGCGGTTTCAAGGCATGTATTTGAGCTCTAAAATTGGTCTCAGCAATAGAGTCAGTTATTCTCAAGACATTTGGGAGCTTAGTGTGCAAACAAGAGGCCATAACCACAGGTTACCACTCCCTGAACTTATTTGTCACTAAAGCTTAAAGGAACTACACTCTTCCCAGAAAAGATATATATAGCCGCTTTAGGCTTAGATTCATAATTTGAACTGCTTGTCCCATTATGTGTTGCAATTGCAATGTTATTCCCTCTGCATAGAAGCGCTCTGATCATAATGTAATAATACCAGCGCAACACAGCAATAGCCTGTCTCTATTGTAATCATGAGCAGTATAGACGGAAACCGGAACGACGACTCGCAGAGACGTTTGAACACAGTCAAGAAAAGCTTACTAGCCCGGCTGCGTGCCGCAGTCTAGAGCTTTCATTTTAATGAACGCGCAGTAAGGTATTTTCCTACGTGAACGGCATAACCACTTTCTGTCATGGCAAAGAAAATGATTCAGAGGGAATAAGAGATGTTACTAGATTCGCGAAGAGAACGGCCGACAAAAATCAACTGGACGCATGTTCGCTGCTCTGAAAAAGGTTCTGGGCCAACGCACCTTTCATTTACGAGAATATTTCATAGCATGTTACGCCTTAGAAATCTGCATGAATAAACGTGAACGTGACAGTGCAAAACAAACTTTGGGTGGGCTATAGCGTCTAGTAAGCAATGCTACGCTGTACATTTTAGGGTTTTGCGGGAAGAAAATTCATAGATTGCTAGCTGTTTGTGTCTGAGATCGGTTTCGGAAAGAACAAGTCATATTAAATTTTTGACTCCATGAAAAGTGAGGGAAATATTTTAGTTTAATTATTCTTGCGACAAAATAGAATCTGTTTTTAAGTTCTTACGTACTCAAGTGCTTCATTCGTTGTCACTTTTTCATGTCCGGCTACCTACCGACGCTTTTGCTGTCTGTCTAGCAACTTCAAACGCAGAAGGCGGAGCGTTTTTGGGGAGAGATTGCTGCTTTTTTGAACATTATAAAAGTGAGCATGTCACTGGAATACCCAAAGACTGTAAACCAAAAGCACATTTTCAAGGATCTACTTTATTAACCTGATTAGTCATGCCTGCGTATCGTACTATATGGGCAGGGATAGCTGCGCATGTCTTGAGGAGATTTAAAAGATGCCAGTATAAAGGCCAGATGAAAGATTCCGACTACTTTTAGAGGGGTTCATCACCTGTTGAACAGCGCCTGATTAAAAAAATGCTTCTTAGTTCCATAGTGTTACGCTTGGTTTGCGTAAACCAGAAACCATAGATCATACTCTCCTTGACTTCATGGATGCGGCATTTCTGTGGAACAACTTTAAGTGAACTTTAGCAAAGGTCTTGGCAATTACTGCTTGTGTAGTACGGTTCCTACATGTCTATAACTGCGGGGGTGCGCCATACGACCTGATCATGCAGCTCTGCCTCCACATTGTATGGAAAACCCTAATGGCTGTAAGACGCGCTGGTATCGACGCCTTCCCTGTGATGTAGTCACATCATTATCAACCAGAGTATACCCTGTGAAGGGCGAAGGCATCTTCCAAACTCTTCCAAATAACATGGTCCTGTGCTACCTGCATTCACTTGACCCCTGCGAACATCTTAACCTCATCCACACAGCTAATATTCAGGTGCGCCCTTCGGCGCTTTCCTGCTCTTGTAATTGAAAGTTTACAATTAGCTACAATTGCTTATCTTCTCTTCGCACTACACGTCCTGACCGCTCCTATTTCGTCTTTTTGTTCAATGTCATTATCTCGAGTTATTTCTCTGCTTAACTCTGCACACTCCTATTACGTAGTGGTAAACTGACCATTTTCTGTTCCAAAGCTCTCCGCGTTTTCCTTGACTTAAGCAGAAATCTTTTTGTTGCCTTCCACGTTTCGTTTGTATATGTGATTACAGATAAGATGCAAATGTTATGTACACTCCTCTTGAGTGATACCGGCGAGCTGCTAGTCATAATCTGCAAGTCCTTCCCACACGTGCTCCACCCTAATCATATTCTGCTGAATATATCGCTTTAATCATGCGGATCTGTGGTTGATACCTGTCCTAAGTAGCCATATTGTCCTACCACAACCTGTGCTTCACTACCAATTCAAAACTGATGTTCCTTTTTTGCGGTTCCGACCGATTACTCTTTTAGTCTTGAGCATTGTAAAGCGCTGTTGTTTTTTGTTTACGGCGGACTGCAATTTAGTGCAAATGTTTGGCAAGTTTATTACAAAGAACAACACTTATTTCTTGCTGGATTACATGCCACACATGCCACACATACATTGGTCGTGAGAAAAGTGCAGGTGTCATACAAGTGCGCCAGGTCTCTTATAAGGTTGTTGTGAGAGAAGGAAGCTTGAGCCTTGCTGGCTGCCCATTCTCCTCGCCTCAACTTCTTTATGACGGTCCATTATGTCCGAAAGGTGGCATGTGTAGTATTCAAACGGTTGCCGCCACGTTACCAATCACAGGAGGATAGCCTGCGGTCAGAACAAACACTTCCGAGAACTGTTCCTTGAATATGTACACCACAAAATGTGCATTAAGAACATACTCGTGAATGAATCAACAATATATTTAACATATTTGGAATGCTTTCTGAGTGCTCTCCAAATACAGACAAGCTGGGTAGGTGGCCATTGGTCATCTTCGGGTAAAAGTGCTTCAAATGAAGTGTGTTTTATATATATATATATATATATATATATATATATATATATATATATATATATATATATATATATATATATATATATATATATATATATATATATATATATATATATATAAATATATATATATATATATATATATATATATATATATATATATGTAGAGGATGCTGCATCAATTTGAAGAGAGCAAAAACTTGCTGCGTTCTGTTTTATTTGGGCAGAGAACTTTCAAAGGCTGCTTGAAAAGGTAGGCTGCAGATTCGATTTTGTTTCTCTCCAAAGGCTTAGCGCATACAAGAAAAGAGCTTGCTTTTTAATAGGCTCCAGGCTTTCCTGCGGAGAAATGTGGCAGACGAACTGTTCCTTCACATCTGTTGTTTCATCTACGGAGACCCAACAGCATGTGTCATGGCGCTCGTGTTGTATCCTACCGAAGATTTCTTCACTCACAGGCTAGAAGTTATTTTTTTAAGTTTAATTGTTGACAGCATGTTCTACTGCAATACGTCTGAAGAAACTGTTTAAATATCATATCTTCAATTTTCTAACCGAATATTTGCAGGTACTAAGGCCTTTCACAATCAGATTACAAAGCGTAAATGGTTGGTTTTCGGGCTTAACGTCCCAAAGCGACTCAGGCTATGAGAGAAGCCGTAGTGGGGACCCCGGAAATTTCCACCATATGGGATTCTTTAATGTGCACTGACATCGTACAGCACACGGGAGCCTTGCTTTTCGCCGCCATCGAAAAGTGGCCGCCAATGCTGGGATTCGATCCCGCGCCCTTGGGAACCGTAGTCGAGCGCCGTAACCACGGCGCCCCCCCCCCCCCCCCCCCGACGGGGTACAAAGCGTAAATATTATAAAGCTTAAATGATTTGTATCATTATTAGAAGCTTATCTCAATAACAATTTTTCTGACAATAAATATTGCCACAAATTTTTCAAACCCTAATTTGTCGTTTTTCGACAGCCACCAGCTATCTCTGCGATTCTATTGCGCCGGTCAATTCTGTATTCTTTGTTCTTGCTCGTTATCGCAAGGTACTGCTCTACCATTTCCTTTGTCATCCCATATGGGCCAAGATTATCTTGAAGATTCCGGCAACTCGCTTGAGATTATACAATGTTCAAGGTTTTGCTAGTGGCCATTTGCTGGTTTATCTAGATGTTTCCTCGCCGGGTTTAAATTGATCGTTTGTCGGTGTGATGGAGTAGTAAATCGACGACCGACTCACCAACTTAAAGGATCCATTCGGTCGTCTTGCCGGATGGAACCTGCGTCTGCATAAATTCGACATCACATTCGTCTACACGTCTGGCAGCAAGCATTCCGATGCAGAACACTAGTCACGACGCCCCGTCGACGCGCGCCGAAAGAAGACAAAGCGGCTTCTTGGGACCGGTAATCGCCAGACATTTTCCCAACAGCAGAGCTCGTATTCTGATTTGAAAGACCTAGCTGATTACCTCAAAGAAAAAAATCACTTCTCCACCTGCTGCATTCACTCGTCATTCCTCTAAAACAATGACGTTGTCGAGAAGAACTTTGAAGCCACCAGAAACCTGCAGCTTTTTGTTGAGCCCCAAAAGACTTAGACAAGAGATTCTACAGGCGCTGCGCGATGAGTCTACACCACATCGTCTCGGATTGGCGTGCATATTACACCGGATATAAGAGGCGTATTAATGACCACGGTTACCAGCCTACTTTACTCATTATGTGAAATCGTGCCGTAAGTGTGAGCGAAGTAGGATGCTTCCAATCATATTAACCGGTCTACTGAATCATGAAATACCACGCCTGATTAAATTATAGCAAATCTCCTCTGCCCTTTCCCCACTTTATCAGCGGGGAACGAGTGGATCTTCGTGGCAAACGTTTACAGGACCCGCTACGCCGAAGCGAAAGCCCTCCTTAACGCTACTGTAGAAGCTGCTATGATTTTTGTCGAATTCTCGTACGACATGGCGCTTGTGAAGTGCATATCATGGATAGAGAAGCTACATTTACTGCGGAACTCACTCAGGTGATTTCGAGCTATAGTAAAACGAGCCACCGGAGTACAACTGCCTACCATCCGACTATAACCGACTGAAAAATCGTCCTAACAAAACCATCCCAAACATTACCGTCATGTACAGCCTTTATCAAAAGTTTGCAGACCAGAGGGTTTGCTTTTAAGTCGTACAATATGTCTTCTGTAAACATTGTGGACGTCCTAGCCATAGGAGAGGGTGGGACAAAAATATTCTTGCCTTCAGCAAGTATGGAAACCTGGGATTGCATTACGAGACACATAACATCGCTCAGAAGTACACCCCCTGGGCTGTAAACTTTTGATAAAGGCTGTACGTCACCGCCGAACACAAAACCTACAATGCCGCCTGGCAGCACGTAATCTTCGCATAACGCGCCCATCAAGGAGACAACAAGAGCGACCCCGTTCAAGCTTGTGTACAGCAGGGAGCCCAAGACAACGCTTGGCGCCATGCTGCCGCATGCGACAGAACAAGACAACCTCGTCGTCGCCGCCTGACTGCAACGTGCAGGGCAAGCCCGACAACTCGCACGGCTGGCTATTAAAGGGGGCATGAAACGGCTAGAAAGGTCACTGACAAACGTTTTCAATGTGTAGAACAAATTCTTCCGAGCATTCGTTCAAAGTAAAACTCATCGAAAAAATCCAGCGATTTATTATTAATTTTTAAAAACAGCGTTTTTTGAAATTCGCGGGCTGCGCCATTTCCGCGTGGCGGCGAGATTTGGGACTATTCTGCCGTGATTACCTACGTCACCAGTCACAGGGTGACAGGCCACGACAGGCAGCCATTGGCTGCAGCCGCGACGCCCTCTACGTCACTGACACACTTCCGGTAGCTGCGAAAGTCGTCTGCTCGAGTGCTGCACTGCATGCGTGAACCCGAGCTTGGCGCTTCGGTTCGCGATGTTAACCGAAAAGGTGGTGGCGTCCGACTGAACGTGCGCGTCGGTGCAGGAGTGCGAAAAGAGCACTAGCTGGTCCGATTTAACACCGTACCGATTAAATAGGCAGCATCAACCTTTATGCATTATGTACCGACCGACGGCACAGCAGCGTACTGCAGTCCCGTCCCGTCTTTGCCGCATCGACCATTTGTGCGGCGTGTTAATAATTAAATGGAACGTGCGTCAAAAAAAGGTTTACCCTCAGCTTCATTGCGAAAGTACACAAATTCGCACCGCTTAAGTGCAGCACGATGCCGCCTGGCGCGGGCGCTGCGGCCGACGGCACTCCGGTCGTGCACGCTGCTCCCTGCTCGTCGCTAGGCCTTGTTTCTTTTGCATCGAAGCCACGGTGGACGGCATTTTAGAATCGTCCTCTTCGCTGCGTCTCTAGTGTATTCGCTAGCGTGCTCCTGTGCACGATTCTTGCATGTAGCTTCGGAAAACAGTGACAACCTGTGCTGCCGAACTGAATGTGCCAAGCTGCTTTGCTCATGTTTAGCGCCGTTGTTTCTGGATCGGCCGGTGCGTACACATGAAATAAAACACGCGTGCACGTTACGCATTGGCACTTCCTAAACGATGTGCGAAAGGACGTCAAAAAACAAAAGAAAACACTACACTATCATTTTTGTTATTCTAAATTTTAAGATTCGCGGACGAATAATTCGTGCTCACCTGTCATCCGATATTCAAACTCTGTAGCGATCATCAGTCCGTGCTCTCGTCTGTGATACGTACGCGTATACATTCCATTCGTTATGCACAAGAGATGCCTCTCGCCGACCATAATGAAAGCAGCTCCGGACTAAAAGCGACGACGACATATGTTTGTACGCGGGCAACTTGCACGCTCGATCGTCTGCCAGCATCCATGCAGAGTCGATTAAAGTAATCGCGTCAACTCCGCGAGAGGTCACCGGCCACCGTTGGTGAAACCGCAGAAGACGGTACCAAAGAGACTGACCCAGGCAGCGCGAGAGAAGAAAGCGGTCTTGTAGAAAGCCGTGCTCGGCAGGAGAGCACGCTAATTTGCGCTGAATGGGACCGGGATATGAAGGAAAGTGTTCGCTCCGCGGCGGCCGCCGGTATGTGTGGACTCCCACCTGCAGGTATGCGCTCGCGAACGACCCGAGTCGTTCGGGCTGCTGTCGCACACACTTCCGAGAGGTCAAGAAACTGAAGACACCGGCGGCCGAGGAAGACAGCAGACAAGGTTGAAAGCTATGCAAACGCAGACGGGACGGGAAAGGCAGAGACCGTGAATGCATGGGCGACGCTCGGGGGAAAACAGGCGCGACGACCGGAAGTCTGAGAACCGAGCGTCACCCGATGACGCTTCGTGGGCGGGGCTAGCGGGGCGGAGTTCCCGAGCTGTTTTCTTCGTTTTTTTTCTGGTGTCTCGGAGTGTTGAATTGAGGGGAGCGATGAGGAGCGCCCTTTTTAATCACCGATATCTCTGGTGATAATGAAGCGAGGTAAAAAATTCTTGCGGTGAATTGACCTGTGAGGGAGTACCTATATCTCGACCGATTTGCTTTACCCCGTTTTAGGCATTGCATGACCCCTTTAAAGACCGGCAGCGCACCGACACCCGGCGATAAAACGTAAGACAACACCACGTAGAGTAAAATCCAGAGACCAAGTGTGAGCATGGACGTCAATTCGCCGTCAGGAACTAAGTAAAACGTTATTACGCCGATAGTTAGCGCCGTACAAAGTCCTTCGGCGCATAAGGCAACTTGACTACGAAGTCATCCCCGACGGAGCGGCCACATCACAGGTGTGCTGGAGCGCCCCGAAATCGTCAGTGTGGTGCGCCTGAAGTTCCGCGCACTAAGCGCCCTTTATTTTTATTTCTAGTATTGTTTATCATTCTGTGTTTATTTTGTAAGCATCGAGGCGGCGCTTTTTTATGGGAGGAGTAATACCGCGAACGATTGCAAGCAGTTCTTATTCGACAGCCGCCGGCATGCGACGTTATCACTTTGTAGCTAATGGGTAAATTATGCATTCTTGATTTGTTCATGCTCATTGTCACGAGAAGGCGCTTTATGATCTTTCTTGTCGCACAAGATGCGCCGAGCTGCACCTCAAATTTTCCGGTCACTCTTATGAGATCCTACAATATTCCAACTTATGCTAGTGGCCATTGGCGGCTTTACAAGATATTTCCTCTGCGTCTTTAAGCTGAGCGTTTGTCTGACGGAGTAGTAATTCGCCGACCAGCGAGGACGGTTGCAGCCACCACCGCCACCAAGGTATTCAGTTCATTTGCTGGCGCAAGTCAGACCGATAGAGATTTAATTTCAGTGTTATGCCTCTCTTCACCATTGTGCCTGTGGTCTTGTCACTACCACGTTACAATATTGGCCAGGTGTTCTCTATTTTATTATTTTTTGCACTGGTCCGATTATCAATTGTCTGCGCTTTGTATATGCGATCATGATAGGGGCATCTGTTATATAGGATACAAAATTATTGTAATAACAGTAGAAAATATTGAATCGAGCATCTGGACAAGTGGGTTTCCGCCCTTCAAGAGGATACTGCCCGCCACACTGAACGACCTCATAAGAAATAAAGAAACAATCCCAGACAAACACCTCCTGCAACTGTGCCAGGACCAAAATTCAATCCAAACAAGTTATTAGTCGCAGAGGTAAAACCGCACGCTGCAGCTCGACCAACGCATTGAGGAATACACCCTACACTTAGCCCATCAGTAATCTAGATAGGTGTGCAATAACATGTAAGCGAAGTTATGACCTCCCAGGTGTTGGAACTTA
This sequence comes from Amblyomma maculatum, assembly GCF_055883805.1. Classification (NCBI taxonomy): domain Eukaryota; kingdom Metazoa; phylum Arthropoda; class Arachnida; order Ixodida; family Ixodidae; genus Amblyomma; species Amblyomma maculatum. The sequence goes on from NC_139345.1 coordinate 134,981,886, forward strand.
CTTCAGTACCTTTTAGACACAGCCAACTCAAAATCAACCCAATTAAGAGCCTGGCAACGCTAATGCACAAATACCCGGGAACCGACAGAGACCTCCTTAGAGACCTACAGAAACTATACATCAGCTTCCATCCCTTAACCACCCTTCAAAACACGTATGCGGGGTCTGCAAACTTGATGCCGAACTTGATGCCACCAAGGCCGAAGTACGCTTCTCCATAACTCCGGTTCGCGTAAACTCTGCACCCACTTAGGACGGTGTTATCAACAAATGTCTATGAAACTAGGACGATGTATCGATCACAGCACCTACAACGTTCATGAATGAATGTTGGGTGGCAGGCCGAATTCCTGCAGCATGGAAGCATACGCAGGTAACATTAATGCCATATCCGGGCAAATGGCTAGCCTTTGAAGGCCACAGCCCAGCTCTAACATTATGTAAAAAAATCAATTAAGCATTCTAACCTCAATCATCTCCACATCTATGTCGAGGATCACCACCTCATACCGCCTACAATGCTGGGCTTCCCTTCTCTGCTCTCAGCACACGATGTGACGCTGCAACTTTCCCACCACACGATGCAACCGCCAATCAGCTATGGAACCAAAGCTACTCTAGGTCCATTCTTATCCAAGGCATTTGGTCACGTAGCACATTCTGCTATATTTACCAACCTGCAGTCAGTAATCCCCGATGTGAGCACCTTCAATTTGGCAAGGAATTTTCTCACAGTTCGCACAGCCGAAATAAATTTTGGAACCCTCAAACGTTACACATATCCCTTAACAACCAACCCTTTCAGTGGTGGAAGCTGCCCCTTCCTTGTTAGCTTGTCCCTCATATTACTCCTGGACAAACTCAACCGTATACACAATCTTTCCCAATACCGACGACAAAACGCTGTGGGTCACATAAGGAAAATGACGCAGAAATAGAAGAAACTTTACAACTATCAGTGGGCACCGTTAAGGAATGTGCAGAGAGGGCGCGTCTGTCCTGCCACCCAACAAAAGTAAACCTGCTCGTGCGCGGTAAACAAGGCACAGGGGGCTATACCCAAATCCTGGTGCATGCTATATAAGGGACAATTTATGCCGGAACTGTCCGTCATAAGGGTTCTTGAAATTTGCATCCAAAAACAACGGCCAAAACACGGAGTTCCCAAATCGCCTCAGGAGCAATGTCTCTCTCACTGTTTGTCTCATACGCCGAATTGCTAACCGGTATTTGGGCATGAAGGAAACATCTCGTCCGCCTGGTCCAGGCGTTTGTCATTGGTAGAATTACCTACACGCCACCGTACATCAAACCTACGTAGCAGAAACACAACGCGTTGATTCCCTAGTCACATGGGCGTTCAAGTCTTTACTTGGGCACCACATAAATACTTCGATGAAGCGCTGCAATACATTCGGAGTCCACAACACTCGTTACGACCTGGTAGAGGACCACCTCATCTCTCAATGCGATTACCTAACCCGAACACCGACAGGGCGCTTCATCCTTAACGCCCTCTCAATTGGTCACCCAGCAACAAAGCAGGACCAATTGTCACTTCTCGTGTGCCTGCGAACTCACTTGGAAATCCTAACCCTGCCGAAGAATTCGAACCTTGAATTTAAGTCAGACGTAGAAAGAGCCAAAGGCCAACACAAAAAGTACTTGTCCAACCAAGGCACGGTCTCTGTCGATACAGCCAAACGCGCGGACCCGAACCTCTTCATAATTGTGAATATATTATCAATGTCAAAAGCTCACGGCCAGTTCTGCTGTTACCAATGACCTCGAAGAAGCAGAGACGACTCCAATCGCCGTAGCAATAAGCTTAACCTCAACCCTTCATATAATTATCGACTCGATAACCGCAACAAGAAATTAAAGGAAAGAGCACTGAAATTGAAGCTTGCCTCTCAAACATATCCCCGCCCTTTAGAACTAATCTGGCCACCAGCACAATCTTTCCTTCCAATTATTGAGGCTGCCCACAATTCCGCCCGAGTGCTCGTCAGCCGGGCAACGGGACGATCCCACATGAGGTCGGCAAGGAACCGTATGGTTTCCTATAAAACCATCACACTAAACATCTGTCAAACAGGTACCTTATATAGCCTCCGTGACACAGATCTCTCACAAAGACAAGGCAGGTCATCCGGCGAAAATTACAGACGCATTACTTTCCAAATCTGGTCATAGACGTTCTTACATACCCTGCATTATGCACTTCTTACTGTAACGAAAGCCACCAGAGAGCCAACTTACACCTCCCCCTCTCTCCCCCTGCCAGCTGTCTGAGGCCGCTATGCTCAGCTTGGACCCGCTAATCCAACTGCGAGCCATCAAGCATGCAACCCAGGTCGCCAGAGCTCAAGGGGTGTTGACCGCCTTGTTCTGAAGCCCCAGCCTAAGTCACCTTCAGGTAATAAATCTTTTGTCCTCTTCTTCCTCTATGGCTTAGAAAGGTGGGCATCTTGAATATATCGCACTACGAGTGCAACAGTTCAGAAGAGGCGCAAGCTTCGCCTTGGGAGAAGACGCGATGGCACTTTTACCACCTTTTTTTCATTCCGCAATTTTGGTATTTTTCTTTTAGTTGGTCTGTGGGAAATGTGATGCGTAGTATCTGTGCTACTTCCCTGTCGTGCACCTATACGAACCATTGTTCAGACATTTCCGCTCATTGGGACCGACTTAAGAAGCTTTTCCTGTCCCGCCAGGCGTGGGAACGCGCCACCGATTAGGCTTAACGCCGCCGGCTGCTCATCGCTTCGTGCGTCTTCGAGCCTTTATCATCATAGATGGAGTACGCCGTTGAAGGCGAAGAAATTTCTTCTCAAGAATTTGAAAATGATCCACGGTGGACCCGCGCCGTCCGGGCCCGCAACAAACTCTACCCCACCATGAAGCAGTCATCAAATGACGCATCAGCAGAGTCCAATTCCCAGGCAGGTCCAGGCAAGCCGGCCCAGTCGTTGCAAGGCGTATCTACTACAAACAAAATCAAGAAGCATGTTCCCCTTCCTCGTCTACCAACTTCAGATTTCAAGATCGTGTTCCGCCCGGGTGGTCGTCTCGACCTGCGTCTCGTGAATGGCGGTGCTCTTCTCCACCTTCTCTGCACTGGCACAGAGATTGACAATGCAGATGCTCGGGCTCTGGACAAGCTACGGCTTAACCCTCACAACAACTCATTCACCGTAAGTACGCCTTCAGAAGCCCGAATGAAGCGCTATGTTCAGATTCAAGAACTGCGACTTCACGACCAACTGTACCCGGTGAAAACATACGTCGCTGCCCCTGACAACGCTGTCAGAGGGATACTTTACAACGCAGTTTATAACCAGACCCAAGAAGAAATCTTCTCCGACCTTGTGGCGCTGAACGCTAGCCGGCATTTTACGATCGCCGACGCTCGCCAACTAGGACGCACCAAGTCCATATTGGTTACCTTCATCGACACTATGGAGGTTCCAAAACAGCTTGTCTTCTACGGCACCCTCTACGCATGTTACCCTTTCAAGGCGAAAGTTGAAGCGTGCACCAACTGCCGCAAGCCAGGCCACCGTGCTGATGTGTGTCGCAAGGAACGCACCGGCCTTTGTCCACGCTGTGGTGCGTCTCACCCCATCAAAGAAACGCCGGATTGCACTCCCAAGTGTATCATCTGCAACGGAGCGCACTTCACAGGAACGCGCAAGTGCAAAGTGCGTTTCGAGCGCTTCGGCAACAAGACGCCTGTCTCCAATACTGGGACAACGCCTCCAGCAGGTCTACCACCAAATCCACCACCCAAAAGTCTCAGGGAGTAGCGAAGCTGCCGACGCTCTTCCTCCCGCTCAAGAACTGACCGCATTCGGAGCCGTTCCGTGCCCTTCCCGCCACTTCCAGGCCAAAAGGTCCAGGATTCATCTAAAAACCAGGTGAGCTGGCGGCTGCAGCCTTCCTCGCTCGAGAAAGAAAACGCGGAGCTGAGAGTCAAATTATCATCCCAAGGTCGCGAAATCGCTGCTCTTAAAGAGCAGCTCCAAATCCTCCTAAGGCGTGAACGCTCCCCAGCGCCATTGCCCCCAGTGGTACCACCCCCCACAAATCCAAACATGCCCCATTCCTCCTCTGTCTCTACCCCCTCCACCTCCTCCTCACGCGCCACGTCACCAGCACGTGGGCTCCCCGCTAAGCGGAAGCCCGCTGATGATGCTAATTCCCTTTCCCAGCCAGTCACTGACAACCTTGTATATCAGGTCACGTCATTCATGCAAGATTTTGAGAAACGCATGATGGCGACACTTAACACATTCCGCTCTGAAACTCAAACGTGGATGAAGAACATTTCTGACCGCGTGGCGGCGCTTGAAACACGCCAGAGCAATCAAGAGGCGTCTGTCGCGCAAATCCAAACGCAATTTCTCGAGCCTCCCCCCAGAGGTCATACGTCACCCGTCACATCTTCCGCGCTCTCCGTCATTGTCCAAAATGGCTGCGACACCCCAAACCATTAAGGCATGGCAGTGGAACTGCAGGGGGTTTCGTTCAAAACGAGACAACCTGCAGTTTCACTTACAGACCCTTTCCAGCTGCGACACCCCCAGTGTCATTGCGCTTCAGGAAACGCTAACAGTCAAGCTCCGTAATTACACTACATACGAACCAGCTACTCCACCACAGACCAGGGTCGCCACACTAGTCCAAAGCAATCTAACTGCGATAGAGCATTCGTTAGAGATAGATGACGTGGACGGTCTCTTGCTGGAGCTCCTCCCCCGCACACGCAAATCACTCAGTCTTTTCCTCCTAAATCTGTACAGCCCTCCCAAATCTCCTCCGGCCCCTCTTCTTGCTGCTCTCCGCAAGGCGATATCGATTAAGCTCGACCAACTCACTGCTTATAATGGGTGACTTCAACGCCAACCACATCAGCTGGGGGTACCGCAAAAACTGTCGTAAAGGCACCTCCCTATGGTCATTCATTCAGGACGAAGGCCTCTCCCTGCTTAATGACACCATGTTCCCCACGCGGATCTGGTCAAGTGTTCAACACAACACCAGCCCAGACCTCACACTTAGCAAACACATCCATGACAGCCGATGGGTCAACATAAACCATTCACTTGGCAGTGACGATTATATAATTTCCACAGAGCTCATTATTTCTTCAATTACCCCGCTAAAACGACGAGTATTTCAAGTGGTGAACTGGGACAAGTTCCGCCAGATACGGAGGCTGGCCCCGGACACCATCACAGACCTATCTGAATGGACCGACACCCTCACCCGCGACGTCGCCCGCGCTACTTCCACCATTCCCGAGCCTGAGGACACGTCGAGTGCTGATAGCCGCCTTCTCCATATGTGGGAAGCACACGCCAGCCTTCAGCGGCGCTGGCTATGTCAAAAGCACAATAGACCTCTTATATGACGTATCTCTAACCTTGTGTGCGAGATTGAAGAACATGCACGCGACCTAGCCCATCAACAACGGGGACAACTCTGCGACCGCATGAGTGGCAATTTAGGCCTCAAAAACACTTGGTCCCTACTGAGGCATCTCATCGACCCGGGTCACTTCAAGGCTACACAACACAGGAATATCACACACATCTTGCATCAACTCCCCCTCTCAGACGACGCGCTTATCCAAGCCCTTAAAGATCAATATCTAACCACAACCCCTCCCACGCCTCTTCCCCCGTATTCAGGGAGCCCCAACCCGGAGCTCGACGCGGATATCTCCCCAGCAGAAGTTCGCGCGGCCATGCACAAACCACTTCAGCCCCCGGCGCTGACAAAGTCACTAATAAGATGCTCCGCAATCTGGACGGCTCGTCTGTAGAGGCTGTTGCGGACCTGTTCAATCAGTGCTGGCGAACGGGAACCCTCCCCTCAAAGTGGATTCATACCTGCATAACTTTCATCCCCAAGCCAGGCAAGCCTCTTGATATCAAAAATTTGCGCCCTATTTCCCTTACGTCTTGCCTCGGGAAGCTCTTCGAGAACGTAATTTTTGCTCGTCTCCAGGAACACATGGATGATAAACTCCTCTTTCCCCCCACAATGATAGGATTCCGACCCCACCTCTTCACTCAATATATCATGCTGCAGATCTCAGAAGACATCATTCACCCCCGCAACAGGAAACGCACGCGCGCGGTGCTTGCCCTCGACCTGGAAAAAGCATTCGACAATGTACACCATTCGGCCATTTTGGACGCTCTGTCATCCCTACGTGTCGGCCATCGTATTCATCAATACATCTCAGCCTTTCTTCGCCAGCGCACAGCTGAAATCACATTTGGCTCCCTCCGCTCCCCTGTCTTTACCCTTGGTAACCGAGGCAAACCTCAGGGATCTGTGCTCTCTCCGCTTCTGTTTAATATTACTCTCATCCCAATGACAAAGGCTCTGTCAGCCATTCCCGGCCTGTCGCACTCTCTATATGCTGACGACATCACCCTGTGGACCTCCACAGGTAATGTGGGAACCATTGAAGAGGGACTGCAGGCTGGCGCAGGTGTGGTGACCTCTCATGCTCAGAGGGTCGGTCTTGCATGCTCACCCACCAAATCTGAACTTTTGGTCCTTCACCCGCCTAGAGCGAGAATCGACAAAGCTCCCCCACCTAGAATCGAGGTCACTATTCGCGCCGTCCGAATCCCGGAATTGGAGAGAGTTCGCATCCTGGGGATGATTCTTCAGAACAATGGCAAGAACACTGCCGTGATCACCAAGCTCAGTGTTACCGTTCAACAAACAGTCCGCCTAATTGACGAATCGCTAATAAACACAGTGGCATGGGGGAACACGACCTCCGTCGCCTGATCCAAGCTTTCGTTCTTATTCGGGTAGTCTATTCATTACCATACCTCTTCCTCTCTCGAGCAGAGGAGAACAAGGTCAACTGCCTTATATGCCAGGCGTACAAGACGGCCCTCAACCTTCCCCGCCACACGTCGAATGAACGTCTTCTTAAGATGGGCGTATACAATACCCTCGCCGAACTCATCGAGGCTCATTGGTCTGCCCAACTTGATCGGCTCTCCTCCACCTTAGCCGGCCGTCACATTCTTGACGCTATCGGTCTACGTCCCCCTGGATATTACGCCCACACCTTCTCCCTCCCACGCCACACACGAGAAATACTTACCATTCACCCCCTACCCAAGAACATGCACCCCGAACATCACGTGGCTCGTCGTGCTGCTCGGGCTGCCGCCCTACACAAACACTATGGCACAGAGCCGGAGACCGTCTACGTCGATGCTGCCTCTTACACATCTCCCGCCTTCGTCCTAGCTGTAGTGTCAAACTCCTCCACCCTTCTTACCGCAGGTACTGTCATCGCTTCCACTTCCTCGGAAGCGGAGGAGGCGGCAGTAGCCTTCGCAATCTCTACTACATCGGCGACCCTCATTTTTACTGATTCGAAGACAGCCATCCGAAACTTTGCGAAAGGACGTGTTTCCGAACCCGCGTTCCTCCTTCTCAGCCAATCTCCCGTTTCTATCCGACCTATTCAGCTTCTCTGGGTTCCAGCCCATGCCGGCCACCCAGGTAACGAGGCGGCTCATTCTTTTGCTCGAGGTTTCGTCAGCCGAGCAGGAGCCGCCGACGCCTGGGGTGACGCTCGAGATCGTGTGGTCACATACCACGAGATCACTGCACTACCGCGAACAACTTCTTGCCTATCCACCTCCACGCAAATCTCTCACTAAATTGCAGCAGGTGACGTCGCGCCAGCTACAATCTCGCACTTTCCTCTCCCCTGCCTACCTCGCCCTTGTTCACCCGAGACTGTTCACGCCAGAATGCACCCTCCGTGGTGCTCCAAAAGCGGATTTTGCTCACATTCTTTATTCTTGCCCTGAGCATCTTCCAGCTTCCGAATGGCAACTCACAAACCTCGAGCGATGGGAGGCTGCGGTGTCCAGTTCTGAGCCGGTTGCCCAACGGCAGCTGGTGGACTGGGCTTTGGAAGTCGCCGAGAAACGTCACCTTCCGGCCACGACACGCACCCAAGAGCCATTCCATCCCTAGGATGTCACAGCTCAGGCTCATCTTAATAAAGTTTGTCACCACCACCACCTCGGAACACTGCGTATACGCATGTGATCGATTCGAAACCTAATCGTATAATAGCCTCCAACTTGAGTAATAGACGTAGGTTAAATGGTAAGCGAAGTGATCTGGTATTATCCTGAACATAGCCTCCTATAACATCTTCGCCAATGTGCCGGTCAACGCGCCGCGCGAACAATAGAGCGATGCCGTCTGGTAAAGTTGCGCGGCGCTGCCGATGTAGGGGTCGCGGCGCACGGGTCGCATGGATACGAACGTCGGCGCGGGGCGGGAGCGCTGTTATGCGCTAGCGGGATAACTGTTTTTAAGCATGAATCGTGCATTTCCAGCATATTTCCTTGTAAGCCTACATCCACTAAGCATAACAAATGATCATGATACTTGTTAGGCAATAACATCAACGCTACATGACATGCTATGTCAGGCAGTTTCAAGAAATTGCGCATGGCTAGCAAAACTGCATTACTTCTCCGCTAGCAACAATGGTAACAGAAAAACTACAATGCTAGTCTATGCTGCAATAAAACAAAATTTAAGAAGAAAGACACCAGTATTTATTTACACATTTCACAACAGCAATTGTGCTACAAGAGTACCATGTAGAAGTGCTTGTGATGAATATTTGCCCCAAGTAGGGAAAAAATGTTCACGGTGACTGTTGTCACTGATAGCACTTCAGAATCCAGCTTGATTTATAGACGATTGGAGCAACTGCATCGCAGTATGCCATTGAGATCTGTAAGGAGAACAATTTTGGCATCAGCTGTTACTTTCAATGATACAGAGCGTCGTACAAACGTCTTTATTTTGACTTGAAAAACAAGGAAAGACCAATATGCACGTTGCATCTTTCTGTTTCGATCACTCCAAAATAATTGTCACAATAGGCAAAGGTCGTGTTTTTATTCTTTCACAGATTTGCGCAGGTAGCGAAACAAACAATACTGCGCTGCAGCACATGTAACGTACCACACAGACCAGCTAACCAGGGTGGAAGTTAGCATCGCAGTCCAGAAAGTACACTTTAACATTTAATGTTATTATTACCTTACTGATGCATAATAAACACATTTCTGATGCTGTCATTATTTCTCACAGGCCTTAATGCAGTTGAGTACGAGTTTTGCGGTTTCCAATGCAAGAGAGGGACAGCAATTTGTTGACAAGGAAAACTAATATAGGCTTTGCACGATTTCGTTTAACTCACTTTAAAGTAGTCATCTTCGCAATAGGTGAATCTTGTGTTTCTATTTTCTCACAAAATTTCGTAATTAGCGCATACTGAAAAAAAAAAACTTCGCAGGAGAACATCTAACACACCAAGTAGGCGCGCTAGGCACGGAAGCAATTAGCATTGCAGTCCAGAAAGCACAGGTGCGCATCTAACATTACTATCGCAGTATTCACGCTTAATAAACACAGTGTTTGATGCTGTCACTATTTTATACAAGCCTCAAAGCAGCTGAACACTACGCAGCGATCGCCGGAAGGACAAGGCAAAGCTGGCACTTAGCAGTTGATGCCATGCTGTATTCCTGCAGCACCCGAAGGCAGAAAAAAGTAGAAGCATGCCCTGGCACACTGCAAAACAGTCCACGAAACAGCGAGATAGCGGCAGCGCGTGGCTATCCGGACCGCTTTGCAACATGGCGCACCCGGCACTCGCCTGGCGAGGGTGACCCTACGTCGCTGTCGCCATCTCTCGGCAGCCAGCGGCGTAACTTGTCAAAGGAGGAGGAGCGGCGGCGACGGCCGTGCAGCGCGGAGTTGCCAGGCACAGAGGAGGCTATGTCCTGAAAAATGCACAATAGCATGTTATACGAAATTAAGATGGATAATATTCCGACTTTGTTCCGACTAGTGATCAGAACCTTCCTCTCAAATCAGGTTACAGCTAGCGACGGCTTTTTGGTCAAACAATTGCCCCTACACGCTATGACACGGTATTGACAAAGTTTAAGGAGCCTAGATATTTTTTTTTCAATTAGCGGCATTTTGTGAAATAAACAATGATCAATGGCTGCGTGGAGCGCTTGGCAATTATCGCGTAAGTGTAGTGAATCCACTTAGACCCGTCTATTACACGTTTATCTCGCGTCAGCCGCAAAGCCAAGCTCTGTCGTCTGCAGCGCAGAAAGCGCGGATTTGACAGCGCTTCATCAAGCCACAAATGTAATCGCAAGAATCGTGGCGTAGGGGCACAATCGCACGCTTTTCTGTATTTTTCGAACCTTGTCGTGTTTTATTCTTGAGAAGTAACATGAGCTATTCTAAGGCTTCCTCTACGGTATCTGCTGGAACCTACCATATTCTTAGCATTCAGTTACTTTCTTGTCAATCGGAAGCTAAATCGCTCAAGTCATTACATCCGAAACGTCCAAGGCTCTGAAAGCGAACAATGTCATATTGGTAAATAAAGTTCAGAGTGCGGGCAATTGTGCGAAAGGCTATTTTTGAAAGTACTTTTATCGAGGCATTTATTTTGCTACGTAATCAATACTCAAATTTTCGGTAAGGAGTACAAATTGGCCTCAGAAAAACATTTTTAAATTATGCGCAAAACAAGAGGCAAATCTGATGTTAGTTTAGAACCTTGCGCTTGCGTTGTTCTTTTATGGGACTTCATGAATAGAATAAATAATTTTTCTTGCATTTCCATAGGCGACTAAAATGCAAAAGATGCCAAGTTTCAAGGCATAATTTATTACCGTTTCATGTAAAATGACGTTTATATGCTTGCGCATTTATAGGTTGATGCAGAACGTTACAGAAGATTCAACCTTGTTCAACGAAACGCTTTTTCGAAGAAATTGTTTCAAAGTCGACGAAAAAGGACTTTCTTGGAACTCAAGCCTGGATTAGAGATAAGGACCGTCCAGACCACAAAAAAAATGAAGACGTGCCTTACAATACACGTCAAGGTCTGTCTTTTATTGTAGATTTTATGAGAGCTAATTTTGCTTGTCGGCAGAAATTATTTTCTCAAATTCATTACAAGTCACAGCAGCGCTGTGCCATGGTGTGACTGAACTGCACATCACTGACATGTCACCGCCTAAATTATGTTTCACATACTCCTTGCTCTCAGTTGAAAAGAAAACAGAAAGCTGAGGCATTAAGGAAACTAACGAATCAAGTTTGCAGTCCATAACCGCTTGCAGTGAGGTACCGTAAAACGTTTGTTGTGCAGTAATATTTCTGCTGGGAAGAGGGAGGTAATTTAGTCTGCCTCCGCGTGAGACAGATTTTAGAAAACCTAGGCAATGAGTGCCCTGCAAAACTAACACAGATGCTGTGCTGAATTGACTGAGCGCCCAGAGTTCTCAAAATTGGATGTTGCGACTGTCGAAAATATGTTGCCTGCAATGCATTTCATTCATTTAGGCGGCGCAGTCACATGTTAGCTTCGTAAACAGTACGACTGCATGTGCGAACCGTGATATTATAGGCGATGACACGTACGTCTTCTTCAACGAAGTCCTATTTCGGTAGCGTCTAAAACTGTACTGTTTATGAAATTTAATACCTAATACCTAAAGAATCGTCGCCTCGCCTTTTCCAGATTACGTGCTAATCCATTGCTGTGTACAATGAGCTATCTCAGGTGTTTTTAACTGGAGGGCATTGATTCCCAGTGCACGCCTGAATAAAAAGGAAAAGTCATGCTTTGCGAAGTTTGGAGCACGCCGTTTCAAAAATCCCTCCATTCTATCAACTGATATAATTTTTAACCTTCACAACAGCAACAACTGAAAAAGTGAAAAAAAAATTCTTGCTTGTAACATTTTTGCGATTAGTGCAAGGAATTACCTTAAATGTCACATTTTTGCAATTTTAGTAACTGAAAATAAGGGGAACATTTCTTGCATAATTTCATTCATGAAGCCACACGAAAGTCCAGTGGACGTGAAAGATATTAATATGATATATGTCACTTTACCTTATTGCACGCATAATATGGCTGACCAGCCACTGCCCCGCAATGCCACATAGTAGTCAGGAATGAGAAGTATTGCATTTAAGTGATGATCACCCCTTCCCCTTAGCATCGCTATTCATAAGAAAGTACGAGACGCAGCACAGACTTACGAAATTATAGCGTTCAAACTGAACAAGTAAATAACAAATGAGAGGAAATGCAAGAAAAATTTCAGAATACAAAATTATACATTGACAACAAGATATGGGAGAGTTGAGATGCCTTACCTATTCGAGCGGTCAAGTGCGATTCAACCTGAGGCTCGCGGTCGAAGCCAGGTCACGAGAGTGGGCTCGGCTCGCTGGAGTGGGCACAAAACGCAGCAAACCAATTCAAAACTAGAATAGCCTGTTGGTTTTTCATCCTGAGGCAACAGCGCAAACCATGGACGAGAGCACAAGACGACATGATAACACAACGAGCACTGACTTTCAGCAACCCTTACTTTGAAAAAAAAAACACTTCTTTTAACCTTACGCCAATCGCTTACAAGTGACGTGCCCATCTCTGCATAGTCATATTTGAAACACACGTGCTGCATAGACGTCTCTTGCACGCAGCGCGTTAAACTCATTTCTGAGCACTCACGGAAAAAAGTACATTTATTGGCTCAAGTTCCCTTTGTGTTAAAAATAGAATTGGTTTGCTTAGAAATCATTCAAGCAGCCTGGCTATCGCATCGGACTGAATTATTTCACGATCCAGCTGCTCATTAGCTTTTGCAATGGCACGGAGCAAGTTTTCGACGGCCAATCTCTGACATACATTGCCAAATGCCTGGCTGCTTGATCGGTGTTATTTTTGTGTTACTTCATCATGTCATTTGTGAATGTACCAGTTTGTCCGACGTATTGCTTCCTACACTTCAAGGGTATGCAATAAACGACGGCTTCCGCTCACTCCACGAAGTGACTATGGTTTTTGTTGTGCACCCCCGCTGCTTTTGCGACCCATCTGTGTTTACACGTCGGCAGAGGCTTTTCAGTTCATCAGGAGCAGTAAGCACCACATTAACGCCTGCTCTGCGCCCGATCTTTTTCAAGTGGCGAGAAATGTTGTTCATATATGATATGGTCACAATCCTACGCTTGTCTGTCATCGCCATGTTCTCGTAACGGTGGACACCAACAAGCTCGTGTCCTAGCTTCTTATTCAAACGTTCCGCAACAGAAACAACAAAATGTGGTGGGTACCCAGCTTCCGTAAGGCGGTCAACCTGGTGACGAAAGTTGGCTACCATGGTGTGAATACACACCTTCTATAGAGAATTTGACAAAGGCTTGCAATGGCTATTTTCACAACTTTGGAATGCGCCGAGTGGAAAGGGTGTGGCGCCTTGTCAAGGCTTGGTTCATAAGTCCAGCAGACCTCCAAGCTGAAAACAAGTCTTAAATCAAAATCTCATAGACCCTGTATAGGGACTTCGTGAGTGATTGTGAGCGGCTGAAGAGCATGGTTAAAGCATTGCACTACTTCACGAGCCACGTCATGGGTGTTCGTGCCGCAGCCATCACTGAGCACAAGGTAGTGGTCGAGGTACCTAAATACTTTGTGGACGTTTGTTCCGGGGAGCGCGTTCAGAGGATGCTGTCTTTCTCGGCGAGATACAATTCGCTAAGGATTGGTGCAATACAAGATCTTATGCATGCACCACTTTTTTTAGGTACACGTTACCTTCTCAGAGGATATGGGTAGACTTCAAATAGAGAGCCAGCAGCTCTAGGAATGCACCTGTCGACAGAACGCAGGCGTTTGGAAACAGATTACACTCTACGTATCTATGCACTTTCCACGCAGTCCAGGACATCATCTTGGGGAATAGAATAGTACCCATCTTTTAAATCCACAGAGCTTGCTGAAAAGTCAGCACTAGAATTGTCTTTCAACTGAAAAAGGGCGTCACATTCTAGTAATTTTAGTTTTCCCTGTAAGAACCGGGCGATAATCTCTTGCCAGGTACCATTCTTGAAAACTGTGACCCTTAGCGGCCTGTCAGGTTTGTGCGTTTTCACAATGAAAATTGTGTCAAGAGATGATTTTTACTGGTCTAAATGCTACCCTCGAGGGGGTCAAGTTTAAGGCTTTTGCATAGCTTCTAAGCATCTGACTTTGCTTTTCATAGAACTGACATTTTATGTCCCTTAAAAACAGAACTGATTTCCATTGGCGCCTTAGCTTTGCAGAGATCAATAGGCGCCACAGCAAAGCTCCTCGCCTTGTTAGAAGTATGCGACGAGAGCAAATAATCTTTCAAATACTTCGCCGCTCGTCCTACAGGCAGTATTCTAATGGGCAGCCGGCAGCGTGCGACCATGTCCACTCTGTCTGAGACGCACCTAGATCTTACGTACTCCGGCCCAGCCAGCGCGACTGGTCGTATCATGGCCACAACTTTCGGTGCGGTTTTTCTCTGCTCAACAACGAACTTCGGCCTGTGGTGTAAAACTTGCAGGATTGAATGAGGCAAGGTCTCCACTCCGCTGGTGTGGACGCTGCTTCCAGCCATCTGTCCCTCCATTGCTCCTCTTTTCCGGGAGATGCCGACGCGCCCGTTGCCCCCCCCCCCCCCCCCATGGTGAAGCTCCAAAATATTTTGGTGGATCTATCGATAAGGTGCGAAGTGTCCCGCTAGTGCCGGGGGTTGGCGAGGAGTCGGAGGATTAAGGAATTGTTATCCTTTAATCCAATCCCTATCAATAAGCATTCCCTAGATTTAAGAGTACCGAATTGAGTGTACCGCGCTGGTGTAACAGACGTTTATGCGGCAAGTGTGTTTCGATTACTACTGTGCAGAGATGTGCAAGTCACTTGTACGTCATTAGCGTAAGGGTATAAAAAGTTGTCCGCTTTTTTGTTTTTGTTTTTCAAAATAAACAATGTTGAAAGTCGGCGGTCGTTACGTCATGTTCTCGTCTTGTGTTCCCGTCCAAGGTTTGCGCTATTTCCTCAGGAGTTCAAATGTGACGCTCCACAGACACGCACATTCGACCTACACACAGTCAACCAGAATTCTTATCCCAAGCTGATGCATCGGACGGCCAAGGGAAGAAGTTCTTGTGCCCAAGGGTTTATTGTAGTGCACCGACACGAGGCACAGAAAGCAGAAACGGATGGCGCCTGACGAGATATGTGTGCGGAAAATATAAAATTCTCTTGGGCAACCTTCACGTTAGACAAGGCACGAAGACGAGGTCGTTGAACAAAAGCGCAGAGAAGCAAGATGGCCGTTAGGCAGCGAGGAAGCCGGGAGAGCCATTCCTTCATTCATGAAGCCGTTCATGGCTGTTGCCGCCACTCAGGAAAAGCGTCTTGGCAGCGGCATGGTACATCGAACAAAGATGAGCTAGAAATTGGCTAAATCTACAACGGTCAAAACATTAAAACAAACACTACAGACAGATGTTACTCCGCAGTCGCTCGTCTATGGCCCTGGTGTTCAATTAGGCATGGCTGGCACTGAAAGCTCTGCTGGGAGTAAAAATACGCGGGATCAGTGCCGGTTCCACAAAAGAAAAGTATACGATCCGTTCAAACGTCCGTATGCCTAGCCTGCTCTCTCGATCGCTCTCTTTTTCGTGCTTGTTAATTACATCACGCCGCGGGCCGCAACTTCTGTGTTCTCCGCTCTCACATCCCACCCGCAGACTTACTCTTCCTCCCGCTTTGACGCCGGCCGCCACACGATGCAGAATACCCCGGAGCTTGTCCAATCACTCTTGCGCCTGCTGTACTTTGCCTAAATTTTTCGGACCTCTGCATATCGACATGTTATATCATAATGCCGGCGGGTTTTGTTTCTCTTTGTAACTCAGTGTATATTACGTATTGGCTCCAAAGCGTTAAGGAACTCAGGCAATGCAATTCTGGAGGCGTTTGATTTTCGTCGGAAACAATTATTTTACATTCTTAAACAGAAGCCACCTAATTACGGGTGGTACAAGAGTTAGAAGACCGCACTTCTGTAATGGATGCACAAAATTTTACATGCAATTGGTACAATTTTTGGTTTTGCGGATTGGACCCAGGCTTATAGCCTGGCGATCGACTACGCTGCACATACTACAAACGCTTATTGGTCCAAGCTTGGCAGAGGAGCGCCTAGATAACGTGTTTTGGTGCGTGCAACACAGCATCGCATGTATCCGTACTACACTATGTCTTATAAAAAAACAGAAAACGGGGGAAAGGTTGAAAATGTGCTATCGCTTGTCATTAATACGCCGAAGCTAAATTAGCCTCCTGAAGTTTTTAATAGCTAGAAATTCTTCTTTTCGGCGAATTTAAATATCGGTGCCTGACAGTCTTCTTCCTCGTCATACAGACGTTTTTTTTTTTTTTTTTTCAGCGACATTGCGCAGCAGGCGCCGACTTTGTCGCCGCTGGATCGTGGGCTGGACTGAAACTATTGGCTGATATTTCAATCCGTTCGTTTAGAGCTGATCTCATCAGGAGGACGCTGGGTAGGTGCAATGAACCAGGCCGGATTTACCTCTGCCCACACGACGTTCATTGCGGCGAAAGCATATTCAAATATGACTTGTATGTGTACACCTTCCCTTGCGTGCTTTGTGCTTGCTTGGGTTTCAAATTTCCTTGGTCCCTCGGTTCCTTTGGACCGTGACAGTAGTGCCTTTTTGGTGTTTTTGTCTTAGTAGGACTGTCATTGATACAAAATACAGCGATGAGTTTATCATCTCCCTAGTGCGCGTTGATAGCTACCAGTCGTACGCGCTTTTGATAATCTGCCGGCAGATTTACAGAACACTCCCGTACAGCATGTGCTAGGCACCCATCCACTCTTCTTTCCTTTCTGAAACAATATTGCGCAATTGTCGCGAAGATTCTACAAGCACAGAAAATGCCGCTAGACATTTTTAATCATGCTCATGTCGAAAATAACCGCAAGAATGATCTCGGAGCTACGAAATAGCCACTGGTGCGTCTTAAATCTGCTGATATAGAGCATAGATTCGTTGCCAAATCTTCCAACGGTTTTCCCCGACACGTGTGATTGTTGCATCAAATATGGTTTTGGTTACTGAGGCAATTTTTTTCAAATACTAGTAACGTATTCAGTCCTCTTGATAGAATACACTGAATATTACTCATCGCGCAGGTTTTTACAAGCAATAAATGTCTTCTTTGCCAAAAGTTTAGAACCTAGGGGATCTGCTTGAGACATACCATGCGGATTGTAATGCATTCCTGCATTTGGCTCTCCCTCACGCATTATTCTGGGATGGATGTTGAGTGTGCGTAGGAAATACCCCAGTTGTCCGATTCTAATCACAGGCGATTTCAATGCTCCACACTAAGATTGGAGGTATCCTACTTCGAGCCCTCGTGGTAGGCGTGTGCGGGACGCCTTCACTGATGCGTTATTTACGCTTCTTAACGATCATGGCACAGCAATTTGCAACAGCAGCGCTGCCACATATGCTCCTGATCTGACGTGGTAGTCTGGCCCAAGCACTCTCTTGTGGGGCATCGAAACTGATTGCTGCGGGAATGACCATCACCCAAGCATCATTGGTGCATGCCCATCCAACACGAGCTCACTGATTACGCCGTAAGTGCACGGTGGTCAACCGAGATAGTTTCCACACTATTCTGCAAGATCTACCTGTGAAGTTGCCACCACTGGTTGTTGGCCGCATAAAATGCGCGTTAGAGAAGGTTACAACTAGTACATAGACAGATGTCGATGGACCTGTTCCTGACATCGGTCTGCTCAACTTGTGGGCTGCTCACCGACAAGACGAGCTGGCAGCATCACGAGACCCTACATAAGTTCAGGGACGTTCAATAATTAAGTATATAACACCAAAGGCTCGCAAGTATGAACAGGATCTAGTACGACGGCAGTAGTATACTTGGTGTGAGCAGTTTATTACCAGTTCATCAAATGCATCTCTCTGGCAACTTTCCGGGCAATGGAACAAGGTCGCCGTCGTCCCGACGCAGCGACTGCCGCATGCTTTTGCAGCAAACTTGTCTCGCGGACAATTTTTCTAGAGAAGTGGCAGGGAATATTTTTCCAAAGTATGATGTGTTGCCTCCCTCAACTACCATTTCTAACGTTGTAGGGACTTCAGCACACATAGGCATACTGCAAACAGTAGACGACACCGATGGTACTGCCAGTCCTTTCGCAATGCCTGAATTGCTTGCTGCAACAGATGAGGCCAAACGGAAGACATCACCTGGTCCGGATGCCATCCCATACGAAGTGTACAAGAACCTGAGTAACGCTGCACTCCCTAAACTTCTGGATGCCATTACCAAGGTATGGGTAGACGGCTCTGTGCCCGGGACCTGGAAATCAGCCAATGTGATTCCAATTCCAAAATAAGGGAAGCCACCGACGGCCTTTAGCAATTTTCGGCCAATTTCCTTAACGGCAACACTGTGCAAGCTGACAGAAAAAAATGTTAGCCACACAATTGACCTGGCGGCTGGAGCACTACAGTTACTACCAACCGGCACAAATTGGCTTCCGTCCATATATAGGCAACTGACGATGGGTTGGCTGTTTTGGCCTCGCATGTTCGGTCGTCAGCTCGCAGCCGCAATGTGCGTACCATTCTCCCGATGGATGTCGAAAAGGCGTATGACAACATTAGCAACGCGGTCATTTTGATTTGTATTGACATGCTGCATCTCCCTTTTAGGGTACGCAGTTTCGTAAAATCCTTCTTTGAAAACAGAAGATTTGCAATAGGGCTTAATGGCGATTCCATCGGATCCTTTGTCCCTGTTCGCGGTGTACCCTATAGGGCTCGGTACTGTCACCAACGCTGTTTGGCATTGCCTTCATTCCGCTTGCATGAAGCTTACATAATGTCCCTGTAGCTAACGTCGTGCTCTATGCTGATGATATTGTTACGTGGTGACAAACGAAGAGGACAGCACAACATGGCGATAGGGTGAAGGAGGATTTAACGGTTGGCCTAGCGCGAGGGCGCCTCTCGCGCCACTGCCTATCTTCTTCGAAACACTTCCCGGGGCCACCGAGCGATCGCCCGATCAGTCCACTTGAAGCTGATGGTGACGTGACGGCTAGAATGTTCAGGGAAAGACAGAAGTGAACCACTTGCTTGCCACCACGATGTATTATGTGTGGGTGATCCGCCTCCCATGGAGCTGTTCAACCATCCGTCACCGGAGTCCTTGGGGCCGATGGCTCGAGGTAACCTCGGGCGGCTTGGGCGGCTTGTTCGTGTCCATCGGTTCCTTTGGTTCCTTCTGGTCCTTCGGGTTCTTCGTCTCAGTTCTGGTCGGTATGTATGTTCTCCTTGTCTTCAGGTCCAGGCTGGGGGCTGGGCGGTGGTAGTTGGTCCGGTCTGGGCTGGAAGGGCTAGGCCGAAGCTGCTCGGCGGTGTCCCTGGGGTCTCGGTCGATAGTCCCGGGTTACAAATGGCGTCGATGCTCTAAGGTGAGGATGGGGATGACGTACCCCGCACCTCCAACCAAAAATATTAAGTAGTGACAAGCGAAGAGGACAGCACCACATGGTGATAAGATGAAGTATGATTTAATGGTTGGCCTAGCGCGAGGGCTCCTCTAGTGCCACTGCCTATCTTCTTCTTCGCAACAATATTACTGTGTGGAGTACAGAGCATGACCTGTTTACTGAAGTGGCAGCCTTGCAGTCAGCCTTGCATATTACTGCCAACTATGTTAAATTTGTCGACCTAGAGCTTTCCACAAGCAAAACTATGTTAACGTCGGTAGCCAACGGCTGGGGTCGCCGTTAACTCGCGGCTACGGTGATTCGTTTACAACTATCTGGAATCCCCCTTCACGAAAGTGAGATTGAAAATTTTGGTATTGTCGATTCATCAGTCGGGAACGGGAACGTCCTGGCTTTATCAGGCTAAAAAGCAGGCGAAGCAGACCTTGGGCCTAATAAGAGGTATTGTTCCTAAATCCGTTGGCGCTCGCTCCCACGTCACACGGCATTTGGTGATAGCGGTTCTGGAGCCATGCCTCATTTATAAAGCACAGTTTCAGCCCTTGACAAGAACTCAATGGAATTGTCTAGAAGCAGTAAATAGAGAGGCTATGAGAACCATCACTTGTCTCCCCCGCATCACACCGGTCGTGGCACTATACAAGAGAATGCTCAGCTCAACACATTAGATGAACTGGTAGAGCAGTGCCGTGATGCTCGTAGCTTTAAGGCGACCCTTTTGCACTCACCGCGAGCACTCCGGGCCTATGCTACTTCGCACACTATATTGCCGCCGTAATCGCCAGCTCTTCCTCCGTGGTATTTTGTTTAGCTGAGTGAAAACAAACCTACTGACATTCATGGACCAACCGCATTTTACGCGGCATCATGCCTTCGTGAAAGGATCGCAGATCAAAGCACCAAATTGCCCCAATGCTCAATAATTGCATATGTAGATGCCACCATATACAAATGTGTCCTTGTAAGCCGGCGCTTAATAGCAAATCTATATATCAATTTACAGAACATCCTTCTTCTTTCTGTGCTGAGCTGGTTGCCGTCCAAGACGCGCTTCGCTCTCTATTCGTCACAACCTTACTACCTGCAGCCAAAATTGTCATCCGCACTTACGCCCTACAAGCAATACGTCTGCTTTGACACCTCAGTCGCAGCCCAGAAATCTGCCAGAATATACATCGTCTGGCGGCTCGCATCACACAAACCATTCAAATTGAGTGGGTTCCGCGCGACCGACTCAGTACGCACACCTCTGCAGATTCTGCAACCCGACAGGCGACTATACCTTTATCAATGACACGCTTCCTCACGATGGATGATGCCACTTTGCTCCTCACAAGAAAGGACCACCTCGGGCGCCGCACACGTGATCTTGTCCCACCGTGTACGGTAACCCTCCCCAGCGGTCTTACCCGAGCAGAGGAGGTTGCTCTGCGGAGGATCCGGGTCGGCGTTGCCCTCACACCTGTTGTAACACGAAATTGACCTCAATATATCGATATTTATATCACCGTCCAGGATGTCCTGTCTGCAAGTTACAAGACCATGAGGCAGATATTCGCCGCTTGTGGGTTCGCCCGGCACTGAAGCTGACGAGGATTCGGCACCTAGCGGCAGTGAGCCTTTCGCTGAATAACTCATCTTTGTACATCGCTTGGGCCCAGCGGTCTTATTCTCTCTCTTTACCTTATTAGAACAGCCAACCTTTCTTCTTTCATTTATTACCATTTAAAATTTTTAACATATTCCATTATGCCCTGAGGTAATAAACAATGTTACAAAAATGCATTCCTATGTTTCCAAATTTGCTGAAGGCAAAAATATTTTTCATCCTACCCTCTCCAATAGCTAGCACTTCCACATTTGCTAAAAAGGCCTGTTGAAGAAGCAAACCCTCGGGGCTGTAAACGTTGACAAACGCGTGCAGCTTTAAGGCATAGCCGGGTAAAAGCAAATGGATTAAATTAACAGTTAATGGCAGTAATTACTTAATCAACATTTCAATTCATGTTTTTTAAAGCTGGCCTGAGAGGACGTTTTTAATCGTGCTTAAAACATTCCTGCGTTGGTGTATGGTTGCAATCGGTCTCCGGTACGGTTATGCTTGAGTTAATGGATACTGGGTGGCTGCTGGTCAACCAGGCACGTGGTTGACCGTGGGCCACCGAATACTCAAGCAACCGCAATCAAAACGTCGGCGTTATGTCGGAGTAACGAGCACGGCCATAGACACCGGCCAACCTCTGCCCAACCTAGTATGTCGCCGGCCTTGAGCCAACCCATGGCCGAGCAACCATAGCCAAATTGTTCGGCGTACAAAGTGCGCGAGCTTGGGCCTTTGTCTGTGACCGACTTCCGCCCAAGCTCTTACGTTAACAACCAAGAGCCGTCATCGGCCGAGTCCCCTTTGCCGGCCAAGAACAGCTCCCGATGGTCAGCCATTGGTCGGCAGTCGGACAGTCCCGCCTTCATTTGGCCATTTACTCTCAATACGATCTATATTTATCCGATTTCATGCAAGCTAGTTCATCGAATATCATTGCTAAATCATCCTCACTAGCTAGGGTACTCGCGTCAAATGTCGCCAGGGTCAGTTTTGCTAATGGCGGCCTGTCCACAGTCAGAAATGTTATGACCGTCCGCTGCGTCACATGTCATACCGCCGCCGTGGTAAGTTGCTCCGCAGCTGCTGGGTGTTGAAGGCCGTGGGTTTATTAGTATATTTATGGAGATTGCTGTCATTCATTAAACGAGGGTGGCAAAATCTCTTTCTGATGAGGGAGTGCGTTTCCGGAGATGTTCACCGGCATCCGCCCAAAACCTGTGTATGCATTTTCATCAACACGCGAAAATTTCATTCGGTCGAGATTTACGCGGCACCGAGGTTCGGGCCACGGTCCTCTCGCACGTGAGGCAGATTTTATACTCCTACGCCAATGACGCTCAATCAGCAAAGGAGTGTTTAATAAAAATGTTACTGGAAAGAAAGAAATAATGGCCGGATTGAGAAACCTAAATTATAGCTAGCTTTGATCGAGCTGGGTAACTGAACAGGTCTTTGAAGCAGAGTTGGGCCTTACCCTAGCTGGCTTTATCCGTGATATTGCAGTTTCAGATTGTGAACTTAGAAAATTCTTCAATGTTAGCAACAAATAATAGAAAAATCCCGCAGTTCCTAGTGACAGGATAGAAGTGTCTTTATCGCAGATGTACACGTATAAAGAGCATCGAAAAGTTAAAGACGGCACGTTTGTGTGAAAGAGCACGAATAGGTTTTATTGAGACCCAGTATCACACACAAAAAATGTCCGGAACAAGGCTAACAGAAGCCGCATGGCAAGCCAACTGGTTAGATGCTAGCCAAGCCCGCCACTGTGGGGCGCAGGATGTGGAATATGAGGGGGCTGAATAGCAAAGCCGCACAAAAAATGCGGTTTCTAAATTAGAATGCAGTCAGAACAAAGCGGGTATGATTGTATCTTATGCAAGAAATAACAAACAGGTTAAGAGTAGAGTACTTAGGCGTATACATTGAAGGATGCAGAGTTATTTCGTAGTGACAGATTTAACCAGAACAAGGATTTCACGTAGAGTGGTCCTAGCGAAGAATGATTATTTTCTAGTGAAGCGTAGCATCCCACGTTAGTGAGTAAAGCTGATGTATCTTGTGTGTACAGCACACCCTAAACGAGCTGTTACTCTCGCGATTTTTTTCGAGTGTTTATTAAGGTTCTGACTGCGCAAACACGGTTTCGTCTCTGGCACGTGTGAAGGCCTTTACTTGCACAGTTTTTGCCTTTTTAGCGGTTGATGTTTTTAAATGACACCAATAGCACACCATTTTGTGATCAGACATTTCATGTTCAATTGATACTGAAAAATCCTCGATTGTTTTGCTCACGAAGACAAGATCAAACATTGATGATGAAGAACCATGCACTCCCGTAAGTTGACAACTTGCTCCATATTGTGGCATAAGATTATGTCAAGCATATAATTAACATGAGTGCTAAATTTACCACTAGAAGAACAATGTTCCCAGTTAACTCCTGGAAGATTAAAGTCTCCTACTAAAAAAATTTTGTATACGAATGAACTGACATGCTCGCGCAAGTCACACATGAATTGAGAGGTGGTGATCGAGGCGCTCGATAAACGGTAAGTAGCAAGAATTATTGTTCGTAGTAGAAACCTTTAGGCTAATAGTATCTATGCTATCAGCCTGACACAAGAGAGTTGGTCACAAGTTTTGCTTTACCAGCACAGCCACCCCGCCTCCCCTCGTTTACCTGTCACAATGGAAAACACTGTAAGATGGTGGAAAAACCTCTGTATCATCTATGCCGCTGTGTAGCCAAGTTTCGGTCAAAACAACGATGTACGGGTTGTAACCTTAGATAGCCTCTAACTCATCACTTTTGTTAACAATGCTGCGTGCATTTATATTTATTATACGCATTTCTTTCTTATCAGCCCAAAGGAGATTCTGCCGGCTTGTTAAGGCCGCGCATGTAACAAAACTGAAGTGATACTGATTAAGCATTTTATACTAAGTATAGTCTTCACGCAGGAACAGGTGTACAGGATAGTAAAAAGAATGCTGCAAGTTCTCTTCAGTGCTCATTATAAAAGTAAATCTGTGCACTCTAAAATTCGGTCCATCTCTGCTTCGATGCCCAAAACCCATGTCCGAATGCCTAATGTCGGCACTCACTCAACCCCTAGCTGACTTCTAATCTTAGCTTGTGCGGCCTTAATTCATGGTCCTGGATAACGTATCTAACATACAGGCTGATACTCATCCCGAGACCTCCACACTGATTTTGACCACCGCTACATTCCTTCTTGGGTCGATAATCTAAAAAAAACTAATATGACATTGTTTTCGCGTACGCTAATGCAACACCGCCTTTACGAGGCCCCGCAGATGTCAA
Organism: Amblyomma maculatum; assembly: GCF_055883805.1. NCBI lineage: Eukaryota > Metazoa > Arthropoda > Arachnida > Ixodida > Ixodidae > Amblyomma > Amblyomma maculatum. Next base: position 135,006,343 of record NC_139345.1, read on the forward strand.
TAGGTTACAATGGTTACAAACTGCAGACGTGCGCTGCTTACTACCCCAAGTGTATGACAGAACTTGCACATCCGATGACGTCGGCCATTTACGTCTCTGAAATTGTACGCACTACCGGATTATAGGGGCCCAATAAGTGAAACTTGTATATTAAAGGATCGCCGGTGTGCTAGTTCTCGCAAGTGTTGTATCATTACAATTACATTCCACGGTTACAACTGTAAAGTCGTAGCTGACGTGTTTTGATATTTCCCCCATATTGAGTTCGTGCCACCTGCCTAGAGTTTCAGTGCACAACACAAAAGACAATAGAAGAATGCTTTATATGACGGAAGCAAGACACATCCCCGCTTTTAGGCAGGTGTGACGCTGCTGCAAGTATAAAAAAAACTGGCCACTGACGGACGTAATCGACGCGCGTTTTTGCCGTCGTGCATCTGCTTGCACCCGCCGCGGTCGAGAGGAGACCAGCCCTAAGGGTGCGAGGGGCACGCGGCTAGACAAACCGCGTGAAGCATCGGTTGCATGGTGAGTCAAGGCTCCGAGGCAGCGTTGCGCCCGGCCATAGCTTCTGAATTTTGTCGCTTTTTGAGGAGCCCGCGCTGCAGTCGCGCAGGAAAACTTGAGGTTAGGCTTTCTATTTACCGAGGAGAAATAGATTGCTTAAGTAGTATGCAGCTGTGATATTGTTACGGACTTGTTCTCGAACAGATCACGGAGGACGAAAGAAGGAAGAGGAAGAAGTGCGCAAAACGCCCGTTCGACCTTTGTCTTGTGGCACCTGTGTCGTTCCCGCTGGCCGTGTGTACCTAGCGTACTGAACCGGCTAGAACTACACAGGTAAGGGCGTAACAATATGTGGAGAACGAACAACTGTCATCAAACTCTTTCAGTGCTTCAATGCTGTGCGAATTATTTTAACATGGCTCTCCACTTGTGACTTCATCTGTCTGCAAGTATCAAGGAATGTTGGCGGAAGCCTTAAATAAACAGAAAAATGTCTATGCACTTTCTGTCCTTCAGCATGCATTTCTTAATTTTCTACATGGAATTGACTGCAAGAAAATAAGACGTTTTATGCAAATCACCAATAATAAGGTTACTCAACCGCAACGCATAACAGATGCTAACAAGCTTTGGAGACGCAGAACCATAACATATTTATTTATTTATTTTAGGCGGATGTAGTTGCTCATTATTCTGGATACGGCCCGTCAATCATTATCCTCTGGCAGTAACACTCATCATATATCGTATATTTTCGTAATCCACAGACTTCCATGTAGACATCGTCGCATTCGGGGCTCCATTCTGTCGTACTTCCATCTCGGACCCACATTTCGCAGGCTTTATTACATGGACTTGCCTCTGCAATGGATATTATTACAAGTTCTTATGAGTGAAATACGGAAATAAAAGGCAATCGTGCGCTTTTTAACACCATGGTTTTTTCTGTAGATGGTGGCCGACGCTGGCAGTTGAGTAAAAGGTCATTTAAGTTAGAGCTAAACGATCTGAGATCGCAGTTGAGAGTACTGCATGCATGTCAAAAGCTGCTGCATTACTGGGGCAGGTGATGTAACATTTTGACATTGCAACGTCAACAATGTAAGCATCTATGTTCTTTTTTACTTCTCCATTTATGAACAAAATAGAATGGAACGGCACCGTAACGCATATGCAGCTGTGACTTGTATGTACAAAAGCTCAATATAAATAAAACATTTTTCCGGGGTCAGGAGCGCCTGATTTAACTCCTTATCTACCAATAGACGACCTCGATAAAAGCCGCTCAACCATCGCCTTCGCTGCCATACCCCTTCCCTTCCAACGCGATGGTTGAATGACTTCTAAAGAGTGCTTCTATTGGTAGGTCAGTAATTAAATTTAGGCCCTCCTGACCTCAGAACAATATTTTAGTTTGTATTAAACCATATACAGCTTTCACTTGTATGTGCAATTACCTGAGTACAAAGTAAAATATTGTTCCGGGGTCAGGAGCGCCTAATTTAACTACATAATCAATCAATAGAAGCACTCAATAGCAGCCGTTCAACCATCCAGTTCACTATCTACCGGAGAAGTGGTAGGCAATGAACGCGATGGATGGAGGGCATCTTCGAGGCATTGCAGCTGAATCTGTGTGATATTTGAAAGGTCATCGGACAGTTTGGCATCATATGGTTTGTAGGATCGCGAATGGTCAGAGACGACTGAACTGAACTGAATAAAGTCCTGAAGCTTCCACACATGGTATGGCTGCTTTCTGGCCGACGTGAGAAAAATTACATGGGTGCACTGAAGTCTCCTTACGTGCGGAAATCTGAAAGCATTGCGATTTCAGTAATGCCGCCTAGTGGACTCAGAGGACAATATGCTCGCGTACCTAGCCTGCACTTACCCTTTACGCATTTACTCAAGTTAAATTGTGGTTAAGGGAGTTTTATCGTCTCAAAGCGACTGAGGCTAAGTGGAACTTCGTAGTGGAGGGCCCCTGAAAGTTCAACCACCTGAGCTTTTCAACGTGCAATGATATCGCACAGCACATGAGGTTATTGCAGTTCGCCTCCATTGAAAAGCTGCCTTTGTAGCTGGGATTCGATTCCGGATCCCTAGATTCAGCTGGTGAGCACCCTAAGCATTCAGCCATTGCGGCATATCACTAGGCTAAATGAACGAACGGCGCAGATGGAACTTCACGAAGACAACGATGTTGATTGGAATACGCGAGAGTATGTTCATGCTTGCACGAGGCGTCATCGATCTTAAATTTTGTTTTTCTAGCAACATTGTTCGGTCGATGAAGTTTTGGTATTGGGGTTCACTCTTTCAAACTACTTCTACATGGTACCTTGAAGACCGGTTTCCAATATCCTACGTACCGTGTTCTAATACATGTCAACTTAAGATAAAATTTAAAAGGTGCTCCAGTCTCCTTACGTGCACCCCTTAAATTTTATGTTAAGTTGACACCAAAGTCTCCTTACGTGTGTTGGTGCGAAAGCACACAGGGTGGGCTTACATTGGCTTTGGTTGGCTTGTTACGTGGATTCTGGATTCAAATCTTGGCTATGACGAATTGCGGCTACGAATAATATTGTGCGGTGTAATTAAGTGGTACAAGCAATGAATAATGACTTTATTTTGATTAGCTTTTTATGTGGATTGTGAATTAGTTTGTTGGCTATGACTTGGATTCACGCTTTGACAAACGTGGGTTGTGAATATTCAGTGCAATTAAGACATTAAAATCAATTAATCATGACTTAATTATGCATTAGTTTTATGTGAGTTTCGAAATGTGCATCCTCTGCAGTAAGCGTGGACACCAATCTGCTGTATAACCAAGGATAGAACCGAACATTTGCGGCCTATTTAGGGGCAAAACTGGTCGGCACCGCACCGCCTCGTGCATTAAAGCTTCTCTCTTAAAAATACGACATGCATATTGAGATCACAATTTGACTTCACAATTTATAAAACATCTAGAGTAGAGCTCCTCTTCCGTTCATGAGAAAGTCCTTTGCATTTGCACAATATAAGTCCAACTGACTACACCTTCTCTCCTAAAGCCCCATAATTACCAACCAGGGTGGTGGTGATGTCACACTCCTGTGATAATCAAGTTTACTTTACGAGTATGGCCCAACAGCGTTAAGAGGGCTCTACAGGTTCTTACCGATCATCTAGGCGCACTTCAGAACACAACGGCACACTGGTTGCCATCACCGCTCCCGGTCACGAGGTGAGCGTGCTCTTTTCTTTGTCTTCGCAATCACTGCGGAAGCAGTATAGTATATATGCCCTCCGCCACGGATAGTGGAGCAAAGACCCTAGTGATGCCCTTAACCTACATCCGCTCTGCCTGGTTTGGCGCTGTCGCCGGTGCGTTAAATTGTGAATAGGGGAAAGAAATTAAACAAGAAGATTGCTGCTGTAGCTACAGGTCGCCAGGCATTAAGGAAGTTCTTGCAAGAAAGTAGAATCGTCAGAACAATTATAAGATTAAACTCCTCCAGTTCATCAAAAATATGACCAGAATTATGTATTATAACGCGATCTTAATGCCAGAAAGTTTTGCATTGATACACTCCTTATAAATGCGTTACAGACCATTGCGAACTGAGAAGTTCCAGAATTAAGCTTGGTAAATGCAGTTTGGGAATGGCTGGTGCACCTATGTGGTTGAACGTCCTAACGCGACTGAGGCTATGGGGACGCCTTAGTGAAGGACACTGGAAATTTTGACCATCTAGTCTTCTTTACTGTGCGCTAACAACGCGCTGATATAGGGGTGTCTTGCGTTTACCCTCCATAAAAATACGGTGTCCCCCCCCCCCCCCCCTATGGAGATCGAACTCAAAAGAAAAGAATTGCCAAAACGTATTGCATTCGCCTTCTAGATTTCGCCCTGTAAAAACGCCTGGGATGCCCTTTCTCTGCAAACTTTGTTTTTGTTACACACAACTAGGGAGGCCCAATTTCTAGTTAAGAAACGGCGTGTCTCACAGATCGGCACGCTGTTCTTTATAGAACTAGAAAAAGACAAAGCAGCGGCTTTTCAAATAGTGTGCAAATTTCTCTAGAAGTTTTGAGCTGTGTAAAAAGTCTTTTACACACATTTAAAATGTATCAGCACTTTTTAAGGTCTCAAGCGCGGCCATGTGTTCCACAATGAGATTTTTCCGCAGGCGAGCTCCTTTCAAACACTATTTAGTTAATGTCAAGAGCTACGGTCGCGTCAGATAGTCTTCCTTCCTTCTCAAAGCTACGAAATTTCTTATTTCCTGCCACAGATGGTACTGCAGCCTAATATTGAGTATATGTTTAAAAGAATGCACAATTTCCAGAAAGAAATATTTTTTTCGCCACAGCTTTTAGCACTTCTTCAGATCTTTGCATCAAATATGTCTTGATCTAATGTTGCTTATTTATGTTTTAAACCGACTATATGTATCATGGATGTGCATCGGTCTTGAGAACAACTACATGTACAGTGTATCAGTGAACTGATGACTCTCAATGCCAAAGATTGCCAAACGTAAAATGAAAATCGCTGCAGTGGAGAGGTAAATTTTGACGATAAAAAATGTTTGTAATTTGCTTAGCATCTGTGAAGAGTTATAAAGTACCAAAAGTGCCAATTTAGCTCCGAACAAAACAGGAGTGAGTGCAGATTCGTAGTCAGTATATTTCAGGTATAAAATATCCGCTGCCCATACTTTTACTCCGTAGACGACTCTTACTACTTGTCAACACGCACACTGCATATCGTATAGCTTTTTTGAGCAAACTGAGAGGCAAAGAGTGCTATAACCAATAAGAGCTGAAATTTCCAGACTTGCAGGTTCCAGTTGAAGCGGGCGGGGGAAAGCGCGAGGGAGCGCTGTCCTTTTCACGAACGACAGCTGCAGAAAAGAATACGTTGTGCGGTGGCGACTACACACGTGCCGCGAAAGGTAGAGTCAGATCCCACTAGGGAAACTTGTAAGAAACACATTCTTCGACATCGGTCGTGCCATTTAGACATGCTTTTCGACCCAGCCGGCCCTGCCAGATGGGCGACGCGGTTACCGCATAAACTTCAAAGCAGGTCCCTACCAACCCACGCAGCCTCTTCTAGGGAGGGCAGTGCTGCTCCTGGTAAACTCCGTCGATTTGCGTCAAAAGCTTGTTGTCCATTTTGCCCAGTTCAGGAGTATATGCCCCAGCTTGAGGCGATGACCGGAACCAGGGCCAATAGTTAAATGCTTTTGTCTCCTTCTCAAGAGGTGAACGAACCTCCTTGGTGACTTAACGATAAACATCACGACTCGCAAACCTGAAAAATCTATGAATCAGGACTTTCGGGTCTTCCATACCCTGAACTTCCCGCCCACAAGGGCCTTTATAGAAAAGCAATGAAGAGGAAACGCACTAATTTTAACAGTGATGAATGGTAGAACTGTTTCTTTGAAATGATTGACTTAGTTCACAGAAATTAACAAGAACGGAAGTTGTTGCTAATCTCACTGACGTTTAAACGAAGGATAACAGCCAGTGCATCAATGAAAGAAGCATGTCTGAATGTTAGGGGCTGGATAACATGGTGGTAGTTCTGCTCTTCAATAAATTACCAGCTCTTTGGATCTGGTATATAGAAGCAAGATTGTAATCCTGGTGTGCTTGAACAATGTATCTGGCCTGTGCCGAGACCTCCTTGCGGGCTTGCGAGGGCTTCTTTCTGACGATATGTAAAATGGTGGACATCGCGAGCCGCCTGGAAAGTGAACAGTGGCTTACAGGAGAACTTTGAAACTGTGATCGCTGAACTTGCGCTGCAACCTATCTCGGTCGAAGGTTCGCGTAAAAGCCTCTCAGACCATCCGTTCTGACGAATCGGTCTGACAGCCTGAACTTGATATCCACACTAGTAAAGTCACCTAGCGGAAGGCTTGTGCATGCTGAAGTAGTTTTTCAGAACCAGCGAGGAGAGCGTGCGCAGTACGTGGCCGTAATATTGCGTCCGGCATACTCATAGCCTGCCGGTATTTCGCAAAAGGTGGGCTGAATTTTGTTGCTTCGATCCTGAAGCGATGTTTTATAGGAGAACATTACGTAAAGAAGTATTTGGTTGTAGTTGTTAACGAGTAGCGTTGGCAAGCATAAATATAATTTAGGAAATCTTCTTAGTTAATCCCACTGCTGCTTCATTTTTCTGACGATGATAGCAAGTGGATATGTGGTGCCTATAGCACTGCGACGCAATAGTTCTCTACCGGGTGCTGATATCAATACTGCTCCTCTCTTGTTAATAAGACTGTAGAGGAACCGTGACGGAGAGCTATATTGAATATGTAGGAGCTAGCAATTTCATCAGAAGTGCAGCATGTTAGGGGTTCCGTTTTGGAGTACTGGCTGAGGTAGTCCGCGGTACCCATCTCTATATTATGCGATTAGTTCTCAATAAGGAATCGAGAAAGTCCATGTTGATTTGGTGAAACAGGAGTTCATCGAAACTAGATTACTTTAGAGCTTTACGACGAAGCCAAGCGGTAGGGTGGTGGGTTTTAACACACTGCAGTGTGGAGAGGTCATCTTTCCTTACAATGGATGGGGGTCGAAGATGTAGTTCAGAAGTCGAGCGCTATATAACTCTCTGTGGGCGCAGTGCATACAGCAGCAGTAGTGGATTCCGTGCGGAGTCTTCTCGCTGCGGTCAAGAGCACCCACTTATGACTTGCGTACGTCAACGGCCTGTTTACCTTGCAGGGTATCTCAGCTGGGACTGTAAGGTACTGGTCAATGTTAGGGATGTTTCCAAAATTATTGTCGGGATAGTCTGCTATCAAAAACGCAATCTTATAGCTATTTGATAGTGCGGTCAGTTGTAGAGCAGCTGCTGTTCAAGGCGCCAGATGTTCAGCTCGCCGGAATCCACCATATAGTCGAAGGTCTTATGCGGTGTTGTTTACGACACACTGCGTCGAATTAGGCAATCCTTCAGACGCTGCCGAAGGACAAGCAAGTTGAATAGATCTGTTTGGAAGGGAACACAGCGCAAAAAGACGAAGGGCAAAGTAACAGAAGCACAAAGACGAGTGCTGTTAGCTGAAGTCTATGTGCTCCTGTTACTTTGTCCTTTTGCGGTGTCTTCCCTTCCAAAATAAACTACAACCAACTCACGCAGCTCGGCCTCCTACCAAAGTTGGATAGAGGTCTTGCCAATGCAGAATTGCGCGGACACTACGCACGAGACAAGTGGCAAGGGAGATGGCATTCCCAGCACTGCTCCAAACATTTTGCTAATGACATTCTTTATGGTCTCGAATGATATCATTTGAGCAACAAAGGGAATTTCCGCAGGTTATTGCGACAATCTCCATAAAGGCCAGATTCTCGTTCCCAGGCATCAGTGTAGGGAGAACCCTGATAGATGAATTATCTATATGTCCGCGGGCCACCTCTGCTTCAATGTGTGCTTCATGCCTGCAGCTTCCCTGAAATTATAGTACTGTATTGAAATTAGGCGTACGAAGACGACGAAAAGCTGCTTTTACACACTCAGCATTTACACACATGCTTTTACACACATGTTTAATGCTAAAACGGTATCGTAGCAATAAAGCCAGCCCTCATCTGTCGCAATAAAACGACGTACGACTTGCGATGCGCATACAGAACAGTGTCGAACTCCGATTGTGCCATGTGATCTGGTTCCCAACCGTGGCTTGAGTGCTTCGGGTCGGCATTAGGAGAGTTGTACTAGGGGTGTAAATCTAGCATGAAGCGGTTATCGAATAGTAGAGGCGGTGGGTGCACATGAAGTAACAGAAGCTCCTGCGAGGTTCTCGAACTGTAGACGTATTTGAATAATTTGCCAAACAGACAATCACGTACCATGATGGGCTACACGCAGCCTACAGAAGCGCGGAAAGACAGTTTAGAAAAACAGGAAATTAAACCGAGCCCGACAGCATAGCGGTGCCTGAATATGGCTGACCTGGCATTATTATGTGGCGAGTTCTTTTATGTCTGATACATGAGCGGCTGTGAGCGCTGCGTGGTTGAAGTGGACGAGGTGACGTTAGAACCTCGGCCCACAATGAAACTGTAGACTTGATATCGATTTAGCTTGATCGGCCGATTGCGAAATATACGCGTCAGCACGTTGGGTTTCACATCGCTTTTGGTTCGAAATTAGGGTTTCAAATATAGGCTTCATGCAATGATCGGTGTATTCGGTGACTACGCACTTTAACAGTAGTGCCGTGCAAACTTTAGGTACGCTCCACACATCTTAGGACGCCAAATAGATAACAGTGCGTACTGGATTCATTCCGCACTGATGTACATGAAGATGACGACATAAAATGTAGATCGCCAAAGAGGGACAGTTAAATACGCGGGTGTTTGGCTCCTAAAAATTCGTGGTCTAATTCGCGGTGGCCTGGCACTGGTTTTCAGGCAACTTCGGCGTCGGTTGACCTTGGTCGTAGGACCTTGAACAGTTATGTGGAATAATGGATGCCTTATGCAGAGAGAGTTCACAGCAGTCGTTTCAGAGCACCACATCACAGCTCCACCTTCATGGACGTTTCCATAGCATGGATCTAAATGTTTGGCTCAGAGTAATAGAATGAAGGCTCAGAGTAAAAGATTGATAGGGCACTGCAGCCCGTTCCGCGAAACGTAATGTCCTTGTGCCTCAAACTAATGCTTTGGTCGGGGCTTGCTTTTTATTTCTGCGAACCCCCTCCTTTGTTCTGCATTGACTTAAAATATCGACTTATAATTATATCCTGGTATCTTCTGGTCATTAAGATTCTGCGACTATAAATATCAGTTATGATTTCAACACGCCGCACAACAGTTCCTTTCAGATCCTTAAGACCTCGGCTACTATTCTTGACCGCAAAAGGAACATTCTACAAATGAATGACTTATTGGGATGTGCGACGCTATAAGCGTGCCAGTACTTGTGCGCTCCGTGACACTAGCAGTGAACTTATGTCGCATGCGACAAAACATGCACTGTTAAATGGTACAGGAGCTTTACGTGGGTACCGATAAGTGGCTAAAAATTTGAGGAATTCTGACACTCGCTTATATTGCCTGAATGCGTCCTTCGCACTCGTTTTTCATCATTTAGTACTTGTAACTATACTCGATTTATTATTTAATCACTGTATCGTCCTTCTCACGGTCGGACGAAATTTCAATTTATAGTTTAAGCCGCTTCTGGTGTTTGGGAAAGTAAACGCATCGGTTGCAAACTTAAATAACTTGAAAGTCACGCGCGCTCAATAGTGCATTTTGTTCTTGCAACATGGCGTTGTTTGCCCTTGGGAAATGTACAAGCAAGCAGCACGCAAAAATGGTGTGGAAATTTGCTCTCTTCAATCATTTAACAGGAGGCATCAGAGCGATATGCTCTTAACAAAACTATGTACAATCGGCATGAATGGGAATGCGAAGGCACTGAGATACCGTACTGATGAAATTCCTAGTGTCTGACTTCATTCGTGTGCCAAACATGCTTTGTACTGTAACATGTCTTTCTGCTTGATAAGCCCCCCCCCCCCTCCCCACACACACACAATACGGGACTGCAAAACAATTTGCGGGCATGATGTGCAATGGCACCCTAGTTACTAGCAAAAGCGAAGTAATATGGCCACTTCCAAGCGTGCGTTGATAATGCTCGTATAACCACATTCACGAACTTGTAAGAGGTCTGCACGAGTGGCCTCGAAATGAACACACATCTCAAAACTCAGAGGAGTATAAACTTTTCGCTTTATGTATAGGAGAACTCAACGCCTCTAGAACGTGAAAGAAATAATGGCTGCACCCGCCTGGAACGTGGAAGCATTGGCAGCGACCTTTTTCTATATTGGAAGGGCCACCATTAAGAGAAGTTGTGTTCTAAGGTAATGGCGATTTACAGAGTCAGTGCTCAAACCTGTTAGAGTAGGGTGAAAGGACGCAGAGAGCTTTATTTCGGGGGAATAGGTCTCGAAAGAGAAGGATGTAGTTTCTGAGCGTCGCTAGATGGAAAATCATAAACTGCTGCAAGGGTTGGGGCTCTAGTGCCCGCTTACCTGCAGATAACAGTTCAATCAATAACAGAAACTGTTAATTTGTGTCAGGGTCATTGCACGCCATATTTTGCAAGGTAATGAAAGCGAACGTTTGAAATAAGACGGCTAAGACAAATATGAGCTTTATACGTAATGCCATTCAGCAAGATATAAAGAGTAATAAGATCAAGCGCCACCGCAAAGAGGCAAATAAAAAGGAAACAAAGGCTCTCTTTCATCATTGTATGCTCTCGCATATTACTGAACATTTGTCTGTGTTTTAGTTTCCAAAGTTAACATATTTCTCTAGACTACTACTACATTTTTGCCACTTCTCTAATAGGCAGGCTGCAAATTCTGATATTTATATATGCTACACAGCGACGCCCTTTTTTATTAAGCAATACAATGCAGAAGTCTGAGTAGTATCGCTCTCTGATTAGTAGTACAAAAGAATAATAACGTCGGTAATTTGGTAGAGATTTGTTATGCTCGTCAGGCCATTCACTTTGGAAAGCTGACTCGCTGCTGACTTCATTTTTCCACCGTTTGTAACCACACTTACTGCCCTGTTTTATTTAGAACTGGGGACTATCATACGTGAAAGAACTACATGCACTCACTCATCGTGATCGTTCGCCAAAATAAAAAAGTAAGGGAAATTTCGAATAAAAAGATATTTTCACTAAATCAATACACGCGTTTTCAAGAAGCCTCTATTAGTTTAAATTTAGAAGATTGAAACTTGTGCTTACCTTTGTCCCAGTGCGGTGTTAGTACCACAGCGCAATTTCCATCGGTGTAATTAAAAAAGTAGTTGTTTGTTGACGTCACTGTGTTGCTTCCTGGAAAATAGTGCCGCAATTTCCGCTCACTGAACCATAAATATTGCTCTCGAATTGAGGATACAGTGAATACTGCGACTTTTCGCCCAACTGCGACTTTTCGCCCAACGGCGACCATGGTTGCGAGAATACAGCAAGTAACCAAAAAAAAAATTTCAAACGTTAGAAGACCACTTATTATGAATTAACATGCTTTGTATTTGTTATTTATATCATCCGCCCACTTGCAAGAATTTTCGCAAATTTATGCTGTATATACGCTGATGTAAAAAAAAAAAAACACTAAACATTCTAACTTTGAAGCTTCCCCACTACTGCAAAAACCTTCTCCTCAGATTGCAGGCCGGACCGTTTATATAAAAGGGGTACAACTGTGCATAATAACATCATGACTCTAGAGCTCGAACATTTGCACAAGCCAGCAATCAGATGCAAGACACCACCGCTCCTTTTTCTACCTCTTCAAGGAGCGCTTGGTTGAAGACAAGAACAAAATTGTCTAGTGACTTATACTGGCAACAGTGATCACTTCACTAACAGCGGAAAGGTAGACAACGAACAGTGTATGAATGTCACACAGAGGTGGTACGCACCCAGCGTTCAAAGAAATTTCGTATCCAAAAAAGAAGCGGAATCCCCTTAGCTGGTACTGAGAGGTAAAAAATGTTGACTTTGATGCACGTATATCCATTCTCTATAATAACTTTTTAAAATCGCATGGAATACCTTGCACAGAGCTCCCGCCGACAAAAAAGCATTTATTATCAACATAGGTTTACTTTTGAGCATAATCATCGCGGTATTCACCTAACAAGTTTACTGTCCGCGGCTGTTAATATGAACTTTAGCCATGCTCAAGCAAGGTTTTCCACCCATTGCGCCGTTATATAGCTAGACTACATTAAATATTTGCATTGCACTGATTACTGACTTCACAGGAACGGAATCGCAAAGAAGTGTCAGGCAAGAAGTGGAGGCCGCCGCAAAAGCAAAGAAACTTTCAATCTGCCTTTCCGTTCTTTAAAACGCAACTGGGGCAGCCAACTGCGCGGCCGCATCGGTCGTTACTTCTACACTCAAGTAATGAATGTTCTCAGCATCGGCAGCACACGTTTTCACTTCGTTTGATAGATGCCAGCTTGGAATAGAGCACAAGAAGCAAACTATCCTTAAGCAGCCACTTCGGCCCTTGATCGACCACTATCACCCGTTTATGTCATGCGCACAACCGGCTTGCTGGGTCTTCCTGTAAAAAAAGACCAGTCGTTCTTTGAATTTTGTTTTTGGAGCGCACCACAGCGCATGTACTGGAGACCGGCAACCTGAAAGACCCAACCAAATACACGATAGTGGCGTTTGCTCCAGTATCGTCCGTCCGTATTCGAGGCAAAGCTTTCTAGAGAGCTCGAATCGACTGGCGCAATATATCATAGTAGCGAATCTTGGGGGGCTTTTAGTATAGTATTTAACCTATGAGCTTTGGTCGTCAGCCGATACACCACATCATTCGAAACTATGCAAGACAGGTGCAAGGGAAAGGAGGATATGTAAACGAAAGAGCGAACATATATAAAAGGAAGCGCCAGGTGGCAGGAAAGCAGGTGTATTCTACAGTCCAAATACCTCAATGGCTCTGGACGATTCTGTGGTGGCGTCAATGAGCTCCCTTGCGTTACCAGACCGTCGTTGGTAAGCTGGGCCTCCGACTACTTTAGTACGTGGTGCAGTTTAGGCGCTCGTGATATGAAGAATGGTCGAGGTGTCACCGCACCATGGCCATGCATTATTGAAATGTTGGATCGAGTGTTTGTTGATGGTGTATATATATTGGAAAAGTGAGTCTCGATTCGAGTCAGCCTCTCCGCATCTGATAATGTGAAAGGTGTGTTTAATGAGGCGGAAGGATGTGTAGAACGACTTATAATGAACCAAGAGTGTATATGCCTGGGCTGTGAGTGCTCGTTCGGGTAGAGTGACAGAGTTATTGCCTTCCAAACGTTATTTAAAAGGGGCTACGTTGATTACAACACTATAGTTGAGAGTGGGTCCCGATATACGGAGAAGAGGATCATAGAATATGCCTTTGGCAAAAGGTAAAAAAGCAGCGTGCGGTAATTTCTACTGTTAATTAATGATAAGTTAAATGGGAATAGCGTTCTCCGCCGCCAAGTTAGGGACCTCAAAGGGTGCAACAAGGAAGAGGGAGAACTGATGACCCTGACAAAATTCTATTTCGCGTGGAGTGTGTGGAAGTCTTCGTCCGTACATACACCACAATGCAGTTGCAATAATAAACAATGAACGGTCTGAAACCAGAACAAAATTCATAAACTGCGACATGTTGAAGCGGGCTTGACTTCTTTTCTACGGAAAACCAGGGGAATGTTCTTAACAGCTTTAGGTAAGAGAAAGAAATGAGAAGTAGCGCGTTGTGAGGAATACGAAAACAACACTGTAGTTTAACTCTTCTCAACCAAATAAGACATAGAGAAAGCTTTGGTGCAATCGGCAACATATTACTAGGCCTGCCAAAGCACAGCCGAGTGAAACGAACTGTCCTACTGGGTTTAGAATACTTAATCCACAGTGCTTTTTCGCTTGCCGCTGAGAAGCCTCTGATATATCAATCTTTCGTGCACACTTCACACACCATTGTTCATGATGTCTGAGGAATCGTCTAGTTAGCGGTTCACAGTCGACGAAGAAAATTGTGCAATTGGTTCACCATTCCTTAACTCAGACCACCATGCCCTCACCCATTGTCGAAGCGGGGGCAGAATTCTTCGCCTATGCAGTAGCCTCAGCCAACAAAGCTCTGCGCAGACCCCCTGTCCGAACCTGCAGCCGTAGTTTAGGGACCCTTCGTCACATGGTTTTCTGTCTGAGCTGCTACTCTAGTACGCTTATTCTCGAGCAACTTTTCTAGTGAAGTGGGTTGGCGAGCACATGTGCCACGTGATCTCAGGCAACCTACGGCCTGGTGACAAAGTAACCGCTGTCGAGGCAACCGAAGACACCATGCAAGGCTCTCTTTTCTTTCGAGACACAAGCCCAACGACTGGCTCCATATTCTTTAAAGTGAGCTGCGAGACACATCCGTAACATAGCCACATCTGGCGAGGCAGAGTTGGGAACGAGGCTCAGCACGCTGGTGGCACAGCGTTATCAGCTTATGCTAGTCAAGTGTTGTGACGGCACGACACAGCCCCGGAGCGCTTCCGGCTTATGGTCAAATTACACCCGACAACCTTGGGGAAATACGGCATAGTGCAGATTTTCGCCTCAACTCGCTGAGGAGACGGCACCGACTAGAGGTTGTGGGCTCACTGTGCACTCCTGTGCGGGGCGGCCGTTGAGGAAATTTCTTTTTTGTTGTTTGCAGACTAAAGAGCGAACTCCTTTAGCCTGTGCTGGAGAGCACTTTTTTTTTACTGTTGTAATTGTTTGGGATTGTTTCTCTATAGAAGGGTTCTAAGAAGCCTTTTCCATACATTGTTGATTCGAAGGCGCTGGGTTCTTGTACGTTTCTTGTGTGATTTTATCACTCAGTACGCGTCGTAATAAATTTTGTTCTCATGTCAAGTTCCGGACGTAGTCCTTGTGTTGTCAAATTCTCCTCACTAACTTTCCTATTTTCCTGATGTCTTTTATTTTGAAGTGAGCATACATCAATGCATTGACATTTTCCAGTGTGACCTCTCTTTCGGGGCCAGAAGACAGTGCCAACATTTTGGCAGGTTGAAGCGCTGCTTTAATTCGACCAATGAGCAAAGTTGCGTAAGTGCCTTGTTTTTACTGATATTGCTACTGCTGAATCGTGCTAATAACTAAAGGTGGAAAACGGCAGGACAAGCCTCTTTCCGGTCGTTTACTTCCTTCCGTATGCATTTTAGTGCGCTTGCTTCACCATTTCCAAAGCTATGCACTATCTAGACCAGATACAAGATTTGTTATTTTACCCAACTCAAATTTGGCGCAGGGCCACGTTTTTTTTAATTCAGTTTGATTGATAAGGCTGTTCGTTTCTTTCCGGGGCAGGTCGGTGTGTATTAGAAGAGAATGAGTATTTCAGGTCAAAAGCTTCGATAAAAGTGAATTTTCAGACATCTTGTAAACCTATTATTATATAAGTGTGCACTGTATTTTATTTTGATAATTCTTTCGTGTAATGCCTTCGGGCCCGGAAGGTATGTAAAATAATTATGAGCATCCGCTCTTTATAAACTTCTTCAATCCTGTGTTTTAATTTTATTCCTATCGGTTCATGATGCAGCGCCATCAACTGTACGCATAAAGTCTTTTTATAACTGCTGGCTAAATAATTGTCGGGAGTCTCAATGTTATGTGCAGATATCAGCCTCCGTAGGTCTGTTTGTGGTACGCGTTACTGTAGAACATTAGTATTTCAGTTTGCCGAATCATCCATAAGTGGAAAGTTCCTTTCTCAACCTCTGGTATGCACTGTATATCCTGTTCTATAGATTTCAAGTGAAGTAAATTATCTTTATTCAAGGTCTCATGGCGCTTGAAAGGAAGTCGTCTACGGGCTTGAAGATCTTTGGCTGCGCCTGGATTGTACTGAGGGTTGTTTTTTCCGGCACCTCATAATTAGATTTTTTATAGCAATCAAGGTGAAGGCTCCCATTGATATTCTTTTCACCTGTAAGTACAAGCCTTTTTGCATGACAGATGTTTTCCGGTAAACGTACTTTCAGAAGGTGGCGCACGTCGTCTCCGCTAAGTGGGGTTCGTTCACCTAGTGTATCGTCACATTTTGAGGCGGCTCGAATGAAGGCCACAGAACGCTGTCATGGCTGCGTTTGTGAAGAGCAATCTCATGTGAAAGGGGACAAGACATTCGACCCATTCAAGGCTCAATAGGCCAACCGGTTCGATGGAATGCCCAGCATATAAAATTTGCTCGCTCTTTTTCACGTGTTTCCTGAAGTGATGTTGGGAGATCATTCCAACAAAAAGCAATGCCAGGAATACCGGACTCCAGGATTGGATGAAGAAAGAACTATGCCCGAGGACATTGGACTTGCCTAGGAAAGTTCAAGCCGTCCTTAGCTGCTTGATTACTGTATGCTGACTTTTCGGTGGTTTGAATTTATTCAGAAGACCATTCAATATTTGAACATTGTGCTTACTGTGGAGTCTCCTTTTCCGTTTCTGATATTGTTGAATAATTAATAAATGTGAATTTTTCTTTTCTTAGCTTTTTGCACAAAATAACAATTCTTAACAGGGTGAGGGTACTGGCTACTGGGCATGCTTTATGTTCTGTAGCGCAACAAGAAGACATGAGACCGACACAAACTCTACTCTATCGAATGTGTTCCTTTTGTGGTGTATCGCTTGTTTTTGGTTGCTCTATGAAACAAAGCCATTATGTTCGCATTGTCGGAAGGGAAGATCATGATGTGTGGGACGTTCAGGGGGCTTCGAGAGCTTCTCTTTATTCTCATCCGGGGATACCTTGTCTTGTTATCTGTGGCTCCATGATGGAGTTTAGTATATTGGAAAGTGTACATCTTCCAGATAGTTTTTCTAGCAACGATACTATGTTCAGAAAAGGAGGTAAGGCAACCTGAATGTTAATTTTTTTTTTTCTTTGGACAGAAGCAAATGATCCCGGGATATTTCCTTAAGAGGAATTAGCGATATATAAAATCACCTAAGGGAACATTATTTTGTTGGTATTCTTGGTCAAATACAGTCGCGTACTTGGTGAAATGTTTCTCCGCTTCGACGACGTGCTTTCTTTGACCAAAACCTGTATAGATCCTAGGGACTTGGGCATGTTGTCTTCAATTTGGTGGCAAGAGAATCTGTCGACTACATTCCTTTTAACCATGACACAAAATATACCTATATATTGGCACACCAGCTGTTTCTACTGATCGGTCACGCCTAGAGGGCCTTATTCGCCAATGGTTTCCTGGAGGACCTGGGTGAACAACCCACGTTATTACTTTGTATAAATAAAGTTTATTCTCCCTCATTCTCTTCGCCTTACTGATGACGTTTCATTCATTTGGTGTGGTTAGCTGCCGTCATGGGCGAAGGTTGGCGTATCCAACTTTGGCCGCTTTGCGTTCTGAGGTTAATTTCAGGCATTATGAAACACTGATCTGTCTTCCATAGTCCTGAGGTCCTTCTTGGCAAGCTGCATGAATTCTAACCTGGAGTCAGAACATGTAGGTTGAAAATAAATGGCCCCTGAAATGCTAGCTCCGGTACTTGTTTTGTGCAGTGCATTCATAGAAGTGGTATTTGTGAGTATTGGAGTGCAGTTTGAAACCTTTAGGTGACGCCGACAGTTGGCAAATAATTTTTAAAAAGTGCTCCTGGCGACCGCTCATAATCGATTAGGGCGATACACTCCCGCGCGCACAGTGCGCAAACCTCTCATGTGACGTCATATGGTCGCGCTGAGGGCTGCCGCTGATTGGAAAATTCCAAGTTATGATGGAGCAGCAGGGAAGGACGGGGCGCTGTTTCGACTTGCCTTCTTTTTTTTTAGCGCTCCAGTGTAGGCGGAGTTGAGGGGAATAGGAGGATCCCTATTTTCAATCGCCCATATGTTCAGTTCTAATGAAGCCAGCTTAAAAATATTTCGCGGAACGGTTGCTCGAATAGCTATTGCTCATCCGCGTTTTCTAGTTATACTGAATGATTTCAATAGACATTCAATCATTTTAGAAATGGCCTGTCTAGTAGGGAACTATAAAGATACTAATGAGTGAGAAATCTCAACCAAAACAATTATTTTAAAGCCCTGTCATTTGGCGGCCGAAGTAGGTTCCAAGAATGGTTGTTTAGCACCAGAATTACGGTGCCGACGTCATACTGTCGAGCCTTGGGTGATGTTCGCACTGAAATTTCCTGATTCATCTTCAGACACCAGGAATTTAATCAGACTAGTGTGTTCATCTGGGTTTTATGGCATATAGGCAGCTGAGGGCATCACATTCTAAACGCAATGTTCAAAATATCTGCTTAAAGAGATTTTCAAGATTATTAAAAAGGTTACAAGAAGTTTTAGATGTTTGCATATATTGAAAACACAATGAAATGAATTTTAACCAGAGAATTTTGTTCTAGTCATAAGGTAGGGTAAAATGTGATGTGGTTGCTTATAATTGTGGAAAAGTATTTCTATGTTCATGAAGCATACAAAATATTGAGCTTTAGTTTCTTATTATGACCTCTGTATAGCATTCCCATGTAGGCTTGTCTTTAATTGCAAGATTGAAGTTTATGTTGACTATGCGTGTCAATACGCAGGCGATGTTAAAATATTTCAATAAAATAATCTTGATCACTGCATTTTTTCTTCATTCTTTTATATCTCGTTTGCCAAGATGGAACTGTTTTTCACGGCTTGCCATTTTTATCCTACTCTCTTTTGTACCAAATTTATACTATCATTATGCGGCGTTTTCACTTTCTTTATTTCAGCATTACTAACGGCTTCGGACATGACAGCATCAGCCATCCCTTTACCCCTATTTCCTATGTAGCTTGCTACCCCCCTAGCAAAATTCAACTCCTGTTTTGGCTGTCACTACAGTGGGGACTATGGCTCCTACCATGGAGGAAGGAAAGCTTAGGAGAGGCCCTGACGTCATTTTTTTGAAGCCGGCGCGGCCGCGCCGCGACCGGACGCTGCAACGTCTCTCCTCCTTCTTTACCCTTTCGCCGCGACGCTCACGTACCTATAGGCCCTCAGCAACGCTGTTGCTAGTGGCCCGAGTTTTCATAGCAACAGCGTCGCCGTTGCTAATGGCCCGACTTGGCTAACCCCAAATTTTGACGTCACTTCCGCCACACTTTCTCCAATGCATTGAGAATGGCAAGGGCCTCTCCTAAGTTGTTTCCTTCCTCCATGGCTCCTACTAAAGACTGTGGGCACCGCGCCAGCCACATTTGAACGCAGCGCCACTTCCCAGCAATCCCTGTGCGCTGCCCTTTTTTCCCTCTCCTCTCCCGCGGACGGGGGAAACCGGTCCCCGCTCAGACCCTATAAAGAAAGGCACAAGCCATCGCTCTCCCTTGACTCTTCACTCTTGGATTTGCTGCTAACAGCTGCCTGGCTGCTCTCCCGACCACGACTCCTGACACCCCGCATCTGCATGGACGTACCTCCTGAGTGAGATAAAGATGTTTCTTCCACGGCCCGCTGTGTGGGTGTGTCTTGCTTCTCCCTCGGGCAGAGGAATCGCCCACAAGGCATGGCTGCATATTTGGTGATGAGGTTATGTAATCACTATGATGGTTTCAATCCTGTGCCTGGCTATTTTTTAAACCTAAGGACGCGGTGTGTTATGTTCCGGTTGGGCTTGTATTACAGCGCTACAAGCATATATATGAAATGCTGTTTGATGAAGGTATCCTCTTTGGAATGTAGATGGTTCTCGTGCGGTGTTTGGGTTTTACAAAAGTATGCTAATCTGAGATCACATACCGTGCCAAGGTGGCATGGGGGCAGGTATAATCAATATGAGGCAGTGCATCCTGTGTGTTGAATTATGGAATTCCTCTTCATTACAAAATGTAACGCGTCTGATGGATTACGGGTTGATTTTGAAAACTGTACTTGGGGGGGGGGGGGGGGGATGGGTAATTTTAATTGTGAGGAAACATGTGTTTCGGTACGAATTTTCATATTACTTGAATATATAAGCAGTCGCCTTCTGTTTGATATTGATGGCCATTTGTTTCTATACTTTAATTATGAAAGGGCACTGAACAAGGGTAGAGGGGGAGCCTCAGTTCACAACCTGAGCTAACGTTTAGACAAGGGGATTTGTCGTCTGGGCTTGCCCGAGAGGAACCCTTGTTTATTGTCCTTTCATGCTGTGTAGCCATCGTCCTTCTTTTGTTCTAAGGCACACAGAAATTTGTCACGGGTGAGGGTCCAGTATGCACCGGTCGAAAAACGTAAGCCAATGTTGTGTATTAGCGAAATCTGTTATAGGTTCATGGGCGTGCGCAGAACGTTTGCGGTGCCGCCAGATCTGCTAACGATAAAAGGTAAATATTGTATTGACGGTTGATGGCTATAGAGTAATTAGTTATTTATTTAGAGCCAAAAATCTCGAAATAGCGCGGACGTCGATATAGCCACGGGGATGTGTGAAGACAGCGGACATCAGGATAGCACAAAAATACGTAAAAAAAGGGTTATAACCTTAGGAGGTATCGAATCGAAATACGAGTATGTAATTAAGACTCGTTAACGCTTAAGATTACTGAAGAAGATATAATTTAGGTGAAAAAAACATAAACTGGGGTTGTGAAGTCACATACTTGGGGAATTCGTCGAAGTAGGGTGAATATGTTACAGAATGAGCGGAAAACGCCAGATTTGGTTCAAGTTGTGAAATTTGGTTCAAGGATAATATAATAAATTTAATAAATACTTACGAACACAAAGAAAATTTTATTTTCAGTCAAACGTTTTCAAAAATTAGGGCGGATGATGAGCTCGAAACAAACAGAAGACGTTGAAGCAGTGTGATTCTTCACGAGAATGATTAAACTTAAAGTACACCTACCCAGTGTGTAACTATTACTTTGAACTAATTATAACCCAAAAATGACCAAATAGTAAACCATTTTATATAGACAAACCTTGCAAAGTGCGTAAATACATAGCAACAGCTGATGCCACTTTGCGCACCAAACAAATTAGCGAATGAGTGCCGAGTCGCTACCGACTTTCGTCTTAGCGCATTTAAGATTTATCTAAGTGCCTCCAAAGAGTTTGCTGTGTCCAGTCGTTTAGGGCATGGTATTCTTGCTAAACCATTCATTTAAAAACCTTAAACTAGTCATTCGCACACCAGAGAGTTGTAGATATGAAGAAGGTATGCCGTATTAGAGCCCTAGTGCCTTCGAAGGAGCACTTTATGGAAATTAAGACGTCTAGTCGCTTTGTGTTTTAAGTGGTCTATATAAAGAAGGAATGTCTTTTTTTTTTCAAATCTTACAGCTAAAATATATGCTTTTGTTTTATTTGGAGTAAAGTTTAATTTAACTGTAGGGTGGGATCGAACTGCACGGATTCCTAAAAGAGAAAAGAAAGGAGACTTGCTCCGGTATTTTCAGAAGTGCTACTATTTTTGGAAGAGACACGACTTTAAAAGTAAGGTAGCACAGTATTCTGAGAGATATATCAAGCTTTGGCCTTCGCCTTTTGGAAATTTATAAGGTTTTCTTGTGTTGCGCATCGGCGAAAACTTCTAAGGCTTTGTAGAGCTTCTTTTTGCTTTTCTACATTCAAGAGTGTAAGAGATTTTTGCGATTACTTCGCACTCCTGCCTAGGTCTAGAGAATGCCTCAACTTGAAAAGTTAGTCTAGTTGGTAGGTCGTCAGAATAAACGAGTGCAGAAAAGACGAACAACCACTTGGGTGGTGTTGTCCCCGTCTCTACCGTATTTGTCGTTTTCGCGCTCGTTTACATGCATTTTAGGCAATGGCTTGATGAGCAGCAGTGGATAACTATATTATGATAATTTTAATTATTCCATGGACGGCTAGATTAGGGGAATTTTTATCTTCAATGGCCTTTTCATTCAGGAGCTCCAAGTCGCCATTAACAGCATTATAACTGGGGCTTAGGGTGATTGGTGGCGAGGATGATAAACTTTCATAAGCAGTTCCTCAGTTCCATAGGGGTATCGGAAAGATTACATTTAAACGGGTATAAATGCTTGGTGAACCGGAAAAAACTATAGGCAGCTCATTTCAAAAGTGCCTTGATGGCACTACTCCTGTTTGCTGCACGCAGACATTGTTGCAGAAAAAAACAATATTCTAAAATGCGGTCTTTGAGGCGCGTTTGATCCATTGCTCAAGAAGAGAAATGAGCATTAAATTTCGTACAGATGTGGCTTCGTTATTTGTATAAAGCGTCGTTTTTCCTCATGAAATCTGATATTTAAGTGAAGTTTAAGGGTGTATGGAACTTATTGTTTCGGTTTTAAATGGAGCACGGGGCCCACAACGGCCTCATGAGCGGTTAGGATGTCAATTTTAAAGGTTTTAATACCACCTAGAATAACAATACCAGTCAATTCATAAAGACTGCTTAATTTCTACTGCGCAAAACGAAACAATAGATTTAACACTTACTGGTCCTAGCTTCATGTGGCTAGACACACTGCTACCGGGAAAACCAATTTAAAATTTCGCTTATTAAACTGTAGTTGTTTAAACGTCGACGAGAATTAACGTGTTTTTAAACGATCATGGATAAAATAGGAGGGGAGGTATGATTGGGCTGAAACGTGGAGGTTAACGAAAGGGTTCTCCTTAAGTTTAGCGCAGCGCAGACGGTCATAGAACGGAAAATTATAGCTGTAACATTAAGAGATAAAAAGCGGGCGAAGTGGGTGAGAGAAATAACTGAAATTACTGATATTCTAGTGGAAATTAAAAAGAAGTGGGCATGGGCAGGACATCTAGTTCTGAGGATAACCGATGGTGTCTAAGAAAAACCACTTGTTTTCCAAGAGAAGGTAAGAGTAGCAGGGCGGAAGAAAATTAGGTGGGCGGATAAGATTAAGAAATTCGCAGGGTTCAAGTGGATGCAGCTAGCACAGGACCGCGTTAATTGGAGCAAAACAAAAGAGGCCTTTGCTCTGCAGTGGGCATAGTCCGGCTGGTATTGATGATGATGATGACAGAGGTTCAAAAACTCTAGTTTGGTGAGTCTGTACCCGATGTTTGGATTATAATCATGTACGTTTTCTCTGTGTTATGACTGTCTACCTTGTAAGTATGGGGCTGAAAGCTCATCAGTTGGACACTTCCACTTTTTCTTCGATCTCTCCTTTTCATCTTTATTTTGTGGAAGAAATAAAGGACAATGACTGACTTTATTTCTTTGTCTTTAGACCCACTATCTTTGGAGTCGGCGAACTCGGCTTTGGAGGTGGTGGAGCAGCTCTAGCTACTTGTAAGGAGGGCACGCACTTTGATGCAACAGGCTCGCACTGTCTGTCCTGGGTAAGTGCTGAAGACCCCAAATAATGCTGCACTTCAATTAAACGTTGCTTCAGTGCTATGCCCAAAATTATATGTTATTATAATCTGACTTTGGTTCTCTTTTATTTTCCACACTGGCCAGGTGCGAGAGATGCGGTTGAACTTCACACTAATACGTGCAGGGTTCCTGAGCGGTGCACCTCGCCCAAGTGAATTAGCCGTTGCACATCTCGATACCATGGCCGTATTGTTCGACAGTTAAACATTTTGCGTTATGCATGTGAGATCTTAGACCGATTGTTTTTACCCCATCTCCACAGCGTTAGGAAGTGTGTTCAAATTGATGGTGAGGACACAGCGCATGGGTTTGGTGTTCTGTCAAAACTTATTTTGATTCTACATGCATTAGAACCATGTCGTTCCTTCAGTCCGTCTAACAGTTATTCGACAAATTCACTTAAATTCATATCGAGCGAATACAACGGACAGTGCTCAAATATCGACGCAGACAAGTAACAATGAGTATATTGTCAAAAGCAGTGATTAATAAGATTTTCTTATATGTTATTATTACAAAACTTCAAAAAGCGAGCTTTCGTTTCCAAGTTGCTTTGTCCTACATGCTTTGACTGTAGCGTCAGTCTGTGTGCTTGCAACAGCAAATGGTGAGATTCTTGCCGGTTTACCTTTGTGCTCACTTTGGGGTACATGAGTGTTGAAAGTGACATTCATTTTCAAAAAACGGCCGTTTGACCGTTATGTTCTCTTGGAAGGAAGGTGACTGGAGAACAAAGAATATACATACAATTGATTGTTTTTTGGCCGTGGTGGTAACCACTCACTGAGAACACCAACAAGGAACAGGAAGTTGCAAGCATTTCGTGCTGACGCCTGCTGTACACCCCGACTATAACCAAAACGGAATTACGGAGGGTGGTTAACGCGACTAGACCAGCCTTCACCGCAAGGAGAAAAAATAGAAAAGCCAGTTAAAGAGAAGACGTGAAGATCCAAGATATATATATATATATATATATATATATATATATATATATGTATATATATATATTTATATACGAAAAGGCGGATCACTATGTTGGGCCAGTCCGGAGGTGCCTTCTACGGAACGTGAGGGCCAAAGTGGTTCGTTGGCCCCTTCTAGCAGCTTAAAGGTAAACACATTCAGCATCGAAAAAACAAAGCTTTTCAGCATTTTTGTCGCATTGATTACTCAGTATATATCTCACACTACTTTGGAAGCATCCTATTCATAAATTTTCAACAATTTGTGCATGCTGACTTTTTGGACTCGTTTTTGGGACAGAACGCACAGACCCCTCACTTCAGACCTCTTCTGATCATTGGGATGGCTCCTGTTAACATAGCGTTTTTACTAGGCACACAGATCCTCTTCTTATCTTCCAATTTATGTGCGGCTAATTTGATTGTTGAAACGTGTAGCTTAACCAGTCTCATTGCACAGGCGTTTTTCGAGTCTTCCCTAAAAGAAAAGATGGAGATTTCCCTCCCCCTTTCCCCATCTCTCAAGAATGCTACGCTCGCGCTTCCGTGTACTTACCCCGCAGAAACTTCAGAGCAACGGTACGTTTTTCTTTGTGGAGTGCCTATTATCGCTAGCTGAAGGAGCCAGCATTTTCTTTCGAGCGACTGGGGCTCTGAAAGCGGCTTAAATATCGATATCTGCTCAGTAAATGGAATATTTTAGCAATCGCAGCGTCTCTCTCCTGTGTAAAATCCGCGTCAAGCTTCTTGTTATTGTTGAAATAACTAGGGTTGAAAAAAGGACATTCGTAAACACAGTTTCCTTCAGTCGAAAGTTACTAATGTAGCTACTTTAACGTGCCACTTGAAGGTAAATTTGGTGCAAGTGACCTGTATTGTTTCTTGCATATTCCTCCTTCATAGTGCCGGTGTGTCGCACAGCCAATACCTCAAGTGTGCTCACATTGGCTCATATTTGAATTTTCGGCTCGCCCACTGTGCCAATACAGGCGCAAACTGGAGAACCTACATTGACTAGCCCCCCATTGGCATCTTACGAACGGTTCCTGTCCTCTGTGTTCACTTGACTTAGTCGACAAGTTTTGAGGACAACTTGGATAAAGTACGACGGATGCACACCCAGAGCCGAGGTTCACTTGCATATAGAACAAGTACTCCTTGAGGGGTAGGCAGCGAACGCGATGGTTAGATGGCATCATCGAGGCGCTGCAGATAAAGTTATGTGATGTCAGAAATATAGTGAGAGAGTGGAAAGCGTGGCGTGACATGGTCCATAGGGTCACGAAGAGTCGGACACGACTGAACGACTGAACTGAACTCCTTAAGACACCAATTAAAATAGGTACATTAAAGAAGTGCACTTACCGTTTTTGAAATATTGCGTGGCCGTTAGAATATTTCCGCTGGTGTTATATTCGGAGCGAATTGCATAGCTAGATGAGAAAGCGGAATGCATGTTAAATAACGGCTTGTTATAAATTTCGCGTGACAAAGCGGGAAGTAAAAAAAAATGGGGTTTGAAAGCACAACTTCAAACCTCAACATAAATTTGATGATAAAAATAAAGGGAACGTCGGGCTAGGAATTTTGCTATTTGCTACTAACCACGGTATATAAAAGTTATTTAAATGCCTCGCACTAAATTTAGCTAAACTTTAGATTAAATAGCTGCTGAAAAGTGAAAAAAGTCCACGGATAAGGAATACTGGTGGCTTCGCTAAACGTGCGAAAAAATGTGAACATAGCCCCTTAGAAAAGGAAAATGTTTGTATAGAGTTGTTTAATGTCCCAAAGAAAGTAGGACTATGAGAGACGCCGCCATGGAGGACTCCGGAAATGTTGACTACAATGAGGTTCTTTAACATGCGCTCATATCGCACAGCACACGAGCGCAATGTCTTACCCCTCCATCAAAAAGTGGCGACCACGGCCGGGATTCGATCTCTCATCCTCGGGTGAAGAAGTCGAGGGCTCTAACCACAGCACAAACATGGCTTTCTTTTTTTACTGCCAGTACGTGACAAATACAACAGAACACACAGGGAATATTCACATGCCACCTACCGACAACTTGACGGAGGCTTTGTCACATTAAAATCCCTAAGCGTTCTGAACGGCTACCAACCTTGGAACCCATTTTGGTATGCATGACTGACTTTTCTGTTTCTCCGAAAATCTCTGTACACTCTCCTGAAAATACGTGCCCGCAGGTCGTGCATAGGGATAGTGATAATGACCTGCCATTCTCGACCGGCATATACAATGAAGGCACAGCAACATGATGTGTTCAAAAAATGATCCATCCTCGTTCTCTGTGGGCACATAACGTATGCCATTTGAGCCAATAGGTAAATCTTTTTATACCTTTTAACCTTCTTTATTACATCACCTACGCGCCTTCCACTGTGTAAAATAAAAACCTATACGAAGGAAATGAAAAAACCACATCACACAAATCGTTATAAAGCTTTTAGTTTCTTCACTTCATGCATATATTCCATAGAGAACCGTACAAATAAAAAAAATGGCACTGTCAGCAACTTGTTTCCAAAAAAAAGCACAGCCTTACGGATATGCTTTCGGTTCCCACAATGAAATCAGTAAAAATGCCACACAACAATAACTTGCACATGGCGCCAAGAAATGTTCGCTGACCTCGCGAAAAAAGAACATGCTAATTAGCTTACAATGAAACATTACCTTAAACCAAGGCCACCCTCCAGGACTGACCTAAAAAATTTCGTACGGCTACATCACTCCTAATTTCATAACGACACAGACACAGCAAAGATCCGGTCAAGCTTTCGCACATTCACTATGGAACAATGCAGCATTTGAATCACATACCCTAGCTTGTTTATTATGAACAAGCTTCGAACTTGCTCTGGCAAATACAGACAGGTATGCAGCTTTCCATCTTTAGGCCTTTTCCCGGGTTTCTTGTGCTTGCTCTTTCCTAAATTTGTCACTATAGCGATGGAAATTTAAAGCACTCCTACATATTTTCCCGGGATTGTTACTCAGGAAATGTTTGCGAACTATTCAGGAGCATAAGGTCGACCTCCGCACGAGCACTTTGTCCAGTTCACTTTGCTGCTGGTGGTTTCGCTGAACTGTCCGACTCTACGCACAGCTTCGACTATACTTTCGCGATTTCTTGTGAATAAGTCCAAGTTGTCTGCGTATGCAAGCCGATTTAACTCTTTTATTTCTAGCTTAAAAGATTTATCAGCCTCGTGTTTTTTTATGCTTAAGCGTAGCGCTTCTATATACATGCAAAAAGACAATTGCATGAGGGGCAGCCCTGGCCAGCTGTACATTGCACACTAATGTGGGCCCACAAACCTCTCTTTACTATTAACTTGGTAGCGCAGTTCTGGTGCGCCTCCCTATTGTAAAGCAGTCTACATTCATGTGTTCCAGAATGCAAAACAAGATTTTATGCGGTGCGGTACACAGTAGTGTGCTTTTTCCAGGTCAATCTGCAGAATGGCTACTTCCTCATTTGTTAGGTCGCAATACTCAAGCACCATCCTTGCTTCCAACTATTGCTTCCAACATGCATATGCATGTTGGAAGCAATAGTGATATATTCATGAGGGTAAGCCTAACGTATTCTGATATCCTAAATTATTAAAAAGTGAGGAGAATAAAATACTTTCCTCCCCACAACATCTTAAATCAACAGAAGCAGTCTATTGGCGGAAACTGCAAAGAGGCACCTTCCCTAACTTACACATCCTAAGCAAAATGTTCCGAACCAATACAGGAACGTTTGTCCGTGGTGCGGTGTTATGCTAACCTTAAATCATATCATTTGGGGATGCGATGGAAGCAAAGTTTTCGACAAAGTAGAAAATCAGTGTGCGGAACAGTGGGAGAGTATGCTCTCCTGGGGCAACCCAATCCTCCAAAGAAGTTCGGTCATCCATGCCCAGCGAGCAGCAAAAGTCGCTGGTACACTGGAATAGGGGCACCAACCCTGTGAGACAGAGCCACGTCATCGACGCAAGAAGATGGAGAAACTCGGTCGGCAATGTCTGTAAAGTAGAGCAATAAAGTCTATCCTATCCCATCTTGTGCGTCCTCTGATCCCAAACGCTTGCCGTGGCCCAACGTTTTGCTGTATTACTGATTGAAGACTTCGCGCTAATGCCTACATAAAACAACTTAGTCAGTATAGGTGAAATTTGCCGCTGTGCTGTACCATGTCGCTGCTTTTCTGCTTCCTTTGTTTTAGGAATAACTACCGTGTGTGATAGCGGCAACCGCTTTAATTCATAGGCATCATTACAGACGACTGTTAAGTGTGGGATGATTACTCCTTTGAATTATTTAAAAAACAGCGCTTAAGCAGTCGGGTCTCGGGGATTTATTGAACTTTATAGATCAACGACAATATAGAGTTTATGTTCAGCTATTTGCAAATCTGACCGTAGCTTCACCTCTTCCTTCAAACTTGGTAAAGCGGCCAGAATCATCTTCCTAAACTTAATTACGTTGACGTAGTGGACTGCGAGTAAGCCACCGTAGTATTGAAAGGAGGCTTTCTGAATGGGTTCACTATCTGCAGAAAGAACTCCGTCCCATTCAATCGTGGCCGCCGAGCGTGTGCTTTTTCAAGTGCAATGCGCACGTGTCGACGCTGTTTCATCTTTTGATATGTTTTCGGCCCTAGCTCGCACCGGTACTCCGTAATATCATTCTTGATCAAGCAATTCTATTGTTTGTTCACACTTCCTAATTTCTTCAAAGAATCTGCCTGTTGTTTTGCCTTCCCGGAAAATTTTCGACCCCCAACAAAGGCACACCTCAATGGTCCGTCATCTCGCCACTACATTTCAACGTGGCTATGATTGGACTCGCGAGACAACGCGAAAAGATCGAAGGCATACAGCACGCCATGTACGCTGACGACTTCACTGGGTTACCTCCAGGTCGCTCGGCCAAAAAGAAGAACGACTGCAACCAGCGGCTACCTGCGTGGAAGAATATATCCATGCACGAGGCCTCGCCTGCCCCACAGAAACATCGGAACTCCTGCGAGTTCAGAAAGGGAAACGCAAGGAAGGGACCCTTAATGTCTCCTTCGAAGGACAGCTACTTTCCGAACGAGACAAGATACGAGTTTTGGGAATGGGGCTCCAGAGCATCCAGCGATGCGGCCATACGCTCGGCCTTCTCAAGCAATTGGCCACTCTGGTCGCTAAGATAATCATGCGCGTGTCGCAGAAGCGGAGCGGCATGCGAGAGGGGAATACCCTGCGCCTGGTTCAGAGCCTCGTGCTGACTCGCGTGGGCTACGCCCTGCCGTATTTCAACCTCAACAAAGGAGAAGTGGAAAGTGCAGATATCGCCTACTGAAAAATCTTGTAAAAATGCATACAGGAAATTGTATACGGGTTTACTGTATAGGATTTGGGACACAGGAGTGAAGGCTATTTCAGGAAATTCCTGTACTGCCCTGGAAAGTGTGGAATGAAACCGTGCGGAGCTCTGATACCGGAATGGCCTGTATGGTTGACGGCCCTCGTTTCCGGAAACAAACGCGTCGCCAGGCTGCAAAAACATGCAACAATATAAAAAATAACACGACTACATTTAAAAACAAATCATCATAATCATCATCATCAGCCTGACTATACCCACTGCAGGGCGAAGGCCTCTCCCATATTTCTCCACTTAACCCGGTTCTGTGCTAGCTGCATCCACTTGACGCCTGCGAACTTAACCTCATCCGCCCACCTAACTTTCTGCCGCCCCCTGCTACGCTTTCCTTCCCTTGGAATCCAGTTTGTTACCCTAGGCGACTATCGGTTATCCTCTCTTCGCACTACATGTCCTGCCCATGCCCATTTCTTCTTAATTTCCACTAGTATGTCAGTAACTTGAGTTATATTTCTGACCCACTCTGCATGCTTCCTATCTCTTAATGTTAACCCTACCATTTTTCGTTCCATAGCCCTCTGGGTTGTGCTCAACTTAAGTAGAACTCTCTTGGTTAGCCTCCACGTTTCAGCCCAATAGGTGAGTACAGGTAAGATGCAACTGTTATATACTTTCCTCTTTAGCGATACCGGCAAGCTGCTAGTCATAATCTGTGAGTGCTTGCAAAGTTCGCTTCATCCCAATCTTATTCTTCTTGTTATTTCCTTTTCACGGCCCGGATCTGCGGTTACTATCTGTCCTAAGTAGACATATTCGCCTACTACTTCCAGTACTTCGCTACCTAATGTAAACTGCTGTTCCTTTCCGAGGCTGTTGAACATTACCTTAGCCTTTTGCGTATTGATTTTCAAGCCTACCTTCATACTTTTCCTGTCTAGGTCACCAATAATTATTTGCAGTTCATCCCCCGAGCTGCTTAGTAAGGCAATGTCATCAGCAAATCGCAGATTACTGAGGTATTCTCCATCTACCCTTATCCCTAACTGCTCCCATTCCAAGTCTCTAAATATTTCCTCTAAGCAATCTGTGAATAGTACTGGGGAGATCGTATCTCCTTGCCTAACACCTTTCTTTATGGGAATTTTGTTGCTTTCTTTATGCAGAACTATGGTTGCTGTGCAGCCACTATATATATCTTCCTGCACTTTCACGTACGGCTCGTCTACCCCCTGATTTCGCAATGCCTGTATCACCGCCGAGGTTTCAACTGAGTCAAATGCTTTTTCGTAATCAATGAATGCTATGTATAAAGGCTGGTTATATTCCGAGCATTTTTCTATCACCTGATTGATGGTATGGAAATGATCGACAGTAAAGTACCGTTTCCGAAAACCTGCTTCATCCTTTGCTTGATTGCAGTCTAAGGTTGTCCTGATCCTATTAGCGATTACCTTAGTAAATACCTTATACGTAACAGACAGTAAGCTGATTGGTCTGTAATTTTTAAGGTCCTTAAAGACCACTTTCTTAAGAATGAGGATAATGTTTGCATTCTTCCATGGTTTCGGTATCGTCGATGACACCAGGCACTGCGTATACAGGGTGGCTAGCTTTTCTAACACGATATCCCCTCCGTCCTTCAGCAAATTTGTAGTTATCTGATCCTCTCCAACTGATTTCCCCCTTTTCATAGTTTTTAATGCTTTCTTGACCTCGCCCTTCGTAACTGGCGGAACGTCTGACTGTTTTTCCCTACCGTCAATCTCCTTACGGCCCTGACTGCTTTGGGTACCGTAGAGATCTGTATAGAACTCCTTGGCTACTTTGACTATCTTGTCCATATTCGTGATGACGTTGCCCTCCTTGTCCCTTATCACATACATCTGGGTTTTGCCTATGCCCAATTTCTTCTTTACCGCTTTAAGGCTTCCCCCGTTCTTTACAGCATGCTCAATTTTCTCCATGTTATATTTCCTTATATAGGCCACTTTGCGCTTATTGATTAGCTTTGATATCTCGGCCAATTCAATCTGGTCTGTTGGATTGTAAGCTTTCATACTCTGGCGTTTCTTAATCAAATCTTTCGTCTCCTTAAACAGCTTACCGGTATCCTCTCTAACTTAAAAACAAATAAATAAAATATAAAAACAAAAAATATCTTTCGCCAAGTTGGGAATCGAACTTCGGTCTTCGTGGTTTTGAGACACACACCTTAACCAGTAATTTACGGCGGGTTATGGTTACTGCGGTTATGACTCAGCATATGTAGTTAATTCTGCTCTTTCGAACTTTGTATATTTTCCTTGGCTGTAGAATTTTTGACCGTAATTCACCGATCGCCCTTTAAACATGCTGAATCTTTTTCCAGGCTATCACGAGGGTTCACAAATGTCCGGTATCTTTATAATGCGTCGGTTTATTGCAGGAAAATCTCAAGATGCCATAACTTACTAGTGCTGATGTCTTTTTTCATCGTCTACGAACGCTGGTAAGTTTTCCTTCGTGCAGAGATATCCGGTGCACTAATACTTGCTATACTTTGCTTTTAGTTTCACGTGCTACGAGCGGAGCAGCGACGTCGATGAATACACTTCTGACTGAGTGGTCTCCATATGTAAAAATTCGAGAAAGCGCCACCCGATGTGCGGCTATCTGTGCATCTTTCGATTGTCAGCGAAGTTTCTTCAGTTTTTCTCGAGCATATTTTCGTCATCGCTAGCGAAACCGTACGTTCGTGCATTCACTTTCACTTTGAAGGCGGCAGGTCATCAGTCGCAGATATGAAGACGCACCACAAGATCATACGAGTTGCAGCGACTATTGCACGCGCAAAAGCGACGCGATGCGCGTATATGCTTGCAAGCGCACACTTCGACGGCTTCGTAATTTTGAAGCATTTGTGAAACGAAACTTGCTCTTTATATAAAATATAGTTGTATAACATATTTGGTATCATGCTTATTTATTGCACTGGCGTGTCTGGCATGGTCATTCTTGTTAAGCTTCATCAATCGGCCCGGCTTCTGTTCAGAAGCAGAAAAGCTCTGTCCGATATCAGTTCCAGCAATGACGGGTTCGTCCGGTTTCTGGTTAATTGATACAGGCTGAAACGCAATGAAGCCACGCGGAGCTCTCATTCCGGAAATTCATGTATGGTCCGCGGCCCTTTTTTCAGAAAAAAAAAACTGGGCGCCAGGCTGGAAAAAGCATGCAGAGCTATAAAATAACACGACTAAATATGAAAAATAAAAAAATAAAAAGATAACAGCTACCAGGTCACGATTCGAACTTCGGTCTTCGTAATGAACAAGAAGAGGCTCCAACCACTGCACCATGGCGGAATACAGTTTCGGTGGTTATATCCCTGTTTATGTAGTCACCACTGCTCTTTCGTACTTTGTGAATTTTTTTAGGGTGTACAATTTGTTGTCGTAATTGATAGATCGGCCTTTAAACACACTGAATCTTTTTCCTGGATATCATGAAGGGTTATTCCTGTCCCGCATCACTACCATGCATCGCTTCCTTGCAGAATAACCTCAGAATGTTGCAATTTACTACTGCTCATTGTGTTTTGTCATCGTCTCTGAACGCATGTAATTTTTGCTACATACCGAGATATGGTGCACCAGCGCTTGTAATACTGCTTGTTTTAGCTTCACCTGCTGCCAGCGGAGCAGCGACGTCAATGAATTTGCTTCCGACTAAGTGTTTTGCATACGTAAACACTCAAGGAAGCGACTTCCGATGTACGGCTAACCTGTGCATATTTCAATGGTTAGCGATGTTTCATTTATTCTCGTGCGTATTTTTATCCTAACTAATGAAACGCTACGCTCTTGCTTGCACTTTCGCGTTGAAGGTGGCAGATCTTTAGTCGCAGACATGAAGATG
This sequence comes from Amblyomma maculatum, assembly GCF_055883805.1. Taxonomy (NCBI): domain Eukaryota; kingdom Metazoa; phylum Arthropoda; class Arachnida; order Ixodida; family Ixodidae; genus Amblyomma; species Amblyomma maculatum. The sequence continues at coordinate 135,040,053 of NC_139345.1, forward strand.
CACCGCAAGATCGTACAAGCTGCAGCGACTGTTGCACGCGCAAAATCAACGCGATGCGCGTATATACTTGCTAACGCACACGTCCACGGCTTCACATCTTCTAGGTATTTGTGAAACAATGCGTACTTCACATATACAGAAGAGTTGTAACGTATTATATGCATGGTTTCATGCTTATTTAGGAAGCAGTCATGTTGCGATGTGGTCAATCTGGTTGAGCTTCACAATCCGCCGGAATTGTGTTGAGAAGCGGAAATATTCTGTCCTGATCAGTTATATTCAGGACGGGTTTATCCGGTTTCAGTTAAACCAGACATAACCTGTCATGTATAAGAGCTCAATACAGAACTGGTCAGCCCTGTTTCATATCCATACCGGACTGGGAAGTCCTACATGAAATGCATACTAGAAATGGTCTGTCTTGTATTAACTTCATACCGGAGTGGACTGTCCGGATTGAGAGTCATACCGGACATCACCTGTCCGGTATAAACCTGCTTATGTTTCCTACAGGATTGGTTACCCCGGTAATGAAATCTATACGGGATAATACAGGACCGATTCAAACCTGTTTGGCGCGATGCGGGATTTTTTACTAGGCAGCCCCCGTCGCCTAAAAAGCAAGCGCCCCGTAAGAGTCCGCTGGAGTAGTCTAGCTATCCGCGTGACCAGTTGGGCATCTTTGATCTCTCCGGAGGTGTTCTGAATGCCAAGAGCTAGTAGTTTTGCGTTGGAGGTACTCATTGGTAGGTGCAGGGCTGCCTTGTAAGCTTTGCGGATGAGGTGGAACTGCGGTAATTGAGAATTATACTGCGAGCATACCGGACGCAATTCACCAGACGCTAAAGATTAGCCGCCTTCCCCGGAACATGGACTCCAGCTTACATGTGGCCCGTAGGGCTGCCCGGGCGAAGTATGTGCAACAAAATCTATCTACAAATTCCACAATGGTATACACGGACGTGACTCCGTATACAGGAAGCTCACATAACAGCGCAGAGGTAGGAGCTATCGATTCCAAGCTAAAGGAATTAGCTAGCACCTCAGTCAGGGATTGCACGGTAACCAAAGGGGAGAAGCTAGCCGAAGCTAGCTGTTGCTCTCGCCGTGGTAGCCGGGTATCAAAGCAACACGTCCCTTACCATTCTTACAGATTCATGAGAAGCGTGCCGTAACTACATGAACGGCCGCATAGGTCGCGCCGCGCTCAGCAGAGCGCGACTCATCCAAAGTCACACACAACATCTACTAGGTGCCAGGACACACCGACATAGCGGGGAACGAACGCGCCGACGATGTAGCAAGAGAGTACACGAGCCGAGCTTCCTCCCAATCGGACGATCTACCCGAGCGAGTCTGCCCTACATACTCAGACATTCTGAACTACTATAAGAGGGTACGGATCCGCTGTGCGCCGCCTCATCGGGATCTATAACAACAAGAGGCAGTGTACTGGCGAAGAGTGCAGACAGGAACATTCCCAAAGCTGCATATCTTTAGAAAGATTTGCCCGTCGCAAAGTCGGGACTCCTGCCCATGGTGTGGTAGCAAACCTTCTTTATACCACATCACGTGAGATTGTAGAAATAACGATAGCTTTCGTAAAGAGCCGAGTGCGAAACAGTGGGAGAGCCGGCTCTCTATCGACGATCTGGGTTGCCAACTAGGTCTGATCCAGCACGCCCAGCGAGCAGCGAAGCTCAGCGGAGTCCTGGAATAGGGGCGCCGAGCCGGTGAAAAGAAGGAAGATGGACATCTTCTGCTACTAGCACAAGACCTTCCTAGAGACCTTAGCGTATTTTCTATCCTATTCTATCCTTGTCTTCCTGCTCAAGTAGTAGCTAAAGCGAAGTACCTACCTGGTCTTTACCTCTTTCCGTGTACTATAGAGAACAGGCCCCTATTCTTTATTTTGACATGATTTTTCGTCAGCTTCCACTGCTGCCAAATTTATCACAGCTTGAGTGAATGTGTTGTTACAAGATCCACTCATGCATACATTATGACTAGACGCGCGTGACTTCAACGCTGGACCTGAGTGTACTGAACAGTCCTCCCCCTTTCCAAACATTCGGCGACATCCTCCAAATTCAGCACTTATGTTAGTCTAGTCAAAACATCGATAATTTTGTCTCTGAACCATCTACGGCTAGTATTGTCTTGACCACTGAGGACGCAGTTCAAATCCCCCATGAGTACAATTTCTTTTATGTTGTGAAGTAGTTAAGGTTTTGAAAAAGGTCATCGTTTGATCTACTGCGTTGGGAGCATACACACAAAAAGCGGTACTGAACATCACTGTTTGCTACATCAATATTTAAATACTTCTTTATGGACACGATGATTAGGATTGAATGCTTAGGCCAGGCAGCCTTTACCAAGATCCAGTGGATGTTCCGATGACATGGCTAACACCCACAAAGAACCTATCCTTGAAACGCTGCACTATGGTAACAACCTCAATCTCTCCAACTTCAGTTTCCTGCACAAGCAGGATGTTAATATCGTGCTTAGTTACCAGGCGTTACACCTCACTCTGCTTTCGATTGCCAGATAAACGCCTTACATTAAGTGTGCCGACCTTCAAGAAGGATACACGAGCCAATTTAACGTGTGAGCGAACCGAGGCCATGGTGCCTCCACCCCGCGCCTTATTCGTGGCTAGACGCCGACATTCTCACCGAACCCGACTGATGGCAGCGTCGGGCATTTCAGCGGTGACTCCTTGTCGCCCAGCCGCCCCTCCTGGGTAGTATTTGGCTGTGGAGTGGGCCACCTTGCCTGCGACGTTTTCACTGGCGGCTCTTCGACGCCAGCGGTGGTCACCTTGTTGTCGTCACTGCGTGCTGCACAGGGCGTGGGGTCGCTTGGCTGGGCCGACGACGATAGGTGTGCATGCACCAGTTCTGTCCGGGCGCGCCTCAGAGATCTATGCAATTTTAATCTTGGTTAGCAGGTTCGTCCTTTTCAAGTTCACTCTCAGCTGTAGGAGATATGCTGGCACCGTTAACAGAAGTCCTCGTAGAACATGTCCTCGCCGCCGACTTGTCCACTTTCGTCTCTTCAGCCTCGGCAGCGTCCAGGATGTGCCCCGTCGAGTCCTCACTTACACCTGGGCCCAAAGCAGACGCATATGTGCGAACGCAGTCGGTGTCTTTTTGGCAACCTTGCATTCACGCCGCGCATGTCCTGTGCGGCGGCAGCCAAACACTGCATCTGCCGGCCAGGCCCTACGACAAGGGCCAACTCGCTGGTGGTGGGGCAAGTGGAACAAGTCGGCCACTTTGGTTCTAGGCTTCATTGTCAGTTGCACTAGCATGGCTGTAGCCCTCCTTTCTTTGATGCCTTGCATCCGGCAGTGCTCTGGCGTCAGTTCTGTCCTTTGCCGTAAGCCGCGAGAGACGCCCTAATGTTGCTTTTGGAAACACCTTGTAACTTCCAGTGCAACCACAGCTTGATTTGTTGATCCTCTGGATCAATAATGCAGCACCTCCCCTTCAAGGGTAGGCCTTTGAGGGCCACCAACTTCTTCGCTGCTTCCGAGCGATCGCAAGTGGCTGCCCAGATATGGTTAATCCGGTACGCCTCCAATGCAATAACGTCGGGGAGCACACCAGTACCGGCCAAGGCGTCCTGGAAATCTTCATTCCTAAAGGGCTATGCTCGAACGTCGCTGTGCAAAAAAAAAAAAACGCGCTGGCAGCAACACGTCCAGTGGGCAGAGTTGGCAGACTTATCTGGTACTCGCTATCTTGCATATCAGTCACCTTGTTTCAGAGGCTAGCAAAGGCAACTGCCTCTGCTCCGACGGAGCACATGATCCGGCGTCATTTCGCTAGCGCGGCCAGAATTAGAATGACTGCACCACCATGGCGGGGTACTTAAAAATGATTTGACAATGACCTGCAGTACTACGAACGGAGAACCAGAACTCTGCATTGAAGGCGGCAGGAATTATATCCACAAAGAACACAACGGCTCTTTCGTACATTACGTAGTGTATTTAAGCGCTTTCTCTAATAAGGCCTTCACATCATATCCCTAAGTAGAGCGTGGTTATGTTCCTTAAATTTGTGTCGTTCTTCGTAATTAGGTCCTCAGTAAATACAATTGGTTCTGTTCCCATTCATTTGCTTAAAACAAAAACGCCTCTTCAAATGTGAACTTTTCAAAGAATAACCACCTGGAATGTTTCCAGCAATGCATCATTTCCTAACACTATTTGCTGGCACTCAAGAACAACTATTCAGTGCCCAGTGGCTGGATCAGATCCTTAACCCAGCGCAAAGCGTAGGGCACCATCGGGGATAATCTTCCAAAGTGTGACTGAGTTCTCTGACACACGTCTTCGGACCTAAGTATTTAAGTCACCTCTAAACCTCTAGTTCTTTTGTATTGCGCAAAGTATACTTATGGGTGTATAGAAAACACTTTATATAAACGGTAGCTTGGTGGAAATATTTTTGGAGTTGATTTTTAAGACGGTCTACATTTTATGTTGTTTCATTTTGTTCCTGAATAATAAACATGATGTCAGCCTATTAACATTTGATACTAATAAAAGACTTGGACAATAAACAGTGGAGTTTAAGCCATACGGCCCTCAACTTTACTCAGAGCCTTTAGTTGGGCTTCGGCACATTTTTTATTAAAATAAACCTTAAGTACTGTTGCAAGCGACACATAGGATACGTATTATTTCCAAATTATGAGGGTCGCCGCAAGCCCGCAATATTGCGCAACGAGTCGTACAGCTGAAAGACATCCGGAAGGCATATTAGCGAACTTTGAGGTCCTTAAGGAAGCGCTAGCATACCTGGGCAACTTGGCAAGCTGTGCGCCCGCTTACTACGTCAGACAAAGCAGCCCGCCCGCGCTGATGGCACGCAGTGTAGTACCAGCTGAACAATCTATGTTGAAAGCATTCAGTGTAGTTAATCCAGCGAAATCCTCCTCGTTTCTTTAAGCCAATACGTCATTCCTTGCCTCATGGCAGCGTCCCTTTGTTAAACTCTAAATCTTGTGGACTTACCTTAAACTCATATGGCACGTGCTCTGTAGCTGTCCAGCAGGGTATCCCCCTTGATACGCTCTTTTTAAGCACGCGCTGGTTGAGTACAGCAACCGATCCGAATTTGTCTATTTATTCATATATTTCACTTTTTGCAGCGAAAGCTACACTGCGCTAGGTTTTCAAGCCGTCGTGGTTACACCGTATTACCGTGACTAAAGTCCCTTGATAATTTGAAAGTAGCGACAATCTCCTCCGCGCCGCCCTTTCCTCCTCGATTCTCCTCGCGTGGCGGCGGCGAGCGCTGCGCACGACACGCTTTTTCTCCTTGGTGCCCGCCGGCCGGCCGCAGCAGTGAGTGAAGTGCGAGCTTTTGGGCCAGGTCTGCGCTCCAGGAGTGCACAGAATTTTTGAAAAATTGCGAGAAAAGCATTGAGAATGCTGAAAGCAACGTTCATGAATTGATTGGTTTCTTCTTAGAACTGTTTAATTCGGGCATACTGATAACAAAGCTTTCAGGCGGGTTCTGTGCTGCAGACACTTTTTAAGTCACATGATAAGGTGTTTTACTTTGTGCACCTAATCTAGTACTGCCGCTGACTTTGTGTTTCTTTTTTTAGAGTGTGAAATGTGTCACCGCGGTAAAACTTCGGAAAACGATCCAGGCTGGTGCTTTGAACTTCAAGATCAGAGAAGGTCAAAGCAGGACTTAGTCTATTTCGCTACTGTCAAGCTATCTGTCTAAGCATAGTTTATGTCACGTGATCAACCATGATATTGAATTATTGGTTAATTGTACCTGTATTTTAAACAATTACTGGGCCAAATAAATTGTCATTTAGTAAATTGCAATTAAAACCTAAATTTTAGCTGTAACATCGAACCGAATACCGTTGAAAAGCTTAGGCCAAGTGTAATGGCACTGTGCTAGTTAGCGATCCGCAATAATCTGCGTTAATTAGTTAATTTTGTATAAAACCAAACTTTGAGCTGTTCCTTGCCGCTTCGAGGCAAGGAACAGGTTTGCAACGGCTCTCTTGATATGATGCTGATGGAGGAATTTAAAAATTTTGTGAGTACGCGGCCACTCACTGACTTCGCGTGTGGTTAAAAGACAGCAGGGTACACTGGGAGAAGTGGTGGGCCCTATTGCCGACACACTGAAGTTCTGTTGCAAGCAAGATGTGGCCTCATGCGCTACGTAAAAGAGCGTAATTTCATTGAACGCAACAATCAAATAAAGAACAGGGGGCACATAAGTCGTCAACGTGCGGAAATGAGAAAGCATATAACTGCCAATTAATTAACTATCGCTATCCTATCTATCACTACATCTACTAATGCCGTCAAGTGACCTATCATATCTGTCGCTATTCGCAACAAACACTATCACCTCACTGCCGGGCCTATTACTATCATTTACTATTAATATCCGTAACAGTCACCATCATTAGCTATCACTATTCATAACCATCACTATTTAATCTGATGCCGTCCCATGACCCATTGATATACTTCAATTTTCATTTACTTACGTTGTCAGTCATATCTCTATTACCTCATAATATCTGACGGGACAAATATACATTGACTTTTAATTCTTATACTTTCTTATTTTCTCATAAATGAAGGAGGGAAAAGAGCAAACCACAGAAATAACTGACTACTATCAGCGCGAGGTTCATGTCTCTGTCGAGGAGGCTTCCTTTGCTTCAGGACAGGTCAGTGAGAGAAAATTTATGGAACTGCGTTGGGCCCCGGTTTTTTTTCGAGTTCGTGTAATATTGGCGGCTCAAACCGGTCTTCAGTGAAATGTAGCTAGAACATAGAGCGATGAGTTTATCAATCAGGCTAGGTGAACAAAAACATCTTGCATACAATTGAAATGGGTAATATGTTACAGTGCTAAGAATTGTTGCTCGCAAAATGTTCCCCTAATTTTACATCATAATTATAATCATTATTGATTGTTTAAGTTTCGCAAATACAGACAATTGATGCAGTGATTCTGACTGATTTGGCATCGGTGGGAAAACGTTTCTCGCAGTAAATGAATGCACGGAATCGCGGTTTTAGAGCTCCAGCTTTCAAAGCGAAGGTAACCTGCCAACGCCTAGTAGTCATGGTCAAAGTGAAGCCTGTGTGATCATATGAACACCTCCTGCACATTGGCCGTATCCTTGATGAAACGAACGCATATTTTTTAACCGACGCGTGCGTCGAAGCATGGCAAGACACATTCAAGAATTGAGGCGTCGTGTGCTGTGCGATGTCAGCGCACGTTAAAGATCCCCAGGTGGTCGAAATTACTCCGTAGCCCTCCACTACGGCTCCTCTTTCTCTCTTTACACTTTCATTCCCACCCTCCTCCCTTCCCCTACGGCGCGGTTCGGGTGTCCACAGAGCAAGTGTGACAGTTACTGCGCCTTTCCCTTCCTGTGAACCAATTTATTTAAAAAAATATGCCGTAGTACCTAACTAGTACGACCTAAAAATATGCCGTACGACCTAACTTGCCAAAGAGTTTTTGTTGTTGTAGTGGTTATTTATTGTATGTACAAAAGGAAAGAAAAGATGTTTGCCAGCCCCGGTATCTGCTATCTTATATCTGAAGCACCTGAACTGGGGCGGCGGAAATAAAGGGATAGCGAGGAGAAGGTAGAGGAAATCAAAGAGGTGGTGATAGGGAGAAAGAAAAGAGTAGGTAAAAATAAAAGAAATATATACACTATGGTACAGTATACAGTAGTTTGCATGAGGCCCACCCGCAAACGTCTTAGGTCACTGAGTACTCGGCACGTCGGGCGGGCCTCCGCAATAGCTTCACGTCCAGGCAACTGTTCACTACGCACGCACTTGCACACTGTACAAAACACTGACGGCTGTCGTGGGCGATCAGCCGTTATTGTGGGAAGTAGCACACGTGGAGCGTTCAGTCCCAGCGCGCACTATCTGGCGAGGTGAAATAGGCGGGTCATCAAGCCCGCCTGTTCGATGTACTCACACAAGCTCACGTGAGCTCGCTCGCGGGCGCGCGCACAGCCCGGCGGCCACAGGAGCACAGCTACGCTGTCCGGGATTACCCCCTGCGCTCTGTAAGCCGCCAGCAACTCACGTCGTGGTTCGGCTAGCGCGGTGCAGCGCAGTAGAAGATGTTCGAGAGTTTCTACCTCGCCACAGCCGTCACACACGTCACTATTGGCAAGTCCGTGGCGCATTCGTCGTTCCCCAGGCCACACACATCCAATGCGTGCACGGAGGATCATTGCGCGTTGCAGCCGAGTCAGCGAGCGGCCGCTGACACTGTGAATGCGCTCACCTCTTGCGATGCGTGGGTCGGGGTGCTGCGTCCGGAGGTGATCGTCGATTACCGCACGCACATCCTCCAAAGCGAGTTGCTCGTCGCTAGGAGGGAGTTCATGTGCTGCGGTCGCGAGCTCGTCGGCACGTTCGTTGCCCTCTATGCCGCAGTGCCCGGGGATCCACTGTGCCCGTATAGCGCAGCCACGCTCCGCCAAGTGCTTGAGACGTGCGCGAATCTGGCACAGCAGCGGAGTTCCCCGGCCGGTGGTTCGAAGGCGGCTGAGGGCAGCGCGGGAGTCACATAGCACGGCACACCTGGGTGGCGGCGGAGTCAGTTCAAGCAGTAGATCCAGGCCTAGGCGTAGGCCCAGCAGCTCCGCCGTGGTGGAAGAACCCAGGTATGACAGGTGCAGCTGTCTGTGCAGTTGCAGGGCGGGGATGGTAGCCGCCGCTGCTAGCGAGCAACTGTCTCTGGCCACGGAGCCGTCGGTGTAAACGAGGAGGTGGTGTTGGAGTTCCTCGTAGATGACGGCTCTGGTCAGCTGCTGCACTGCACAGGGCGGTGTGGTGCGTTTCCCCGCGATTCCGACAATCTCTCGCTGAACCTCCGTAGCAGCGGGCCAGGGCGAGAAGAGGTCGTAAGGGGGCGTTGCATTGGTGAGCTGCTCGTACTCGAGCAGCGCCGCTCCCATGCGTGAGTGGCGATGATGTCGCAACCGATGTAATAGCGGGCCGCCGTCCTTTGCGCGCTGTAGGCGATCGATGTGTCGGAGCGCCCGCCGCGTGGCCTGAAGTTGTAAAGGCCACGCACCTGCCTCGGCCAAAGTAGCTGCGCATTGAGAGTTCTGAGGAAGGCCGAGGCAAATGCGGAGCGCCTTGCGATGCTCGACCTCTAGCTTCTTCCAGCATGGTTTGCGCAGTGTGACGAGCGGTAGCGCGTAGAGTATTGCCCCCAGAGCCGCGGAGTTGTACAGCCGTAACGCTGCTTGCTGGGAGATACCCTGGCCTCGAGCAGTGAGCCTGTGTACCAAAGAGTTTTTCAGGGCCAGCATTCATTGCTCCCGAGTAACCGACGCGCACTACAAGTACAAGCTGGAAAGGCTAGCTCCTCTACAAGCCCGAATTTTGATTTTTAGTGAAGGAGGCCAGGGATCCTAGCATAATCGCGACAAATGCAATCGAGAGACTGTAATTTTCCAGTTATAGCAAAAAGCAGATTATAGCGCCCTGTTTCTGACTGTAAAGAAGTCGAAGCGGGTTAAATGATGGAGCCTTGGAGCCTCGCAGAATATTCAGCATGCTGCAGAGGACAACCTTATTTTTATACAATGAACATTTTGCAAAAAAAAAAATTGCAAAAAAATTGAGGAGCAAGCAGGAATAGAAAACGCAGCGTCAGCTGACGCGTTATTACGGGGAGTGAGAAAGGCGCATTACGTCGCAAACAACCCTGTTCTTTCTAGGAATAAACTTCTCTCGACTAATCTTGTGAATCCATTGACTCTTGCGCAAACCGTCACGCTTGCCTTGAGGTATCATAAATACCGCATAACCATCTTCAGGCCGCTTGCTGCAGTTTTACGCGCAACAGCACGGCATAGAGCTTGCACGCTGCAATAAAAACACAGCGCGCAATATTCGCTCACCGAGAATAGGAGAAAAATGGCCCGAAGGAAAAAAAAAAAAAAAAAAAAAAAAAAAAAAAAAAAAAAAAAAAAAAAAAAAAAAAAAAAAAAACGCCGGACGCGCGTTGGTTTCCAAGGGCAACGGCAGGGAGACCAATCGTTGCTCAGGAAATCGGGCGGAGAGCCGGCCTTCAGCGAAGGGGCGCGCAAGGGGCGAGGAGATAGGCCGGAGGCGGCAAAGTTCAATATTTGCCGTAAATTTCAAAGTAACAAGGGTCTTTAACTGAGACACCGCTGAAGACGAAGAAGAAAAAGAAGTAGAAGAAATGGTACGACTACTTTGCCGTGAATTCGAATATTTCAGTTTTGGGCAGCCCCGCCGGGGTGGTGCAGTGGTAAGACGCCCGACTACTGTGCCGGAGTTCCCGGGATCGAATCCCGGCCTCGGCGGCTGCGTTTCGATGGAGGCGAAACGAAGTGGCGTCCGTGTGCTGTGCGATGTCAGCGCACGTTAAAGATCCCCAGGTGGTCGAAATTACTCCGTAGCCCTCCACTACGGCCCCCCTTTCTCTCTATCCACTTTCAATCCGACCTTCATCCCTTCCCTTACGGCGCGGTGCAGGTGTCCACAGAGCAAGTGTGACAGATACTGCGCCTTTCCCTTCCTATGAACCAACCAACCAACCATCAGTTTTGGGCAGTTTTAGTATAAGGTAAGATCACAATTAACATTGAGTGCATTCCTGTACATGAATAGCTTATGCGTGGTATTGATTACACCACATCGTTTATTTTTACATGTGGCTCCACTCTCTCGTTATTTCCCTGTTAACACGCTTTAGCCACTGCATTGCATCTTATCCGTCGGTAAAATAAGCATCTTAAAGATTACTTCACGTACCTCTTGCTCAATTTCGTATTATACCATTTCGTTGTATAAGTTGCAGTTTGAGCAGTGTCATTTGAAGAGTTTCTACTCGCCATAGTGCATCTTATGATGTCTTCGCCCCAAGGATGAAAATTACGGTAGTATATATACATATTTGAACCATTTCCATTAATAAACTGAAAGAAAGAAAAACAACAGAGACTAAAAGTCAGGTTCAAAGTTTTTGTCCTTTAATAATTGTGGTTGAAAATTTAACAGATGTTTTAGCATAGCTGGGAGCGAAATATCGTGAACGAGCACCGCTTGCTCTGCTTTAGCATTCTTTTGGCTTGCTCATTTATGATCAGTTGATTCGAACTATCGCTGTCGTCTTACCCACTGCTATTACTTTTAGCTTTGTCAATCGTCTGCGTCAAGAACGTGAATGAACCAAGGTAAGCTTGCATGCTAATCCCACAAATCAGAAACGGTTTCTCCTTAAAAAATGTCCTTTGTCTTCATAGACCACCTGGAGGCAATGTGTGAACATAGCCACAAGCTTTAAATATATACCACCCACTCCGGTGAGTAGCGCGATGCCTCAATGTCAAATTAGGATTCTGAAGACGAAGTCCGGAGCAGAGCCTTAAATACCTGTAGTTTGGCATTTGACGGAATCGGCTACTACGAAGTTGGTCGTCGATGATTGACCTATAAAAAACCAAGACCACGCCCTTGTAGAACGGCGTCTCCAGCGAAGCCGATCCGTTTGCTTTAATATTTATTCTGAAACCACTGGAAGAAAGGTTTTGATTTATTTATTTATTTTTGAGCTTAAATGGCTTTCAAAGCCATACCGACGTTTTTCTTGAATGCAAATACAGTCAAAACTCGAATGCAAAACTATTTAACGAACGTCTTGATTTACCGAATATATTCTGATCCCCCGTCAGACACCCATATGGTTCAATGCTTTGAGTAACTCGAAATAAGGCAACCAATGTCACCATCTGACCCGATTTAACCAACGTTTTGTTTAAACATGAAGGTCAAAAATTATATTTGTGGTCTATTTTGTTGAAAACGCCCAACAACATATTGATTGCGAGCAAACGGTAACGTCGCGGAGAAACTTTGTCCCGCTTTTACCGAACTGCACGGCGCAAAATGGTAGATTTATTCATCTGAATTCAGGAGATTTTGCGAACCGTAAAAGCCCTGCGTGTCATCCAGGTGTCGCTAGCTGGGCCGCATGCCGACACCAGGTAAAATTTTGGATGGTCTTTGATCTGCGGCGACAGTATGTCGTAGAAACACACGAAAATTCCGTGCAGCTCTTGTTTACAAACTACAAGCAATCAAAGATCAGGACTTCTTTGCTAGGAAAATTTCTAGTCCTCTGGCACCTTTCTGGGCGACATGCCATTTTCGTTGCTCTTCATATATACGCGCTAGCTATCAGTATCGGTCGTCTAAGCAGGCCGCAATTTCAATGTAGCAAGATAGCGTAGTGGGAAATTTCTGTTGCAGATTTTTTAAGCAGGCGAACCAGAAAACAAAAAAAAGGTACAGAATCAGACAATTATCGGGCCCACACACCTACTTCGTTTGTGCACCATCTGCCACAAATTTACAACCGCCTATCATCCTCAGACCAACGGCCTCACAGAACGCCTCAACCGTACGCTCACAGATATATTATCAATGTACTTCTTCGGCGACCATCGGGATCTGGACATTATTCTACCCTTTGTAACATTTGCCTATAACTCTTCTCGTCATTATACCGCTGGCTACTCTCCCATTTACCTGCTCTTTGGCCGACACCCATCACTCCCCTATGATACATCGCTCCCTCACTACTGACGCCGCCACTAGTACTTACGCTCGTGATGCCATCTCTCGCGCTAATGATGCTCGCCACATTACACGCGACAGGCTCTTTGCCTCCCAAGGCTCCCAGCAATCACGTTATAACAGTCGCCATCACGATGTGCACTACGCCCCAGGCTCTCTCGCTCTGCCCTGGCTGCCATCACGCCGGGTGGGCTTGTGCGAAAAACTCTACCACGATACACAGGCCCCTACCGTATCTTGCGCCGAGGCACCGACGTCAAATACGAAATCGAAACTGTGAACCCGAAGTCTTCCGCACCACGAGCTTCCGACATTGTGCACGTGGCACGACTCAAGCCGTATTATTCACGCGCTGCTTCGTTTACCTAAAACGCATAGGGACGGTGCTTCTGCAGCGGCGGTAATTTTATATGACATACATACCATGCAGGCATTCAGCAAATGAAGAAAGAAGTGTCTTGGTGAGTGGACGAAGACGACGCTCAGTGAAGATTTGTACGGCTAGGCGGTGCCCATGTATTTCAGAATGGTGTTACCCATCAGTGCGTGATTTTCACTCGTAACAATATTTAACTTTCGCGGAATGCTCGCAATAAAGAGGCATCTTGTGTTTCTCGTCCATGGAAAAGCTGCCGCGGAGGCCAGGATCACAACCGCTACTTAGTTCAGCAGGCGAGCGCTCTCTCCTGTGAGTTACCAAGGCGGGGCGACGAGTAATAATTTCTATCTTCATCATTCTGACACCATATTCACTTTTTTTTGTATGGTTCTTAACAATCCCTCGACTTGCTTCTATTTTATAATTCAGTTTACGCCACAAGTGGCATAAAACAACGAACGTTGCTGTAATATTACTGCCTACCTGATAACAAAAAAGTATGTCATTCAAACTGACGGTTGTTTTCTGCGGTTAAGTACTTGAACTGATTAGGCACTCATCGGCAATGTCTTGGTAATATTCACGGAGATAGCAAGGGTTGTTTTACGCTATGCTGCAATATTGTTCAGCTTCTCTTACAAACAATTTTAAATATGGACTCTTTAAAGTAATTTTTTTACAGAGCAGCCATAATTTGCTTAAGCAAACGTACTTTTGCCACGCAGAAGAGCACCCAATGATACATAAAACATAGAATATCTGTGGCATAATTATAAAACGTATCAAGCATTTTGTATGGGAATTTTTGTCATGGATTTTGGAAATCGTTTTCATGATCATAAGCAAATTAACTGCATTGGCGAGCTTTCGTAGAACAACGACATTATGCGTCCATGGGCCTTCGTGAAGATGGCATAATTTTTAAATTACCGAAAATCACGCCACCACTCAGGCTCTTCATTCAGAGTTCTTCTATATACACGTACAAAGCTGAGAGTCCAATGAATAAAGCATGCACGAGTGAAGATATGAATATTTATTCTCTCCTCAATACTTACGAAGTTTCTTCCATAACCTGATATGAAACATTTTTGCATCTTATTTCTGCTGAGTTGTCTAGGCGCATTGCCAAGCTTCGTAGAAGCCAGAATTAAGCGTTGAGGCCTTGAGTAGAAATGTTAGCAAATTATGTTTTGATGTTGTATCTTTTATTCGCAGATAAACATCTGAAAATTATGTTTGGATGTTGTATCTTTATGTAGAGATACACGTCTCACATACTTTTGTTCCCTGTGTTCATGTGATCCTACATTTTGTTCGTATATACCAGGAACCTAAGTCACATTTTACACCTTCGTAATTGTAACGCCGAACTCCTTTCTCGTGCGGCAAAATTTCGTGCGTACGACCCAGACTGCATTCAGTCACTTAAAGTCTCGAATGTCCGGTGGTAATAAACAATACCTGTACCCCTTTGTCTAAGCTGAAGGTCGCAGGATAATAAAAACCATTATGCGTGCATTTTCTAGTACATCTTACAAAAATAATAAGCTCGTAACAAATAATAATAATTTGATGAGCAATTTTAGGAATGTTTTGCCCAATGCATCGCTGATTAGGCTGCGTATGACTGCAATGAAATTAGCTATAGTTTAGCCTACACGATGAAAAACAAATGCATGAAAGATGACAGAAGATATTTGTGATGGACAGAACACTGCAGTTGAAAATGTACTTCACTGGCTAAATGCATCAATGCCTTCGTACTGTGAGCAGGCTGATGATGTCAAAAAGGTATACTACTTGGCGCGCGATATCAGATGATGCTTTGAGAATGACATTAATGTATTGAAGTGAAAGCATTTAACGATATAGGATTTTTGGCAGCTTTCCCACGCAGGGGTGGCGCAGTGGGGTGGCGCCCAAGGAAGCGGGATCGAATCCCGGCCTCAGCGGCTGCGTTTCGATGAGGCGAAACGAAGTGGCGTCCGTGTGCTGTGCGATGTCAGTGCACGTTAAAAAACCCCAGGTGGTTGAAATTTCCGGAGTCCTTCACTACGGCGTCTCTCATAGCCTGAGTCGCTTTGGGACGTTAAACCCCCAAACCAAACCAAACCAAACATTTTTGGAAGCTTTCCTTGTGATGCTTGCTGGTTTAATTACTTATTGCACGAATTTTATTCTGCCCCAAAAATTACAATGTGCTCCATTCATGAGGCAAATGCCTATATGAACCTTTTTGTTTTTTAGAAAATCCATGTGGTTGCGAAACTGTTGCGAAATATCTTCGTGTATCATATATGATACACTTTGCAGTTAAGGGTATATTTGCGACAATATAAAATTGCTGATAAGCGGCCTAAACTGGACATAAATTATGATATGCTTAAACGAAATGGTATTTCATGCGAAAGCAAAATTTTAGAGACCCAGACAGAACGGATCTAAAGCAATTATAGCGGTAGCACTTGGCGCTCGTCTGCAAATGAGGTATTTCTTGCAATGCTTTCTTAACGTAAGACCTGCGCATTTTTTTTCCTTCCTCCTCCTAGCTAGAGAATGTCGTCTATTTCCTTGGCATTCAGTGTACAATATAGTATCTCTAGTATACTTTCACTGTGGCTGCCAAATGATGTCGCATGAGCGCAGGTGACAACGTTCGGGTCTGCTATAGAGTGTAATACCACTACTTTCACTAGACTTCGTGATCTGTACTCGAAAAAGTATGTAATATTAATCCAATGCAGTGAATTTCTTTCCTGCTAATAAAATTTGAAAACAGCTTAAAGTGAGAAAAAATGCCCAAGCTGCATTGTGTATTATATCTGATACACGAGTAAATACCCTTATCGCAATCTAGTCTATTGCGCAGGTGGTGTTGTATCAATAGATCTCCGTGATGTCATTATAATTTTTTTCTTCAAAACACTGCATCCAGTCAGAATGAAAATCAATATTCCTTCTACCTATCGAATTTCAAAGCGAAATCCGAAATGCTACATTCTTGCACATATTCAATTGAAATAGCTAAATAATTCATTCCGAATATTCAATTAGTGCGAACACAGATTCTAGATCACACTTTGGCACCTAATAAGAAAAATATCTTTCTTGCTGTTCTAAACAAGAAACTAAATAATTTGTGATTCCTGCTAATACTGAGCAGATTGATACATTAGTCAGTGCTGTTCACGGCGAAAGATAATGCGGGTAATTTGTACTGGGCATTAGCGTTAGGATAGCCTTTATAGGGGCCTGCCATTGGGACCCACGAACACTGGATTATAATGGCACCAGAGAGCACTGAAATGCACAGAGGGTTTATCTACAGTTCATTTTACGCCCAGGGTGAGCAGTCTTGCTACTCACTTTCAATATTCTTGTTGAGGGAGCCAGCACTGGTAAAGCATTACCACGCCTTAACCCACTACAGCTTAATTATAAATTAGATCGATATTGACAAGCAAATTTGGAGTGACTTAGATCGGCTAGGCCCGGTTGCACCTAGCGAAAGCCATGGTTTGGGTTCGTTGCCGTTGGTTATTCGACATGTTAGGCTGCAGCGGTTAAGTAATTGAGACACTGTCGCCGTTTTTGACATATGAAAAGTATATGGTTACAGTCTGTCGCACACATTACGCATATAGCCAAACTGATTGTTCACAACGTAAACCTCGAACGTCCAAGTTGCCGTAGCTCTCGTCGTGAGCCCGTGGAATATTCAGTTTTGGCATTCAGAGCGAAATGTAGCCGAAAACCGTTCAAATCTGCATTTGTTCTTTTTTTCGACAGCCGCCGGCATGCTGCTCTCTCTGATTATGGCACGGTATCAATTCTGTGTTCTTTGTGTGACCATTTTCGTTGTCTTGTCGCGAGACGCAGCTTTGTCAGTTGCGTTGTCGCCCTGCATGCTCCGAGGTGTTTCTCAAAGTTTCCGGCCACTCGCGTATATTTCTGCTATGTTCCAGGTTGTGCTAGTCCCAGTTTCCAGCTTTATCTCGACGTTTCTTTGCGGCCTTTAAATGGAGCGTTGACGTGTGCGACGGACAGTTTTGTTCGACAACCGTGAAGCACATTTTGTTATCGCCGCTGCCGAGTTGCTTAGTTCTTTTGCGGACGCGAGTTAGCCTAATAAATAGAGTTTATTTCAGTGCCATCACTCCTGTGTCTTCTTTTGCTTTCTACGGCCTTGTCACTACTACGTGACAATATTCTCTGCAATAGATTAAGCCTATACGTTAGGACGTTTACGATTACATTAATTCTATGCTGTTAATATGGGATCATATTTCTTTTTCTAGGATCACATCAATGATTTGTGTCTCTTTGAAATGTTTAGCCATATCGTGATGTTACATAAGTACCAGGTGAATGTAGTATGGCACAGCTACATATTTTCTGAAGATTTCCAAAATGTGAGACATATGTTCTCCAAATAAATTTCTCAAACCTTAGCCAAACACATCAAAATGAGGTTCTAGCAGTAGTCCAAAGTATACAATTTGCCACACATAATTAACCGAAGAGATCAAAGGAACACAGGGGTAGTTTTTACAAATAATGTTTTAATTTTGGTTTGGAGAACATTGATCATGATCCCAGATAAAGGATGTATATCCTCATGTTTGCGGTGTTCTATGTCAATAACGAAATCGTTGCAGTTCCATTAACTAAAATAATCACATATAAAATTTTTATGCGGCGCTAGCCTGCGCTTGCATATCCGCAAGTAAAAACTATACTAAGGATATGCCGGCGACAAGTTGTCTCAACACGCTATAAAAATTACTAGTGTGCGACTTTAATGCTAACTAATGAAAGACGTAGGAAAAAGATCATTGGATGACTATGACACAAGTTCTATGAACAGCAAATATGATTTAATAGAACGAAATACGCCGCCTTAAGCCGGAGCAGTAGGCAGGTCCGTATCACAATAAACAACCTCGTCTCATGGACGCGTAGCTGTGTGTTAGCACTGGAGTAAATTGAACTTTTCGCCAATTTCTGAGGACATTTTTGATCCCACATTTACTGCGTAAATGTGGGATCAAAAATGTCCTCATAACTGCCACATTTACGCAGTAAATGTGGCAGTTATGTTAAAGTTTATTAAAGGAAACCGAGTTAATTAACTTATACTTCCCATTGACAATAAGTTCGAAATATTCAAGTAGAACAATTCTTAACCCGCGCAATTTTGTGGATGAATTGTAAATAGCCAGTATTCACATATTGAACAGCATGGTCTATTGGTCTAATTTTGGCAGTGTGCTGATAATGCACTGAACTTTTTAGAGCCAGACATTGTCAACGCAGCGCCAACAGTGCCAGTATTCGGCCCATTGTTTCTGCTGCTTGGCTATGTCTTACGATGGACTGGGAGTTTATACAAATTAAAATTCAAATCGTTTTATTTAACTGACTTCGCAGCCACACTTTGGCGAGCACCCACAGCTTCGGACTGTGACGCTGCTACGTTTTATTTATTTAAGCTGAAGTTACTACCGTTTTTTGGATTCGGCAAATCCATAAATTGAGGTGTTAGAATCAAAGAGTGATATTTATTTGGGCGGCACAGATGGAAACCTTGTGTAATTGTTGTTTGTAGCCAAAGTGAAATTGTTTCTCATTTCTGCTCTCAGAAAAAACATTTGAGATTTTCTGTGGTTGCAATATGCCTATTTATCGTTCAAATTATTTCATTAAATCTATTTTCTTCCTGTCGATATAATTTTCTGACAAACGTATCGGGGACGGGCTTCTTCCATTTTGAATTTAAAGATGCGTTCACGCACCTGACAAGACCTTTTGTACCAGAGATGTCAACATTGCATTTAAATTGCTGTTTTTGAGGGCCATAAATTATCCACTCGCTTTTGTAGTGTCCTTCTTGTCAATACAAGTCAATATGTCGAAAGAGGCCCACGTAAGTTTCGTATTCATTCCCCTTTACCATAAAATGCCTTGGAAACATTAAGGTATACCCACAATTTGGACAAACTGAAACGTGCCGCACAATATATTTTCACATTCGTGTCAGGTATTCCTATTAAAGGCATTTCCATGCAATTGTAAAAACAGGTTTCATGCTATTAGTGCAGTCGCGTTGCTTTCGAATAACGAATACTTTTCGGAGTCATTATACGTGTCCTGACCTATTTAGCTTCTGTGCTTTATGTTACTGTATTTGAATCCTCTCTGCTCCTAAAGCTTCATTTTTTTTTTCGTGAGCATTAGAGAGGCAGAACATATTTGCTTGGACTCACTGATATACCGTAAAGCAAAGCTTTTTGTCTTGAATGATCTGGTCGTTACCCTGGTAACGACCATAGCAGTTTAAATCACCCACGTCAGGACACGTGGCCTATGATATCGTGGTCTGACGGGCCAATCAGGAGACAGGCACAAGTGTTGTCGACCAAATTCTCTTTAGGTTGTGGTGTCCATATGAGTGCTTTCGTTAGAGCCCAGGCACTTCTCGTCTAAAGCGAGTACGGAATTTGTAAACTATCATTAAAGCCGATCTCTTCTCGTAAAAAATGACACATTCTCGAGCTGTACATTTCACGCCATCGTCATATTTATTTTCTAATGTAAAATACACTTGATTGATTGAATCCTTTTAGACATCCTTTTCTCATGAGCTACTCTAAGACATCATTTTTGCGTGCACAATCATGTTTTCAGTGTGGAAAGCCTCATCTTACAGCCCGAAAACACCGCTGCCGTTAGAAGCTTCAGACCACTATAGCAAAGGCTCTTCGACGTTTTCTGGGTTTATAGGCAAGCTTTGGGCTAAGCTAGAACTGCAACTTGGAAATCCGTCAACGAGTGCGAGAAGACTATAAAATGACCGCTCACAAGAAACAAGCATTCAGTGACATAATGTTCATTGGAAAGGACAGCATTTGTGAGCTGAAGGGCGAACATAAAAAAAAAATGCAAGTTGGGAGGAGACTAAACGTCTGCCTTTCACAGAATAATCTTGCATCTTTACCCGCTGACGCGTGCCGTCTAGTACTCGTGTATCAGCAATCACTTGATTTCTGCCTCTCTTATCACGTGCGTACTGATTACCATACAGTAATTCCCGGCCTGGATATAAAGCTGATTGGTAGCTCGGTTTATCGGGTTTAAAGTACCAAAGAGAGTTTGGCTTTGAGAGGCGACGTAGTGGAGGGCTCCGGAATGTGCGACTGCATGTGGTTCTTTAACGTGCAATTGCATCGCATAGAGCACAGGCGCCTTGCCTTTTCACCCTCATCGAAAAGCGGCCGCCGTTGTCTAGATTGAATCCCGCAGCCTCAGGTACAGGAGTCGAGCGCCCTAACCACTACACCACCGCGGTGGGGCTATATATAATGTTCCGCTTTATCCAATCCGTAGGCATGAGATCTAACTGCCTAGGGGCCGCTTTTTTAGGGAGCGATGACGCAAGTTCCTGTAAGTCTGCACTTTGATAGAATCCACGCTTATCTATTAAGTTCACCCCGCATTCCGGGCTCGTGATATCACGCAAAACTTCCACTACTCAGTGCACAGCGTTTTCAACGTCTATGTTCTGGCAGAACCAATAAAACGTTTTTTTTTCTGTCACAATGATGAAAACGTCGACAAAGACTACTCATTGTTTCCTGTAGAACTTGGCGTTTAGGTTTATTACGTTAAAACAAGGAATAGATACATCATCAGAAAGGTTCCAGAATAGCGGTAGATAGAACTAGAACGCCATAATACAGAACAATGTTACTTCAGGAAACGCAATTTCACCGTGTGTAATTGTAGCCGTTGTAGTGATCAAACACGCGTCAGCGGATTGTTTCAAGCTGAAATTATTTTACCTCATGAGTGAAATTGTCACCAGATAATACGTCTAATAGAACATAAGAAATCGGAGCGGTACCCGCTCTTGCAGCCTGGCGTACCACCAGGATTGTAAAAACTTATGAAGCGAAAGGAATATGATCAATCATTCGAAAACTACGATGTTATGACCATGTACAAGGTAAAATCACTGGCGAGATAAAATAATTATTTTGTATCGTTAAATCAGCACACAGGTGTATCAGCATCACGAAAGTTTAAGATAAGGTGCTCGGATTAGCTTCCTTGAATAAATGTGATTTTGTCTCACCTCGTTTCTTTTTATATTCTATTCGCAGTCTCCTGCGTGACTCTAATACTTGATTTTACTTTGTATCTTCGGCTTTGTGCTCCTATATTGCTGTTTCTTCAAAGATCCAAACCAGACGCGCACCGAGTCGCAGAAACATCTGCAGAGAGCAATACACGCATTTCAAGGAAATACGGTCCAGCTAGGGCTGAAGCTCCGAGACCAGTACTTGAGCACGACCCAAGACCCAAGGGGAGAAGCTTACAGGTACAGTGGAGACTAAAATGTTGAGCTAGATGAACCTTTCAAACTATACGAGCTCAAGGCAGTCCTAGCGAGAATGAAACGCGGGACTGCGCCAGGAAGCGATGGAGTCACGGTAAAACTCCTAGCAAACCTGCCAGAGCACGCGTACCAATCCCTTCAAGAACACTTCAATTCGATCTTGACGGGCGAACCTCTTTCCCCCAAATGGAAGAAGGCACTCATAATTTTCATCCCAAAAGCAGGCAAAGCCATAGATACGGACAACCTCAGGCCCATTTCTCTCACGTCGTGCGTAGGCAAATTGATGGAAACAATGGTCAGAGACAGACTTTCCGAGTATCTTGAAAATAAGCGAGTCTTCGCCGACTCGATATACGGCTTCAGGCCGATTAAATCAGCTCAGGACGTTCTGCTACAGCTTAGCACAGAAATATTAAGTCCGATAGAACATCCGAACGGGGATAAGATAGTGCTCGCCCTAGATCTGAAGGGAGCCTTCGATAATGTGACGCACGAGGCCATCCTGACACACCTTTCGGAGACGGGCTGTGGAAAGAACGCGTTCGAGTATATAAAACGCTTCCTCTTAGACAGACAGGCCTACGTGAGGATCCAGAACGCAGAACACGGTCATTTTCTCATAGACACGAGAGGTACACTTCAGGGAGCGGTGCTATCCCCGCTGATTTTCAACATGGCAATGAAAAATCTCCCGGTCCACCTGGAGAAAGTCTCGGGTGTGCAGTACGCGCTGTACGCGGACGACATCTCCATATGGGCCACGCGTGGCTCTCTCGGAGAAATGGAGGCCAACTTGCAGGAGGCAGCCACCGCTGTGAATGAGTACGCGAAAAAATGCGGCCTTCGGTGCTCACCAAAAAAGTCGGAATTCATTCATATTCGTTCCTCCAAAAATGCACAGACAAGACAGAATTGCGACTTGGATCAGAACCAATACCCGAGAGAGAGAGGAAATTAGAGTACTTGGCCTTTTCATTCACTGAAGTAAGCTAGCGACAACCTCGCTCGACAAGCTAAAAAAGATGGGAGACCAGGTGGGCCGAATCGTCCGCCGAGTCTCAAACAAGAAAGGGGGCCTGAGAAGCAAAGATGCTCTACGACTGGCCAATGCCTTTGTAACAAGCAGAACCCTGTACTCAACTCCCTATCTCCACCTCAATAAACACAACGAGAGCATCATCGAGGTGATCACACGCAAAATAGCGAAGAAGGCCCTTGACCTCCTTATAACCACGTCGAACCTGAGACTCCAAGGTCTGGGTATGACGAACTCGTTTGAGGAGCTGAGAGAAGTCCACCTCACGAGCCAATACACGGGACTATCGCAGACACCGTCGGGGCGTCGCCTATTAACCCGTCTACACATACAACACACGACTGTGAACCGAGAAAAGAGTAAGGCTTCCCCAGGCGTGGCGATACGCCCTGCACGTAAAACCACTCCCCACTAATATGTCCAGGACGACCAAGAGGGTAGGCGCTTGGCCAGGGCAGAGGCCTTAGCTCATCACTACGAAGGGAAACCCGGAGTGTACTATGTGGACGCGTCCGGCCCGCACCAAGGCGGGTGGTACACAGCGGCAGTGATGCACGAGTCCAAAACGGTAAACGGGCTCACATTTAAAGTCCGAAGCGTAACACAGGCAGAGGAAGTCGCCATCGCGTTATGAGCAACACACTATGATTTCAAAACAATCATAACGGACTCGCGAGGGGCATGGAGGAACTTTCAACCGGGCTGGGTCCTGTACCTGGCCTACCGGCTACTACAAAACAGCTCGAACCTGGCCTACCGACTACTGCAAAACAGCTCGTACGTGGAAAGTCCATGCCGCCGCTTCATAGTCTGGGCTCCGGCCCGTTCTGGGCTAGGAGGAAACGAGGCAGCAGATGCCGCCGCCTGTGCGCTTTCTAATCGGGCAACCTCGTCTCCTTCCTCCTCAGAAGAATTCACACCAGCCTACACTAACAGACACAATATTTACCCCCACCTGTGTAAAGGGTTAACAAGAGCGGAGGAACGCGTGTTTCTTCGCCTCCTTAAGAATACCATGATGTGTCCAGCGTCACATAAACACTTTGACAGTGCCTTCTCCGGGGAGTGCCCGCACTGCGGGGAAATGTACTCGGACCTTTTCCACATGGTGTGGGCGCGCCCCTCCAACATTCCATTTGCACCTAACCAAAACACCACCTGGAAGGACTGGGAGGCGACCCTACTCACCTGCTCCGACCTGAAAGCCCAAAAGGCCTTGGTCAAACGAGCAATGGCGGCAGCGGAAGCCACTGGGGTCCCGTACTAGGGACTCCACCTAGTGTTTGTGAGGGGAAGGGCACTAAGCCTGACCCCAGAGCAACCTTCATGTAACTCTATATTTTATTAAATGTTTTCACCACCACCACCGATAAACATTTATTTGCGTGTGAGAGCTCGCGTTGTTTCTTCATGCATGTGTAATCGTAGGTTTAGCGATCGTTAATAATGAATTGGTAGAGATGTGTAAGAAAGCGGGCGAAAGTATTTTAGGATAGAGATCCACCGTTGCATGAAATGTCTCACGATGCAAGCGATGTTTGAAGAAAACGTCGAAATTGACTTCCATACTTAAGCCAGCAACGTCAACTTTGGGATGATGCTCACAAAGTGCCACGGGAGCGTAGAACGAGTTATCGCTACTACAGCCGGCCACTTTTCCGGCGAGAAACAAAATCAGTCGAATAAGAAGTGTGGATATTTAGGTATATTTGGGTATAGAGGATGTTTCGAATGTTGATCTACGGAACAACCTCTGTGTGGGCTGCAGCCATTACCTATAGTGACTGGTTGGTTTACAGTAAATGGCGTCTATTTGCAAGATGATGGCATAACTGTTTACATTTTGGGCCAGTTGTACCAAACTGCAGACTCCGATCACAAACTCCAGTATACCAAAAATCGCAAGAGATGAATGAAAACGTCTCTCTTAAAGCTCCTTTACCGAATACCCGAATACAATATTATCCTGATTCAAAAAAAGGACCCTTTGTCGCCGTTACTCAGTGAGTATCGAGAAGGTTGCGGTGCTCCTCTTCCTCGTATGTTCATCAATGAGCTGCAGTCCTTCATTAAAACAATGGCGTTTGCTAGAATTACTTTTTGATAGCAATTAGAAAATATTTCTACTCGTAGTAACAATTGCGTTACTACCAAGACCCTTGGGCCCTCGTCAGGATGAATCCTCCGAGAGTGAGGAATATGCTCGCAAGAATTAAGGTGCGTCATTATTTGCCTAGGATACTGCACTTAGTGCGGAGGTATGTTAAAACAGTATCGCAACAGTCAATGTGAGAAGCCCCCCCCCTCGCCCCCCTCTTGATGCGAGCTGGCGTTCTGCAACTAATACGCTAACCAAAGCCTCTTTTCAACCAACCACAACTGACCTCATTGGAACTATCCTTAAGTCTCGCGCAAGAAAACACCTATTTTCCTCTTACAGAGGGCTTACCTTGATAAGCTGACGCCACATACAAGAAATTTCTCCTGAAGTAGTCATTTTTCGTGCACAAGATTGTCACGCTCCACGGCGCTAATGCAGTCGTCCTCATTGATCGCGAACTTGCTTCTCAGCTCGCAACAATCACGCTGTACTGTATCTTACGCGCTGTATATACCTGAGACGGTAAAGCGTCCTCGCACAAACGCTTTGGCTGAAAGCATGGCCAGAACTATGGCCGAACACGCCATTCATTTACGTTATTTGGAACGTAGAGCCTGATCAAATTCTTACGTACGCAACATTCACTCACCGTGCGGCCCTGACCCGCACGGCCCAATACGACGCGGTTCACTTCCTTCGATGGGTCGGTTTCGGTTCTGCTGTATGCTAGGTTGTCATTTGCTTTAATTGATATTCGAACCGGGCCGCGATCTCGCTCTTTTTATTCAACGCGATAAGGCGATTCCTGTACAGCGAGCCACAACATCCTAAGCCACTCTCCCCTTTTCGCGCTCAGAAACGTTTTTAAGCAGTTTTTTCCTCATGCCATTGAAGCATGGAATTTTTTACCAGGCAACATTCGCTTAAAGGAACGTTGCCTGGTAAAAATTGGAAGGAACCATGATTAGAGGAATTCATAGAAGCCTGTTCAAAATATTGTGTAATTATTTCTGCGTCCCTTTCAACACGATAATTAAACGGGCGAGTTGGCGATACATTCCGCGTTCCTTTGCGTTTCTTTGTTTCGTACTCCACCCCACTCTATTCGCTACGTATACGTCCAAGACCACTGTGTGTGTCTGGACACGCCTTCTTCCAGCGGACTGTCCTAAAATCTATTGCGCTGATGTTTCTAAAGTTACATCAGCTGCAAACGCGCTCGCATCGGACAGCACAAAACATATTTTGGCCGACACATTGGCGTCACTCAACTTGACATCACATAAACTGGGTGACGCAGTGCCACAACTGAAGTCATAACCAAACTCGAAATTAGGTACTAATTATCACTGCATTGTGATGTTCATGAATAACTCTCGCATGTCCATTCTCTCTGCTCATCAATCAGATGCAGGCAGACCATACCGAAGCGGTGCACTAGAGGAAGTAGAAATAATGATTGCTTTTGGAGTCAAGTAAGCAAAACTAAAAGGCTGTCTCTCTCTCTCTCACACTCGCTTGCTCAGCCTGCTGTGCTAGTTCCTCCAGCGCCGTCCGTGGTACAGTCTAAATCCCTTTCTCAAAATTGCTTTCATTCTCAAAGAACCTGGTGAACATATACGCATAAGTGAAAAATATGCCACCTGGGTGTCAAGGCTTACTATGGCGAAAACCGATATGAAAACCATTCCGCACTAGCACCGAAATGTCACAAATGGGAAGGAAATAAGTGGGCCGATTGGTGGATATACCACGAGATAGAGATATAGAGCAACCGCGGCTTCAAGCACTGTACAACACGAAAGCAAATACAACTTTACCTGCCATGCGCTATTACTACTACTATCCTCCTCTCCGCTAGAGGTCAAGATATCTCCGAACAAGAAGAGGAGAAATGTGGTTCTCACTACGGTGTTCATTGACGTCGAGGAGTGTGTTCACAAAACTTCTTTAATGTCTACTCGGATGAAAGTTAGACGCCCCTATATAAAACGTATGAGCTAAATAAATACCTTATCTCCAGGAATGCTTTCATCTACGCAGCTAAACAATTTACAAGCATTACTATGGAAAGACAGGTTGATGAATTATTCTTCTTAAAGAGACATCTGAAGCTATCACAAAAGTCAGAGGGAATTTAGTTCCTGCGATATTTATGAAATACATCATTGTGTGTTTATACCTGCACCTTTTGTTTCTAATAATTTTAAACATTCTAAAGAAAATATTAGGTGTCGGCTTAGTCAGACGGGACGGTTGGTTTTATGTATTAGAATGCAATCAACAACCCTGTTACCGCGGTTCGCTTTTCAGAACTATCCAATCAACTATTCAGGGCCCTCGAGTAAATATATTTATGCTTACAACGAAAACGACGTCTTCAAGAGAGGTGTACTGTGCAATAGTTTCCGAGGCGTCCGTTGCCGCCTGGGTGACTTGAGAACAAATGTTTTCATAATATTTCGAAGTTAATTTACATGTGCATAGAGTTTATTAGTTTTCATATATTTAGATGCATGTTTCTATATCTTATACAGTTCCCACGCATGCTGGTATAGATACTGTAGTTAGTAGCATAGTAGAG
Organism: Amblyomma maculatum; assembly: GCF_055883805.1. Lineage (NCBI taxonomy): Eukaryota > Metazoa > Arthropoda > Arachnida > Ixodida > Ixodidae > Amblyomma > Amblyomma maculatum. The sequence goes on from NC_139345.1 coordinate 135,067,221, forward strand.
TTAGTATAGTTTCTACACTCTTAATTTTGGTTGCACATAAACGTCGCCGGTTCCACATAAGTTCCAGATAAATCACTTCTTCCAAATAATTTATCTGCAACCAGACACTATCAGGTTGCCCTATGTGGAACGCTGCACCTTTGCCACGTCTGTGGCCCTTTTTTTAACTGCAATGAGCACGTTTTAGCCGGAACGCACTTTATTTAACTGGAACAGTCGTTTTTCCAACTTCAGCGCATTCCACGTACCCGCAGAGTGTTCGAAAGAAACATTGTAGCGTTACAGATAAACCCGGGCACTGTCAAAAAAGAAACAGTTGATTCCACTGGATAATTTTCACTTGAGGGTTTCTCTCTGAGTAGTTGGCACTACTTGGAATATGGACCAAACGTCAATTAGTGTCCACTGGTCCAACTAAAGGAGCAAACACAATCGGAAATTTTTCATTTGAAATCAGATGTCGTTTGTCGACTTGGTGGTTACAGTAGAGCACAAAATATATTTACCATTACACGTACTGCATACATTTGATTCCAAGTTTGAACATTTTTTTTATTATTGGCTTGACATTTAGAGCAAAGATTACTGCTGTGTGTCTTACGTTTGCGAAATATTTGGCGCTGACAAGGGCTATAGCAAAGGAGATAAAAATATTAGGCTTGATTTAGATTCTTTCCTTTATCTTGATTAAGGGCACCATTCTAATTGCGTGCATTAATGTCGTATGTGCCTCGTATATTCTATGGCTGCAGATTTTTATTACATATAATTTTTTCTGGCTCTTTTGGAACCGGGAATGGAACTCTACTCATGGAGAAGCCGCATCGACGACTGAATTTAAATACATTTTCGTCTTCCGATATTACAGCCAGGCAACCCACAATGATCTGATGATTCAGTGTCACAGAAGGCCATGTTAATATACATAACCAAAGAGAATTGAGGGATGAAATATTCGTTTACGTAATCTCATGCACTAGCGAAATGGTGTTTGGCGGTAGGCCACCCACATTTGAAGGTCAGCGTTGTATTGCCGATATGAAATGTAGGTTAAGCACTATTTGTGGGTAAATTCGGATCAGGTCAGATTTCAGGTGTCCATGAGGCCGAATTTTTAGGATGCTGGAAAACTACCTGATGACACGCGCCGTGTAGATATTCTGCCTATATAATCTGTTACACTAACGAAGTAAAAATGAACGCCCCCATCATTCCATGGGCGCCGCTCATTTCACCACCTGTGTTCGGTATATGTTCGCGCAGACACTGTAGAGTCGTGCCATCTGCGGTCAGCAGCGAGCGCGCTGCCGGAGCTAACTGTGGAGGCACCGGCCCAGCCTATATGTTTCGCCTCTATATGCAAACGCGGCTGGCACCGTTGGGTTCGAACATTAATTGGTACTGCGGTTGAGGCACTCTGAGAGTTGTGTAGGACGCCCTCAATATCACATTCGCAGCAGCGGTGATCTTTCTCAACATCTATAAATTAGGGCTAAACAAACCGCCGCGTGCCTGGGTGGAAATGCAGCCCTCCATTTTACAGACTAAGTTCATTTATTGCTAACACTCATTAGAAAAATCAAATAAAATTATTTGGCGCAAAATGACGGCGAGAGCATGGAAGTTCTCGATTCCACAAGTTCCTGCTCAGCACGCTTCTTGGTCACCAGTTTTTGCAGCCATGTCATTCACACTACAAGCACGTGCTAGTCACCTTACCCATCGTACGTGAGTGAGCGTCCGCTTCGAAAAAGCTCGTCACAATGCTTGCCACAGAAAGTTCCATCTCTCTAAATAAACTAAACATTCCGTATACCTGCCGCTACCAGGTAGACATGACCGTGCCCTTTGTTCCCTGACACCAATCCCGAGCCTCGCCAAAGATTAAAACATGGCGAACGCAACTCGATAGTTCACAAGCAGTACGCATCAGCAGGAGGGCGACCCGTTATCGCGCGGGAAAACGAAAGCGGCGCGAAGCGCTCCATCACGATAAACCATAGGCACGTTCCCGATGGCCACGAATAGGGGCGCGCCTTATCAACCATGCGACTGCGTTTTGTTGCGCTCCTCAGTGCTCTTCCTTTCTTGTCGCACCTAAATCAGACACACGCTGCCTGATTTCGAAGCTGCATTACAATGGACTGTTGCGACGGCGACACCTAGTTCCTATGGTCCAGAAAGCCACAGATAATTGATGTCAAAAGCGAATGAAGAACACACAAGGTTTGTGCCTCTGCGACACCCCGCAGCCGGCCTACTGCATGAAAACTGTTTGAAAACTTTGCGATTTGCTTTACATCGTGATGGCGTACGTGTCACAAATAGATGGTACCGCTTCCCTAACTCGCGCAAATCTAGACTACTCGAACACATTCATGATATGCTGTGGGTTGCACGTCCGCCCTTGGTTTTTCCTCGTTGTTACAAACTTTTTTTTTGCAAAAGCAGCCCTACAGAAAGCGCAGTCTCTGCTGTAAGCAATGAACTAAAGGCTGCTGGATACTTCCATGTGCTGCACGAAGTCAGTTAAAGAACACCTCGTGGTCCATTTTTACCGAGATGCTCACAAAAGCATCCCTCATATCGTGTGTAATCCGTATAAGACATAACGAACACCGAAATGTTTAGGCATATTACCTATGCTATTGAGCCCATTTTACTTTGATTATTTACTATTGGGCCTATAGTATTAAAGTTGTACCCTGTTGAGATCCTAGCCTATTTTTGAATTGGTCATGTAGATACCACTCAAGTACAAATCGTCATCTCCTTGGTAACTCCTGATATTAGTCGATGAATGATATTATTTGCGTGCATGTTGTTGTGGTTATGTACATTTTCACAGCTGTGTTTTATATCTCATTAAAGTCCTTCATTCTAACAATATTGTTACCGGGTAACGCGGGACCAAAGTGATGTGCTCACTGAAAAAGACGACGACCGAGGAACGCGGGCACGACGGAGCGTTGAGAAAGAGGAGGACGCTGACAGAGCGAATACTGCACGGCTACTGAAGTCTTAGCGTAGAGTTCAGCCCATCGCAGTGCCGTAACATTCAGTACATCCCCGTAACATCTTATTCAAGGAATGTATTGGTCAACTGTGGCAGGAAATATAAGTAGACAACGAAGAGGCCGCTGCACTGAATAACACACATGCATGTGGCTTCAAATTCACTGTGGAGCTATTGACAAATGCTGCATTGCCCTTGGGATAGTGTATTTTATGAGGACACTCAGCTGTGGCGCATCGGCCTTTACCAGGCGAGGGAAGTAATTTTTACGCGACAGCTTACACGTTTCCGGCCGAAAAGCCTTCAGCGTTGTAGTGGTCGGCAAGGCTTGTCGGAAATCACCGTGGGCGTCGTTGAAAAAAGTCAATCGTAGTAATATATTTTTGTATTGATTATGATTGATTGTTGTGTGATATGCAATGGCGATTTAATGAAATCTATATAGTGCTATAATTAAGGAAATTAAAATGGTAACATATTGACAGGGGTTGTTCAAATGTGTCAAAATGCCCAAAAATGAAAAGCCGATGATTGATGATGGTGATCATGAATATTTGTACTGTCTAATTGATTCATATAATAATTTAAAAAGTGGTATTCAAAGCTGTTAAGTTCCCAAAATGTTCACAATGAAAAGGCAATGCTTAATGATGCTAAACGATAAAATTTAGTGGTAATTGATCAATAATTTGTTATAGCTGAAGAAATGAAAACCTAAAAAAAGTTATCAAAGTTGTTTGATATGCTCATTATAAAAGGCAATTCTTCATTATGCTAATAAAGAAACTTTAGTGTTTAATCGAAGATGTGACTATTTCAATTGTTCAGACTCGAAAGATTGCTCATAATGTCAAATTGCTTCGAATGGAAAGCTAATGGTTCCTGATACTAAGTCTTGGTGTACAAAACATTAATAAGTAAACAACAAAAAGGAATTTATAATGTGAAGACAAAAATCATCGGCCCAGTGTGTGCAAGGCTATAACGTGTTTCTGCATTTTGTATGAATCAGTTTGCAGCTGGAAACTGTCATGCTTGTCATATACGTAGTTCAAGACATGTTATGAAAATAATTCACTAAAAACATTAAATATAAAATACCTATAAAGAAATGATTGTGGCGAGAAGTGTATTAAATAATTAATTGTTGAAAGTTACCAAAGAGAAGAATTATGACGGCTCATGTTAACGGAAATTTTGTTTTATCAGCTTTTAGTATGTTATGAATTTAAAAGTCGCGCAACGAACGAAAATGTTTTGAAGTTACTGTGAAATATTGCAAGTCAAGTGAATATTTCTTTTTACGGCGGGAACTTACTGTCCTGGCTCAGTTTTATTCATTGGGGCTACTTTTCTTGTGCTTATTGCCATTCACTCTCATGAGTGCCACCTGCTTGCCATTATTCACAACATGCTGGAAGACGCTATGCAGAAGATTGTGTGGGAGGAGTATGCAGGTATAATGACAATAGGTAAAACATTATTAGTGTAAGTGGTTAATGCTCTTCCTATATAGTCAAGTTGAGCCGTGAATTGCTTACCATTCTACATTTTATTGTTTCTTGCTTTGAAAAGTGAGAGCGCAATACTACTTTTCAGGATTGGGTAGAAATATATATCCACTACAGAAAGAACGAAACTCCAGTTCAGGATATAATGTAGTCAGCTGCTATAAGATAAACGGGAAGATATGCGTCTCTGCTGCGATTTACTACACGCTGTCACAATGTAGAAAAAATGTTACCTGATTAAAGACATTTTTTGTTGCGACAGGAGGTTGAAAATGTACTGAGATCTTTGGGCAGGAAACGCGACATTTGGAAAATCTATCTTAAAACTTCCGGTATCAAAATAATGATGGAACACATAAACAGAACATTTCAGTTATAAATGAAGCAGCCTGACTAATTTCATAGGGGCAGATTTGCGGGACCCCACAGCAAAAACAATAAAAATAAATGGGTTCACTGCAGAGGTCTATTGGTAAGAAAATTATGAAATAGAGTTTGAAGGAGTGAACACTGCCTAAGCAAGTCATAAAGGCAGTCGTACCCTTCAGGAAATCAACCTAAAATTAGTCTGTGGAGACTGATTGAGAACAGTGAAATATACGATGTCAGTATTATATTTCAATGTAAAATATTATTTTGTTTGCATTGGGTAAGAATGTTACAAATTATCAATTTTTTTTTATAAATGGAGTCCTTTCTAAACCTGGCCAATAGGTGATAGCAGGGAGTTGTATGTTCGTGCTGAGAGTAATGAACAAATATTTCTAGTTTAAGAATCAAGGTTTCAAAAGTTGGTTCATTGCTGTCCATGATTATTGTTCGATTTAAGCTTACTTTCGAGCCAGAACTTCGTTTTGGAACTACAGTTCACACATTAGAAGCCAAGCTCTTCGAAGAGAAGCAAAAGCTACACTTTGAAGACTTCTTTTTGACAGTTACCTTTGCCCTAAAAGAGCTGTGTTCGATCTCATCACAAAGGCAATAAATTCATTCAAGCTATTGAAGGTTTCAAATGCAAAACACACAAATCGTTGCATACAAAGGAAAATCTCACGAATATTATTTACATTGTGTACTCTTCCAAGTGGCTGGTGCAGAGCCTTTTTAGAGCATACAAAGCATAAATACCAATCTTCTGCCGCTAATATTTGATTCTTATTGTTTAATTTCAGTAGCAGTAAGAAAGTTACTATATATAGAAGTGCAATGCATAAATATGAACTCAATATCTGTTTCCTGTACGAGAGACAGCATATGATAATACGCTGACTTGTATAATATATAAACTAGAATGTAGTTGTTGCAAACAATGCCAATAATTGATGATCTTATTTGAATCATAATACCCGCACAAAAGAAACATTTGTTTCGTTGAAGAAACCAAACTCCGATGATGGAGGTTGACCAGGAGCGTGTATTTCTGTGACAGAGGAGCAAACAACTCATGGGTGGGAAACATACTGTTCACTTAGCAGCGGCAACTACTACATTGAACAAGCTTTGTCCTTGTGTTTGGTGACGCAGTTCATCCTCGGCCTGACATAAAGCGATTCTTTTGACCAACCTTTGAAATTGCTTCAAACCGTACGCTGTGAATGTCAGCCAGTTGACATATATACTATGACTTTAAATCTGAACTCTGTTTTGGAGAAGCTAGAACTACTCTAGATGCAAAGTGCGCGCCGATTATGAAACGTTTAAGTGACACTGAGGTCTTATCGTGAAAGCTGGTCACACAGTCTTGTTGCTAAGTGAAATGTTTTATTTAAAGGGTCTACGAACTTTGATATGGTGCGGCTTAAGTGCTAATTGCTTTATGAGCCACAAAATGGGTACCAACAGCAAACGTATGTGAGCAGTTTCTGGAATCCGCTTTTTCTGTCAACATGAACAACTTGATTTAGAGACTATTTTGCAAGAGCAGTTTTTGTTCTGCAATGTGGAAACCTTTAATAACCATGATCGCATGCGATGAGAAATCTTTGGAAATATTCAAGAAATCAACTAATACTTGTGGCATACCTTGTGACCAAATTCTCTGTCACACACACCTTTGTATTCTTACTCAAATTTCTCAAGAATAGGTACTTTAAAAAATTCATGTCGCCTACTGTATCAGAAGTATAAAACGCATTACTGACAGGAACAAGAAATGGGGACGCACACACAGACACTGTGTTTGCATCTCCTTTTTTGTCCCTGCCACTATTGCACTGCATACTTCTGTATAATGAACCAGCAAACAATCCACTACATATGATCCCCATTGTTTCCTTAATTTTCATATTTCCTCGTGTTCTCCTTTCAGTTATTTCTTCCATATTCCCTCCTCTCACGTTTTAGCCACTATCACAGCTTGCCTTGTACCTTTTCAATGACATTGCATCTCATATTTCTTAAAATCACAAAACACACCATAAATATCGCTTTATCGCTTAGGAGAAATAAAAAAAGTTTAAGCTTACGATAAAAAATATTTTATTGAATAAAAATGTGCGCGCATTACTGTGCAAAACCCATTTAAGGGCTCATTCATGACGTAACTTCTTCGTCCTTGCAAATATTGGAGATCGCGAATATTTATGATTGCATTCGTTCAACTATTTAATCATGTTTTTTACAATTCACTGCAAGCAATAGAGTGATATGAAAAAATGTTTTTGTCCGCATATCTTTTAATTGAAGGCATCATTTGTGCATCTGTCATTATGTCGAACACGAGTGTCTCACTATGCCATAACGGGGGTGGTTCATAATAGTTGTATGCTTTGGTCTCACATGTTCTATAAAACATGTTTCCAAAAACAAATATTGACCTAGCGAGTAGTGACAAATGTGATCACCTTTAAAGCAAAATAAAAAGGCCCCAGCAGCAGGAAATGTACAATGGTTTCTTAAAGTGTAAAACAATGGAAATGCAAATTTATTTCTTCTCTTTAAAGGCTCTGCCCGAGGTTGAGGGATGCATTTTAAACGTCACACAAGGAAGCGGTCAAAACACCGCTCAGGTCCTAGTTGTATGCCTTGATTAGCGATAGTTTAAGTTCTATTCTAATTTTTCTGTTCTGTAGGCTTTTATGGGCACTTGTATATCAACTGCGTGCTTAGTCAAGCACTTTTGTCTCCTGCTGTTGTCTGCTTATTTCATTTTGCAAGTCAATGAACCACGGAATTTCAGTACTGTAAAATCATCCTTCAGAAACCGTTCTTTCATTTTTGCTCAGCTCGTCCGCTCTTGACAACATTCGTTCTTTTTGAGACAAAACGTACATAAAAACTGCTAGCGATATTTGTCAAGCTCAGCTGAAAAGAAGTCATGTCTAACATTGGCTTACGAACCGAGGCTCACTTTCAACCATTGTTCACTTTTTAAACTGCGTACTATCTTCTGCTGATCGTTCTACCTGATCTACATATTTCTCATTTATTCATCCTGCTGTTTACGAACTTCCTACACGTTAGTATCCTTAAATTGCAAGTACTTAAGCAGCAGCTAATATAAGACAAATATGAGCAGATATTGGGTCTTGTAAACACAGAACACTATACCTCTCAGTATCCAAGTAATGTCGACGGTGGAGTCATTTGTCTCACATGTAAAAAAGCTCTTGTAATGCAGTTAAATCCGGCCTTATACTCAACCAGTATCATTGTCCTCAGCATACCAAAAAACTGCAGTGTGATGGCATTCAACCTCCAAGAACGTTCGGCTCCCCTGTTAGGCAGCGATGTCGAGCAGCAATCGAAACACTCAACCACGTTGGACACTCCTGGAGGGCAGCGACTTCGAGCAGTGAAGCTTTCGATTACTTTAACCACCAAGAATGTTGGACGCCCCTGTCGGGCATCAATGTCGAGAAGAGAAGCCAGCTTATAGGTTGAAACAATGTCATGAATACGTGTAATGAGGTTACAGTTACATGTATGTTCCACATAAAACCCTTACAGCTTAACAGGAACTTGTTTCACATATGCAGACTATGTTTATTTGGAACACAGCCCCACACATATAAGCGGAGCATTAAAAAAAAGTTGCGCTTACTAACTGGAAATTTAAGTGAATCCATATTAAGAGTATAAGCATGTTTTAACTCGAAGCGACGAATATGTCACTGTGCACATGATTTGAGGCTGTCGCGCGTTTTTCATAATCTGGGGCTATATTATTGCATTAGGTGGCGAAATACTGGAAATAGTAGGCGAATATGTCTACTTAGGACAGATAGTAACCGCAGATCCGGACCATGAAAAGGAAATATCAAGAAGAATAAGATTGGGATGGAGCGCATTTGGCAAGCACTCGCAGATTATGACTAGCAGCTTACCGGTACCGCTCAAGAGGAAAGTATACAACAGTTGCATCTTGCCTGTACTCACCTATGGGGCTGAAACGTGGAGGCTAACCAAGAGAGTTCTACTTAAGTTGAGGACAACCCAGAGGGCTATGGAACGAAAAATGGTAGGGGTAACATTAAGAGATAGAAAGCGTGCAGAGTGGGTCAGAGAAATAACTCAAGCTACCGACATTCTAGTGGAAATTAAGAAGAAGAAATGGACATGGGCAGGACATGTAGTGCGAAGAGCGGATAACCGATGGTCGCTTAGGGTAACAAACTGGATTCCAAGGGAAGGAAAGCGTAGCAGGGGGAGGCAGAAAGTTAGGTGGGCGGATGAGATTAAGAAGTTCGCAGGGGTCAAGTGGATGCAGCTAGCACAGAACCGGGTTAAGTGGAGAATAATGGGAGAGGCCTTCGCCCTGCAGTCGGTATAATCAGGCTGATGATGATGATGATGATGATATTATTGCATGCTACATCCATTTTTTGAGGCTGCATGGTGTACATGCGCCTGAGTAAACTGCTGTTTCTCAAAATTCGTGTGACCAGACAGAATATCTAAATTGTCAAAACATGTGGCATGGTTGGACCGCACCAACCTCATAATAAACTATATAAACATGCATTGAATTCTAGAAATTCACTTATTTTCACCTCTTCTCGAATAATTCATCTGCAATAGCTATTTTATTGCTTTTTTATAAATTATGCATTGCGCACGGCCCTTGGAATAAGCCAGCCCCTGTTTACTTGATTACACTAAACACGACTTGCTCATCCTAGTACTTTTAGTCCTTGCTTAGCTTTCTCTGCCTTAGTATACCTTCGCTTAAAATTGTTTGCCTGACACATTTCCATGCTGCAAACATCAGTGGATTAAAGTTATTGAAGACAGACAGCCAAAGCACAATAAAATTTCTACCTGATGCAACTCCTCAGAGAAACATTCTCAACCCCACCTGCTCTACCTTGATTCCTGCTCTTTTATTCTCCCCAAAACAACAGCGCGAACAGTGGGGACGAATTATAGAAAAACGCAGACAAGCCCGTTGTTCGCGCTGTTATGTGTTTGAAAACGTATCACCAACTCGCCTGCCTAGCTATCATGTTTTATTCTGATGCGTCAGTTTACATCGTAATGACGAAGCCTGACAAAGTAGATCGATGCAGAGACCTTACAGGCTTCCTATACTAGATATATTTGGCATCATTGACTTTTTCTCACTATATATAGACGCCGCGCATAGTATTGTTTACACTTATGCATGGTTTCTGTATATAAAGCTTCATTGGCAATGCTATCTTGTCCGGCACTATTGGAACACACTGAAACGCATATCCGTAATACGCGTGGCCGTGTTATAATGCCCCTCCCTCGGCCCCGGCTGTCACTTTAAAGAGGCGTAAAGTTGTTGTTGCGACTGTAGGCAGAAGGAAAAGAAAATGCACGGGCCTGCTACTAGCTCTGTAGCTGAGCCACCGCTTCTGCCTCATGACAACAGAGGAGAGAAAGTAGAGAAGAAAGAAAAAGAAGAGGAAGAGAAAGACTCGCTTCGCAAGCCGTTGTCCACCACCGAAGCGGTGGCGGGTGCAATGACAGCCTACAGAAGATAAATATTCGGTGGCAGGCTAGCCCTCGCCGCAAGCGGCGTTTACCTATACGATCTCAGCCCCAGAATTAGCCACCCTTTTCATGGCGCAACGTGGCCAACATTTGACGCTGTTACATCTAGTACATATCGTAGACATATATATCTACGCCAAAATTTCGAATGGTTGTAATAGGTTAGTCTAATCGAAAAATGTCTCAAATTATTTTCAATTGTGATACGTTTTTTGCGATGTAATATATATCATTATTTCTGTGCTACTTTCAAGATTGCAGGAAGCCTCCTAGACAATGCATCCCTGTGAGGCTCACCCTAAAAGCAGTGTAGCAGGAATTCTTTCCGCCATACTTTAATTGGAGCGGTTTTAGTATATATGTATTATGTTAATTTTCCTGCCTGTTTTTTCTCTTACAATGAAAAATTCCCGACATTGAGAGACCTAAACCAGGCATAACACTACAGGCTACCCAGCTAAGTTAGGCGAATATTTAAAACCAAAACGTTCGCGTTGCTCCTAACTAAAATAGCCTGATTACGTTTAGGAATAGTTTAAAATACAAGCTGCCTTTTTCACGATCACCCCATTTGAATATTTAGTCGACACTAATCAAAACGTTTTTGAAAATTGTTCTTGCCTCACAGCTATTCCTGGGAAAGGCCACCGAGCGCCGGGAACACAGTCCGACAAAGGTGTACTGAACGTGGTAGCCTTTGTGTAGCACTTCTGGTTTCGCAAAGTTAAAGCCAACAATGTTCAAAACGAGGTATAAACGGGAAATTCAAACTCCATGCGCTTGAGTGGAAGACGATTACTGCGCCCTCGTACATACTTTGTGTTGCTGCTGGCTGATACAACCCTCAGTTCTCTTATCGACCGCCTCCGCACATACAGCCGTGACTCTTCCCCCGCCCTGTTCTTCCATCATGGGAATACGCTATACCGCCGCAACATGCGAACAGATGGCGCTGAGCACTTGCTGGTCGTTCCCCAACACCTATGCTCTACCGTTCTCGAACAAATGCACGACGCCCCTACAGCTGGTCATCTTGTCCTCTCACGCACGTACGACCGCGTGCGCCGGCGTTTCTTCTGGCCTGGACTTTACCGCTCTGTCCAACGTTATGTAGCCGCTTGCGACCTCTGTCAACGCCGGAAGAAACCCCCTGTGCTACCACCTGGACACCTGCAGCCGATTGCTATCCCGACTGAGCCATTTTCTCGTGTTGGCCTTGACATCCTAGGGCCCTTCCCGAGTTCTTGTCAGGAAACAAGTGGATCGCTGTGGCCACCGATTATGCCACGCGGTACATGATCATTCGCGCCATTCCAACCAGTTACGCCATAGACGTTGCTGACTTCCTTTTGCACGACGTCATACTCCACCATGTGCTCCCCGTAAACTACTTACCGACCGTGTCCGCTGTTTCCTCTCCCGAGTTGTTGAGGAAATACTTCGTCCTTGCTCCGTTCGGCACAAGTTCACCACTGCTTATCACGCTCAGACGAATGGCCTTACGGAGCGTATTAACCGCACACTCACCGACATGCTCGCAATGTACGTATCCGACAGTCATCGCGACTGGGATATTAGTCTGCCATTCGTCACCTTTGCATATAACTTTTCGCGTCATGACACTGCTGGGTACTCTCCATTCTATCTACTCTTTGGAAGAGACCCCTTACTGCCCTTCGACACTTTGCTTCCCGCTGCTGGCCGCGTCACAACCTATGCCCGCGATACCATCGCCCGAGCCGACGCTGCTCACCAGATTGCTCGTCACAATCTCACCATCTCTCAAGAAGCTCAAGAACGCCGCTACGATGCTCACCACCGCGATGTGCACTATCCTCCCGGATCTCTGGTGTTGCTCTGGCTTCCGTGCCGTCGTGTGGGGTTGTGTCAAATACTACTCCACTACACAGGTCCTTACCGTGTACTACTCCCAGTGACCGACGTGACCTATGAGATTGCACCGCTCCACCCAAAGTCTCCGACCGCTACACCAACTTCCGAAATCGCACATGTCGCCCGCCTCAAGCCATACTACTCCCCCACCACACCGCACGCCTAATACGCACCGGGACGTTGCCTTTTGCCGAGGAGGTGGTGTTACAGGGAAACGCGGGACCAAAGTGATGTGCTCACTGAAAATGACGACGACCGAGGAACGCGGGCACGACGAAGCGTTGAGAAAGAGGAGGACGCTGACAGAGCGAATACTCACGGCTACTGAAGTCTTAGTGTAGAGTTCAGCCCATCGCAGTGCCGTAACATTCAGTACATCCCCGTAACATCTTATTCAAGGAATGTATTGGTCAACTGTGGCAGGAAATATAAGTAGACAACGAAGAGGCCGCTGCACTGAATAACACACATGCATGTGGCTTCAAATGCACTGTGGAGCTATTGACAAATGCTGCATTGCCCTTGGGATAGTGTATTTTATGAGGACACTCACCTGTGGCGCGTTGGCCTTCACCAGGCGAGGGAAGAAATTTTTACGCGACAGCTTACACGTTTCCGGCCAAAACGCCTTCAGCTTTGTAGTGGTCGGCAATGCTTGCCGGAAATCACCGTGGGCTGCGTTGAAAAAAGTGTATCGTAGTAATTTACCTTTGTATTGATTAATCGTTAATTGTTGTGTGATATGCAAAGGCGATTTAATGAAATCTATATAGTGAGATAATTAAGGAAATTAAAATTGTAACATATTAACAGGGGTTGTTCAAATGTGTCAAAATGCCCAAAAATGAAAAGCCGATGATTGATGATGGTGATCATGAATATTTGTACTGTCTAATTGATTCATATATTAATTTAAAAAGTGGTATTCAAAGCTGTTAAGTTCCCAAAATGTTCATAATGAAAAGGCAATGCTTAATGATGGTAAACGATAAAATTTAGTGGTAATTGATCAATAATTTGTTATAGCTGAAGAAATGAAAACTTAAAAAAGGGATCAAAGTTGTTCGATATGCTCATTATAAAAGGCAATTCTTCATTATGCTAATCAAGAAACTTTAGTGTTTAATCAAAGATGTGACTATTTCAATTGTTCAGACTCGAAAGATTGCTCATAATGTCAATTTGCTTCGAATGGAAAGCTAATGGTTCCTGATACTAAGTCTTGGTGTACAAAACATTAATAAGTAAACAACAAAAAGCAATTTATAAAGTGAAGACAAAAATCATCGGCCCAGTGTGTGAAAGGCTATAACGTGTTTCTGCATTTTGTATGAATCAGTTTGCAGCTGGAAACTGTCATGCTTTTCATATACGTAGTTCAAGACATGTTATGAAAATAATTCACTAATAACATTAAATATAAAATACCTAAAAGAAATGATTGTGGCGAGAAGTGTATTAAATAATTAATTGTTGAAATTTACCAAAGGGAAGAATTATGACGGCTAATGTTCACGGAAATTTTGTTTTATCAGCTTCTAGTATGTTATGAATTTTAAAGTCGCGCAACAAACGAAATTTTTTGAAGTTACTGTGAAATATTGCCAGTCAAGTGAATAGTTCTTTTTACGGCGGGAACCTAATGTCCTGGCTCAGTTTTATTCATTGGGGCTACTTTTCTTGTGCTTATTGCCATTCACTCTCATGAGTGTCACCTGCTTGCCATTATTCACAACATGCTGGAAGACGCTATGCAGAAGATTGGATGGGAGGAGTATGCAGGTATAATGACAATAGGTAAAACATTATTACTGTAAGTGGTTAATGCTCTACCTATATAGTCAAGTTGAGCCTTGAATTGCTTACCATTTTACATTTTATTGTTTCTTGCATTGAAAAGTGAGAGCGCAATACTACTTTTCAGGATTGGGTAGAAATATATATCCAGTACAGAAAGAACGAAACTCCAGTTCAGGATATAATGTAGTCAGATGCTATACGACAAACAGGAAAATATGCGTCTCTGCTGCGATTTACTACACGCTGTAACAATGTAGAAAAAATGTTACCTGATTAAAGACATTTTTTGTTGCGACAGGAGGTTGAAAATGTATTGAGATCTTTGGGCAGGAAACGCGACATTTGGAAAATCTATCTTAAAACTTCCGGTATCAAAATAATGATGGAACACATAAACAGAACATTTCAGTTATAAATGAAGCAGCCTGACTAATTTCATAGGGGCAGATTTGCGGGACCGCACAGCAAAAGAATAAAAATAACTGGGTTCACTGCAGAGGACTATTGGTATGAAAATTATGAAATAGATTTTAAAGGAGTGAACAATGCCTAAGCAAGTCATAAAGGCAGTCGTACCCTTCAGGAAATCAACATAACATTAGTCTGTGGCGACTGATCGAGAACAGTGAAATGTATGATGTCAGTATTATATTTCAATGTAAATATTATTTTTGTTTGCATTGGGTAAGAATGGTACAAATTATCAATTTTTGTTTACAAATGGAGTCTTTGTTAAACCTGGCCAATAAGTGGTAGCAGGGAGTTATATGTTCGTGCTGAGAGTAATGAACAAATATTTCTAGTTTAAGAATCAAGGTTTCAAATGTTGGTTCATTGCTGTCCATGATTATTGTTCGATTTAAGCTTACTTTTGAGCCAGAACTTCGTTTTGGAACTACAGTTTACATATTGGCAGCCAAGCTCATCGAATAGAAGCATAAGCTACACTTTGAAGACTTCTTTTTGACAGTTACCTCTGGCCTAAAAGAGCGGCGTTCCATCTCATCACTAAGGCAATAAATTCAATCAAGCTATTGAAGGTGTCAAATGCAAAACACACAAACCGTTGCATACAAAGGAAAATGTCACGAATATTATTTGCATTGTGTACTATTCCAAGTGGCTGGTGCAGACCCTTTTTAGAGCTTACAATGCATAAATACCGATCTTCTGCCGCTAATATTTGATTCTTCTTGTTTAATTTCAGTAGCAGTAATAAAGTTTCTATATATAGAAGTGCAATGCATAAATATAAACTCAATATATGTTTCTTGTACGAGAGACAGTATATGATAATATACTGACTTATATAATATATAAACCAGCATGTAGTTGTTGCAAGCAATGCCAATAATTGATGATCTTATTTGAATCATAATACCCGCAATAAAGAAACATTTGTTTCGTTGAAGAAACCAAACTCCGATGATGGAGGTTGACCAGGACCGTGTATTTCTGTGACAGAGGAAGAAATAATTTATGGGTGGGAAACATACTGTTCACTTAGCAGCGGCAACTAGTACATTGAACAAGCTTTGTCCTTGTGTTTGGTGACGCAGTTCATCCTCGGCCTGACGTAAAGCGATTCTTTTGACCAACCTTTGAGATTGCTTCGAACCGTACTCTGTGAATGCCAGCCAGTTGAGATATATACTATGACTTTAAATCTGAACTCTGTTTTGGAGAAGCTAGAACTACTCTAGATGCAAAGTGCGTGCCGATTATGAAACGTTTAAGTGACACTGAGGTCTTATCGTGAAAGCTGGTCACACAGTCTTGTTGCTAAGTTAAAGGTTTTATTTAGAAGGTCTACGAACTTTGACATGGTGTGGCTTAAGTGCTAATTGCTTTATGAGCCACAAAATGGGTACCAACAGCAAACGTATGTGAGCAGTTTCTGGAACCGCTTTTTCTGTCAACATAAACAACTTGATTTAGAGACTATTTTGCAAGAGCAGTTTTTGTTCTGCAATGTGGAAACCTTTAATGATCATGATCGCAAGCGATGAGAAATCTCTGGAAATATTCAAGAAATCAACTGATACTAGGGGCATACCTTGTGACCAAATTCTCTGTCACACACACCTTTGTATTCTTACTCAAATTTCTTCGCGAATAGGTACTTTAAATATTCATGTCGCCTACTGTTTCAGAAGTATAAAACGCATTACTGACAGGAGCAAGAAATGGGGACGCACACACAGACACTGTGTTTGCATCTCCTTTTTTGTCCCTGCCACTATTGCACTGCATACTTCTGTATAATGAACCAGCAAACAATCCACTAAATATGATCCCCATTGTTTCCTTAATTTTCATATTTGCTCATGTTCTCCTTTCAGTTATTTCTTCCATATTCCTTCCTCTCACGGTTGAGCCACTATCACAGCTTGCCTTGTGCCTTTTAAATGACATTGCATCTCATATTTCTTAAAATCACAAAACACACCATAAATATCGCTTTATCGCTTAGGAGAAATAAAAAAAGTTTAAGCTTACGATAAAAAATATTTTATTGAATAAAAATGTGCGCGCATTACTGTGCAAAACCCATTTAAAGGCTCATTCATGACGTAACTTCTTCGTCCTTGCAAATATCGGAGATCACGAATATTTATGATTGCATTCGTTCATTTATTCATGTTTTTTATAATTCACTGCAAGAAATAGAGTGATATGAAAAAATGTTTTTGTCCGCATATCGTTTAATTGACGGCATCATTTGTGCATCTGTCATTATGTCGAACACGAGTGTCTCACTATGCCATAACGGGGGTGGTTCATAATAGTTGTATGCTTTGGTCTCACATGTTCTCAAAAACTTGTTTCCAAAAATTAATATTGACCTAGCGAGTAGTGGCAAATCTGATCACCTTTAATGTAAAATAAAAAGGCCCCAGCAGCAGGAAATGCACAATGTTTTTTTAAAGTGCAAAAAAAATGGAAATGCAAATTTATTTCTTCTCTTTAAAGGCTCTGCCCGAGGTTGAGGGATGCATTGTAAACGTCACACAAGGAAGCGGTCAAAACACAGCTAAGGTCCTAGTTGTATTCCTAGATTAGCGACAGTTTAAGTTGTATTCTAATTTTTCCGTTCTGTAGGCTTTTATGGGCACTTGTATATCAACTGCGTGCTTAGTCATGTACTTTTGTCTCCTGCTGTTGTCTGCATATTTCATTTTGCAAGTCAATGAACCACGGAATTTCAGTACTGTACTGTGAATTTCAGCACGCGCCTTGGATTAAGCCAGCCCCTGTTTACTTGATTACACTAAACACGACTTGCTCATTCTAGTACGTTTAGTCCTTGCTTAGCTTTCTCTGCCTTAGTATACCTTCGCTTAAAATTGTTTGCCTGGCACATTTCCTTGCTGCAAACATCAGTGGATTAAAGTTATTGAAGACAGACAGTCAAAGCCCAATAATATTTCTACCTGATGCATCTCCTCAGAGAAACATCCTCAACTCCACCTGCTCTACCTTGATTCCTGCTCTTTTATTCTCCCAAAAACAACAGCGCGAAGAATGCGGACGAATTATAGAAAAACGCAGACAAGCCCGTTGTTCGCGCTGTTATTTTTTTTGAAAACGTATCACCAACTCGCCTGCCTAGCTATCGTGTTTTATTCTGATGCGTCAGTTTACATCATAATGACGAAACCTGGCAAAGTAGATCGATGCAGAGACCTTACAGACTTCACACCTATTCTAGATATATTTCGCATCATTGACTTTTTCTCACTATATATAGACGCCGAGCATAATATTGTTTACACTTATGCATGGTTTCTGTATTTAAAGCTTCATTGGCAATGTAATCTTGTCCGGCACTATTGGAACACACTGAAACGCATATCCGCAATACGCGTGGCCGTGTTATATTGCTCCTGCCCCGGCACCGGCTGTCACTTTAAAGAGGCGTAAAGTTGTTGTTGCGACTGCAGGTAGAAGGAAAAGAAAATGCACGGGCCTGCTACTAGCTCTGTAGCTGAGCCCCCTCTTCTGCCTCATGACAACAGAAGAGAGAAAGCAGAGAAGAAAGAAAAAGAAGAGGAAGAGAAAGACTCGCTTCGCAAGCCGTTGTCCACCACCGAAGCGGTGGCGGGTGCAATGACAGCCTACAGCAGATAAATATTCGGTGGCAGGCTAGCCCTCGCCGCAAGCGGCGTTTACCTATACGATCTCAGCCCCAGAATTAGCCACCCTTCTAATGCACAACGTGGCCGACATTTGACGCTGTTACATCTAGTACATAGCGTAGACATATACATCTACGCCAAAATTTCGAATGGTTGTAACAGGTTAGTCTAATCGAAAAATGTCTCAAATTATTTTAAGTTGTGCTACGTTTTTTGCGATGTTATATATATCATTATTTCTGCGCTACTTTCAAGATTGCAGGAAGCCTCCTAGATAATGCATCCCTGTGAAGCTCGCCCTAAAAGCAGTGTAGCAGCAATTCTTTCCGCCATACTTTAATTGGAGCGGTTTTAGTATATATGTATTATGTTAATTTTCCTACCTGTTTTTTCTCTTACAATGGAAAATACCCGACATTGAGAGACCTAAACCAGGCATAACACTACAGGCTACCCAGCTAAGTTAGACGAATATTTAAAAACAAAACGTTCGCGTTGCTCCCAACTAAAATAGCCTGATTACGTTTAGGAATAGTTTAAAATACAAGCCGCCTTTTTCTCGATCACCCCATTTTAATTTTTAGTCAACACTAATCAAAACGTTTTTGAAAATTGTTCTTGCCTCACAGCTATTCCTGGGAAAGGCCACCGAGCGCCGGGAACACAGTCCGACAAAGGTGTACTGAACGTGGTAGCCTTTGTGTAGCACTCCTTGTTTCGCAAAATTCGAGCCAACGAGGTTCAAAACGAGGTACAAACGTGAATGCCAAGTCCATGCGCTTGAGTGGAAGACGATTACTTCGCCCTCGTACATACTTTGTGTTGCTTCTGGCTTAGAGACAAACGCAAGCGATTCAGCCGATACACAGGAAATTTTTCGCAGCGATCCATGACGCATATCGTGACCAGTAGCAAGCCGGTACTTGCTTGTATGGAGCTCAGAAGGTTTGAAAAATCGGCAATATTTTACCAAATTGCGCATTATGGCGCTGCAATGACGTGAAATACCGAAAGTCCAAAAGGCAGATCGCGAAGGAAGCTTTCTTTGATAACACAAGAGGCAGCGCCCTACTTTTTGAAGCTAGATCAGGGTGCCTTCGAACACGCAGCTGCAAATAGAAATTTGACCATGAAGATGGCACACGTGCAGTATGTGGTAAATCCACAGCTACTTTAATCGTATTATACTCGAATATAATGATATCCATACGGAAGTTGATGCAGGCGCAGCCACTCTTCCTGAAGCTCTGGGGTTTAGAGATACCAGTGGCCGAGTGAATGAACCTGCGGTAGAAGCTAGAAAAATTAATTGGAAGATTGTTGGCCTGAAAGCATAAAATGACAGAATGTTAGTAATGTCGAAATAAAAATTCAATAAATAGAATGATGATATAGTAACTAATTTAAAATAATAATTAAGTTATTGGGAGAAAAATGAGCATGATAGTAACTGCAACCGCCCCTTTTCAAAGAGGACGCTCCTATATATTCCATCCATCCATTACAAGCGCACGATACTCATTGACACGTAGCATTGGACATATTTTCAGAGCTTATTTTTCAATTATCTTGTTGTTCCATTGTTAAAGAGCATGTTGAAGTCATCAATGAACAGAAACGTACTACATGAGCGGAATCCCTAGCAGTTTTACTTAGCCAACCGTTCCGCTAGATGTCTGGTACCTGGCACATTTCTCTTGTTGAGACTGCGTAAATCCTTCAAACGTGTACTCAGCGCCACATGTGGAAGCTTCTCTCTAGGCAGACGTAAAAAGAAATTGTTGACACTCGACCCCCAGGTGGAAGAAATGTTGTGTCCGATCGAAAACCTGCTGCTGCTCTACGACGCTTGGAATCAAGGCAAGCAACTCACCAATTCATGCGCAAGGGTGGGAGAGCAGGGTGCTTTAGTATGTGGCTATTTTAACGTTCTTTTGAAAAACATATCAAAAGTATGCTTTATTCAGAAAGCTACTTTACTAGTAGCCCTTAGCCTCCCGTTTGCTGCTTCGGTGTCGTAGCCGTGGACCTAGCGTCCTAGCGTCACCGACAGACAGCTACAGCGTGATGCAAGCGACAATCCTCCCGGCTCTTAACGTTCGTTGTCAGCGTTGCTTACGTCCTGACACAGCATCTTGCTTCGTGGCGGAATATTTTACACGCAGATATTTTCCTTTCGGTCTTACGACAGCTTGCCGCTGTGTATACGCACTTCAACGCCTTATATTACATGAACGTAGTTGCAAATATAAGGTGGGCTTCAAAATGGTGTTCACACCTGCTGATAGTTCCGTGAGCCTCTTGTCGTCCCTTCACATGTTCCACTCCACTTACCTCTGAACTTGTCGTCTCTTGGTGCGCAAAACAAGATTGTTTTTGGCGCCCCCGGGATAGCCGATGCGTTCGCCTCGCGCGAAACAGAGGGAATCAGTTATAATTTCAACACAGCCTCTTTAAAATCCCTGTCACAGGCGCACATAGTCCCTGCTCACTGCTATCACTACTTAACAGCAAGATACGAACGCTAAAGTAAAATCAACTGCGCGACAGCGCCTCGCGCAAAACGAGATTAATGACACACGCATTGCCATGTGCGCGCCGGACCCTAGGATGGACGGATGGATGGAATATAGGAGCGTTCCCTTTGAAACGAGTTGGTAGCAGTTGCTATCATGCTCATTTTATTGTGAAAGCAATACTGCTAGCACTTTTCTGCCGTCGGTGGAGGTCGTTCCTTCGCTCGGCGCACCACGTGACAGCGTGGCGTCACGACCAGAGGAGAGCAGGGGCCCCAACTCGTCTCTTCGGCCGTAGTCGTACCTTCGCTCGGCGTGGCGGCTACCACGTGACAGCGTGACGTCACGACGAGAGGAGAGCAGGGGCCCCAACTCGTCTCTTCGGCCGTAGTCGTCCCTTCGCTCGGCGCGGCGGCTACCACGTGACGGCCTCCTCGGCCCGCCGCGTGAGGGCGCTCGCTAGGAGAGGATAAACGGGGCGCCGCAGTCGCGCTCCGCTTAGTCATATCTGAGTTGTACAAGGCATAGAGTTTCTTACTCTTACCTAGAGGGAAAGCTGTGCTGCCGTCTATGAGAGTTTACATGGAGTTTCCAGACGGCCAGTTCAGCCACCATGGGCGCTAAAAGCATCATGGGCCGGAGAGCTACCCAGTGCAGAACTAGAACTTTTGGCCAAAACTAATGCAAAGATAAACGTTGTTCTACCATAAATAATGTCCTAAGAGTGAATAGTATGACTATAAATTGCAAAAAGGGAGAGAAACACCATTTCCGTGTGATATTTATCCAATATAAGCGATGGCTGTTTCTCCTATTGACTTAGTTTTGAGCAGCACAAATACCAATATATCGCACCTAATAGGTCAAATTTGAAACAGAAAAACGTTATAAAAATAATTATGGTTGTGCAATCATTTAAGGAAGCTTTTAGTGGCATTTCGGGAAACAAAAACCATTTATGGGCGACATCTGCTTTTGCGGCTTCGCTACTTTGGCTTTCGCGGTCTATGTACGCACCCTCAGATGATGATGATGACAAAAAAGTAACATCGCAGTAACGCCACTCCACGTATCCGAGAAAACCCGACTGTCCCGCAACAAGTAGCACAGCGGCCCATGATTCTTAGCGTGCCCAAGGTGGCTGAAGTGCAGCGTCCTCAGCTTTCCCTCTAGTTAGTGTAAGGAACTCTATGGTACAGGGCGTCACTGGAGCGACGTGCTACGAGCAAACGCCGGCGCCGGGCCGAGGAGACAGATGAAGAAAGGCAAGAGCGGTTGGCTAAGCAACGCGCCTATGCCGCAGAATGGCGAGCCTGGCGGCGTTCTAGAAGTTCAGTGAGCGAGAGTAACTTCACGGACTCTCTGAATGCCGAATAATCGTCTATGAGTAGTGCAGAGCGAGGGTACTAATAAATGGAGCAGCAGTCTAGACTTGGTGATGTATAGACATTTAGACGACTATGTAATTACCAGTGTTCAGACCAGAGTCACTACTTTACGGACCACCAAAGCGTGTTCATTAGAATAAACAAACAGTAGAAACCATGTTGTGTCCAGAGTAAAGGCGAAGCCATGCCAAACCACCAGCAGCAAAAGCGCAGCCAGGGAGGTATTGCTTTCGCAATCACTAAGGCTTGACCAGACCTAAGCCACAGCTAATGTTTTCCCCATATCTTAAATACTATTTTAGACTGGTTAACTATACCATGATTGTATTTATTGTATTTTTGTTTCTACATTAGTAAGATTATATCACTTTTCTGCATTTAAGCCACTAATTTTCCAATCGTTCTTTGGTAGCTTCCACCGCAGGTTCATTCACCCGGCCACTGGTATCTCTAAACCTCAGAGCTTCAGGAAGATTGACTGCACCTGCGTCCACTTCCGGATGGATACCATTACATCCGAGTATAGTATGGGTAATTGTTTCTATGGATTTACCACATACTGCACAAGCTTCATCATCATTGTCAAATTTCTTTTTGTAGCTGCGTTTTCCAAGACACCCTGATCTAGCTTCAGAACGTACGGTACCGCCTCCTGAGCTATCAAAAAAAGCTTCCTTCCTGATCTACCTTTTCCACTTTCGGTATAGTTCCACACTCTGTTTCTTTTCCATCGAATTTATCGAATTTTTACCTTCCTTGTTTTTCATCTGTTCATTAACTCTATTTCCTTGTCCTTGTGACCGGTATACTTACTGGTAAGATTCCTAGTTCTTTTCCTTTATTTTAAGTCTGCTTTTTAGGTATATGTATTTAAATACTTTAGCTGCTCATCTTTTGCTGTCCAATTTCCTAAGACGTTCCTCATAAAATATCTTACTCTGAATTTCCCGTACATCGAAAGTTGCCCAGCCCATATCTCCCTGTACCGCCTCATTTATGGTTTTGCCGTGGGCACCCAGTACTAATCACCCGACTGCTTTCTGATTTATTTCTAATGTCGACTGTACCTCTGATTTTAGGAACTAAACCGCATTTCCGAAAGTAAGCCCTGGCCCCATAATTCCTTTCCAAATACCCCTGAAAACTTCATACCTCATGTATCCCCATAATGCCCTATGCTTCATTATCTCGGCGTTTCTTCGCCATTTTACCTAACGTGATTGCTCATGCTTTTCAATGTATGGCTTTCTTTCGTTTACTCATACGCCAAGACACTTGTATTCTGCCACTCTGTGTATTTCATAGCGTTGTATTTTAAGACCTTGACAGCTTCTGTACTTCTTATCCCTTCCTTCCCATGTAAGTTCTAATTTGTTGAGGGTGTTGTACAATACCTACGGAGTACATGTGCGCATGATCTCATATGCACAGCATAGCGATTTTGCTGGCTGTGGTCCCAGCGGACAGATCAGGCGTCGTATTGCGTGGCATTCCACCATTCTTCGTCAGCTTGCGTCCCCAACTGGGATCCCGATTGGGCCCCCCATTGGGCGCCAATCTGTGGAGGATTCTATGGAGCTTGGACTCTGCTCACAGAATCAGTCCCTCTCACCCCCTCCCTCTCCGCAGTAGCTCCGAGGGAAGGAGGCGAGCAGGGGGAGAGCTGTCTCCGTGTTGTTCGGGCGAGGGGATTGTGGAATCTCCACACTTTCTAAGATCGAAATTGAGCGCGAAGGTTATAAATGTTGTCGAAAGAAATGCTTTATTTCATCCTATATTTTAGGAGAAAAGTACTATTGAAACTTGAACTATAACATCCACTATAGTCCAAACTAGCTTGTTCTGACCATTTATCTTGTACTCAATTCTATTGCCAACAAACGCAGTCTCGGAGATAGCCTGCCTTAATACCACATATGACTCCTCATATCGTCCTTTGTGAGTATGTCAATGCCTGGTAATAGCAATGATAGAGAGGTTGAGTGCTTTCGAAAAATGTAAGGATGTCGTCTTCATTCAACACCATTCTTTTCAGTCAAGAAAAAAAACAAATTAAACTAGTTTTCGAAGACAAGGTACACAGCTGTTGTAGAAAGTTTTATTAGCATTTCATAAAGCCTCCCTCTCGTATATTTTAGACAAAAAACATAGGTTGTACCTTAGTGCTACTCCGCTTCCACGACGGTATCAACAAACTGCCGCTCACCCCATGTTTGTCTACTATCATGGTAGCTCGAGAATGTCACGAGTAATACAGCTAGCGCATTCTCATCTTCTCAGTGTCAGTGGGATATATAGTCCTTTGCTCACAACATAGTCACGTAGCTCCTCACGATACTCGAGCAAGACGCAGGGCTGTCACTATGTGCGAGGCAAAAACATGACAGTCTCGTTTTGACGCTTGCACTGCGCACTTTGCAATTTCGAGCGGGCACATATTGTCAGTTGACGTGCTGTATGAACGCAAACGTCAGGCGGGATATTTGCGTTCATACCGACGATACCTGCCTGTGCGAGGTAAGCTCTTCTCTGGAAATGCGCAAAATTGTTTTTTCAATTACTTACACTGTGGCATTTCAAATGCACCGTGTTTCGCATGGTTGCTGGAGAATCTGTATGCGCATGATTAGTGCGTGGGAGCTGTTATTTAACAGCTCATAAAATAACACAAAAAAAAACAAGCGCGCCCACGAAAGGTGTTGTTTACAGAATATCAGCTGCAGTCACTTTCCTTTGCGGCTAATTTTATCTTTCTTTCCGTGCTTTTGTTGCGGAGAGTTGATCCAATGCCTCGCTGTTGCTGAAGCTGACTGAGTTAATTTTGTTATCTGAACAGGCGGTAAGTCTGCACTACTTTCGGGGTGTACCGCCCAAATTCTGTTAATAAGAGCCCACTATTCGAAGAAACCGAACGGCACGGAGGGACCAAAGGACAATTCCTAACTCCCAAACAATGCGTTGAAGAGAAACAGTTCCTCTGCATGCCTCCAGAGCCAGTTTCCCCTCCTTTGCAAGGGGCAGATGGTTACTTCAGAGCAATCGAAAAGAAGCTTATGGAAGCCGCGATGGCTTCAGAACTACTGCAGGGATCTTTAATAAGGAAATTGTCTATTGTGGAACTTCCATTGTCCCGCTATGTTGCATATATGCTAATCAGGAGCTCTACGTCTGCAGGTTTATATTTTCCTTATAGGAAAAAAGAGTAAAGACCTAACGGAGCAGAAGTGCGGTTCTAAATTTTTAATATGCGTGCAACTGTGGGGAAAGCAGCGGAAAATTAATCTGAGAAAAGAAACAGTGTGCATGTATTGTGTGATTGTATTTGTGTGTGTGTTTCAGTACGACTTCATATCACGTACTCAGTTTGTAGCGGAGAAAGAGAAAGGTCGTAGTTCTCCGTCTTTCAGATGCGGCTGGATACCACGCGTTTCAGCACGTAGAGGGACAATAAATATATTCGAAGTGAGTGGCACTCTTGCACTCTACTCTCCGTGTCGTTTGTCATCGTACTCTTAACTATGTCAAGATGTCGCTGACCTCTCTATATATATAACATGGACGGTTGTAGTAGCTATGATGACAATGTCACGTGGTGCGGACAAGGCCGATGGCCACGCTAAAGAGTCTGGGAATGCACTGAAATAAGCTCTTTGCTGGACTGAGTAATGATGCAATTCAGCTACAACAATAGCGGCAAGCGCGCTCGTCTTTTGTCAAACTGCGAATGCCCGTTGGGTTCGGCAACTCTCGATGAAATGTCGCCAAAGAAACATCTAGACAAAATGTCAAAGGGGGATGAGAACAATCGACAACTATAAAAGAACATCTGGGTGCAACTTGTGAGACAAAGAA
Organism: Amblyomma maculatum; assembly: GCF_055883805.1. Lineage (NCBI taxonomy): Eukaryota > Metazoa > Arthropoda > Arachnida > Ixodida > Ixodidae > Amblyomma > Amblyomma maculatum. The sequence goes on from NC_139345.1 coordinate 135,093,297, forward strand.
AAGGATAAACATGCAGCCTGCGGCTCTCGACGTCTGCAAGCAAATAAAAGGTTGTTGTATCCTAGATCAATCTGTCCGTTACAATGAGACAAAGGCGCATGCGGGCGGTTGTCGAATGCCACAAATGAAGAATAAAGTAGTTCGTGCCAGTTTTATGGAGATTCATAGCTGCTATATATTATTAATCAGGTTACTATAGTTCTAAAATAACTGCGACTGGTGCAGCGTGTAGGTATACTGCAGAATTCTCAATTTTTATCACGGAAGTAGGCTGATACGTGCCCTTTTTGAAGCTATTTTCGTGTAAATACAAGAGAGGATATGTTACGCTTCATTCGCTGCCCCAGAAACGCGCCAAATTCGCATGCAAACCATTTGTTGTTTCATGTTAAGTACATACCGCAGACCATCGCTTGAGCCTCACTAGTCTAAGCATGGTTGTGACTTTGAGTTGTTGCCGACGGTAAGGGTAAGTTCCCGTTCCAGCGACTTCAGGACTTGAGAGCATATATGAGTGAAGCACCATCTTGTCCCGTGGTGTCAAAGCTTCAAATAAGTCCCGAGATATGACACTTGGAATGGCAAACCTTAGTTAAGCGCTCAAGCTTCGAGTAGACGCGATAGCGCCTTAAAACACTGCATTTTCAATCAGTAAATTTTGGATACCTTTTTATTTAAGTTGGTTTTTGTGGAAGGGAAGATACAGTGTCTGTGTGAATTTCGGTTTGGTTTGTAGTGCTTAACGCCACAAAGCGACTGAGGCTATTAGATGCCGTAGTGCATGGCTCCGGAAGTTTTGATCAACTGCGGTTCTTCGAGTGCACTGACATAGCACACCACACCGGCGCCTTGCTTCTCGCCTCCATCGAAAAGCGGCCTCCGCAGCCGGGATTTGATCCCGCATCCTTGTATGCAGCTGTTGAGCCCCATAACCACTGCATCATCATGGCGGAGTCTGTCTCACATTTCAAAGATAACCTGCACTTAATTTGTCAGTTGGTCAGAAGAGGAAAGGCACAGTATCTCTCAAAGGTGTCGAAGGACACCTGCACCGCACCGTGACGGAAAGCACACCACCTCAACTGCAGGTATTCCTTGTTTTTACCACACTCCGTACGTTATCGACTAGTCCTTTTCCGAAACTTTCAACTGCGAAATAATTTCAACTGAACCGCGCTCTGGCGTGCGATGAACTTCAGGTGGGAATAAGAACTGAGTCGTGTAGTCTGTTCAGTGAACTCTTTCGTCTAAATACAGAGAATAAACAATGAAGGTTAGCTTTGATGTTCTTCCTTTCTTCCGCGTTTCTCTTCGAGGTGCCCGTCGACATTTGCGGGTGTCGGGCAATGTGTGGGTGTCATGGAGACGGAAGCTGACATGCTCAGAGCAACGGGCGAAACTGACCTTTATATAACGCTAATGGCAGGAACACAGGAACGTATATACAGTTACAGCCTTTGGCAAAAGTTTAGAGCCCTGAGGGTTTACTTTTAAGCGTATATTATGGCGTCTTAAACAATCGTGGAAGTAATAGCCATTGGAGAGAGTAGGACGATAAACCTTCTTGCCTTCAGCAAGTTCGGAAACTTGGGAATGCATTACGAGCCAGATAGTATGGCTCAGAAGTAGACCCCCTGGACTCTAAACTTTTGATAAAGGCTGTATGTGCGTATACAACACGTGAAGTTGCTAAAATGCGGAATTTCATTCTGAGATATGCCGGGAAAATATAGACTGGATGTTTTTTTTAACAAAGTTCGAACCTTTGTAAGAAATGCAACTCGCTGCAGATTGATGATTATCCCTGGGGCTACGGCACACACTAGTGAAGAGGCAACCTGTTTCAGGTAGATTGCTGATTAACTAAATATGCTAATCAACTTCATATTTTTCATTTTAGTTGGTAGCTTTTATTTGCAGAACTGGATCTCCCCTTTCATTTAGTACAGCAATGAAAACACATTTTGCTTAAAAAATTGTAGCCGGTCGCGCGGCAGTTCGTTGTCAAATTCTCTTCGACCGCGGACTCCCTGAATCAATACCAATGCGTCCAGTCATTGCACTTGCAGTGTGCCTCAAAGTGCGCATTGGGTTAGCGATATACGTCAGACGCACCCGTGGCGCTGTGTTACTGTGAGAAAGCGTATACGATGACATTGTGCGCATTTTACCGTGCGTTACAGTTGCTTCGAAAATTTTTGTTTACGCGGATACACTTTTTGGAGGACGAGCTCCAATTATGCAAACACAACATAACCCCTGAATAAAGATTTAAAAAGTAATTAACGTAATAAATATTTAGGTAAATAATTAAAGCCTTCAGCCCCGTACTGGATTGCTGCCTTAGATCTCAATAAAGCTAAACACCAAAATTATTTTAAAGTCACTTTCCTTCCGTTTTTATGCTACTGCAGCACGACTGCCTGCATTCTCGTAAACACCTAATGTCTGAAGCCAATTTCAGCTTTGCCTTTTCCTAAGGACGGGTGGCAGGAGGAGGAAAAAGAGGAGGAACAAAGTTCCGTTACTAAGAGAGGCTGCTTGTGTTGGCGTTCTAGCCCAGAGATGAGAGCAACGGCTGCAACGCGTACTGAGGGATAAGAAAAGCGGTTGGGAACGCTCAAGAAGTGCGAAACCGGTTTAGAATCGAAGCGAAAAGTCATCTGCTCCAAAACTGCAGCGCTGGGGGCAGAGGAGGGCTCGCATTGCATTACCTTCTAGGCGCTCTTGACTAATATCTGTCATAGCCCTGCTTCTCGACTAACCATGGAAGGTAAATGGGGCCGTCCTGGTTGTCCGACGAATACTATCGTCGCGTGGTATGACGGGAACAGCGGACAAGATGACAGCGGCAGTAGTAATTAACGGAGGTCTATGTTTTTCATAAAAATTGTGCATGCACACAGGCAGTATGTAGAGAAGAAAGTGAGCAAGAAACCGATAAGAAAGGCAATGGAGAAGTTGTGAAGGCACTGTATTTAAAAATTTTGCTCTTGTGGAGGACTTTAAGGCCAAGTCAAATTTTTTCACTTAAGACGAAATTGTGTTTGCTAAACTACGCCAGAAAGTGTGATTCGTATACAACGCCATCGCCAATAAAAACATTACTTTAAGAAGATCGGCTCTGTGAAGCACATGCAACGTGTGGGCTCAAACCATGGCAGCTTGATTAACACAAAAATTAAGTTTTAAAATAGATGCATATTAAACACAATCTTCGCAAAGCTCCCTGCTGCTGTACGGTATTCCGTGAATAACTTAGTTTAACCGTCTGTATATTTTTATTTTGGCCGTTCCTAAAAGTTCAAAAACAAGGTATATGCCTCATCACCTGAAAAACAGCGCGGCATATCACCTGCAGTGTTTTTTCCAACGCGCATTTGGTTGCAACTTGTGATGTGCATTTTGGCACGCCTCAATATAGGATTACAACTGTCGCTGCTTGTAGAACTGTTATTGTTTGATTTTATGGAAATATAAAAGATTCGTCGTCTATTCCTGCCGGCTAACATTACGAGTTCGAAACTTAGCTTCTCAATTACACTAAAGGCTTTCAGATTCTTAATATACATAAATCGTCACCAGCACAAATCGGCACTTTGAGCTGCTTCATTGGCTAGAAAGTGGCTCGCAAGTTCTTTCTTTTTTTTTTGGCGGGGAAAATGCCTTGTTGTTTTATTTGGAAATGTACAAACGAGTGGTAAACAAGAAGGTTTTGAGCGCTGTCCTATAGAGACCGAACAGCTGAACGGGTGGCGCCGCCTCTCGGCGCTTTCCCCAAGCATCGGAATGCCGGTCGCATTGGTGTGCAGTGTGTTGCTGGTTTGTGCAGAGTTTGCTTCGCTGCTGTGGTTATGTTTTGCGTGAATATGTCCGGTAAAACGAAGTCCAGGCAGACGTGTTGTGTTGTTGGTTGCACTAACGGCTACGCAAACTCGTCGGAGCACCAGCAAGAACGGCGTGCGACATGGATACGGTTGGTTCGTAGACAGAGGTAAGTATTCACTGTTCTTTTTTTACTGTTCGGTCGTGGAAACATTGGTGGCAGGTCTTAAAAGTTGGCTTTAACCGGAAGTTTTCTACCTTCTGTTGCGCAGGAGCGACGGTACGGGCACCTGGTAGCCGACACCACATTCCCGCATATGTAGCCGTCATTTTATCGGCAATCAAAAATCGGAGGAATCTAACAGCCCAAGTTTTAACCCAAGCATTTTCCCGCCTGTATACAAGAACAGGCCGGCGCCAATAGATTGCCAGGGATGTTACGAAAGGTAACAGCCGTGCGTTGACAAAATTCATTTTAATTTTTTTTAACGTCGAGCGCTTCGCTCGAACGTTCAGTACCACAGTACAACTTGTGACGGCCGTTTTTAATTATCTTCGTTTATTCAAGTGTAGGTGGTAGAAACATCTGGGTACTTAAGAGAGACGTGCCATTGCAAGTAATCATTCTTTCAGCTCCAGACAGAGCACCAAAGCTGGTAGCTTTCAGTTTCAGAAAGTATGACAGTCAGCTGGAAGAAACTTTCGTGCTTTAATTGCATCTACTAATAATTCATGTCACGGTGTTTACCAACATGCTTCATTACGCGGGAAATTTACGTCCTTGAGCTAAAAGAATTTGGAAACAATATTTTCAGCAAGATAAACATTGGCTACTGCGTTGCCTTGGTGTAATATTTTATTTTACAGTGTTTACCAATGGGTTTTCTTTAGAAAGATGTGCGTAAATTTATATTAAAAAGGAAGGATAATCTCTCCAGATGAGCTCTTCGTGTTTTGTTTATCATCTCAGCCACAAAATCTGCAGTAACAAGCCTGCCTGAGCTGAATCCCCATGATCTTACAATTAAAATATATATATATATTTGTAGCCCTGAAGGGCTGCATAACAGCCGACTGCGTAACTGTTCCCTGGTTTGGTTTCTCATGGTATTAACAGAGGCATTAATCTCTAACGACCAGCATGCATGCAAGGCATATTGGTTTCACCGCGCTAACACATTGAACGACAGAAAAGACAAACACCACGGAGAGCGCTCCGTGGTGTTTGTCTTTTCTGTCGGTCAATGTGTTAGCGCGGTGAAACCAATATGAATGACCAACTAGGCCCAATTCTCGCCATTTTATGCAAGGCATCTCCAGGTAATTATTAGCCTAAAAGGCAAATTGAATTATGAATCAGCTGAACTAATTATTATTTTGTTTATTCCTTGCAAACTGAAGGTATGAATCACAGTGTTTAAACAAAAAGGCTCAAGTTTAAACATGTGTAGTTGCTTTCTTCTCTTGTACAAATGTTATATGATTCATATTCATAACAGCTTTACTGATTGTCTTTGTGAAATTTCCAGACTAAGCAAAAGAAGAAACAACAAGCTTCACTCAACGATTAAATCAGGGCAAGAAGAGAACAACCAGGTACAGATTCATTAAGGCATATCATTGGTGTAGTTGGCTTGCATTCACTATGCATAAACAAAGCATAAATGGGGAACCCTGTCCAGTCCTCGATGAAATGCAATAACTTGATCAAGTGTATTAACTGGCACAATAAGTAGATATGTTATTGCTGTCAAATTTTTTTCATTCATTGTTGCTTTTATAATGGTTTAATGCTGGTATCTAATATCCTACGCAGTTTTATTTCACCCAAATTCTAGCCAGATGTTGTGCGTTCCACATTATTTTGAGCACTATTTAAATGCAATGCATATCTGTCTCACTTATTCCAGATAGGCATTCTTTTTGTTTTACTTTAGCCAGGTGAGCCACACTGCCCTGAGCCTGAGGAAGATGTTCCAGAGCTGTCACGAAAATTTGAAGGAGGTATGATGACTACGTTCGACAGTTGTAGATACCTGACCAAACGCAGATCACTTCCATGACATTGCTAACAATGCCCCTTCTTTTTTGCATTGCAGGTAGGAACAATGACGTCAATTCACCAGGAAGAATCACTTGCCGAGCCCCATGTTTTTCTTAGCTTTACTGACAGCAACACTGCATGTACACAGATTTCATGTAAAATTGTGTCAACAGTATTTATTCAAACCGAACCTTGTACAACAAAAAATACCGCATCAGGACCAGATCGCAAGAGTGTTTATTTCTGTGGAGCTCAGACGTACAGTCAGATGAAATTACCCTGGTAAGCTTGTGCTAAATGACATTATCAGTCTTTTCATTGCTAGCTAGCATCCTACCTGACACCAGAACGGTGTATGAGTTGTCGAAAGCTGACAGGCTCACCCTTTTCCTAATGAAACTGAAAACTGGAATGACCTACACAGCACTAGGAGCCTTGTTTGGTGTACACCGTAGGACTGCAGCCAGGTGCTTTCTGGGCATTCTTGAGACACTCTACACCAAAACACGGACTTGGATCGAGTGGCATCACAGGGATGACGTGCATTCAACAATGCCCGAGTGCTTTAAGTTACACCATTCAAATGCAGAGTTGTGATTGACTGTACCGAAATCCCAGCAGAACGCCCTGCATCAGTAGAGTTACAAAACTTGATGTACTAAAATTATAAGGCAACATATTGTAGCGTGTGCAACAGCAGCCGCTAGGTGGCAGCTCATCGAGAGTCTCGTGCAAGGCGTCCGGAGGGGTCTCGCAAGTTTTTTAACCAGCACAGAGAGTGGTGGTCACTCACAACCCGAAAGTGCCGGCCATAAAGATAGGGTCGAAATTTCATCACCGCCCATACAACGGCCAGACATTCTTTTTCGGTGGTTGAATAGTTTGATTCGGCACGGGACAAAGTCCGGCTTGCGTATGCGATAACTCGCTCGGCACCGTCTTGCCACTGGACGAGTACAGCGCCTAGACCCACGTTGCTGGCATCTGTGTGGACCAGAGTCTCGGCATTCGCATCGAAATGGGCAAGTACAGGTGTTGTCTGCAAGCGGTGCCGTAACTCGTCGAATGCCTTTTGCTGTTCGTCCGTCCAGGTGAAGGTGACATCATCCCGCGTGAGACGTGTCAACGGAGCGGCAATGCGTGAAAAATTTTCAATAAATCTGCGGTAATAGGCGCAGAGGCCCAAGAAACGGCGAACTGTCTTCTTGTTACATGGAGTAGGGAATTTGGTGACGGCAGCTGTTTTAGCGGGATCGGGACGAACTCCTCGATGGCTGACGACGTGGCCCAAGAACATGAGCTCTTCATAGCCAAAGTGACACTTTTGTGGTTTTAACGTGAGGCCGGCAGATCTGATAGCCCGTAGCACAGCGGAGAGACGTTGGAGGTGTTCCTCGAACGTTGGTGAAAACACAACAACGTCGTCCAGGTAGACTAGACACATCTGCCATTTAAGACCAGATAGAACTGCGTCCATCATTCGCTGAAATGTCGCTGGAGCGGAGCACAATCCGAAAGGTAGGACTTTGAATTCATAAAGTCCATCGGGCGTGACAAACGCTGTCTTCTCGCGATCACGTTCATCGACTTCGATCTGCCAGTAACCGCTCTTGAGATCAAGCGATGAAAAGTAGCGCGCGTGGCGCAACCGGTCTAATGAGTCATCAATGCGTGGCAGCGGGTAGACGTCTTTTTTTGTGACCTGATTGAGCTTACGGTAGTCACACGCTACACGGTTGCACACGCTACAATATACTGCAAAAATTCTTATTGGAATTGTTCCAAGTGGCCTTGTAGCATTTGCATCTAAGGCATATGGAGGAAGGGCAATGGATACATTCATCACGGTTGATTCAGGCTTGCTTTCACTATTGGAGCCGGAAGATGTCGTGCTTTCCGACAAAGGCTTCCCTGGAGTACGTGTTGATGCGGCAGAAGCAGATGTTATCCTGGTTATGCCACCATTTGCTAGTGGCGGAAACTTTACAGCAGAGGAAATATCTGAGACCTACAAAAGTGCAAGTGTTCGCATACATGTAGAGAGAATGATCCAGAGAGGGAAGAATTTTAGTATCATCAATGTCCGGCTTCCAGTTGAGATGCATGATCGCGTTGACCAAATTATGCATGTGATTTGCGTCCTGGCAAACTTGCAAAATGGCATCGTCAAACAATATGAGTAATCCTTTTCTCTCATACAGTGATTCCACATACCACATTTTTTGTACATTTGGTGCAATACACCAATATTTAGTATCACAGAACTGCCATTAAATATGAAAATGATCACTGGTTTGACTAGCTGGTGCATTTGGAAAAGATCTCACAGTTCTCAATAGAGCACATATAATACTGACCAAATAACAAAACTGCAAATTTGGTATTTCTGAAGCAGCATGAATCACATCACCAAAAATGATATTAAGATATTGTTCCTAAGTAAATGCAATTTTAGTTTTTTCTGAATTGTTATGCTAAGGGTATGTACAGAGATGTGAAAAAACGCATTTTTTGATTTTGGTTGTTGATTTCTGATGCCTAATCTCATTTAATCACTAATCTGGGCAACGAGTGTGTAAAGTAGAATCTCTCAAGCTTGGGCACAATTTGGCTCAAAGAGCTGTTGCAACGTGCAATGGTTAGCACTATTTGTTCCTCGGGGTGTATATTACAAGCTGGCACACCTGGAGACCAAGAACGTAAAGAGCTAGCTGTATCTGAGTGTAGTATTGATGTGACTCTTTAAGTTTGCAAATGCCATCCGATGAAGCAATGTATGGAAGGCATTTACCTTCAACAAAGCGTTCTTTGCCACTTCGTTTAGAAAATGGGCACTTAATCTCGAGCAGCTCCGTTAAGCCATAATCGGCTTCGATTAACCCATCAGGGCTGCACGTCAGCCACAGCTGATCTAATTTGACAACAAAGCTTACAGTGTGAACTTGTTTGTTATAGTGGTACTTGTACCATTCTCTGGCAGCCGGCTCAAGCTTTACTCCGTACAGCATTGCCTGTGTCGTGACGCACTTTTGTGAAAGTAGCTTTTCTGCTACTTCCTCCGGAGGTCTCCTCGCTCGAAGTATTTTGTGCGCAGTCATTGAGGTTATATACGACAAGACCTGCGAAAGAAAGCCAGTAGCTGAATTATGCATCTTACAAAGGTAAAACAATATCTTGTTTCTAGCTGTGACAACTAAAGAAAGTGCTTTGACTAATAGATGAGATAAAAGGTGCCTACCTTGCAGCATGCCACTCTTTCGTTCTTTGTGCTGTGCACTGAACCGGGCTGCATACATTACTCTTGTAAAAATAGTCAACTGGGCCGCTAAGGTGGCTGCTGTGGCTGAATTCACAATAGAGCAGAGAATCTTTGGCCCAAGTGTATTCTTTGGAGGGAGTCTGAGAAAAGAATAAAAAGGTATTTTTGTCCCGCCAAGCTGCACTTGACTTTCTCGCCAAAACCTACCTCCTGTGTCTCAACACTTGTTTCGCCCCTCTCCTCTCGCCTTCTTTTTGCAGCAAGCATGGTCACCATTGGGCAGTTTATGAAGCCATACTTATCTAGCACATATATGGGATCAACACTACCCTGGGCTGAAGCATCTGAAAAATATTTAAATTTGTATTAAAACAGCATTTAATGGCAGGTGAAGTTCAACGTTCTTTTTTTTTCTCATGCACTGGGACAGGCATCATACATTTTGCGATACATTTTTCCATTTTAGAGCCACATTTTGCAAATATATTTAAATACCATATATCGCATTTACTTGGGAAGTGCTGACTGAATAAAATACAAGGTCTTTTTTTTCTGCAATAAAAATGGTAGGAACGTGCACGTAGCCCCTCAAAGCTCATGTTCTCGAAGAAGTAATATGAGCAGCAAAAATTTCAAAATTTTGCATCAAAATCGCGACGCGACTGCATCATTTCGGGTGTTGTGTTGATGGACGCTCGAGGCTGCGTACGGATACCGCGCAGCCTCTCTCTCGCCACGATATCTGAACGAGTACAAGGGGCTTTGCGACGCTCTCAAAATTAAGCGAGAAGTGCCTACACATCCGATCAAAGATAGTGTACAGTGTTGAGTGAACTCTCTGTCAAGACAGAAGAAATTAAAAAAAATGCGCCGTGTAAACGTATAGCTGAATGTAAACAACAAAATAAACTTGAATTTTTAAACTCTTCGCAAGCAAGCAAATAATCTTTTCACATTATTAAGTTTGACGCCGCGTTCTTCTAATTCAGCCATAAAGTATTGCCTGTGCGCATGAGGCAATTGTTTACTGTCGAGTGGTTCTCATTCTGGAAGTCCGTTCCAGTAGTTGTGCTCACTTAGTGTTACCGTATCGTAAGTAATGAGGTTACGTACCATCGTCCCGCGGACTCAGCCTTTTTCCTTTGGGATAAATCTTCTTTGAAGGCACCCCCCAACTTCGACTGCCGCTTGTGCATGATGCTGTTACCTCCGCGTCCACAGTGAATGCGAGCGCCGCAGAATGCTCTCAGCGGCCGTCCACGCCGGCTTTGCAGGAACATTTTGCCCCAATGATGTTCCTTGACAAGTCCAACTGAATGCAGGCGACAATACGGCATGTAAAATTGGTTTTATGTACTACGACGGTTACCCAAAGAAATGAAGTCGCACTTACTTCTGTGTCCACATCGTAGCTCGGCGCACTGAGCTTCGTCTGAGGGATACATTAGCAGAATATGTGTGTACCCTCTGCTTGGCACTCCCGTATGTCGTATACGTGGCTAGCCTCGTAAAGGCGCTGCCCTTTGTCCAGGTTACCAGATCTGAAAAACTTTGTGCGGTTTTTTAGGCTTTAAAACCCACACCGGAGGACAACGAGTAGCGCCATTCCGCAAGCGCCAAACGCGACCCGCTCCGCAGACTCGGCGACTCGGCATTCCGCTGTTTTGCATTTTGCCACGGGCGGCGCTGTTCGCTGAGGAAACGGTGGCGCTATACAACGGGAGCCCGGTCCCTATGGCAGCCGTATATTCGAGCCAATGGTTTTTCCGCACCGTTTGTTCAGGATGACGTAAACATTTTGCCGTGATATTGCCGGCTCCTCAAAATATACCGAAGAATTGATTGCCTGAAAGTTTTACACTGTAGGTATTCTACGCCGTGGTACTAAGGGTCACCAATTCGCAACACTGAACACTATGACTTCCCTAATACGCAAGAAGGAAAATGGGAATGTAGAGAAGCGCATTTTGCATTCAGTTGAGTTCAGTTGTAAGCTAGAGGTGGGATTAGCCTTGCTTATTCTGCCAGCAATTGCTCCACTTATGTTTTTAAAAAAGCCTTAATATCTGTGAAATCTGTCCTACTACGGCGCACAGTCATACTCCAGTGTGCTACATTTAAAATTCAAAACTGTGTTGTTTTTTTTTCACTAGCTTTACACCACGGTAGTATTTCTCTTCATTATAATGTAGCCCGCTAAGGTGACGTCTGATATTCTTTTTTTTAGCTGAGTAGGGCCCTTAACAATTCCGGGTTAAATACTTTAGCTCGTATAAGATCTACTTTAAATCGGCTTACACTTGCTGTAAAAGCCTATAGCTAAAAAATTGTTTCCAGGCGGACCAATTAAACAAGTACAAGAAAATATGAATGACCTTTGCGACATGTTTGTTATTTCTGTTTTCGGCTTCACAGGCAACACACTGGCAGTACCCCACACGGAGGAGGAAACAGCTTACACTTATTTTTTTTTGCCTTTGATCGCTTATTACAGTGAGTCACGTAGAGGAATTCGTTTTGTTGGATTGCTCTGAGAAGCCGTTTTTCTACATTATACATCATATTTGCCAAAAACATGTGCGAAGACTTGACGGTGAGAAATATATTTGATGCATTCAAAAGATACTTGCTATTATGCTATGCTCGTATTCTCTGTTTCAGGATAATAAAGGGTGAGCGTTACTTGTACATATACTGCAGACGTGGATGTATTACCCGTTCCTGTGCTCTTCCGCAAAATTGCAAAAAATCTTTAAGTGCACACTAAGAGTAATGCAGCAGTGGAAAGAGGAAAGGTCATAATTTGAATGTCTTAAGTGATATTGTCACGTAGTGGTGACGAGGTCGACGACACAAATAAAGGGGTCGATGATTGCACTAAAGAAACTCTTTATTTTGGCTTACTTGCGCCCGCAAGAGAACTAAGCAACTCGGCGGCGGCGATAGAAACAAACGTACTCGTCGAGCGCGAACAAAGAATGCCCATCACACTCGTCAACGCCTAATTTAAAGGCTGCACAGAACAATCTAGATAACGCCGCGAACAGCTACCAGCATGGGCTGGAACGTTGTGGAAAGACATCCGAGTGGCCGGAACCTTCGGGACAAATCTCGGTGCATCTTGCGGTACAACGAAACTTATAAAGGTGTGACTCGCGACATCGAGCATTAAAAACAAAGATTACGGAACTGATGCGAGGTCCAGAATCAGAGTGAAAAGACTGTATGTCGGCGTCTGTTAAAAACAATAAATACAATTTTGAAGGTTTCGCGGCATTATGTATTTCATCTTCACTTTGATGCCGTTGGTAGTTTGCGCGGAATCATTATTGCGTTTTTGGGCCATTGCCTGGATTACTGATCGATGTGTGTTAACCGGAGATTTTAAGGTTGAGTGCTCAAACAAATGCTAGTGCTCGTTTTCTTGAAGGAGGAATTTCGAAATGATTCCTTTTATTTTTCTGCTGTCTTCACGCCAGAATAAAATAGGCGCAGAAATGAAGGATAAATCCGAGTGTTGTCTCTTGAGCTGGTCCCGCCAGAAAAATTGGCACAATGAGAACCCCAGCCACTTTTCTGAAAATATACTAATTAATACTAATTACAAGACGAAGTATTATTATTGTCATTACTATTATCAAAATGATAAATGGAGTAACAAGCGACAGTGCGCTATAAAGCATTATTTGCCAATAAGATGAAATTTCGAAGATCATTTTAGGCATTCACCGAAGAGCATACGTTGTTAGGCGAGGTGCTTTTGTTTTTGTAATTATTTATATTTACCAGAAAGAGCAGTGATGCACATCAAAACAGATGTAAATGTACCGTTTTTGCCAAAAGTAACAAGGCTGCATTTTTTGCAAGTTATGGTTGTCTGGGAATCCATGTTGGCTTTAGAATATAAGTGAGAAGCAAGCCATGCAGCCTGATTAGTTTTGGAAAAGGTGGTATGTTGTTTGTAAATCAAATAAATTAGTGTTGCCGAGACTGACTCTTTCCCTGCAACTAAAACAGAACGCTGAAAGCACTACAAATTGCAGCTTGGTTTTTCTGTCAACTGTGGCAGCAGTTCTCTTTGTGTGACCTAAATAATATGACACGGAGCAACATTGGGACATTTTATGAGAGATGCAAAATAATAGCCGCAATGTTTAGAAATATGAGACAGATGTTGCTCTATCACAGTACTGATAATATAAAATCTCCTTTATTGGGGCGTTCAGATCTCTGGTAATTGCCGTATGGACTGCGGGATGTCGGTTCCATTGATTTCAAAACTTTTGCAACAAATGCCGAGAAAGCACGTGTTCGGGGACACCTTTCCTCCATAGTTCGAAAAAGATGCTCATGACAGGCCTGCGCGCGCTCATCCTATTTGGTTTACCGCACCGACCTGTACCAAATCCAAAGAGCACGCACATTCATACAACCTGACAAGTATTAAGCGGTACAATATATCATGAATAGTAACAGGGTAGAAGTTGCCTTGTTAACGTACCCATAAATCATTCAAACTTCCGATCGATGTATATAATTTTTATGGAAGCAGGAAGCAAATATATACAGTACATATCCTGTTTTCCTAGTAAATATTTACGCGTATCAAACGTGCTCACAATTATGAAGAAACTAATAACCCTACGAAAAAAAACTGTAAAGGCTTATTCCGAAGTGTACCAATATTCAGTGTTTTGAATTCTGCGCAGCAGATATGTTGTTGCAGTAAGACAGCATGGGAGCTCAGCAGTTTGTTTTCATAAGTAATAAGCGGCAAATAGATTTTCTTCAACTAATGCTTCTCGTAGTATGGCGGAGCTTACAGCAATAACCACTTTAGAATTCGTGGTTATTTCGACGCCTTGTTTGCTTTTTTCTTGAGGCTACCAGCCGTTAAACAGAAAATAAGCCAGTTAAAATGTTATACATAGTTGACGGGCATTCTAGTAAAAATTCGAAATGCTTGTCATTGTGGTTTTAGGAAATTAGGCCCTCCTCATGTCGCGAAGGTCAGTAAGATGTCTGCTGATTGGTCTATGTTTATTTACTTTCAGAAAACGTAGTTACAAGAAAATGTCAACCCCTGCAAAATAATATTTACTGTTAAATATTTTTGTTTGGCACAAAATGCTTTAGTTCATATATTACAATAATAGTATTGTCCACGGTTGAAATTCTATCTTTATTTATGAGACAACTGTTGCGAGTAAGTTGAGCGTGAAAACGAAGGAAATTAAATTTGTTAAAATAATTTTAGTGACCTTCCAGCCCTATTGGTTAAAGAAGACTAAATAACTTTCCAAAAATTAAATTCTAAATCCCGGCGCCAATTTCATGAATGGCTCTGTCATTGTAATGAAAGCAGATTTAGGGCGACGACAACGCCAGCCTAAACATGCAGAAACATTATAGTATCCTAAATATACCTACGTATCAATCTGTCTAAAAAAACCAAATAAATTATGTAATTAGTACCATTAAGGAGGGGTGTGCATCAAGAAATTATGCTTTGTCCATTTCTTACAAGTTGCTATAATTCAAATGTTATCGTCGATGTAGCTGTAAAAACCATTATGTCTGCTAATTATTTATTCCACCTTGTTTCACAAGGCAATGCAAATAGCTAAATAATATCACAGTTTAAATACTTCATATTATGCATCAATAAAGACGTCCTGGCCCTGTAAAACCATGCTGTGTTGGAGCGAAGAAGTTATTTTTCCGTAAGAGATTACTTAGTCTAGGTTAAATGTCATGCTCAAATGTTTTCACGATTACCTTTACAATGAAATGGGCCAGTGCTTAGGTGCTTTTGTTTCATCACAGCTTTTATAGAGTGGAGTTATATTTGCATTTTTCCAGTCGGTGGGTAAGACTTCAAGTTAAACGAAAGTTTCACATAGCAGTACTAAAATCTAGCAATACCCAAAGCACACTATGTAGGGATGAAATTCCATATCATGTTTGCGCTAGACGTGGAGTTGACATTATGTTTGTTTAGTAAGCATATGTCAATAATCGACAAACTATACATGCTTCATATTTCAGAGGAGGAAAGAGCGTCGTGAAGGGTTGAAAGCGTTTACAGATTGTGATAAAGCGGACTATAAATACGCATGAAATTTTAAATGTAGCTTTCTCTCGGCATTATGGTTACCCGTTCGGCAGTAACCTAACCTGAATAGTTGATTTGGTATTTCTTTTCTTCCCGTATATTCTTATGAAGAATAAACAAAAAGGGGTGTTTATTTACAGTTGTGATGGAAACGGGACAAGGTGAGGCCTACGGTCATCAAAACAACACTGTCATTATCTTTCCTTCTGCCACCTAATACGTCGTCGTCAGTAGAGTCACGCTTTCTCCCTACTAAGCCGACGCCCTCTGATTGTATTCATGAGTAGCGCGAGGCTGATATTGCTTCAAACATGCAACTTGACACGATTCGGTCTCCGCAGACCGACATCCGGATGCGGTTAGGGTAAATTTTTCATAGGGTAAATCTCTGATTCGTTTTACCACCACATATGGGTCGTCATAGCCCTCATAGTGAGCTATGCATTTTGATGTACGCCGCGGCGCCTCATTTGATGACACAGCCGGACTAAATCATCTATAGGCTCACAAGCGTTGCTCGGCGGCCCTGCTGCTCCTGACGGGAAGCGCCATATACGGCAGAAAAATAGAGACTGGGAATTAGGGGCCGCGCGTTCTGCTTTCATTGCCACATTCCCGCTTCCTTGCGCGCATGTGCAGAGCTCTCGCGCTGCATCTGCAGCGCGTCGCAGTGTACCGTCAGAGGCGCGGATTCAAAAAACTCTGCTCGCCTGACTTTCATTGTCGGTAAATCGAACTTGAATAAGGTTTAAAAGTTTGTTGTAATCATGTTCTCCTTGATGCATACGGTGAACAATTTACGATACAAGAACAGATGCCATGCTCGCGCTTCGGAAGTCCGCGATCACATTTCATACACCGAATTCTTAGTATTAGTTAGACATTTTAAGCTATAGCTTATACAGCTCGCTAGCTCGAAAAGCCGCCGACGTAGTAACAGTAGCAGCGCTACCGACCTGTGTGTTGGAATTAACCGTGTGTTGCGTAAAGAAACGAATAACTTTGGGGGGCTGTAGCGATTGATTGATTGGGGTGTGAAACGGCAATGCTTGGTTATTCTAATTAACACAATTACAAGCTTGTAATTCATCAAGTCATTGCATCGAATGACAGGGAAAATGAAATATACTCGCAGAAGTGTCCTGCTGGCCACGTTGGAAAGCGCGGGATTATAAGCATATGTCTACACACACACACACACACACACACACATATATATATATATATATATATATATATATATATATATATATATATATATATATATATATATATATATATATATAAGCCGATCAATTAAGGGGAAATGAGGGTGCTCGTTATAATACATGAAGGAAAGAAGCCAACAGTCGGAGAGGCCAAGGAAAGTGTTGGGGATGGTCCTTTTATGTCTTTTTTTTTAATGTTTGCTTAGATAATCACAGAAATTACTAACGAATCTGTTAGGGGAAGATAATTAAACGCAAAGTAGAAGAAAAAACAACGTGCCGATGGTGGGAACCGAACCCACGACCTCCGAATATCGCGTCCGGTGCTCTTCCAACTGAGCTACATCGGCCGCTGTCCCCCCTGCTACTTGCTTGGGTATTTGTGTTGTCTGTATACGAACCTTGATAGTGTTCACCAGCGCCACCCCTAGCCATAGCGGCGGACGTAGAACGTCCTTTGTTACCGCCAGCGTCGGCGAGGCCAAGAAAAGCGTTGGGGATGGTCCTTTTATGTCTGGTGAACACTATCAAGGTTCGTATACAGACAACACAAATACCCAAGCAAGTAGCAGGGGGGACAGCGGCCGATGTAGCTCAGTTGGAAGAGCACCGGACGCGATATTCGGAGGTCGTTGGTTCGGTTCCCACCATCGGCACGTTGTTTTTTCTTCTACTTTGCGTTTAATTATCTTCCCCTAACAGATTCGTTAGTAATTTGTGTGATCATCTAAGCAAACATTAAAAAAAAGACATAAAAGGACCATCCCCAACGCTTTCCTTGGCCTCGCCGACTGTTGGCTTCTTTCCTTCATGTATTATAACGAGCACCCTCATTTCCCCTTAATTGATCGGCTTGTAGCTTACGGGGGTCTCGGTTCTGGCAGTCTTGAAGCCATAGGTAGCGTAAGAGGGGTCTAGCACAGCGTTCGCCCTCGCTCTTGATCACGTTCTACGTGACGCTGGCGGTAACAAAGGACGTTCTACGTCCGCCGCTATGGCTAGGGGTGGCGCTGGTGAACACTATCAAGGTTCGTATACAGACAACACAAATACCCAAGCAAGTAGCAGGGGGGACAGCGGCCGATGTAGCTCAGTTGGAAGAGCACCGGACGCGATATTCGGAGGTCCCGGGTTCGGTTCCCACCATCGGCACGTTGTTTTTTCTTCTACTTTGCGTATAATTATCTTCCCCTAACAGATTCGTTAGTAATTTCTGTGATTATCAAAGCAAACATTAAAAAAAAGACATAAAAGGACCATCCCCAACGCTTTCCTTGGCCTCGCCGACTGTTGGCTTCTTTCCTTCATGTATTATAACGAGCACCCTCATTTCCCCTTAATTGATCGGCTTGTAGCTTACGGGGGTCTCGGTTCTGGCAGTCTTGAAGCCATAGGTAGCGTAAGAGGGGTCTAGCACAGCGTTCGCCCTCGCTCTTGATCACGTTCTACGTGACGCTGGCAGTAACAAAGGACGTTCTACGTCCGCCGCTATGGCTAGGGGTGGCGCTGGTGAACACTATCAAGGTTCGTATACAGACAACACAAATACCCAAGCAAGTAGCAGGGGGGACAGCGGCCGATGTAGCTCAATTGGAAGAGCACCGGACGCGATATTCGGAGGTCGTGGGTTCGGTTCCCACCATCGGCACGTTGTTTTTTCTTCTACTTTGCGTTTAATTATCTTCCCCTAACAGATTCGTTAGTAATTTCTGTGATTATCTAAGCAAACATTAAAAAAAAGACATAAAAGGACCATCCCCAACGCTTTCCTTGGCCTCGCCGACTGTTGGCTTCTTTCCTTCATGTATTATAACGAGCACCCTCATTTCCCCTTAATTGATCGGCTTGTAGCTTACGGGGGTCTCGGTTCTGGCAGTCTTGAAGCCATAGGTAGCGTAAGAGGGGTCTAGCACAGCGTTCGCCCTCGCTCTTGATCACGTTCTACGTGACGCTGGCGGTAACAAAGGACGTTCTACGTCCGCCGCTATGGCTAGGGGTGGCGCTGGTGAACACTATCAAGGTTCGTATACAGACAACACAAATACCCAAGCAAGTAGCAGGGGGGACAGCGGCCGATGTAGCTCAGTTGGAAGAGCACCGGACGCGATATTCGGATGTCGTGGGTTCGGTTCCCACCATCGGCACGTTGTTTCTTCTTCTACTTTGCGTTTAATTATCTTCCCCTAACAGATTCATTAGTAATTTCTGTGATTATCTAAGCAAACATTAAAAAAAGACATAAAAGGACCATCCCCATCGCTTTCCTTGGCCTCGCCGACTGTTGGCTTCTTTCCTTCATGTATTATAACGAGCACCCTCATTTCCCCTTAATTGATCGGCTTGTAGCTTACGGGGGTCTCGGTTCTGGCAGTCTTGAAGCCATAGGTAGCGTAAGAGGGGTCTAGCATAGCGTTCGCCCTCGCTCTTGATCACGTTCTACGTGACGCTGGCGGTAACAAAGGACGTTCTACGTCCGCCGCTATGGCTAGGGGTGGCGCTGGTGAACACTATCAAGGTTCGTATACAGACAACACAAATACCCAAGCAAGTAGCAGGGGGGACAGCGGCCGATGTAGCTCAGTTGGAAGAGCACCGGACGCGATATTCGGAGGTGTGGGTTCGGTTCCCACCATCGGCACGTTGTTTTTTCTTCTACTTTGCGTTTAATTATCTTCCCCTAACAGATTCGTTAGTAATTTCTGTGATTATCTAAGCAAACATTAAAAAAAAGACATAAAAGGACCATCCCCAACGCTTTCCTTGGCCTCGCCGACTGTTGGCTTCTTTCCTTCATGTATTATAACGAGCACCCTCATTTCCCCTTAATTGATCGGCTTGTAGCTTACGGGGGTCTCGGTTCTGGCAGTCTTGAAGCCATAGGTAGCGTAAGAGGGGTCTAGCACAGCGTTCGCCCTCGCTCTTGATCACGTTCTACGTGACGCTGGCGGTAACAAAGGACGTTCTACGTCCGCCGCTATGGCTAGGGGTGGCGCTGGTGAACACTATCAAGGTTCGTATACAGACAACACAAATACCCAAGCAAGTAGCAGGGGGGACAGCGGCCGATGTAGCTCAGTTGGAAGAGCACCGGACGCGATATTCGGAGGTCGTGGGTTCGGTTCCCACCATCGGCACGTTGTTTTTTCTTCTACTTTGCGTTTAATTATCTGCCCCTAACAGATTCGTTAGTAATTTCTGTGATTATCTAAGCAAACATTAAAAAAAAGACGTAAAAGGACCATCCCCAACGCTTTCCTTGGCCTCGCCGACTGTTGGCTTCTTTCCTTCATGTATTATAACGAGCACACTCATTTCCCCTTAATTGATCGGCTTTTAGCTTACGGGGGTCTCGGTTCTGGCAGTCTTGAAGCCATAGGTAGCGTAAGAGGGGTCTAGCACAGCGTTCGCCCTCGCTCTTGATCACGTTCTACGTGACGCTGGCGGTAACAAAGGACTTTCTACGTCCGCCGCTATGGCTAGGGGTGGCGCTGGTGAACACTATCAAGGTTCGTATACAGACAACACAAATACCCAAGCAAGTAGCAGGGGGGACAGCGGCCGATGTAGCTCAGTTGGAAGAGCACCGGACGCGATATTCGGAGGTCGTGGGTTCGGTTCCCACCATCGGCACGTTGTTTTTCTTCTACTTTGCGTTTAATTATCTTCCCCTAACAGATTCGTTAGTAATTTATGTGATTATCTAAGCAAACATTTAAAAAAAAGACATAAAAGGACCATCCCCAACGCTTTCCTTGGCCTCGCCGACTGTTGGCTTCTTTCCTTCATATATATATATATATATATATATATATATGTGTGTCGCGGACAACAGGGCAAGACGTGAATGAGAGGGCTAAGCTGTAGAAGCAGGCAGCGTTCCGAGCACAGCGCGCGAGCCGACTTCAATGTCCTCTTCTTCCAGGCGCAACAAGAACATAGCAACACCAGGTGGAATTGTATCCCTCTTAAAGAAGAAATCAGAGACGGAGTGCGAGCGATGGGCAATGGAAGCGAAAACAAAGATCAGCACATGGACAGAATAGATAACGGAGGCGGGGTAAGGTGTCCTACGCGACAACAAAACAAGCGCATAGCACATTACCGCGTCAAATATGGCTGCATGCGGACAACGTGCACGATCTCGGAGCGTGGTTGCCGACGCGTGGGCTGCACAGTACCCGCTGGAAGAACTTCGTATGTCACTTCCGTGACATGGCGCAGAACTTCGTCAGATCCGAGTAACGGGAAATCAGTTTGTCACACAAGCCGGGCCGACGCACCGGGGTCCACACCCAAACTTTCTCTCCAGGATGGTATTTGACGCGTCGATGAGGGAGGCTGTAGCGGCGTGCATCCGTGCCCTGCTGTTGCTGAATGTGAAGGCGGGCAAGTTGACGCGCTTCCTGAGCGCGCTGAGCAAACTGCTCGGCGTTGCGTGAGTGGATGATCATCTGTCCAGCTCAGAAGCATGGGATCCAACATCATCTGAACGTCACGTCCGTAGACTAAACGAAATGGGGTAAAACGCATCGTCTCTTGGGTGGCCGTGTTGTCGGCATATGTGATGTAGGGAAGAATCCGATCCCTAGGTTTTGTGCTGCG
The DNA here is from genome assembly GCF_055883805.1 of Amblyomma maculatum. Lineage (NCBI taxonomy): Eukaryota > Metazoa > Arthropoda > Arachnida > Ixodida > Ixodidae > Amblyomma > Amblyomma maculatum. The sequence continues at coordinate 135,114,350 of NC_139345.1, forward strand.
AGTCTATGTACATTGCGATCATGTCGGCGATGGTTTTGTTGAGTCTCTCCGTGAGGCCATTCGTCTGCGGGTGATATGCAGTAGTTTTTCGGCAGCTGGTGTGAGTAAGCTCGAACACGTCGTGCATGAGCTGCGCCGTAAACGCGGTGCCTCGATCGGTTAGGTGATGACTAGGGATGGTGCGCCATGACGCAATACGATTTGGTGCATAAAGAACTGAGTGATCTCAATTGATGTGCGACGCTGCACTGTCTTGGTTTCCGCATACCGTGTGAGTTAGTCGGTCGCGACTATATACCATTTGTTATTTGTCGATGACAGCGGAAATGGGCCCTGAAGGTCCATGCCGACTTGGTCAAACGGCGTCCGAGGTGGATTAATAGGTCGGAGCAAAGTCGCGGGCAATGAAGGAGGCACCTTTTTACGTTGACACTCGCGGCAGCCTCTTAACTATCGATGGACGGCTTCAGAAAGTTTAGGCCAAAAATAGGCTTCACGAACTCGAGCGAGTGTACGTGCAAAGCCCAAGTGGCCGGAGGTGGGCTCATCGTGGCAAGCGAAAAGGATATCGGCGCTAAGGTCGGCCGGAACGACGAGGAAGCGTGCTCGGTCAACAGTGCTGGAGTTTTGCTTGAATAAAACGACATTCCGAAGACAGAATTCAGACAGGTTCCTTCCAAACTGGCGGAGGACGTCAGCAGCATGACCCTCCAGGTGGTCAATGACAGATCGAAGGCCTGGGTTTGCTCGTTGTCGGGTCATTGTGTCTAAGGAATTCACTAGTTCAAGAAAACCTCGGTTATTCGTGACGTTATCGACAAATCCGACGGGTGCCCGCGAGATTGCGTCAGCATCTTCGTGTTTCTTACCAGATTTGTACACAATGGAGTAATCAAATTCTTGGAGGTGAAGGCTCCACCATGCTTAGCGCCCCGATGGGTAGCGAAGATTGGCCGGCCAGCAAAAAAAAATTGTGGTCAGTAACGACTTTAAACGCGCGGCCATAGAGGTAAGGTCAAGATTTTATACTTGCCTACACAACCACGAGGCATTCCTTTTCCGTAGCGGAATAATTTGTTTCAGCGCGGGAGAGCGTGCGACTGCCATGCGCAATGACCCTTTCCATGTCAGCTTGGTGTTGAACGAGTACAGCGCCAAAGCCGATGTTGCTAGCGTCGGTGTGTATATTTGTGGCAGCGTCTTCATAAAAGTGCGCAAGAAGAGGGGTAGTTTGCAATTGTTTGCGCAGCTCCGCAAAAGCCTCCTGTTGCACGGCGGCCCACACGAACTGTGTATCATCTCGCGTGATGCGGGCCAGGGGTGCGGCTATCTTGGAAAAGTCGGCGATGAAGCGGTTTAGTACGCACACAAAACCAGGAAACAATCAAACTCTTCTTCGTGGCAGGAACGGGAAATTTGGCGACAGCAGCAAATTTGTCGGGGTCTGGCCTAACGCCTGCGGCACTCACAACATGACCGAGAAGCTTTAAATTTTTGTAGCCAAAGTGGCAATTCTCGGGCTTGAGCGTCACGTCAGAAAACAATACAACGTCTTCGAGGAAAACTACATAGATTTGCCATTTGAGGCCGGCAAGAATGGTATCCATGATGGGCTGAAAAGTAGCTGGCGCTGAACATAGGCCGAATGGCAGCGCTTTAAACTCGTACAGTCTGCCAGTACCCGCTCTTCAAGCCAATGGAGGAGAAGTACTGGGCGCGAGGAAGCTTGTCGAGCCAATCGTCGATACGGGGCAGCGGGCAGACGTCTTTTTTAGTGATGTCGGTGAACTTTCGATAATCAACATGGAAGTGTGCCATCCTTTTTCTTTACCAGTATGACATGGGACGACCACGGACTGTTGGAGGGTTGGATGACACCATCACAAAGCATCTCCTGAACCTGTGTCTGAATCGCTTCACGTTCCGTCGTTGAGATCAGGTACGGCTGGTGGCGTAGAGGGCGGGCAGCGTCGGGAGTAAATATGCGGTGCTTCACAAGAGACGTTTGCCGAATTTTCGACGAGGTCGCGAAACAAGCACTGCGTTCTAGGAGGAGAGAATGCAGTTCGCGCTGCTGTGTTTCCCAGATATCTGTACTAATATCAAGATTATCCAGGGATAGACGCTCATTTTAAACTTCTCCGAACGTAAAACATTCAGAAACGTCCGCTAAGTAGTCGGAGAATGCGATTGCGGTATGGCGGAAAAGATGACGGGGTTCGTTCGTAAAGTTAGGTCAGCCAATACGGAGGTGGATGAGGCTCCGCGCCGAGGTGATGCCGTAGGTGAGGGGTTTACCCAGTACCTACACCAAAATATGTCGTTGCAAAAGGGCAAGACGTGAACGACAGGGCTAAGCTGTAGCAGCAGGCAGCGTCCCGAATACGGCGCGCGAGGCGACTTCAGTGTCCTCTTCCGGGCACAGCAAGAACATAGTCACCAAGTGGCAGTATATATACTGCCTAGAAACCTTCAAAACTTTATTTGTTGTTTTTTAGCAGCCGCCGGCATAAGGCTTATCAATCTCATTCTGGATCGCGTATCAGTTCGTAATCTTTGTTTGTTAATGCTCGATGTCGCTAGTCACATCTTTATCAGTTTCGTTGTAGAGCAGGACGCAGCGATATCTATCTCGAAGATTCTGACCACTCATGTGTCTTTCCACAATGTTCCAGCCCATGCCAGTAGCTGTTTGCGACGTCGTCCAGATTGTTCTAAGCAGCCTTTAAATTGAGCATTGACGAGTGCGACGGGCATTCTTTGTTCGACGATCGACCAGCACCTTGGTTGCTATCGCAGCCGCCGAGTTGCTTAGTTCTTTTGCGGGCGCAAGGCAGCCCAATAAAGAGTCAATTTCAGTACCATGAAGCCTGTGACTTCTTTTGGTGTAAACGGCCTCGCCACCACTACGTGACATCTGGTGGAGGTGCTGCCTTTGATTCTTCAAGCGAAGATCGCAGCCTTGTTATCGTTACCCTCGAGGAACAGCCAACAGGCCACCCAACCAGACGCCGGCTTCAAGGGCTCCAACCTGAACACGGTTGCTGCCGGACCCCATTCGACCTCAGAAGGCATCGACGCTGACAATGGCCCAGCCTATATCACCGGTTGTATTCGTTCAACCCCGTGAGCCCCCCTGCTTCCATGTATGACCGGACGAAGATGCAGAAGACTGGATGGACCTTTTCGACCGTGTGGCAGAATTCAACGGCTTGAACGACGGCGCGAAACACAGGCAAGTCTACTTTGTTCTTCAAGCACATTCTCGAGTTTTGTTCGAAAATCATGAGGCAGCTATGAAGGATTGGGAGTTTTTCAAGGAAGCGTTTTTGACTGCCTTTTCAAGCGTCGCCCGAAAGAAAAGAGCCCAGGCCCTCCTTCAGTCAAGACTTAAACTTCCTAACGAGCCTGTCCTGGCGTACGTTGAGGAGATGAAGCGCCTCTTTCGCCGCGTCGACCCTAACATGACCGAAAGCGAGAGAGGCAAAGTTCAAAGCGAGGCGTTAAAGAATCGCTTTTTGCAAGTTTTGTCCGAAATCCGCCAAAAATTGTGGCGGAATTTGAAATGGAAGTGTCTGCCATCGAGAAGATGTTGGACACCCGGATGCGCCACTACGAGCGACCACTTCAGCCGGGCTACTCAAGCCACTACACCAGCGCATCTGCGAGCGGAGAGAACCTTCGGGATCTCATACGGGAGATCGTGCGAGAGGAGCTCCGCCGATTGATGCCTTCATCTACAACCCCAGGTGGCGACGCTCGCGGACGTCGTCCGTGAAGAAGTCCAGCAGGCGCTGGGCGTTCCTCAAGCGACGGCTGCGACTGTTCCAGCACAAGAGGCAACAGCGATGAACTACGCTGCTGCAATATGTCGCTCTGCGCCCCGACGTGATGACTTTCCGAGCCCTCGCCACTGCCATCCTGTTCCTGAAAACCGCCCTTTGGCCCCCACCCGCCAAGCCTACCAACTACCCCTAAGCCCCAGGAAGTGCGACGCCTGGAGGACAACCGGCCATTATGCTTCCACTGCGGTGAGGCCGGACACAGTCTGCGCCACTGCCCGTACCGACGAATCGGTCTCCGCGGATTTGCAGTCGACGCTCCACGACCACGCCCAGGTGAACGACCGCAAGAGATCAACAACTATTTGCGTAGCGGGGAGATTGCGCCACCAAGCCGTCGGTTCAGGTCTCCATCGCCGTACAGGGCCCGTTTTGCGTCGTCAGGCCGTAACTACGATGAAAGTGTGCGCGGAAAATCTCTAAGCCCGCGCATGGGAAACTAAATAGAGCAACCTTTGGAGAGGTGAGGTTGCTCAACAGCGAAAAGACGAACATCCTCCGTCGCCGACGACCACTAACGACGACACAGCCATTTCACCGCCGCTCCACACGACAACATCAACGGCAACACGACCAGAGTGCAAGCCGACACCGCCGCCCAGCGAACAACGGCATGCCCCGGCCATGATTTGAAGAAACGACGGAGCCGAGATGGAACACCAAGGCCCACGTGCAATGCGAGGACGCGAACAAGTGACCTTGAATTTGATGTCGACGGTCACAGAGTCACCTCCCTAGTAGACACCGGAGCTGACTATTCAGTCATCAGTGGACCGTTAGCCTATCAGCTTAGGAAAGTTACCAGCACTTGGTACGGCCCGCTGATTCGCACCGCTGGTGGCAACCTGATTACTTTATCGGGACGATGCACTGCAAGAATAACCGTAAATGGGCGTATTTACCCCACCAGCTTTGTGGTCTTGCAGCAGTGCTCCCGCGACGTGATTTTAGGCGTGGACTTCCTAAATAAACATAGGGGTATCATTGACCTGCGATCCAAGCTCATCAAGCTCTCTGCAGACAAAGCCATTCCTGCTACGACAACGACGTCGATGCAACACGTCGCTCTAAACGTCCTCGATGAAGAATTGACCGTCCCGTCCCGATCAACCAGCAAAGTCTGCGTAGGTTGCGCAAACATCGAAACCACTGATGGCATCGTCGAAGGAAATATCCAATCGCTCTTAGAACGAGGTGTCTGCATCGCAAGAGGCATCGCGAAATTCCGGAGAGGTCAAGCTCAGGCGCTGGTAACAAACTTCACCGAAGAATACCGGCACCTCAACAAGGGCACGACGATCGCTTTTCTCGAAGAATTAGCCGACCTCAAAGATGTATTCGCCCTCCACGACCAAACACTGGAAGACGCACCGGACCAATTCCGTCAGCACAAATTCGACATCAACCGGTCATTGACCTACAGCAGCAAAGACCAGATTCTCAGTCTTCTTCGAAGCTACGGGGAGTGCTTCTCGTCATCATCGAAGGTACGACAAACACCACTGGCCAAGCACCGCATTATAACGGACGAACACGCCCGACCTCTGCGACAAAGCCCTTATCGTGTATCGCCGCGAGAACGCCAGGCCATTCGCGATCAAGTTGAGGAAATGCTGCGTGATGACTTAATCCAGCCATCGAACAGCCCCTGGGCGGCACCAGTCGTTTTGGTGAAGAAGGAAGACTACACACTTCGCTTCTGCCTTGACTACCACCGCATGAATAGCATAACGAAGAAGGATGTCTACCCGCTTCCCCGCATCGACGACACTCTCGATCGGCTCTGCAATGCAAGGTACGTCTCATCGATAAACCTGAAGAGCGGATATTGGCAAATTGAGGTCGACGAAAGAGATCGCGAGAAGACCGCATTCATCACACCGAACGGTCTTTTTGAGTTCAAGGTGATGCCATTTGGCCTCTGCTCCGCACCAGCCACATTTCAAAGAGCAATGGACACAGTCCTGGCAGGCTTGAAGTGGCAAATTTGTTTGGTATATTTGGATGACGTTGTTGTCTTCTCGTCAAACTTTGAAGACCACCTAAAACGATTACAGACAGTGCTGGAAGCCATCAAGTCATCGGGACTAACGCTAAAAGCAGAGAAGTGTCACTTCGCCTACGAAGAACTCCGGTTCCTAGGTCACATCATTAGCAAGGACTGTATTCGTTCAGACCCGGAGAAAACAGCTGCAATCGCACAATTCCCACCACCTGCCGACAAAAAAGCTGTGCGCCGATTCTTTGGGCTGTGCGCTTATTATCGAAGATTTGTCAGAAACTTTTCGCGGATCGCCGAACCGTTGACGCAGCTTACAAAGGCTGACTTACCTTTTAAAAGGAAAGCGCCGCAAGGAGAAGCCTTTGACGAACTTGAGCGCTGCCTGCAATTACCGCCTATACTTGGCCACTTTGATGAAACCGCCGAGACCGAAATTCCCACCGACGCGAGCAGTGTGGGCCTAGGAGCCGTTCTTGTCCAGAAGAGGGCCGGAGAGGAGAAAGAAATCGCCTACGCTAGCAGGTCCCTCACAAAAGCCGAAGTCAATTACTCGACGACCGAGAAGGAGTGCCTTGCGATCATCTGGGCCAATTCTAAGTTTCGTCCATGCCTATACGGCCGACCATTCAAGGTGGTAAGCGACCATCACGTGCTCTGCTGGCTGGCTAATTTGAAAACATCCCTTCGGCCGCCTTGCCAGGTGGAGCCTACGACTTCAAGAATTTGACTTGACTGTAGTCTATAAGTCGGGCCAGAAGCATTCCGACGCAGACTGCTTGTCACGCGCTCCCGTCGACGCTCCCCCGAAGGTCGATGACGACGACGCCTTTTTGGGACCGGTAAGCGCAAGCAGTTTCGCAGACCAACTGCGATCAGACCCTGAGCTGAAAGCGCTAGCCGATTAATTAGAAGGAAAGACCACTTCCCCTCCCGGTGTGTTCAGGCGACATTTATCTTCGTTCGCGTTAAGCAATGGCCTCCTCGTGAAGAAGAACTTCGCACCCAACAGGACTGTGCAACTTCTTGTAGTGCCTAAAAACCTCCGGCAGGAAATTCTGCAGGCGTTGTATGATGAACCGTTGCGTCGAATCCAGGCAAAGTACTACTGGCCGCGACTGCCTGCAGAAGTTGCCCACTACGTGAAGACATGTCGTGAGTGCCAACGACGCAAGACGCCGCCTATCAGTCCAGCAGGACAACTAAATCCGATTCCGCCCCCTGACCTGCTCTTTCAACAAATTGGGATAGATCTCCTCGGCCCCTTTTCATCTTCATCTGCAGGTAACAAGTGGATCATCGCGGCCACTGACTACCTTACCCGTTACGCAAAAGCAAAAGCCCTTCCAGAGGGAACCGCGGCAGACGTCGCCATATTTTTTGTCGAACACATTCTCTTGCGACAAGGCGCCCCAGAAGTACTCAGCACGGACAGGGGAATGGCGTTTACGGCAGAGTTGACGCAAGTCCTCCTGGAATACAGTCATACAAGCCATTGACGAACAACCGCGTACCATCCCCAGACCAATGTCCTTACGGAGCGCCTGAACAAAACGATAGCGGTCATGATCGCCATGTACGTCGACGCTGAACACAAGACCTGGGACTCAATCTTGCCGTACGTGATCTTCGCGTATAACACGGCAGTCCAGGAGACGACCAGAGCGACACCGTTTAAGCTTGTGTACGGCAGGGAGCCCACGACGACGCTCGGCGCAATGCTGTCGCACGTAACCAACGAGGACGCCCTTGACGTCGCCGCCTACCTGCAGCGTGCAGAGGAAGCCCGACGACTCGCACAGCTTGGTATTAAAGACGAAAAGCGCACCGACAGCCGACGATACAACTTACGACGACGCGACGCAGAGTACAATCGAGGAGACCAAGTGTGGGTTTGGAGACCGGTTCGCCGGCGCTGATTAAGTGAAAAGTTGTTGCGTCGATACTTTGGGCCGTACAAAATCATTCGCCACGTCGGTCCACTGGACTATGGAGTCATTTCCGACGGAATGTCAGCATCTCAACGGCGAAGCGCACGCCCACAAATTGTACATGTTGTACGACTGAAGCCACATTACGCGCGTTAAATCATCTGTAGTGTTTAAACTTTGCAGTGTTTATGTTTAGGTTGCTTTGTTTTGGAACATCGAGGCGATGTTTTTTTTTTTGGGGGGGGGGGGGAGTAATGCCGCGAAACCTTCAAAACTGTATTTGTTGTTTTTTAACAGCCGCTGGCATAAAGGCTTATCACTCTGATTCTGGATCGCGTATCAGTTCCGTATTCTTTGTTAATGCTCGATATCGCTAGTCGCACCTTTATCAGTTTCGTTGTACACCTAGATCTGTCTCAAAGATTCCGGCCACTCGTGTGTCTTTCCACAATGTTCCATCCCGTGCTGGTAGCTGTTTGCGACGTCATCCAGCTTGTTCTGAGCAGCCTTTAAATTGAGCATTGACGAGTGCGACATGCATTCTTTGTTCGACGATCGACCAGCACGTTTGTTGCTATCGCTGCCGCCGAGTTGCTTAGTTCTTTTGCGGGCGCAAGTCAGCCCAATAGAGTTCATGTCAGTACCATCAAGCCTGTGTCTTCTTTTGGTGTCAACGGCCTTGTCACAACTACGTGGTGACAAGGCCAAGGTGGTGACAAGGGGGTATATATATATATATATATATATATATATATATATATATATATATATATATATATATATATATATATATATATATATATATATATATATATATATATAGCGAAACTTTAAAACTAAAGCGCAAGAATTCGTGAAGTGTGTGTTTCGGTGTGAAACTTTACCGCGTCATACCGTTAACGGCGTAGGTTAATTGTCCATCTTCTTTGGCATATGCTTCAAGTAAAATGCTCTATAAGCACTACGAATCGAAGCATTCAATTGCGGCCCAATCAATGTTCAGCGCAGTGATATAGGAAGAGCGCAACAGGATAGTTAAGCGGGCGAGTTGGTGATACATCATCCAAAAAAAACAGCGCAAACAAACGGGGACGACAGGAAGAAACAACAGGAACAGGCGCTGACTCTCAACTAAAATTTAATCGCAGAAAATTTTGGAGGAAGAGCGCGCTTCATTTGTTTGCAAATATAGCATCCTTGTATAAGCAATCGTGTTCTCTTAGGGATCAAAGTTTATGACGGGCAAGAAACATTGCTCTGTAGCAGGGGGATCTATCCAGTGAAAAGCCTCGGAAGGTGAGAAAGCTTAAAAGAAATTTTATTAATTCATTATTTTTTATCCGCTGCCGGAGATTGGAGCAGGTATGCAAACAAGGTTAGCATTTCATGAGGAAATTTTGAGGAGCTAACAGCTCCTTTAAGACAGTGGTGAAAATCATCGCGAGCTCACATTTGTTTATTAATCCTTAGTAAGTAGTAAACTCATGCACAAATGAGGCAATAGCCAATGTTTCGACCTCTTCGCCCGTGAGTTGGAAAAACATTTATGTTCTATAATGCAGTGCTTCGGTAAAGTCATTGTGTCAGCTGTGAACAACCGTGAAATGCGTTCCGGTGAGCAACTGTTCATGTTTAATTTATTGGGCAGGTTAAACTTCTGGATTTATCATTGAGGTACGCGGCAAAGAGAGCTAGGTGGCCACCAGTGCGATGAAAAGCATAGGTGGTGCTGTCAGTCGCAGGTGCGCATCAGAAGCGCGCGCGCCGCAGAGGAAACATTCGCGGCATCTGCTACTGCGGCTCGTATTCTGTGTTGATTCCGTCGCATCGCGTTGCTTCTCTGTCGTACGGCGATACTTTGTTGACGATTGATCAAGCAGGAAAATATGTGTCTGCAGAGTGCGCTACCACAGTTCAACTCCGTCTCGCTAGGGCTTTCATCCCCCCCCCCCCTTCCTGAACGCTGTCGTTTTCGTTTGTTTTTGCTTATCGTGCTCTCTTTCTGATGTGTTCCCCATTCGAGCCCTTCTCTTCTCGAGATACACTATCTCCGTGAGGTGGGAGAATCACGTTAACCGTATAAGCGAGGAACCCACCCTGCTTCTTTAAGACCAACTGATGAGCTTGACCGCTTGGTTCACAGATTCGAGGACGTCTAAGGTACATTGAATGCCCTTCCTCCAGATGATCATAAGCACGTCACTACACCACAGTTTAGCAGTCGTAGAGCTTGTATTGTGCACTATATGTGGATCGAAAGTTGATGCAGAAATAAAAATGCAGTATTTTGCGCATCTCATTTCGAGTAAATTTGCTCTGCACAAAAATAAGAAAATGAATTCATTTCAAACTTCGACCGTGGGGGTCTTCTTTATCCGTATGCGGTGCTTATGTGGCAAATACGCTGGAAGGGCCTTGAAGAATTTTTTGTCAGTTCAGTGAAAAGTAATACAAGCGGCATATGCGTGAACTTGCGATGTTTTTGCAAAGCGCAAATATGTCCAAGCGTGGATAGTCCTATCCATGACAGGGAATTAGACTTCTCAAAGCGAAGTTCTACGTCCTCATGCGATTCCGTTCCTGTGAGAGGTCACTAAACGGAGAGCAGAGCTCTAAAGCAGAATAGATAAAGCACCGGAAGCTGCGGAGTTGTAAATAATTGTCTTTCAGGGCTCTATTTAATATTTCTGTCTGTGTCTTGTGTGTTTTCAAATTTAGCAGCTTAATTCATTCACGTTCTTCTAGTTCTATGACATTTTCATATTGTTCTGCAGTGTTTTATATGTTGGTAGCATCCTTGATCCTTGATCTATGCTAGGTCGCGAATTGTTTATCTGCTGGTTTTGGAGGTCGTCCGCTATACAGTTTCATACATTTTATGAGCTCTTGCTGATTTATTTAGTTTATAACAGAATCGCCTGTTAATATCTAAACGCCCACACATTTAAATAAAATATTCAAGAGCGCCTGAAATAATTTCTATCTCCAAGCAATCTTCATTAACCCCTATTTATAGGTGGCGCAAGCAAGGTACGCTAGCATAGCCTAAAACAGCCTCCGTTGCGTTTCCAGTCCGAGCGAGCATCGATGAAGGACTTCAACTTAGCCCGCATAAAGTGACGCATCAGTTAATAACTATTTGCGGTCATAAATACACATTAAAAATTCGTTCTTGGTCTGCCGTTAAAGCGGTATTCACACGGGGGAGCCTTTCGGGGAGAGGGTGCGGGGGTAACGTCGGCCAGCTGAACGCCCTCCCTTGCTCCCGCATTCACACCGGCGACGAAGTACAAGAGGAGAGCGGTGTCTGCGCTACCTGCCTCGCTCCTTCGCCGCAGTAGGGTTCAATGTGCATTGCTGAAATTTTGAACTCTGGTAGTGTGGATGAGGCGGAGAATGCATAAGGCAGCCGTAGACAAGTTCATGATGAAATAGCGAGGATATTTTATATAAAATATCACATCAGTTCAAATTCAAAATAAGAGCATAGGGACAATGTAGGCATCAGATCGACGACAGGAATAGATGAGGACCCATACCCTCAGTATTTTTTTCTATTACTACTAGGTCCCTAGATGAGGAGTGCAGTTACTTGCAAAATTAATAGAAAACAAAGTATTGTATTTACTTTGCTCAATAATACAACGCACGACAAAGAATAAAAGGCTGCCAACAACAGCTTGGAAAACCCCCAGTACCTATTCTTCACACGGCGACCAGGCTTGAGCATCCGGGGAGGTAGTATGAGATTTCTAGTTTGTACACAAAAATCAATGTATTAGAACAAAATAATTACATATCGCATATGTTAGCATCATTTTACTAATCATAGGCGCTGAACTTGGCAGGAAAAAAATTGTTACATGAAACTTGTTGCAAAAAAACGTTGAGCGCGAAACAAAAGACGCAAAAGCACCAAGAAAAACGTTACACCAAAAGGTAAGGCATTAGACCAAATTATTTTGCATGCTTTTCTGTGGTCATGCCATGTTTCGAAAGACTGTTCAGTTGCTTCGGGAAGTTACAGCACAATGACAGCGTGTGATTAGTGGTGCGGCAGAGTGGAAAGGACCAAACGTTGCGGTCGTGCACTGGATAAGCAGGCTTGTACCAAATTAAATAGAGCACTTTAAGCATACAGTCAACGTTACCAGACAAGCAGTCATACAAGCGTAAAAGTATGAGAGTGAATAAAGTCACTGACTTGACAATGGTAAGTTATAAAGTACGTATGCATCTATGTGCACATGCGACGGCATGTTAGCAATAATTTGCGCTATGAGTTTTTGTGGTACAGATATTCTGACTATTATGTTTGATTATCGCACTACAGACGCGAAGGTGATAATTGGTTGAAGGGAAACACTGTAGATAAGAATTGTCACTGTTGTTGGAAGACTGCGGGGACTGGCATTGGATGCCAGCCATTTTATTTTATTTACTACGAACACTCTATACTAATTATTCGTCCTTCAAACAGAAAGAGTGGCGTACGACCGTCGACTTCGCTATGATCTTCCACACAAACATACTCGAGATTGCTTTATTGCACTCCGGATCGCGGCCGACATACCGACCGACATAGTGGGTACTCTTCAGCCAGTGAAAATGAAAAAGAATGTTTCTTGGTAGGTCACAATAACCTCTGTCACAGCAAAGGAGCACCCCACCACACCACAACCGGCTACAAAAATGCGCTTCCCGCCGAGCGCAACCCGCGAATTTGCCAGGAGAGCGAAGAAAAGGCCGCGGGCACCCCTCCTCCGGGGGGAGGTTTTGTGCTAGCCAATAAAAAGCCCCCCCATCCCCGAGGGGCCCCCGGGAAACCGGTTCAAGTGCCCAAAGGCGGCTCGCTTTCACAACATCGCCTTCCAGAGGGGTGGGTTTCTCCCCCGTGTGAATACCCCTTAACGTTCGAGAATATAAGTATAACAATACGTTCAGGAAATCGGTATTCTGTGTATAGATTGCATTGGATATGTCTTGCGGCTTATATACTTTTTCCCCGATGACGGCCGCTTTTATATGGAATTAGTTCTTTTATTCATGCACAGCACCGGTTTAATGAACATAGCAAGTGTGTGGGAGCTATAACGACACAATTTATTGTTGCGCGTCTTCGGGGTCCGATGAACTAGAGTTGACGAAGGCGGTTCACCTAGCTGTCTGCTCGGCGCTCATTGCGGTCCTCTTACACACAGCGCCCTTTCATGCCGCACGGAGCGATCATCGCTGAAACGACCAGCTCGCCAGAGGCAGACCGCACTCTTCGCAATTCTAGAACACTCATCCTTCGTAATAAGCAAGGAGACCAGCATTCTTGAGCGAAAACAAATCTTCAAATCTGTTCCTTTCCTTACAAAGGCATCAACTGAGAAAGCGCGTGCGCCGCTCTCTTCGGACTAAAGGCGCTTACGAGCGCGTCGTGCTGCTGATACCGCCGCTGTCAAGCCGGTAGCGCCAGCCGCACGATCCCCTGCCCAGTGGCCTCGACGGTTCGTCTCGAGAGGAGGCGCGGCGCTGGCGTCGCGCGTCGGAACTTGACTGCCATCGTATCATACTTTGAAGCGGTCCTGCGAAGCACCAGACTGTGAGCGGGCAATTCTACTAGCTTCTTCGACGAGACAGAGGATCTCAGCCAGGTAGGGTTCATCACAGTTTGACAAAGGCAGGGTAGTATCCAAGAAGTAACGTGCTGATCTGGTATACAGCAGGAAGAATGGGCCATACCCAGTCGTCTCACACGTGGCGCTATTAAACGAGTACGTTATCAAGGGTAGTATGGTGTCCTAGTTCTTATGCGCTGAATACATACATGGCTAGCATGTTGGTAAGCGTCCTGTTAACGCGCTCAGTCAAGCCATTTGTCTGGAGAGGGTATGGAATTGAGCGTCCGCAAGTTGCAGCGCACAAACGTATGAGCTATTCCACAACATCAGAGGTGAACTCACGGCCCCAATCAGTGATGCCAATTCGGGCCATCCCGTGTCGTCAGATTACTGAGTGCAGCAGGAAAAGCGACCCTTGATGCGCAGTAGCAGATGGAAAGAGGCGGTTTTACTGCAACATGTGCCTCTTTCTTCTGTTCTGCCATCCAATACGTTTCGTCGTCATTGTCGTCACAATATTTCCAGAATTCTCCCACGCTCGATTTAGGCCGATAGTATGAACTTGACACATGGGAGTTTTGTGCTTTTCCGCATCTTTCATTATTCGCGGCGTAGCTCTCACTTCTGAACGCAGCCGCGCATTAAAAAGCAAGCAGAATATTACAAACACCTATTCCTTTTGTATATCAGGAGATCAAGCTCTCGACATCATTGCATTATCACTACTGGGCTTGGCAGATATTCCACATCAAGGAATGAAGATGTGGGTTAACGATAACTTTTTTCCTTCTGGCGATTCCATAATTCACTATTCTCTACTGACGACTAAGGCTAGCATAAGATGCAGGAGGATAGGTCAAGAATGTGGTCATACATTACTTAAAAGGATACCATGCATGGTAGTGTAGTGCGGTGGCTTCAATTGAAAGTTTTTATTAAAACATTCAATAGGAAAGTTTCTTCTGAATAACGTTGTGGTTCCTGATCACGGGCAATGTATTTCTCCAAAAAGATTCCAGAATTTTGGATTTTGTTTGCTGCATGAATGATATCGCCATATTCACATGAAGCATTTCATTACCTTGGTCAGACCCGCCGCAGAGGTGCAGCGGTTAGGACGCTCGACATCTGTGCCCAAGTATTCGGAATCGAACCTCGGCCATAGCGCCCGCTTTTCTATGGTAGCGAAAAGCAAGGCGCCCGTGTGCTGTTCGATGTCAGTGCTCATTAAAGAACCCCAGGTGGTGGAAATTTCCGGAATCTTCCACTATGGCGTCTCTCATAGGCTGAGTTGATTTGGGACGTTAAACCCCACCAACCGAGATCAAAACCTCAGCTTGGTAGGCTAACAGTGCCTGTGATTTTGTTTAATATAGCTTCAAAGCAGAAAGTAAACCGGTGACAGTATTTGAAATGCTTTGCAGTTAAGAGAATGAAAAAAATAACCAGCATTCCGTGTAGGTGTTCTATCTTAAGTTGGGCGTTTAGTGCAGTTTTATATATTGCAGTAGCAATAGGGATAACTGGTCTGATAGCAATGCATTTATATCGAGTGATGAACAGTAGCCTGAGGATTTTGAAGAAAGCGGGCGGGCTTCTTCATGCAAACACACCGGTAACATCGTCGCCCCTAGAGGATGAAGAGCCGCAGACATCTGCACAAGCTGAGGGGAAATTCAGCATTGCAGCCGGGATGGGGCCAGATTCCTGTTATTCATGTCTACGTAAAGAGACTACCTTAATAGACAAATGGCTAGCTTCTGTCCTCAAGGGAGACGCGGAGATGCATCGTAACACATCCCTTGATCCATTATTTGCATTAATAAGCACCCACTAGCACCCAACACACAGCAGCCTTGAATCAGCTGATTTGGACCTAAATACGTTGAGGGCAACGCAGAGGGCTGTGGAACGAAAAATGGCAGGTTAATCATTAAGAGATGGGAAGCGCGCAGATTGGGTCAGAGAAATAACTCAAGTTACTGACATTCTAGCGGAAAGCAAGAAAAAGAAATGAGAATGGGCAGGACATGTAGTGTGAAGAGAGGATAACCGATGTTCGCTTAGGGTAGCAAACTAGATTTTAAGGGAAGGAAAGCATAGCAGGGGGCTGCAGAAAGTTAGGTGGGTGGATGAGGTTAAGAAGTTGGCAGGGGTCAAGTGGATGCACCTAGCACAAAACCGGGTTAATTGGAGAAATATGGGAGAGGCCTTAATTCGCACTGCAGTGGGCATAGTCAGGCTGCTGCTGCTGCTGCTGCTGCTGCTGCTGCTGCTGATGATGATGATGATGATGATGATGATGATGATGATAATGATTCACCTTGATCTACGACGACCCTCATCTTGGATACCATCAAGTGACCTAGGGTGGCCTGCCTGGGTGACCTGAGGACGACTGCATAAGCATTAAAAGGTTTTCGCCCTAAAATAGTGTCCATTACCTGTTCTTGGGATAATTTTGCAGTCGACTTTTTAGTCGACTTTGCCTGACAGATTCAGCACTACAGTATAAAAGAAAACAATGGAGTTGTACTTGATGTTGACAATATTTCCTATTGTGAACATTTAAAATACGCTCTCACTTTATTCAGAGTAACCAACCTCCACTTCTGTCCTTCAGAATCAGACTTTTTGTTTTAGTTATGTCCCTACCGCGCACCAATAACTCGTAACCAAGGCTCTGTAGCACATCCCTGCACTCTTCTTCAATCACGCCAATGGTCTTTCGCGAAAGTTTAGTTTTCCACTGATCAGGGACATTTTGAGCCTTTGTGGCCTTTGTGTGGTTAGCAACATACTGTGCTACGGAGGCCGTGTAATCGAGACCAAGACGGGCGTAGAGACGCTGAGTCTCGTTCATTGCGTCCCAGGCAAGATCTTCGAATCGAAGCCTTTGCATTCGAGTGGCTGGCAGGAATCCCGTGAGCTCTCCGAATGCCTCGATGTCCATACGCATTTGATTGCAGAGGGCGCTAGGTTTGTCACAGTCGATATTTCGTGTGCACCACCCTAAGCCACGGCGAGAACTGTAGATGGCGCGAGGGTCTCGCACGAGATGAAGCACTCGTACCGACCGAGCGATGTCTGGGTTCCGTTTCAGCCAAACCGCCACCTGCATAGTGAGTTATACCTAGCTTACTTGATTACGCGACGTTGGAAGTTCGAGCTTTGACTAGACATCTCAAAAGTTTTCGCATCCTGTACTGAGGTATCAGTATAGAAAACAGGACAGTCGAGCGCATTTGGCTCTAAACTTACAAAATATGTCGCACAAGCAACTTCCAGAATGAGAAGACATTTGGACGACTTCGCACCAATGTTTCTGTGCAGGGTTGAATGGCCTTGTTTATTGCATCGCCCTGCTATTAGTCAATTGAGGAAAATTATAAATATCTTCAGGCATCCTATTCACACTTGGGAAGGGTATAGCTCTGAATATATTGTGAACAGCGTATGGTGTTAAAACAACGCTGCAAATATCTTTTCCTGAGCTGTAATAGGACCTATACACATATTTAGGGGGTATATCCTTTTTTTATATTGCTTTTAAGTATATAAGAGTTCTCGAACCTGTGTTTCAGTCGGTGTTATCCGGTTTTATAGCCACGGGAAAAGTACTGCGTTTACTAAAGGAAAGGATTTTCCAGGTTTCATTAGCTCTTATAGCACAAAGGAGAACATATCTGCAGACATTGAAGCTATGAGGGTGCCTTCCTCGTGTTGGCTGTTTGCGAAAGATGACAAGTTCTGCTATATTGTCAGTTATTATAGGCGGAATTTATATATTTACAGCGAAACAAATTTAAACCGTTTCCAAATAGCATTCTAAACTCTTGAGTTTCTAAGGAATTCCGGTCACTCCGTTATTGTACGAATTTAGGAATCACAGGTAAGCAAAGTATCCACTCAACTATTCAGACAACATGCACAAGGAATGCATGAAACATAATCGTTTTTGGGGCTGAGAGAACCATCACAATTTGCAAAAATTTGGATTTTTTGCTGTAGCGATGAAGATCGCGACATTCAAAAACAGCGATCGTTTAAAATAATTTTTCTGGTAGTCATGAAGGTCAGAAATGTCTTGTACCCACACAAACAGCCACCGCAAATCGGTCATGCCCAAATGCTGGCAAAGTACATGTTCCTGTCGCATTATTGCATTGTTGAGCTCCAAAAGATTTCAGTCTCACAGCATCACCTCATTGACGTTGAAACTGTAAGTTTTCTTGCCGGAAACTAATTTTGAAAACATCTTTCTACAACAGAACACTAGATAGGTGATGCTGTGATTGCTATATGCATTTTTAAACTCATGTTGCTAAATAATCACACGCCATACATAATTTTCAACAGTACTATTGGCATCTATCTATTATATTACAAAATACTGCAATCAGAACGGTTAGAAAAATTGCTGTTTTAAGCACCAAAGCCAAAACTAAATTCATGCAAACTTTTATAGGGAATTTAAAGTTCTTCAATGAAGGCCAGTTTCAGTACATATTTCTGATCACTACCGTTTGAAGAAATTATTTGTATTTCTTAGCGTAGAGGGCCGTCATAAATTTCTAAAAACAATAACAAAACGGCTGCAAACAACAGCCGTTTGCCTTCTATGGGGGTTCTACTAAGGCCAAGAACGGATAAGGCTACCGTTTTTGGTAACTGTCCGCGCGCCACGAAAGTGCGCAGTTGTCTATTTTGTGTCACTGTTACCAGCGCTACTGCACAGGATAGTTGTTCTCACATCAAATCTTGAAAATCCTAGTTGAGATTTTTCTTATATTGATGATAAATTATAAAGCGCTTTTATTAAACACGTCAGAATTCCTAGGCTCAGGAGACACCATCTAATTGTGGTTGTTTCGGCCCTGTTTGTTTTGCTTGACCAGCCTGTGCCAGGGAAAAAGGAACAAGCGCTACTTCCTCGGCCGCTTCTTTTTAGACCGAATGGTAGGCTCACATGTAGCAATGTGATGGACTCACACGCTGATTACGCAGTCTCAATAAGCAAATTCTTAGTAATCAACGAACTGCACATTTGGTAATCAAGCTAAAGAGAGTCATTTGACCTGGCGATACCACTGAGCCCCCGTGTAATGCAGTGTTCCAAATGGTGGCATGGCACCGCAAAATTCGCGTGTAGACTATGAAGCCCACCCACAGCGTCAATCAAACAGCAGGATACGTTGTTGGGCGAGTTGGTTCATGACGACGGGAAGGTATGTGCGCAAAAAAGGACGATCACGAGAGAAGAGGCGACAGGAAGGGACGAGCGCGAACTTCAGATGATGTTTATTCGAAAAGGAGGCAGGCTTACACAGTTTGCCAGTAGAGGCTCCAAAGGGTATAAGAGCCTAGACCGTAATATACGACCATAATAATGGAGGAAGGGGGGGGGGGGGAGGGGAGTGACAAGTGATGGATAGTGGCTTCTAAGAAACGCTTTTCACTACCGTAAAGTTTGATGGACGTATCACTGATTTCCTATATGGATTTAATAGGCTTCAACAAGTTCGTGTGCTTTTTTATCGCTGCACTTCCGCAGAACCATCCTTTCTTTTAGTAACGGCTTGCTTTCCAGGCAATGTTTTATCAGGTGATATTAATCTAGTTCCCGAATTGACCCTTCATGTTCAGCTAAGCGAATTTGATGCAGTGGCCAGTCTGCCCGTATATCTTACAAAAATCTGATACACTACGCCCATTTGGCAGTTCTCATATGGGTTTTTGTGTTCTACGCTGCAACCATTGCGTTTCTTCTTGTTGGAAGTTCGGCCGATTCGGGCACAAAGGCGGCTGAGCCTACAAGGCGGTGAAAACGACAGCTAGACACCGTATTTATTCCCTACTTTCTTCAGGATGTGAGCAGTTTTGTGGACATAGGGAAAATCTGTAGCCAACTATGTAATCCCGCCTCCCTTTCGAATGAACATCAGTTCACGTTTGCGCTCCTCTCGTCCTGTCTACTCTTCTCTCGTGATCGTCCTTTTTTGCGCACATACCTTCAAATGGTGAAGAAGAGAGGTGTTGCCTGAAGCTCACTGCAGGCTTCTGCTTCAGTAAGCGTTTCATGCACGCTAGAAAAATTGACATTTTTAAAATTGCGTACTGTAATCATAAATGTGAATTTAGTTTTTTATCTTCGTTTACCGCACTCAAAACTTGCTCATATTGCAATAAAACATTCGCTCGGACTTAAATATTATAATCTAAAAATCGCATGTAAGCTCCCTTTAGGCATGAATACTCATATACATGCTCTGTTTGTGGTAACATATAATAATTATTTTCTTCAGAAGCCAATACCGAAGTGCTGAGTAAATAAATAGATGGTAATGGAACTCACCTGCCTCATGTATAGCCTGGTGAATTTAAAAACTTGAGTGCTGGCTCGTTTGCACAGTGCTGAAAGGTGACTCGGAGACGAGCACGACTGACCTCCTTCACAGATGTTGGCCAAGAAGTGGTTGAACTTGTAATAGCCATGATTCTCAAGCCACACCGTGTACAGCGGAACTGCCTCCAGCTGGCATCGGAGCAAGTGCTCGATGAGCTGAAAGGCGTGACGCTCCCTGCCACGCCGGATACGGCCGCTCACTGTGAACGGGATAAGCGGCTCGAAGTGAAAGAATGTTCTGGGTACCTGAGACAGCAGTTCGCCGAGGAAAGATGAACCAGCTCGGTAGTAGGTGACTACAAACACTATTTTAACATCGGCTTGAGACACGGTGGAGTAGTCTTTGAGAATGGCGCTGAACGCAGCTGGCAGCTGCCCTTCTAATGTAGAGTCGATGAATTCTGCGTCGGACAACTTGTAGATAGCGACGTTGGAGGCATTGACGAGTTCACCCCTCTCAGCCCTTCCACTGTCTCTTTGCTCTGTTCACGGAGCGGAAAATGAAAAAAAAAAAAATCAGCATATAAGAACCAATCTTAAACACGCCACTTGTCATACGTCCATTTTGTGGCAAAGGGTTCTTTTTATCCGACCCCGCCAAAACCGACTTGTTTCTAAGAAAAGCGGCGCCCCTTATCTCTGTTACGGCCGAGCAAGAAAATGGCCCCTGTAATGCGAGGATGTCAGCCGCCTTCACTTATGCAAATCATAAACCATTTGAGGGGCACCGGTAGGCTAAGCTCAGCAGCCATGTGATATCTTCTACGTGCGGTGCCTTTTACCCCTATCAGGTCCAAGCAAGAAAATGGGCACCTATAATTGGGGCACCAGTGGGCTAAGCCCAGCAGCCATGTGACATCTTCTACGTGCGGTGCCCTTTACCCCTATCAAGTCCAAGCAAGAAAAGGGACACCTATGATTCGAGATCTCTGTAGCTTTCATAATATGCAGCTTAAGGCACTCAAGAGACAGTGATAGACCACTGAAACCAAGCGGCTTCCTTTTATTTTTGTGCCGAACGGGAACAAATACACTAGCTGCGCGAGCCGCCCACACTTTAAAACAATCATTGCCTGGTCGAGGCCGATCCCCCTTGTGGGTATGCGCCATCTTTATGAGGATCACAACGACAAAAATAAGTTGTTTAAAGCTTGAGGAGTGCCAAATGCTTGGCATTTTCGTGACACCTCTGCCCCCCGAAATAGAACTCAAAGTGTTCAAGTATGCACTCTTAATCTGGTTCCACATACGTTCCGCTTATAAGTGGAACTTTTAAAAAAGTTCCACTTATTAGGCGGAACTTTTTTTGAAGTTCCACTTGTAACTGGAACCTATGTAAAACGAGATTAAGAGTGTAGTTTAGGATTTTAGGCTAGATACTTGTTTCGCACAATATCCAACATGTTGACAGTGCACATGCAAGGAAGGCTATGAAGGCCTGTAGTATGTTCGAAAATGCATGGCCGAATACCTCGTGCGACATCAAAATTGTGTTTTGTGGATTGTAGGCACGATCGATGATATAATGTAGGACACAATGATGCAACGCTATAAACTCCTTTCCGCGACTGTGCGCTCTTATGTTCCATCATCACAGGGTTACTCTAACACATAAACGGCCACACAGGAGCACAGGCAAATGCGTTCGCGCTGCTCGTCCATATTTACACGAAGGGCACCTACTCTGTATAGAATGGTTTTGCGCAATATGAAGACCGACATCTAATCTGCGTGCCAATGAAAATATCGAGATCTATCGCATTACAAACGACCTCTTCTAAAGTATATTCTCCGCCTGGTAGTCCCTTCAATATAAGTACATTTTTTACCACTCGCTATGCTATGCGCAGTCGTCAGAGTTCAGAACAACCGGTAAACAAAACGCCATTCAATGATTGCTGTAAAGACTAAGCTATTTCATGCCTTCTGCGCACATGCCGACGTTATAAACTCACCGGTCAATCGTTATTTGAACTAAAATTGCTTGCAGCGAAAGCTACACTAGGTTAGTCAGTGATGCATATCGGGTACGTGTTGCTAGTTGCTAGTTGCATTACGTCGCAATATACGAGTGATATGGCAACTGAGAGCACACATCAGATGGGAACGTTCAGTACCCATCACAAAAAGGCAAAAGAAAAACGCCCGCTTAGACCTAAGAAGTTTGCGGGTGGACCTCAAGCAAACTACTGTATATTAGTGTACAGTGTATTTATTTATTTTAATTTTTACTTGCCCTGCCCTTTCTCCCTATCACTCACCTCTTTAATTTACTCTACCCCTTCGTCGCTTTCCCTTTATTTCTGCCGCTAAAGTTCAGGTGCTTCAGATATCAGATAGCAGATACCGGGGCAGACAAACATCTTTTCCTTCCTTCTGTATATATAATAAATAACCACTACTACTACAACTACTACGCTCGCTTCAAGGCGTTAGCAAAGTAAAAATATGTAGTCCTCGAAATTGGGCAAACAATTGAGGTTGACTTGACAAAGGGGAGGAGGGTTAAAAGCAGTTTCTGCGGTAGAATTCATCGTTATAACCTGTAATATGAGCGCTACAAGATTCACCTTGCCAGAGGGACCTGCCTTGCGTTATCCTTTCCTGGGTACCTGCAGGTAATCCATGCTTCTATTCTCCTGTAGCAAGTATATTTTATACCATCTGCCTGCCGTCGGTATAGGCGTGCTGTCTTTAAATGCAGTACATTCTACTGAGAGACCAGTAGTTACTGTTTTGGACGGCAATAAATTACTCTTCCTATGCGTATTTATTCTTATTGGTTTCGATTTACGAATAGTTGGCATGCGATTACGGCACAAAATACCGCACCCCTACTCTCTATATTTAACGTCGCCTTCATCCCTCTCCGTGGCATCGCTGGCTGTAATTCTTTAAGCTTATTCCTGGGTCTTTTGATTTCCCTTAAATTTTGGGTTCCACATGTGAGTAAATTAGGGGTGCAATTTTTCTATATGACATTTATATATCCAACGAGGTAGTGATCACACATTTCTAGTTGCCGCTTTCGATCCTTTGGATAACATCTCTTGTTTACATCGCGGCATCTATTCAGTTAAATTTCATTTATGAGAGACGTGATCATATGATCTGCGCAGAAAGGGTCGACCTTGTGGCACCTGGGAAAAAACAATGTCCATTAGGAATCGAGCCACTATCCTTTCGACCCCCAACCGATCGCGATAACCGTTGCTCCAGGGCGGACTTTATTTATTGCCAGGCTTTATCGCACATCAAAATGCATTGGAGAGAAAAAAAATAAACCAAACCAATGCCTACGAGTATGGTTTTGACATACTAAAATTATCTAGACGCAACTAAGGGCTCTAAGATTAATAACCAGTCCGGGACACATGTTTGAGATTTAATGGCTCCAATAAACTTGTGAATACTTCCACGAAAGTACATGCGTTCCAGCCGGTCATCGCAGTTATACCCGGCCACAGTTATACCCGGCCATATCACAGTTATACCCGGCCATTCCTGGGCGCTGTATACAATGGAGGCCGACGAGCAAACCTAACTCAAAAGAACAACCATATCTTCATTATCTGTAGGCCAATATCTAATTCCATACAAAGGCAGCGGTAATTCTTTATTATTGCTTTCTAGCACGTCCAAGAAATAAACCCCTTTCTTCAGCCTGGACTTGTGGTAAACAAATCCTGTCTCCTTGTCTAGCGTGCCGTCTCCGCGGCAACATATGGGGTGGTACTGGTAGCGCCGCCTTTTAGCTCCTCCGCCGGCAGTTCCAGCAGATGCGTGCCAGCAACTATTTGTTCGCTTCCATCCGAGCACAATTTTAGACCGCTAACCCGTTTAATGAGTGCACCCGCCTCTTCCGAGTTTGAATTGTTTTGCTGGAACAGCTTTTCCCTTGTACAAAATTCAGCCAAAAGAGCCTCCTCACTAATGTAGTACCCGCTGTAATAAATTAGACTAGCTTTTTCTGGGTCAATGTTGTGCTGCCTCAGGCAGCGTCAAGTTCGCACTCTATGTAGTGGAATATGTTTTACAGGATGTTAAGGAAATCTGTTCCCACCTTTTGGGTATTTGATTGACGCCCAATGCAAGCGCTCTAAATTAACTGATACGTTGTAATTTTATTAATTTGTAGTTAGCTTAAAACATTTTAAATAATAATTGTGTTAACTGTATATTTGCCTGTATATGCTGATATTATTTCCGTAAGCAACTTCGGTCTCTCCATAGCAGAGAGTAACAATCAAAATGAGTACGTATAATCTGCCCATTTAAAAGGCGCTTAATGCAACAAAAAAAAAAGAGCGCCAGAGAAATGTCAGAGCCTATTAGAGGAAAATATATTCTTAAATTGCAGTTTTCTTCGTATATATTGTTTTGAAAAATGCAATTGTGTTATCAAAACTGCTCACACAGTTTCCTTCAGTAGATCAACAAATACATCCGCTCACCGTGCTTAGGCTTGTTGTTGAAAACCGTTGTGCAAATGAGATAAAACAGGACCAGGCCGACCACAACTAAAATGAAGCGCCTCCGGGTCAGCGTAGGATGACTGAAAAGCAGAAGACGTGTAACAGGAACAGCTGTGCAATCTGTGCAACCTTGCAAGCTGTGCAAAAGTAGCAACCAACAAACTTTAGGAAGTGATCGGAGTGTTGCTAAATTTCTACGCGAGCAGACGACACTGGCTGAAACGGTCGAACATACAACGCCTTCTTGTTCTTTTTTTCAGGTATACAACGCTGAACGTGGGCACAATAATGCACACAGATTATGCTGACCTGTTTTACAATTTTATTAGTGCTCAAAATGCGATTGATAAGTTGAATTAAAGCTGGACAGTGCCGCCTTTCAAGCACTGCCCCATAGACTTGCTCGTCGCCGAGCGAACCGGACGTCGGAGTACCAAGCATGCTTTGCGCTTCGTTAACTTTGACCACTGCCTGTTATCGGATTCATTTACAATGCACCGTGACTAGTGTCCAAGGACCCACAAAGTGAAGTCGCGGAAGGCGTACTTCGGGCCAGGTACTTGCCCCTCTTTTCATTATCTTAATTATCGTGCCTGCTCACGTGCTACACCGAGCCAAGTTAGTGAAAGCATCATTACTTTGTCTTTACGATCATGTTTTGAACACATTTGACATTTTTCTCTCGCCATGCTACCATTAAGGCCTCGATTTTTTTGCGATTGATGATAGACGAAAAAATGTTGGCTGCTGTAGTGAAGTCTAGAAGTGAACGATGATGCGATCCGTGCGTACAAGTGGCATATGACGACGTATTATGGGGGAGAGGCCAGCTGCCGCCAGGTGCCGGATCCTCATCGGCTTCAGCGCTGGACATTCCCAAGGCAGGTGGCGGATACCGGCTTCTGGATCTCATGTCTTGAAGCCAGGGCAACCAGGGTGGCGATACAAATCTCGAAATTGAGGCCACTCTTGAGTCACTGCAGGTGTCAGGATAACCCCACCTCGAATCTCCTAAAGCACCACCTCCTCTGTATAGGTTAAACCTCCGGGAAGGTTTACCGTACATGGAGGCATGGCAGCACGTGTAATGCGTCGAAGGTGCTCCTTTCTTGTTAAAAGAATGGTAGCATTATCCAATTTTAAGAGGCTTGGCGATGACGAGATTGATGTGTTAAGGCGGGCCGCAGAGTCTGCACGGCTTTGCGAAGTTACAAGATAACTCGGAATATATGTTAGGGTTGTTAATTTTTACCCAGTTTTTGCACAACAAACATTTTTTTTAAATCGAGTTAAGTTCGATTTTTTCATGTTTCTGGAACAAATGTGCCTAAGTAACGCGTTGAAAGCCTGTATGAAAGCACCAAAGCAAAAGCTATTCGAGCGATATATCGCTCTAATAGCTTCTGCTTTGGTGCTTTATAAGAAAGTATACTCTGTTATAAAGAGGTTCTTTACGAGGAAACAGTCTTAATGAGAGAGGCACTCGAGGTAGGTTCAGATATCCAGAAAACGCTTGAAAGCGGAAAACTTCTGATGCTAGGCTTCGATCCCCTCGTAAGTGTCAAGCTGTCAAGGAGCTTTGCACGGTGATAAATAAAATCACTCGAGCAAAAGGCGTTTTGTCTTTGTCACCTAAGAGCAGTGCCACATTAGTAAAAACTTGTTGTGAAGAGGTTTGCGCGAAAATCTCCAGAATATGGGTCCGAACTCTGAAACATAACTTCTCAGAGAAAGAAAGAAAACCAGGTGACAATGTGGAAACTGGTTTGAAACTGAATGAGTCGTTTGATGACAACCGACCTCTTTTTATTCCGTGACATGAGATATAGACTCGCTTCGAAAGGAGTTTAACCAGTACTTGGTGGAAGCAAGCCCCACAAATGAAAGAAAGTGTTGAACTGATGGACCACTCGTACGACACAACTGTGCGTTATTATCGGCTAGAACATGCATTGCTGACATCGTTGTGTCCAGCTAATGGCAGCTGTGACGTAGAGCGAAAGTTTTCTCAGCTGAGGTACCTCCAGAGCCCAGACAGGTCTCGGATGGAACCTGAACCTTTGCGCATGCTAATGATTATGTATGCTAATTAGGGCGTCGAAAACATTCATGACCAGCTGAAGTGAATAAAATGTTTCTTGCCTAAAAACTGACAGCTGCACATCGCTGAGAGTAATTAATTTGACAGAAACGCCGACTTATGAAACACTTTCTTGACAATAAGCGAAAACAACCATAATCGTTACGTACTGATTAGGAGAACTCGAATAAATGAAGAAATTATTAGTTTGAAAATTGAACCCGATAAAACCCGAATTTCGGACTGCTTCCATGAAAAACCCGATTTCTTTTCTATTATCAAGTCGAAAAATAATGCCCAATGATTACCATCCCGAATTTGAAAAAAAAAAATATAAAACCCGAAAACAAATAACACTAAATATATTCAATCCGAATTGGCTGCGGTACGCCTGCCGCTAGACTGTGTATATCTTTGAAGATTTGTGGGCTGCTACTGACGCGTATAAGCAGCTTTGTCAACTGGAGGGAATCAGTGCGTATAACAATAGGGGTCGCGGGAACCATCGGAATAGAGGTCACAGTGCGAAGCGCCTCTTGCAAAGTAAGCAGATTCCCACAAAATGAAGATGGAGGTTCCGGTAATTGAAACGTTGATGTCTTGTTTAGGCCAGGCATGCAAGGACAGTAAACTGCGGATGTCACTTCGCAGGGTGTCCCCGTAAATTACAATGGCACCTTGTGGCACGCAGGTGTCTTTATCTATAATTCGGTCGCGAAGTGACGAAGCTGAGTCCTGTGTTCTTTGTCATCGTAAATTCGTTGGTTTGTTATCACTAAGCTCTACAAAACGCCAAGAAGGAAGACTTGGAACTGGCGGTGGTACAATTGAATGCGATGGAGCATAAGCCCTGAGAGCGCACGTTGCGTGAGAGAAGGTGGCCTTAATCCTGCGAGCATCAGGCATTTGCTGCACCAGTTCATCTATTGTGTTCAGCTGTGCGTTTTATCGGAGTGCCAAGAATGGTGTTATGCAAGGAACTCAGGTGATAACCCTTATTGCCTCTCGATTTATATCTTCAAGCAGATCCCATTGTGCCCTTGTCAAATGTTTAAATGTGGCTTGATAAGTAAGGCGCGGTTGCACAACTGCCCGGACCAACTGTCGTGCAACATTTGAGTGGGAGCCGGCCGTTTTTGGAGCGGTGCGTCTGATCAGGCCCAGTGTCTGTAACGCCTGTTCTCTTAGCGCGAGACAGCCATGTAGTTATAACTCCTGACTCATGAATTGTTAAAGCCAATATTTTACTTTTGTACTTTTCTGAAGTGGGAATCCGGACTGAGATAGATATATAGATGTTACAGCCAGTATACGGCGAAGCGCCGCTCGCAACTGACATGACCGTAGGTTTACTGGCGGAAATTTTAATAGTCCCAATGAAAGAAACATATATGGAGGTAATATCTAAAGCTGAATGCAAGGAAGCGGATTTAGTCAGTAGGTCGTTGTGTGGGCTCCACACCGTGAAGCCATCGGCGTATATTGAAAATTTAATGTCAGAATCTTCATGCAACCACCATTTAAAGGAGATAAATGCCCTATTAAATAATGTTGGTAACAATATTGATCGCTGGGTTAAGGTACGAGGAGGAACGAACGATCCTATGGCATCGCGGCTGAGGCATATTGGAAATTTTCAGCCTTCAAGGAACGATTTTACAAAATATGTACTCTAAGTGGCAAATTAAACATGACTTTCTCACTAAAAAAAGCGTATATTGACAGTGAGAGTTAAATGGCATCATCGAGGCATTGCAGCTGAATCTGTGTGATTATCGAAACGTAGTTAGCGACCAAACACCTTGGCGTGATATGGTTTATAGATTCACAAAGAACCAGACACAACTGAACGAAAGAAGTAAACTGACTGATAAATATAGCTAATCAAACTGGCGCCGCACGAAACGATACATTTCAAGACAACCCTGGAGAATCATGATGCCCTAGGGTAGCAAAGCGGTTGCTTTTACTGGGTAACCTCCCTTCCTTTCCTCATCTTCCTCCTCCTTCTTGTGTAAGCGATGAGAACGTTAACGTTCGTGCCTGTTCAGGTGTTATTCTCTACTCAGTGTTCATCTCCTCCATGCGTTATCATTTCTGCTTTTTTATTTTGGCGTTTCATCTTTTCGTTTCCCTATCTCTGCCTTACATAATCATTTTATTTTTGGCAAAGCACACCTCTAACCACATCTGTGCAACCCCATTATCGGCCGAAGCTCATGCGTTGGTATTTGACATGAGTTTAAACGACAGTAATAAGAACAACAACGTATTCCATGTGTACCGCGACTAAAAACATGGGTCACTGTGGACCAAAGATAGAGATTAACGGGACAGATTGCTCATTTCAGAAATGAAAAAGATCAGATTCTCCCAGTAAACGCAATAAACGAGTAGATTGATTGATTAATTAATTCATTGACTTACTGATTGAAACACGTCTTGTATTTGAAGCTCTTAGTACGCACTTTTGCTTTAAGTATCTCTGCGTGCACCTGTAACTACCACAATCCCGGCGACCGAGACAGGAGCTGGTTCATATGAGGTAGACTGCCGTAGGCCTGGCTTTTGTGCCTGCATTGACAAACTCCTCCAGCTTTTCCCATAACCTAGTGACGGCCGCTCCATCGAATGACAGTGGGAGTACTTAGACGATGTAGTCGGCCAGAGGGATGGCAACGATTATTTCTGCGAGAGACCTTTATCGAATATCAGAATAATATTGACATTAGTATACGACATGGGTAGCAATCGCTGTGATCCGGCGCATCTCTTCGTCGCGGTCTTTGATGAATGACTTGTGTCCTAATAAAAACAAGATATTGATGCAGTGTTGATCGTGAGCCGGCGGGTTTACCTCTATGGGGCCTTTATAGCTGCTCTGGCATAGGGCGAAAAGGGCGTACCTATTCTTCGGCTCGGTGCGTTTCACTCTTCCAGTGCGGAGGTTCTTAAGTGCTTAGCGGTGTCGCTACCTCGTGATTTCTTTGAAGGCGGAGGGAACCAACAAGAAGGTTTTGTTAACCGAAATGGTGCAAGGTTTGTTCGGTGCGGCTGGTGTTTTGCGTGCAGCTGTTCGAGTCTCAACGTTGGCCGATTTGTTGCTTTCAATGCTTGCGTGCGCAGGTGCCCAGGAAATGGTGGCTGTCATGTTAAGCTTAAGAATGAGGTCTGAAAATGTTCCTGATAGATCGTTGATTATTTTCGGGTATGTTGAAGGACTCGAATTCACTCGACTGCGCACTTCACACGCGAGAAATGAATCTCCGCAAGGTATAGTGCGTGCCTGGAGCCATATTCAGGAATTGTTTGCAGACCCACCCTGCTGGTTTTAAAGGGGCTGTTTCACTTCCACAGTATCGATGTCGTCGACGATGGGCAGTATGGCCGCATTCACCACGCGTTGGGTGCCATCAAACATCAAATAGAAACAGGCTACAAATGGCGTGACGATAGCTTTCTTGAAGATAAAAACAGGCATTTGGCATCCTTTGTCTTCTGCTACCGATATGCTTTGAACAGGCTAACTCATGACTGAAGTAACCAAAAGCAACTGTCATGTACGACTCAAGATGCCACCAATATGGAGATTTAATGACGGGTTTTTGTTTTGTTCAATGTCGTTGAGACAAAACTTTCAGAGCATCGCATTTTAGTCCAAGAATACTGCAGCCCACTCCCCCAAAATATGTACTGCAGTACAAACACTGAATCAAGATCATTGGTCGTCTTCTGTCACAGCGACTGCTTTACATCATCTTGAATGCTCCTCCAAATAATTATTGCCGAAAATCGCATTGCACACGATGAACATGAGCGATCGCTTCGCAAAATCCCAAAGTGTGTGTTGTCTCGATAACGGCAAACAGGTTGCCATGCGGTGATGTCATCCTATGCGGTGACGATGCGGTGACGTAATCCAATTTTCATAAACCACTTTTACGGCGGTGGATCATTTTGGTTATAAAAAAGCGGGATATTGGCGAAGTTTGTTGATTGTAGTGTTTAGAATCCAAGGTAGAACGATTAATGGTAATGCCTGCACCATATAAAATAGAATTGAACAAGGGTAGAGGGAGCCTCGGTTTGCAAGCCCAGCCAAAGTTTCGACAAGTGGACATGTCTTTGTCTGGGTCCAGATGAAGACAAGTCCACTTGTCGAAACGTTGGCTGCGCTTGGAAACTGAGGCTTCCCTTCTATCCGTCGCCGTAACTAAGAATTAAGATATTGCCTAAACAAACCCACGGAAAAATTTTAGGGTGGCGCCATTCGGCGGCCATCGGAATTACATAGACACCTGATATGTTGTTGCCGTGACAGGTGACGCCTCCGGGCTCTACGTTTAAAAGTGGCGTGGACCGTCTTCGACGATGTTTCCATACCGATGAAGCTCAGAGAACTCCAAAACCTCTATTTCGCCATAGCGTCGAGATGGTGTTGAAGTGTCCCAATAATTTTGACCTGCGCAAACCTCTCACGAATGGCTGGTGAAATTTTACGCCAACAAAGGCTACGACGGGCAATCCTGGATTAAGCGCCTAAACATTACGGCGATATAAAATGAGTACAGAAATACTCGTACGTGAATCACCATCCACTATGACACCCGGCAGACGGGATCTATTAAGGTTGTCCCATCCAACTCTGAAAGTCTGTGCTTCAATGTCTCCTACCCCGAATTTTGTTTCCATCATTCAATTATACTTATTTTGGAGGAACTATTGGCGACATCCCTCTGCGGTGCTTGCTCTGCTTGAAACCCCTTGCATGCATCCTTATGATTTTGTGCAGTGAGAGGCGACCACATTTGTTCGGAAAGATTTGGCTACGCACGACTGTCTCTACAATGCTGAAAAGCGTCAGCAGTTCTTCGTCGTGCGATATCTCGACGTTATCCGTCAGCCTTAAACCAAGCACGGACGCAAGTGGCGGTTCCTCAGAATATGGACGGCTCTTGTCATGTTTTGCCGCTATCTCAACTTTCGCCATCTCGCAGTACGTCTTTATCTGCAAACAACTCTAGAGACTAAGTGGAGAGTCGACTAAGCGGCTCTGCACAGCTTTTATATATCGTGAAAATACACTTGGCTCAAAGCGGCGCATAAATGTTCATGACTAGAAAAAAAAAGGTTAAAAGGACCATTCAATTTATTCGCTGTTGATTATTTCTTGTTTAGAAGAGATACTGAGAGTGATGTGTTAAAGAGAGCTACCTTTTCGAGCCTGGAATTCACCAGGCTTATCCAGAAACATGACCGAAGCAGCGCACGCCTCAGCGCAGGACGGCGCTTTTAGTCTTCTCTTTGCTTATTTCAAGAATGAGTTCTCATGTATGCAACGTTTTTTCAGTGTGTGAGCGCCACTTTCTCTTATTATACACTGGTAGAATGCCAAAGCTTTACTGATAGCAAAATGGTCTCTGAGCAATTTAAGTGCTCTTGAGCGTGATATTTTATAAAGATGTGACGGTGATGCTTAAAAGATGTCCCAATATCAGTGTCCGCATACAAAAATAATGGTGATATCTGCCTCGATCATTTTTAATGGGGCAGCGTGAGAGGCGCCTTTGTTTTAGAAATCACTCTTTCGTCCACGTAAGGATTGTTAACGGAACATTAAGAGTACCAATCTCGCAAGTGTTACTTGGCCAATGTTAAGGCCGCACAGTGTCGGCACAAGGCAATTTACGACGTCAAGAGACCGCGTAAGATTGCTGTAACAGCCAACTCACTTGACTCAATTCAGATCTGGCATAAACCTGCCAAGCGTTATCATCAAGAATCAATAGTGCTACTTCTAGGTCAAGCAGGCTGTTTGTTCAGCTTAGATAAAGCAGAAATTTATTCATATGTCGCGCGTTATCCTTTACCCTTTTCTCAGAGACTACCCCGCAGCGCCCCAACACGTTACAGGATGGAGGTTTGCAGCATAGAAAAAAGGACACCTTCATTCACACAGCAGACTTGCATTTCAGTTAAGCGATTCCACTCTCTAATAGATGCAACAAAAATACATTTGCGCAAGTACCAGTCAGGGATTAATATTCTCAAATTTGATAAGTGTGATCTACGCGCCTGGTGACATAGTGTGGCCCTATAAAACAGATCTCTTCCTTAATGTCGATGTTATTGTTGTAAATCATACACAACGGTTTAAGCCTTAATGTTCTTCCGGAGGCAAGCAGGTCTCATCTGAGCTCATTCTTGATGGCACTTACTCTGTCCTTTCTTCCTAATCATCCCAAGACGAATCTGACTGCGCGGTTTGGAATTTCTTCAATGTGCTCAATGAGCGCCTTCTTCGAAGGGTCCCAAATTGCACAAGCGTACTCCAAAATAGGCTTTATGCAACTCATATATGCCTTATTTCTTAAATTGGTATGAGAAAATCTCAAATTCCTTTGAATAAAATTTGGTGCCCTAATAGCCCTATGTACAGAGTGGTGAACATGTGCTTTCCATGAACAATCCGATGAGAGCGTTACTCCTAAATACTAATATGCAGCTTCCTTACGCATTAGATCATCATTCGCCACATACCAGAAGTCAGTAAGCGTTTTTTTCTTTTTGGTAAAACTGACATGAACGCACTTTTTGGCATTTAAATTTATATTCCAAGTGGAACACCAGGACTGCATTCGTGGTAAATCTGGTTGTAAATTTACAACATTATTGGCTCATGATAATTGTTCGATACACAACACAGTCGCTGGCAAATAACTGAACTGAGGATGCAATGCATTGAGAGATATTGTTTATATAAGCCAAGAACATGAGTGGCCCCAAAACCGAGCCTTGCGCTACGCCTGAAGAAACATTGATGTACCCTGTGCTTTTCACAATTATTGCAACGCACTATCGCCGCTGAAACAAGCAATTTTCTATCCTTTTTATAGAGAAGTGAATGTTTATTTCTTGGACCTTGTTGAAAATGAGCGAGTGTGAAACTGTATCAAAAGGTTTTTGAAAATCCAAAAAAGTGCAGTCAATTTGCTCTTCTTCATCGACACCGGATGCCAAGTCGTGAAAGAATTCGACCAGTTGGGTGGTGCAAAATAAGCTCCTTGCGGAATCCGTGCTGTTTTAAAATTAGCAAATTATTCTCGGTAATGTATCTCAAATCGCTGTATGCAAAAAATGTTCAAGGATTTGACATGCAATTTGTGTTACTAATATAACTCTATATTACTGGCATCTTTTTGGGACCTCCCTTGTGAATAGCAGTTACATGTGCAATTTTCCAGTCATCTGGTAAACTGTCATCTGCTAAATGTGTACTATAAATAAAATATAGATAACGAGAAATTGGTACCAGACATCTTTTTAAAATATGTAGTGAAAGACCGTCTGGCCCAATGGCTTTAATTTCATTGACGTTTTCCAGCTGTCCACTAAATACCGCCTCCACTAATATATACTGGCTGTATAGTAGGGGAATTGCTGAATGATGGTACAGAGTTCAAGTCGGGTTAGGTGAATAGACAAAGTGAAAGTAGTTATTTAGATGCGTTAGTTTACGCTCATCATCGTTGAGAACCTAACCTCTGTGAACTAATTCATAGATTCCTAACGATTCAGATCCGTGCCCTCTAATATATTTCAAAAATAATTTGGTGTTTTCTTTCCTGTTAGC
The DNA here is from genome assembly GCF_055883805.1 of Amblyomma maculatum. NCBI lineage: Eukaryota > Metazoa > Arthropoda > Arachnida > Ixodida > Ixodidae > Amblyomma > Amblyomma maculatum. The sequence goes on from NC_139345.1 coordinate 135,148,325, forward strand.
ATTTAGCCGGCAAAAGTATTCATCTTTCGCCGCTTCTAGGCTCCCTTTGTATTCATTTGCAATCTTAAAAAGTACTGAAAGGTGGAGAACTGATTTTATTTTCTTGAATGCTGGGAGTGCATGCCTTCTCTTTTGAATAAGCTTTAGGATTCGTGCGGTCAACATGGGTGTGGATTTATCTTTCCTTAATTTGAGGATTTCATGTTTGCGCAAACATATATCTGTGAGCTCGAGTAATGTTTTTTTTTTTTTTTTTTTTTTTTTTTTTTAACATAAGCCATAACTCGTGCGCATCATTTTCCTCAGAAAGGAATGCAAGTGAACGAGCTCTTCAGACATACTAACATAATCACCTCTTTCGAAAAGATGGAAGAAAGCGCACACGCTTTCTGGCGGTGCGCTTCAGAATTGATATTTGCGGCGACAGCAAGGTGGTCACTTATGCCCGGAATAACGTCCACAGAGCAACAATATTAATTGCAGAACATAAGATCTAGGATACGGTTATCATGGGTATTTTCATCTACATACTGCAGCAGTCCCAACGTACCATTTATTATTTTCATATCAGAGATAACACGCCCCCAGCTCCATTAACGCATCAGCCATCGTGCCAAAGCAAATCGGGAAGATTAAAATCACTCCCAAGTAGCAACGTGTGAGCAGATTCCTCGAAAAGTATGTCGCACAAGAACTTTGAACTCTCAAGTCAGAATTTGGTGGGTGATAAAATGGCCTCGTAGTGCAGCGGTGGCGTAGCGGTAGAACATCCGCCTCGCATGCAAGAGGACCGGGGTTCAAATCCCGGTGCCGCGAAATTCTCCACCGGATGAAAGAAAAAAAAATCCGCGTGTTGATGGAATTGCATAAACAGGTTTGGGGTGCGACCTGATGCCGGTGAACACCTCCAGCAACGCACTCCCTCACCAGAACAGGAGTTGGCCACCCTGGTGCAGTAATTGGCCGCAACCTCCTATGATAAGCTCCATGAAACCCCGGCCCTCAGTCACCAGCGGCTGCGGAACAACTGACCACGGCGGCGGTCAGACCTGTGACGCAGCAGGGGGTGCTAAGAAAGTCTGGCTCCGCTGGACAGGCCGCCATTGGAAACTGACCCTGGCAACGTTTAATGCTAGAACCCTAGCTAGTGAAGCTAGCTTAGCAGTGCTGTTAGAGGAACTAGAGGGCATGAAATGGGATGTCATAGGGCTTAGTGAGGTTAGAAGGCCGAATGAGGCATATACTCTACTGAAAGATGGGCATGTACTGTGTTACCGAGGCTTACCAGAGAGGCGACAACTAGGAGTAGGCTTCCTTGTCAATAAGTATATAGCGGGTAATATAGATGAATTCTATAGTATTAATGAGAGGGTTGCAGGCATCGTAATTCGGCTTAATAAGCGGTACACACTGAAGGTTATACAGGGCTATGCACCTACATGTAGTTATGATGACCAGGCAGTTGAAAGCTTCTACGAAGATGTAGAATCGGCAATTCGAAAAGTAAAGACGCAGTATACTGTACTAATGGGCGATTTCAATGCCAAGGTAGGGAAAAACAGGCAGGAGACAAGGTAGTAGGTGACTATGGCATTGGTTCTAGGAATAGCAGGGGGGAGTTACTAGTTGAGTTTGCAGAGCGCAATAACTTACGAATCATGAATACCTTCTTCAGCAAACGGAAGAACCGGAAATGGACATGGAAAAGTCCTAATGGAGAGACTAAAAATGAAATCGACTTCATAATGTGTTCAACTCCCGCCATTATGCAAGATGTAGAGGTAATCGGGAAAGTGCGATGCAGTGACCACAGGATGGTGAGGTCCCGAATTAGCCTAAATCTGAAGAAGGAACGCAACAGATTAGTAAGAAAGAAACCCATCAACGAATTAGAGGTGAGGGGGAGGGCACAAGAGTTCAGGATCTCGCTACAGAATAAGTTTTCTGCTCTAACTGAGGATGGCGACATTACCCTAGAGGCAAGGAACAATAATTTCAGAGATATCATTACTGAGTGCGCGGTAGAAGTAGGCGGTAGGATAGTTAGAGAGGATACCGGTAAGCTGTCTAAGGAGACGAAAGATTTGATTAAGAAACGCCAGATTATGAAAGCTTCCAATCCAACAGACCAGATCGAATTGGCCGAGATATCAAAGCTAATCAATAAGCGCAAGGTGGCCGATATTAGGAAGTATAACATGGAGAAAATTGAGCATGCTGTAAAGAACGGGGGAAGCCTTAAAGCGGTAAAGAAGAAATTGGGCATAGGCAAAAACCAGATGTATGCGATAAGGGATAAGGCGGGCAACGTCATCACTAATATGAAAAAGATAGTCAAAGCAGCCGAGGAGTTCTATACAGATCTCTACAGTAGCCAAAGTAGTCAGGACCGTAATGAGATTGGCGGTAAGGAAAAACAGTAAGACGTTCCACCAGTGACGAAGGACGAGGTTAAGAAAGCACTAGAAACTATGAAAAGGGGGAAATCAGCTGGAGAGGATCAGATAACTACAGATTTGCTGAAGGACGGGGGGGATATCGTGCTAGAAAACCTGGCCACCCTGTATACGCAGTGCCTGGTGTCATTGACGGTACCGGAACCATGGAAGAATGCAAACATTATCCTCATTCACAAGAAAGGGGACTCTAAGGACCTTAAAAATTACAGACCAATCAGCTTACTGTCTGTTACGTATAAGGTATTTACTAAGGTAATCGCTAATAGAATCAGGACAACCTTAGACTGCAATCAAGCAAAGGATCAAGCAGGGTTTCGGAAACGGTACTCTACTATCGATCATATCCATACCATAAATCAGGTGATAGAAAAATGCTCGGAATATAACCAGCCCTTATGCATAGCATTCATTGATTACGAAAAAAACATTTGACTCAGTTGAAACCTCGGCGGTGATGCAGGCATTGCGAAATCAGGGGGTAGACGAGCCATACGTGAAAGTGCTGGAAGATATATATAGCGGCTGCACAGCAACCATAGTTCTGCATAAAGAAAGTAACAAAATTCCCATAAAGAGAGGTGTTAGGCAAGGAGACACAATCTCCCCAGTACTATTCACAGCTTGTTTAGACGAAGTGTTCAGAGACTTGGAATGGGAGCAGTTAGGGATAAGGGTAGATGGAGAATACCTCAGTAATCTGCGATTTGCTGATGACATTGCCTTGCTAAGCAACTCGGGGGATGAACTGCAAATAATGATTGATGACCTAGACAGGAAAAGTAGAAAGGTAGGCTTGAAAATCAATATGCAGAAGACTAAGGTAATGTTCAATCGCCTCGGGAAGGAACAGCAATTTACATTAGGTAGCGAAGTACTGGAAGTAGTAGGCGAATATGTCTACTTAGGACAGGTAGTAACCGCAGACCCGGACCACGAAAAGGAAATAACAAGAAGAATACGATTGGGATGGAGCGCATTTGGCAAACACTCGCAGATTATGACTAGCAGCTTACCGGTATCGCTCAAGAGGAAAGTATACAACAGTTGCATCTTGCCTGTACTCACCTATGGGGCTGAAACGTGGAGGCTAACCAAGAGAGTTCTACTTAAGTTGAGGACAATCCAGAGGGCTATGGAACGAAAAATGGTAGGGGTAACATTAAGAGATAGAAAGCGTGCAGAGTGGGTCAGAGAAATAACTCAAGTTACCGACATTCTAGTAGAAATTAAGAAGAAGAAATGGACATGGGCAGGACATGTAGTGCGAAGAGAGGATAACCGATGGTCGCTGAGGGTAACAAATTGGATTCCAAGGGAAGGAAAGCGTAGCAGGGGGCGGCAGAAAGTTAGGTGGGCGGATGAGATTAAGAAGTTCGCAGGGGTCAAGTGGATGCAGCTAGCACAGAACCGGGTTAAGTGGAGAAATATGGGAGAGGCCTTCGCCCTGCAGGGGGTATAATCAGGCTGATGATGATGATGATGATGAAAATGGCCTCACAGGATGTGGTCGAATCAGGCAAGACCTCCCTAAAACAAAGATATTCAATATAGTTGTGGCCAAAATTTGATGCTGAAGATGACAAAGCGGTATGTACGAGCAGGAAACCGCCTCCGCCTAGTCGTCGTCTATATTTGCGGTTTGGTATTTCTCATGGTATGGTGTCTTAAGGTTGTGTACTAATGAGATGGTTTAGATATAGTTGCTGGAGTCAAGGATTAGTAATGAAGCCGGTAGAACACTGGATGCAAGCAAACATGATTGGCAAGGGTAGCCGCGGCACAAAGAAACGATGATGTGTTATACCCTTGATAACAGACGTTAAGCGTCTTTCATTTATTGTTTCAATTTTTTTCTATATTGTGTCCAGGTTCCATTTATTCGCAAGAGTGAGCGCCTTTAATTAGGAAAGCAGCGTGTTACTGGCGGTACTTCTCAGTACCTAACAAAACGGCTAGGAGGGGAATGTTTGTGGCCTTTGTGTGTCTACTATTAGCTATTAAATGTTTGCAGTTGTAGGTATTTCCATTTCCTCAGCTACACCAAGCAATACCCGGAACTCGAAGCTTAAGCACCCGCAGGAATAGTGCCTAAACAGAATGTCATGCAGAGCTGTGTATAACAATGACATTGGGGGGGAATAAGCTAAACCCGGCAACAGCAAACGTTATATATAAAATAGTTTATACAATCACCTAGCAATAAGATATTACTGCATTTTCTCCACACAGGAGCCTCCCCGAATCCGTGATAATGTGTGAATATGTAGGTAATGCACGACGTCCTAAGTGTGTGAACGATTTTGCGCACACGCAACGGAATATTTAGGAGTTTTCATCGCATTAATCACTTTGTCACCCACATGTGCTGGAAAAAGTCATATTTGAATTATAAAATGATTTATGTGACTCAGCGGAAACCATCCCGAAACTGAAATTTATATTCAGTCAAGTTTTAAATCTTAGGGGATAGAGATAATTTTTAACTTTAGCTTTCCAGCTGACGAGAAAAGCTTAAGCTTTTTTCTCTTTTCTATCTAAAGTTTATTAAACGCATTTTCGTTACGTTCTGTTCCAAAAAGCGGATGGGCAGACAGCCACGGTTTGCACTAAAAATGCTGTAGGTTTCACGGCTTAAATTTTGTCCCGACGTGCAACTTTTTATTTAGTCATACTGCAGGCCAATACGTTGGCTCAAGCAGGAGGGGGTCTTCACAAACAAAAAGAAGGCAAAAAAAAAACCTTTTAAATTGTAACATGAAATGAACATAAAGCACAAAAAGAAGGACAAATGAAATGTTAACATCGCGAACTTGAACAAAAAGGTTTTTGCAATTCAACCATGAAATCGTTGGACAGAAATACACCAATGGGAAGTGAGTTCCACTCGTTCGCCGTTCGAGGGAAAAACCTGCACTTGTAAGCGATTGTTTTAGCGAAGATCTGTGCAAGCAAATACTCATGACTGTGTCATTTTGTCCTCGTAGAAGGCCGACATACGGATGCTGGTAGCTTCATGTTATTTTTTCCAGAAGGAGTAGTATGGGGGGGCGGGGGGGTAGCAGTACAAGACGATTATTTTTTCTGCGTAGTTCCAGTGTCTGTATCCTATTTTGTAACGTTATTGAGGCCGGCGAATCCTTCCTGGCATATTTCCCATATATAAATCGCAATGACTTTGAAGCCTATCAAGCCATTGTCTATCAAGCTATTGTATTGCAGTTTCATAATTAGTAATAAAAGTAATAATTACATTAGGACCTTGTGTGTCAAGGTAACGTAAGTTATATAAGCAATTCACGACAGTGTGCACGCTCGCTTGAAGAGCGTAATGTCGAATCACTACTGCAGTATTGGTGACTTTTTGACACGGCCTGATCAGTTTCTCGTCATCTTAAAAGCGTAAACTTATCTTCCTCGGAACATTTATCTTCGCGAAGGTGCAGACCTTTTGCCAGTATACAGCCATGGTTAAGAGTATCCTTCGCCTCTTTCAGCTTCCTATTTAATGTGGTAATTTGCGGGCTTTGTGTACACTTCTGCCATTAAGAAACCCAGAATCATCACCAGCATCCCGACTAAAGCCATCGCTTAACTTCTCAATAAACAGGTTCCCTAAAGACGCGTTTTTTTTATGAAGTTTCTTTTTGGCGGCGGTTATGGAGGAAAATAGATTTCTCACGTACCGGGGGGGGGGGGGGGGGGGGCATCTGATTCAGTCACACTTTTCCAAGCGAAAATTTATTATGTTGTCGTTCAGAAATCACTGCTTTGAGTAATATGTAGCTTATTGTATGTAACCTTCTTCGTTCATTGACGGCGCTAACCAGTCTCAAATTGTCACATGAAGTACTTTCATACGCCAGATTGTCGCATGCTTTACAAATACGGAAAGCGATGAGACTGCAGAGATTTATCAATGCCATCGAGGCGCACGTTTTCGGTTTTCCGATTTCTAAAATTTTGTAAAGCACGAACCTTGGCTATTTAAATATCCAGAATAATTTTTTTTCCATTTTCGATCTGCTTAGCGTAGAAAGTCGAAATTAGCCAATATTGTTATATACCCTCATGGTAAAGTTGCACTTTGCTATTCTGCCTCCCAAAATCTAAGTGATCCCGTCTTTCCTACGGTACCTTTTCATGGTATTCCTGAGCTGTGCATTTGTGTGCATTTATTGCAGAATAAGGCACCCGTAGGTATGCCAGAGTAGAATGTGCAGGGCTGGCGCTAACGAAACCTAACTCGCTGTATGCATAATTGCCTCTGGCTAGTCTCAGAGGCTGTCAGGCCAGAACGTCGAAAGCATGCGGTACAGGTTTAAGCCAGATACCGTTATTACTGTCGTGAACCTGACAGCTTTTCTCCGCTTTCTCGTGCGAAGAGCATCCCACTTGGAAGCCTCACAATATTATCAGTGTCAACTTGATGAAGTCGGTGACATTCGTAGCAGAAAACAGACACCTTTCTTTGGCACCAAAACAGCATATTCGAAAGAATCTGCTAAACCATTATCCCGCTAGTTCTCCGTCTAACCGGTTGAACACCTGATCTTTCACGCGCCTATATTGCGTTTCTTTTTTTTCACTTAGTGCACTCTGTTATTTTTAAGAGCCACATGCCCGCTTTTTACACATAAGGTGCTTTTCGCATGCCCCACGTGAATTATCTATGGTTGATTGCCAGTCCAACAAGGTCAATGCGTTTACTCAACTGCTGTTTGCCCGTCGTCTTTCCACAGCATACGTTTCTATTATCAATTTAATTCAGTTACCCTACGAGTTTCTGTTGCGTAGAATTTTTTTAACTGCTGCATAGTACTGGTGTTATCTCAACTATAACCTACATAGTTTTGTACAACGCATTTTCTGCACTGCAATTTTCCCTTTCTCTCGTTGTTTTAATCAATGTCGTTGTTGAAAATCACCACGCCTTCTACGGAATCATTTCCGTTCGTTCTGGAGATGTTCATTCAAAATAGTAAATTCCTATTTGCGATATCAGTCATGACCTCAGAGTGCCTGACAAATCCGCTGAAATTTTTCATCCTCATTGCATAATTTTGCGACCCCACCGATGGCGGTAGCTTCGAACAGATCGCTGGAGATCTCGAATATTTTTTGTTCCCCTTTTATTTCTTTACATTCGACGAATCATACTCCGAGTGAAGAATAGCCAAGAATGCAACGCCTTCAAATTTAAGCACGCTTGGTATCAAGAAAATCATATTAGTATCGAGGGACGTATTTAAAGGAATGAACAATGTGCACGGGAGCCCGTGGCAAGTACACATCAGGGTTTTTTTTCCCTTCTTTTTAAAATCAAAATTCTCAATGACTAGGCAGCAGCCGTTTCGAAACTATCATTCTATTAAGATAACAGTAAGTTAATCACTGATTGCGAGGACTTTAGTGTAAGAAAGTCCGCAAAGCAGAAAGCTTACAGAGAATCACATCCTTACCTGGCGTTCCTCGAAAACGCATGACTGCCAATGTGGTGCATTTATCCGGTGCTTCCCTCACTCGTAACATACGATGCTTGTGTGAGCTACATCCCTGAAACGCACATACTAAATGCTAGACTGCTCGTCGAGTGGCCTTCTTGTTGCATTGTCGGACAGCGATAATATTGCTACGACACACAGACCCAGTGTGTTCCGAGGAGTCTGAGGAGTAGACGGGGGCAGTATGATGCATTCCGTTATCTTGCGCTCGAGATAAAAAGGAGAAAAGCACCGTACGGAACATGCACGCCGTGACTGAGCACTCAACGGAAGTGCAACTCATATTTTGTCAGTTTATGAATTATACCCTTGTTTAGGCTCAAAAAGCTCCACTTGGCGCTCCTTACAACAGCAGTGTATTTGAAACTCTATATACCATCACTCAACACTATTCAATGTTATCATTATTTGTAGCTGTCCGTGGTGCTTAAGAAACCGAACTGCAACAGTACGTCATCTATTGCTCTTGAGCGCGTTAGGGTATATTTTAGTGGACAGCACTACGTATTTCAAGCAAGACCAGCAAATGAGATATACTAGGTGACACTTTGGCTCCGCCATTGGGTGTATGGCCCAACAGCGGGCGGTAAAGCATCAAGTTCGCACTTCCTTTGCGTAATCTCGTTAGAATGTATGCACTCTACACGTCGCCTTGTAAGTAATCCCCAAATATTTGCCTTTATCATCTCATTCATCTTATTGTGACGTAGAGTCCTAAGCTACCGCATTATTTTAAAGACAATCCGACATAGATAAAAGCCCAGCTTAAAAAATCTGTACCAAAACGTCTCCAATCCAAGGGTCTCGGAGGGTCGCACAGCGTGCTCTATATCCAAGCCCTGACAGGCGCTGAGAACGAAAAGGCCAGACACCGAGTTCCAAACCACGGTCGCAGAAAGAATAGCACTCCGTCGGTGCGTCCGTGCTGCGGTGATATAGCGAACACTGGTGTGTGCCACTAAAGACAGCACGTTGCTTAGCGGCCGGTACTATCCTCCCATTCTCCTGGCGTTTCTACGGACAAACGGCACGCGTGCTATAATCACGAGACGTGCGTAAGCAATAATATACTGCAACACTGATATAGTCCTCTTTTGTTGAAAGTATAATTCGAAGCAAGTAGGATTGTCGTGCCTAAACAGACACATGTCTTCTTGAACAGCCTTGCAGAAGTCCCGCAAGAGACTTCAGTGCTCGGTTAGGTCATGTGTTTAGTAGCCATACGTTCAGAAGGGACAGTTGGTTTTGTAATCACCAACTCAGCCTAAAGGGGTACTTTGATGTACCGGTCCGACCCGCTCATTCTCTTGAACTTCAAGTGCGTTAAGCTGTTTGATCCCCGTTATGAATATTTTGTGCCATGGGCTACTGCAAAAAGAGCATAATAATGGATTCACAGGGAAGAAGTGCTTTCTACGCTGTTTCCATCTCAGCTATGTGCTAGGCAAGGGGAAGGTATTGTTTTTTTCTTTTTGATGTTGCAGAGAGACTTTGAAGCACAGGGCTATAAACAAACGTGCCTCCGGCCTAAAAATAGTAGTTCAAAACACTCGAACATAGCACTGGCGGTTGCATCTGATGTGAGCCAACGGTTAAAACTAAATATTTGAGGTTGGCCATTAAAATAAGTTGCATAAAACTGTCAGCATTCCTGCACACTGCAAGAAAGTTTTCTGCAAAAAATTATTAGGTAATAACGTTCTCTTTTCTTAATTACTAAATGTTCACTTTAAGCAATAAATGTGATTTTCAAACTCGGAGAGTACTTCCAGAAAAGCCCATTTTATTATTTGTGAAGAAAAAGCCTCACGTGTAGATATGTTCTCCGGCCTCAAAAGCTTCGCGAACTGCAAATACGATCACATGAAAGATGAATTACTGGTACAGTAGTTTCGCCACAAGAAAAGGACAACAGAGCGCTCCGAAGGCCTATCAGAGTAGTAGAAACAGAGAAGCAGATTAAAGATCAATGTGAAAGTATCCGACTTGCCCTAAAGATAACTCTGAAGGTGTTTGCCAATCAGGCGGCACTCCTCTTTTTTTTTTTTAAATCATGCGCAGTCTTCCACCCTACTGCCTACAAAAGACATGGTAGATAATTCAGAGTTAGCAATTTCATTTATTATATTGCAGATTATTTCTGACATAGAAGATTCGAGCGAAACAACAGCGCCAGGATATGACGAGATCCCATACGAAAAGCTTAAAAACATAGCCGAACATCTTGTTGCCATTTTGGCTGTCATAAACGACATATGAAAAGAACGGAGCAATTTGAAAAGAATGGAAACGTTCGGTCCTCGCTGTGATTAAAAAGGCCGGAAATCCTCCAACCAGCATACAGTCATTGCGCCCTATATATTTAACTCCAACAATGTGTAAAAATTAGAAGAGATGGTTGATGGCTAAAGTGTTCTCCACGGTAAATTGGACTAAATCAAACCTTGACACAAAAATCTGGTTGTCAGTACAAGCTGAAGAGGGTCTACAGATGTCACCTCAAAGCCACCTTCTACGCAGGGTGGTGGCTACAGATGTTAAAATGCACATGACAATGTGTCGTACTCTAAGAGAACTAAGGAGATGGAAAATTTGGGATTTCGTTTGCACATTACAAACGTTGTATGTAACTTGCTTCAAGACCGGACATTCTCCGTTAGGCACAATGGAGAACAAGTCGCTAATTACACATCAAATGGCGTAGTTCCAAAAAGCCGAGTGTTTGCCGCTTTATTGGTTAATTTAGACTTTATACCACTGGCTTGTGAACTAGGTGAAAAACTAAATATAGAGGTCTTATTTTATGCTGATTACGTTACACCGAACCTACGTTACCGATCGGGACGATTGCTCGGTGTCCCCGGGAAATGTTTCGAAGATCGGCAGAGGCGGGAGAGAAGCCCTTGTGCTTTAGGGCAGACATTAAATCATCATTCACCATATTGCCATGTTGCGCCGTCTTCTCGTTTTTCTGCGCTTATCGTTTTGCTGGGAGGTGCTGTTGTATGTCATCCACATCCTCACCTTGAAGCTTCGACGCTATCCGTACGCAGGAGCCATCGACAAAGAGACCGCAGATGACGCCACGCAGCTCAGCTCCAGCACTTCCTGCTCAGAACTAACCAGCTTCAACCACCAATGTTCCGCCTCCAGCCCTTATCTCAAGGCAAGTGGCACAGACCAAACCACCAGAGACAAGACCGGATCAGATACCCGAAGGAACCGAAGAACAGAAACACGCAACCTCTTTCCAAGCCGCCCGACGCGACATCAAGCCATCGCCCCCGCGGTTGCTTTGCTGGGGGATGGATGAAAAGCTGCAGGAGAGGGGGATCATCCAAGCATCAGATATCGCGATGGCAACCAAATCATACTGTTCTGTCTTTCCTTGAACATCCTCGCCGTCACCTCATTGGCTTCAACAAACCGATCCGGACGACCGCTTTGTGGCCGCGGAGATTGTTGGAAGAAGATCGGCAGTGGCGCAAGGAGCCCTCATGCTATAGGTTAGCCAATAAATCATCACCGCGTAACCATGTTGTGCCTTCTGCTCGCTTGTCGCCTCATATCAATATGGTCAACTCATGAACATCTAGAAACAGAACGTTCATTCAAAAGACGGCTTTAAAGACTTTGGATGGGTACGTACGAGAAGCAGACCAGGAAATATCCCGCCAAAAGTTCAGGTACATCTAGTGGGAAACCAGAAGAGGAGAAAGAAATTTCAAGATAATAACTTGACATTGAATATTCGTAACTACACTATATAGGAAATGAACCGGATGAGGGTCCTTGGGCTAAACACATATAAGTCTGGCAAAGGAACTACAAAACATAGCACAGAGTAAATATCACGTAGTACAGTGGAACATAGTACGAAAAAGGCAGCAGGAACTAAGTTACATTTGGTCAAAGGAATCTTTTTCTAGAGGAGAGGAGGTCAAAACAGATACAGCTAGATAACTTGCATGTTCAGCACTTGAACCTAGGATAGTGCACCAAGTTCAGTTTCATACAAGGACTAATCAAGAGTGCGCGGAGCTAGAAACAATAAAAAAAACATATTGTGCACTAACACGGGTTTCCCAAAATATACACCCATTTTTATACTTCAGGAATATGCATAGTTGAATCTTCTGACGGAAATTATTCAACAGGGATAAGAAAAAAGAAATTTAAAGTAAAATATGTTGCGCCTGTTGCAGCCATATACAGGGATGTGACAGCGCAGACAGCGAAAATAAATAGTGGACCTACAAAACATGACGAACAACATTACTAAGCTCCATCCTAAAGCTCAAGCGACAACACGTGCGGTGGTTGATATAAGTCCTGGAATATCTATAGCTTATGCAGATGCATCAGTTATTCAAAGTGGTGGAAGAACGGCATAACCCCACACATGATGAGTTATTCACACATCAGTAGTACCTAACGGACCACCAGGCTCACTTGGAATGGAGCTGTATGCTATAGGTGATGCAATGAAGGCTATAAATTTCATACCGCTTATAAGCCAAGCTCACATTTACACCGACTCTGTAAAGCTGTTAAATAACACGACAGTTACAAAATGCCTAAGAATCCCTCAGAAGATACATGGTATAAATAAGAAAAACTACACGCATTTAGGTACATTGGATACAAGATGACACTAAGAACATTGATTATAAAATACAGACAATCTTAAAACACCAAGCTCCTAACATAGGTTCTGCACCCACAAGGCTCCCCACTTAATCCCCAATTCCCTATCGGCATCTCTTGTAAAGAAAAATGCGCGCGCCTTGATTCTCCCATACCCCTCCCTCATAAGCTAACGAGCATTGAGGATGAGCCCCTTACAAGGATTAGGGCTTTGGTGGCCCTTACCCCATCAGCGACGTATCGATGGGATTCTGAAGAAGACGCAGTGCCGAGCACATGTGTTATGTGTTCAAGGCCGGCCGCCGAGGTGGAGCTTCGCCACATGTTATGGACATGCCCAGGAATGCAGCCGTCAAGAACAAGGCGACTATATGAACTCGGATTCTCGGCTACAAGGGAGCAAGACCTTCACTTGTGGCTAATGGACAGCATTAAGAGCTGGAGCTTGCTCTGGTTTATCAATGACAATAAAATATACGACTTATGTTAAGTAAAAAGCCCCAGTCATGCCACGTAGAAGGTCCATCAAATAAAAAATAAAAAAAGCTATTGCTCCTCCACCATCCAGAGTGCCAGTCACGCTTTACGCCGCGATCCCAAAGTTCACTGAAGAAGTGAGCCTCAGCATTGCCGCCTACTCAAGCTTAGACCAGGAGCCAGACGGCTTGCCTGCCTACTATTAAGGATTAAGAATGCATTGGCCATGAAAAGGTAATCTACTGCGTCGCGACCGACAGAGTAAGCCAGCTGGCATAGTCAGGTTAAGACAACAATCTGCCGCCGAAATATTCCAGAAACCTGACGCAGCGTCATGCAAACTTGCAAAAACTTCATCAAATGAACGAACTAGACAGTACAATCTTTTCACATGAGCCACTCGTATCGAATAAGTTCAACGCTCTTCATAAGGTGGGCATGTGGCGCCACTGAAACCGCAATAAGCGTGGTGTCGTTTTGTGAGGGTGCATATCCTCTGCCTTGGTAACTGTTTGTGATGCATGCTAATGAATTTCTGGCTGGTGTATACTGTGGCTATATGTTCTTTAATTATGAAGCATACCTTGGATTCTTATTTACGAACAGAAATTTTGCACAAGCAAGTGCAACCTTACTCTGTCTGCTTTTAAAGCACTCGGCAAGCGCAATAGTCAATGGGCTGTTCGCGACCGATGGGGTAAAATTAACATAAAAGTTATTGCGCTGGCAGCTGCTACTGCTTTATTCGAGAATGGTTTAGGTTAATTATGAGTCTCATGAAAGAAGTTAAATGACAAAATTAAACGAGAGCTATGCCGACTACTATAAACCATTCTTGACTTCGTACAGGACATGCCCCACCGCTAATGCTTTGCATTGGATCGGTATATATTTATTACAATCATGTAGTTACGCACTATTTTGTAATCTTTTAAAATGCAAAAGACGGTGGTAAGGTTTCGGGGAAAAGCCCACAATTGCGTAACTTCACATGCACCACCTTCCATAAACGATGACAGCAGTGAACATAAGATATCAGAGCAGCATGTAGCGACAATTAAAATACTATTCAAGTAGTATCAGAAAAGCATACACACAAAATCTACACACAAGAAACATCAGACGCTGTCATATAAAGTTATATTACTGACCAAATATTTTTTGCAGTACAGGTATACATATTCCAGTGAGCCACAGTTAATTTAGAATTTACAGGATATTGAAGCTGATCCTCTGATCCGCTTGCTGACCTCAATTTCGTTTAGAACCGTTCTGCCGCCTTCCTCTTGAAGCTGCCGTTTACATTCCTATGTCACCATTCCCACCCGCCCCAGATGGCTGCTATCTCGCATATCCAGTTACTGATGTCATCCTGCAGCGCCATGTCAACCTGCTTCATCAAACTGTGCAGATCTCTCAGAATCGGACCACTCACCCTGGCTGAGGGCATTTCACAACCTTCGCTGCCCCCGCTGACCTATTTTGTCATTTCAGCTCTGACTACAGATCACTCAACTGCCGTCCCTGCAGCCCGTCCCTCATCCACCACATCGCGTCCGCATCCTGCAAACAGCATGAATCAGCTGATCTTCAACCTCAATTCGCCATGGAGTTACATAAGCTATTGCTCATCTATAGTGACCTTTTTGATTTCGGTACCCGCCCACGCAGTCACACTACAGTTGTTACTCACTTCATTGACACCACTGACGCCAGTCTCATTCACAGGTGGCCCTATCGTTTTAAGCTCATTAAAATAGATGTCGAGAAACTTTTAACATAATTAAGCCTTCCAGTAGCCCCTGGGCATCCACTGTCGTTTTGGTCAGGATTGGTTGGTTGGTTGGTTGGTTCACAGGCAGGGAAAGGCGCAGTATCTGTCACACTTGCTCTGTGGACACCTGGGCCGCGCCGTAAGGGAAGAGAGGAAGGTGGGAGTGAAAGTGGAAAGAGAGAAAAGGGAGCCATAGAGAGGGCTACGGAGTAATTTCGACCACCTGGGGATCTTTAACGTGCGCTGACATCGCACAGCACACGGACGTCACTTCGTTTCGCTTCCATCGAAACGTAGCCGCCGAGGTCGGGTTCGAACCCGGGTACTCCGGCACAATAGTCGGGCGTCTTACCACTGCGCCACCCCGGCGAGGATTTTGGTCAGGAAGAAAGATAACAGTTGGGGATTATGGGCTGACTACCGCTGTTTGAATACGATAACCAAAAAAGATCTGTATTCTCTTCCGTGTATCCACGACGTGCGATGGATTTCACGAAGCCAGCTACATCTCATCCACCGACCTTCATTCCGGCTATTGGTAGATCTCTGTTGACGAAAGGGACCACGGAAAAATAGCGCTCATAACACCTGACGGCCGCTACCAATTTAATGTCACACCTTTTGGCCTTTTGCAAGGCAATAGCAAACTTCGAATGCATAACGGGCTCTTCGATCCGAGGCTTCAAGTGCACCGCTTGCTTGTGGTATGTTCAGGACGTAACTGTTTTATCCTCTGCATTTAACTGCCACCATCATCTCCATTCTGCAATTATCGATCTTTTTAGTCGAGCCTGACTTTAACTAAACTCCAAGAAGTGCAGCTTCGGTGGCAGAGAAATCAATGACCTTGGTCACTTCGTTTATGCTGTCGGCCTTCAGCGTGACAGTGACAAGATTCACGCTGTCAGAGATTTTCTGACTCTGCGTTCATCCAGCAATATCTGAAGCTTTATATGCTATGTTCCTATTTCCGACGATTCCTACTGAACTTCGCAGGCCTTGCTTGTCCTATAACTCACCTCCTGAAGAAAGACGTTTCATCTTCTTCGGACCGGAACAAGTTGCAGCTTTCTCGGAGCTTACTGCAGCTCTCACTAATCCACCCGTATTGGACTATTTCAACCCATATGCCGCTACTGAACTACGCAGCGAAGCAAGTGGCTATATATATATATATATATATATATATATATATATATATATACGCTCAGCGACATCACGGTTGCACAAGAGTGATTGCGTATGCCAGCCGCCTCCTATCTACCCCGAACAAAATTATTCCATCACAGAACGAGAGTGTCTGGCCGCCTCTTTACTGTTGTAACAGACCATCATGCATTGTGTGGGCTTTCCTTCCTCAAACATCCTACTGGCCGTTTTAGACGCTGGGCGCTCCGATTGCAGACAAAATACATTTTTGTCATCTACAAGTCCAGTCGGCTTCATCAAGATGCACACTGCTTATCCCGTCATCCCGTCGACTCTCCTAGCCCTTCCGACTTCGACTATGACGCCTGTGTCTTGCCTGTATCGGCCTTTTCTAGTAATGTTGACGAACAGCGCCTGTATTCGTCGCTACACTCCCTTATCCTCTGGCTTACCTCCGACCGCCGTGATCCATCCGTCGCCTTATTTGTACTCCATGGGAACACCTTATACCGATGGTAATATGCGACCAGATGGCGCAGAGCTTTTGCTTGTCGCTCCCTAAGATCTCCGTTCTATCATCCTGGAACAGTTCCATGATACTCCTATGCCTGGATACCTGCATGTCTCCCTCACATACGACATCCTGCGCCAACGTTTCTACTGACCAGGGCTCTACCGCTCCGTCCATCACTACGCTGCCACATGTGAGCTGTGTCAGCATCGGAAGAAACCTACAATTTTGCCTTCAGATCACTTGCAACCGATCCCCATACCGACTGACTCGTTTTTCGTGGTGGTATTGACATTCTTCGGCACTTTGCAGTGCCCACCTCTGGGAACAAATGGATCGCCGTCGCCCCCAATTACGCTACGCACTACGCTATTACCCGAGCCATCCCAACCAGCTGCGCAAGACCTTGCTGCCTAGCTTCTAGAAAACGTGATTCGCCCCTTGTAAACAACTAACTGCCCTGGGTCGCTGCTTCCTGTAACGAGTAGTCGATTAAATTCTTCGTTCGTGCTCCATTCCCCATAACTTTACTACCGCTTATCACCTCCAGGCCAATGGCCTCACGGAACGTCTAAATCCTATACTTAGAGACATGCTGTTCATGTATGTCTCTGACGACCACCAAGATTGGGACGTACATCTACCCTTTCTGACGTTCGCCTACAACTCGTCTCTCCATTCTACTGCTGGATACTTTCCATTTTACCTGCTATTCGTTCGACACCCGTTACCGCTCTTCGATACCGCACTGCCTGTGGCAGACGCCACCAGTACTTACGCCAGCGATACCGTCATCCGCGCTCATGATGCCCGCCGTATTGCTCATGCCAGGCTCTCTGAATCCCGAGACTTTCAGAAATGGTAGTACAACAGTGACCACAGTGATGTGTACTTTACTCCTGCACTCCCGTCTTGCTGTGGCTCCCGTGCCGTCCAGAGGGGTTATGCGAAAAACTTTTGCCCCGTTACTTTTGCATTTCAAACACCTTTGTACTGTGTTTGCGCCCTGTAACCGACGTCAGATACGAAGTTGAACCTGTGCATCCGAAGTCCTCGTCCGTAGTGCCATCCTCCGAAACTGTGCATGTGTCCCGTATCAAGCCCTACAATTCACGTTCTATGTCACTAATATAGAATTAAAGAACCGGGAATGTGCTTTTCCCGAGGGGGTTAGTTCTACTAGTGGCGTTAGCTGGTCATGCTCCAGAGTATGGTGAAGTGCCACAGCTGCCTAATGATGACAGAGCTGAGAGTGAACAGATCTGCGCTCCCATCTATGCTAATATGGTACCAACTGATATTGCCTGTGGATCTTTCCGATAAAAATATAATCAAAGATCTCGCACACAAGTGGATAGCAGGAAACGTCCGGAGTAAGTATGCAGATATCATGTATAAGCATGTTTGTCTGCCCCTCGACACTATTATTTCCGTATAGTTGTTCCCCGAAAACTGCAGCAACGGAAGAGGCGGGTGCGTCACTCAAAAATAAAACACAACCTTACGTTTTGCTGGAGCATGAAGCGCAGTACGGAAACTGATATGAATTATTAATAAAATGACTTTATGGATTAAAATTACTTACTGGAAAGAGCGTATTACATCGGTGGCGTCCGTAACGCCATCTTTGCGACATTCAATAAGCCAGCCTGAAAACTCGCCGCGGCGTAAATCCGTTAGAAAACGTTTATAGCATTTTAAAAGGCGATTGTTGCTGAGAGCTGTCTCTGAAAGCAACCTATAGGTAACACACACTCATTGGAAAGAGGAAGTGATTACTGTGACGGTGATTGTCTAGTGTAAGCGTCTTCATACCGTCACACCCTGACTGCGTTCGTGGCGTGTTTTGGTGCTGTTAAGAATAAAAAGCCTTTTATTATGCAACCTAAAAAAGAATATGCCACAAAAAATATGGTCTCAATTTGTTGGAATTTTGTGAATAAAAAAAGAACAAATTGGACCTACAGGAATCAAACACATGTCTTACAATCAAGTACGTGGTCTGAATCCATTTTTAAAGGCGTATAATAAATACAATGCTGGAAAAAAAAATCCATTGTGCCACAGAAGCGACGGGTAGTCCAGTCTTACTCATTCCTTCATAAACCTTTATTCATAAGGATGACCTAAGGCCTAGAGGGGAAGGGGTGGGTTAGGTGAATTTGAGGGCGCCAGACTCCGACATGAAGTCTAGCAGGGCACTAAGCTTGCGCTTGGCGTTGATATTGGGGCTGTCCATTCTTAGTAAGTCTTATGTGGTGAGCAGATCTGTAGCGTGCGCGGAGGATCGTGCGGTCTTTATTCATCATTCGTAAACCTTTATTCATGAGGATGACCTGAGGCCTAGAGGGGAAGGGGGTGGGTTAGGTGAGGTTGAGGGCGCCAGACTCCGACATGAAGTCTAGCAGGGCACTAAGCTTGCGCTTGGCGTTGGTATTGGGGGCTATCCAGTCTTCGTAACTCTGAATGTGGTGAGCAGATGTGCAGCGTGCGCGGAGGTCAGCCGCTCCAGGACAGGTCCAGACCAAGTGCTGCAGGTCAACGGAGTCAGCAGGGCAGTTGGGGCAGCTGATCTTGGTTCGGCGCCATTGATCAGGATGTCCGGTGTGTACGCTGCACCGGCTCGCGCCTTGTGAGTTAGAACTTGGGCTGGACGAGAGAGGCCGGAAGGGATGGGAGGAGTAATACCGGGGACAAGGTCCCGCAACAAACCCCTCCTCTCATATTTAAGCCGCGTGATGACAGAGTCCGGTATGATGAAGGAGACGGGAGAACAGTAAGGGTGGTCCGAGTTGGACGGGCCCACATCAAGGCTATGCCGGCGGTCTTCCTCTAGCTGCGCGCCAGCGGCCTCGTGGGCCAATCTGTTCCCAGTTCCTTGTGCGTGATGTCCAGGTGTCCAATGAATTCGTACCGAGACTTGTGAGGTCTCTCGCAGGTATCGGCAGCGCTCTTTGATGCTGTGTTGTACTGAGGCCTTGTAAGAACGGGCTTGCAGGGTTTTTATAGCCTCTTGACTGTCGGTGTAGATGTGGATGAAACGATCTGTTCCTTTGGTGCAGTGTTTAAGGGCCTCGTCGATGGCTGTTATTTCGAGTTCAGTTGCGGACCAGTACCTGCGACCACTGTGGCTAGTAGCGTGCAGCTTATGTATTTTGATTCAACGCTCTAAAGATGGCGCAAGTGGCGCAACTTGCATGATCAGAGGATTACTACAAGCAATTCTCATCCAGCAAACAATTTTATTGCGTATGCATTTTAGTTAACGCAGTCCAATGTATACTAAAAAAACGCATAGCTTTTTTTACTTCCTTTTTCTTGCGTTTTAATTTTTAGTGACAACACTCATTGCTGCAGCTTCGTTGCCAGGAACTACCGGGTAACTGTGGAGCCACCCAACTGCCGCAACAGGGATGAGCGTCTACGCGATTTCATAGAGATTCTTCAAAATTACAGGCTAAGCACGAGACTGGTGCCACCACCGGATAAAAGTTTAAACACCAGGGAGGCTGTCGCAAGCTGGGAACTTTGTAAACCCGGTCTGGGCATATTATGTCCAGATGAACGATAGAAAAAACGATAAATGCAAGCACTGTGGGGAGAGAGGGACCTTGACCATATAATCTGCGCATGTGCTAGCTCCCCAGGGATAAACCAAATATAAATTGTAGAGAAGCCTGGGAAGCCCTGCTACGGAGCGAGGTCCCTGCTCAACAGCAACCAGCCATCCGCCTGGCGGAAGAAGCCGCGAAGAGCCAAGATAAATGTTTTTTACTACTACTACTACTACTACTACTACTACTACTACTACTACTACTACTGCTACCTCTTTGCCAGCTTCTGATCGCGGAGGTCTGGGCCTGCGTGCCTGGGCTGGGATTGGGGGCCTCCTTATCTGGTAGGAAAATGAAGTTGTTATCACATATCCGTTGGTGCAGTTTTCAGGGAATAGTAATACGCCTCCTGGACTCCAAAATAGGGGCTTTGACGAAAGTGCCGAAGAGCGCTCTTTTTCTAGAATAGACAATATTTCTCTTTCCACTTTCACTCCCACCTTCCTCCCTTCCCTTACGGCACGGTTCACGTATCCACAGAGCAAGTGTGACCGATACTGCGCCTTTCCCTTCCTGTGAACCAATTTCTAGAAACACGAAATATCAAGAAAGAATTGGAGCCTTCGTAGATATGCCCCGGCAAAGCGGAACAATCGTGATTCCTTCCCGAAGAGGGATAACCATGACAACACGGCGGGGCGTTACTACTATTGCTCTTTGTGGCGTCTGCGTTTGTCATATTTGCGCAGTTTGTAATGAACGGTGTCACTGAACATGCACTGCATAGCCATAGGCACCGCAGTTACGATGTCACGCTCACTGCTGATGTTCTTCCAGGCGCTGCTGCTTTCGTTCTTGGTGTCGTAGTGGTGCCTGTCACCTGGCACCACTACGACTGGTCAAGCCACAACCCTTCTGGTGACCTGATGCATCAAGGAATTGTGCGACCGAATCGTCTGTCAAGTGCACCGCATCATCGCCTCCTTTACTGCCGCCGCCATGTCTGGACGCTACGGCGTTTGAAGTCCGGCAACCTGGAACGGCGTCAGCTGACCAAACAGCTGAAAAACGCGCACATTTCTCGGATGCCACGACACCGCAGTTACGATGCCACGCTCCCCGCTGATGTTCTCCCAGGTTAGTACAAAACATACCGTTGCCGTAGCGATGCTGTTTGTCTTTTTGCCGTGTCGTGGCCACCCAATTGTTTCAAAAGTGCTCGTGCTGCATTGATGTACCTTTGGCGCCTCTTACTTATTGGTGGCGACGTTGACCCAAAACTGGGCCCATGAATAAAGCACAAGAGGAAAAGTTTAACAACGTTGCTCTTGCGATCCAACGTATGCAAACTAACCATACTACCATCTTGGAATCTTTAAATAAAGTCCTTAACATTCACATCAGCCTGAAGAATGACTTGGATGCACTAAAAAAGCGTGTGGTTGATTTGGAATACAAAATCGAACTGGTACCGTCTGCACTGTCCTCGTTAGCCCCTAAAAAATATCTAGAATGCAAGACAAAATTTATGACTTCGAAAACCGATCTTGGCGGTGAAATGTTCTTTTTTACGGCATCGAAGATACGATGAAAGGAGGGCCACTTCGGAGCAACTCATAGGTGAATTCTGCTCGATTAAGCTTGGTGTGGTGCCAACTCTTATGGTGAGAGCACGTCGTTTAGGTCGTTTTTCGACACAAAAGACGCGACCTATCATTGCTAACTTGTATAACGATAAAGACGTAGAATTGGTGCTGAGCAACAGTTCCAAGTTGAAGGACACTGATTACAGCATCTCTCGTGATTACTCTGAGGCCGTCCGACAAAAGCGCCGTAATCTCTGACAGTACGCCAAATCTGTAAAAAAGAAAAGTGACCGCATTCGTCTCGCTTTTAATAAGCTGCACCTCAGTAATGGCGTCTATGTGTGGGACACTCAGGCTGCCAGCGTAGTCTGCGTTTTTCGCCAATCCACGGAAGAGTGACGTTTTTCTGTTATCCCATATAAAGCACCAGCTTCCCATTCTTCACAGAGCTCATCATGTAATAACAATGAAACCATTTCTTTTTTTACCCTAACATCACAAGTGTTCTATCGCGGGTTTTTGAAATATCTTCGCTGATCTACTCATGCTCCGCATCAGTAATAGCACTAACTGAAATATGGCTCACTGACTTAGTTCCTGATAACAGCATTTTTGTCACCGAAACACGTTTAAGTATTTTTCGAAATGACAGATAAAATCGTAGAGGAGGTGGTGTACTCTTGGCGGTAAAAGACGATTTGTTGGTTGTACCTGTGATGGTTAGTTCTTTTTTTGAACGTGTATGTGTATCTTTGCTTAAAGTGCTTTTCAATTGATATAATAATTGGTGCTATCTACCGCCCTCCGAATATGACTGTTTGATTTTCTGCTGAATATAATCGAATCCTGTGGGAAATTTGTACGCGTTTTCCTAACTCTACACTGCTCATATTTGGAGACTTCACCTTCAATAGCATAAACTGGTTTACACAATCCGTCACAGCGAGTGAAACCGAAGCTCATATGTTTCTTTAATCACGTTTTGATTTTTCGCTGTCGCAACTTATCACCAATCCCACACGTCGCACATCGAGCACCACCAACATTCTTGATTTATTACTAACAAATAATCCTGATATTTGTTCAGACATAATTTATTTAACGGCATTACCGGTTCCTTTAACGAAAAGAGAACTACTGTTAAACAAATCAGATGTTACAGCAGAGCTATAATTATGAAAGAATTAACACTGAATTAGATTATTTCGTTGTCCAGTTCAAAAATCAACATTTATTGCGCACTGTTGAGCAAAATTGGGATTTATTCAAAACTACCCTAAGTAACGTTATCGACAACCTTGTGTCTCTTACGTCCATTAGATGTAGCAGCAATACACCATGGTTTAATCACAAGCTGCGGCGTATGAATAACAAAAAAAGCGACTTTACCGGCAGGCCAAAAAATTGTAGTTTAGGCACGTGGCAAAAGTATAAGAAATGCGACCGAGAATACCAGTAAGTAATAAAATCCACTCGACAGCAAATTTTCAATCATGATTTGTCCTGTCTGTTAACCAATAACCCTCGTAAATTTTGGCGCATCATAAATCCTACCTTTCATCCTGACATTTTACTTTCCGACAGTAGCGGCGTCATAATCAATGCATTCGATTGTGCTTCCCATCAGTTTTTACCAACGAAGACATTAGCTCATCTCCAATCTTAAATACATTTCATGACATCTGCATGCCTGACATAGTTATTAACGAAGCAAGTATTTAAGCTTTATTAAACAACCTCAAAATACAAGTAGCTCGGATCACCTTGGCTTTAACTACAAGGTGCTGAAAATATATCCAGAAGCATCTCCGCTATCTTGTCCTGTTTATTCTCGCAGTCGTTATCGAACGGACTAATTCCTAATGACTGGCGTGTAGCAAAGGTAATACCTGTATTCAAATCAGGTGAACCTTTATCCCCACTTAGCTATTGACCCATCTCGTTAACCAGCAACTTTTTCAAACTTCTAGAGCATATCATTCATAGCCAAGTCATTAACTACCTCGAAGATCATAAAAATATTTTCAAATATCAGCACGGTTTTCGCAAGGGGTTTTCATGTGACACTCAACTAGCTGGCTTTGTTTATGACTTACAATCATCACTTAACGCAGGCTTTCAGGTCGATGCAGTTTTTCTGAATTTTTCAAAAGCATTCGATTGGGTCCCTCATCATAGACTTTTACTAAAACTAGCATAGCTTAATATCCACCCTAATGTGCCCGCCTGGATTAAGGACTTTCTTCTAAATCTCAGTATACTTCAGTTAATAATTCCAACTCTTCTTCGACTTATGTGACATCTGGTGTACTCCAAGAAAACGAGCTTGGTCCTTTGCTTTTTCTAATCTATATTAATGATTTACTTGCCTGTGTAACATCTAGAGTTCGTCTTTTCGCAGATGACTGCGTAATTTACCGTAACATTATTAATGACAGAGACCGCCAATTCTTACAATCTGACCTGAACGCAGTAAGCTCATGGTGCTCATCCTGGTTAATGACATTAAACGTTTCTAAAGCTAAACAGATATCTTTCACTTGTCTTACAGATCGCATTTCAACCACTTACATGCTCAATGACAATGCTTTTGAACTAACAAACACTTACAAATACCTCGGCGTGCACCTTCAGTTTGATCTAACATGGCATCACCATATCGACCTCACCCTAGCTGCTGCTTACCGTTCACTTGGTCTTCTTAAATGTACTCTCAAACACGCTCCTATCCATGGTAAAAAACTTACTTATATCACTCTAATACGCCCTAAAATTGAAAATGTCGCGGCTATCTGGGACCCTGATCAAACCTATGTTATGACCAACATTGAATCCTTGCAGAACCGTGCTGCGCGTTTTATTCTTTCTGACTTCTTAGCTCTCACTAGCATCAGAGCATTAAAACAACGTGCTGAACAGGAAGACGTTTCATGTAGTCGTAAACACGCTCGGTTAATACTTTCCAGAAGCTTTATCACCATCCACTACTGCGCAGTGATTTGTTTCAGTCGCTTTATGTCATTTTTTCACGACCTGATCATGTCTTCAAAGTTAGACGCGCAAAGTGTCATTTATCATCTTATGCCGATTCATTCATACCTCGCACTATCATTGAATGGAATGACTTGTCATCGCACATCGCTAGAGAAACTAACATAAAAAGTTCCAAGAGCTACTTTGCTGTGACGGAAATGTGTAGGATATATTTTTCTGTTGTTTTTCTTTCCTCTATTGATGTTATATTTAATGTTTCCTATCGTAATTGTTGCTAATTGCATCGTGTTTTTTACAATTATATCCCCCCCCTATGTAATACCCTCCTTTGGAGTGCCTTTAGGGGTAACCGGAATAAATAAATAAATATAAAAACGACCATACAGACCCTTCGTTTTGTGTACTGGGTGGAAGGAAAAGTCTTCAAAGCACATTGTGCGCATGCGGTTAGCTGGTCACAACTTCGCAACCTCGAAAATGTTTTTGATGTCAGCGCACATCTACTAATGGGCAGCTTTATTACGCTCAGTTTTTCAAACTGACCATTTTAGAACCTGCGAACTTGGTATTTACCAGTGTGCCACTCATGAAGTGGAGAAAACGAAGAAAACGTGCAAAATCCGGACTTCACTATAACCAAGTTGCCTCCTGCAAGAAACAGGAATTTTTCATTGACACCTGACAGCTGTTGCTAATTTGTAGCCGTAAAATATTTTGGTGGGTTGTACTTGGGGGGGGGGGGCGCTTTTTATGCCGGCCAGTAGTGATGACATTAACCTTGGCATCCATAGCAATGTGATGGGATGTTAGTGTGCTGTGTAGTCACTTTTAAAGCAATGTCGTTAGTGTGCTGTGTAGTCGCTTTTAAAGCAATCTGCCGCATGACCCGACCCGGTAAAAGTAGGCCTAGTGAATGGCGCAGAGGCCTGTCTCCTTCAAGGACATCAGCAAGGGACTGTGGGCGGATTAGTGATTTCTGGTAGGGAAGAGCAAATGACCGTCCGTAACAACAGGAAGCTCGTGAACTGCATACCCGGTCTGGTGATATCAGCGATGGCAGTCAAGCATCTGATCAGCACACCAGAAGTAGTCCAAGGCGCCCTTCTCGCTGGATGAGGGGCAAGAAGAGGGGGCGAGGCCTAGAATGAACTTTCCGAGAGGGTATCCAAGGCTGCCTCAACGGAGGCGCACGAGGATGGTTCCAGCTCGATGGGGGATATTTTACTAGAAGCAGCGGAAGGCTTGGCTGGCATTATTGCATCGGTTTGGATGGTAGGCCTTGGCTGCCATCTTGAAGGCTGAGTTTGCAAAAAAGATGTCAACTTATCATTACAGGCAACCCACTGTTATGAGCCGCCTTTTCTAAGGAGTTGACTTCATCATTTCTTAGAATAGGTGAGTGTCCTGGTATCCAGAGCATCGACAGCTGGAAGCCTGCATCCTTCACTGAGTGAAAGCGAGCTCGAAGGAGCAGTACCGACAGCTGAGAGGAATGAGGGTCAACCTAAAGCTGAAAAGCAGGCCTATAGTCACACAGAACCACAAATGGTCCATGTGCAGCGATGGTCTCCAAAGACGTCATTCACCAGATGGAGACTGGTGAGTGCCTCGGTGGTAAAGCTGCCAGGGAACTTCAGCCTAGAGGAACGAAAACCATTCAACCCCGGGGCAACAAGGACAGCAGTCGCGTGACCAGAGGAGAACAGCACCAAGCCATCCACGATAAGAGGGCAGTCCTCATAATCCCTTCCAGGAAAGAAGCAGGAGCCTGGTTGATGACAGCGACAGGGGAGAGCCGCTTAGAAACTCCGTTGATGTTGGGAAGGACCTGATTTGCGGTACCAGTGCGTAGAGGTGGCAAAACAGAGCACCTGAAAGTGAGGAGGATGGTTTCCGCATTGGCCGTCAACACGTTCCCCGTCCGTGAGTGCGGGATAAAGCTAATGATTGCCAACATGGCAGTACAGCTAATCTGCAAGTGCTATATAAAAGATAAGAATGAATATTATTTACGTATTATTTACGTATTTTAAAGCGTTATTCGGCCCGATGGAGTCAAGCACAACTACGGAGTGAAGTACATCTCCACCCTGAATACAGGAGTCAGTTTTAATCCCTTATGCGGGATTTACGCCTAAAGGTTTCGTCAAGTTACCATATGCAGCAACTACATTCCAGCAGGCAGAGTCTTCGAATGCAAAAGTTTTTGGTTGCTTCATTCGTAAAGAAAAATAATTGCAGGAGTGCACTTAAACCTGGTTAAGAGCGGAAACGGCGAATGCCGCTTCTCAGTATTTATTTTCTTTAACTGCATTGTCGAGATCATGGTTTCTGTTGCCATCATCACTATCGCTGCTATTTTTATGTTAAACCACATTCGGCATCTTTTTAGTCGCTGTTATCATCATTGTCGTGGCTACTACGAATCTTGCGTAAGAGGAGACTTACAATCTGTTTCTAAAAAGCGAAGCGTGGCCTGATGGTGTGCACGCTCGATAGAGATCGGAGGGATAGTGGTTCGATTCCTGGATCAGACAGATATTTTTCTGAACTGCCATTTCTTACGAACATCTCCGCTGCCCATGAGCCTAGAAAACTTTCTGGTTTCATTTTGCTGCTGGAGCGGTTGATATAATGATTAGAAATATCTGAAATATAAATAACAGTTGGGAACACAATAGTACTAGCCAAGCATCAACGGTAGCAAGTTGCTTTTCCTGAAGGATTACAATCAAGCAGAATTCCTCATGAAATCCTCCTTCAAGATTAAAGTATGGCAAGAGCAAGCAAACAAGACATCTTGGAATCGCTCTTCAAACTTTCCGTGAGTTCATTCGTACTTTCAGTGCACAAAGCCACAGAGCGTATATACTAATTCTGTGACTATGTATCATCCACAATTCAATTTTTTTTTTATTGAACCGACGCCGATACTTGATTGTTCTAGACAGCTGCTGCTGCATTGAGTGTGCAGGCAGCTTTATACTGGGTGGGCAGAGGAGCAGAACACAGTCAGAGACAATCCTGCCTCTGATATATGTGGCTCTAATCGTTCTGCAAACAACTTTGTACTCGAAAAATTTATAACAGGTGCGCGATTTTTTATGTTAGTCTATTTTTATCCCCTGGTGTAAAGAAGGGTTTGTCGTAAAAATTAAATTGAAGTGTTATATCTTTATCGACAAAATGAACAAGCGAGCGACAATCCAAACTACTGCTTTCAGCAATAAATGAAACATTAATTTTTGATGAAAGAGAACGTCTACTGCTGTATTATCGCCCTCAGGACTGTAATTCCAGTAATTACACCAAGTGCTTTACAAAGTATTGTTACCGGGAAACGCGAGACCAAAGTGATGTGCTCACTGACAAAGACGACGATCAAGGAACGCAGGCACGACGAAGCGTTGAAAAGGAGAACGACGCTGAGAGAGCGGATTCTGCACGGCTACCGAAGTCTTGCGTCCAGTTCAGCCCATCGCAGTGCCGTCACATTAAGTACATCCCCGTAACAGTATTTAATACGTTACGTTAAACTACATACCTCGAGGACATTACATTTGGCTCCCTCATGACCTTTACAGTTCTCTCCGATGTGTTTAGGAAAAAACAATTATAAAATGTTTTGCACTAAATTAACACTAAAAAAGTATGCTAATTTGATAATTATTGCTTACGTTTGCTCAAAACAGCTCTTCGGGGTCTTCAGAATGCCACACTTGTCTTTTATTTACTTTCTATTGCCCCCGCCACCGGCAGATCGTGATAATGCCAGCCAGTTTGAAAAGATCGGTTTATTCGGTCAACCGTTGCGTTCTTTGAAGGGTTCAAGCTGTATCACAGAAGCCTATCGAATATTTTTCGATTGTGCTCGACAAATTTAAAAGGTTGAATAGCACTTGAAGCATGTTTTACGAAAAAGCGACAGGCATGAGCATCAGCATGCCGACCATAATAATCAGTGCCTGAGTTGACTTTTTGGGAATGAACAATGGCGCAAATCTCTCACTGTGCGAAACAGTGGAGCGCAAGAGCGCTCCCCGTTTGTATGAAATCTTTATTTTTGTTTAGAAGGAAGCGGCATAACGCTAAACGCAACACTAGACCAACGCGTTCGAACTTTACAGCGCACGAGTGCAGTGGAGAGCGGTTATTTTCTAACGTATAGAAACAGCGGTCGCCGACACTCCGCCCCATGTTACTACTCATAGCCTAAATCAGCAGAGATAACAGCAGAAACAATGAAGAGACCACACCAATGACGTTTCGTGGCATAATTGCAACGACTAAGTTTGATCGGCCTATAGTGTGCTGAAAGACCATGTACATTTCAATATTGGTACAACGCCACCAGGTGCACTCACACCCCTAAACAAGGGCAAATGGTCTAGCAGGTTCGTTTTGCTTATAGGCAAAACGAATTGCCTGTTTCTTCAATACTCATCAATCTTTTTTGCTGAAGAATGAAGAGGCATAACATTTAATTTAAGAAGAACGTAGTTGTTATTGAGCGCGTTATATTTTCTACCTTCTCTCCAGCATCTTGGTGCTGTATTTGTCTGGAAAGCAATAAAATTTGCGCAAACCGTAGCCCTACTCAACTTTCTGTAATATATGAGGCGTAATCATTACCCTTTCCAGCCCTGTGCGCAGCCAGATGATTTTGAGCACTTGTGTGTCGTTTCGCAAGCACACTGCGAACATGGAATATGAAAACGTGGACGCATGCCGTTCTTTACGTATATCTACGAGGAAACAGTTGAATCTGTATTATGGTTTTCTCTCAAGCCACGCCATATAGGTAGTGATCTCCTTCAGGTGGGGTCGGAGAACATGCTTGATCGGCTCGAAACGTTCAAAATTAATTTGCCCCAGGTCCGAAAGGCGACAGCTAGTGCGAGAAATGGTTGAACCAGCTTGGCGGTAGGTGACGACGAGCGCGATTTTCAAGCCGTCAAAAGGAATGATGTATAGTATTTGAGAATGGTTTGCGAAGAAACGGTGAGCTCCTTTGAAGCTAGAGTCAGCAATGTGTTTGCAAATGTTGCTTGGAACCACATTCCTCCCGACACTGAGCTAAGAAATCTCATCGCTTTCAATACCACATCGGTAGGCTACTTACATTGTGAAGTTAGACAGGCACAAATTAGAGAGAGAGAGAGAGAGATATTTTAATGGGAACAGGAGATGTCTGCCT
Source organism: Amblyomma maculatum (assembly GCF_055883805.1). Lineage (NCBI taxonomy): Eukaryota > Metazoa > Arthropoda > Arachnida > Ixodida > Ixodidae > Amblyomma > Amblyomma maculatum. Next base: position 135,178,174 of record NC_139345.1, read on the forward strand.
GGTGGTAAGCCCAGCATGCTACTCCTGATGAGGGTTGAGGGATGAGGGTGACAGAGTGTGAGAGGGGAAGGGGAAATAAATGAGAAAAAAAAAAGAATCGATGTCGCACACTTTCACATGCACATAATCACACACAGATAAGTTTTAAAGGGTATTAATCAACCCTGTGTCCTTCAGAAAAGTTAGTAAGGCCTTGGTAGCTCGCGCAGCAGACAATCCGTCGCACCAAGGAAACAGGACATGTTCAAGGCGCAAGGTTGTGTCTTTAGGTAAGCTTAAATTATTGCGCAGTGTCCTGCGATGTGCAGTAAACCATTGACAGGAGGTTACCAAATGTTCAAAAGTTTCACATACATCACATGTAGAGCACAGAGGCCTGCTCGCTATGCCTATTTTATGTAGGAAGTAGTTTGTGTATGACACATTCAAGCGGATTCAGTGTAGACAGTTTCGATGCCACCTGTTCAAATTGTGAGGAATTCGAAAGATGCAAATGGGATCTATTCCGTGTAGCGGTCGATATTGATGGTTCGGGTCAAACCACAGAGAGCGTTGTAATCGCCATGATTCAGTTGCTACAAGTCTTGCTGCATCTCTTCGTGAGAATGGTACTGAAATTGTCCTTGTCGAATATTTTAGTTCTTTTGCAGCGGCGTCGGCGAAGTCGTTGCCCGCGATGCCGCAGTGAGCAGGTAACCACTGTAGCACAATGCTGTGACTCAGGTCATAGGCCTCTGTATGTAGCTTATTTATGTCAATGACGAGCCCTTCCTGAATTCTTGATGATTTAGGCAATTGTAGTGCAGCGCGACAATCGCTGAAGATAACCCATGTTGCAGGGTGTTGTTGTAGAATATATATAATTGCTTCTCTCAGAGCTATTAACTCAGTAGCCACAGCTGAAGTGCGATGACTGAGTGTTGCCGAGATTGTGGTGTGCATTGATGGTATCCACACGCCGATGGATGATCCTGGCACAAATTAGAGGATAGCAATTAGGCGACTGATAAAGTTTATATAGGCAAACGAGGATTGAATGAAGAGCCACTAATGGCTCCCACTAACTTTTTTCTGCCATACCCTTAAAACCAAGGCTTAAGTGTCTCTCTCCCACAATTTTTGTATTTTACTGCTGCATCGACCAGTCTGTTCTAGGTCATATCGTCTGCGATCTCCATCCCATAGGAACAGAACCATAGCATTAGGTGTTTTCAGGTGACATCATGATGCCCTGCAACTCGTACACCAGTCACTGCCCGGATTGGCATCTATCAGCTGTCCGCCGTTTAACTCGACTGCGTCACGTAGACTTGTGACATATCCCACCGCACTCGTTAACGCTTTTCTGTTTTAAGTTATGCTGATTCCAAAATGGATATCTTTATTATGCTGGGTTTTGAATATCAGCTGAAGCTTACAGAACAGAAGGAAAGTTCTTCTGTACGACACCATATTCCTACGCTTGCGAAAAAGCAACTGGTTCCTCCTAAATGTTATCAAGTATTTCTGCCAAAAGCCTCCTTTGATTTGGTGCGGTGAAAACAATAGTACTTTATTGTGTTTAGGCTCCTTGAAAAAAATCGATAAAACTAAGACAACTTTACAATTAAAATTCTTTTTAAGATGTTCTTATCAGTTCTGCTTTCTGGCGATTCTATAAAGCACATAATAGTCTTACATCACTGTTGCAAAAGGCAATATAGTGCTGGTAGTACAATATGTGCGAACTCTATCTTGTTAATGTTCTTCTCGTAAACACCAAAACCAATACAACCTATTGTAAATTGTTGATCGCTAGATTGTAAATAGGTAGACAAAAGCGTACGTGAAGAAGGAGAGTATTTAAAGCGTTTAATTCAGACGCTGTAGGTGTTCGGCCTTTAAAGATGATACTATCCCTTGGGCCCAACGGGGAGCGCGCAGTGGCCATAGCACGAATAAAAGTTCCATCCCCTACAGGTGCATGGTGACGGGCAGAGGCGATCCATAGGGCAAACCTGCAAATAATTAAGTGGATATTAGTGTCTTCACTGGGGCTGCCTGGTATTTGTTTGAATATTAGGTAATAAACAGAAACCCCATACGAAAAGAAGTCTTCAAATCGAAATGTTGGCAAGTGGACTAATGCTTCTTAAACTTTCAGTGCTGCAGAACTACTATCCGCATAATCGCAGAACGCGATGTCTGAATCCGATGTTACTTTTAACCTTTTCGACTGCGGTAAGGTGAAAGGGGGAGAAAAACACAGCTTCTTCACGGAGGGCCTACACGTGTTTACGGTCCTGGTAAGCAAAAATTACGGCGTGATGTAGGGAGGAGAGAAAAATCTGTGATGCGTACTAAGAGAGAACAAAAACGGCGGGGAACACTCCATATGCCCCAAAGAGGTTCACAGGGAAGCGAAACGGCTTCTGCTCCATTGCTGCGAGGCTGAAGGCAGAGGGGAGCTCGCCTCGCCATGCATTCAATGCTAGGCGCGTTTGACTATGCTTTCTGTCGTGGCTCTGCTACTTCGGTAAGTATGGATGGTTGTCCGGGCAGTGCTGGTTGTCTGACGAGGAGTACGATTATGTGAGGTGACGTTAACAACAGCTGGCAAGACGATAGAGGCAGTAGGAATCAACAGAGGTTGATGTCATTGTTTAGAGACAGAACAATGCGGATGCGCAGAGGCAGAATGTACAGAAAAAAGTGAAGCAAGAAACCCTTAAGAAGGGCAATAGAATAGTTGTAGAGAGCTTGTAATTCAAAATGTTCTTGTGGAAGTTGTTAAGATAGAGTAAAACTGCTTCACTAACAAAATCGTGTTTGCTTACTATGCTACAAAGTATAACTCGTATGCAGCGCCATTGCCAATAAAAGCATTACATTAAGACGACCGTCTTTGCGAGGGACGCGCAATGTGTGGTCTCGAAGCATGGACCCCTGATTAGCAGAGCAAAATAACATTTATTAATTGAGACAAGAAACACAATATTGTCAAAACGTCCAGCTGCGGCACATTCTTCTGTGATTAACTGAGTTAAATCGTCTGTAATTTTTATTTTTCCCTTGTAAGAATTCCGCCTTTCGACTCCTCTCGAATCAAAAGACTGCTTTCATATAATGAACATATATATTGCAAATTGTGGCGACTGCGTGAGACTGTTGCCAATGCTTGTTCATTGAGAAGTAAACATCGAAGGGGAGTTTGAGGCAAAAACCAGAAGACGAATTACACATATGGCCATGCAAGGAAATCTTGCCACAGAATTAAACATCCTATTAACCATAGGCACCATATCTTAGGAACATTTTTTACTTCAGGAAGTGCAATTTGATTGCAATAATGCACACTTTTTCTGAGTGCGAGTACACCAAAGATATGCAAAAAAGAATGCATTAGCACTGTAGCTCTCTCTCTATGACTCCGCTTCAAAAACAAAGGCCTTAATGAGGCCTCGTTCTGCTGATGTCTCGTGTCAATGAAGAACTCCTTGGCAATCGAATACTCTCTAAAACGCAGAGTGACGTAATTACAGCCCAGTGCCAGCAAAAATTGAGAATTTAGCAATTTTCGTGAATTCACCTTTTTTGCAGCGCTCTAAAACCAGTACTCGTGCCTCGGTGGTTGAGTGGTTACAGTGCAGGGCTCGTGAAGCCGAGGACGGCGGATGAAATCCTGAGAGTGGAGCTAGTTTTTTAAAGGAGGGAAAAAGTAAAGCGCCTAAAGACTGTGTAAAGCTCATGCCCGTTAAAAAAACTTCATGTGGTCTGACTTTCCGGAATCGTCCATAACAGCGTTAGACAGCTGGAGTCGCTTTGGGGTGCTAATGGGGGATGCGGGTCTAAAACCCCAAAATAATGTGCTTTTAAGGTGTGTAATTTTTATCGTCCATCAATAAAAGCATCTTCTCAATAATTGTAATCTGTGCATTAAAAATTAGAATTATTCTTTTTTTTATAGATCGGGTGCTCTTATGAAAGAAAGTGCCTATGAATGCCCGTATTAAAGACGCATCCGCTTAGCAGACAATAAACTGAACGTGCAGTGCATCCCCAAGGTCAAATGCTTGGGTTTCGCAGTCTCTAAGCAAATAACACCTGTTAACTATAACACCGCTCGTGGCTAAAACTAAAAAGCAGAAATAAAATACAGATTTCGGACTGTAGCAACAGTGAATTCGCTGGTAAAGTGAAGTAAAAGCTTTTATTGACTTAAACGCATCACACAGCCTTCGAACGTTGTTTCAACCTACTCGGAGCCTGTGTAACAAAAGTGCTCAACAAGCTGGAGATAGAACGTGGAGCCTAGAAGAAGAGGCAGGCACCCTCCCCCCTCCTCCCAGCAAGCAACGAAAGAAAACATTTCACGGGCAGAGTCAAGGGCGTTCGAGAAATGCAAAGCTGAAAAATGAAAGGCAATAAACTCGGAGCAATCGATGCAGTCTAGTGTTTCTTGAAAAGAACGACCCACCATATGCACCAGCAAACTTGATTTATTAATATAGGCTATATAACAGACGAAGGCGGGCTAGTTGGTGGTTGACTACGGAATGTATATTGCAACCGCGCGAAGCGACAGGGACAAAAAGAAACCACAAGACAAAAATGCGCAACTTCAACTAATCTTTATTACAAAGAAAACCTGACTTATACACGTTTCCCAATCCCACCTGATAAACAGCAGACATCATATCATATATACGCGGTAATGAGCGTGGCACGAGTTAGCATCTACATAGTTGAACTCCTTCATGGAGAGCGCAACTGAAGTAGTGCTTCTTCTCTCTTTTCTCTTTTTTTCTCTTTTTTTTATGCTATAGGCTTCAAAACGTTTCCTACTGAGATGGTTCGCAAATTATTTCAGAACAATTGTGTCATGGAAGCCAGGCCTGCAGTTAAGGAAATGGCGGAAATGTTTTGCAGTTTATCATCCCCCGGCAATGCTTCAACGGCTGCGCGGTGCTCTCTTCGTTCCAGTCTATTCCTTCGCCACATAATGCAAACTGGACATTACTTGAATGTTCAACTTCAGGAGCGCCACGCAGCCCGTGAATCATTGGCGGGGGTGGTAAACTGGCAAAACATTGTTGCCATTGCCATAACTGCACGCCCAGGTTCCGTGACACAATTGTCCTGAAAAAATTACCGAACCAGCTCAACAGGGAAATTTTTGTAGCCAATAGCATACAAAAATGAGAATTACTATTGTATAAGCACTACAGTTTCGTTTTCTATGAAAAAGTTCAACTATCTAGATGGTAACTTGTGCCACGCTTATTACTGCTCATGTATATGATTTCTGCTGTTAATCAGGTGTGATTATGAAACGTGTCAAAATGTGGTTTTCCTTCTAGTAAACCTTAGTTGAAGTTCCGCGTTTTTGTCTTGTGCTTTCTTCTCTTCGTCCCTGTCGGTTCGCGCGGTTGCATTATGCATTCCATAATATAGGCCCTAAATTTGAATACCACGTTCTGAAATATTTGCACTCATTTTTCTCAGTTTGCATTTGTTGCAAGAGCAGGATAATTACGAATACTATCTTTCCAAACTCTTTCGCCTAAGGCTACCTTCAAAATTGTTTCTGGGGTAGTTTTGTTTCGAACAAGGTAAGGTTCTTTTTGGGTGAAATTATTCTCTAAGAAATATAAAATGTGTGACATATACTGTAACAGAAAAAAAAAAAAGATTTGTTTTCAAGTGTTTAGAATATTACGAAATGGCATAAAGAATAATCAATCGGCTTTTTCTTGCCCAGTGAACAATTTAGAAGTTATCTAAATTGAAATAGTTAGTGCATCCTAATAATTTTTGAATGATAGTTTTTCTAAGCTGGCACACGTATTTACTTGTACTGACAGCTAGGATTTGTTTTCTATGTGTGCTAAGGTGAATAAAGTTACACTATATTCTAATAAGAATTAGATAAGCCATCTCAGAATTTCATATAAATTCGTGCTATACTTAAAAAGGTGATCTTTATCCGGGCATCTGCCTTAAGCTTTATAAACCAAACAATACCCCCATGAAATCATAGTCGCTTGTCGAATGCAGCTTCCTATGTTTTTTTTCATACGATATTTAGCTACAGCTAACGAGGAAAAAAATGAAGAATTCATGCTCTAACTCTTTCTCGGATACTCCGTAATTGTGGTCATCATAGCCTAACCTGAGCTGTCTAAACCATAAACTAGCCTTTCCCTTCACCACATTAAAGGCAGTTTTGTCTCGTACGTGGCACGTTTGAAGAATAGATAGACAGAGAGCGCACTTCGGTTAGTAAACTAAAAGAGAGGGCAAAATAATCATAACGGTTTCGAAGCGTAAACGCTGGGCTTTCGCGCAGGAACTTTAAAATCTGACGACCACCCTACAATGATTTTCATTGTCATCTATTCAGACTGCTGCTAAGCGTCGCACACCAAGGTTTAACCGAGGCCACGCTTTCCAAGGGTTAGAAATGAAACAAAACAGGCATAGATAGTATTGTCACATTTTTATCGACCCTTCTGTGCATTCTCCTTATCATCACCTATCAAATAATAAGGAAATCTTGTTTGATGTGTAAATATCAGCATAAATCTGGTTTATAACAGAGTTGAAAATCCAAATAGTTTCGACGTAAATACTGGGACAAGCTCCAAATAGATACGGGGACCAGCTGGAAATTATAAAACATAATAATCTATAGCCTGCGTAAACATTACCGTCACGGCGATGCGCTTCGTTAGCGCAGTTCAAGATATACTGTCCGTAACTTTTCTATTTTGTTGTCCGCATTTGCAGTCGCTGACTATCCTAAGGACATGTATTCAATTACAAATGTTATCTCCTGGCATGACATGGTGACCTGCTGCATCTTACCGACGCTCCATAATAACTTTTTTCGTATACAATCTTACGCTTGGTCTAATTCATTGCTTACGTCGTGCTTTGTATATTCAATTTGTAGCCTGCTTTTCCTAGCAAAGCATTGTCAGCGTAAATATGAAATGGCAAAATATATCCGTCATTACTGCTTGCAGCGCCCGCTTCCCACTGCAGTACCTTGAAAAGCTCTGCCAAACAAGCAAGACTAGCTTTTTGAGATTAACGTACCCATCATGGTATCTAGTAAATGTTGAATGACTTCTATTATCTCCTTTTAACAACTTCCCATGTAAGCTGCACGGGTAGGTAATTCACAAACACAACTTTTTTGAAAGAGCATAATTCTCCCTCCAATAGCCAACGCACATTTTGTAAGCATGATTTGCGTAACTGATCATCAAACTGATGGCATTAAAACATTTATGAACCGATTTGCTGAGAATATTTCCTGTTTTTATTCCTTGCTAACATTCATAAGAAGCCAAATACAACGCTCAAGTACTGACACCTCCACACAAATGGTATCGCATTCCCATGCATGCCTGTAGCAATTTTGTGGTGAATATTTGTTTAGAATTATAATTCAATATTCCGTTTGACACCCAATACATGTTTTCTGCCGGCCACATTTACAGGTTACCATCGCAATATGATAAAGTTGAAGTGAAACAACTACTGAAACTATGTGCGCTAACTGACCGCTCGTTTGTGTTTCAGGCCGACTGTGTAGTTGTGCATCCCTTGACATTCTGTAGGCATCTATGACCTGAAGTGGTAATCACTTTTGTTGGCTCTAAAGTTACTTCTGCGTCAATATCATGCTTCTCGCTTCATGATAAATTTAAATAACTGAATCGTGTACTTAACCTGTAGGCTGCGAAAATTCGTGAGAAAAATGTGGCGAAGTTTTTATTAACTGCAAATGTCAAATTGTTGCTTATATTATTTACAAACGAATATAAAGGGGTGTAAAAGAGTATGTGAAGATTCATGTGCTTTGACCAGCACATCTCTCTCTTGAAATCAATTACATACTTGACCAACGCAACTGTAGTTCTCATGTGTCCCCGGATTTTGGGGGCATTGCTCCTTCGCACTACTTGCAGCCCTGTAAAAGTGAACCGTTGGAAGCATCAATATTTTATCTTTATTATAGGATCAAGAGATCATGGTTCATAAGCCATGTGCTACTGAGACGCTCGCTACAACCATTATGATGTTACTTCTATAACTAATCTTATTACTACTTTTACCAGAGTATTTAGTGCTTTGGAAATATGCCGAATATCACGGTTCATGCTCGGTCCTTTATATTCCTCAAATATAATAATGACTTGTGCATTCCATGAGATCATTTGTTTGCTGATTATTGTGTTGCCTTTCGTGAAACTAACAGTTCCGACAACTTGCAACGCAACATAGATGCTACCTTTAACTGTTGTAATTGGTGGAAAATGGATTTTAGTACCTCTAAATGTAAATTCTTCGTGTATCTAGGATTTCATCATTTTCAAGACTCTACATTCAAAGTAATACAGTTCTCGTGTCCGTCAGTCTCTACCGTTAGCTAGGAGTTGAAATCTCTTCCGGTCTCACTTGGCCACTTCCCATTAATACGATAATTCAATATACTAATCGCATGCTTTTCGTCGTAATTTTCTTCTGCCCCTAGTTCTCTTAGACCCATATTGTGCAAACCACTTGTCCGTAGTAAACTGGTATACGCTTTGTCCATCTGGTACCCATATTGAGCCACGCCCGTAAAGTGGTTCAGAATAACTCCGTTCGTTTCATCCTGCACAAATATTAACGTACCGCTAATATATCAGCAATGAAGTGCATTTTAAACCTCCCTTAATAGGCTTCTCGTCATAAATTTTCGCGCATTTGTTTTCTTTTTTTTTCACAAAACATTTCACACTTGGCCAAAATTGTATACCGTACTCAGTCCCCCATCTTCGTACATCTCTCCTCGAATGCATCATGGTCACAGGGTTGGGATCTCTCTGTTCAGAACAAAAACATACTGCGTGTCGTTCAGTCCTCGTCTCCCAAAGACTGGAACTACCTACCCGCACCGATTGCCAGCATTGAAGTCATTGATAATTTCCATACTGTCGTAGCTAACACTGCATATGTAGTTGACTGACATGTATGCGTTATTTTCTTTTTTTTTCTGTTGTAACGTTTTGCAACCTCTACTCCCCTCTGTAATGCCTCTGGCCTTGAGAGTGAAACCTAAATACAAATACATAATAATAATAACGAAAAAAAAAACATGAAAGTGTCAGTGAAATCTTGGTCTTTTCAGCGCGAAGCGCAATACACGGATATAATTGAAATACGAATGAAGGCGGAAGTTTGTGAGAATGCATACATTTTCCTGCTTTACCACTTAAGAACATCTCAAGGAGAGCACTCTGGCCGCTTGCTTTTTTCATAGGTTAAGCACTGCAGCAAGCAGAAGCTATGTCGTATTTGTAGATCATCTGCCTCATGTGCAAGGGAACTATGGTTTAAAATCTGATGCTACGCGATTCTCGATAAGTATTATCTAGATGGCCTGGCTTCCGTAAAGTGGACTTAGCTATTATCCTTGCTCGTCACTGATTTGAAGCCACTGAGGTCTGTCGTGTCACCTGGCCTGAAGAGAGAATGGGCGGTGAAGATGCGCTAAAAATAGTTGAGGCTAAGGCCGCATCCGTGCAGTGTGCCATGAAGCTCACCAAGCATAACAGGGTAGAACTGTGCGACACTCGAGAAGCTACCCCCATTTAGGCCAAAGCACGCTCAATTTTACAGGCAGCACAAGACAATGGTCCGATACTGGAAATATATTGGCAAACGGCTGTCCTAAAGCGGTCCAGCATTGCTGAAATTTCCCAGCATAAGTTTGGCCAGTACACAACACATCCAATGGTGGACCAAGCTCCACGTGTTCTCCCAATGTTGTTACGGCCGTTTTTAAATACTGGCAACGTTGAACCAGCTTTCCGTTTGCTAATTTGGGTCCCAGCACACATGTTCGTCCCCGGCAATGAGGCGGCCCATGATTTAGCCCGAGATCTCTACGTCCGGGCAAACACGGAGCCGCCCGACTGCCAGGAGATGAACGAACGTGTGCAAAACTGTACAGATATAATCGAAAATTATATATTAGGAAGACGTCTGATGCCGCCATAAAATTCTGGCTTAAATAATAAAGAGGCCATAGCCTTGCGGCGATTACAAGCCGGAAATTTCCCAAATCCTAACTGGTTGTTTTACACCCAGATAGCGAGGGGAAACCTCGACCATATATTTTGGGAATGCCCTAAGTCTCCGGGCGCTAGGGGCCACATTAAAAATAGAGAAGCATGGGTGAGCCTGCTGCGAAGCAACGTCCCCGCTGACCAGCAAAGAGCCGTCCGCCTGGCGGCTGAGGCCGCGAATAACCAATGTATATTCGCCAGTCCTTAGTCGCGGAGGTTCCAGCCCCCGTTCCTAAGGCCTGTGTGCAAGGAGCGGTGAATGGGGAGCCTCCTAAATCGGTGGAAAATAAAGTTTTAACCAATCAATCAATCTATTCCTCCGATATTTTAATAGTCGCTTGTAAAGACTGGCAACATTGGGCCAGTTTTTCATGTGTCCTTCCGGCATTGGACTAGCGATATTTAGAAATCGGCAACGTTTTACCAGATTATCTTCTGTTTTTCGATGTCGGGATATTTTCCTAAGAAAATGACAACATCGCGCTAGTATTTCTTGCGTCGTCTCGATATCGGAAGAAACATATTTAAAATTGGTGACACTGAACAAACTTGTATCGTGTTCTCCCGATACCATCCGTTCCGTTTCTAACCGGCTATATTGGACCAGTTCATTGTGTCCTCCTGATATCGGCTGTGCCGTTTCTGAAAACTGACTACATTGGAAAAGTTTGCATTCGGTTTTCTGATACTCAATATACCGTTTAAAATGACGCCGAAGATAGACCAAATTGTACCCCAATCTCCCGATGCTGTGTCACGTAAAAAACTTGGCTATGATTGATTACAATGACCTTTCAAACTAAACAGGGTTCCGAATTTTTCTATTTTAACAAACATATAGAAGCCATTCCATGGCATTTCTGACACTAGCTTTCAGGCAAATAGCATTCAAATGCATTCACAGCATGCAGCCACCAAGGTTAGGTTCTGCAGTCCGCTAATTTGTTTTGCAGATGGTATTCATATGATTCCTTAATTTACTACACTTTTGTTCCTAAGCAAAGTGCGCGAACCCTCCATACATGAAATCGTGAATAAATAGTTTTAAAACATGCTATGATTAAATTGTGTTTTTGCGGAATGGGGGCTGGCGGAAGTCATATTACAATTCTTAGATCAACAAGGCTATTAACCGAGACTGAATTACATGATTAAATACTTGGCGCTCCTAGCGGCTCATGAACCTTAATGGATTATCATTATTAAATGACTATGGACGTTTGTAATATCGCGCACATGACATTACATCAGCAGTCAGTCTGTCGATACTGTTGACTGACTGCTGATGTACGGGACGCAGTTGTATTGCATAAGTCTCCTCCCATAGCCAGGCTCATGTCTGGCGAGGGCCCGTAAATCCAAGCCTCTGGGTGGCTGGAGCGGGACTACAACACGGGTGAGCAGACACCCAAGAGCCCTCCGCGGAAGCGGAGAGGACTCAGCTGTGACCTGATGAAGAGGGACAGGTCAGCCTGGTGGCATTAATTTGTCATCGAGCAAACTAATTCAGTTTTTCCGATGATGGGTGGATTGACTTTTGGTTGGTCACTGGGAGGGGCTGCGTCCTCCTGTAACCGAGAGGGGTGCAACCATTGGCGATGAAGCTCTGAGGAATAAGGCTGGGAGCAATGGCGCGCTCCTGTAATCGAGAGAGGCCACGCCGGTGAATGCTCAGACGGCCGACTGGAACCTCGGAGCCTTGTGCACTCTGAGGAAGTCTATCCCACTAAAGTGGGATAGATTCTCGGGCTTAGGAACTGTGCTACGGTGGGACCCACCGAAAATGACAGCCTTTACCGATGATGTACCCTATTGATAAACGGGACTAGGGATAAGGCTGGGGAGCTCCCAACTCCTTGTAATCTAAGGTGGAAGCCGCTGGAGTTGGAGGTGACCACTCCTCGTAGCGGGAAATAAGAGTCTGTTCACCCGCCGGTGCAGTCCAGGGATGGGCTGTGCCGGCTAAGTCTCTATGTAAGGACGCCGCAGGGGAATCCCCGCTGACTAATCAGGGGTAGGGGCAACCCTGTGTAACCCAGCCCACGAGGAGGCATGGGGGCGCTGTTAGAGACTGTCTTCACTCCCCCTCCGGCGTACGCCAGGGACGTCCCGGGAAACACTCAGGCCTGCAGGCGTCTCAGCAGGCTAAGAGAGTGAAGACGAAACGAAAGCAGAACTGGTGCAAGCACCCTTTGAGTGTCTGTCAGTAGTACCGCTGTGAGACCAGAGGGGTGGAGGATGAAGCCTCCACTCGCGCTTCCGGTACGTAGGCGGTAGGTCCCAAAAGAGTTTTGCAACGGGGCCGGCGTCCAATCCAAGACGCTTAACAAAATTTGGTAGAATCGGGCTCTCGCGTGGAGCGCAGCATGAAGAGAGTTACGAAAGTCGGAGGCGCGAAGGAGGGGTGCACGTCATGGGAGTGCACCACGGGTGTTGCGATCCCGCCTGCCCGAGCACGTGGGTGCGACCCACAACACGACCAACGCGGTGGCAGTAGTTGACAAGTCCGCCACGCGCGCTGGGAGAGCTGCAGGATTAGTTTTCAGCTCGACAATGACCAGACGTAAACTGGGACAAGAGCGGTCCCGGCGTGGGTGTCCGCCATTTTGTGGGACTTAGCTCCTGGGAAGGGGCTCGGCCTGGGCGATCCCATGTAAGCCCAGGGGATACTTGTTGGCCAGCTAAACTCTTCTTGACACCGAAGCGGTGGCCTTGTGGTAGAGCATCCGCCTCGCATTCGGGAGGTGCCGGATTCAATCTCTGGTGCCGCCGGTTACCCAACGGTTTTTCAATGGGTACAAGCTTTCCTCCGGCCTGGTGCTCGGCTCTTCCGGGGTTAAATGCTTGGGAAAAGGAGTCACGGCTCAAATAGTTGCGTCGATGTGGCAGTGATCCGTTCCGCCATCGGACAACAATAAGTCCGCCTCGCGCGGCAAACGCCCATTATGTGGCTCTTTTTTTTACGACTGCTGCAGCTGAGGCTCAAAGGGAGCACTTCAGGTGACGCTCAAAGGAAGTACCTTTGCAAGACAAACTGAACCGCCTTTGCAGGCTGCGATGTTTGAAACTGGGTTTGGGGCCAATGCGAAAGAGGTGAGCGCAGCGGGGTTTGCGGAGCTTCTAACAAACGCACACCCCTAGAAAAGCCGAGCGCCAGGCCGGGGGACGCTTGTACCCATTTTTTCCGGTGGGTGTCCGGCGGTGGGTTTCGAACATCAGCAGTCAGTCCGTCGATACCGACTGAATTTAGCAGTCTATTCTGCTCATGCTACAGAGGGAGGTCTGTCCCCTGCTGCCATTCATGCCATGCAGGTATAGATACGGAGAATGGTGCAACAGATCAGGCACTTGATAAAATTCCAGATAACGCTTTATGTCGCAAGATGTAACAAAGAATGTTGTTGCGTTCTTTGATATGAAAGGGGGTTTTACTGTGCTTTAACAGCGATAATAGCCCTCTCGAAGTTGCACGGAGAACCACACAAGAACACAGCCAGTCTAGGCCTCCACAAGCGAGCTCGAGAAGCGCAGCGCCACTTCGTCGTTATTATCCTCGTCTTCGTGATATTCTCGCCTAGTTCACCCTCGTCTTCGTAATATCCTCGCATAGTTCACTGCAGATGAAATATTTCCTCCCATCCATCTTGCTTTCTACTTAAATCATTTCACTTTTTGGAAAATTTTATTGTTCTGCTCAGGCAAGTGTTTTTGCTTTTTTGTGATGTTTTTGCTTGTTATCATGCTATTTATGGAATAAATATAACGAAGTTATCAATTTTCACTGTGATCATTTTTGTTCCCTTCGACTTATTCTTGAGTGATGTTGCAGCACCTTTGGAATCAGTGCCTTGAAGAACACTTCGCCTTATTTCTAGCCAGCCATTCGCTAGTGGACGGGACGAATAGTCATAGATTGAGCCGACCTGCCAAACATGCATAAAATCGCTACAAATTTGTCAATCTTCAACAAAACAATTAGAGTGGCGATGTGTTCTTTTTAGTGTGCGATTGCCACGGAACTCCGGAGAACGCTCAGGCCAAAAGCATGAACTAGACGCCCGCTGCACCCATACGATCGCACATTTGATACACACACACAGACGCTAACACGCTAACAAAATATCAAAAACTAACACAACCTACAAAGAGCAATTATAAACGCGATGCTCCGCACAAAGAGACAGCGTTTAAATTTTTGAGCTTACAGTTCGAAGCGCTTGACGCATTTCGTGGGTCCAGGCAATAGCGTCGACGTCGAGGTTACGTTCGACTTGCAATTAGCTAGTCTTGTTGGCCGAAAGAGACGACCTCCCGTTGAAGCGTAGGCTGAAGTAACGTTGGCGTTCGTGGCGGCGTTGAAGTGAACCTCCTGGGCGATGCAGGTGGACGGTGGTACGAGCTTTAGAGGTGCCCCCTGGATGCAGCAGGTGGCTGAGTAGTCGCTCAATTTCCGGAACCGGTTCGAGAACAGAAGGGAGTCTGCAGTGCAGTGCCGTAGAACATGAGACCAACGGTACAGCAGCCTGCGTTGCTCCCTTGCAGCCAAGGCGTCCCTCACCTCCCGGAGCCTCCGCTTCTCTGCCCCCCCCCCCCCCCCCCACACCCTTGCTTCTCCATATCATGCCTTTTTAAAACCTCCGCGTTGATGCACGTTAGCCTTATCGTCGTCTTCATCGTCTTCTGTTCACCAATCAGCGCTTGTCATGTCACCGACTACTTCATCATCTTCTTAATCCTTCGTTGGTCCACATCATTCTTTTTGCCATCGTCATCTTCTTTGCTTTCTCAAAACGCCTCTGCATTTGGCCTCTTACATGTGACAAAGACCCCCTCTCTCAAGAGTATGCCCTTGAAAACCGCTTAGAGTTTCGCTGCCATTCCGACTTCCAGCAAACCGAATATCTCCGGCCAGTCTGGACCCACCTCAGTTGTCTTGAACGCGCCCGCAGCACACCACTCACACCACACACCAAGATTGTCTTCATTGAACAATATCACAACACTACCAACCCACTGATACAACAAACCAGAATTGTCTTCATTAAACATTATCACAACACTGTCATTGTCCGTACAGTGTCTTTATTTTACACACTAACGCCCACAAGACATTTCATTGTATAAACACACATCAACAAACCGAGAACCAAGCCCACAAAAAACGTAATCTAACTAAGCCTGTTTTGCTCTACTCATGAAATCAGCGCCAATGTTGTCTCTGCCTTTAATGTACTCCACATGAAATCCGTACTCTTGCAAGGCTAGGCTCCACCTTATGGCTTCGCTATTTTTCACTTTGGCTTTGGTTAGATATTTGAACGGCTGAGGATCAGTTTGAATTCAATAGTGTCTGGCGTAAAGATAAATATGAAATTTCTTCACTGCCCATACCACAGCCAAACATTCCTTTTCAATGGTGGAGTACTTGCGTTCACAAGCCGTTAATCTGTTACCACCAAATAATACTGTATGTAATTTGTGATTCTCTTATTTCAAGAGTTACTCCCAATGCTCTGTCGGACTCGTCAGTGCGAAGAACAAACTCTTTGTCCATATTCAGAGCAAGCAGAACAGGCGGCTTTGCGGTATGTTGTTTTAAAGTTACGAAGGTGTTTTCGTGTTCATCTGTCCATTTCAGCTTATTGCTGACACCCTTCCCTGTGAGTTCTACAAGTGGATAGGCTTAGTGAGCATAATCGGCAATAAACTCCTTGTAGTACCCAGTTAAACCAAGAAACGACTGTACTTCTTTCGTAGTACTTGGTGTCTGGGCTGCCTGTGTTTTCCGCAGTATATTTTCTTTCGTCGTGATGCGGCCCATCCCTATCTTGTGCCCGAGAATAAAGATAACCTTAAAGCCTATCTCACATTTTGTTAGTTTTACCGTCAGCCTGGCATGCTAAAGTCGCTCGAAGCTCCACTTGCCACTCGGAAATGGGACCGCGATACCCGACGTAGACTGGCGCGCGCACATACGAACATCGAGAACTATGCAATAGAGCTCACTCGACAGAGCTGACACAGCCGCTGTGACCAGATGAACAAGACTCCAAACGCTCGTAACACGTGGAACCTCCTTCGACATTTACTCGACCCAGCTGGAGGCAAACTCCAAACACGCCAACAGCTCGAGCGAATCTTCCACCAGAACCCTGGCACGTCTAACGAGCTCAAACAAAAGCTTATAAATGCTTACATCAGCCCCGAACCAGCAACCAACAACCCTTCTATCAAGGGCGCCGACATTGTCTGTCTAGACGCTAAAATCACATTTGCGGAGGTCCGAGCACAACTCAGTCGCCTCAAGACGACTTCGGCGGCCGGCCCTGACCACGTTTCAAGTAAAATGCTTAGGAATCTAGACGACGCATCTATTCATGCCCTTACCGACTATTTTCGAGAATGTTGGGCAACCGGTACCTTCCCTCAGGAGGGGAAATGCGCCAATCTAGTCCTCATCCCCAAGCCGGGCGAACCACCAACATTGGCCAACCTCCGTTCCATTTCTCTCACATCCTGCGTTGGGAAGCTGATAGAACACGTTACCAGACCAGACTCTCACGATACCTACAAGACAACCATCTTCTACCAGACACATTGTTCGGCTTCCGCCCTCATTTAGCAGCCCCGGACATTACGCTTCTTCTCCG
The DNA here is from genome assembly GCF_055883805.1 of Amblyomma maculatum. NCBI lineage: Eukaryota > Metazoa > Arthropoda > Arachnida > Ixodida > Ixodidae > Amblyomma > Amblyomma maculatum. Next base: position 135,194,927 of record NC_139345.1, read on the forward strand.
TCATCAGGTAGTCATGAGTCGTACACTAGACACGAAAGTCATCATCGGCCTCGATGTTGCCAAGGCATTCGACAACGTCCTCCATGAAGCGATTCTTCAGCAAGTTAAGGCTCTCGATGTTGGACATCGCACGTACGCATACATTCGAAACTTCCTCACCAACCGCACAGTGCAACTTAAAGCCGGCACGGGAGATACTTCCATCATCTCTCCGGGAAACCGTGGCACGCCGCAAGGCGCCGTACTTTCGCCAATGCGTTTAACGCCTGCCGAAGCTACTGGCCGAAATCCCCCACCTGCATCACAGAATTTGTGCTGACGACCTCACACTTAGGATCACGTGCGGCAGTGACGGCCAGATTAAAGAGACTTTACAGACCGCCATCGAACGGATAGGAAATTATCTAAGTACAGTTGGCCTCACCTGCTCGGCGACAAAGCCCGAGTATAACATCATCGCTTCCCGGGACGACGCCCTCCAATGATACTTCCTGACATCAACCTCCAGGTGCAAGGAAACCCGATTCCTCGAATAATTAACATCAGGATCTTAGGCTTGCCCCTTTAGGCTAACGGCCGCAACAACGTCACGCTCCAACGCATCGACCAGTTGGTGGTAGAGATCAGACGCCTCCTTAAGCGAATCTCCAACAAGCATCATGGCATGCGAGAGTCCAACCTCCTGCGCCTCGTTCAAGCTTTCATCTGCTCCCGCATCACCTACTCTGGACCTTACGTCTCACTCGTGCCGAAAGCGAACGGCTAGAAGCGTCCCTTCGAAAAGCATATAAGACGGCCCTAGGTCTTCCCACGTCCACACCTACCCATAAGCTCATGGCTCTCGGAATATTCAATACCGTGAGCGAAATGACCCAAACAACCCTCATCGCCCAGTATGAGCGGCTCTCACTCTCACACGCTGGCCGAGTGGTACTGCAGCAAGTTGAGATCTCCCCACCGAGATCGGCCCCAAGTTACGCTGAACTTACAACGGAATATCGCTTAAATCTTCGCATTCCTCCCATTTCCAAACGGATGCTGCCGGAGCACCACGCCGAGAGACGGACCGACCGGGGTCGTCAATTCGAGAAACGATTCAGAGGACATCCCGACGTCATGTAGACGGACGCCTCTTACCATTCATCGAGGCCAGCAATGGTGGCGGTAGCTCTCGCCCCTCATCGCAGCTGGTGCACAGCCCGTGGCATTCGCAATGCAGAAACAGTCACCGCAGCTGAAGAGGCTGCCACTGCGCTAGCGCTAGCCTACCCTAACACCAAAGTCGTCATCAGTGATTCTCAACAGGCTATTCGCAACTACGATGCTGGCCGTATCTCTTGCCAGGCGTTACACATTCTACGTTCTACAGCACCCTCTTCCACATCTCGCTTACTTCTTTGCGCTGCAGACCACGAGTCGTTCAGCGAAAACGCTCAGGCACACACTCTCACTCGAGATCTCAGCTGCCGTGCAGAGAGTATGACCAGCCACCCTGCTTCCGCTAACACTAATATCTCACGCGCTTGTCTACTCACCACTTACACGGACATACTCCAGCACTACCAACTCCAAAGATGTACATATCCTCGCGCACATCGCAATCTAACGAGACGCGAGGCCGTCCAATGGCGCAAACTACAAACTGGCAGCTTCCCACACCCCATCTTATACAGCAGGATCCTTCCGGAATAGATAGCCCCCATGTGTAAATACTGTTCAACTCCGACGATTCTCATACACATGGCGTGGACTTGTACACACTACAACACAGACCTCTCAAACACCCCAGAGACATGGGAGTCTCTCTTGCGTACTTCCGAGCAGCAGACCAACGCTGGCTTATCCAGCGCGCGGTGGAGGTCGCGGCATCCCAAGGGATCCCCGCGGATCTCTTCTATGCCAGCGCAATCGGTCCTTTGACTGGTCCCCTGTTTTTGGGCGCAATAAAAGAGTTCCCCACCGCCACCTCTCTAGCGTAACTATGTGTTCTGTCCATGTATCGGTCGCCACCAGGATATCATCGGTATAATGTTCCTCATTTCCGAACCCACCCAAAACTTTCCTCATCAATTTCGTGAAAATAGCCGATTCAGTCTTCAATCCAAAGGGCATGAACTTAAACTGAAATAATCCCGCTGCAAAGGAAAGGGCTGTTTTCTCCTTCGATGATTCCTCCATTGGTATTTGCCAATACCCTTTAGCTAAATAAAGTTGGAAAAAACTTTTTGTTGTCTACCTTGGCGAACACCAACTCCGCTCTTGAAATAGCTTTCGCATCGGGTACCAAGATGTTAATAAGCCAACGAAAGTCAATGCACAAACTGTTGGTGCCATCAGGTTTTTTGACGACCGCGAGAGGGTCGTTGTATGCAGACCATGACCTCTGGATTATACCCAACTCCAACATTTCCCGCACATCCTTTTCAATTGTTTCCTGTGCCACTAACGGCAGTGGCTGTTGCTTCATATTGATTGGTCGCTCTGTAGAGAGCTCTAATTTGCAGCATATGTAAGTCTTCCTCGGTACATCCGAAACGATACCTCCCTTACTTTTTAGTGAGCTCTTATCGGTGATCTTTTGTGTTCATTCAAATTGGGGTTTATTAATGCCTTTTTCTATCCTACACTTTTCTTCAAATTGTAAGAGGGCATCTCGGCAACATCATCTGGTTCTTCTACCATTACAGAGCAAGCGACCTTGTCTCCTAACTCTTTCTGTGCTGGAACTCTTCCTTTGCATTTCTTTAACATGTTTGCATAAAATACCTTCTTGGTGTCATTTAATAATAATTCATAATCCATATCATTTTTCTTCTGTGTCACTAGTAGGGTCATTTCCATTACATCAATAACTTGTTGTCCGTGGGCAGTAGGATCAAAACCCTGTCGCCTGGATTGAGATTCCTGTTTGTGGCTTTCTTGTCATAGTAGCCTTTATAGCGTTCTCGCGGCTTCTTGAGACCTTGATGTGCCATGCTGCATGTCTCCTTTAGGTTGTCTCGCAACTCAGGCACATATGTGTATGTCGTCTTGAGCTCTGCTGCAATCTCTTTATTTGCCCACAGCTACTTGAGTATTGTCAAAGGAACCCTGACGGTTCTCCCATACAACATCTCGAAGAGAGAAAAACCAAGGCTTGCGCCATCATGTAGGTGACACGCACGGCGAGAGGGGAGGGGTAGTAGTTTCTTTGGGAGCCACATCATGGCGCTAAAAACCCTAGCGAACCATGGAGGACAGGTCTAAAACGTACCTTTCTAAGAAATCCGAGCATTCATCTGATGAGCCTTTATTCATGTTCAAGCATCATGTCGTCGTGGTGTGAGCAATATACAAACGATGCACAGGGTTTTCAAGTTAATATCTGGGCTTCATTTAACTCAACGTGTCGAACGAAACTTTCTCACCGCGAAGATGACAATGGATTGTCTTTGTCGCACTTTGTTTTGCATCATTTTGTTCAAGGTTTCTTATTCTTACAAGATGTAAAATATTGTTTTCTGCGTACCATTTGTCAGCAACGCTTCACGCGACCTTTACCAATGTTATTTGTGGCAACTGCTTCGCGTGCAGATAGTGCAACGCGTGTTTGGTTAGTTTAGTGCAATTGATCAAGCGACACGGTTTTTATATACCCTATGTTCAGTCTAAGATTTGACCGATGTGACCAGCAAAAGGCCTTACAAAGATCTTAGCCTTGCTTTTTCGTGTGCACCTGTCAATATATTCTACTTGGCCGAGACAAAACCTATTGAAGCATGTAAAAGAAAATGCCTGTACAGGCTGCTCTGAAACCGTTCGCTTTTATATTGCATTTTGTGGCTCTGCCTATGTAGACATGAATAAAGAAAAAACAAACCTTTGTGTCACGGGGTGTGAACTGTATTTTCTGCAGAAAGCCGGGGACTGTGACATGTGCTGATAGGTTCATTTCACATGACGTCATCCCACCACTTGACGTCATCGCATGAGCGCTGTCCGCCATTTGTTTCATCAAGTGCGCAACGCTGCCCAGTCGTCGCATACCAAAGCTGACGTTTAGTGGAGTCACACGACGGACAATATCGTGAAGCACTATCGCGATCGTGCATTTCGTGACTATAATGAGCTAGGATATTCTTGCATACTGTAGATGGTGACCCTTAAGTCAGCGATTTCCACCGCTTTGCTTCCGTCCGCAAGCAGCGTTTTCGCAGTTCGGATTCATAAACGAACGACACTTTCCTTTTGCTTTTATTTTTTTGCAGCGGAAAGCATTCCAGCCACACCCTGGAGCCCAAGCATGTACAGCGTAAAATGTATTCTACTAAAACGCCGGGGGAAAGAGGGCTTTGAGGGACTGACAAGTACGGCCCCAAAGCAGGCACGAGCAGGCGCCACTCTGTTCTGTATCCCGATCGTCTTAACCCGAAGCTTGTAGTGCGTGCAGCGGTATGTCTGGTCAGCGCCTAATCTGGTACCCATAGTCACACGAAAAAGCTAGTAAAAGCTTATAAGTGACGAGCAACTGCTTGGAGTTATTCCTCGCTTTCCCCTAGCGTTTTAGCGCGCTTGCCGTTAAGCTCCATATACGTACCGGGAGCACAAGGGCAGCAGTCCGGAAGGTTCTCCTCCAAGGGTTGAAAGTAGCATGTTTATGAAGTTGTCAAGCGCGTTAACTTGCACATACATGACCGCGTTTTGTATCACATCGAGTGGGACAATCAGCACGGCAGTTCTTTAGCTAAACGACGCAGAAGAAGCAATTGCACAAGACCCGCCACAGCAGGCGTCTACCCCATAAAGATGACAGCTGTGCTGTTCTCAGAGTTTTTACACCTGAAGGACCTATTGCCGAATCCGTAGACAGCGCAATTGGCAATTATTGTAGCAAATTACAGAGTTCACAGCACCTTGGATCTTCCGAACTACCCAAACGAAACTTGCATAGACGACGATAACCTAGGCTATGACGGACCGGAAGCAGAATGGCTTCATTTCTCCCGTCGTCCCCCGCGTGGCAGCCGACAGTGAATACAACCTATAGACTGTTCGAATGGGATTTTTCTTTAGGGATGTCCTACAGTCAACTTTGCACCAATATTTCCTTCTTAACTCCCTCGAATTCGGTTCTTAGGCGTAGAAACCTATGAGGGTATTGTATTATATGATAATGGTATTAGACTTGTATAGTAACTGGAAACTTCGAATGGCTTTTCGCCACTCTGATCCGCATAGGAGACCCACCCGAGTTTTTTTTTGTATACTACTTACCAATGATTGATGTGCTGAAATCTCAGCAATGTGTATCAGACTGTACAATATTGTAGAAAAATTATCAATTGGAATGTTTTATATTTAGAGGTAGTGCATGCACCCGGTTCGCATTTGAGAAATAGACCACCCTACAGTGTTTGTGAACTAAAGATAATAAAGACAAAAGCGTAATTGTTGCGTGATGCAAGCTTCCCCGTTTTGAACACCTGAGGCCGGGTTTGATTTCACCTTCAGTGGTCTTATTAATCGACAATGGAGCGGACACTTTCTGCGCACACTTTCTGCGGAGCCCTTTCATGATTCCTTAAATAATTTTGTCTTAATAAAAGCCATGGTGCTATATAAAGCGCATGTAAAAACTTCTTTAAACTGCAACTTCTCTTTATCATACGTACGCGGTATTTCCTGCGGGCATAACCCACTCATGTACTTTTTTTTTTCAAAACCTGGATTCATAATGGGCTGTAATTTATGAGACTTTTCTGGATAAGAAATTTTGGAAAACATTTATGAGATTGCGCTGGGATGTGTTAAAGTTCAAAATGTATACTGAAAATTTGAGCAGGCAAAAAGTGCTAACTACCTGAGCGCTCATTTTATGATGTAAATTTTAAATGATACTCACTGCTCTGGTAAACAGAGGAGACCAAGTAGCAGAAGTATGCAAGGCAATTTAAAAGTCAACATTTTAAGCCTTCGTATGCTTCTTTTATGTCCTTCGGCAGTCCTGCAAAAGTTATTTTCGGAAAGGTTAATAGAGAGGATACTTGCTTGCCTTCCTATATCTTGTGTACCAGAAAAGCATTTCCTTGTATAAACCCTAACGATTATTACAAACGCTTTTTGATTTTAAGGCGAACATACTTAAGAGGTCGAATGACAAAACGGCTGTTTTAAACTAAAAAATGCAATAATGTCGTATATTCATATATTATCCCGCGAAAATCACATAAACTAAAAGCTTGAATATTTTAGTATCTTCTGATGACGTTCCATGAAATTCACATCTTCTAACAATTTTTTATGTATTTACTGAGTGTTCACTTGTGCTGAGAACAGCAAACGTGCACTGCACTTCCGTCAATTTATACTGTAAACTACGGTCAATGTAAGGGGAAATCTTTGAGGACGCTATCAAAAATGAACTAGTAGGGCGAAGATCATCGAATCGGTAAATCAGTAACAAAACAGATACGTGCAGAGAGGTGTTGAAAATCTACTTCCTCGTTGATAGACTGAAAATGATACTAAAAAAAATATAACGACCAACAGCCATGTCTAGAAACATAACTTGAATGCAGTGCTACTGTAGATTGCAGCAAGCCTCATAAAAACAATGTTTATTCTATAAACAAGGCATCTGGACGGGTCGAAAGTTTCAATGTTAACAAAATTTAGATGCACATTGCAAAGTTTTTTCAGAAGCGCTATAGCAATGTCACAAGCACATGAAGCAGCGTTGTGACAGAGAGTACCCAAGAGCCAAAAACTGGGCTATGAATAGAGGGTCCATGGTTGAACCTTGCGGGCTGCCTATTTGGGGCTCATGCTGGTTTTGAAATTTGTGCCCAGCGTGCTCCTTGCCACTTTCCTCATACGACCCTATAGGCAACCTGCCATGACGTTTGCTGTGTCGATCACTGCGCCGTAACACACATCCTAGCGAGAAGAGCAAATACTTCTGAGGCGGCGTTTTAGGGCGTTTTCAGGCCACCTCCATGAGCTTACAGAAATCAGATTGCGCGCTCTGTCGAAGCTTTGTGTGGCGTATGTCAGATAACTGGGCAACGTTGAGAGCACCTGAACAAGGACGTTATCTGACACACGCGTATCTGTAATGGTGCCGAATGTGCTCTGTCGTTCATCGCGAACCAAGCGGCCAACAGCAGCATTTTTGAGTCACACTGCGGGACAATTGCAGCGCTACCTATGCAGTGCAGGTTCCTTTTTCGCGCCCATGTGGCCAGCCCCAAATACGGGGCCCTGCTGGTTTTGCAAATCATGCCCAATAGGGCTGCTGCTGCGCTGCCCACGTATGTATCACCGTCCGAATTTGTGTTATGGACAGCCGAAATAGGGCTGAGCAAATCAGCCCCCGATAGTCAAAAGTCGACACCACACGAAACTTAAGAACGACAAAGGCCATATTTTTGCGCCATTTTGCTTCTTGTTAATGATGCGAAAGATATTCCTGTATGTGCATAGCAACGTTGTTTTGTTTACTACCGCTAAACAGTTTCTAATTCAATTTTCCCTGTCAGTTTTGGTTTCGGCTTCAGCCGAGAGATGGCTAAGATGTAATAATAAAGTTTAGGTCACGCGCGGCATAAAAGAACTGCGATAGAGTGAGTGAACTTTAATAACTCCTCGGGGATCTTTTTCTTCGCCTCTTCAGCCGAGGCTGACGAGCGGTTGGCGTCCCCAGTCCAGGGCACTGCGATATAACGGCTCACTCTTCACTATATGTGATCCCTGTCATTTACGCAGCCTGACTACAGCATTACTGTGCAATAAAACGACAGAGGAACAATAATATTGCGGCTTTTAGCACCCTCAGGAGATCTTGAGTACTTTCACGTCCCACCAATCGCTCGGCTGTTGACTCCGAAAAAGGTGGGAAAAAATTTCCATTTAAATTATCCAGCAGTAATAAGAGAACGTCATTGGTGATGCATGTTATCTAAAATTTGCCCCAGCAGAAGTATAACATAGGCTGGTTCATGTTAGTCTAATTTTTGTTTTATTTTATTTACATGCTCTATTGAATATCTTTAAGACAGGAAGAGCTTGAGCGAGCCCGATGCGTACACGAAAGGTGGTATAGCTATTGCAAAATATTTTCAGGCTGTCTTGCGGAATTGACATACTTGTAAGAGCAAAAAATTGTCAATTTTTTGCTATAAAGTATACGCTTAGTACTGTTATCCGAGACGTCTGAGACAGGCGTTTATAAGAGTGTATAATATGAGTTAAATAAACAAAAAGGTGCTGTACAAGTTAGGATACAGACATACAGGATTGGTAAACTCAGCTAAGGCCCAGTTAGGGCACCAGTGAGTGCTTTCTATTAGCAGGCCAGATTTGGCTCATCATTTTATGCAGCATAAGATCGGGAAAATTTCTGAGAGACTTGAATCTCTCTTAAATGTGGTAAGACGAAATCCTTTCCGGAGACTTTCTTATTCATTTGGCGCTATTGTGTCCTCTTTTACTCTTGAATGACGTTTCGATGTCGTAAAGCATTGAAAAGGCCCTCTAGTAAATTTTTGCAACTTTTTACACGCTTTTACACAATTTTGTCATCCCTGGCTGCGTGACGTCTGCACAATAAATCGACGTTTTTGGCTATTTTGAAGTCGATTTTACTTTTTTGTGTATAAATAATTGTTTAGCATTCAACGTCAACATACTTTACATATTTTATCAGCCACTACCTACACAAACATTCTGTTCCACTATCAATCAATTCGTTTCTCGACAATGACGGTGTCACCGTCGGCAGACGCACAAATTGTTTTCACACTTATGACCTTTAAAGGCTTTCGCCTTAATATATGTTGCCTTTGCAACCATAAACTATAAGTAACTCCCATATGGGTGGCAGGCAGGCACTGCTGCCACAGACAAAGCGGCGTAAAGCGTCTTTGTTCAGGGAGCGGCATTTAGGTTAACTCTTCTTCATTCTGCTTAAGGACCACATTTGTTTTATATCTGCCCCAAAGTGACACGCAAAGCACCGCCACTGGCATCATATGGCCGTTCCCTTTCTACAGCCTTACCCACCCAAGGTATTTGTTCCTAGGATCGCCTTTGCGGGGCATATACCCTAGAGTATTTCGCAATGGGCCAATTCGGGCAGCAAGCAGCCAGCACAGTATGCCAGCCCCACCACTGCCCAAGCGGAACCAACTGAGGTTTGGCGCAGGCAGCCCGAGTGGGATAGCCTAGGTTTGGTCGCACAAAATCCATATTTCCATCGCAAGCCTTGCTCGAGCCTATTGAGTTTTGAGCAAGCAGCCTGACGTGGTCTGGCCGTGGCTTCTTTCTTCATAAAATCAACATTTGTTTGCATCCGTACAAAACCTCCCCTAAAGACACCCTCAAGGGTTTGATGCCAGAATGTGCGCTTAGTTCGCCCTTGTAACCAGAATATAAAAGCCTAGTGGCAGAGGGGCAAAATCAAATTAAGCTTGTCCCAGGGTCGGCACATTTTAAGATAATTAGCTGTAGTCTTAGTTAAAAGTCCTGAAACCAAAGGATTACCATGTCTACCGCAAAATGCAGCTATCGCGGCTCCAATAAATAAAAAGGGCCGTGAAATGCTATGCGACACTTCTAAAAAATTATTTCCTAACTATTTAAATTATCTTTGATTTTAATGACGGCGTGATGGCTCCTTTTTCTGGCCCAGACGAAAATATATTGCCTTCACGACTTTCGAACAAGGTTGCACCTAAAAATTGCCCATACACCCGGATTAAAGGGCGTCAATATAAGTTATGGACATTGCGTAAAGAAAGTAGCTATCCTTGCGCACCGACGTAAATCTGCCGTTGCTACGCGCTTCTATTAAAACAAATATATCAGTATTAAAGTTCGTGATGAAATGATGTGTTGAAAAATTGAAATTACAAAGCACCAAATCTTTAGGCAAAGGAGCGTATGAAGAGCAGCTGAATTAAGGACCTTAAGAGTTACTGGATGTTAGGCGCAAGCATGTTGGTGCCCTTTTCGAAGAGCTAACATAAGTATATGCATTCCGAACTTAGCGAAGAAAAATAAATAAACAGTGTATTAAGTCAGAGGATAGTATTTCTGACCAATCTTCGCGAAAGTTTCATGATAATAACCTATTTGACATCAATAAAGACGGTTACTGTCCACATTAATGTCTTCTTTCATTTCTTGAACGTTTAGCTGAAAGATTTAAGCAAATGTATTATATGCACAGAATATATTTTCTGCTAAAAGAGGTAGGCAAAGCTTTTACCCCTCTAAACTAAGTAACCAAAGCGAAAACGGTTGCATGTTTTGCTCGATCCGCCTCGTTTCGTTTCCGTGCGGCAGCCGCTCGGCGAGCTATTTCAGTTGAATGATCTGTTTTGGCCTGTGTGAACGCAGAAAATTCACGAGGAGTTTCACCTGGATACTCCAAGATGACTGCTGCCGTCCAATTATTGAGCGCTGTTGCGATCCGTTGGCACAGGCTAAACGACGAAGGAGGCTTTATAGCTACACATATCGAGAGAGCGGTTATATCGGTTTCGGTGGTGGCGCGCGGCGGATGAGTGACGTTACAGCTGCCACGTGAATTCCTTCGTTTCAAAGTCAAAGACGCGCACACGACACGCACGGCAAAAAAGTTGCAGTGAAGGCAGTATTACAGCTATCGCTTTTAATATTTCACCTACTGTTCATTCATTCCACTGCACACAAACAATATATCCTCTCGCAAAAATATGAATTAGGGCACAATTATTTAGCTGCCGAAAAAATTTTTAATGTCCTGACACAGATTTCATCTTATCTGGGTGGCTAGCGGCAACAACCAGAAGTTCAGTAGAGGGGAGGGGGGGGGGGGGGGAGGCCTGGGAGATATATCTGGGATGATGAGGGGGCTGGGGTGATGAGCTGGGATATATATCTAATGATATAGTGAATTTTCGTTGTTCTTCTCGAAATTAAGTTCTTTTTGGTGACTTGAAGACGTTTCAAATTGCACCACAGGCGCGCCCCGTCCAAGACGGTGATCAGAGACGACTAAATATGGATAACGACACTTGAGATTTACAAAGAGAATAACTTAAGTTTATATACAAAACTTAGCAATATTTACAGCAAGGTTAGGCAAAAGATACATGGATCTGGCTAGCTCTGCCTAGCCGAAGATGTACACATCAAGCCATAGCTCACAACATCCGACTGGTCTCTCGGGCTTGGTGTTAAGCTCTCCGTGTCCAGCCCACATTTCAGTTGCGTCCAATCGCCACGAACTTCAACATGATTGGTTCGTGACCACGTGCAACTTCAGCAGTGTGAGTGAAACCCTTTCCCCACAACGAAAGAAAGAAAAACACAAAACACAAAATGTCACATGCAGCCCACATTCCACTGTACACCGTGCCGCGTTCTCGCGTCAAGATCATCAAAGCAAATGAGCAGGGTCGTTAGCGGACCGCCGCCGTCTCGCGCCCCCGCTCTTCCTAGAACTTGCAAAGTCCGTGACCTCCGGCTTAGCGGCGGCGCGACGAAAAGACGCCCGGTCAATCGGTCCTCCCGCCGACGTGCGTCTTCCCCTTTGTTCAACGTTCCCCATCACTCTTCCCCCGGCGCCGAATGTCACCTTTCTGTCTGGACGCGGCGTGTCTATGAACGGACGTTTCAACCGCGACGGCGGTGTCGTGTCGGCTCGTATGAAAAGCATACTGCAGGTATGCACAAAGCAGCTTAACTTCCCCCTCTTGGGGACTCGATCGCCTGCCAGCCGCCCGGTGACACTCGTCACTCTAATGGCTTTCCCTGCTTTATCCGGTGATTCGCGGCGCCTTCTCGTTTGCATGCAGCTAGCACCAATTCATGCTACAAGAAAACCTACCACGAGGTACTGAGTACATAGCCGCTAATCCGGGGGTGCGTAGCGATACCTTACAGATATAAAAACAGAAACCAGGTAAAGTCGACAGCACTGCTGCTTAAAATACTACTATTTTGATTACTGGTGCGAGATTATGCACATAGAGACATATGCGCAGTATGCAACGGAAAAAAAGACTACGTGGCCGTATTGCGATAATTACGTGAACCGCACTGCAAATATGCATTTCAATTTCAGCAACGTCGTACAAAAACGTTTCAGATCCCTATAGTGAGAAATAGTTTGAAAAAACTTACGAAATGTTTCTACAAAAATGTGCGGCTTAAGACGCGCAGGACCTTTTACCATGAAGGACGATCTAATCGCGAAACATTTGAGTCTGGACAGAAGCATCCACGTATAAATGCAGAAATAACGAACTTTCATTTATATTTTATATGGCACTTTAAACGTGTCTCAAAGCTTCTTGTGAGCAGCACCGAACATGCGCTGTTGATCCATATAGTTGTCATTATAATGCTTCCATTAAAAAGAAAAATAACGCACTGCATGACTTTAAAGTCAATCTTAGTTGACATCGTTCTTAATAAACATAAAAGAAAACTCGTCAGGTTTACAATGTGAGTGCATAAATTCAACTTTAACATTTGAGTGAAATCAGACAATGCACATATGAGATCAAACTAGATGTCAGGTGACGCTTGTTTTCAAAAGCCAGTTGAGTTTTTCCGACACTGTGAAGCCGTGCAGCTTTACTACGCAGTACAAATTTGCAACATAAGTTTTATAGTTTTCTGTAAGCATTTTGCGTGGCCTGAAATATTTATTCTGTGTTTTCCACTACAGAAGCATACAATATAAACCTCTACGACACCATCACAATTATATTGATTGTTACTTAAAAGTTCTGAAAAAATGAGGACAATATGTTAAAAGCTATTAGCCATAAAATATGCAAAAAGTTTTGTTGATTGTTTTCATAGAATTTGGAGTGATAGCAGCTAACTCAACGGCATGACGTGGCATTTCATTTTAGTTGCGGTGAATTTCTCCCCTGCTAGATTAATGCATGATCTACGTAGAAGACATCACAGTAAACACCTACCTGTATTTGTGCAACCACCGCTTCGACGCCAATAACTCTGGCACTGGCGTGCTTTTAAGTAGTGGTGTTAGGGCATAGCCTCTTGTCTTTCCACGTCCCGTCATGCGCTACGAAGCGGCCGTTCACGAGGGTTATCTATTACTCTTGGCTGCGAGAGCCGTTCTGTGAGACGCGCCAAAGACTATAGGCGTTCGATACGGTGGAGCAGTTTTCTGCAGTGAGGAACTCGCATCGCAATACTACCTTTTCATGATCCGCGCTTTGACATGTTTGGCGATCTGCGCATGCCATTCTTTTCATGCGATGCGCGCGCCTTATTACGGAGAAGCACCGTCCTCATTCATTAATGGCGCCAAACCTCTAGTTTTGTCGCTCCACACGAAGTGGCGTTTGAAACTAGATCACCCAACCAGCCACTCGGGCTACCTAACGCTTGGTGTAAAAGATGGCCCGAAATCGCCACGAGGCGCATTCAGTTTGAATTTTAAGCATGGCGCAGCCGCAAGGAGCAGGACGAGCACTAGAAAACTATTTTCTTTGGTGGCGCTTGCCACAAGCGTTGGTATATTTGTGACACATATTATCATCGAGTGTTCTGAAGGACGTTTGTTTAAGCTTAAGGCACGTTTGTTTATGGGCCCACGAGTGTAATTCCGGGTTTATGAACGCTGCAGAACGATACCTTCGCATTGCAGGGCATTTTGCGGCGACTGCAGCTGCGTATAAAGTACTTCTTTGCTATCAGCAAATTTGTACATTCATTCATTTATTGCATCCTTAACGGCCCTTTTTGGGCATTAGATAAGCAGGATGAGGGGGAGAACAGTTTAAATACAAAGTGAAGAGAATGATGCAATGTTACCACAAACAAATACATTCCACAAAAATAACAAAAAATAGAATACATGTGAAATGTTACATTCAGTTGTAATCAATACATAGTAATATCACGGTAATATCATAGTGATATCATGAAATACATAGTTATAATCAATACATAGGCCATAGGAGGCAGGAGCAAGAAGAAAAATAAAATGGTACGAGTCAAAGCACTGGAATGATCTTTCATTTTTTGTAATGTTCGATTAGTGCATCGCTGAATTTTGCAGCGTCACACTCGTTTACAATGTAGTATGGTAGTTGGTTCCAATATTGTATTGCTGTAGGTATAAATATTTTATTGAAGACTGTTGTAGAACCATGTAAACGCTGAACACTCAAGGAATTAAAGAGACGACTCGATGTTCTGGTCGAAGGTGGAAGTAATGAGACACGTAGGTCAGGGAAGTTGTGACATAATTTATGTAAGAGGCAGAGATGTGAGACTTTTCAACGGTTCTCAAGTGGTAGCAGGTTGAGTGTTGATTCAAAAACGGTGATACTGTAGTTTCTATCATAATTTGAGTGGATATAACGTGCTGCATGGTTCTGAATAGCTTCTAGGGTGTTAATTAAGTACGCTTGATGAGGGCTCCATATCGAAGATGGATATTTAAGTTTGGTACGTATGAACGTTTCATATGCTAATTTAAGGACAGAAGGAGCGGCCAAGTATAATGACCTTTTGATGAAGTCGAGTGATTTGGATACATAGGCTGCTAATTTTAAGTTGAGTTCGGACCAGATTAAATTTCTGGAAATTGTGACTTCGAGGTATTGGTTGCATTGGACTTGCGTTAGGGTGTTTGGAAGCAACGAATAAGTTCAAGTGAGGTTTGAATTTTTGCGGCATACTTGCATGTATTGGAATTTTGAAATGTTTAGCTGCATAAGCCGATCAAATAATCATCGTTCAATTATGTCCAAGTCGTTCTGGAGTGATCATTGATCATGGTTAGAAGCATTTGCGGCGATAAAGAATGCAATCACCTACAAAGAGGTGAATATTGCACGAAATACCAGAGGGAAGATCATTAATGAAGATAAGAAAAAGGAAAGGGACAAGGACTTATCCTTGCGGTACACAAGAGAGTACTTTAGTAGGACTTGAAGGATGACTGTCGATTACTGTATTCTGAGAACGATCTATTAGAAAACCGTGTATCCTTGCTAAAATTATAGGGTCAATGGACAGACCAGAAAGTTTAACCATACGACGATGGTGGGGTACGTGATCGAAAGCCTTAGAAAAGTCTAAGAAATGATGTCAGTTTGTAAGGAAGAGTCCAGATTTAAGTGAAGATCAGTTGTTAATTCAAAAAGCTGCGTTTCGCAGGAGAGACCGGGGCGGAAACCATGCTGCTTCATGCAATAGAAAGAGTTATGATCTAGATGCTATGCGACTTGGGAAAAATTTACGTGTTCCAGAAGTTTGCAGGAATTGCATCTCAGGGAAATGGGGCGATAATTGCATGGGTCTGCTCGGGTAACAGCCTTGAACACGGGCACACTTTTTCCAATCCTTAGGTAATTCACCCTTTGATACAGACTGTTCAAATATTACTTTCAGGAATTGACTGGAAATGTCTTTAGTACATTAGGGCAATTTCGCAGGTATTCCATCAGGCCCAGGTGCATTCAATGTTTTAAGATTGTCAGTTTTTTTATAATACCATCTGCTGTAAAGCAAATTGGAGGCATCGGTAAAAATTTTGAATCCGGAAATTATGCATGTCCAAGGGGGGGGGGGGGGGGAGGGGGGTCGTGGGGGAAAACTGATGAAGAATACGAATTCATGATGCCTGAATGGTGTTCAGTGGGAACAGATGATCCGTCTTGGTGCAAGTTCAAAAATACACTGTGAAGCTCGTCAACAAAAGAACGATCGCAACCAGGCGCGCAGTAGTCATTATTACTGCTAGCTAGAAGTAATAATGACTGTAATTGACGGCAGGAATATTCGGACACACATTATATCGTGGCTGCAATTAATTTTGAGAGGAAATGAGGGTACAGTAGATTTTACAAAAGCAACCACAACACTTCCCCTGCGCCCCTCCTTGTCAACCTATGAATGGCGAAAACATTGTCATCATAAAGTAGCTCGCGGTTTTCGATGTCAGAACTTAGCCATGATTGCGTAAAAATGGCGATGTAAGTGTTGTTATCACTTTGGGTAAACAACTGCGGATGTTTGCAAGCATAACTGCCATGGTGTTATCAGAAGTCTTTTTATTCCAAACTGTTGAGTAGAGAGGACGAGGAGAAAGCGCAGGCCTAGCTGCCGGCGATTACCGCTATAGCTTGTTCTCTAAAACGGAATCTGATTCGGCATCATAAAAATACCGGTTTTCGTCCATGAGAAGTTTATCGAAACGGATCTTGTACTTGCCACCATGTTCTGGGCAAAAGCGTACAGCTTCTAACGGGCTAACCGGACACGTGCTGATTAGTCTTATCGAATTGAGTTGTCTGAATTTTTTAGCTTTTGGGTAGAGGAAAATAGTTTTGCTTATTTTTAAAGTTAGCAGATTAGGCAATCATACGGCGGTTTTTCGGGGTTTCAAAAGGCCCTCTCTGTGAGCGCGTTCATGCGCGCTCTCAATGATAGTTATGTCTATTTCCTTTGAGCAGACAGATTACATACAATTCAGGTTGTGTCCAAGTAGAACGAGAGGAAGAAGATGGTTTGCACGGTATGAAGAATAAACATTTCACCCCAAAGAGCCGAGCACAAGGCCGGGGAAATCTTGTACCCATTGAAATGCCGGTGGGTACCCGGCGGCACCAGGGATCGAACCTGGTACCTCCCGAACACGAGGCGGATTCTCTACCACAAGGCCACGCTTCGGTAGCTATGACCCTTTTCCCAAGCATTTAACCCCAAAGAGCCGAGCACCAGGCCGGGGGAAAGCTTGTAATCATTGAAAAGCCGGTGGGTACCTGGCGGCACCGGAGATCGAACCTGGTAGCTCCCGACCACGAGGCGGATGAAAACAAGGGCTACATAATGGGCTTTTGCCGCGCGAGGCGGACTTTTTGTTGTCCGATGGCGGAACGGATCACTGCCACATCGGAGCAACGAAGATAAGTCCACTTGTCGAAACGTTGGCTCATCTGCGAACTGAGGCGTACCCCATTTACCATTCTTCAGTTCTTCATAGGTTGTGTCCAAGGTATACGTACTATGGTAGCGAAGGTACAAACATGGCGGCTCATGGGACTCCAGCGTCCAATGAAAACTGGGGGACCACGACATTGAATGACGTCAAGCATACGTTTACTTTGGCGCCAATTATAAACATGTCTTTTTATGAAACCGCCGCATGGCATTTACGAGCCTGCATGTTTTGAAGGTTGTTGCCTTTCAATGCGCGCCAACTTTTGCCATATGAAAGGACTTGTTTCTGTTGTTTACATCCATGTTGATAAGCAGTTATTTCAGCACAATAAAAGTGGTTTGCAAAAGTGGAGGCATAGAAAGGCAGCAACACTTCCAAACATAAACCAAGGACGCAAATTTATAATGCAAATGTTGCAAATCATGCAGATATTTTGGTCATGTACTTTTTCCCCCAGTAGAGCAAGGTGTGGTCCAGAAACAGTGGCGCAACCGGACAGCCGTGCCCAGTTCCTTGCCCATTTCGTAGCATAGTGTACCAAGTGTACAATTATGGACTTCACAACCAAGCAAATACAGCAATAATGTTAAAAACTAAAAAAATGACTGTCGCAGACAGCACGAAAAGTAGTTCTGTTTAAGCAGGGTAATCCGTTCAATGATCACAGCCGAAGCATGACAAATGCTTGTTTCCAGAGTGCTCGCCAAGGTACACGCTACAACATAAAAGCGGCACTTCTCACAAGAAGATCACGCTTGCCAGTCAGTGTCTCAGCGACACAAATGTGCGCCCTTTTGCGTCTTTACGCAATAATTTGTTGATCCCCCAACCCTAACGCCTTCCGCTCTCTCACTGCCCAGCTGCACCCCTGTGACCGCTTCACCCTGTGCGGTCCGCACCCCCCTTCGCGACGCCACTGCTTTGCATTCACTGCTAGGCGAGCTCGACTAATTTCAGTCATGGCTCTGCTTCTAGGTTTAGCAGGGGGGGGGGGGGGGGTAACCGGGGCTGGCCTGGTTGTCTGACGAAGAGTACCGTAGCGGCAGTAGGAATCAACGGAGGTCGATGTGTTGGCTGAGAGAAAGATATGACGCATAGAGGCAACATATAGAGAAAAAGTGTCGTAAAACATCACCAGATATCAAACATGTACAGAAAACAAGGCTATGACGGCTGCAATTGAAAGAAAAAGTACATGAATATAGGCACATCAAAATACACGCGGAACATATAGCACTGGGACGACTCTTCATATTTAAATTATTCAGCTGAAAGAATATAGAAGATTTCAAGGCAATGGTCCAGACAGGTTTAGCATCAACAAACGTGCTTAATATAGAAGCAATAAAGCATACAATGAATCTGTGTACAACCTCCAGACATGCTTCTTATCAGCAGCCAGAATTTGAAACAATTACGATCAACCTGAAGAACACATAAAATACAGCTTATAGTAAGGTTGGCGGACGTAGCAGGCTATACCTAAACGGGCAATGTCTCTATAAAAGCTTCCAGCTTTGCAAGGAAGTTTCAGCTTTGCAAGATGCAAGATTAAAACCTTTATGGACACAGGAAAGGAAATCCCGCCGTTGAAGTAATAAATACTCAGTACATGTAGGAAGGGGGGGGGGAGGGGGAACAACTTTTGAGACCTTTTAGCACTTGCTTTTACAGGCCTTCCTGTTAACTTATGCACAACATAGGAATACATGGTGAGTACTGCCGGCTACTAAATATTCTCGAAAACATGAAGCCTAGTTCGCACGAAATTCTTCAGCTATGTTAACAGGCGAGAGCCATCCGAAAAATTTGTTGTGGTTTGACTCTGGTTAAGCCTAGTTGAATTGCGATAGCACCGGCGGAAGCTTCTTTTTCCTGCTACATTATTCCTCTATCACGACCTATCAGCGTAAGGCCTACATAATTGGGGACACTTAAGTTATTTATATGAGGGCATGACATGAGAGCGTAAGCTACCAGCCAAAATATAAATTAAAAAGGTTCAATGCTGCTGAACCGAATGAGGAGTGAAAGTTTAGCGGCCGGAGACCGAGCGTTCGTCTTCTTCTTCGCGGCTATTCAAAGTCAAACATGGGCCTTCCCGGAACGACGCTACGGGTCGAAATCTGGCGCCGTATTCCTATCGCAATAAAAAGCTATGAAGCTAGAAGCAGATGACACTGATAAGAACTCCCTCACGGGTGAAAGTAAGGTGGGAAGTGATGTAGTAAGACACCGACGGTTGAGTCCCCGCTGCCGCAATGTGCCACAGAGCCTCGCTTCCTCACTTAGGCGATAGCGTGGCGATATTTTTTAAGAACTTTTAAGAATGCTTTAATAAAATACCTTATCTTATTCACAAGCAAAGTTATTAAAATAGCTATTTTTTGATGGTGGTTTGTATATTTTTATTCGTAGTAATATAATTTCTTAATTTCAATGTTTGGAACCCCGACATGTGGCTAGGTTGTGGTACCGCTAAACCGCTTTCGGGCCCAACCTTGGCCACCCCTCTTCTTTCGCCATCTTGTGTCCATGCTTCGTCACTGGCATCAGGAATTTTAAATAACCCCAGGTTAGATCGGTGAAGACGGCTTTCCGCGTCATTTTCTACTTTTTCTAATGCGTCTACACGCAAAAAAGGCTACCCACATGGTTCTCAATGTTTGTCTGAGCTGAACGGTAAATGTAAGTTCTGAGAGTACAGAATTTCGGGCGTCTTCAATTTGGGCTGTCGCATTAGCAATTGATTCAAGTGACACACCTGCGCTATTTTCGTCAGGTCCGGGATTGAGTTCGTTGTCACCAGATACGAGAAGCCGTACAGAACACTCGTTGAGCGAGGTCCAGAATACTTAGCATGTTAAAAGACGGCAGAAATCACTCGGGTCTGGGGGGCACGACACCGGGAAGAAGAACGGATCACTAGTGGAAGCGCAAGCAGCGTGTGGAAGGTAACTGACCTGAATTGAAAAGGGCATGTTCGTGACCGTATCCTCAGCGGCGTCGTGCCCCAACTGGTTCCAAGGTGTCGGTGGCTTTTCTTGTCTTCAAATAACGCTTCCTTCGCAGAACGCGGAGTTAGCTTGCCAGACAAATGATTGGTAGAGTGCTGATAATAGTGCGCGGGAAGTGGCTTCAGCTTCAGGATAATTATTTGCCCGTAGGCTCCGCGCAGGTCTGCTGCAGTGGCCAACCGGGAAATTGTTGACGCTGCCGTTGAACTTCAACGTGATGCTCCATAGGGTAGCCTGCATTGAAAAGGGCATGTTCGTGACCATATCCTTTGCGGCGTCGTGCATCCACAAATTATGCTCTTCCTGCCATAGCCTAATCGGCTGTTGCAGTTCAGAATGCAAGAGCAGGTCGTGCACTTTGCTACATCCCTATCGGCTGAGAACCTGGTGGGGAAACCAGAGGTTGTTCTTGCCGACACTGTTGTCAAATAAGCGGATGAATCTAACTGGCCGCTGAAGTTGAACTGAATGCGTGAACCCTTTTCAGGTAAATTTCCGATTATGCAAGCAGGGATTGTTTTTGGGGTGGTGCTTTATCCCTGTGTATGGCGCATGCTTGTAACAGTGGCTTATGTGCCATAAAGCCTCATATAACTGTTTCTTTGTCATTCTAGTCAACCTACCAATCTTTTGCTACGCTCATGGTGCTCGAGAGGCGACGCGTGTCTATCTGTTAAAAACAAATTTAGTTATATAGAAGTAAGAAGCGGCAAGAGGCATTTTACTAGGCTTAAAGTTATGCTTTGAACTAAACAAAGAATTCTCAATTAAGTGTTGCCGTGTTTTATAGCTGGCACAGAACGCAAATTATCTGCGCGAGTGCCATTTCTTCTTACGAACGTCAGCTGAATCGGCGTAAATATTTGTTCTCTAAATAGCGTGCTGCCACCAGGAGTGAAAACTCATATTTAGTAACTCTTTGCCAACTAGTCCAATTAGCCTTTCTAACACACTAGTGACCGCTATCTCGACACAGCATGACCACCGGCACAGCACTTTTTTTCTTCCGTCATGGCCTTAGCGACGGTCGGCATCCTTTGAATTTGGTGCCGATAATACATGATGCGATGACTATGGTCAAGTTGGTGTAGAAGGGTGGAAGTAGGAAAGAAAAATTTGAGCTGATTTATGAACGATTAGGATTGTGATAGCCACATAAACTGCAATTACATGCGCAACAAACAGAGAAGGAAGGGGACGTAAAAGTATTGAAAAACTAAGAATGAAGGAGTAGTAGAAAAGGACGGCGGAAGGAAGGGATGGTAACCAGAAAGAATGAATTTCGGTTGGCTACCCTACACTGGGGAATAGGAATAGGGGATTAAAGGGAAAGAGAAAAGGAGAGGAGGTGAGAAAGTCATAGTCTGTCAATCAGGCTAATCTCTCTTAAAAAGCGAAAAAGTGCCTTGTAGGCCTTGAGCGCAGTTGAAGTGTGACCATGGTCCCAAGATCTTCCCTTCCGTTAGAGGGTGAGCGTCCAGACGATCCAATGCAGTGCGAAGCGTATGTCGTTCAGTTACAAAAACAGGACAATCACAAAAGAGGTGCTCAATCGTTTCGTCAACGCCACATCGTTCACACGCAAGCCATCCAATCAGGAAGGTGTATTTGTTTGCGACAGCAACACCAAGCGATAGGCGGCACAGTAATGTTGTTTCACGACATGTTGTGCGGTGGCGAATACGCAGGCGCAGTCCGGGGTCCAATGCCTTGAGGCGACGGTTGGAGAACTATCCGGTGTTCCACGCTGAATGTGTCAGCTCTACAGCCAAACAGTGAAGCCCGCTCGCTGCGTCGGCTCTCGTTAATGGAATTTGGACTGGAAGTCCGTAATTGTGGGCAGAACGGGCAGGTCGTCCACCTGGTTATTTCCTGCAATGCCACAGTGTCCTGGAACTCACTGGTAGATGGTTTCGTGGCCTTTTAATATTGTGCCGTGGTGCAGCGTACGGAAATCTGCAATTAGTTGTTCATATTGTCACGGGTTCTAACGCTACCCGGACGGCAGTCCAGAAGGACAGGGTCAAAGGACGGGGTTGAGGCAAAAAAGGCAGAGAGCAGGCGCCTGACCAGGCAAAAGCAGCGGCGTCCCAGAACCACGCGCACTCCGCAGAACTTCTTCTTCTCCCTCCAGAACTGATACGGCTAGCGCGGGTTAGTGTTGCGATACCTCGAGCAACACCAAGACCCCGTTCAAGATGCAGCTGAGCGCTTCCTTCCAACAGAACTTCGCCAGAAGCAGCGTGGTCGGACGTGACAGGGAGAAATACGCTAGATTGGGGCGGTACGGTTACGTGCTCCGCCAAGACGCGTGCCGTGCAAACTTGGGGCTTTGCGCCGAGGTATATCGAGGTTGACAAAGCGTGAGGCGGCGGTCGGTAAAGTCGATTACAGCGCTGCAATCACTCAAAAAATCCATGCCGAGAATAATGTCTCTGGAACATTTCGATAGTACAACAAAGGTAACCGGGCACCTGAGACCGTTAATCTCAATAAGAGCAGTGCATCTGCCGATTGGTCACACGAGGTGGCCTCCAGCGGTTCTGATATCGGGGCCATCCCACTGCGTCGTTACTTTGCGAAGTCGGCGGCATAGCTCCCCACTCATAACAGAATACTCTGCACCGGTGTCAACGAGTGCCGTCACGTCGTATCCGTCGATCACAACATCGAGGTTATTGTACACTGTGGCGCGACGGTCGTCGGAAGCTCCGTCGGGGAGTTCGTCGTGAAATTCGTCAGAAAGCTCGTCGGAAAGCTCGGTGGGAAGTTCGGCGAGAAGTTCGGCGCGAAGTTCGTCGGGAAGGTCGTCGGGTTGATCGTCGGTTCGCGTGGGGGAGCGGGGCGAAAAACGTGGAGGCTCTTTAACAGGAACGGGTTCGGCAACGTCCAGACATCGCCGGGCTTAGGTTTCCCGATGAGGCGACAGGCTTTGCCGTCGATTGCTGAGAAGGGGAGAATCGTACCAGCGGGACGGTGTCGAGCGAAGTTTGCGACGTGAAGACCGGTCGGGTGGTGGTGAAAGGCGCAGATAATCCGCGATGTCGCGGGGTTGCTCGCCGAACTCCGGGCGGGGAGCATTCCGCTGGAAACCGCGAAGACCAAGCTCGCGGTAAGGGCAGCGACGGTAGACGTGGCCTGCTTCTCGGCAGTGTAACCATCGGGGGCGTTGGTCGGTAGTCCTCCACGCGTCAGCCTTGCTCATTCATTGCTGCTGCGGACGAAGATCGTACACAGGGATACTGGGTTGTGCAGGCAAGTACTGAAGGCGAGCAGGCGGCGGCGGTGGTGGCTGCTGCGGCGGCGGGCGACTGGAAAGGAACGCGTACGTCTCAATGGGCTGAGTAGGTGAAGAAGCAATCGAGCACTGTTGATAAAGGGCACGTTGTACTTCTTCGCGGACAGCATCCGTGAGGGCGCAGGATGCCCTACCATCAGCAGGTGGAAGCAGCTGCCGTATTTCCTCGCGTACAACTTCGCGGATGATCTCGCGTAGGTTTGCGGTGTTGAGGGAACCAACAGGAAAGCGAGCAGCTGAAAGGTTCGAAACGCTGGGACCTCCAGCAAGGCGAAGATAATGGTCCGCTCGCGTAACCAAGGCTCGCTCGATGTTCGTCACCTCATTTACAAATTGTGCCACTGTAGTCGGCGGATCAAGAATAAGCCCGCCGAAAATGTCACTCTTGACGCCCCGCATGAGTGCACGCACCTTTTTTACCTCGGTGGCACGGGGGTCGGCACGGGAGCTAAGTCGTAGGACGTCTTGAAGAAAACTCGTTGCAGTTTCGTCGGGTCGTTGTACTCTTGTTTGCAGAAGGTCTTCTGCTCGCTGTCGCCGATACTGTTTGGCGACGTACGTCGCAGCTCTTCCTTACAGGTGTCCCAGGATGTGAGGGAGGCCTCGTGGTTTTCGAACCAGTGCCGAGCCGTACTGTCCAGGCAGAAATACAAATTCTGAAGACAGTTTTCGGCATTCCAGCCATTGTGGCGGGCCGCACGTTCGTACTGCTCCAGCGAATCCTCCACATCTTCGGAGGCATCGCCATGGAACGTGGCAGCCGCTCGAGGAGCCATCGGTAGGTGCGGGAAACGAGTCCGTCTGTTGACATTGGGTCGTGGTACTCCGGGCCATTGCAAGTAGTGAAGAGCCTGAGTTTGGTAACAGACCAAATTCAGGAGCAAGCCCTTGAAGTCGCCGGCTGGCACGTATCTCGGCCTCTTCGTCAAAGGGGCGGCGGCTGAGACTTGGGGCCGAACTCAGAGTAGCGGGCTTTGAGGGGCTGTGCTACATTTACCACGTACCTCCACCACAATGTCACGGGTTCTATCGCTACCCGGACGGCAGCCCAGAAGGACCGGGTCAAAGGACGGGGTTGAGACACAGGAGCCAGAGAGCAGGCGCTTGACCAGGCAAAAGCAGCGGCGTCCCAGAACCACGCGCACTCCGCAGAACTTCGTCTTATTCTCCCTCCAGAACTGACACGGTTAGCGCGGGTTACAATATCAACCATGGCGTAGTGTCGCTTGCATGCCTTGAAGCGCTGCTTTGGAGTCAGTAATAACTGACCATTCTTGGGGTAGTTTCTGGCTGATGTATTCGACTGCAGCGCGAAGGGCAGCTAGTTCCGCGCCAGTCGAAGAAGTGAGATGTGCAGTCTTTAGTTTTATCAAGACGGGCCTTGCCGGTACTATCACTGACCCCGCGGAGCTAGCTGAGGTAACTGAGCCATAGGCGTACACATTTATTTGGCGATTATGCCTAGAGTGAAGGTTAAAGCGGTAAAGAAGAAATTGAGCATAGGCAAAAACCAGATGTATGCGATAAGGGACAAGGCGGGCAACGTCATCACTAATATGGACAAGATAGTCACAGTAGCCGAGGAGTTCTATACAGATCTCTACAGTAGCCAAAGTAGTCAGGACCGTAATGAGATGGGCGGTAGGGAAAAACAGTCAGACGTTCCACCAGTGACGAAGGACGAGGTCAAGAAAGCACTAGAAACTATGAAAAGGGGGAAATCAGCTGGAGAGGATCAGATAACTACAGATTTGCTGAAGGACGGGGGGGATATCGTGCTAGAAAAACTGGCCACCCTGTATACGCAGTGCCTGGTGTCATCGACGGTACCGGAACCATGGAAGAATGCAAACATTATCCTCATTCACAAGAAAGGGGACTCTACGGACCTTAAAAATTACAGACCACTCAGCTTACTGTCTGTTACGTATAAGGTATTTACTAAGGTAATCGCTAATAGAATCAGGACAACCTTAGACTGCAATCAAGCAAAGGATCAAGCAGGGTTTCGGAAACGGTACTCTACTATCGATCATATCCATACCATCAATCAGGTGATAGAAAAATGCTCGGAATATAACCAGCCCTTATACATAGCTTTCATTGATTACGAAAAAGCATTTGACTCAGTTGAAACCTCGGCGGTGATGCAGGCATTGCGAAATCAGGGGGTAGACGAGCCGTACGTGAAAGTGCTGGAAGATATATATAGTGGCTGCACAGCAACCATAGTTCTACATAAAGAAAGCAACAAAATTCCCATAAAGAAAGGTGTTAGGCAAGGAGACACAATCTCCCCAGTACTATTCACAGCTTGTTTAGAGGAAGATTCAGAGACTTGGAATGGGAGCAGTTAGGGATAAGGGTAGATGGAGAATACCTCAGTAATCTGCGATTTGCTGATGACATTGCCTTGCTAAGCAACTCGGGAGATGAACTGCAAATAATGATTGATGACCTAGACAGGAAAAGTAGAAAGGTAGGCTTGAAAATCAATATGCAGAAGACTAAGGTAATGTTCAACAGCCTCGGGAAGGAACAGGAGTTTACATTAGGTAGCGAAATACTGGAAGTAGTAGGCGAATATATCTACTTAGGACAGGTAGTAACCGCAGATCCGGATCATGAAAAGGAAATAACAAGAAGAATAAGATTGGGATGGAGCGCATTTGGCAAGCACTCGCAGATTATGACTAGCAGCTTACCGGTATCGCTCAAGAGGAAAGTATACAACAGTTGCATCTTGCCTGTACTCACCTATGGGGCTGAAACGTGGAGGCTAACCAAGAGAGTTCTACTTAAGTTGAGGACAACCCAGAGGGCTATGGAACGAAAAATGGTAGGGGTAACATTAAGAGATAGAAAGCGTGCAGAGTGGGTCAGAGAAATAACTCAAGTTAACGACATTCTAGTGGAAATTAAGAAGAAGAAATGGACATGGGCAGGACATGTAGTGCGAAGAGAGGATAACCGATGGTCGCTGAGGGTAACAAACTGGATTCCAAGGGAAGGAAAGCGTAGCAGGGGGCGGCAGAAAGTTAGGTGGGCGGATGAGATTAAGAAGTTCGCAGGGGTCAAGTGGATGCAGCTAGCACAGAACCGGGTTAAGTGGAGAGATATGGGAGAGGCCTTCGCCCTGCAGTGGGTATAATCAGGCTGATGATGATGATGAAGGTTATCCAGCGTGATTTTTGCAAGGCAAGCATTGGTACCCCGGCTTTCTTCTTTATGTCAGGAATTGATAGGTGAATCTGAGGTTCAAGTAGGCTTCATATGGGTGCGCCTGTCTTCAAGCAGGGATCAGCTGCAAGGGAAGATAAGTGCAGTAAGCTTCAATGCTTTTGTTCCAGGGTCTATACAGCAACACAGGCAGTGACAGGATGTTCCCTGGCTAGATGTACAGTTGCTGCCTTTGAGGTGCATTTAGGCAAACGGAGACAGGTGAGGAGAGCTTGCGCTTGCAACTTTGGAGTCTCCGAATGCTCGTCTTCGTGATTCTGCTGAATATCGAAAGGCTGTACCAAATGTACCCCATAAATAATGATCGATAATGTAGCATCCAGCGCACTGATGCGCCGCATGACTTCCCCGAGGAAGGAGAGAACATGGACAATGGCAAGTAGTCTCCTTTTCATGTCTTTCAGATGTGGGTTCCCCGAAAGATTCCTGTCGATGGCAACTCCCAGGAAGCGATGTCTTTTTTAATAGAGAATGGCGTTCCCGTTTATAAATATGGTATATTATGACATTGGTTTTCGTGTGAAGGCCACAAGAGTGCATTTCTCACTTGAAATGCTAAGGCCATGCAAATGTAGGTAAGACGTCACGATTGATGTTGCCATTTGAAATCTCGCACGGACTTGAGGACGCGTCACACTTGAGGCCCAAATGCAGATATCACCAGCATAGATAGACATCTGAGCAGATTGTGGCAGCAAATCGACCAGGCCGATGAGAGCAAGGTTGAATAGGGTTGAGCTCAACATCCAACCCTGTGGACCTTCGGGTGTGCACCGGTGTAAAGAGGTTGGTCCGTCCTGAGTCTGGATATAAAGTGACCTCTCTAATAAATAGCTACGTATTCAGCTTAACACATACGGCCTCCAATCTCAGCGGTTTGCAATACTTCCATAATATCCTGATGTGTAATGTCGTAGGCGCCCTTATTGTCCAAAAACAATGCCGCAGTTAAACTTTTCAAATTTGTTTGCACCTGAATGGATATAACCAGGTCAACCACGTTGTCGATAAACGAACAGACACGTCGAGAACCGGACATAATGCTTGGATACATTTGGTATCTCTCCAAGTACCACTCAATGCGCGTGAGCAGCATTTGTTCAGTAACTTTGCCAACACAGCCGGCAAGTGCTAGCGGACGATATGATGAAAGCTCGAAGTGTGATTTCCCGGATTTCAGCAGTTGAATGAGCCGGTTGGTCTTAAAGTCTCTGGGAACTGCCGTCGCACCATGACTTGTTGTAAATATCTAAAAGAGCCCAAAACGCCTCCTTGCCAAGGTTAGTAAGCGCGTCGTAGGTAACACGTCGATTACCTCTGACGGTCACATACTTCATACTGAAGTAACCAAGCAAGTTAAATGAAGTGCTCTTAGAAAGCAGCTGACAAGGCGCTTGATTTCAGCTAGTTTGCTGATGTCAAGGCACACATGGATGTGTACAGCGTCAAAATGAATGGAAAGCTTGCCTTTTGCTGCCCGGACTAAATAAAAAGGCTAGGGTAGTGCTCGTTTGGCTCCTCATGAAGGAGCGAACAATATACAGCTATTATAGAAGGTATTCTTAAACGACTAAACTGGTCAAAATCCTCGTATAGGCGTATGTTTAACCACTAAAAATAATGGCACAATAAATCATGGGAACTGTTTCAAAAATGTATCCGGAATTATTTTACCTGTTAATAAAACAGCTACAAATTTTCTTAGGTATAAGTTAGACTACCTATAACGTCGGTTGAACATCCGGAAAAGCTGGTAGTAGTAATAAAGTAAATGTGTTAAGCCCAGAGGCCGGTGACTTTGTTATCCAAAATGAGTACACTGGAAAAGTATTGCACCCCTAGTGGCCCCCTCGACGCACAATGTGACGAAAGACAGACCGGTAAAATCCTAAGAGAACTATGGGACGGTCGTGAAATGGCAGTGCGACAAGAAATATGAAAGAAGAGCCACTGTCTCGTCTTTGGTGTGGTATGACGATGCAGGAAAGTCGGTTCCATATGCCAGGGCAAATAGGCAATGGCAAATCTATGACCTTACTTATCATCTTTTCCATGAGTTCTCAAAACGGAGACCAGAGCAGGTGAACCGCGGGCTAACGACAATAGATAATAAAGGATTGGTAGTGCGGTTTAGGAGGGCAAACTTTGAGAAAACATCTGCGTTGGAGGAAAATAATTCATGTCCTCATCAGGATCGCACTGGGTTGTGTCAAGGCCAAATTATTTGGGCTCTTGGCTTCAGGAGCAGCGGCCAGTGCCATCAGACGGTCTGCTCTGGGAGACATTCAGCTATTGGCGTTTTAAAAATAAATTTAACAAGTGTGTTTGCAGATTAAGTGTTCCGGAATTGGTAATGTGCCCTTGAAGCACTTAGGCACACCTAAAAAGGTCGGTGAGCCGTAGCTGGAACCGATGTTGTCTGCGTTGTTACAGGCTAGCCACGAGGATGACCTTGTCAGCTCAGACATGCAGGTATAGTTGCCGGGAGAGAGAACCACAGTGACAGCTGCTCTGGTCGTGATCTCCCCCGCCTCGGTGGTGGTGGAAAACGGCTGTTTTTGCGGCGCACGTGTTTCCCTCCCTCTCTTTTTTCTTTCATGTCTATTTTCTCTTATGTCCGCACAAGGCATCGGAGGTGGCTCAGCTACAGAGCCAGTAGCACGCCCGTGCATTTTCTCTTCTTTCTTCCTACACCCACCACAACGACAACAGCCACTCAGATTACATTGACCAACATTAGCGATGATTAATCATGCGGAGACACCGTGGGCGCCGCGGCGTCTCAATCTCACCTCGGTACCGCCCCGACAGCTCCGCGTCTCAATCGTGAATGCCACCGCTTCACTACAGGAGCCCACCCGCACCCAGCTACGGATTAATCCCACCAATAACACGTGCACAATGAGCACGCCACATCAGATCGAAGCTCTTATGCAGGTGCAAATCACCAACATTCATTACTAAGGCACCAACTAGGCCGTAGCAGCCTATATCAATCCCCTGGACGGCGCAGTGAGAAGGGTGGTCACGAATGCCTACTGGAATGAAACCCCCAGGGAGGTACTGGATGATCTCGTGAACAGCCATACCCGTGCTCCAATAGCTAATGCTCGACGCATGGATGCCACTCGACAAATATTAATAATCTTTAGAGAAGGACCGGTTCCTCGCACAGTTCTTTATAGCGGGGGACTCTACCGGTGCACACCTTACAGAGGCCACATGGACGCTTGCATTAACTGCAGACAACCAGGCCTCAGGACAGATGTGTGCAAGCTGCTACTTACGAATATCTGCCCGAGATGTGGCAAATCGCATCCCAAGGAAACTATCCCTTCCAGCACTCCTGAATGTATATTATGCGAAGAAGCACACATGACGGGCACGGGGAGATGCAAGGCTAAAGGGTGAAGGCCTACAACCAACCCTGCACCTCAGCACCTCTTTCGTAAGGAAAAGCCGCCTGGAGATGCTACTCGGAAGATAGAACTCAACGCCACTCCCTCCACGTTGCTTCGCAAAGGAGAGCGCACAAAGGACCCACAGAATATGTCATGAGCCGACCGAGCAGCTGGAGTCATCTCCAAACAAACCCCGCCCCCTCCCCCCAGCCCCCCAGGAGGATTCACGCAACAAGAAACTCTGGGACTTGCGGGAAGAGATAAGCTGCCTTTCCTCGCTCATACAGACCCCACACCAACCCCCCTCATCCAACCTCCTTTCCCAAGCCGACTCTCCCGCCTTCTCTCCAACATCCCCAACTACGCAACCGCCCACCAAAACGAAACACACATCGGAATCGCTACCAGTCACACATGATTACCTTGAGCGAGTTGACGCGAAATTTGAAGTAGAGCTAAAGGATTTAGAAGCCCGGATACATTCCAAAGCGACTTCCTCTTCAGCCAACTCGAAAACAAAATTGACTCGATGTCCTCACTCCTCGTTCATACAATCCACATGGAAATGACCAACATAGACACTCGCATTCAAACCTCTGAGCACACGCCAGCAGTTATCCTGAAGCACGTCTTCTCCAACTACCACCTCTTCATCCCTCGCAACCACCACCCCCTTCAACGCCTAGCGTACTTGACTCCCAATTGGTCCACTATGGCGGGACAGCAACTTAATTTACCCATTCT
Organism: Amblyomma maculatum; assembly: GCF_055883805.1. NCBI lineage: Eukaryota > Metazoa > Arthropoda > Arachnida > Ixodida > Ixodidae > Amblyomma > Amblyomma maculatum. The sequence goes on from NC_139345.1 coordinate 135,225,584, forward strand.
CCAGTGTGTTAGCATCAGTTTCTAGAAGGGAACGGTAGTTCAGGCAGTAGGGTTTAATCTCGGAGCGTTCAGAAGGAAAAGGAGGGCAATCCCAGAGTAGAGGATATTTGCCAAGAATGGCTCGCTTAGTGGCCTGGTTAGAGCAATGTGGATTGAGTGACGACCTAAACATTGAAGAATCTGTCTACTCCCCTTTATCCCCATCCATGTCCATGAGCCTTCTCATTCAATAAAGGACGTTCAATCAATCATTCTCTAGTGGAATCGCCGCGGCTTCCGGGGAAAACGCGCGCCTTTCCATTTACTCGTTCCCACCCTCATCCTGCAACCACAAATCATCCTTCTCCAAGATACGGCCACTAGTGCATCAATGTTTAGTTTTATGCCCTGCCACTCAGATGCCACGGACAAACCCAGGGTGCCCACTCTTTTTCACCGTTCAATCACCCACCAAACACACACAATTACCTTAGCGACACCCTGCGTAATCACAGAAATTACTCCTCACGCACACACAGCACCCTCCATCTTCACTGGGAATATATACCACCCTCGATCCCATCCAATGTCTTTTCCCAGGAGATGCTCTTGCGGGATCTCCACCAACTTGTTGGCAGGCACCCTCTCCTCATCGGAGGAGACTTCAACTGCCAGCACATCAACTGGGGGTGCAGCTATACTAGAGGCCGTGGCCGACGCTTCTGGTTCCTAGTCCAGGAGCTGCGACTCACTACACAACAATTTCCACACACCCACGCGGATCGGCACCAACGTCAGCATAGACACCAGTCAGGACCTGATGCTCAGTCACTTCCTCAGTGGCGTCGCCTGAACAAGAATGTAACACACACTGGGAAGCGATCACTACCATCATTAGCATATCGCTCCCCTTTAAAGAATCTAGCTACACACACATCACTAACAAAATGGTGAACTGGGACGCCATCCGTGCATTGCGGAAGGACGACTCTAACACACCTATCACGGACATCGAAGAATGAGTAGAGTCGCTTATGACTGGCCGCACTGCAAACCCCGATACAACATGCTAAGGAGGTCTGCCGCTCTAATTTGGGGTAAGTTTACGACGGACTCGCCCGCAAACTGTCCACCAAGCCAGCTTGGCAACTTCTGAGACATCTCATAGATCCGACACAGTCCAAATCCGCTACACGACACCCTGTTACACGCCTCATGCACACACACAACAGCGACCCGGACGATCTCCTCGACACACTACAGCGGGCATACACCTCACCCGGCACATCCGATCACATGCCCCCCTGCTCAAGAAAACCTAACCCGGAACTAGACGGTGATATTTAGGAAGCGGAGGTAAGAGCGGCCCTCCTGACTCTCCGCACGAATTCAACACCGAGACTTGACAAAATCCCCAATTCTATACTCGCAACCTGGATGACATATCATTCTCACAGATTAAAGTCTACTTCAACAAATCTGGATGGACGGCACCCTCTCCCAGTCCTGGCGATGCGCCAAGCTAATATTTAAGCCAAAAGAGAACAAGCCTCTTAAACAAGATAACCTGTGCCCTGTCTCGCTCACCTCGTCCCTCTGGAAACTTTTCGACCACGTGGCACTTGCGAGATTGACACTTCACATGGTGGACCTTTACTCACACAGCATGGTGGGCTTCCGCCACAAACTCTCCGCTCAGTACGCCACGCTGCAGCTCACTGACATCTTTGACCAGGCTATTCCGGGTCACACAAAGGCAACCTTTGATCGCGTCGATCAGGCGACCCTTTCTCCCCTGAACATAGGTGTACAGATGCACACTTATATTCAGGCTTTTTTAACGGACCGCATGGCTGAGATTCATTTTGGCCCCCTTGCCTCCCCACCCTAAACTCTCAGAAGCGTCGGTACTCCGCAGGGGTCCATCCTCTCTATTTCCTATTCAACACCACTCTCATTCCCCTCGCCCGGAAACTGTCCACGATGCCTCATCTATGACATACCCTTTATGCGGACGACATCACACTGTGGACCACACACGATAGCGATGGCGACAAGAGGGTACATTACAAAGCGCCCCATCACTCATACAAGAACACGCCCGGAGCATTCGGACTCTCATGCTCCCCAGAGAAGTCTGAGCTACCTATACTTCGCCTCACGACCCGCGGATGCCCCACCACACCCATTGCCATATGGAACTCGATGGCCGTTCCGTCCCAGAGGTGAATACGCTCCGGGTTCTGGGACTTCACATCTAGAACAATGGCAAGAGAACCTTAACTCTCAAGAAACTAAAGCAGGTGATAGGAGCGATATCGCACTTCATCCGTCGAGCTTCGGTCAGTCACAGAGGCATGAAGGAGAATGACATATGTCGTCTAATTCACGCCTTCGTCCTCAGCCGTTTCTTATACACAGTCCTCTATCTCCGACTCAACGGGCAGGAAACGGATGCCTTGGACGTCATGTTGCGCACGGCGTTCAAGACGGCCCTAAATCCTCCTATCAATACTTCCACAGAACGCCTTCTATAGCTTGGCCTCCACAACACAATTGGGGAGCTTGTGGAGGCCCATCGCCACGCCCAAGAATTGCATCTAACCAAGACCTCCACTGCTTGCCATATCCTGGAGATGTTTGGCATTCGCGTCTCAGCGAATGACTTTACCCTCTTTTCCGTACCTCACCTCCTCCACTGAGACCTTTTCATCAAGCCTCGCTCTCGCAACATGCACCCCCACTATCACGAGCAACGCCGCCGAGCCCAAGCAAAGGCGCTCCACGAATAATACTGCTCCGAAACGGACGTTGTATGGGTGCACGCCTTATGCACGAAGGAGGGAGCGGTATTGGCCATCACCAATTCTTTCCTGCAACCTCTTGCTACTGTCCCCCTCCCCTCGGTCACCTCCTCGGAGGGAGCCGAGGAAGCAGCCATCGCGCAATCTCCTATGCGCTTGCACACACGAAGCACACTACATAGTTTCTGACTCCGAAACTGCAATACTAAATTTTGCACGTGGTAGAGTTCACAGTTCTGCGTTCAGCATACTGAGCTCACCCGTCGCCAACCCGCCCTACTATGTGGAGCTGATATTGGTGCCTGCGCACTCCGGGTATCCCGGTAACGAGGGCGCCAATGCTTTTGCCCGAGGTTCTTTAAACCGGGTGCCAGCGGCCTCCGGTTCCGGATTCACGCGTGATTGCATGCACTCTTTCAGGGAGCTAACGCAGGCCAATCGGGCCGAGCGACCTCTCAAACCCCCGCCTCACTCATGTCTAGATAACTACCACCAGACGCTCTGGCGATGACTCCAAGCGCGCGCCCTCCCGTCCCCTTATAGGTCGTCTCGCTACCACCACACTCTTATCGATTCCTCTTGCACCTTTGCAACAACCCCAACGCCACCCTCGCCCACATCCTGTTCCAATGCCTGGCGGATCCTCCCCTGCGGTGTTTATAGCACCTTACCACCTGGAAGGATTCGGAGACCCTGCTGCACTCTGAGGACCAGATTCGGCAGAAGATCGCCACAGACTGGGCTGCATGCCGATGTCATGAACCAAAGGAACATCAATGTTTGAGTGTAGTGGGGCCGTGCGGGTGCCCAGGGGCATGCATGCGCCAAACACCTCTGTTTTAATAAAGTTATTACTACTACTACTCGACAGAATAAATAAAGGTTCTGTATTTTTAAATATTTTCTCGCTCAGGCCTGTGTTTTCAACGAGAAATTGTGGAAGCTGCCCTAAACCGCCATACATCTGATGCTAGGTATGCTAGAAAAAATATTTTGCTAGGAATTATAAGCAATTCAATACATATCAGTAAAATCAATTTTTTTACCCTCCGCGCGGCCTCTTCAGTGTCATTTATTAGCATGGCCGCCAGTTACTTGTTTTTTTATACTCTTGTATATTGTATATTGTTGCCTGAGATTTGGCCTACTTAACAGTGTGAAAACGGAGCAAATATGGGGATTTGCGTATTTCAAACAATTGTTATCCATGTTCAAAACTTGCCTACGCTTTTATCATGGGCACGTGGGCTTACTCAGTTATTTAAATAGTCTGAACGTCGACACAATATAGCGTGCAGAAAGAACGGCAAAATATATTAAATATATTTTCATCTCTTTAGAATGGTGAATATTTATCATATTCATGCTCATACTTCTTGCTAAAAATCCAACAATGTATTAAAGGTTTAAAATAATGTACAAAATACTGTTTTATTCACACGTTTCTCTTTTTATCTTCTGCGTGTTGGGATATTTTTTTTTCCATAGCGGTTACAAATTTATGTTACTCTAGTTACAGCGACATCACACCCGCCGCAAGATTTCAGGGACTACTAACGTATCTGCGGCTAGAAAACGCCGTTGCCGAAAACGTTTGCCATAACAGTGTTCCACATAGTACGAATGCAATATATGTGTCAGGATTCAACCTAAAACATGAAACATGTTGTCCCACGTATTTTAATATATGACGATAACAGTTGAAAGTATACAGGAGGAACGTTTGCAATACTGCTTCTACTATTAAGTGCATTCGCAAGGTCAACCACACTAAGAATGTACGCCGCTTCAATCGCAGCTACGACAGGCATGCTTCGATACAAGTAAAAGGCAAGACATCCGTGTGCTGCATGATTCTATCTATGTACTCTAAAGGACCAGATGGTCTCATTTTATCTCAGGCACTCAACTAGCGCGCCTTTCAAAGCCCGCGTCGATTTCATGGTATCGTTTATAAATGATGAATTATCTGGCATTCTTTTCCTAAGTTTGTATACCCGAGAACCGTCCGGGTTCGTCCGAAAATACCTGCCTACTTTCGCTATCGCTTCTTCCAATTTGTACAACACTACTTAGTCACTATAGTACAAGTCGAAGCGCAGTAACAAACTTTGGTAGAGGGCATTACACCTGATGGCTTTAATGTTCTCATAAATTTTTGCTCTGCGTAACTGTATGCTGTGCGTCACTCTATTTAAAATAGGTCGGAACAGTGCATTCGCTCTTCTGGAGCTCATTACCCTGCGAGAAGTCCAGAAGGTACACTCAAAAGGCATAAGTATATAACGAAACTGTTGCGAAGCAATGCATATTTTAATAGGTTTTGCCGACAGATAAGACTACGGGCCTAAGCGTCGAACGCAGCTCACCTTCGTTTAAATTTTATAATATTTCACCGGTGTTCCTCCACTATTTTGCAAAAATACCAATACATTTCCACTTCTCTTCTAGGTTATCGACCAGCAGCCTTCTTTCATCGCAGACGAAGAGGCGTCAGGAAGAGGCATCTTTGTGCTGTGCGATGTCAGCTCACGTTAAAGATCCCCAAGTGGTGTTTGGCCAGAGGGGAGGATTTTTACTGCAACATTCTCCCAAGTGGGCCTATTTCCGGCCAGGTAACGTCATTGAAAAACCCTGTAACTAGCTTCCTGACCTTGAAAACGCAGCACACCTTCTTATCGGCGGAGATTTAAACGCACATCCCGCAGTCTGGAGCTCATCTCAGCCTGATCAACGTGGTAAACACCTATATGATGCCCTTGATCAAACTCTTCTTACCCTGTGCAACGAACCTAACACGCCAGCCCGTATCAGTCTCCATCCTCTCAAGCGGATACTACACTGGACCTTGCATTCTCATCACCACGTCTTCTTCGGCGCTGGGAAGCCCTTTCTAATTCTTGGGGTAGTGATCACTAGCCCATCTTGCTCACTCTCAATCGTAAATGTCTTCGCGTTCGGACACGTTCGTTTTTCAACTGGGGCAAGTTTCGTGCTAATACTACAATCCCCTTCTCGGACATTGACTCCCTGTCTGTAGTCCGAGAGGCCCGCACTCAAGCTCTCCAATATATCTTCTGTGACGATTCCACAGTTGGCATGGATGCTCACCTGGTTAACCTTTGGCGTCGCGCAGATCACTTCACGCAATGTTTTCGGACACGCGGAAAATTTTAAAAAGATCTCGTACTTCTTCGACGACAATTCAAGCATATCCGTGCATACTAGCTTCACCTGCAAAGTGAGGCTTGGCACTCTACATGCCACCGTCTTTGACAAGTACCGGGCCCATCACAACTTGGGCGCATCTCTCGTGGCCTAAATGGCAAGGTACGCGGGGCCCCACCTCTCGCCATTCTCCTTCACAATGGCAATCCGGCTGATGCTGAAGATGAAGTTATACGCACCTTTTTCCCATACGCCAGTATAACTCCTCCACCACCAGTTTCCATTGTCCCAGTCTGAAACCCTGATGCAGACCCGCATCGCCCATTCTCTTAGGGAGAAGCGCAAGCAGCCCTCGGAAGAGGCCGAGCTCGCGTCACACCCGGGCATGACCGAGTCAGTTGGCAGGAGCTTCACAATCTCGACTCGGCAGCCCAGAATGCCCATCTCGACATCATTAATTCTTACTGGGAGACCGGAACGGTACCGGATGATCTCAAGCTTTCTCTTATTCTTCCTATTCCTAAATATGGCAAAAACCCTGGACTTCCTGGTAATTTGCGTCCAATCGCCCTGACTTCACATCTCTGTAAACTCATCGAGCGCCTGCTGCATACCCAAATTAGTCCCTACATTGAATACGTCAGTCCTGAATTTCATTCAGCTCAAGCCGACTTCCGCCCTAACCTCGGAGCGCATGACTACCTTTGGCTTTTGCGGAAAGTTCTGAATAGAGCTCATCGTAATGCGCTGCCTGACTATCTCCTGGCTGTCGATGTACACAAAGCCTTTGACAATGTTCGCATGAGGTTATCCTTGAGGAACTAGCCAAACGTTTTCCTAGTACTCGTGACCAAATCTCGATACGAAATGTTTTGGCATCTAGACCCATTCCGCTACATGGCAAAGCTCCGGGAAGGGTGCCCAAAACCTATTACTTGGATAGGGGTGTACTTCAGGGCGCCATTCTCGGACCCATATTGTTCAGCTTGGCCATGACACACGTCGCCGAGAATCTGGAACTCGGAACAAGCGCAAGATTCGCTATATATGCCGATCATATTACCATCTGGGTTACGTAGACAAATATTCTATGCAGACTGAACTTCAGGCGGCCCTTCTTTGCCTTGAAGGTACACTAGCCAAAATTGGCCTCGAACTCGCACCACATAAAACAGAATTGATTAGTATCGACGAAAAACATAAAACCAAACCCAGTATGCAGATCTATCTACACATCGGAGGCAGCGCCATCACCGCCTCAAATGGGCGAATCCGCATGCTTGGCTTCCCCATCTAAAGCTGCAACAGTCCCCAGAAATGGGTTCATCAGCTACAGCACCTTTGGCCAGCACTGCTACACACTATTCGTCGCCTGTCCAACCGGCACGGCGGTGCGCGGTAGCATGCCTGCCGTGCGATGTCCCGAGCAGCGGCGGTCGGAAAAATCCTCTATGGCACACCCGTCCTCCAACTGTCGAAGGCTAACTTCGCTAAGGTCGAACCCCTTCATCGCGCAAAACTACGCACTATTACCGGTCTACCGAAGCACACTCCTATAGCCGAACTTGAGCGTTTGGCCGCTCTTCCACCACTCGCTACCATCTTTTCCGAGTCACAGACGCGCCATCGAATACGTCTAAAGAACACTGTTCAAGGGTGTCGCCTGCTGGTCTGGGATGAGCAGCGTAACGACAAACACCAGCCCTATTGCATCTCTTCCCCCTTGGGAGATGCCATTAGTCACAAACCTCCATCGCCGACCTATAAACCGTGATTTTGTCATTCCCCGGGAGCTCCTCGATGCCCATCACCGACAAGAGCGAATCCTTGATACGACTGACATATACACCGACGCATCGATTACAAGCGAATTTGCATCTTTGGGCTGGGTATGCGATGACAACCCTTCCTTGCATGCTCTTATGCCTGCCAACTACCTCAAGGTACCCCTCTTCTTGCTGAAACCTTCGGAATTTGGGGAGCCTTGACAGGAGTGCCTTGCACCGGAACTGGTTCAATAGGTATTTTTACTGATTCCTATGAAGCTTACAAGGAAATCGCTGCTCCGGGTTCACAAGATGCAAATACTACGGCCATACAGCGTCACCTTAAATGCTACCAACTCGCAACCAGAACTGTCGTTATTCAGTGGACCCCGGGTCACTCGGGCGAATCAGGGGCAATGGGGCGGTACACGCCGCGGCTGCCTTGGCAGGTGGGAAGTCCACATTTACTTTCCCACCCCCCTTGCTTCATCCTTACTCGACTTTGGGCGGGCAACTCACCCCTTCTCTTGCCCTTATTCACCATACTCGGACCAGTCTTCGTAGCCTGTCAGCATCGCATGCAGGTCACCACACCAGACCCACCTTTTACGTGGAAAAACCCACCTCACCCGAAGTCAAGAAGTCTTTATGAATATGCTCATCGCCCATGTGGCTTACACACCACGTATTATGGCCTACTGGCGTCAGTATACAGAGGAAATGATTACGTGCCCCCACTGTACGACTCTAACTAGCGGCGGCATATCTCATCTACTCTGGGATTGTCCTGCTTTTTCTACTGGACGCTCCGAAATCAAACCCTACCGCCGGAACTACCATTCCCTTCTAGCAACTGATGCTAACACACAGATAATAGTTCCCAAGTATGGCTCGCTTATTGGCCTGGTTAGAGCATTATGATCTGAGTGATGACCTAAACAATGAAGATTCTGTCTACTCCCCTTTACCCCCTCCATGGCCATGAGCCTTCCCATTCAATAAAGGGCATTCAATCAATCAATCCCCAGGTGGTCGAAATTACTCTGTAGCCCTCCACTACGGCTCCTCTTCCTCTCTTCCCACTTTAACTCTTACCTTGTTTCCATCCCTCACGGCGCGGTTGAGGTGTCCACAGAAAAACAAATGAGACAGTTACCGCGCCTTTCCCTTTCTATAAATAAAACAGTTCATCGCAGACAGGACGTCCTTCCACCCCCAGCAAGAGTCGCTAAATCTATCAGTAATGACCGCTGGGTGGGCGGCCCCTGTCCGGCGCACATTAACAATGTCGCCGCCGGCGTGCTTTACCCTACCGAAGATTTCGACAATAGCTAAGTCGTTTCCGTTGAGCCGCCTGTGTGCGTTGACGACCATAAAATGAGTGCCATTGCTGACCACTAGCTGTTCGATTCAAGCGTGTGTTGTGTTTGGTTTATTGGCGCCTATGCAATTAAGGTTATCATGTTCCCGACAAAAATTCGAAGGTGCGTTTGTTGTACTCAGTTGTTTCTGAAGAGAAAACTACACTACGCCAGGTTTTCGAGCCATCAGCATGGAATGAAAATTCACCTTAGGAAACGCCGTAAGCAAAGGGACAAATGTGGGATCCTTAACGTGCATTGGCATCACACAGTACACGGACGCCTCTTCGTTTCCCCTTCATCGAAGCTACGCCGAGTATATAATAATATTAGTAATAATAGCTCGTCACAAGAAAGGAAAGACGCAGTATGTCACACATCTGTGGACACCTGACCCAAGCTCTAAGAAAAGGGAAGAAGGTGACAATGAAAGCAGGGGCCGAATCCACGAAAGAGTTCGCTTTGGAACGCGTTCGCTTTGCCGTGACGTCACTTTGACGTAGGCATCGGGGGGAGAAGGGTGGGATGAACACTGGGGGCAGAGAACAGCCAATCGGCTTTGCTGGGCGGTCCCATCTCGGTTGCTCTGCCTTGGCGCGGGCCTTCTCCTCGGGCAGCATGATTCTCGCGCTGAAGCGAACGCCACTTACCGAGTTCCAAACACAGCGACCGAACGCGTTCGCTTTCATTTGATTGACATGTCTCGTGACGTCAACGAAATTCGTGGTCCCACCTTCGTGAAATGGCGTCACCGCCAGCGGTGGCGACACGCGACCAATGGAGCGAGGCGACGAGAGAGAAAGCGAACGCGTTCCAAAGCGAACTCTTTCGTGGATTCGAACCCAGAAGTAGAGGAAGGGCTGCCGTTGCGGAGGGCCCGAGCTAATTCTCCACCGGGTACTCAATGTGTATCCCATGGAACATCTGTGCTAGGCGCACCTTGTCTCCCAGCTAGGTTTGGTTCGTGGGGTTTAACGTCCCAAAGCGACTAAGGCTGTGAGAGGCGCCGCAGTGGAGGACTCCGGAAATTTCGACCACCTGGGGTTCTTTAACGTGCACTGACATCGTACAGCACACGGACGCCGCTCCGTTTTGCCTTCATTGGACCGCAGCCGCCGAAGCCGGGTTCGAACCCGGGTGCTCCGGCACAGTAGTTGGGCGTCTTACCACTAAACCACCCCGGCGGGGCTCTCCCAGCTAGGACGACTCACTCGCACGAACGCTGGAAGGGCCATCTTATACAGACTACACATGTACAAACAACGTCCTTACAGGAATTAGAAAACACAGTTACCTACACACATTAGGAACGCTCTATTCTTTACACCCTTAGCCAAAAATATGCACCCCGCTCACCACGAAGGTCGACGCATAGCGAAGGCTCGCGCACTACAAGCCATGTACGGCTGAAACGTCAATGCAGCATACGTGGACGCTGCGCAATATCAGCAAACCACGAGAGAAGCGTTGGCACTGGTCGCGGTGAATGAGAACGGTTCTCCGTTGACGGTAGCATCGATCGTAACCACCTATTCCGTGACGGCAGAGGAAGCGGCGATAGCCTTAGCTATGGCATACACGTTCGCTGATGTTATATTCAGTTTCTAAAACAGCACTTGCAATTTCGCATCACATTTACCTCCCTCCGCATTGTCCAAAAGAGCCCTGTTCCGAATAGAGAAAACGCACAAATCTGGGTCCCGGCAAACTCGTCTAATCCGGCGAACTAGGCAGCTCAGCGCAAGCCCGAGGTTTCGTCTACCGGGCCGTGAGCGCGCCCTCCGACCCGAATTTCACGAGGGACGGGTTCTTTTTTTTCATGATATCACCCACCCCTTCAGATTAGAAAGATGCGCGTATCACCCTCCCCACAAATCCTTACCGAAGGCGCAGGACGTTACCTGGCGCCGATTACAAACATGCTCCCTCCTAAATATGGTGGTGCTTGTCCTTATGTACCCATGGCAGTACAACCCAATCTGCAAAACATGCGGCGAAAGGGCGGCTTACTACCACATTCTTTGGAACTGCTAAAATGATCCGCCCGCGGCGAAATTAACAGAGCTCCCTTCTCCCAAGGAGTGGGAAGCCGTGCTGGGCATCTCGGACACGAAGAGCCAACTACGGGCCTTAGAGCTACCTAATGAGGGCGCCGCCAGCCTTGGACTAGCGGCCATCTAGTACGTCTCCCTAGATCTGCTTGAGCGACGAAATAAAATTTTGCAATCCAATCAATTCTACCCCAATGCTAACATACACTGAAATACTTCAGTACGTAAGATTCTTTCGCCAGGTCTACCGTCCACCGGCTAAGAGCCTATAAAAAGGGAAGACGACTCGCAATTAACATTCTGCGGGGAGGAGGAGGATCTAAACCATATGGTGCGATCCTGCCAACGAAATCAGATAATTGCTAATATATAACCAGCCAACGCAGGAGGGGTGGGAGGCAACTCTGACTGGCTCGGACGCAAGGAGTCAAAAAGAACTCGTCGAAAGAGCGCGAACAGAAGCCTACGCCAATAGGGTTCCGGACTGATGACTCCAACCACCGCTACAACCTACAAATATTTTCACCATCACCACCGGAGGAATATTGATCACCTGGAGATTTTTAAGTCCACTAACCGCACAGCATACAAACGCCTCTTCGTTTCGACTCCATTGAAAAGAGTATCGCGCATGGGTACTCCGGTACAGCAGTCTAGCATAACAGCCACTCCATCACCCCGGTGCGGCTCGGGTACTTAATTGGTTCAGAGGAGAGGGGAAGTTTTGTCACTATAGACACCTTATCGCGCGGTAAGGGAAATAATAGAGAGGCGGGAGTGAAAGTGGAAAGAGAGAAAGAGGAGCCATAGTGGAGGGCAACACAGTAATGTCGACCACCTGGGCATCTTTAACGTGTTCTGACATTGCGCAGTACCAGGACGCCTCTTCATTTTATCGCTACCAAAACGAAGCCGTCAATGGTCGGGATTGAACTCGGGTACTCCGACACAGAAGTCAGAAATCTTAACTGCTCTACCCTGGCGAGCAACTACGTTTAATAATAAGTACGTAGCGAAAGCTAAGGCATAGCTTAGTTAGCCTTGGCTAACCTTTATATCGCGCCCAAGATAAATTGGTTGCATGGCTGTCTCTTCCGCTGGTTGCCTTCGAATGTTTTCATTCCAAAACCCAAGCCTGGCTTGTTTAAGCCTTTCTGACTCGCTCTCCATGGCTTCAAACCTTTCGGAACTGACGGACCAACAGCTTTAATACAGCGCCGCTACGCATGCCAGCTGCTATCTTCCCTCCTACCTCACTGGCTGAACGGCAAAGGCGCGGCGCACGGCTTCTCCTCTCGAGCATCTTCCCTGCACTCTTCGCCTCCTTACGCTCACCCCGCCGGGGTGGTGCAGTGGTAAGACGTCCGACTACTGGGCCGGAGTACCCGGGTTCGAACCCGATCTTGGCGGCTGCGTTTCGATGGAGGCGAAACGAAGAGGTGTCGTGTGCTGTGCGATGTCAGCGCACGTTAAAGATCTCCAGGTGGTCGAAATTACTCCGCAGCCCTCCACTAGAGCTCCTCTTTCTCTCGTTCCACTTTCACTCCCATCTTCCTCCCTTCCCTTACGGCGCGGTTGCGGTGTCCACAGAAAAACAAGTGAGACAGTTACCGCGCCTTTCTCTTCCTATAAATAAATCAGTTTAAAGCAATCTCCTTACGCTCATTCTTTCTTTGTTAGCTGCTTATATTCGCTCTGATGTCTTGTGCAGCGTACCTGTTGCTGCTCTTCGGTTTCCGCGTATGTGCACTAGTGCTATGATTTACACGCTGCGAATAATAACCGATTCACAGGAACACGCTGCGAAATCGGATTTATTTATAGGAAGGGAAATGTGTGGTAACTGTCTCACTTGTTTTCCGTGGACACCTCAACCGCACCGTAAGGGAAGGAGGAAGGTGGGAGTGAAAGTAGAAAGAGGAGCCATAGTGGAGGGCTGCGGAGTAATTTCGGCCACCAGGGGATCTTTAACCTGCGCTGACATCGCACAGCACACGGACGCCTCTTCGTTTCGCCTCCATCGAAACGCAACCGCCGAGGTCGGGTTCGAACCCGGGTACTCCGGCAAAGTAGTCGGGCATCTAACCACTACACCTCCCCGGCGGGGCACACGCTGCGAAATGATCTGGTTGTCTACACGGTAGAAAACGAGGAGGTGGTTGCTTGGCAACGGCAATGAGAGCGGTGCAACCACGTTAAAAAATGGCGCCACGGCGAATTCTCTGCATCGCGGCCAAAGTAGCTCTCGCTTTAAAATTATTATACTGGGCTGCCATGCCGTGGAGATGCAGTGGTTAAGGTGCCCGTCTACTGTGTCGTATTACGCAGGTCGGCATCTTAATCACTGATCCATTGCGGCGTAGCAGTCGAGTATAAAATAATTATTATTATGAAGCTCCGGTGCAACGCCGCGGTGACGCAGTGGTTAAGATACCCGAATACTGTATCGGAATACTGTGTTCGATACCCAGTAATAATAACAATAGCGTAAGGAAGAAGACGAGCTTGTGGTTTTCGTCTGTGCGCGTGCCTGGCTGGTCTAACTGATCTGTCACTGCTGCTTCAGTTCTTCCAGTTTGCCATAGTTCTATAAATCAGCCCCCACTTTACATTTGATGGAGCTTCCGGTTAAGTACCATCCTCTCGCCCTGGAACTCTGTAGCCTCAAGTCACCACCTCCTGTGATGCCTGATGACGCCAATTACCAAGCCATCGATGGGTCGGCCATGACTTGTCCTCACCTCATTATGCATCTCAAAGCCGTTTTCAGGTCATTTCGCTTTGCGTCGCGATGAATGCATCGGTATCGTGCAGCTCTTCACGTCTGTTTTCAACACTGACTGCGCCGAAGAATCACCTCCGTTCGACATGAACGCGCTCAGCCTACGTACACCTGCGCCGGCTACATTGTCGTTAGATCTCTTTCTTCGCTCTACCAGCCCCTCACTTCCTTCACCTCAGCGAAACCAGCTTCTTTCACTCCTTGCGGAAGACGAGGAGGATAAACATTTATTATTTGAGGAAGTCAGGCAGGCAGGAGCTTCCAATCTAAATGGCCAAGAGCCTTCGAGCTCTAGCGACCTGGGTTGCACGTTCTATGGATCGCAGTTGAATTAGCGGGTCCGAGCTGAGCATAGCGGTCCCCCATTTCTAGCAGGTGGAGAGCGGGTGATCCCGCGGAGAGGTATCTCGGGGGCATGCCCATAGTGTGTGGTGTAAGTTTTCCTTCTGGTGGCATATATTACATTAAGAGGTGTATAATGCAGGGTATGCATTGGCGTAGGTGACTGAATTTGGAAAGGTATGCGTCTTCAATTTTTGCCAGGTGCTCGCCTCTGCCTGTGTAAGAAATTTGTCTCCCGGAGGGTATATGGTACCTGTTTTATGCATGTGTAGCGTAATTTCTTGATAGGCGGCCATACCGGTCCTCGCCGACCTCATGAGGGATTGTCTCGTCGCCCGGCGACGAGTCCTCGGCCGAAATTGTGGGCAGCCTCATTGCCAGGAAGGGAGGAATGTGTTGGTGTCCAAATTAGCTGTATTGAACAGTGAGTCGTTTCAGAGGCAAGCAGCAATTCGAGTGCTATAGGGGATATTCTGCCTTTGCGGTAATTACTTATCATGGTTTTTGAGTCTCTAACTATATGAAGGGCTTATGTTGAGCATATTGCGAGGGCGATGCATATTCTCCGCTTCCTCCGGGTCGTTGGAAATGCCCAAACAAGTCCTGAGGTGTTGACCAAGATAATTTACCGTCACAATTGTGAATGCATTACGGTCCGCGTATTCGGCTGCATCGACATAGACCACGTCTTGATTGGACTTGTATTGCTTGTGTAGGGCTTTGGGCTTACTGCTCGCCTCTCTAAATGAAAATCAGGGTGCATTTTTTTCGGGAGAGGTGGGATTTTCAAGTAAATTCGCAGGCTCATTGGAATTACACTTTGTCCTGCTTTGTTGCGGGGTAACCGATTGAGAGAGCGTCAAGGATAAAGCGTGCGGTCGGTGTGTGGGTTAGCCGCTCGTATTGAGAGATGAGCTGGACCTCTGCCAGTTCGTTACGAGTATTATGAACTCCGAGGGCGCTGAAGCGCTCCGTGGAGGTATTTTTGGGGAGGCTAAGTGCGGTCTTAAAACTCCCGTCTGATCAGGCATTCAACACTTCGTGTTTCCGCTACGTTATTTTGAGGTATGCAAGCGTGTAGGTAATTCTACAAATGACAAAAGCCTGGACCAGATGGACGAGATCAGGTTGCTTCATACCCGAATACCGGTTAGTGATTCGACGTTTGAGACGCACTGTCTGAGAAACACTAGCCTCGATGCGATTGAGGGACTCTGTGTTTCGGAGGTTATTCTGGATGTCAATTCCAAGAACCCCTATGACGAACACCTCCGGTATAAGTTGTCCCTTAACGTGACCTGGATTTGGCCTGTGTCTAGTTTACCAGGAATGATCAGAAGTTCTGATTTTGTTAGGGAGGAAGAAAAACCAGTCCTCTATGTATTCGGTAACGGTGTCCACTCCTAGTTGTAAGGTTTTTTCTATTTCTGCATCATATCATGATGCAACCCACAGCATTATGTCATCGGCGTATAACGTATGGGACAGTTTTGGTATACAGTTGAGTTCTTCCGTGAGTGATAAGAGGGACAAGTTAAAGAGAAAGGGGGACATCATGAAACCCTGTAGGGTGCCGCGACTGCCCAGTGATATAGTGCAAGATTTGAGGGTTCCAAAATTTTGTTTGGCTGTTTGGCCTGTGAGAAAGCTCTTACACGGTTTAGGGTCCTCGGACCGGGGTTTATTGCGTGGAAAATGTTACGTATATATGCATTTGTTACACTATTGCATGCCTTGGCTAAGTCTAGACCTTGTATAGCTTTGGTGCCATAGCCAATGGGCGGTTGTGTTATGTGGAGATATATTTGCAGCATTCAATATTGTGCCGAAAGTAGTGAACAGAAGCCCATCATTGTAGGTTGTAGGAGATGGCGTTCCTCGACATAGGTGTGGAGGTAATTGGGGATAACATGCTCCATTAGTTTTCCTATACATGATGATAAAGTGATGGGCCTGTGGTTTTCAAGGGCTAGCTGCTTACCTGGCATAGGTATGAACATTACCTTCGCATGCTTCTATGCTGCAAGAATTTGGCCTTCCACCCAATATTCATTCGTGAAATTTGTAAGTGCTGTAATTGACACATCGTCCAAGTTTCGTAGAGATGTGTTGGTAACACCTTTGCACCGGGGGCAGGGTTTACGCGAAGCTGTGTTATGGAGAAGCATACTTCAAACATGGTGATGGTGGTGTCAAGTTCTGGATTAGCAGGCCCCGCATACGTTGGAAGGGTGGTCGAGGGATGGGAGCTTATTTTTCTAGGTCTCGGAGGATATCTCCGTCCGTTCCCGGCTATTTGTGCATTAGCGTTGCCAGGCTGTCTAATCTGGTATATTTGGAGTTGGCTGCATCAATAAGTACCGCAGCGAGTTCCAAGGGCGGGTAAGACTACACTGCCCTTGCATATTATCACATACCTGTCCCCATTGCTGGTGGGCTAGTTTTAGTGTGTACTCCTCAAAGCATTGATCAAGCTGTGCAATAAATTTCCCGGCTCGGTTGTTCTGCAACTTCCAACGTGCTTGGTTTCAACTTTGGTCCGGCCTAAGGTGCAGCAGGTGTTTGTCTGCTTCTGGTTTCTTAATTTCCTTTGGGGTCTCAGTGTGGCGGGTAATATCCTCTCCAATGGCGGCAACCACTAGTTAAGATTCTCGATTGTGGATGGTGCTGTTTGGTCACTTAAGGTGCGGAATGTGTCCCAATCAGTGAGGAGAGTGTTATGCCATTTACTTCAGTATGATCCAGAGGTAAAGGTAGTAGATATAAGGTAATGATCTCTACCGAGATTTTCCCCTGTATTGTTCCACTGTTCTACATCTATATTTCGACAGAAAGTAAGGTCAGTGATTTTATCTACACAGGCACTATTATCCTGCCGGGTCAGGGTATGCTGGTCAAAAACGAGCGTGAAGCCAAGCTGTTGTAAACGTAACCATAAATTTGTTTCCTTGACGCTGTCCTTGCGATAGCCCAAGGCGGTGTTGGGTGCGTTAAAATCTCCTACTATAATCAACCCGTGGTGCTGTGCGAGCTTAAGAGTCTGTGAGAGGAGAGAGCCCAAAGTGTGTCGTCGTTCTCGTGGAGAGCTATATATATTTAGGATGAGAATGCTTTGATGGCCCCGTTTTTGTGGTAAAAGCTCTATGAGAATATGGTCTATATCAACGCTCTCGGTTGTATGTTGGATCGCTGTATGGTTACGTTGGATTAGGGGGGTGGTGTTGAAAGTTGTGGCGCCCGGTGGTGCATAAGCCGTGTATCCGGGAAGCTTCGTGGTACCATGCGTCTCCTGTAGGGCGAGTATATCTGGAGAAGCGGAAAATGTTTGAATGAGTTGTTGAAGATTCCCTCGTTTCCGACTGTATCCCCTGCCATTCCATTGCCTGATTTCATATGTTTTGCAGGTAGCCATAGTTTAATTTAGCAGGGTGGAGGAGGCGTTTCGCTGGAGCTGAGGCCGGCGGAGGTCATATATAGCTTCGTTCTATTCTCCATAGCGAGAGCGTATGCTGAACCTTGTTCGAGAGCAGTGATCTTATTTTGGAGGCCACCTAGCAGCGATCATAGTTGCTGGATTTGCTGCGAAATCGGCTGTACTAGTTCATGCAAGTGCTGTGCTAGTTGTTGGGTTTGTAGCTGCGTTTCCTGGTGTATTTGCATCCGAAATTGCACTTGTTACCCGAGTTTCGCGTACGCGGTTTTTAGTGGTGCTATTTTTGAGATTTAAGGCGTCATACTAGGGGTAATCCCTGCGATTTATTCCAGTTGTGGAGAGTCATTCAGTGATAGATCGTTTGGGGAGAAGAAGGAGGGTGTATTGGGGGTCATTGTCGAGGGAGTTTTGTTTTGGGACTTTAGGGTAGAAATTTTCTGTTGCTGTTGCTGTGTCAGTTGTTTAGGGCGCTTTATTTCTGACAGTAGGGCCTGCTGTTCTGCGCTGTGTGCCCTGTTATTGTCACTCTGCGTGTTGCGGGAAGCCGTGTAGGCCCAGCTCACCTATTTTTCTGCTGGTGGAAGGCTGCGTGTCAAGTCTTGTCGGCTCCCCAGGGGTGGAAAAGACTGAGACCGGGAACAGTTGCGACACCCAGTTGTCTGGCGTCCTCGGGAGACCAAGTGGCTTCCAGATCTCCTGCCAGAAGCGAGTCGCATCCAGGACAGCTCATGTGGTCGCCGGCACTGGCGTCTTGTGTAGCTTGTGCCTCCTGGCTTTGGCGCTGTTGGCGGGACGCTGGAGGCTTGAATCGATTCATGCATTTAGCAGATGCCATATTGTGCTTCTCGGAGCATATGGCGCAGATGGGATCACAATTGTGTTCTTGGGGCGGGTAGCCAAGACCACAAATCGAACCTTTGAGAACTTAGTAGTTGGGTTGACGTCAGCATGGTGGCCGCATTTACGGCAAATTGTGCATGCTCTACGTTTCTCGTGAAAATTCGGCATTGGTGCATGGTGCCTCTGAAGCTAATCCAGTATGGGGATTTGATATATCAAAAGACAATACGTACAGTGTTGGTATGGTCCAGTCGGCGAGCTTCAACAATTCGTGGGTTGGTATTGTATTCCGTTAGGCTTCTGGAGATGCCTTCGGGGGTATTGTAATGTGGAATATTGTGGTTATCCCTTTAGTAGAATGGTCTGGTGCCGTGAGGTAGGCAGCAGCTAGATGTTGGATGTCTCCAAATTTGAGGGCTTGGATTGCTTCGTACTGTCAGCATGCTTCTCAGAGGGGGTACTCACAATGATAGAGTTCTGGATGTAGTTTAACAATAACTGATCGGCCTCGGCAGCAGCAGGTGAAAGTCCAGCTTTCTTCTCCCGTGCGCCTGTGTTCTGTGCGGCACTCCAGGCGCGAAGGTTGTGTCCTCCACAAGGTCAGAACACAATTTTGTAGTCTTCGTTCGGCAGCGCTAGCTTTGGTGACGTCCGCCGACGTGGTTTCGGGAACGGGGTCGATTGCTAGCCTCCTGTTGGAATTCGCCTCGCCGCTTTCTGTTGAGCCGCTTGTAGTGACTCGCAGGCATTATCAGCTGGTAGCCAGCCGCCTTTGGTTAGTTCTTCCGAGGTACACTCCTCATATTCGACGGGAACTTCTATGAAGCCGACATGGCGCGCGACTGCCAAGCAACTAGCCGGTGCTGTTGGGCTTAGCGCGGTGGCTCAATGGTTTGAGTGGAAAACTGCGTTTACAAGCAAGGGGGGACGCTCACTTGCTTTCTGCACAGCTCCAGATTATGCCTGGCTCCTTCAGGGGTGCGGGGAGACACAAATTCGGATGATCGGCAGTGAGAAAAAACTAACATCGAGGTAAGGGTCGGAGCGCATAGGAATGTGCGTACGCACCGTGCCTCCTTCGATTGCCACCGACCGGTTCTGGGACGCACGGAAACTGTCAAACACCACACTGACACCGATGCTTACGCTCCTCTGCGTCAGCTTCCATACGCATTTCCGCCACCGAGCGCCACGGTATTGAGGAACAGGTGGACACAATGCTTCACAGTGAAGTTATTCAGCCCTCTAATAGCCCCTGGGAATCACCGGCAGTTCTTGTGAAGAAGGATGGCTCCGTCAGGTTTTTCCTTGTCAGATGGACGGAAGAATGCACTAGGTGCGTTTCTCCTGTGAGAGTAGAGACCGCAACCAGCGACCATCATCATCCTACCGCTGCGTCAGGCAAGGCCTCCCGCACCATAAGGTTTGGGTTTTTTTGTTTCGGGGAGCGGGCTCTTCTCAGCCAAAGGGTTCATGCAATCCGGCTTGTTCCTACTGGGGCGAGGTCGCAGTGCATATGAACCACGTCCGCACCACCCCGGTGGGTCGAAGCCTAACGCGAGCGAGTCTTCTAATATCTCACTTCTAGTTTTCCGTTTTCTTCTTTCAAGATCACCATGGGGGTGTCCCCATTCTTCAAAAACTTCTTTCCCCCAAGTGGCGTCTCTCTCTCTCTCTCTCTAGGTGGAACCATAGTTCTTTTCTAATTTTGGCCTTCACTTCATGGAGGCTCGGAGTCTTGTTCGAGTAGGCCGTTTTGCAGCGGGCCAATGACACCTGGTAGTTGACCTCTGCCAGTGCCAAGACTAACTGCTTGCGCCCTTCCTTTGAAAGCGGGTTCAAGTAGCGCATGGAGGGGTATGCGATCCAGGGGAGGCCGAACATATCTCTCAGATGCTGTAAGAGTGCTGCCGGAATTGGCAGTCCAGAAAGATGTTCTCTGCGGTCTCCCGGGCCAAGCAGAAGGGACACGGGTCAATATTTCCCAGCGTCGCAGGGACGAAGGCGCACCGTCTGATCGGTAAGATGCCTCTTGCAAACCTCCACTTCTGGAAGGCTTGGCGTGCATCGAGGAAATGGGCGGTTATGTACTGCCAACTGGGTCTTTCTGCGCGTGGCATGTAGCTTGATAAGAGGGCAGGGAGCGGAAGGGTGATAACATTGATAATATATTTCAGGGACATGGTTCGTGGGTCAACGTCAGACGAGTTTTCCTTCAGGCACTCTAAGTCCGTGGCTGCGGTTTGGTAAAATGATAGGGGTGACCCTGCATGCGGGGTGTTGTAGTGCAGGGCATTCTCAGTGAATGTGCGCAGCCGTGTCGACATATAGTCCGAAGCCATCGTTTTTGTTAGCGGCATGTTGCATTCGACGGCTCTGAATGTCCATTTGATGTGCAGAGCCTTTGCGAGAATATCTAGATCGGGCAGTACCAGGCCACCTTTGAATCTGGACAGGCAGACAATGGCTCGCTTTACCTTATCGAGGGTTCCTTGGCACAAAAATGGTATATATGTTTCCGGAGCCCTTTGTCTTGTCGGGGGGTATGTCAAGGATGCTGGCCACAAAGCTGAGGGTAGAAGTCAGCATTGTTTTGATGATGGTGGCCTGCGCAGTCAGGGGACATTTTAGAGCACCAAGATTGTGGATTTTTATGCTTAGTTGCTCATCAGCCTATTCCAATTTCTGGGCGCTGGTCCTGCGGAATCAAAGAAATATCCGAGGATATTTGTGTCTCGCGAGTAACAGAGATCTATTGGATAGCGGTAGGGGAGGGGGTCGTGTTCAAGGACATAACAGAGGACTTCTTGTGATTGAGGTGAGCCCTACTCGCTTGGCAGTACTCCGTAGTTAGTTCAAGTATTCTCTCCAATGATGTGTCTGGCACCACCACAGAAGCTTCATCCGCATAGGGGAACACTGGAGTGCAGGGAGGGCCCGCTGGCAATGGTGTTTTACGAATTCCGCCACCTGTAACAATCTTTTGCAGGAGGGGTTCAATCGCTATGACATAGAGCAATGGGGAGAGAGGGCAACCTTGTCGGACACCCCTTTGCACGGGGAAAGGCATTGAGATGCGCCCCTGTACAATGGCTGCTGCTTGTGGTGACGCATAATGAGCCTTGTGCATATTTATGTATTTTACGGGAATGCACGCGAGCTTAAGTGTCCTAAACAGGTACTCGTGACTCAGGCGGTCGAATGCCTTCTCTCGGTCCAGGGAGAAAATAAAGCCATTGCGGCTGCGCGATTCCATCCATGTCAATAGGTCTCTCAAAGCCATGCCATGGAGGTCTACTGAGCAGCCTGGGACTCAGCAAGCCTGGTGCTGGCCTACTGTTGACGACAGAGCAGGCGTCAGGCGCAAAGGGAGACATTTGGCAATTGCCTTGTAGGCCGTATTTAGAAGGGTTATTGAACTCCAAGCTTTAGGGTCGTTGCTCCTGGAGGTGTCCTTTGCACAGGAGTCTGATGAGGCCTTCGTTCATACTTGGAGTTTGTTTCCCTCGCTCTAGGGTATCGTTTGCTAACTTGGTGAAAGTGGTCTTTAGCGACGGCCAAAACTTCACGTAAAAGGCTGGCGGGAGTCCGTCCATACCCGGGCTTCTGTTTGGCTTCATCTGTTTTAGGGCTGTGTGTAGCTCTTTAGACGACAGCCATGTGTCATCCAGGTTAGGTGCATCAGTTGCTGCCTGCAGCTGGAACGATGTGGGGGTTGTTAGGTTTGGGTCGCGTGTGCCTGGGTATCGCACCGCTGCCAGCAGTTACTACGTGCGGCGCGCGGTCCCTCGGTAGCGCTGGCCTGGCGGCTCCGTGGACGGCGGACGGCATGAACGGTCCCAGCAAAGACGAGGCGTCTTCTAACGAAACAACCTTTACTGCAACATCATGAAGAAACGGGCAGTGAAGCTGACCCGGAGAGATTACAGACACTCTCACACAGCTGGTGTCTAGCGTCGTGCCAACGGCGCGTCAAAGTAGTCTCTATCTCAGCGGAGTCGGCCGCTGCTTTTTATAGATTTTCCCGTTCACAGGGAAAGGGTAAACCCTCACAGGAAATGGAGGCCCCAACGTGTCTGAGCAAGATGGGATGACTCAATCGCAGGTGGTCCGAACGCATCTCCTCCACCTCCTGCAGACGGGCGAGGGCGGCGCACTCTCTCACGAGCTCCAGGCTTGGCCGGCGTTTGCACACACACGCACGTACACACATTTGGCGCGTGGTAGGATCACGTTGAGACATGTCCGCGGGATGAAGCGTTGCGCGGCCGATGAACGGCGCCGAAATGGCCGATCCGCTCGCGGTTCTGCCTGTTGCTATGCGGTGGCCGCGTCAGCTGTCCCACTTGTCGGTGGAGAAACGCAACAGACTGCCCCGCCGGGGAAGGGAGATCCCGAAGGGCAGGGGACTGCATCCGCTGTCCGGAGGAATTGGGATGTTGCTGCTAGCCGGGGTCGTCCGACTCAGCTTCTCTTGAGCTCAAACAGCCTGAAGAAGTCCTTGGCAAGTCAGGTTTCCAAGGCACTCTGCAACTTGTCTTCAGGAGAGTTTGCTGACAACCTACAACGTCACAACCACGCTAAAAACTCAACCGGTCAGCCAGCAAGCACGGCACAATCTTCACTAAGTTATGCCAGACTATTTCCCTCTTATGCCCCCATCTATACTAAAGGGCAGCTCAGCAGCACTTTAGTATAGCTCAGCAACGCGTCCACAAATTTGAAAATTGCGCTTTCAAAAACATCACTTCAAACAAAAATAATGCAATACAATATGTTCAAAATCCTATGCCAGGAAGAAAAACACCAACTAGTGAATAAAGGCTTCTTCTCACGTTATAGGCTTCGACTTAAGCCATCGGCATTACTGTTGAGATCACCCTTTTCACTAAAGCTTCGGCTGTCCGTTTCCCGGAACAACCGTACCTTCCTGTTTCTGTACCAAGAAACAGACGAGCACTAGTCACTCGCTTTTCTAAACAACCTACCCCTCTCTTTACGCTTGGCGCACCAGTCACGCATTTTCTCGGCACGGACGCATTTGTGCCTTCGCGATAGTCGCTTTCTTTTTCGCGATAGCCTCAACTTGCTCCATTCTTTCTCGCGCCTGCCTTTCCGTTGTTTTTCTACGGCAGCACTGGAACACAGGCGTTTTGCTTTCTTTTCGCAATCGTTTGAGTGTCCTGTCCTTACGATGGCAGCATTCTTTATCGCGCCTGCCCTTTCGCGTTTTTCGTCGGCAGCACGGGAATACTAGCCTTCTGCTTTCTTTCTGCAATCGTTTGCTCTCCTTACTATGGCAGCATTCTTTCTCGCGCCTGCCTTTCCGCGTTTTTCGGTGGCAGCACTTGAATACTCTAGTCCTACTTTCTTTCGGCGCGAGCTCTGGCAAGCCAGCGGTCAACGTTCTAGCGGTAACCGGAGCTAGTAGGACACGGGTGTCGTCGAAGTGTGGCGCCGCGTCTGTATCGCGGCCAGCAGCGCAGGACTCACTTTCAGTCAAGTCCGAACGACAACAACGGCTGACTTCAGTCGTGCACTGGGGTTGCTTTCGCGAATACAACCTAGCGTGGTATCGGGGCACGAACTATTCTGACTCTGCTCTAGACGTTCGCTGTCGCCTTCGCAAGTCTTGCTCTCTACAGCATACGCGCACTCCTCATCGGTCTGCCCTGGCTGATCACAACTCGCGGGCTGCACAGTTTCCCTGATCGGCACTTCGTTTTTCTGCGTGCCCTGCTCTACGACACAGCTGATTTCGGAAACTGAAAGTTTCTCCTTTTCTAGCTGATTTCCATCTCCGCCACACTCTCCACAAGCTTCTGCTTCTGACTCGAGAGACGGTTCAGTTACTACCAGTTCCACCCTCTCATTTGATAGAACTGTATCTCCTACAACTACTTGGGTCGGCATGCAGTGCACCTCGCTTAACGGCGTCACTTCGGACTTCTCGCCGATTAAGCCTGTGCTAACCGTATCAGCTAGTGGCTCGACCAAGGTAACACGATGCTCTTCTGTTAGAGGCTCGGTCGGCTCGCTACTGCGGTCACGTTGCTCAGCCGTTTCCCCAAGCTGTGTCTCACACTCCGGTGCAAGTTCGATTTGCTCCGGAACTTCCGCACTGTCTAGCCATTCCTTTACAGCGGCTTTCAGCTGATAGGCCAAATCAAAGTATGCCGTGTTACAATGTTTCTCGCTCTCACATCTTTTCCGAAGATCCTGAGGCGTTATCTGATATCTTATCAGCAATTACTCTTTTAGTTCATCGTAATTTTTCAAGCGATCGCCAACCAATCGCTTGATTTCTTCCGACGCTTCAGCGGAGAGAAGAGCTACCAACTTCTGCGCCCAACTCTCTCGCTCGAAGCGTTTACTTCTACAGACCTTCTCAAAGTCTGCCAAATACTCGGCCACATCCTCGGCAATGAGGAACGGTGGCGGACCATCTCGCGGTATTGAACCGTTATACTGAATGGCCTTGCAAGCTTTAATCCTTTCCACGCTCATTCTATGTGCTGATATCTCCAGCTGCATCCGTTTCCTTACGCGGGCGACCTCTTTCTCGAAACGTTCCCTACGTTCACGCATCTCTTTCTCGTGACGTTCTCTACGTTCATGTTCACGTTCCTCTTTCTCGTGACGTTCTCTACGTTCACGTTCCTCTTCCTCGTGACGTTCGTCAATGATTTCAAGGCATTCCGAAAGCTCGTCATCTTCAGCTTCCAACGCAAGAATAGCCTTTAACACTTCTGGTTTTCTGAGTTTGTCTGACAAATCCAGACACAACTCCTTCGCAAGCGCCAGCAATTTCGGTTTGCGCAACGAATTCAAATCCAAATCCATGGCTGTTCCGAGTGCTGCCTTCTCTACTGCCCACTATTGCCTTGCTGCAATTAACCCAGCAACAACGACAACGCAATTACCAGCTCTGTTCTCTACTTAGCAAAAGCCTGGCAAAACTCAGTAGAAGAAAGTCCCGCACTCACCAAACCTCGCAGCCAAGAATCCAACGCAGTCGTTCCGCTGCAGGCAACCAGTCATCACACAGGGCTCGTTGCACTGCTCCCGACTTTCCGCTGAGCTGCTTTGATTCACGGGTCACGCCTGGGACATCTCCGCTCTTCCCACCAGATGTTGCACCTCGGTCAGGCCTGTCTCGTTTCACCGACCACGGTCACTGCTTGGTCGTCCTCGTCTCTCCGCTGTTCACCAGTTGATGGACGACGGTATCGCCTGGCTCGTCTGACTCGTCCCTCCGACCACGGTTACGGCTTAGTCGTCGTCGTCCCACCGCTGTTCACCAATTGTTAGGTTTGGGGTCGCGTGTGCCTGGGTATTGCACCGCTGCCAGCAGTTACTACGTGCGGCGCGCGACCCCTCGGTAGCGTTGGCCTGGCGGCTCCGTGGACGGCGGACGGCATGAACGGTCCCAGCAAAGACGAGGCGTTTTCTAACGAAACAACCTTTACTGCAACATCATGAAGAAACGGGCAGTGAAGCTGACCCGGAGAGATTACAGACACTCTCACACAGCTGGTGTCTAGTGTCGTGCCAACGGCGCGTCAAAGTAGTCTCTATCCCAGCGGAGTCGGCCGCTGCTTTTTATAGGTTTTCCCGTTCACAGGGAAAGGGTAAACCCTCGCAGGAAATGGAGCGCCCAACGTGTCTGTGCAAGATAGGATGACTCAATCGCAGGTGGTCCGAACGCATCTCCTCCACCTCCTGCAGACGGGCGAGGGCGGCGCACTCTCTCACGAGCTCCAGGCTTGGCCGGCGTTTACACACATTTGGCGCGTGGCAGGATCACGTTGAGACATGTCCGCGGGAGAAAGCGTTGCGCGGCCGATGAACGGCGCCGAAATGGCCGATCCGCTCGCGGTTCTGCCTGTTGCTATGCGGTGGCCGCGTCAGCTGTCCCAGTTGTCGGTGGAGAAACGTGACAGGGTGCAGGGCTCAGCAGCATAAAGTTCGATGCAGAAATCGCGTGCTAAACTCAATATCTGCTCAGGGTTGGTAACAATTTGGCCGGTGAGTGGATCTTCGACTGCAGAGAGGATTTCGTTCTTTCTGGCATGGCGACGGCGTAGCAGATGACGGGAACACCATGCCTCGGGTTCCCATCGTTCAGCGCGTGCTGTTGCGCGAATTCTGTCCCAGCGCCAATTTAGAAGAAGATGGATCTCCTTACGAAGGGTGGCCAACGCCGCGGAGATGTTCGGTCCCTGAGAAAATGGGCCGATAGCGCGATGATGGCATCTGAGACTATTCGGATTTCTTCTCTCTCTTCCCGTGCCATCTTCTTCCCCCACTCTTGGAGGCAAATCTTGATGGAGGTTTTCATATTATCCCAGCTTTCTGCATCCATGTTAGGTGAGACGTAACGCTTTATAACTCTGACGGCTTCCTGCTGGACACGCTCGTCATCGAGAAGTCTCGTGTTTAATTTCCAGCAAATCTTTTCTCGTGGAGTAATATTAGCCGCACACAAGCGTGTGATCAGCAGCCTGTGATCACTTAGGGCATTAAGGAATACCCACACAGAGTGCAGGAACCGGCTATGCTAGCAGAGACATAGACGCGGTCAATACGGCTTTTGAGACCACGGCCAGACCAGGTCATGCCGGCGCGACAACGCATCGGTTAAGTCTAACTCCTCCACCAGATCACGCAAGGCCTGCGCGCCATCGTGGTCGCGTCCAAGCCGCCGCGGTGTACCCCTAAGAGAGCGGCGGTCTTCCTTTAAGAGGACACAGTTAAAATCGCCCACTAACACTATTTTGGCTGGGCCAATAAATCGCTCTTCTAGCTCCTCAAAAAATTCTCGCTGTACAAAATGGCATGGGGCATATACATTAATGATGCGCATGCCAGTTTTAAGGTCAATCGATAAAAAGCTTCCTTCGTTGTCCCGATCATGGCGTAGGACTGACAGGCCGGCGTCTTTTAGGAAGATGAGCACAACTCCCCCTGAACCCTTTTTTCCAAAACTTCAATAGGATTTTGTGCTGAGACGCAGGTCAAAATATTCAATTTGTTCTTGCCGATGAATATAAGTTTCTTGAAGTACGAGGATGTCGGTCAATCTTTTTGGCGCGAGCCATGTCTATTGTTTCAGCTTGTTTGGCGGCTTTAGTTAAGACGCGAATGTAACGGTTGTGAGAACGAAGGAAAAGGCCAGGATGTAGCTAAAGGAAGGAAGGGAGGCAATGCACGACCACCTCATGAGGAGGGAGCGGTGTCATGGGCAGTGGGAGAAGCGGAAGGTGACTCCGCTGTGGAATCGCCGTCGTAGATGTCCGAGATGTCCGAGTAGCAATCACAATTCGTTGTGTTGCAAATGCAACAGGGAGGTTGGCTCGGCATTTCTATTTAGGTGTCAGAGCTGCTCTCGCTTATTGGGGGAGGGTTTTCAGAAACAAACGCTTCGTCAACGGCGCGTCGGTGGAAAATTCCGATGATGCAGATGGCGCTGATTTCTTGTTTTTCTTCTTGGGACTGCGCTTGCGTTTGTGCCGCGCTGTGGTCGTATCCATGTCCCTCTCTTCATCTTCTTCAGTTTCAACCGAGCGGTCTTTTGTAACGGCAGCGACGCCGGCCGCACAATATTTTTCCTCTACCATGGCGGCCAAGAGGGCACCTGGCATTGTCCAGTTTTACGTTTTATTTTCGGGGTCTGTTCGAACGCTGTAGAGGGTGCGGCAATGTCCGCAACCGCCTTCCCGGCAGCCGACTTTGGGGGCACCTCGTGGTCTTCATAGACTACTTCTGCTCGCTTGTCCTCTAATTCTTCAGATGGCGCGGCCGCGGCCGTCGCCTCCTTGCTATCTTCCTCGGTGATGGCGTTTGTAGACGCGTCACCCTGCGTCTCGGTTTCTTTCGGGTCCTCAGTGGTTGCGAGCGCGAGTGCGGGTGCGGGCTGCTTCCAATAGTCAGCTGGCTGTTCATTCACATCTTGATTTCCTAAGACAGACGCAAATGTCCTCTTCTCACATGCCTTTACAGTGTGGTCCTCACCACACCTAGGGAACACGACCTCACACATTTCATGCCCATACGCGCCGCAATGCTCGTACTGTGGCGTGTTGCAACTCGCGCCTATGTGGCCTTCGTATCTGCGCTTGCGACATACCCTCTTGACTCCTTCATACTCGCACTAAATGGTTGTATCAATAACATCGAGGAAGTTCGGAATCTCAGACTTCATCTCTATCTTGATCCGTCGGTTTCCTGTGGTGAGGAACGGGAAACCGGGGACGGTCTCGCGAGCTACGCTGACAATTTTTCCATAGGGCTGCAGTGCATTTGCCAACTCGATATCATGATGCTTCGATGAGTAGCCGAAGCCGCGCACCAGCGTCGCGCGCGTGCCCCGATACTCAAGCGTTACCGCAGTTACCTTAACATCTACGACGGGATCCTTCAGGAATCTTACAACAGCAGCCCGAGTCTTCAGGAAAATCTCGAACTTCCCGCCTGTGAAATCTTGAACGCCACCAAGTTCCGCTTTAGAAAAACGTTTCAATAGGATCTTCGTCAGTTTAAGTGTAGTGGTGCTATGCGGCACATGGCCAAAAAACGTAAAAAGCTTCAGCCGCTTGGCTCCTGGAATTGCGAGAACGCGCCGGCGAGCGCCGGGCGCGCAAGTGTCCTCGCAGTGACGCAAGCCAAGAATGGCGGCGTGGACGCACAATAATCAAATCACAGGGCCAGCTGACCAACTCACCCCTTTAGGTAACGTTTCCGTGCTTGCGTAGCCTTCTTTATCACGGAACACGAGCGTTGCTGTCCTGGCACATCTGAGTCACAGAACTTCACAAAAAGGTCGCGAGGCCAGAGCCCATGCGGCGCACGTCCGCTTAGCTCAGCATCTCAGAGAGCTCTACCGCCAAAAGAACCTCCAAGATGCTTGATTCAACCAGGGTTTGCGTTGATTACCGCTGTATTAACAAGATCACGAGAAAAGACTCCTACCATATGTCCCACATCTACGACAGTCTGGACTGCCTTCAAGGTGCAAAGCTATTTTCGTCACTTTAATTGCGCTCTGGTTATTGGCAGGTCCCGAAGACAGCTGAAGACCGAGCCAAAACCACATTTTATTACCCCAGATGGCCTATATGGTTTCACCGTCATGCCTTTTGGCCTATGCAACGTTCCGGCCACATTCGAGCGAATGATAGACACAGTTTTGCGTGGCCTAAGGTGGAGAAAGTTCCTGGGCTATTTGGACGATATCGTATTATTTTCGCCAGATTTCGAAACTCATATATGTCGCCAGAAGCACGAACGCAATTCAGCAGCTAAACTTTGAAAAATGCACTTTTGCTGCCCGTGAACTCACGATTTTAGGTCATGTCGTTTCGACAGATGGTGTGCACCCTGATCCTGCCTAACTTCGTTCCGTGACAGCGTTTACGACACCCACCAATGAGGAACTACGAAATTTCTTAAGGCTTTGCTCTTATTTTAGGTGCTTAATTCGCAATTGTGCATCAATTGCTGCCACCTTGACTGAGCTACTCGGCAGTGATACCACTTTGTCGACTTGTTCAGATGCGTGCGACAACGCTTACAGCGCCCTGCGTCATCTTCTAACGCTGGGCCATTTCGACGCAGAGGCTCCGACGAAAGTCCACACTGACGTCAGTGGTACTGGTCTCTTTGCAGTGTTTCGTCAGTGCAAAGCTGGATTCGACAAATATGTCGCTGCGTATGCCAGCCGCACACTCAGAAAAGCCGAACTATTGTGTAAAAAAAAAAGAATGACTCGCCGTTGTGTGGGCCTTTGGCAAATTTTGCCCTTGCGTGCATGGCCGTCCTTTCGAGGTCGTTGCGAACCATCATGCCCTCTGTTGGCTTTCTTCATTGAAAGATCCTTCTGGTCTCTTGGCCCGATGGGGACTTTGGCTCCAAGAATATGACATCCACGTCATCTATCGGTCGGGCCGTAAGCATCAAGACACCGATGCCTTGTCCCACTCCCCGCTACCAGCAGAAATTGCGAGACTCTGTCGAGACTTGCATATTCTCTCGTCATGAGGGAAATGCCTTCAGAGCAGCTCAAGGATCCTTGCAGTAGGGCACTTCTGAACTTTCTCTCCGACCCCTCGGTGGTATACCATCACGCACTCTGCGGCGACAAGCTTCAAATTTCGACACCCACGACAACCTGCTCTACCGTCGCAATTACCACTCTGATGGCCGCCAATGGCTCCTAGTCATTCCATGACAGCTACGGGCCTTTTACATTTGCTCAGCTTTTCAAACGGACATGCAATGCGATCACGGGGGCCTTTTTAGACGTACACGCATCTGCACCTCCGATGTTACTGCCGTGGCATGTATAACTTTGTTTTAAAGTACGTGCACTCGTGCCTCGACTGCCAACGCCGCAAAACGCCCACCCACCGTACTTCTGGAGATTTACAGTCACTTCCTTGTCCGCTTCACCCTTTCGACCATGTTGGAATTATTTATGTGGGCCCCGCCGTACACGGTATGTGACAAACAATGGATTATTGTTGCCATAGATCACCTGACGCGGTATGCTAAAACCACCACTCCCCCTGTGGCGACAGCCTAGGATGTGGCATCCTTTCTTCTACGGAGGTTTATCCTTAGACATGGTGGCCCTTGTGAACTGCTCAGCGACCGAGGACACATCTTCTTGTCCGACGTCATTCAACCTCTGCTCCTAGAGTGCAATGTAATTCACAGGACTTGCACTGCCTGCCACCCTCAAACAAATGGCCTCACTGAGCGTTTTAATCGTAATTTGGGTGACATGCTGTCTATGTACGCGACACGAACAGGCACGTCGTCCTTCCCTATATTACATTCGCGTACAATACAGCCCTACACCCTACTACAGGATTCTCTTCTCTCTTCCTTCTGTGTGGTCTTCATCCTTCCTTTCCCATCGATACTGTTACCGTACCACCCTGATACATCTCAGTGTACCACCGTTTCGCAAGTTGTCAAGCACACCGAAGATTGTCGCCAGATTGCACGGTCCCTCACGACGGCTACTCACTGCCTCCAATAAGCTTGCAACGCAGAAAATCCATCTGCCCCACATTTCCCGCCTGGCCCTCTCGTCTGGCTATGGATATCCCTCAGTACACCAGGCCTCTCCAGAAACCTTCTGGCAAAATATCACGGTCCCTGTCGGGTCTATCGTAGCGGGAATATTCTTTCAATTACGTTATTGCGCCCCTCACGCCGTCTCCTGATCTCCGTCGCCGCGGACGTGAGACAGTCCACGTCCAATGCCTCAAGCCTTATTATGACCCCGTGGTCTCCTCCACTCCTTAAGACGCCAGTTTGGCTCCTTTTGTGGTCGGGGTCATTGTAAAGAAAAAGACGAGCTTGTGCTCGAACCTCGTGGTCGTCGTCTTCGCTCGCGCCTGGCTGGTCTCGCTGCTCTGTCACTGCTGCTGCTGGTGGTGGTAAAACATTTATTTTTGGAACCAGGGTACATTACAAAGGTTAAGGTGGTTCCTAATCCTGGCTGGTGTCTGTCAGGCCGTACCTGGCAGCGACCGCTTCAGCCCAGTCAACCAGCATCTTTTGCACTGCTGGGTCCGAGCTGGCGACCGCGATCTCCCAACCATCTTGGTCCGTGAGGCCACATTGGGGCGGTGGCTTGAAATCTTCGCATAAAAGCATTATGTTATTAAAGGTGGCTCCAGGTTCGCAACATAGAGAGCATACACCTGCTTTAGAGCTTCCAGTTTAATTCAGTGTTCTATAAGTAAGCCTCCACTCTCTTACGTCTTTCTGCGGACACCTGAAGGGAGGAAGTTGGGAGTGAAAGTGGATAGAGCGGAAGAGGAGCCGTAGTGGGTGCACGGCTACGGAGTAATTTCGATCGCTTGGGGATCATTAACGTGCACTGACATCGCACTGTCCATGGACGCCTCTTTAGGTTTTGGGAAAGGAGGGCACAGTATGCTCTGAGCGGAGACCACGGATTTTTGGACGCCCCCACTCTACTAGACCAAGGTCACGTGAAGGCCAAATTTAGTGCCACGTGAAGACCGACTCT
This sequence comes from Amblyomma maculatum, assembly GCF_055883805.1. NCBI lineage: Eukaryota > Metazoa > Arthropoda > Arachnida > Ixodida > Ixodidae > Amblyomma > Amblyomma maculatum. The sequence goes on from NC_139345.1 coordinate 135,258,157, forward strand.
ACCTAGCGTAGTGCACATTTAGCTTCCATTGTAAATTCATTTATATGAAAGGAAAGCGGCGTCATATGCCAAGGTCACTTGAAGCTGAAGATTGGCCTCACGCTGACAGATAAAATGAGGTTTTGGATTAATAATAAAACAATTGTTTCACAGGAAAGTATAGGCGCAGTACTTGTCACACTAGTTCTGTGGACAAATATTATGGTGAGGCCACCAAAAAATATAAAATAATATGCCTCTGCCCGTGCCACTAGGAATAACGGGCTAAAGACAGCTTAACCACGCCCCAAGGGATGGGATAAAGGTGAGAATTAAAGTAAAAGCAAATACGAACCGTAATGGTTACACACGGAGTAATGCCGACAACTTAGGTATCTTTAACATGCAATGACATCGCACAGCACACGAATGCCTCTTTGTTTTACCTCCATCCAACTGCAGCCGCCGGCCATCGGGTTTGCTAAACCGAGCGACGCACGTCACCTCCTTCTCTTTCTCCACTTCACATTCGTGTAGAGAGAGAAACAGGCTTCGAACAGAAATGGATGAAATCTGTGATTGTGGCTAGTAGGGCTAAGCACTGCAAATTGTGTTCCCACAATGAATAGAAAGACTGTCTTTACTAGCTCTCCTCAGCGGAGAGCGCAGAATACTACTCCAGATTGAATGCGTGAAAACTATCATTCTCGTTGTGTAGCAAAAGGATGTCACAAGGCGCTGAGGGTAAGAACAATAGCTTCTGTTCGAGAAAGAACGAACAAAACTTGCAACCTTCTCCCAGAGTATAGTTATGGAAGGCAACGAAAACGGTTCAAACTCTGCGCACGCAAAATTCAAGCCGAGACCGAGACAATGAATCTAAAGTTGGAGATGTTGCGACTTCCTGTGATGTCGACATAACACAGCACAGCGCAGCAGCATTCTGCAGCCTTGGCAGTGAAGAAAAAAATCTTTAAAGGAATACCAATAACGTCGGGAGACTCAATTTACCCTTGAATTATAGCGCAAGGCGCATGACGTAACCCGTGAAGCAGCAAAAGACTAACTTGCAGAATATAATTACCAAAACCACGCAAAAATTGTTTCGTATACTGTAAATAAGCAGACTTGATTGCTCTCCTGGAATGTTTCATTAGAGAGATTAGTCTTAACTGTTGGCTCCAAAGAAGTACTCATGACCAATTCAAAACTGACAGAACTTCGGATAAAGAACAGTACACAAATAAAACTGCAGATCCCTCACTGGCCGTCTGAACGTCCATAGTAGATTTATTTGGGATGTTTGATGATGCTCCTCTGAAGCGGGAAAGGCTTGTTTCCACAAATTCCAGCCCAGTCATCCGCGTTTAGGGTGAATGTCATGGTGCCTCCGTAGCCATTTCTGACAGCCCATTCGGCCTGGAAGCATCCAAAATAATTTTTATTCTCAAAGTATATAAAAAGCACAAAAACCAAATGAAGTGCTTAATACTGCTAATATTTAAGCGCAAAACGCCTCCCGTATAAGCTTGATTCTTAAGCCATTAATTCAACGCGTTTTCTAGTTGTGTTTGTGGCTGTAACAACATTCATTCAAACTGGAAAAAGTAAAGCCGACTAAAAAAACTTAACGTGCAAAGATGAAAAGACAGAGAGGGGCAGGAATAGTCAATAGAGAGTGCTTGTATATACATAGATGAAATACAATACATATAGGTGCAATCAGGCGTACACTGGCTCTGTTCCTGACTAATAATGACCATTTTTGCCAAAGGACGACCTAAGATCGTCAATAACCCCGGAAGCATTTTCTAAGCAGCAACCTACCATTAAAGACAAGAAATACTGTTGCCTCTAAAACTGAGGAATGCTTTTTCTTAATGGCAGTAGATGAAATGCTGCCGTATATGTGAGGACCAAATTATTGTGGGCTGCTATCAACTTCAAACATCATCGATGTAATCGCTTTCTAAACTGGCATATGTGGCATATTCACGCTCATAGGAATATCTGGTACCTACGCACAAGGTTTCTAAAGTTGCGGCACAAGGGTAGCCGTTCTAGTAATAGCACACATTTTCTCCTTAATCTTTTCAGTTGTTTCAATTTTTTTCCTTTATATCCGCGTCCCGAGGGCTCATATTTATTTGTCCACCAAAGAAGAGACTTAAATTGACAAAAGAGGAGCGTGAAAATTTCGATACGCTATTGCGCATCGGAATCTACCCCATCTCACCGTTCACCACAACTTGGTAACCAGGGTGTCCGTGGGTATTGCGCACACTGCATTATTGCCCTGAGAAGCAGGCTTTCAATTCTTCCTTTTTCACATGGAAAGCGAGCAAAGTAATAGCAGAAATATTTGGTAGGACACCCGTTTCCTCTTTTTGACGTTCTGGGTTAGAATGCGCCTTCTTAATGTAACAATGTCCGCTATTTATTGTTCATTTTTGTACGCTCCTACATGTACTGATTTTTTTTTTACTCTCAAGGCTTATCCGGCGCTGCAGAGAGGTGCGTACAAGGGTTCAACAAAATCCGAGAATACAAACAAAATGAACAACTAAGCAGTGGAGCAGATTGAAAATCCAAAAAGGTGACAAAAGCAAAGTGCCATAACAAGAATAAGTGGCAGAGGCTTTAAGACAGGAAATTTCTTAACACGTCTTTGAATGCTTCAATTCGGGAAATGAGTGGGACGGATGGTTTTACTGTTTTCCGCTTCAGGCCAGCATCGAATGGAATAAATGAAGATCTGTACGGTAAAATGGAGGCCGAACTTTCAGCAGGCTCAGAAAGAGGTTATATTTTGAATAACAAGCTGGCTAAAAAGGTTTCTGGGTTTGAAAGAAAATGGAGAGATTTTTCTCGACAAATACATTTTGTTGACTCATTTAATATTTCATTACAAATAGCGGTACGGGAACAATTAGAAGTAATTAAACGCGCTGTTATATCGTAAAAGTAGTAAAGAAGGATTACTACAACGAAAGTATAATTTATAAAACGGTCTCTTTGGTTAATAGCTTAGTTTTCGTGTCTCCATGAATCAATTTAAAGTCAATTTCCAGTCAAGAGGGATCTAAATCATTCCATGTCTATGTGCCACTGTTGCACACAGTAAAGAAACTGCCCCTACCTTAATTGCCACGCTATCCTGGTCGTCGTAACTAATCCACAGGGTTCCATTATGTAGGAATGGAACCTTCGCTTCTTCGTCATATTCACACGAAGCTCCATCTTCCAACAACCTGCACACCTGGCAAATAATATACCACATGATGTTGTAAATTTTTGAGTTCTCTGTGTTATTCAAAACAAATTGATTACACAAAATTGTGTCAACTAGTGTTTTCTTGCTAATGCTTAGGTGTCCAGGAATGAAAATGTCCACAGCACAAAAGATAATGGTTATAGACCATTTTCGCGGCGAGGTAGAAAAAGCCTCGAACAGGAGCGCGCAGCCTCACTCCTCCTTTCTGCTCTGTGGGGACGCGGTGATTGCAGCGAAGGCGCCAGGGCAATCAACGCAGAAGCCCACGCGCTACGCAGTCTTTTGCACACAAAACATCTTGAACAGATGAAAACCGTCTAAGGTTCTCAAGTGATACGAGCGATGGTCAATTTCTAGTTCGTTACATTTCGTACGCTTTAGACATATCCTATACCTTACCTCTCTACCGTCTTTTCCCCCGTTCCTTTCCTTCCGATCCACGATTGTTTCATTTCTGCCGGCCATACATAGCTACTAACAAGTGCCGCGGCTAGCAAAACCTTTTCCTTTTCGTTAGTGTTTTAATTATCAAGGAAATAAGAGCTTAAAACAGATCGTTAATAAAAGATAGAGATGAAAAGCACTGTGAGTTCATATCGCTATTCCAGTTGCAGCTATTTCTATCGGGCTATGACGAGCGGCCGCTTAATTTCAAACACCAAGCAAAAATGTTTCGCTTGGCAGCCTTTCATGCGAGTTCCGAACAGTGTGTTTGTAGAGAAGAGACAGAAAAAGCTCAATACCCGTGTGAAAAGCGGATGATGTTCTTTACGGCAAAATTTTACGGTTGGCTGCCTGGAGAAGAAAAATTATTTCGACGTACCTGAAGGTTTTGCAAGTGTGAAAAAACATGATTGTCCCAACTGAAGACAACGATGCCAAATAAATTGGTCGTCACTTTATTGTTTAACCAAATAGTGCCACAGTAAACATTTTTAGAAAACATGGCTCTCATAAGCTTTTGGTGCCGATAATAAATGTGAATGTGGTCATGGGAACGACAGCCATTTCCTTTTAATAAGCAAATCTTGCGACAACAGATGTTTAATGTAATAGTTGTTCATAAAATTACCTTCATTTTGTCACTTTGAACGTCAAACTCTACATAACCAAACCAAATGAAACAAATTTCGCTGTGGTCATTATGGGACATTATTCGTAAAGTCAAGATTTTATGAGATTCTACTATCCATTTCCTATTTCTTCTGCTGGACCTCAGCATTACAGCTGCATCAGACGATTCACAGCGAGGGACCAGTCACAGAAATTCCAGGATAGCAGCTCCCGTCTTCGACGACAGCCATCGCTGCTAACCACAAGCAATTGGTAAACCGGTGGCAGAGTAATGCAGCGAATGCTGAAATACGATTGCCAGGTGGTCAGTGCCAAGGACGCTTCAACGCCACTTGTTACCCTCAAACAGTGATCGAGGGCACAGTAAATGGAAATGAAGTGGACAATGGATCATGAATATAACATTAGTGGATGCGCAACAACTTCTCCCAGTATCCGCTGAAGTAGTAAACAGTCTATTAGCATGATCGGTTTGCCCAACAAATTTAGCACGATTAGCGTTGCTCCTACAATCACATGAAACGGCATTGGCTTGCTTTCATTGCTCTAAGCTGTTGCGGTCACCCATCCATACAAATCTTTCAAGAATAAAAATTAGATCCAAAGATGTCCTGTATTGTTTTATTCACCACGCCAATGGTACGCCACCGCCCCTCTGTGCCATACAAAAGCTACACGCTGACTGTAATCAGGCTTGCGGTCCATGGCCGAGAAATGCCTTTTGCTTATATGAAATCGTATCTGTAGAACGTATTTATGAATTTCGCTTGCTACAAACACAAGATTTGCTCTCCTAATATTACAAACATGACATCACTACCAAGTTTACAACGCCGAAATACTGATATACCCACCATAAATCTGGATGTATGGGAAATTCTACGATTCCGTACAATTTTCAAGCTCAAATCTTTGGCTCACAATCTACCAGCAATACTGAATAAACTGATACACATAGTAAGCCCCAGTCGAGAAGAACACGAGGTCTTCGTTTTTAGAGCAATGAAATTGCTGTTTGCTGTTTTTTTATTTTTAGATGGAACAACTCACTTTTTACGATGAAGCTACTGAATTTGTTTCACTACTTTCTTTTTTTTGTCATTCAAAATGTGAATTTCATGTTTTGAACTGTTTGCGTTAACAATTTTAAGATGCAATTAGTAAATGGTTTGATTTGTGTCTTTCTTTTTGATGCCCAATGTAAATTTCATGTTTTGCACTGTTTATCAACCGACTATATAATGATTGTTAGTGCTAAATCCTACTGCTGTGTTTTCTTTTTGTGTGCTACTGCCCCGTAGTGGTCTCTTGTACCTTAGTCAAGCTTCATGGGGAGCTTTTAGCCCAGGAGGCCATTGATTCATATATTTCGCTCATTTTTGAATGAATGGCTAGATGCTGCTGAAAAGATTTCTTTTTAAGTCAGAGCGAAAAAGTGTGCACATGCAAGCTCCGCAATACGGATCTGTGTTCCTTGTCTTCTCTCCCGCCGACGTGAACGCAAATACCAGCCACGGCCGGTCTCGAGGGAGAGCGCGTTTCTCTCTTATCTTACGGCCTCTCCAATGGGGTCTGTTTCCACCGCCCGCCGCGCCTCAGTGAGGTCGCCACCGCCCCACTGCTGCTCCTCCGCTACAGCCCTTCACGCGCAAGGGAAACGCGCGCTCGCTCTTCGCTCCGCCTGCATCGGTTGCAATCGGGAAGGTCCAGATGTTTCACCCCTTATGGCTTATAGGAAAAAGCCGTAATCAGCGTCTGATTTATCGTGTATAAGCAATAAAATAGGCAATAAAGCGCACGAGACCGCGCGCGCATTCGTTAGAGCTGTCGCGCACGGTCGAATGAAGTTTCGGGTGAACTTACATCATCACTTTTTGCCCCGAAATTTTTCACAAACCTATATGTACCATTTTATGCAGTGTGCCTTTTAAAGCTGTAAGCAGGTATAGCGCGACCTACCGCTAGTGCATGGCAAACTGTTCGATGGATATTCTGTCAACTACTGCCATTTTCGTTTAGAGAAAAAGAGGCACTGAAGAAAATTCATAGCACGTCTCAGATTCAGAGTAAGGAACAAAAATTTACCCATACAGTTAAAATTTCAGTTGTGTAGTGAAGTGGGATGTTCTAGCTTCGTTTAAAACAAATCAGTAAGTTGAAAGACAGCAGATGTATACGTAGTCTCGCGACTGACGCACACGTAGACAGTCGTAGTCAATTTAATACAGTGATAAAAACACAACATTTAATCAAGGAAATGGGCATAAACAGGTATGCATAATTGAAAAGAGCAGCAAGCAATAAACAAAATGTCCTTCAAAGTTAACACATTGCACTCATTCATGAAAACGGTACATGCAGCTAGAAAATTAAAGTCTCAAAATCTTTCTGGATGGTTTGTGCACATAAGGAACTGGCCTTTCGTTCCTGTCTGTCACTTTCTTAGCATAATTGACAAGAAGGATTCTGAGAAATTTCTCACATTTTAAAGAAGCGGACCTTATAGCATGGCTATTGTCAATGCCTTCCGGGCAACTCAGCAAAGGTGTGTTCTCAAGTGCTGGCTGGATTAAGATTTGAAGGACTTCAAGGACATTTGTGTGTGGTAGGTGCACGACAGCTTTTTTAAAAAAAAAAGACACAACCTTGTCCAAGAGGGCTACAAACTCTGATTTTTTGATAATGCAGTCCGCTAGAATCTTGTCGTCGCAGAATAGTGTACATGGGGCTGCTTCTTTCGCTGGTTTCAAGAAGGATAGCACAAGCGTCACACTTGAATTCACTGATTAACTTCACAATGTATCCAGCGACGTAAGCTAAACCAGAATACGTGACAGTGGGTAATGGGATGACAGGAAATACCATCACTTCTTTCAGTTCCTTGGTTACTGATTGCGGCAGAGCTGAAATGATTTCGTCGGTGTCGACAGTAGGTGCCTAGGCGCGCAATACAGCGCGACATACAACTCCTATGGTCACCTCTGAATAAATAGCACAGGGAAAAGCTTTTATACCCATTATAGAGGAGTCTCCCTTGAGTAACAGTGGCGAATCTGTAATAAGCAAAGCATTCTACCATAATAATGGGGCAGCGATTGCTCTCTATAAGGCAGGCATTACTTCACAGATAGTTACAAGGAACTATTAGTTCAAAAACATACTAGAAAAAGAAAGAAAATATTGCTAGGAATTAGTGCTTGAAATAGATTTCCTGTTTTTTCATGAAATAATCATGATATCATGCAAACATTTCATTAAACCAACGCTTATTTGCAAAATTAAAATAATATATTTATAATACAACATAAAACATTTATTGGTCTATAAATTATAGCAAAATTGACAACAAAACTTAAAAGAGTTCCTCTGACGTTATACTAATACTTTATGTCATGTAAGCATTGTGCAACTTATATTACATTTTTATAAAATTATTTTCATCTTCAGTGTTACCTCGATGGTTTCTCATCTAGCGCTGAAAGACGGTTTTCCCATTGTTGCTGTTATGTTTGCCTTGAAGAAGCTTCGATGTGATCACTACTCATTCATATTTTTTTTATTCATCTTCTTGTACAGGCTTGGGAAAAAATTCAGATTAAAATGAACACAAGTAGATACCATGCCGCAATACATGTCATATGCTTGTCGAACGTTTGCTGAGCGACAGTGTTTTTTAATATAAAGACTCCATTCACGTGTGTAGCACGCTGACAGGATGCCGCTGCAGCATCTACCTTCTGTAATCTCTCATTTAGGGGCTGCACTCACCACGAAACCCGCGGGCGACAGCGCGAAACCAGGCAAAAGCCACCCGACGCCACTGAAGCAGATGCGGAGCGAACAGTGAGCAGGTCGCGCCCCTTGCGGCGGCGGAGAGCGTACCTCAAGGAGAAAAGTTCCCATCGGTCACGCGGCGATTGAGAAGGCCGTATGAAAGAGCGCGGGCTCTCTCCCTCGAGACCGGCCGTGTACCAGCATGGCGGTTGTCCGCACCTTAGCCGCTAGATGGTGCCAACTACGCAAAATGGCAGCTAACAAGTAGAAGGGAATTGTGCAGTCTGTAAGCCGCGGATATTGTAAACATAGAACCTAATTACCATCCGACGCCGAAATGCGTTCAACTTAAACACGCAGAGATAACAGATAAAAATTCTCTCGTCTTATCTAGGCTAAGCCTGGTTATGCAAGAAAAAACCTGTTTTGCTTCGAAACACTGTGTTGTCAAGTCAGGATAGATTCATATATACAGAGCGGAAGTCAAACGATCGGTTCTTGCGCGCGGCTCTTCCATGGCTGTATTCGAATCTCAAGCACACCAAAGCCGGGTAAAGGCGTAATAAGATATCGGGACATTTTGAAGAGGGAGATCGTTGGAGGGGAGCCAAATGGGCAGTGGTGACGGTGGAGAGAACACGTAGGCAGGGGACTCGAAAGCTGTGCGGCATTGTGTCAAGCAATATTGCATATTTGTGGATATACGTACCGGTACGAATATAGTTTTAAGTGTGTGTGAACATTGAGAATTAGCAGCAGGGTTACGAAGTAAAAGAACCGAAGCAGCAGTAGAGGAAGAAGGGAGCGCCGCCGATCCCGTGCGCCGCACCTGATGTCAAATTGTGGCGCCCAAGACCGTTGCTCGAAGAGGGTTGTAAAACTGTCGCTTTAAAATGATTATATGCTGCAAAAGCTTTAAGGCTACGTGACACAGGAAAATAAGCCCTCATATTGCGCGCAACTCAAGAAACCTGCTTGCGACGTACCAACGCCTCAGGATGGTTGCTGTTTGAAACAGTGCTCTAAAGGTTTCATTGCACTTTACAAGTGTGAGCTACACTCTGAAGAGCTGCAGTCGCTGTTTCTAATCAAATGTTTTGAGCATTACTTAAGCCGTACGCATGTTACTTTGCAGACGTATAGCTCTGCTTTACATACATATAGGACATGCATCATGCAGTTCAGGGCGTGCAGCCCATAACAATACCCCCTTGTCTTCGAAGTACAGTCTTTGTCGAAAATATGTAGAGTGCTTCATGGGACAGTTACGAGGCTCGTTGCGCATCCTAGCTTGCTTTTCCCTGTGTGAAGACGTCAGATGCATCACCGTATATTTATTAAGAACTACACTCGCTCTCCTGAGTTAAAGCTGAATGTCTCCTTTATAGCCAGATTCTGCATTTCTCCATTGTTCACTCTTAGTACAAACTCAAGAAAGGAGTTGTTTCGTCCACGCTTTATACGCTTCCAATTAAAGCGTAACCCACTCGGGGATCCTGCCATCCTGCATAGCATGCCACATCCCTTAAAATTTCTGTATCATGCACTATGCCAGGGCACGCTCATGGCAAAAAATCATTTTAGCCTATCTGTTAGTGCTCTTTAATGACACTTGTGTTTGTCTTAAAGGTAGCTGTAGGTAGCTGTATTAATATTATAAACGTAAAATAAGGAGAAGAATTTGTATGCACGGTTGCTAAAGATCTGCTAAAGACGTGTATAACCACTGCGGATCCCATTACAAAAATAATATGCGCTCAAATATGAGCCCTTCATCATATCTGCAGAACAATTACGTGTAAAAACATAGCGAGCTGGGACACTTGCATTCGAACACACAAAAAAAAGTCTTGTTGGCTAGGTATACGTCTCTTGAGGCTTCTGTGCCCCTTCTCAAGAAACAGTGTCAAAGCATGCAAACACACTTGACGAGAAGAGTAACAAAGCGCTTACTAGGAACTGACAGTTTTCTGCCTCCTCATTAAGAACAATAATACTAATACATATGCGCTTAAAAAAGAAAATCAGAGGAAAAAGAACAAATTTAGAAAGTGCTTGCGATTGTACCATGAAACAAATGTAACCAGCGTTAAGAAGAACCGTTAAGGAGATAGCCGAGGCTAGGAAAATATCCATACAGGGAAGTACGCGTGTTAGCACCCTTACGGTATTATTGATGCAAACCCTGTCACCCCTATTGGACTGTTAATCCTTGTTTATTGTACATAGTGTGATTGTTGTGTCGGAATATTCTTCCGTTTTTGTCTGTCTTTTTTCTTATTTTACCGTCCTTCCTTTTTGGTTCTTTCTATGCCTGTTTTTGTTATTTGTTGTGTTACTTAGCTGGAAGAAAATTGTCAGTTTCTAGTCAGCGCTGTGTCTCTCTTCTCGTCGAATCTATCGTTTTGTGTTTGTGTTCTTCCTTTTGAAAGATCGGCCGACAAGCCCACCGATATGTCCTCGCCCATGTTTAGTGCAGGCTTCCACAAAACTGCAGAAATCACTTTATGGCACCTGTACGAAAGCATCTAGATTTCAAGACACGCAAATCCTTTGTGATCCCCACTTAAACGTGCACAATAGCCTTCCGGTTTTTGCTGCATCCTCGTTGCTGTGACTGCGTAGACATTCCCGAAACTCGTACCTTTCAGACAATTCACTTGAAACTTTAACGACGGTAAATAAAAAAAAGTAATATTTTCACAGTAGTGTCGAATCTTCCGTGAGGAATGACAACGACATTGAAATATCCCAAAATCTTAAAGGAAGTTTTGATCTCGCTTATACTTGAAGCCACGCCCTCGATTTCAACACTGGACATACAAACGCCGTTTCAGAATGCTTTCTGGGCCGTCCTTCTAAGCATATTTAGGATCGTGGAAATATTTAGTATAGAGTTACGTGTTTCAGGGCTAGGTCTGCAAAGAAGGCTGTGCAGAAGGCGAACGAAGAGGACGAAGTGCTTACTCTTTGGTACAAGCGCAGTCAATCTTCGAACTAGGCGCATCACTGCTTGAAAAGGAGCCAAGGTCGCAATGTTGCGCCATAAGCACAAAAGGAGCTGTACTGTCGCTCCGTGACTTGCTGGGTTGAGTCATGTAGGCTATCCCAGTCAGGCCACCACTGCGAAGCAGCCGCGACAGTGGTACGAAGATGGAACCCAGCACCTCCGCCAAAGATGTTACGTGTTTCGAGGCTAGTTCCAGAGTACAAGACAAGGTGTACATTGGACGACCACTGCCCAGGACAGCACAGCACAGAGCGAACAACACGCTCAGCCCTTCGACCTCGTCGATCGTCCTCTTCGCTCGCCTTGTTCGTAGCAATATCTTTCAGCAATTCTCCTTTTCAATAGGTGGTATACGATCGGCGCTGCGTTGATTCGACGCCACCCACCATTTTCGTGGTGCACGTAGCCATGCAGACGACCTAGAGCATTGCTGGTGCGGGTCTCGTGGTTGCACCGCTTTGTAACTCTCGGTGCGGACTACCGGCCATGGTCCCGCGGTGGTGTTTAGACCATAAAACGTTTGGACTACTGCGCGCTGCAGCTAGTTGAAAAACAGCGTTCAATAATGGCGTTCTGCACAGACAACCTAGTGCATTTTCCTGGTGCGGGTATCGTGTCTTGTAGTCGCAGTGCTTCCTTTGAGGATAATGTGCAGCGAACCATGTGCTGTCTTGTCAACTGCGCTGCGCCTCACCTGCGGAACTCATGAAACATGAGGCAGTACACGAAAGGTCTGTTAAAAGTTGAACGCCCAGATACGTCACAAACGTCAGGAAATGGTGGCGACGATCTTTTTGCTTTGCCAAAAACGAGTTGACCGACGATGTGGAAATTATCTACATATGGATAAAGCGGACATAAACTATACGTTCGTCCGCAGCACAAGCCTTTTGTCTAGAGAGCACTTAAAATGCAAACAAAAAGAAATATTTGCATTTGCACAATTATCTTGCGAATCGTCTAGATAAGTAGCCAAAGATTAAAATTCTGCATGATGATAACATCGTTGTGATCGGAGAGGTGTTTTCCGATCACATATTTCGATCCAGGCCGGAGCATACGCTAAATTTCGCCATTTTCTACTTTGTGTTTTCAGGTGCGCCATCGCAGTCATTTCGCGAAAAACTACTGATTCCATTCATGGCTCCATATGAAAGCTGATGGCGAAGTTGTCCACGCCACTGTGTGTGCATGAATTGTTTGGGGGAGACATATTTTCACACTGGAACGGTCCTTTTTTTTACGTACAGACGGTGGTAAACCGTCGTAGCAACCTTCCATGCTCGACAGTCCAGGGTCCGGAATCACGTACAACTTCAGACGTGCCCTTTTCCGACACTGTGTGTACCTAGAAAAAAAATCAACCCTCTATCGTTGGACTCCACAAATCAGCGGCTCCATTGCTAACTTTCCCTTCCCTCTTCAATTCTCCCATATCACTGTCCAAAACTCTGATTCGAATCTGTCATTTGCAGCCTCTCCAAAAAGCGTGGTCATCTTGTGGTTCCATTTTAAACTCGGCGCCCAGCCAGGCTGCCCCTTTTTCATGTAGTACGCAGTTAGTCAATTCGAAGCACCTTGTGGGATCAAGTGCATTCTCAGAGCTCCAAATACGAAGGTTCTCTCCAGACACTTCGCTCACCTGTTATGAAGAGCGCAATGCACACGCGGTAGTGGGTCATCTAGTCGTTCGGGTCCTCTCTGCGAATTCATTCCCGCCGTATTGTCTCCCGCTTTAATAAAAGCGATGCCGTCTTCGAGCACTCTCCCTGCCTTGGTTTTGATGTCGAGAAGGACACCACATGCGGCATATTTTCATCGTTGCTTCCGTTTCGTGACCGGCTCGTGCAACCGTAAACTGCATAGAACACCATCATGAAGCGTTGTTTTCTAACTGGCTGCAACGCGTAGTAGTTCAAACGTTTTGCCATCCAAACGCTACCGCGATACCGTGGCCAGCAGTCCACATCACTAGTGACAAAGCGCGGCCACCAGGAACCCGGTTGCTACGCGCACCTCAAAAATGGCGGGCGGCATCGGTGCCCCGCGGCGCGGCAGTGAGCCAGTGCATGCCACTCATAGGACCTAGAACCTGCTTTTGCTGCTTATTTTTGGTGAGCGTCCATATCTACCTTTTTTGCGCAATTTTAATGGCTACTTTAGGTTGGGGAAACCTATGCAATGGGATAAAGCCAGTTATAATCCCCATTGTTCCATACCATGTGGCTGAAGGGGGCCGGCTAAGGGGCAGTACTTCCCAGGCTTACTCAAAACAAACAAAAATGAGGAAGGCAAGAAAAATGAAATGATGTGCCATGTTTTTAACGAATAATCACAGCTATCGCGGACTTACTTCAGGATAGTAGACGAAGCCATCCCCTCTTTCTTGGCGTCCAGTGGCAAGTGCGCCGACTTCCCATGAGTCAGGATCTTTCAGCACCCACGCGAGCCCGTAAGTCGGAATACCGACCATGATTTTGGACTTTGGCATGCCCAAGTTCGCCCAGAGTTCAACGCTATTTTTCTGCACAGAATGCAAGGGCAAGGAACAAATAATCAGTTCACCTTTAACGCACCTCCTATGACATAAAATTTTTCAATAAATTTGCATGTTTCACGCACTGCTTTTTTTAAATTTTGTGTTGAGAGATCTAGCTGAAGCAGAGTTCTTGACACAGCGCAATCCTGTTGCTGCTGGAGAAGACCATTTACCCCTACGCCCATAGAGCACAACAAAATCTGTGCACTTTAGCTACTCTGCCTGAAAGGGTCTCTTAAAAATAAAGAAGGAACGAATTTGCGGTATTGTCAGAATGTATTCTAAATGGTATTGCGCACAAGTGTGCTTGCTCAATATGTAATTATATTTTGATTGTTCTTTTCCACTTCGTAACAGTGATGCTCCTTTTTATGTCACGAGAACTTGGGCAAAAATGCTTCCTAATAGTCACAGGCATTCGTTTTCACCGCAGCGTATACATAATTACCCGATAGACTGTTGGTCATTCTGCAGCATTTTGCTTCAATGTAACAATTCTGTTCAGCATTTTTGCTAGAGGCACGTAATTTTGCATCTAGTACTGCAATTAAACGAAAATTACTACAGGCATTTCCTCAACTCATGCCTGCTGTTGGACAATTACATTGTAGCGATAATATTAAAGAGATTCGCTGGCAGGTAGAAAAGCGATACCATTTCCGTAAACATAGGCGAATGTTTCCGACATGGCTTACTGCAAAAAGCACTGAACCTATGCTTCTTGACTTCTTGAACACGACGCTCTCGGTTCATTCTGCCTACCAAATAGCATTACATGGAAAGTTAATAACACGTGTTTGGTTTAGTTTTGTTCATCAACATGTTAGATCAGCAATATCTCACTTCCTTCCCTTATTCAGTTTAGGTCTCTCATAATACATATATACGATGACCGAAATGTGAAACCTAATGCACAACTCCGGGTGCCATTGTTGACTCCGCGATGGGGTAACGTATCCTTGTTTGTAATCTTGATTCGGTGCCTAACGTTCAACGTTGGAAGACGAACCTAAAGCATATCTTTTCATATTTGCGCGTGGTAGGAGGTTCTACTGCATATAAAATTTCCGCCAATCAATGACGTCGATTCTTAAGAAGGTTACTTAAAATTAAAAGCGCTTTACAGTATCAATGGCAACACACAGGTGAAAATGAGGACAATTTGCTCCACTATGTAATGACAGTCCCCCTGCAGGACGTTCGCGGCAATCGAAATGTACACTATATAAGTACGGCGAATGGCCGCCGTGATATTCGCCTTGATGTTAGTAAAGAATCTAGTAAAGCGTTTCTATTCGATCTGATCGCTACAGCTAAAAACAACTGCAAAACAAGATGTAAATGTCCGCAATAGTAAGCCCCCTATTCAGTACCATTGAGGTCCTCCAGCTCCGCCATAAAATTAAAAAACAAAAGTGCGATATTTTGCAATTCACTCATAGGTATATTTTAGCCCACATTCATAGGTTATATCACATGACTATTGCCTTGCCTTTTCTGGACACTATCTACTCAGAAAAGGAGAATGAACTTCTTAATGAGGAAAAATGAATGACATGTGAAACAAGCTTTTGAAGCCATGTTACTGCCATCTGAAGAGGTGTAAGCTTCCTCATCTTGGATAGAGCGTGAAAATTATTTACTGATATTAAAGGTGTGGGCGTTCACTGCTGTCAAAGAGAGCCTTGTATGCTACTCCACTCTGCGGAAGTCAGAAAAGGGAAGTAAAAGAGAGTTAGGGGGCGAATAGAGGGTGACATCATTATGCAGGGAAATTGTTTGTGAGAAGCCAGGATAATACGGAAACCATACACACACTTCATAACTTTTCCATACGCACCAGTTTTAACTGTATACACAGCGGCATAGGTGCAGAAAACTTTCCGTTTTTTTTTTCAGGGGACGTTTTTATTGCCTATGAGTGTAAGAAACTCCGCCGAGCACTTTTGCTAAGCCAAGATTGTTGTTTTGCGTTTATCGTCTGGTAGGTGCAGAAAAAAACATGCTTATTACAATTCCACCAGTTGGCGCACATGAATGTTGCAAGCTTTATGCTTGCGGCCTGGGGTACACTCAGCAGCTAATTAGCCATCACGTTGACTGCATATGGATTCTGAATGAGAAATGACGCTATGACGCTGAATGAGTATATGACGCTACCTTGAATGCTGCCCAAGGAAATGTTGGATCTAAAGTTTGATACGGAGTCTATGTTAGTATGTCTATGAGGTAGTAACAGTAGTCTCTCCAAGCTATAACCTGACCGGAGCTAGATCTAACAAAACAATTGTGTTAACCGAATGCTGCACTTACCACATTGAGCGTCTGTAGATACAAAGGTTCACTACATCTTGTGAACAAAGGACTGTTGTGATTCACCCAGGGCGTGTACCAGCTGTATAGGTGCAAGTCATACGTCATCAGGTTCACGAAGTCCACGAACCTGTTGAGACCATCAAAATTGTTGATGAAAAAATAAAACAATTTTACAATTTTCCTTACTATCTTTAATTGCGAAAGGTAAAGGAAGGACGGGGGAAATCACTCTGAAATGGGTTTTACTGAGGGTTCAACGGAATATAGTCCTCTGTAAGCTGCACGGCGAACAGCACAGGAACACAGTCCGTCTAGGTACAAACCAGCGAGCTCGAGCAGCGCAGCGGCACTTCGCTGTTCTCTTCCTCGTGTTTCGTGACATCCGCTCTTCGTTCACTACAATTCCCCCGGGAGCGAGGAGGAGCCACCCTGGCGACCTATGGCGAGGGCAAGACGAGCGGGTCGTAGTATGTTTTGAGGCGGCTCACGTGCACAGTTTCGCGGCCGCGATGACGCATGTTCGACAAGTATTGGATTTCTTCCCCATTTTCACTTAACTCGAGCCCAACATCAGGCTGTAGGAAGCGACTCAATCTCCTTCCTTTCTTTATATTTTGCTTTGTACAGTGCCCCGAACTATTATCATCACCACGAAACATCCACTTTAATCACGGCCATTTTCCACCAATGACACTTTTTTTGGAGTTTCCGAATTTGCTACAAAGATATCCCATTTGTACCATTCGTAAGCGGGAACTGGTTAAAAGTGCTAACAACGGGGCATGATATAGCATAAATCAGCGAATAATTGCAGAATAAAAAGATTTTATGTTGCCCTGGGTGTGATCACTGGATGGACGGAACTGTGACCTTCATAACGTCATAACGGCATCTTAACGGCAACGCGTCTGGTAGTTTTGAGCCTATCTCCTGTGAAGCGAACATTTGGTTAGCGTCCCACGCTTGTTACGTCATTCACGTTGCAACTCAATATCTTAGCCGCTTGACAACTTATGACTTCCTTTCAGGAATCCTCTTTCCCTAATCTCTATTGTTTTCCGCGAATATTAACTTTAGTTCTCGGCCAGATATTACAGACGGATCAGTGTATTCCTCGGTGTAAATTAATACCTGCCACTTTCAAGCGCCGCATTATTTTTTTTTATTTTAACTGGCGTGAATAATGCAGCCCCATCACGGTCCTTCACGAAACAACTACACGTGAGCAGTGCTCCTCGATTACACTTCATCTAATAATTAAGGCTAAGAAAAAGTCTTAGAATGATAAACAGCAGGGTAGAGCAAAACAGAGTACTTGATACCAACAATAAAAGGACTGCGAGAGTGTATATATGTCTGCTTGCAAGCACCATATTTTGATAAGGCAGCGCCTCTGGTAAGCCGAGTGCCCGAAGACGTGTAAGACAGGAGGATTGTTTAGAGACAGCCTCCGTATCGCAGCCTACAAACGAAGCCAAATGAACTAATAAAAAGTATTGGCAAATGCCGTCATTTTTTGAAACCCTCGCTGATGGTACGCATTGGCAAGCGTGGCAAAAAATCGGACTCATGGCGCAAGTTTCATAGTTAGTAGCTTTCTATTTGTTTTAGCTTTCATTTCCCTCAATACGAATGACTCCTACGTCGCTTGAAGAATGTGCGGTCTTAGAGCCCTTAATGCAATTGTTAGAGAGGTTTCGAATCACATAGGATATCGACAACTGGACACTCATAATTAACGCCCGTGTCAAAGCCACTCCAACAACGACAAATTTTGGCGCCGCAGAACAAGAGATATTCTGTAAGTCGAGATGGCTGTGAAGCTAGAAGCATGGGATTAGGAATAAGGCACAGTATGGCTACTATCCAGTGACCCTTAGATTATCCGTCTTTGGTAAAGGTATAAATAGCCTGAAGTGTCGGCTTCTCACTCTTACACCGGTACATTTAAGAAAGCCTTCAAGCTGCATATATCTACAAGGTTAGTTAGAGCAACTGCCTTCACCGTTTCAGACGTTTTAATCACTGACCTAGGCCAGATTTGAATTATTCGGGCCAACCTCTCTGCCTTTTCCTTTCAATAAATCCATCTATCTATTAATCACTGACCAGGCTTACGGGCTCCATAATACGAGCCAGCAGCAACATATGCAGGCAAGTTACATTTGGCAAGACGATACCCCTGCAGGATATATCTTCCATGATGTTTTTGTATTCAGATTGAACTCCCACTAGACGTGCGTAGTAGACCAATTTGCGGCTAAGCGTTTCGCTAACGAAACATGTTGCAATATTTTTCAGCTCAGCAACGGTTGTTGTGTGGTTACAGTGCTATAGCCTGTTGGTCCTGAAGAGAGGCATTTGATATCGACCACTGAGGCTCCTTTTTTATGATGGGAAAACCGAGGCGCCCGTGTATACTGTGCTATGACAGGGAACGTTAAAGAGCTCCAGGTGCTAGAAATTTCCATGCCCCTCCAGTACGGCGTCCCTTATAGATTGTATCTCTTTGGGGTATGTAACTAACCCATCAGCAATTTTATTCTCACATTCTTTTATTAATCTCCATTTTTCGCACCATTTTCTTCAAAACGACCCCTCGTCTGCCAAAAATTACATAGCTGATTAGGAAACGGGCTGGATCCTGCTGATTAGGCTGAATTAAAGAAGGACTTCATCTTTTTTTCTTCCGCACTGCTTACCGTGCCATGCGGCGGACGTAGTACCGTCCTACCACGAGTAGACTCGGCGCGGGAACTGCTACCGACAACAGCAGCTGCCGTTCTCCTTTTTTCCTGAATTCCTTAGACATCCCATACAAAAATTGTCTATGTACTTCAATGGAAAAGTTTATGGTCAGCTATGTCTATCTATGGCTATAAAGTGCCATTGAAATATTTATAGGCAGCTATAGAAAATTCTATACCACATTGTCTATAGCTTCTGGACAATACAAAATATTTTTAGCTAACTATAGAAAACCATATGTCCATGAAGCTATAGACTAGTAGCCATTCAGTTATCTTTAGCTGTCTATAGAAATGTCAATGCTTCTAAAGCCACAGACTGCAAGTCATATAACCTGTTTTAGCTGGCTATAGAATATTGTATATACCAAAAGCTATAGACCAGTAGGCGTACACCCTTATATGAAAGTACACATATCGTCGGTTCGAATCCCTCGCGCGACTTGTTCTCTAGCTTGATTAAGGGTTGTGTGCTGTATGCAACGAGGAACCGTATGTCATCAACTACAACGCTGTACGACAAAAGTATTACGTCACAGTCTTGGTATAACTGGTGGGAGCACTGTCGCCGCATGGAGGTACGCCTGCAGTGAGTACCTCCGACCCATGATGGTTTTAGTTGTGGGGACTGGTGGCCAATTTTCAGTCATTTATTCATCGAATTGAAAATAAAACCGAAGATATAGAGCATGACACACGTGCACATACACACTTGCGCATACACAAACACACGCGCGCGCGAACTTTCTATAGCTGACAATAGAAAATGCTAAAGACAGCAAATACTTAAATTAGGACACCAGAATGAGTCCATAGGTTATAGACTTCTATAGCAGGCTATAGCTTTTTGGGCCAAATATCTGTAGCCGACGATAGAAAGGATTTTCTATAGCTGGCCATAAAAGTTTGTTTGTGACCATAGAAAATGCTAAAGACTGCAGTACATAGGGAGCCATAAGTCTATAGAATAGGTTAAGGACTTCTATAGAATAGATTATCGAAAAACCTAAAGACTACCTACCATAGGAACGGCCATAGCTTTTTGGGCCCAATATCTGTAGCCGACCATACAAAGAAGTTTCTATAGCTGACCGTAAAAGTCTATACCTGTCTATAAAAAATGCTAAAGACTGCAGTAAATAGGGAACCATAAGTCCATAGAACAGGTTAAAGACTTCTATAGAACAGACTATAGAAAAACCTAAAGACAGCCGTAGAAGCGGCTATAGATATTTGGGCCAAATTTCTATAGCCGACCATACAAAGGATTTTCTATAGCTGACCATAGGAAATTTTTGTATGGGATGTCCTGCGCGGAAATGAAGGATCCATCTTCACATTGTCTCTTAAACCTATATTCAGGTCCTACACGTATCACATAATGTGAAGCTCCAACATGGCCACTTTGAGTTACGATTCTTTTAAAACAACTCGAAGTTACTATCTTTATGCAGGCTTACTCAATTCACCTTTTTCAGCGATCGCGTAGGAAACACTTGCGGCACATCCACTTATCGGGCTTCTGATGTCAGCTTAGAGAAGATCACTATCCGAGTACCCAGAAATTGATACGACCCGTCGAGGCATGAGACTACATTCAAATCGCAAATATACGTTTGAATTCTGAATTGACCTGACACTGTCCTTTGCCCTCTAGTCATGATCAAAATATTTCATTATTTTTCGCGTGGTACTTTACATGTAATTCGCACACAACACATATTTGTTATTTATGTATAAGAAATGAATTCTAAGGGTTGCGCAGGAGCATTCAAGAAATCAATAACAATCACTTCTTGCATCGTCATATACATCCCTGATCAAGCCGGTCCTGTGGATGTGGCTCCGGAGCGATGAGATGTGGCGGACAGATTTCGCGACCACTTCTGTTGTTAAGATGTACCCAAAGTACAATGGCATATGCGCCTCATAAAAAAATGCGAGATTGTCATCGCATAAGCGTTTACCTTAAACGTGCTCTCGACTACCCAAACGCACTTCTCTGTCAAACGTAACAGACCAGCCGGACCAGCGGCCAGTCACAGTTAGCAGCAGCCCTGTGGGTCCAAACGCTGTTACGTGCTCACTCCCGGCTGCAAATGTAACTTCTATGACATGCTGCTTTGCCCAAGGTTCTTTTTCTTTAATTATATTATTATAAGCGAGTTGCGCTCTGCGCCATTACAGCCTTTGGTGAAAACGCAGGCATATGCATGACAGGCAGCAAGGCGTGCTTTCAAACTGTGACAAGAACCAAAGAATGACGCCCCATTACTCGACTTGAATCCCGCTATGGTCGCCATCGTTACAGAGCGGTAATATTGGCAGTGAAACTGCACACGTTGCGTTATTAGTTTTCAGCTAAAGACCAGATATTCGGTGAAGCTGAATCCTGGAGAGAGCGCTGCGCGGCGAGAACGCAAAGCAAATTGACATGTTTAAGTGGGGCAAGCGGTAAAGCAGCAGAAGAGCGATGAGAAAAAACACGAGCCTATGTTATCTTAGCTGAAATAAAGGGAAAATGCACAATGGAGAGTGATCTAAGCGATGGGAAAATGGCCGAGAGTTCAATAGCGAAAAGGAAACGTTAGGAAGATAAGTTAACATATTTAGAACTTCTGTTATTGTTTGTTTTGTTTTGTTTAACGCCCCAAAATGACTCAGGCTATGAGAGACGCCGTAGTGGAGAACTCCGGAAATTTCGACCACCTGGGGTTCTTACCCTTTCATGGATCACTGCCTTGTCGTGGCGGAGGGGCTTGCGAAACTCGATGAAGTCGTGAGCTCTGCTGTGTAGGGCCACCCATGATAGACAGGTCACGGCAGAGAGTTCTGACAAAATGTGATTCACTGGAGAAGGTAATGGCAACCCACTCCAGTATTTTCTGCCAAGAAAACCCTATGGCCAGTCACAATACCATTATCAATATGGAGCCGGAAGATGAGCCCCCCAGGTTGGAAGGCGTCCCACATGTTACTGGGGATGAACAAAGGGCGATTCCTAGTAGCTCCAGGACGAATGAAGCGGCTGGGCTAAAGCCAAAAGGACGCTCAGTTGTGGATGTGTCGGGAAGACCGGAAAGTCCGATGTTGCAAGGAGATATATCACATAGCAACATGGAATGTAAGATCTATGACGCAAGGTAAACTGGATATCGTCAAGCGAGAAATGGACAGATTGAACATTGATATCTTGGGTATCAGCGAGCTCAAGTGGACCGGAATGGGAGAATTTAACTCCGGCGACCATTATGTCTTTTATTGTGGGCACGAATCCAAGAGAAGGAATGGGGTCGCTCTCATAGTAAACAGAAGAATGGGCAAAGCAGTGCTAGGGTACAACCCCAAAAACGACCGAATGATTTCACTTCGGATCCAAGGTCACCCTTTCAACATAACAGTTATCCAAGTCTATGCACCGACCACTGCTGCTGAAGAAGCTGACGTTGAGAGATTTTATGTGGACCTACAATGCCTTTTAGACCGCACCCCATCATCAGACGTCGTTTTTCTCATAGGAGACTGGAATGCTAAGGTAGTGAGTGAAGAAATATCCGGAATTACAGGCAAGTTCGGTCTTGGTGAGCCAAATGAAGCTGAGAAGAGGCTAGTAGAGTTCTGTCAAGAAAACAACCTGACCATAGCGAATACTCATTTTCAACAGCACAAGAGGCGCCTGTACACATGGATTTCACCGGACGGCCTGTACAGGAATCAGATCGATTATATTATTTGCCGGCAGAGATGGAGAAGCGCTATACAAGCAGTAAAAACAAGGCCTGGGGCCGATTGTGGCACCGATCATCAGCTTCTTGTTGCCAAAATTAAGCTTCGATTGAGGAAAACGCAGAAAACTAGAAGGCCTTTCAGGTATGATCTGGATCAAATTCCATTAGAATATGCTGCGGAAGTGAGGAATCGATTTCAAGAATTAGATCTAGAAGACAAAGAGCCCGAAGAGATGTGGACTGATCTTCGTGATATAATACAAGAAGTTGCTACTAAGGTAGTTCCAAAGCAAAAGAAATGCAAAAAAGCAAACTGATTATCTGAAGAGGCTTTGCAAATAGCCGAGGAAAGGAGGATGGCAAAAGGTATGAGGGAAAGAGAAAGATACAAGGTTCTCAATGCGGATTTTCAGAAAATAGCAAGGAGAGATAAGAATGCTTTCCTGAACATACAGTGTCAAGCAGTTCAGGACAACAGCCAATTAAGGAACACAAGAGCTCTGTATAAGACAATCAAAGATATCAAAGGAAGCTTCTGTGCTAAGCTGGGCGTGATAAAGGACAAACGAGGCAAGGACCTCACTGAAGCCTCAGAGATAAAGAAGAGGTGGCAGGAATACACAGAAGAACTGTACAGGAAGGACCCGGATGTGCAAACCCAACATAGGACGGCTGTGATTACTGATCTCGAGCCGGGCATCCTGAAGAGTGAAGTTGAATGGGCCTTAGCCAGCCTTGCTAAGAACAAAGCTAGCGGAATTGATGGTATTCCAGCTGAGTTGCTTCAAAACCTCAACCACGACGCTGTTAACACACTGCATACATTATGTCAAAAGATTTGGACAACCCTGCAGTGGCCACAGGATTGGAGGAGGTCAGTTTACATCCCCATTCCAAAGAAAGGCAGTGCCAAAGATTGTTCTAACTACCGCACGATCGCACTTATCTCGCATGCTAGCAAGGTGATGTTAAAAATCCTGCAAGGTAGGCTGCAGCAATGTGGATCGGGAGCTTCCGGACGTGCAAGCTGGGTTTCGCAAGGGCAGAGGAACTAGAGACCAAATTGCCAACCTTCGCTGGATCATGGAAAAAGCAAGAGAGTTCCAGAAACCCATCTACTTCTGCTTTATTGATTATGCGAAAGCGTTTGACTGCGTAGATCACAGCAGATTGTGGCAAGCTCTCCAAGAGATGGGAGTTCCAATTCACCTCATCTGTCTCCTCAGGAAACTTTATGAAGGGCGAGAGGCCACAGTCAGAACTGGGCATGGTCTTACTGATTGGTTTCCGATTGAGAAAGGGGTGAGGCAAGGCTGCATACTGTCGCCCTGCCTATTCAACCTATATGCAGAGTGCATCATGAGGAAGGCCGGTCTGGACGAGTCTTCAGCTGGAGTGAAGATTGCTGGAAAACGTATCAACAACCTTAGATATGCGGATGATACCACTTTAATGGCAGAAAGTGAAGTGGAACTCAAGAGACTTCTGATGCGCGTACAAGAAGAGAGTGAGAAGTTTGGGCTTAAACTGACCATTAAAAAGACGAAGATCATGGCGTCTTGCCCTATCAAGTCCTGGAGCATCAATGGACAAGAAGTGGAAGCTGTGACAGATTTTCTGTTCTTGGGAGCCAAGATTACCTCGGAAGGAGACTGCAGCCATGAAATTAGGAGACGCCTGCTTCTGGGAAAGAGAGCAATGGTTAGCCTTGACCGCCTAGTAAAGAGCAGAGACATTAGTCTGCCAACCAAGATCCGTATAACCCGTGCTATGGTCTTTCCAGTTGTGACGTATGGATGCGAGAGTTGGACTGTGAAAAAGGCTGACCGCCGAAGAATTGACGCGTTTGAATTGTGGTGCTGGCGAAGACTCTTAAGAGTTCCTTGGACTGCCAGAAGATCAAATCAGTCGATATTGTCGACCATAAACCCTGACTGCTCGTTGGAGGGTCAAATTCTAAAGTTAAAGCTCAGCTACTTTGGTCATCTGATGAGAAGAGCGGAGTCGCTGGGGAAAGATTTGATGTTGGGAAAGGTTGAGGGTCGCCGGAGAAGGGGTAGGCAGCGAACGCGATGGTTAGATGGCATTCTCGAGGCATTGCAGATGAAGCTATGTGATGTTAAGAAGATAGTGAGAGACCGGAAAGCGTGGCGTGACATGGTCCATAGGGTCACGAAGAGTCGGACACGACTGAACGCCTGAACTGAACTGAACTGGGGTTCTTTAACGTGCACTGACATCGCACAGCACACGGGCGCCTTTGCTTGTTGCCTCCATCGAAAAGCGGCTGCCGAGGCCGGGATTCGATTTCGGATCCTTGGGAATAGTAGCCGAGCGCCGTAATCACTGCGCCACCCCGGCTGGGGAGAACTTCTATTATATTCACAGAAACACACGTTTAACAATTCCCAAATTTTTTTTTACACAAATCTATCCTTTTCAGTGCCATCATGTAAGGGGCCATATGCGGGAAATTAGCTTGCAGATTACTTGCAAGAAGAATTTTATTGGAGTCGTGAAATACCCTCCGCACGTTTAGGTTCGTGGAATATAGATATAGTGATAATGAACATCAGCAAAGGGAATCGACGCCGTAATAGGGAGCTAGATGTTGGCTGTAGGCCGGATGTTCCAGTACCGTAGTAAAAGCATACGGTAGATTCTATTTCCTTTGTCACCCTATGGCCATAGAAATCAGAGAGCTTCCAATAATTTCTAAATGGTGCAATCTCCTACCATAGCTATCTTTATCGGAAGCCGAAAACAGCTCCCAACTATTGACTCATAAGAAACAATGCCTCGGCATCGCCTGAACCACAGTTCCACACAGTAAATTACTTTTTAAGTTGCATAAAGCAGGAATTAATGAAACTATTCTGATGTGGATTGAAGCTTATTTGAACAATCACAGGCAGGTTGTGCGTATGGGTGACTGTTTCTCTTCAAGATTAGAAGTGTTCTCTGGCGTTCCTCAAGGGTCGGTTCCAGCTCCATTATTGTTTTTAATTTATATTAACGACATTAACGAGGTTACTGAGTCTCCTGTAGAGTTGAAGGTTTTTGCAGACGATTGTTTAATTTACTCTCGAATAACTCAAACTGACGACCAGATCAGAATAGACCGAGTCCTTCATTCCTTGAATCTTTGGTGTGAGAAATGGGACATGGAAATTAATTACACCAAATCAACTTTCGCACATATAACATATAAAAAGAGTGTTAGGTTATATTCCTATAACGTTTGAAGCAATAAACTAAAACATGCTGATTCCTTCAAATATTTAGGAGTCACAATTACACATAACCTTCAGTGCCATAAACACATTATTAATGTGTGCTCAACAGCTTCACAAAAACTTTACTTTTTGAGAAAGAAATTAGAATATGCAACAAAGGATGCTTACAATCTTGTCCACCTATGAAATTTTCATACACCCATCCTTGGAGTACGCCTGTGCTGAACAAAAGTTTTAAAAGATAAACTGGAAGGTATTCAAAGAATGGCCGCTCATTTTATTTTGTCAATGTACAGAAGAACGGACCCAGTGACGGAAATATTAAACACATGTGAACTCTATTTACTTGAAAATCGAAGGCAAAAATCCAGGTTAAAGCTTTCATTTCAGATACTTCAAGGACATTCAAAGATAAGCAAAGATATATATATTTACTCCCCTGAAAATCGGAGCGCCAGAAGAAACCACACGAAAGCAGTCAAGCCTTGTGTCACACGAGTTGATGTTTTCCGCAACTCCTTTTTTCCTGATGTCATTGAATCTTGGAATGCTTTGCCAGTTGAGGTTGTTGAGCAGACGGACGTGCACAAATTCGAACGATCCATTGATGTTTTGTATATAGAGCGTGCAAATTGACAACTTGGCGTCATTATAATATGTTATGAATGGTATTTTATTTTATGCCCTCCCTATATCGACCCTCAAGCGAGGGTTAGCAGTATCAATAAAAAAAATTGCCATTCTTACAGGCATAGGATGAACATTCCAGGTAGTGAGCAATCACAATGCTCTGTGCTGGATCGTCATTCTGAAAGATCCCTCTGGCTGCCCTGCTCAATGGAGAATGCGATTTCAAGAATTCCACACGAGCGCTCATCGAAGCGCCGCCTGAAGGAGGTGGTGAAGACGCTTTCTTCCTACCAGTAATCTAGTTAGTTATTAGCTTTATAAAAGTTTTATGGCGCATAAGCAACTA
Organism: Amblyomma maculatum; assembly: GCF_055883805.1. Lineage (NCBI taxonomy): Eukaryota > Metazoa > Arthropoda > Arachnida > Ixodida > Ixodidae > Amblyomma > Amblyomma maculatum. The sequence goes on from NC_139345.1 coordinate 135,284,810, forward strand.
TGGCTAATATGTGTCAAACACAAGATTAGGTGGTTTGTTATCTCATATTATGCCTATATTGGAATGAAAACATCTCATTCTTGAGAAACGTGAAAACAAGAGAAAAATCGTCGAGTGCTTGCTCGACAAAAAGAAATGCAGGATGAAAAGAAATATATTTTTGTACCATACAGTAAAACACTTTTGCTAAGCTTGTCAAGTTGTCAGCGTGAAATTAGAAAGTGAATAAGGGTAAGCTCAATGCCACAAATGTTGTGCACAAGTTTGTCTTTTTTAGCGGGTAATTATGAATGACGTGCCTGTGTCCTGTGTATGAGGGACATATTTTTCCTCAATGAATAGTTTTTGGAGTTAACCTGATTGTCATTCTCCTAATGTGGGCTTTACGGGTAAAGCTTGTTGTTCGCTCATTTTCCTAAGCCGCCTGCTGCTTAGCTCTTAATTAGGTGCCACTCACTTCCTGCAATCTCTGTGTAGCATGCTGATTTGTTTCATTACACATTTTGTGCCCGTGCAGCGCATACAGCTGCTCTTTCATTACCCCTAATAACATAATGCTTCCTATCAACAGTTCAGCATTTTTTGGAGTTTATTGCAGCGATGACGTTTAAAGAATCTTATTTTCTTCACAACACAAACAGCGCAGCATTCAGCTTAAAATAGATGTACACTGAGGTAAACGTATTGTTTTCTCTGTTGTGCCCTGTACTATAAAGCTACCAACGTTTTGAGCCGTCTATTATAAAATTTGGCGTAACTTCTATATTTTTCATTCAGTGCTAGGTATTCTAGTAATATGTGCTCACGAGGTATTTTAGTTTTCTGAAATTGCATTAGTATAGCTTTGAATACTGGGGAGACTGTGTGCAATGGTCGGAGTGGTTTATGCATTGCGTTCATTTATTTAAGTCTTGGTAATTGTGCTCATGGCGCATGAGCAACGGCCTAACCAACAGGAGCTTAATTGTTGCTGAGCACAATTCTATATGTACATTTTGTGAGCATTGAATTACAGATGTTTTGAGTGAGAACGGATTTTAAAATGTATATTAGTGAGGTACTAATATCTTCTGATGCAGGCTCATTTGTTTCTACATAAACACTGGCTATATCGGGGATGCTCTATTAGCACCGTGTGATAACCGCAAAGCAATAATATCTATTGGGTCAAGTCGTTCCAAGTAGTGTGCCCTTGGTGAGTCATATACTATGCATCCGTAGTCTAACCTGCTACGCTCTACCGAGTGATATATTTGCAGAAGGCATGTTCAGTCGGACCCCTACCGTTTGCGTGAGAGCACGTTTAGGACGTGAATGGTTTGCGTAGCTTTCTTTTTATGGTTGTTTATATGGGGAAGAAATGCAAACTTTAGTCAAATGTCATACCTAAACATTTATGTTTCTGTTTCAATGGTAGAATGGTTTTGTTGAGTTATAGCATGAGATCGATCTGTGAGCCTCTTCTCAGTGAAAACACAATGGTTACTGTTTTTAAAGGGAAGCGTAAAACCCATTTATGTCTACCCAGGTAGCTCGTTTATTTAGTGTCCTTTAAATTTTCGTGCACACTTAGATATGCTGGAGGAAGTGCATGCTATTTGCTGGTCATATACATAGACCGAATAGATATGTACTTGCAGATTACTTCAGTTCTCGAATTCTTTTTTATTACAAAGTGTGTTGGGCTTACGTTCCATAACAGTGGCACGCCACTTTGTTGTGTGAAATTCATGGATAATACTGTGCATAAACAGACTTGCAATGCACGATTAATCAGGACGTCGTTCAGGCAGTTTAGGATCCTGCCACGAATACCTCTATCTGCTAAGTCGTTGAAAATGCCGAACCTCACCGCGGTATCGCTGGCTTTCTCCATGTCGAAGACCTCGATACAGTGCTTCCTGTCGCTGAACGCCTTCCTGATTGTCTTTTTGAGGCGGATGAGATGATCGCTGGTTGAGCACAATTTCTTAAAGCCACGCCGGTACATCCATATTTGACCGTGCTTCCAAAACTAATGCTAGTTTGATGTTTGCAATGTTTGTAAGGATTTCGCGATACAGCTTGTAACGGCTATTCGACTGCAACTTCAAATATTTGTGAGTGGTTTAGCTTTTGTTTAAAAGGGTACTATTATGATCTTTTTCAATACTTCCGATATTTTACAGTGTCCATATATTTTGCTAAAAAGTCGAACAATACGCGTATGTCAGCTTGCGACAGATCGGCAAGTATTTGATTGTGTGCATTGTTACCAGAAGATAAGACTATTAAGTTCCTATCCCAAATGGGAACTTTTTTCTGCTCTTTAGTTATGGTTTCTAAATGAGTGAATGTCGTCGTACAAGTCTGAAACTTTGGCATAATGGTCACCCAAAACTTTCCATGTTCCCACATTTTTTTAAAGCAATGACCTGGCAATCCAAGAAAAATATTTTGCAATGAGGTGTTCTCTGCGTTTATCCTCACGTATCGCGCTCTGGCTCTAGCCTTTTTTGAAGTTTACTCGGGTTTCTGCTGTTGAATACCTACGAAGGGTAATCCACGCTTTGTTTTGCTCCCTTTTTTGCTAATTTACATGCCTCCGTTTATGGTACCTTGTGTCCTGTCTTGCGTTTTATTACGTCTGTTGGATGGCTATGAAAGCTGCTGATATTATGATTGCGCTAAAACTCCATACAGTTCTTCTACAGTCAGTCCTTCACAGTACACTTCTACTGCGGCATATTCCTCTAAAAAGTTAACAGTCGGCGAGGTCAAGTTTGCAGCGCTGTGGTCTCGTTTGAATGATGGGTTTAGAAGATGATATCTTTAATACGGCCGGTAAATGATCACTTTCCTTGGGTCGTCTAAAATATCTCAATTAAAATGAGTAAAAACGGATGGTGATGGAAACGATAGATAAATGCAGATACAAGGGACTAAATTCTTCAGGCGTTCCCAATTGAGCTAAGGAGCAGGGAATCAGGGGTTTGTATGCACATTACCCCGCATCCAAAAGCAGTATTGTCATGCTTAGCCACCGATGTTAGACATTATATTAGGACGTATCGTGAGCGTGCGCGACGTAAGACTCTCCCGATCCGAACTGCAGGGCTACTGCAACCAATATTCTGCCGACTAAGCACTTTTATGATAGGAATGGATCTCCTCGGCTCATTCCCGTCTAGACGACGTAATACGTAGATCATTGTGCCCACTGACTACCTTACCTACTAGTCTGAGCAAAAGCCCTGTCCACTGATGTCGCAATATATGTCGCAGTTTTTCTTCGAAAGGTTTCTACAATGAGAAGGCGCCACTGAAGTACTCATTAGGGACAAGTAAACAACCTTTACGGCGGAGTTTGCGCAATTCAGCTTGAACTATAGAGAGACAAGTCACTGGAAGAAAACTGCGTACCTTGCGCTGGCCAATGGACTTAGCGTAAGAACAAAACTATCGCAGACTTTGCCTTGTACGTCAAAGCTGAACATAAGACATAGAACTCCGTCTTGCCCTTAGAGATCCTCATCTGTAAAACCTCCATTCAGGAGAAGATTAGGACGACTCTACTCAGTTCATGAATGCGAAAAAGCTCACCACCAAGCTCGACGCAGTACTTCCGCGAGTTAGAGTCAAGGAAAGCCTCGATGTTGCGACTACGATCTAGCGCAGAGGCCCGACGACTCGCCCAGCTTTCAGTTTCATAAGTTTCAGTTTCTCCTTTATTTCAACTAAATAAGTGGTCAGTTTCCCCCTCTCAATTTGTTTATTAGTATATCAAGCACTGACTTTTCGTTCTATGCAATTTAGCAACACTGAACTCCTTTTTTTCTTTTTCGTTATTTCAATTGTTTGAGCAATCATACACCTAAAATAAATTTTCCTTATTACATCATCAAGCATTGGCTTTTCATTGTAGGTATTTTACACCTTTGAAAGCCTTTTCCATATTCTTATTTTTTTAACTGGTTCACTCAATTGATCAATTACTTAATCTAAATATTTTATTGGCATCATCATGCATCGGCTTTCATTCTAAGCATTTTGACACCGTTAAATCCCTTTATCCAATTCATTCATTTTCCTTTTCTGTAATGGACTAATTAATTACGATGATTTCTTTACTTTGCCATCTCCTATCACACGCCACTCAGCTATGAATCGTCGGAACCACAAATTACCATGATACAATTTTTGTATGTAGCCCTCGATTCTTTCCGACGAGCTCTTCAGAATTGAATGAGGCTACTGGTTAAAAAAATCAACTCTAAGGCCCTTAGAATGTTTACTTTGCACGTAACAGTGACTGAATATTTTTAAAACCATTACAACATTTTTTCTCGGTAGTGAGATACAGAAAATGTGCGTTGAGATCCTGTATAGCGGATATTGCAATAATGCAATCGCATGTGCGCGCGCTGACCAGCGCACAGCACACTACAACAATCATGGCGGTGGTGCAACTTCCGGAAAACTGGCGGATGTGCACGACCGGTCGGTCGGGTCGGTCTATTGCTTGCACTTTCTGAAATGCCTCAATAAGAGGCACCTTCTCCCGAATTTCGGAGTCATTTTGCAACCTTGTCCGGTTCATTATATATGTTTATTTCGAATGTGGGGTGCTTTAAACTCGCATCAAGTCACGAGGTTGTCACGTCCTTACCCTGTCGACCAATCAGATGTTTACCAAAACACGTTGCTGGGCTAGTTGGCGAAGCATTTTATTAAAAAAATATTCAGCGCTACATAAAAGACACAGACATTGGAAGAAAACACAGGACTTCCTGTGTTTTCTTGCAGTGTCCGTGTCTTTGATGTAGCGCTGAATACCTCTTTATTAAATCAGACGTTTGCAGCATAAATATTTCCTGTAAACGGTTCGCATGTCTTACCGACCGAACGAGCTGTATATGATTGGTGCAAAATGTTGTATTGTGTGCACAGTTGATATTTACCGTCTATCATGTACGCAATCCCCGCATTGCTCTACAACTCACCTGCGTTAACCGCACTGACGTACCCCTTATTTATATGTTTTAAAAGTCGAATTCCGACGAGGAAAGGAATCACAGATACGTATTTTCTGGAGCATATTAAAGGCTGTATGTAGGGTTTGGCCATAATCTATATATTCTTTCACATATTTAGTGCTGGTTTATATATGGCTCGTTTTCGCGTACCGGTTTGAAAGTTGACCTTGTTCTTTTTATTTTTCAGAAGTCTATGGTTGATCTTCTTCGATTTGCGATAATTTTTCTGCACTCGAATAAAAACACAAGTTAGAAAAGTGCTATTTTGTTCTGTGATAAGCGGCGTTTATTGACACAGTGTAATGTGCCTAATTTGTTTCAATAGACACTCCGTGCCAATGCAGAAAGCACTGGTGAAGGATCAAAGCGTACCTTTTAAGATTTCTTGCCTTACCTTTAGAAGTTGGAAGAAATGTTGAGCATCGCACATCGAAGGAAACTCCCAGTCAAGATCAAGCCCGTCGAGGCTAGCTGCATCCAGTAATTTTCGAGCGGAGGCAATAAATCTGAACATACGTCAAGAAATTAAACATGCTGTTTCAGTATACCATTTGCGATCGAAACAACGGGGCCGTTCAAAAGAACATATTTTCGAACTGAGTTTCTAAGCAGTGCAGTCGACTCAGTTTTGACAGGCGTGGGTCGTCAAAAGTGAAGCCCACAAATAGGAACACTTATGAAACAAAAGTTCACAAAGTGAGGACATCTATGTGACCATGTCGTAAACTTGATACTAAAAGTTGTAATCCTAATAATGAGTAAAGAGGGCAACAAACACTTAAATATCAAGTATCAAATAGCTTGTCGATATAAAGTGGGGGCTGTACGTTTGTATCGTTTATATTTCTGCACCCTAAAACGCCGAAAGAAACCATATTTGCGTAGTGTATGTAAACGATCCACCATTAAATCTTCCCATATGCACTACAATACGACCCTGAATCACTGATATCATATGGTCATGTCCAGTACCAATGGAAGGGAATAGAAGTTTCCATGATTGGTTTAGCCTTGTTCAAATTTTCAATTCCTTAAATCTACCTGCATCTCGCGGAAACACTGGACACCATGCTCTGGAAGTTTTCTTCGCCGCCACCTCCACCCACCGAGAACATTACTTTGATGTCTGGTCGGCGCTGGCGAAGTGAAGTGAAAGCGGTGAGGCCCTCTGGGCCACCAACATCAGAAAGGTTAATGGTGGAGTCGGATGAAACCGTGGCAAACCCCATGATGATATGGCTGCAGAGCTCGACATCAACTCCTTCAAACTGTAACGACGCGGAATTATTTTCCGGAGTCCTTAAGTAGCACACGTGCTTGAATGAGGAACCTGCGTAAAAAAAGAGACGGGCGTTGTGCTTTTGCTTCGGCTGTGTGCTCCCTTTGTAGAAACATTCTCCCGCTTTCTAATGGTGTACTTGAAATTATTATCAAGGTAACTGTTATATTGCACCCTTCGTAAGGCATTTGTTCTTTCAGGCCCTTTTATAAGTCACCTCCAATGTGGCGTTCACGAAAGTTGCCCTGAAAACTTCCCGCTATAGAAGGAAGGGGAAACGTTTTTCGTACAAAGAAGTCTAGCAGACTAGCATGCACAAAATATTATGCAGTTAGAGGTACAAATACCTGTCGGTGAGCCTACTCTAACCTTTTGCGAGCTGCGTTTTTAGCTGCCTTCCACTTCCTCTTCCTAAAACATGAAAGCGGGAAGCGTTATTGCGCCGGCCTACAGTGAGTATAAATGTAAACGCTTCTGCATCGTATAACCATAACTTCCACATTCGCAATATTATTTGCATTTTCTTCAGCAGCGGAAAAGACGGCGTGCACAGAAAAAGTGTGACCTATATGTTCTACCTCAGCGCTGCCTCTCGGGAGTTGAAGCTGTCAACAATTTGCAGTTACTGCACATATGTCTACCCCTCTCGTCACAAGCAACACGTCCATCACACACCTCTCCATATTGAAGCTTTTGTACGTGCCCACCGGCAGTTTATCACTTGGTGTCGGACAGTTGAGCAACGTTTTTGAGTGCTTCTCTACTATGTACCTTATGAACGCATTGTTGGGCAAGCTGCCTGCTGTTCATATCAGACCAAAGGCACGAAACGCACGCACACAAGGGCGCTCAGACTTCTAGTGTTCCTTGTGTGAGGTTAACAACACTCTCGCATTCAAAGCTTGCCACATCAATGCTACTGGTCTTTCAAGGTTGCAAGGCTTTAAACAATTGAAACCACCAAAGTCGTGCTCATGATTTTTTTTATTTCCCGGAGGTGTACTTGCCATAACGTTAAAATAATTTCCAATTCATCAGCTCTTGTATGATAACCTACCTGGCATGTGCAAAATGGAGTCTAAAATTTTCTATTCACAACGGAAGTACTCGACACATACTTTACCCTCCTTGGAACCCCTTTTAGAAGCTCATTACTAACGTATTGCGTCAGCAGACAAACGAATAAAAGCAAGACGTTCGTATGGATCTCAAGGTGGTTCAATTCAATGTGTTCATACCAGTTTTTCTAGTTATCTCGCAGGGATCGACAAAACGCTACCCATTCCCTTAACATATTCTCTTAACTATTTAATGGAATAGGAAGAACAACTTTAACACCAAGAGTTTTATGCGTTATCATGGCATTTCCTTTAATTATATTTATGGTATATTTTAGTTTCAGACTGCTCTGTCACAGTTGAAAACAATGTAGAAGAAAACTGAAGTCTGCAAAAAATTGCCGACGAATAAGTTACTTCCTAATGCGAAATTTGAGCTCAGGTCATCAGATGTTTCACCTTGTCGACAGATTGAAGCAAAGATGTCTGGCAACACATGTATGTTCATTTACAGACATTTGATTTTTTCACGAATATTCCTTCAAGAAACAGTGCACTAACAGTTCTTGATTGTCATGAAGGGAGTCTTGTGGTCGCAGGAATGAAGAGAGCAATTAGGTTATCGGAAGGTTGCGCGAGGCAGCGCGTGGGCCAATAGGACCATTGCGCGGCGAAGAGATAGCAGCTACTCATTGATGTCGCTGACGCCACTAGTGAGTCAATGTGGCTACGCATTTCGGCTTGGAAGGCACGCACCGTGATCCACTGATAGCAAGCCGGAGCTTCAGCAACCGGGTATATTGATTGATTTATAGAAAGGGAAATGCGCGGTAACTGTCTCACTTGTTTTCAGTGGACACCTCATGCGCGCCGTAAGAGAATGGAGTAAGGTGGGAGTGAAAGTGAAAAGAGAGAAAGAGGAGCCGTAGTGGAGAGCTACGGAGTAATTTCGATCACCTGGGGATCTTTAACGTGCACTGGCATCGCACAGCACACGGACGCATCTTCGTTTCGCCTCCATCGAAACGCAGCCGCCGACCTCGGGTTCGAACCTGGATACTCCGACACAGTAGTCGGGCGTCTTACCACTGCACCAACCCGGCGGGGATCGGCAACCGAAGAATACCGGAGAATATTGTCGCCACCACGCAAGAGGACGGAGGTCAGGAGCGCGCGCATCAATGGGAGGACACGCGCGGTCTCCGCCACAGAGGAAGAGGGAGGGCGGGGGCGAAGAAGCGCCTACTGCCCTGACTGCGGAGCTGGTTACGAGGGACAATGCCGACGACGACGTCGACAACGAAGCGAAACGCAGGAACGGGCTCCAAAGAGCCGCGCTCTAAAACGTTATGTCGAACACTTAAGCTCAGCGTTTAAGAGCATAGCGCGAGAGCATAGACTACCACCCCACATATTGTGTCCTGTCTGAAAACCTATATTTCAGGTTCTATTTTACTAACGTGGAACGCAATGGGATTGTTCTATTCTCTAGAGGGTAGTGTTACGTAACGGTATTCGCTGTTCGTGCGCCGGAGGACGATGAAGTGGGGCAGACTGACTGAGAACTGCGACGCTGAGGGTGGACAGATGTGTGCTGCCCTCAAACATACTTGAACTAAAATTATCGTTTTTGGATCCTTCCTGTAACATTATAAGCATTGGCTTTAATCAAGTCGTGTTCCATACCTGCGTTGCCTATCGGTAACGAGAACTTAAATGTCCTGGCCGGCTGACTCTGATATCGCCTACCCATATAAAAGAGAGCCCCGATTTTGTAGCTCCTGCTTAATGTATTACCAGGTACTCCACGCCCAGTTAGTTCGAAGCCACGTTAGCTACCAGCTAGCTGTGCTAGCTCCCTGCTCGTCTTTTGTCGCCCACAACACCACATTTTCAGAGAGCGAGGCCTTTTGCGATATCACGTTCAATGGTGTCATTCAGCAATTAAGTCCTTAGTTGCGTGCCTCTCGCTCGATTCGCTTCTACCTGAAGCAATTCATAGCGGCGCTCAGTAGCCAACCCCTCCCATGTCGTGTGAGGAAATTTGCCTGAAGAACGACAGGTGCATTTCACGTGTAAAGAAAAGAAGATTCTATGCTATGAGGTTCCAGGTTCTCTATAATAATGTTAATGACTGCGAATTACCGGCAATCGTCGTAGCTCTTGCTACGATAAAAGGATATCAATTATAATTATTAGTGTTCATTGTACCTCCTTGATCACATAAGCATATGTTGCTCAATTACAATTTGAGCGCACTCGACCCAACACTATTAGCTCATGTTTCTATGCTGAAGCCATCTACGATTGGATGTAGTAGAGTACCACTTACGTGCGGCATCTTCCTCTAATTGAGAGGAGGTCAAAGCAAAACACAACGTTTGCAGCAGTAGACGCATGCTGTGCACCGACGATGTGAAACGCATCTTGAATCTGTAATATAGCAGATGTTTTAAACATCGTCTATACAAACTATACAGGGTGTTATGGCTTATCCTAGCCAATCTTTACAAAAGATTATGCCTTTGCCCAGTGAAAGCGTTTATCGGCTCTATGGAATCTGTGTCTCTATTATGTACTATTTTCGCGTGCTTCAAGCCTATTTCTATCTGCAATTTTCATTACGTAAATTTCACTTATTTGATTGAGGAACAAAGTGGCAGTTAAGAAGTGGTAAAACGTACTAGAAAACAGGCTAACCACGTACCTAGCTTTATATTATAGCTCTTCAAAAAAGCCTCTGGTTAGTACTGCATAGACGACGCGAAATGAGTATGCAAAGTCGTAGTTTTCAATACAATCTTCATATTCAGCACTAATACTTTACTCTGAAGCGAATAATTGAAACATCATGTAAATATATATTACTAATTAGTGAACGATAGAGAATCAAAACCTTGACAGAGACATTCACGATTGTAAAGAGGCAATAATGCGACAGCACGAACACTACCACTAAGGCAACAAAGCCTCTTCCGATTGCACTTTACAGCGCCGGCACGGCCGCCATTTTAGTGCTTATGAAATCCATCTCCCACTGGAACCCACTCACAAAGCTTTTTCGTGAGGATTTGATATAACCGAAAGCGGTTTGCGTACTATGTCGAGACCAACTCTAAGAACGCACGCGTTCCTTCAAAACATGAAAACATCACTAGTGACGACCTGGCGTTGCAGCTTTAAACAACTCTTTTCCATGGACTGGGGAAGCGCACCGGCCTACAGAAAGGCAAAGGGCGTACATCCGTTTCCAGGCCAAGACGATGTGGATGGCACTCTCACCCCCTGCGTACTGGCGCGTGAATGTGAGGGGGAATGCGCCAACACGTGCGTAGAAATTATTGCCGCGAGCGCCAGATGATGAACTTACACTCCCGCCGCTGATCCTGTCGAGGTCATTAATAATGCGAAGTAGTTAGTATGGAAAGAAGGAACGTCTTGGTAGCCTTCCCTCCCCCCCCCCCCCCCCCTTTCCTAGAAACATACAGCCAGAATTTAATCTCGAAAGAAGGGCCAAATGAAGTGAAGCTCTAGAGCGATGGTTCAAGAACATGGTAGCGAAAGAAGTACTCTATGTTGATGCGGCAAGTGACAGAACAAGTGCGGCGGTAGCCTCGGTAGTTGATGACCGAGAGGCGCCGGTATCAGCGGCAACCATCAAAGGCCGCCACATAGGGACTGCGGAGGAAGTTGCGATAGCGCTAGCTTGCGTAGGAACGGAAGCCAAATTTTAATTAGCGACAACAAAACCACCAACCAAAATTTCGGAAAGGGGAGTATATCGCCGGTGGCAGCCAAAATTTTCACCCAAAGAATGCTGAATAGGAAAATTAAGTTAATTTGGACACCCGCTCACGCTGCCGCCCCTGGTAACGAGGCGGCTCACGAGCTAGCCCGAGCTCTCTGCTTCCGGGTAGCCGTCGAGCCCCCCCTGAAAACTGGGCATACGACGAGCGTCTACAAAATTACGGGGAAATCATCGACCATTATAAATTGGGACGTACACTGGTAGCTGCCGCGTGGAGGCGCCTAAAAACTAATACGTTAATGAACCTGGTCTTGGCGTTTCACGCGCTACCAGACCCTAGATACAATGATCTATGCGAACACTGTGGGGCGAGAGGGACCCTCGATCACATAATTTTGGAGTGCCCACAATCTCCAGGGATAGGACAAAATATTACAAGTAGAGAAGCCTGGGATACCCTGCTGCGAAGCGCGGACCCTGCGATCCAGCACCGCACCGTCCATCTGGCGGAAGAGGCCTCAACACGCCCAGGGCTACCTGCCAGCCTCTAATCCGCGGGCGCACGACTCCCCGTCTTCCACACCACGCGTTCCGGGGGCGGGGAAGAGGACGCCTATTTATGGAAGTAAAAACTGTATAACTAACTAACCAAAGCACTACTTCACTATGTTCACAGATTTCTGTCTTTAGGCCGCGTCCGCAAAATTGTGTCCGCAGCAGTTGTAATTAAGAAGTTCTAAAGGTTAATGAATTATGTTAATCAATAGAGAGCGAAGTATTGTTGTGCCAGAAAAACAATTAGGCAAATAAGTTAAGTAGTTGTTTATTAGAAGTAAAACATCTAAAAGTAAAAGCGAAAATGTTCTTTTTAGCTAATGGCTTGTCCCCACATTTGCATTTATCAAATACTTAAATAGTTAATTAAATCGGCCAATTATGGTGACTTTAAGATGTATCAAATACTGAACAGTTAATTAAATCAGTCAATTAAGGTGATGTGAAATATGTGACCTCAAGCAACCTAAGTCGAGCCAAAATAAGGCATAGAAGAAATTGGCGCTCACTGTGAAAGTATCAAAGACTAAAATAGGTAATTATGTAAGTAAATTAGGATGACGTCCAGGGTGTGACATCATCCTAAACGACGTCACACCCTTGACGTCATCCGACGAAAGTAGAGCCGAAAAAGGGCATAGGAAGAGATTGGTGCGCAATTTCGAAGTACCAAACTAAAATGGGTAAACAAGAAGTGAATTAAGCAACTGCAAGCAACTGAATAAAACAACAGCTGCATCCGTGCTTTCGCATTATTCCAATGCCGGTTCTGCAGTGCTCTTTAGTTTTTCGAATGGCCGCATCGTTTCCCTCTCCACATGCGCCCGCTGTCTTGGTACTGCTGCCAGCAGACTGGGAAAGTGGCACGCATCGACATTTCTCTTTACAAATACTGCTGTCTATAGACCACGACGCTCCCATCAGCCAACCGTGGCTTTCAGTAACTGACAGATGGCAGCGTTAAGCTTCAATATATTTATTTGAAATATTATGTAGATTCAGAGTTTGCTCCCCTTGCCACTCTGCAGCTATATGCTTGAGCAGGTACAGCAAATATCTAGCTGCCAAAATGTTTTTTTTTAAATTATCGCCAGGTCTAATTATTCATAAGTTATTGCAAAATGTACCTGAACACCGAAGTCTATAGTGATACTTTCTTTTATTTAATGCCATTTTTATTTTGTCTGGGAGCTTTATATACACGAATCACAACGATAGATGTGCCTCCGAGCGCTAAATAATTTTTAAGTGAATTTCTTATCTCACCTGTACTGGTTTCAACAGTCAGGCGATGGCTGTGACATCTATTTGAAGTGGAAGTCACGTGCAGGATGAAAAACTACGAAATAGCTAGTCATTTTCCCTTTTATTTCACCACAACGCAAAAATCCATTCTGCCGCGAGAGCACGAATCACAATGAAAGGCACACGAGTATATCGCAAATTTTCATCCCTCACTACACTAGACTACACTGATGTTGTAGCCATACCTCGGCTGCTGAACTGGAAATTGAAACTGGGGAGAAAATCCAAGTTATAAATTATTGCATGCTTGTCAGGAAATCCTGCGTGGTGATCACCATTGTCGCCTGCATCATTATGAAGAGCTTTATGATATGATTTTGTCCGCGATATTTCTGAGTTGGCTTTGCGGGAAATTAAAGAAATTCCTGATCATCGAAAGAGTACGCGTATTTTTCAGCTGATCTGTTCCCCCAGAGCACGTGAACGACGCTAGTGATATTTTTTGCGACATGAATCGTGAACAGTTGCTATAAGCTGCCTGCTGAATTTCGTTGACTCAAGTGCGTGCGCTGACCGGCGTATTCCCGTTAACGAAATAGTGAAACAGGAAGATCCTTCAATCACTCATCACAAATATTGCCACGCGCTGGGTCCGCTGCTGCTTTTGCCAATGCAAACGAAAAACACGTGAAACATCTTAACCACCAGATAGGTAAACGTTGCGAGTTAGACAACGTTTTCGCTTCTTTACTAGCATTAAAGAGTATTGAGTGCACTAATATAAACTCACCGGAGCCAAAAATGTGCAGAGGTTGTGTCACCAACTAGGAAAACTGATGGTGGCGTGTTCGGAGCCGGCTTGGTATTGTTCTCACACATCATGTCTGCTCAAAGGAAGCATGTGGACGTCATAGTGCGAGGTTCTCGCCATGAAGCGTGGCATGATCAAAAACGGCTAGGGAAAGCTAACGAAAGGGTTCCATTTGCTACAGCACCATGATAAAGCTATATCAGCACAGGTCATGGAAAGGAAGCCGGCGTCTTGTGTTACGATATTTCTCATGTATCATAGTCACCATGCACGGCGTAATGTAACTTCTTCCTTTTTCTTCTTACGAAGGACAGGAAGCACTGCTTAGCAATAGCCATTTTGACATGCAAAAGTTTATCATGAAGAATGCGGCACTAATGAACGAGGAATGCCGGCAGAACCGATGTGGACAGGCGAAAAGTCGCAACTGAGGTTTATGGACCAAGCAACAAGCACCATATACATGAAAATAAAACAAACTCCAAACATGACATTTCGATAACCCAGTACAAATGAGAAAGTTACATAGTAAAGAAGCACGTTTCACTTGTCGAAGAGGAAGAACGAAGGTATGTTTTACCAGCAAAGACTGAGTTGGCGGCAAAAAATTCAGTTCGAAATTTACCTCGCGACGGAGGGCTGGCTGACCGCACCAGTTCTGGCACCGTCTGATATGGAAGACCACATAATTTATCGGAAGAGCTAGTTGGTGTGTCTATGCAAGATGGTGATTGTTGAAAAAAAAACAGGCACGCAAATGCTTGTTTTATTTTAGAACGCATATTTCAGGCACCCGTTACTCAGCTGAGTGGCGTCGGCGTCGCCGTTGGGGCAACCGGTCGGCAGCTATCGCGTAGACCACTCAGTAACATTTTTCACTAGTCAACCGGGACAAAGTTCTTCTCAGCCTCCTGTAACTTGCCATGCAGTCAGGAACACAGACGCCTGGTTCGTGCCAGCGTTGGCATCCTAGGCGACCCTAGAGGGAACTTGCGCTGGTCTTCAGTGTAGGACTATTGCGCGCCTACCTCGTCTGGACCTACTAAAGGGCGAAAAAATTACGGCGAAACGGAAGGCACGCTGCTGCGGTCAAAAGTGCTTGGGTAAGACAAATAAGGTTTGTTCATTATTCTATACCGCAGTTACCGTGCGAAACGAGAGGCGGAGTAGTTACATTCGTGCATGCTACACATGTAAGGTAGATCGTTGGGACTTTCATTTCTGCGCTGCATCATGATGCTATATATTATGCGACTTCTCTTATCGTACTGAGCATAAAATGATCTTTTAAGCAGAAATCATTTCTTTGCTGATGAGTGGGGTAGATAGGAGGTGTCTACCGAAAGAATCAGCAATCGTTGTCAGCTAAAGGTGTGCGTGCCTCGCCAGACATCTGCGAACAAAATGGTTGAATAATGTACAAATACTCGATTATGCTATGAACTTTATAAAACTCATAGTATGCGAGGAAAACAGTAACGGTTAGGTACAAGATTAGTGGCGGCAGCTATAGCTATAAGTTATAGTTAAAAAAATTACATCGTAGCTGCTGTACTTAAGTCTGAGATAATAGGTATAACGATAATAATGGCAGCGACTGATATTGGATAGATCGATATATAGGGATGATGATAGATAATCAGACGTTTAGATATTGAGTGCATAATGATAATAATTATTTGTGAAGAGAGATGATGGTGGTGATGTAAATAATGGTAGGTATAGTGTTAGTGGTGAGATTGTGAAAGTGATCCTGATAGGTATGATAGCGATTAGCTCACGAGGGTAGCAATAGATGATGATTGGGATAGAAGTGACAGCGATATTGATAGCGATGATGATTATATAAGTGATTGTGGTGGTATTAAAAGTGATGATGAAGGTGATATTTGCGAAGAAAAAGAGGATGAAAGAAGGAGTTTCGTTTTTTCAACTCTTCGGCATGTCTTACGAGCAGTGTTTAATTTTAATTCATTCACTTTTCGTACTTGCGCTATTTGAGGTGAGAGCGCAGTGTGAAGAGCGGCTGTTCGAACTCCTTCTCAGCGTTATCGTTGCTCTCGAGCATCATACCGTTGAACAGCTCGTGCACTTGCTTAAGCCTTATGAGATGAGGGAAAACATTGCAGTAAACAACAAGACTGTGAAGGCTGATGCTCACGGCGTTCTAGGATGGATGTTAAGACCATTTATATGGCACAGTCAGCCAGTTAATTACCTATGCGAATGCCCAGTTGGCTATCAGAAGTGCTAAGAATGAGGAAACGTGATGCAGCAATCAGCATGCGTTTAAAATTCGGCGTTGAAATTTTTCAGAGCACTGCGGAATCTGCGCGGCAGGAATGCAATAGCCTGAAGGTTTCTGCTTCAGAGTGTGCATTGCGCGCCCCTTGTAAAGGTTTTGCTAGTATAAAAGGCTCGTACCGCGCACCGAAAATTTCCGCTTCCTCTCGCGCGCTCATAAGTACTCCTGCAAATTATAGGATTGGACGGTATGCCATCGCTCCTATCGCGGAGCGTTCTAATAGCCACTTGACATTATCACCAAACTTGAGTGTCATGTAACCTTATCACATAGCATTTTCATTGTCGCGTGATGTTTACATACAATTTGACTGTCAGATGATTTCGCCTCGCTATACTCTAATAGTCGCCTGGCATATTCGTGCAACTTGACTGCCACGTGAACGTGGTTGTGTAACCTGAATGTCGCACGATTGATGATCGAATCAAATAATGAATTATATATAATAACTATTTTATCTACTCCAATTACATATTGCTACTTCTCTAAAGCTGAAGTTGTCTGTAGATAACCTTGACAGCTGTATGAATTAAGTAAATCCCTCACAAATTTGGTTTTCAATCTCAGCACAGAATAACCTACGAAGCAAGTAAACTATAACACACTATTTTTCATCGACACATTCACAAAACCCGTAACTTCGAACAAAACATTTCATTAATAAGTTGATTTATTTAACTAAATATAAATGACAAATATGCCTATACTACTTACTACACACTCTTTATTTACTGCCTTACATCATAAAACCCTTTCACAATAATACATATGGGGCAATTTTTTCTGTAGACAAATATTGCGTAAATGTTCAGCGGACAATTTTGGCCACCGAATATAGCCATGTACTGCTTTTTCATTCATAAACTCTAGCAAATCACTAGCATAATGTATCGAAGACGAACAATAAGTGAGCAGTGATCAAAACTAATCATCGATTCGAAGATTCGCTACCTTTTTCCTCCGAATAAAAAATATTTCACTTCAGCAGAACCCAATGCGCCTTTTAGTTTTTGAGTTACTTTCATGTATTTATTTATTCATTCATGCATAATTCCACAATGCTATAGGCATTACACAAAGGCCGATATACACCCAAGCAACGTACAATCGTACAGGCAGTAAATTTCACAATTCCTCTTGACCATACATGACATGACAATTCGTCACAATACATGGTAGTATATGACAGTAGTGCACACCTAAACATCAAAATCGCTGCGCACAAAAAGCTATTCTTTAAAACACTGTTTTAATATAAATGAAAAGAAAGGGGCCACCAAGAAAAATAAAACCTTAAGCGTTAAACGCTAAACAGAAGTTGTCATTGCACAAAATAGAAGCCACAGAAGCTGGCAACTTATTACACTTATCTACAGTTTTTTTTGAAAGAAATAATGTTTAAAAGAACTCATTTTTCATTACAATGATCTGATCTTTGGATGGCCATTGAAAGACATTGGACTCCTTGACAAACTCTAAACTAACCTCGCATGTTTCCCTCAGGCATTTTGCAAGCTGTGAACTCTATGAGCACATTTGTCGGATCATGCATTTCATTATTTGATTTGATATCATTACACTACGAAGCACCTTAACACGTATTTAATGGCCGTGTTTTATCTCCCCCTTCAATTCTATTATTTCTCTTACCATTCTTTTTTCAATCTTTCCCTCCCGAATTCCCCTACCCATATAGAGTAGCATGCCAGCGATGTCTAAACGCCGGCAAAATTCTGTTTTTCCATTAAAGAGTCTCTCTCTCTCTCTTCGCTTTGCAATACAGTACTTTAGGGCTGAAGGTAACTTAATTTTCTCATACCAGTGCAATTGTAAATTATATTATGTAATAACTAAGGCGGAGTCATTTCTTCTATGACTCAGCGGTTGCCATCTTAAGCTTGCTTAGCACTTATAATGTCCAGATTCCTATTATAATTACCAGAACAAAACGGACAGCTCTGTTCTGAAACAGTTGAAGTTTCTTAATTTTGCAGTGTCCGGATCCCTCACAGTGCATGCGTAGTATGGAGCGAAGATTCGAGCAAAATGAAATTCGAGAAATGTTTGAATGATTGTTTACGGACCGGGTGTTATCATCTATAGCTGCAAGTAATTGGAGAATTTTTTGGAGAATGTTTTCGCGATTCCCTCGGTGTCGCCAGCAGATGGAAGCTTATCGACATGGGCTGGTATGCCCACCAAGTAAATTCTTGTAACTGATACAGGCAACATATCATACTTGGGAAAACGTGTGTGCTGTTTGTCTTCATCCGGACACCAGTTTGCTACAAACCATGCTGTGGCCTCTGCATCAGGGCAAAGAAAGCCGTGCTCCACAGCATGGAAAGTTCGCCAGAGATGAGTGTGTTGAGAACTGCTCGCACCACCACAAACAACGTTCCCACTTAGAATTTTTTGATTACCTCCTCTGCTGACTGTCCTCGTTATATCAGTTGGTACAGTGAGTGCCTCGGAAGGCTGCGGCCCTGGTCCCAATCCCCGAAGCAGGGCGACGGTTTCTTTACCCACAAAGTTTCTGAGAAAGCTTTATCTCCTGCCTTTGTGCGGCATGGCCACGCATGGGCGGATGACAATGAGCAATTCCTCTTTTTGAGAAAGCTACTCGACCTTGGCGGATCAGCTTAAATATTCGACCGACACAAATCTCAATTCAGTTATTGATTTAACCTTCTCTCGTTCTACTATCTGCTCTGCAAACTATCTTTAATAGAATAATTAGTATAATGACTTCAACGGAAAAGCGTTTATCCCGAGTTCAATCCTCGCACCAAGAGAAATTTCCTTTATTTGCAAGTTCCGTCGAAAGGTGTATATCTCTCCTTAGTAGCCGTAAGGCTACGCTTGGGTGGATTTAAATCAGTAATTACTCGTTTATTAGGATGTGGGCGAAGGTCTGATTGCGGCTCTCCAATCAAGCTCCCTGGACTTGGTAACTAGCATTTGCGCGCCGTGTGTGCTGAGCGAACAGCTACATCTTCAAACACTAATGGGCCCATACCACACAGAGAAAACGTCAAAAGCGTTAGGTACGCCAGACAAGTGGTGCTCAACGAAACAGTAATGAATCAAGACCTATAAATATTTGTCTCAAATTTTCTGTAAGTATAGTTCTGGCTAGATTTTGTTTATAAGCTTTAACGTGGCAAAGCAACTACGGCTATTAGAGACCCCGTAAAGGAGGGCTCCGGAAATTGCGACCACCTGGGGTTATTTAACTTGCACTGGCATCGCACAACACATGGATGCCTTGCATTTCGCCTGCATCGAAAAGTGTTCGCGGCGGCAAGGTATCGATCAGGCATCCCTGGACAAAGCGATGGAGCACCCTAACTACTTCGGGGACCACTGCGGAAACAACAGTTGTTAGGTAGACAGGACGGTAGGACCAGCCCAAAAATTGTTCGCAATATCGATCTTAAAGAGTCCTAATTGCCTCCTAGACGTTCTGATACTAGATCAGAGTGCCCACTGTTCTCCCTTACGATTTGGTCTACGCAATCAATTCTTCACTGACGGGAAGAACGGGAAGGGGCGAGTGTTAATATAGCACGCGCTGAATACAAGGATACCCGGAGGTGAAAAAGAAGAAGCGCGTAAACTCCAAGACAGATCGCGAATATTTTCGTTCTTTTATTTAACATTCATTTAAACTTCAGTAGGCCGTAGCACTACTTCACTCAAGCATCACTGCCAGTGAACCTGATTTGCTCAAATCTCTAGTCACAGTTCTGCAGCACGGAATCTAAGAAAATGTAATTACCGCCTGGTCATGGCCAATCACCCCTGTTGGTATGGGTCAATTTCATAAGGGGGAACCGCGCGAAAAAACATTCTTTTTTATATTGCATACAGGAACCCTCCCAGTTAAAACATGGATGGAAGAAAAGGGCCTTTTTGTACCTTGGGGTCTCAAACTGTCTACTATGTAGGAAATCTGAAACAGTTGAGCACGTGTTCCTGGATTGTTGGGATGCGGTGTTTTACTGGGATGTGTTACATAGGACCCCCTTCATGGATCACTGCCTTTTCGTGGCGGAGGGGCTTGCGAAACTCGATGAAGTCGTGAGCTCTGCTGTGAAGGGCCACCCAAAATAGACAGGTCACGGCAGAGAGTTCTGACAAAATGTGATTCACTGGAGAATGTAATGGCAACCCACTCCAGTATTTCCTGCGAAGAAAACCCTATGGCCAGTCACAATACCATTAATAATATGGCGCCGGAAGATGAGCCCCCCAGGTTGGAAGGCGTCCCACATGTTACTGGGGATGAACAAAGGGCGATTCCTAGTAGCTCCAGGACGAATGAGGCGGCTGGGCTAAAGCCAAAAGGACGCTCAGTTATGGATGTGTCGGGAAGCGACCGGAAAGTCCGATGTTGCAAGGAGATATATCGCATAGCAACATGGAATGTAAGATCTATGACGCAAGGTAAACTGGATGTCGTCAAGCGAGAAATGGACAGATTGAACATTGATATCTTGGGTATCAGCGAGCTCAAGTGGACCGGAATGGGAGAATTTAACTCCGGCCACCATTATGTCTTTTATTGTGGGCACGAATTCAAGAGAAGGAATGGGGTCGCTCTCATAGTAAAACAAAAGAATGGGCAAAACAGTGCTAGGGTACAACCCCAAAAACGACCGAATGATTTCACTTTGGATCCAAGGTCACCCTTTCAACACAACAGTTAGCCAAGTCTATGCACCGACCACTACTGCTGCAGAAGCTGACGTTGAGAGATTTTATGCGGACCTACAATGCCTTTTAGATTGCACCCCATCATCAGACGTGGTTTTTCTCATAGGAGACTGGAATGCTAAGGTCGGGAGTGAAGAAATATCCGGAATTACAGGCAAGTTAGGTCTTGGCGAGCCAAATGAAGCTGGGCCGAGGCTAGTAGAGCTTTGTCAAGAAAACAACCTGACCATAGCGAATACTCATTTTCAACAGCACAAGAGGCGCCTGTACACATGAACTTCACCGGACGGCCTGTACAGGAATCAGATCGATTATATTCCTTGCCGGCAGAGATGGAGAAGCGCTATACAAGCAGCAAAAACAAGGCCTGGGGCCGATTGTGGCACCGATCATCAGCTTCTTGTTGCCAAAATTAAGCTTCGATAGAGGAAAACGCAGAGAACTAGAAGGCCTTTCAGGTATTATCTGGATCAAGTTCCATTAGAATATGCTGTGGAAGTGAGGAATCGATTTCGAGAATTAGATCTAGAAGACAGAGAGCCCGAAGAGATGTGAACTGATGTTCGTGATATAATACAAGAAGTTGCTACTAAGGTAGTTCCAAAGCAAAAGAAATGCAAGAAAGCAAACTGGTTATCTGAAGAGGCTTTGCAAATAGCTGAGGAAAGGAGGATGGCAAAGGTTATGGGGGAAAGAGAAAGATACAAGGTTCTCGATGCGGATTTTCAGAAAATAGCAAGGAGAGCTAAGAATGCCTTTCTGAACATACAGTGCCAAGCAGTTGAGGACAACAGCCAATTAAGGAACACAAGAGCTCTGTATAAGGCATTCAAAGATATCAAAGGTAGCTTCTGTGCTAAGCTGGGCGTGATAAAGGACAAACGAGGCAAGGACCTTACTGAAGCCTCAGAGATAAAGAAGAGGTGGCAGGAATACACAGAAGAACTGTACAAGAAGGACCCGAATGTGCAAACCCAACATAAGAGGATTGTGATCACTGTTCTCGAGCCGGGCATCCTGAAGAGTGAATTTGAATGGGCCTTAGCCAGCCTTGCTAAGAACAAAGCTAGCGGAATTGATGGCATTCCAACTGAGTTGCTTCAAAACCTCAACCATGGCGCTGTTAACATTCTGCATACATTATGTCAGAAGATTTGGACAACCCTGCGGTGGCCACAGGATTGGAGGAGGTCAGTTTACATCCCCATTCCAAAGAAAGGCAGTGCCAAAGATTGTTCAAACTACCGCACGATCGCGCTTATTTCGCATGCTAGCAAGGTGATGTTGAAAATCCTCCAAGGTAGGCTGCAGCAGTATGTGGATCGGGAGCTTCCGGACGTGCAAGCTGGGTTTCGCAAGGGCAGAGGAACTAGAGACCAAGTTGCCAACCTTCGCTGGATCATGGAAAAAGCAAGAGAGTTCCAGAAACCAATCTACTTCTGCTTTATTGATTATACGAAAGCGTTTGACTGCGTAGATCACAGCAGATTGTGGCAAGCTCTCCAAGAGATGGGAGTTTCAATTCACCTCATCTGTCTCCTAAGGAACCTGTATGAAGGGCAAGAGGCCACAGTCAGAACTGGGCATGGTCTTACTGATTGGTTTCCGATTGAGAAAGGAGTGAGGCAAGGCTGCATACTGTCGCCCTGCCTATTTAACCTATATGCAGAGTGCATCATGAGGATGGCCGGTCTGGACGAGTCTTCAGCTGGAGTGAAGATTGCTGGAAAACGTATCAACAACCTTAGATATGCAGATGATACCACTTTAATGGCAGAAAGTGAAGCGGAACTCAAGAGACTTCTGATGCGCGTACAAGAAGAGAGTGAGAAGTTTGGGCTTAAACTGAACATTAAAAAGACAAAGATCATGGCGTCTTGCCCTATCAAGTCCTGGAGCATCAAGGGACAAGAAGTGGAAGCTGTGACAGATTTTCTCTTCTTGGGTTCCAAGATTACCTCGGAAGGAGAGTGCAGCCATGAAATTAGGAGACGCCTGCTTCTGGGAAAGAGAGCAATGGTTAGCCTTGACCGCCTAGTAAAGAGCAGAGACATTAGTCTGCCAACCAAGATCCGTATAACTCGTGCTATGGTCTTTCCAGTTGTGATGTATGGATGCGAGAGTTGGACTGTGAAAAAGGCTGACCGCCGAAGAATTGACGCGTTTGAATTGCGGTGCTGGCGAAGACTCTTGAGAGTTCCTTGGACTGCCAGAAGATCAAATCAGTCAATATTGTCGACCATAAACCGTGACTGCTCATTGGAGGGTGAAATTCTAAAGCTAAAACTCAGCTACTTTGGTCATCTGATGAGAAGAGAGGAGTCGCTGGAGAAAGATTTGATGTTGGGAAAGGTTGAGGGTCGCCGGAGAAGGGGTAGGCAGCGAACGCGATGGTTAGATGGCATCCTCGAGGCACTGCAGATGAAGTTATGTGATGTTAGGAAGATAGTGAGAGACCGGAAAGCGTGGCGTGACATGGTCAATAGGGTCACGAAGAGTCGGACACGACTGAACGACTGAACTGAACTGAAGGCTGCAGCAGTATGGGGATCGGGAGCTTCTGGACGTGCAAGCTGGGTTTCGCAAGGGCAGAGGAACTAGAGACCAAACTGCCAACCTTCGCTGGAACATGGAAAAATCAAGAGAGTTCCAGAACAGCATCTACTTCTGCTTTATTGATTATGAGAAAGCGTTCGACTGCGTAGATCACAGCAGATTGTGGCAAGCTCTCCAAGAGATGGGAGTTCCAGTTCACCTCATCTGCCTCCTCAGGAACCTGTATGAAGGACAAGAGGCCACAGTGAGAACTGGGCATGGTCTTACTGATTGGTATCCGATTGAGAAAGGAGTGAGGCAAGGCTGCATACTGTCGCCCTTCCTATTTAACCTATATGCAGAGTGCATCATGAGGACGGCCAGTCTGGATAAGTCTTCAGCTGAAGTGAAGATTGCTGGAAAACGTATCAACAACCTTAGATATGCGGATGATACCACTTTAATGGCAGAAAGTGAAGAGGAACTCAAGAGACTTCTGATGCGCGTACAAGAAGAGAGTGAGAAGTTTGGGCTTAAACTCAACATTAAAAAGACAAAGATCATGGCGTCTTGCCCAATCAAGTCCTGCAGCATCAATGAACAAGAAGTGGAAGCTGTGACAGATTTTCTCTTCTTGGGCTCGAAGATTACCTCGGAAGGAGACTGCAGCCATGAAATTAGGAGACACCTGCTTCTGGGAAAGAGAGAAATGGTTAGTCTTGACCGCCTAGTAAAGAGCAGAGAGATTAGTCTGCCTACCAATATCCGTATAACTCGTGCTATGGTCTTTCCAGTTGTGATGTATGGATGCGAGAGTTGGACTGTGAAAATGGCTGACCGCCGAAGAATTGACGCGTTTGAATTGTGGTGCTGGCGAAGACTCTTGAGAGTTCCTTGGACTGCCAGAAGATCAAATCAGTCGATATTGTCGACCATAAACCCTGACTGCTCATCGAAGGGTCAATTTCTAAAGTTAAAGCTCAGCTACTTTGGTCATCTGATGAGAAGAGAGGAGTCG
Organism: Amblyomma maculatum; assembly: GCF_055883805.1. Classification (NCBI taxonomy): domain Eukaryota; kingdom Metazoa; phylum Arthropoda; class Arachnida; order Ixodida; family Ixodidae; genus Amblyomma; species Amblyomma maculatum. The sequence goes on from NC_139345.1 coordinate 135,309,098, forward strand.
CTGGAGAAAGATTTGATGTTGGGAATATTGAGTGTCGCCGGAGTAAGGTTAGGCAGCGAACGCTATGGTTAGATGGCATCCTCGAGGCACTGCAGATGAAGTTATGTGATGTTAGGAAGATAGTGAGAGACCGGAAAGCGTGGCGTGACATGGTCCATAGGCTCACGAAGAGTCGGACACGACTGAACTGAACTGTTACAAAGGACAAATAAGTAAGACCTGTCATTGACGCCACGTGGAATTCGGTACTTAACTGTTAATGATGATTTTCAGTATGACCTCATCATGCTATGGGGCCTTCACAGTATTCGGAGTAGGATGGCTTATAGACACTGTGATGTCGATGCACGATCTGTATGTAATTATTTTGTTGAACAAGTGTATAAACTAAAAGAAATTTTGAAGCAGCTAGACGCTGCGGAGGAGGTCTAGAATCTGATGGGCGAACTTGTTGTAATGAAAGTCCATTATACACGGTTGTCAGCCAAGGGGCATGGCAACCACAATCTTTTACTCATGTATTTGTACCAATTCATGAAATAAAGAAAAAAAAGCCGGGATGGTGCAGTGGTAAGACACCCGACTACTGTGCCGTAGTACCCGGGTTCGAACCCGACCTTGGCGGCTGCGTTTCGATGGATGTGAAACGAAGAGGCGCTCGTGTGCTGTGCGATGTCAGCGCACGCTAAAGATGCCCAGGTCGTCGAAGTTACTCCGCAGCCCTGTACTACGGCTCCTCTTTCTCTCTTTCCACTTTCGCTGCCACCTTCCTCCCTTCCCTTACGGCGCGGTTAAGGTGTCCACAGAAAACAAGCGAGAAAGGTAGCGCGCCTTTCTCTTCCTATAAAGCAATCAGCTACAGAGCCAGTCGCAGGCCCGGGAAATTTCTTTTCCTTCTTCCTAGTCTCTGTTGTAGGCCGTCATTGCACCTGCCACTTCGGTTGTGGACGACGGCTGTTGCGGCGCGTGTCTTTCTCTCCCTCTTCTTTTTCTTTCTCTATTTTCTCTTCTGTCCGCACGAGGCAGCGGCGGTGGCTCAGCAGGCCCGTGCAAATTCTTTTCCTTCTTTCTACACCCACAACATTACAGCAATGCAACAACACGCACCTGCAGACGAAGGACTTCCTACGGTTGCCTTGCTCATGGCTTAGAAAGAACCGGCAGAAAATAAACTATTTATATAGGCAGGCAATTCGCAGTACCGAACGGCGGCTATGCGTCTCGGCTCGGACGGTGCGATCTATCGAGCGCTGCATCGGATAATATATAATAGTTAGTTCACAGGAAGGGAAAGGCGCTGTCTCTGTCACACGTGTTTCTGTGGGCACCTGAACCGTGCCGTAAAGGAAGGGAGGAAGTCGGTTGTGAAAGTGGAAAGAGAGAAAGAGGAACCATAGAGAAGGCTACGGAGTAATTTCGACCACCTGGGGATCTTATCAGCATTTCGTTGACCGCATCAAAGTTCCCAGGCGGTCTAGACAGAATCCACTTTACAGCAGGGAGCATGTGATGACTGCAGACGCTTTCCTGCTCCACACGGTCAGCCCTCCGCAGCGGCACGCGCATGCGCAGTGCAGAACCTAGTTACGAGGGAAAACGCTTACGGCGACGCCATGAATCGCAGGAACGGGCGCCAAAGTGCTTCACTCTAATACACATGGATGTAAAGGAAAATAAAATGGGATATCAGTTACCTGATCAGGTGGTTTCAAGACAGCGAACGTTAACTGTACCTTACTTTGAAGGCGGCGAAAAATTCGCATGCTAGTCTCCAGCTCTCTAACTGTAAATGACAATTTTTCTTTGCAAATGTGGCCATATGTGTTCGAGATTTGTATTGAACTTTCCATTAGATGTATTCATTAGTTGCTACTTGAATAACCCTCTAACAAATAAAATAATATTGCCACGTGCCTAGCGCCGCGCGACAGCCGTATTTGGTGCCGACGACGACGAAGCGGTGGTTGGCACGAGCGGCGCGCTGGTGCTGGACTCTGTGACTCTGTGTTCGGAACGACAAGCCAACCTTATTCTCGGGTCCTCGGCTACGTGTACTTTCAGGGCTCCCTCTGACTTCAGTCGTGACACTGGTGGAGGTGCCATCGATGATCCCTTCTCCCGCAGACGACCCTACGCGGCCGCCTCTCGTGACCACGCCTGTTCATCGTACCAGCCGACGGCTCCGAGGCTTGTCCCCCGAGGCCTTCCCTCTTGACGAAGAGACTCTGGCTGTGGCAACGACACCACCCGCCCGTACCATGACTGTCCCTTCCACCCCTTCGTCCTGTCTCATCCTTCAGACCCCACGTACCCCTAAACCATTTCACGGTGAGCATTTTGAAGACGCCGAGGACTGGCTAGCTCACTATGAAAGGGTCGCGACGTTTAACGGCTGGGACGACGCTGCGAAAATGCGGAACGTCTACTTCAGCCTTGAAGACACTGCTCGGACATGGTTCGAGAACCGCGAGGCCACATTCTCTACGTGGCCGGCCTTCCGAAGTCAGCTCCTCGGTACGTACGCCAACAGTGACCGCCGAGAGAATGCCGAGCGTGCCCTGACCTCTCGAGTTCAGCGTCAGAACGAGGGGGTCGCAATGTACGTTGAAGACGTCATGCGCCTTTGCTATCGCGCCGACCCGTCTATGAGTGAGGAGAAGGTTCGGCACCTGATGCACGGCGTCAAAGAACAGCTTTTTTCCGGCCTCGTGCGGAACCCGCCCACCACCGTCGCGGCGTTTCTGGCTGAAGCTGTGACCGCGGAGAAACTGCTACAGCAGCGATGCAGCCAGTACGGTCGGCCGCTGAATTCCATCTCCACACTACCACCGTCTGAACGAACCGACTACAATCTCGGGGCAGATATGAGCTCCCTTCGCGACCTCATTCGCACCGTGGTTCGCGAGGAGCTCCAGAAAGTTCATGGATCATTTACTCCTGGCGCAGCTTCCCTGGCCAACATCATCCGTGAGGAGGTCCAGAACGCACTCACGCCACCAACAAGTACAGTCGTTCCACCACCACCCCCGGGCCCCACCGAGCGGATGACTTATGCTGATGCCACACGCCGCCCAGCCCTGCTACCTACCCCTTCGCCTTACACGAAACCTCAGGTCGCTGTGCACGCTGCGTCACCGCTGCCCCTTTGGGCAGATCGGCACCAGGCGCCCCGGAAAACTGATCTCTGGCGCGCTCCAGATAACCGCCCTCTCTGCTACCACTGTGGCGAGGTAGGTCACCTGTACCGGCAGTGCCCTTATCGTCAGATGTGCCTTAGGGGATTTTCCCCCGACAGCCCTCGTCCACGGCCTGGTCAGCGGCCTCAAGACATCACCGAGTACGTCACCCGCCAGCGTACGTCACCCGCAAGTCTGCCACATTCTCCTCGTCGCGAGTCGCGCTCGCCTTCGCCTCGTCGCTCTTCACCCTCTCGGTCACGGTATACCGCTGGACGCCATGGTTCCTCGAGCCCTCATCGGGAAAACTAGCTCCGGCGACCTTTGGGGGCGAGGCCGCCGCACACCGATTCGCTGTAAAGCTTCCACCGCCGCACCGCTCGATTCGCCCCGACGTCGAACGCCGAATTCCTGTCCAGTTTTCGCCGCACAGACCAGATCGCCCCGACGTCGTCCGCATCGCCGACCAGCTATCACCGCCGTGTCGCTTAAATCGCCCCGACGCAGACCACACAACTGCCGCCCAGCTTGCGTCGCCGCACCGCTTGCTTCACTCCGACCTGCCGTCGACATTGAATTGTCCCGACGCCGACCACCCAACCGCCGTCCAGCTTCCGCCACCACACCGCTCACTTCACTCCGAACCGACGTCGACAGGCCCTGGTCTTGGCCGGGTCTCCCTGGACATCCCTGTTATCGTCGACACGAAGGAGGTCAGCGCTTTAGTTGATACGGGAGCCGATTATTCTATCCTTAGCGGGCGGCTTACAAGGACACTGAAAAAGGTGATGACGCCATGCAACGGACCAGACATACGTACGGCAGGAGGACATGTGGTTGCACCCTGGGTATGTGTACAGCCTGGGTTACGGTGCGAGGCTGCACATTTGTTGCGACTTTTCTCGTTCTACGCGAATGCTCTCGTGATGTTATTCTTGGCATCGACTTCCTTCGTGAGCACGGTGCCACTATAGATCTACCGAACCGCTTGGTGACGTTTTCCGCCAAACTGGCCACTCAAAAGCATGAGTACCGCGGGTCCCACTCCACGCTGCGAGTCGCCGATGATAGCCTCACAGTGCCACCACGCGCCAGCATCCTCGCCAGAGTTACTTGTGACGAGCCACATCACGGCCTCCGGGTTGTTGAGCCTGTCTCCCTCTCACTCGCCCTGGGAGTTTCTGTGGCAAGAGGTCTTTGTTTCCTTCGTGGAAGAGAGACGGAGGTACTTGTCACCAATTTCTCCAATGAACATCGACATCTGTTCCGTGGCACTGTCATTGCTTACGTCGACCATCTGCATGAAGTCGCCGAATGTTTTGATTCAGAGGAAGCTACGCCTAGCACTGAACCGGATGATGCCGTACACGCTGTCGACATCAATTCTAGCCTTTCCTCCGTTGAAAAAAGGCAACTCCAAGATCTATTGCTGAAGTTTCGTGTGTGCTTCACGTCTTCATCTAAAGTGCAGCAAACGTCGGTCATTAAACACCGGATTATCACGCATGAAGGCACTCGACCCATCCACCAGCAGCCCTATCGTGTGCCTCCTCGGGAGAGAGATGCTATCCTAAAGCAAGTCAAGGAGATGCTCGCCGAAGGCGTCATTCAACCTTCGAGCAGCCCATGGTCCTCGCCTGTAGTCCTCGTTAAAAAGAAAGACGGAACACTTCGTTTCTGCGTTGACTATCGGAAACTTAACAGTATGACAAAGAAGGACGTCTATCCGCTGCCACGGATTGATGACTCTCTCGACCGACTTCGCCGAGCCAAGTACTTCTCCTCCATTGACCTCAGGAGTGGTTATTGGCAAATTGAAGTTGATGAGAGGGACCGTGAAAAAACTGCCTTCGTAACACTAGATGGGCTCTATGAATTCCGCGTCCTCCCATTCGGGCTCTGCTGTGCTCCTGCCACCTTCTAGCGGATGATGGACACTGTGCTCACAGGTCTTAAGTGGCAGACATGCCTTGTTTATCTCGACGACGTAATAATTTTTTCACCGACGTTCACGGAACACCTGCGCTGCCTGAGAACTGTTCTCGAAGCTGTCCGGTCTGCCAACCTTTCTCTCAAGCCTCAAAATTGCCACTTCGGGTTCACCGAATTGAAGTTTCTTGGACACATCGTGAGTGCTGATGGCATCCGAGCTGACCCTGAGAAACTTGCTGCCGTTGCTGCCTTTCCCGTCCCCGCCCACAAAAAAGCAGTCCGACGGTTTTTGGGGCTGTGCTCCTATTATCGTCACTTTATCAAAAAGTTTGCACAGATGGCCAGCCCTCTGATTCTCCAGACTCGAGATGACGCATCATTTTCCTGGGACGCCGAGCAGCAGATGGCTTTCGACGAGTTACGACGCCGGCTCCAGACACCCCCGATCCTGGCACATTTCGACGATGATACCGACACAGAATTACACACGGATGCGAGCAACGTCGGCCTTGGTGCTGTTCTAGTTCAGCACCAAGACGGGGTCGAGAAAGTAATTACCTACGCCAGCCGTGCACTTTCCCGTGCTGAGTATAACTATTCCACCACTGAAAAAGAATGTTTGGCGGTAGTATGGGCCGCTGCCAAGTTTCGCCCGTACCTTTATGGCCGACCGTTTCGCGTCATCACTGACCATCACTCGTTCTGTTGGCTGAAAAACTTAAAGGATTCTTGTGGCCGCTTAGCACGTTGGGCATTGCGCCTACAGGAGTTCGATTTCGATGTTATTTATGTCTGGCCGGAAGCACACCGATGCTGATAGCATGTCCCGCGCGCCCGTCGGCCCTCCTTCGTCAGATGCCACCGACGACGATAGCTTTCTCGGAGCAGTCACTACGTCCGATCTCGCCTCCAAACAGCGTGCCGACAGCAAGCTGCGACTGATTATTGACCATCTTGAAGGTGGGCATCCTACAATACCCCGATACCTTGCTCGGGGGTTGTCGTCGTATTGCCTCCGCAATGGGGTGCTTTATAAGAATTCTACGTCGAGTGCGAAAACATACCTGCTAGTCATACCGGCTGATCTAAGGCACGAAATCCTCCTGGCCTGCCACGACGAACCAACTTCAGGGCATCTTGGCTTTACACGCACCCTAAACCGAGTCCGGCAGAACTTCTACTGGCCACATCTTTCTCCGAGCGTTAGACGTTACGTACAGACTTGTCGACAATGCCAGCGGCGAAAAATACCCACGCTCAAGCCATCCGGTATGTTACAATCTGTTGATCACCCCTCACACCCTTCGAGCAAGTGGGCATGGACCTTTTAGGCCCATTTCCTTTACCCTCGAATGGACACAAGTGGATCGTAGTCGCCACAGACTACTTAACACGCTACGTTGAAACGAAGGCCCTTGCCTGAGGTACTGCCTGCGAAGTTGCTCGATTCTTTATGAACGACATTGTGCTCAGACACGGTGCACCGTCGACCATCATTACTGACCCAGGAAAGGCATTTACAGCTCGGCTACCGCGGGACACCTTAACTCTCAGCCATACCGAGCATCGCACAACAACAGCGTATCAACCTCAGACAAATAGATTAACGGAACGACTAAACGAAACTTTGGCGGACATGATCTCAATGTACATCGACGTTGAGCATAAAATGTGGGACGAGATCCTGCCGTATGTCACCTTCGCCTACAATACGGCGCCGCAGGAAACCACGAAGTTTACGCCGTTCCGTCTCGTATATGACAGAGACGCCTGCCGATGTTGGACGCGATGCTCCCGTGCGGGGAAGAAGCGGTCGAACCCGGCGCCGCCCATTTCGTAGAACAGGCCGAGCAAGCCCGTCAGCTGGCCCGCTTGCACATCAAGGAGCAGCATGCCACCGACGCTCGACACTATAACCTTCGGCACAGGGAGGCCCACTACGAACCAGGGGACCAAGTGTGGGTGTGGACCCCCGTGCGTCACAAATGCTTGAGCGAGAAACTACTCCATCGCTATTTCGGACCCTATAAAGTCCTGCGCCGCTTAAACAAAGTTAATTACGAAGTCATTCCAGATGGAACTGTGACCGTCACTGTTCGACGCCAGCGGCCTGAAATTGTGCATGTGGTGCGCTTAAAGCAGTACTTTTCGCGTGACTAAGCGTTCCTTGCAAGTGAAACCTTGCGTTATTGTACAGTTCACCTCAAGCCTAATTTTTTTCTCCTCGCACCTTGTCATCTGGACGATGTCTTCTTTCACGGGGGGGGGGGGGGATAATGCCACGTGCCTAGCGCCGCGCGACAGCCGTGTTTGGTGCCGACGACGACGAAGTGGTGGTTGGCACGAGCGGCGCGCTGGTGCTTGACTCTGTGATTCTGTGTTCGGAACGACAAGCCGACCTTATTCTCGGGTCCTCGGCTACGTGTACTTTCACGGCCCCCTCTGACTTCAGTCGTGACAATATTTAAACGCCTTACTGAAAAGCACTTCATCGTGACACGATGTTCAGTTCATTTACTTCCCCATGCTTAAACCTGTCGTGAATAAATGAAACTTCCTAAAGCAAAATTAAAGGCTAAACAAACATTGTAAAAATACCATCGGTATCTGTTTCTGAGACCAGCTTGAGTATGGTATAACGAAACACTCTCTTCTCTTCCATATATAAAAACAAGCAATGGAGATTGCGTTTATTGATTGATTGAATGTCCGTTATTGAATGGGAAGGCTGATGGCCATGGATGGGAATAAAGGGGAGTAGACAGAATCTTCATTGTTTACGTCGTCACTCGAATCACATTGCTCTAACCAGGCCACTAAGCGAGCCATACTTGGCAAATATTATCTGTGTGTTAGCATGAGTTTCTAGAAGGGAACGGTAGTTCAGGCGGTAGGGTTCGATCTCGGGGCGTCCAGTAGAAAAAGCAGGGCAGTCCCAAAGTAAATGATATATGCCGCGGCGGGTTAGAGTCCTACAGTGGGGGCACGTAATCATTTTCTCCGTATACTGACGCCAGCGGTCCATATAATGTGGCGTGTGAGCCGCATGGGCAATGAGCGTATTCAAAAAGACTTCTTGACTTCGGGTGAGGTGGGTTCTTCTCGTAAAAGGTGTGTCTGGTGTGGTTTACCTGCATGCGATGCTGACTGAAGCTACGAAGACTGGTCCGAGTATAGTGCATAAGGGCAAGAGAAGGGGTGAGTTGCCCGCCCAAGGTCGAATAAGAATGAAGCAAGGGGGGTGGGGAAGTAAATGTGGACATCCCACCTGCCAAGGCAGCCGCGGCGTGTGCCGCCGCATTGCCCCCTGATTCGTCCGAGTGACCTGGAGTCCAGTGAATAGCGACGGTTCTGGTCGCGAGTTGGTGGAGTTTAAGGAGGCGCTGTCTGGCCGTAGCTGTTGCATCTTGTGAACCCGGAGTAGTGATTTCCTTGTAAGCTTCAAAGGAATCAGTAAGAATACGTATTGACCCAGTTCCGGTGCAAGGCACTCCTGACAAGGCTCCCCAAATCGCGAGGAGTTTAGCGTGAAGAGGGGTACCTTGAGGTAGGTGGCAGGCACAAGCGCCTGAAAGGGAAGGGTTGTCGTCGCATACCCAGGCCATAGATGCAAATTCTCTTGTAATCGATGTGTCGGTGTATATGTCAGTCGTATCAAGGATTCGCTTTTGTCGGTGATGGGCAGCGAGAAGCTCCCGGGGAATGACAAAACCGCTGTTTATAGGTCGGCGATGGAGGCGTGTGACTACTGGCATCTCCCAAGGGGGAAGAGATGCATATAGGGCTTGTGTTTTGTCGTTACGCTGTTCATCCCAGGCCAGCAGGCGACGCCCCTGGACAGTGTTCTCTAGACGTACTTGATGACGCGTCTGTGACTCGGTAACGATGGTAGTGAGCGGTGGAAGAGCGGCAAAACGCTCAAGTTCGGCTATAGGAGTGTGCTTAGGTAGACCGGTAATAGTGCGTAGTGTTGCGCGATGAAGGCGTTCGACCTTAGCGAAGTCAGTCTTCGACAGTTGGAGGACGGGTGTGCCATAGAGGATTTTTAGAGCGCAGCTCTTTGGCGTCCGTTCCTGGGTTTCGCGTCGGCGTCGGCGTCGTTGTCGGCCTCGTAACCAGCTCCGCCCCCCTTTCATCCCCCCAGCGCTAGCAGCGACCGACTGATACCGCTGGATGCCGCTGATACCGCTAGAGAGTCAAGATAACGTGACTGCATAGAACACCGTCGCCGCCATGCAGAAAGAGGAGGGGAGGGTCCCCCCCCCTGTTCCTGTGTGGCGGATAGGGTGCCCTTCAGTTGCAGACGCGCCGGTTATTTCACGTAGGCCCCGGCACGTTGACGAATACGTGTCCACCTTCCCACGGCTAGACCTGGTTCTTGGCGCTGCGGAAGCGAGGGTATCATATTGTTTGCGTCGGCATCGGCGGCGTTGTCCCTGAAACCAAGTCCGCAGCTGGGGTTGACTCACTATCGGCGTCAGCAGCATCAGTCATTCGCTGCTATCTCTTCCCTCCTCCCTTTATCGCGTTGTCCGCTTGCTGCGCCCGCTTCTGCCCCCATCGTTTGCCGCTGGGTGTACACGCCGCCCCCCTCCCCCTCTTCCTGCGAGTCTCTGGTTGTCAAAGCGCCGGCTCGAACTTAATTCCTTTCTTCGCTCCTCCTCCAATGCAACCCCTGTGCGGTGGCAATCAGAGAGCCAGATCGGTGGCGACGGATCTGTATACGTGCACCGCCCGAGCCGAAATTGCCGTTGCCGTTCGCCACTGCGAAATTATCTGCCAGTTCTTTCTGAGCCATGAGCGAGACGACCGGTGGAAGTCCTCCGTCTGCTGCTGCTGCTGCTGCTGCTGCTGCTGCTGCTGCTGCTGCTGCTGCTGCTGCTGCTGCTGCTGCTGCTGCTGCTGCTGCTGCTGCTAAACGAGCTGCCAGAGCAGAGGGACCATGTCGAACGTATATCAGTCTATTTCTCCGACCACAAAGCTTAATTCATGACTGTCAAGAACTGTTAGTGGAGTTTTTGTTAAAGGAATACGTGTGAAAAATAAAAAAAAAATTCGTTAATAGCGCATACATGTGCTGCGCGATTTCTTTGCCTCAATCTATCGAAAAGGTGAAACAGCTTATTCGCTGCGCTCAAATTTCGCATTATGAAGTAGCGTAATCGTCGGTAATTTTTGCGACCGCCGCTGCTCTGGCCATCACACGGCAGGCATGTTGCCGCGCACAGCAGTGCCGGTTGGATAGGCGACGAATAGTAGTACTTCAGCAGTGGTGGCCAAAGGCGTTGTAACTGATGAACCCATTTCTGGGGGCTGTTGGAGCTTGATATGGGCAGGCCAAGAATGCGGATTTGCCCATTTGAGGAGGTGATGGTGTTGGCTCCGATGTGAAGATGGATCTGCATATTGGGGTTGGTTTTATGTTTTCCGTCGATACTAATCAATTCTTTTTAATGTGGTGCGAGTTCGAGCCCAATTTTGGTTAGTGTATCTTCAAGACAAAGAAGGGCGGCTTGAAGTTCAGTCTCCATAGAATATTTGTCTACGTCATCCGCTGCCTCAGTCGAGATGGTAATATCATCCGCATATATAGCGAATCTTGCGCTTGTACTGATTTCCAGATTCTCGGCGACGCGTGTCATGGCCACGTTGAACAATATGGGTCCGATAATGGAGCCCTGAGGTACACCCCTATCCAAGTAATAGGTTTTCGGCACCCATCCCGGAGTTTTGACATGTAGCTGAATGGGTCTAGATGTCAAAAAATTGCGGATCCAGATTTGGGTACGAGTACTACGAAAGCGTTTGGCGAGTTCCTCCAGGATAAACTCATGGCGAACATTGTCAAAAGGCTTTGTGAATATCGACAGCCAGGAGATAGTCAGGTAGCGTTTTAGGACGAGCTCTATTCAGAACTCTTCGCAAAAGACAAAGGCAGTCATGCGTTCCGAGGTTAGGGTGGAAGCCGGCTTGAGCTGTATGAAATCAGGACTGACGTATTCAATATAGTGACTAATCCGGGTATGCAGCAGGCGCTCGATGAGTTTACAGAGATGTGAAGTCAGTGCAATTGGACGCAAATTCCTAGGAAGTCGAGGGGTTTCGCCATGTTTAGGGATAGGAAGAATAAGAGAAAGCTTGAGGTTATCCGGTACCGTTCCGGTCTCCCAGTAAGAATTAATGATGTCGAGAAGGGCATCCTGGGCTGCCGACTCGAGATTGCGAAGCTCCTGCCAACTGACTCGGTAATACCCGGGTGTGGTGTGAGCTCGAGCTCTTTCGAGGGCTGTTTTCAGTTCTCCCTTTGAGAATGGGTGATCCAGGTCTGGATCAGGGCTTCCGACTGGGAAAATGGAAACTGCTGGTGGAGGCGTTAGGCTGGCGTGTGGGAAAACTGTGCGTATAAATTTATCTTCAACATCAGCCGGGTTGCTATTGAGAGGGAGATCGGCGAGAGGTGGGGCCCCGCGTGCCTTGCCATTTAGGCCACGAAAGATGCGCCAAAGTTGTGATAGGCCCGGTACTGGTCCAAGACGGTCGCATGTAGAGTACCAAGCCTCACTTTGCAGGTGAAGCTGGTATGCCCGGATAAGCTTGAATTGTCGTCGAAGAAGCACGAGATCTTTGTGACGTTTTCCGCGTGTCTGAAAACGTTGCGTGAGGTGTTCTGCGTGACGCCAAAGGTTAGCCAGGTGAGCATCCATGCCAACTGTGGAATCGTCACAGGTGATATATTCGAGAGCTTGAAGACGGGCCTCTCGGAGTACAGACAGGAAGGAGTCAATATCCGGGAAGGGGGTCGTAGTATTAGCACGAAACTTGTCCCAGTTGAAAAACGAACGTTTCGTCCGAACGCGAAGACATTTACGATTGAGAGTGAGCAAGATGGGCAAGTGATCACTACCCCAAGAATTAGAAAGCACTTCCCAGCGCCGAAGAAGATGAGGTGATGAGAATGTAAGGTCTAGTGTAGTGTCTGCTTGAGAGGGATGGAGACCGATAGGGGTCGGCGCGTTAGGTTCGTTGCACAGGGTAAGAAGAGTTTGATCAAGGGCGTCATATAGGTGTTCACTACGTTGACTAAGCTGAGATGAGCTCCAGGCTGCGTGATGTGCGTTGAAATCTCCGCCAATAAGAATAGGATAAGGGTGTGCTGCGTTTTCAAGGTCAGGGAGCCAGGTACAGGGTTCTCCCATGACGTTACCTGGCCGGAAATAGGCCGATGCTACGACAATTAAGGTTTTTGGCCAGGGGCGAAGATTTTTACTGCAACAATCTCACGAGTGGAAGAGCAAAGGAACTGAAGCGAGAGCTGAGTGGAAGAATCGTTTCAGATTAAGACGGCCGCCTGTCCCTCTGAACGGCCGTTTTAATGTTGGATAGTAGGTGTCTGGTAAGTGCAGTAACCAGGAATTTTACAAGGACCGCGCTTTTCTTGAAGACGTATGAAAAGAGGACGGCGCTGAGGCACAAATGTACGAAGGGTAGGACCGTTCTGATTGAAGCTTCTGCAGTTCCATTGAATCCCATAAGCCATAGTACTCATGAAAGGGGCACAGATTTACGGTGCTTACTATCGTCTGTGAGTGTGTTACGTTGGAACTCCTCAAACACAGTGTGCAGATGGCTCTGCATGTAAGTGAGGGCAGCAGTAAGAGTTTTCCTTTCGTAGAGTTTCTTCCAGCTTTTGTGTCTCTTGGGCGCGTTCCTGTCGGATTAGCCCCAGCATGTGGGTATAGGCGGAATCAGACGCTGTGACCGGTTGCGGCCGGCGGGTAGGCGAACGGCTTTTGAGGCCCTTCTGTGAGCGGCTGCGTTGCGGAGTCTGGGAACGAGTTCGGGTGTCCATTGTTATCTGGTCCTTAGTTTTCATCTCCCGGAGACGCTGATTTTCGTGGCGTAGTTCAGATATTTCTGCTCTGAGGCTCTCAATGACCTCGGCTAAATCTGGAAAAGAGGTCTTTTCAGCATATGATACATGTTTGGAGACACTATGTGAGGATGTCACCTGCAGCGTATTCGGATCATCCGACTTCTTAGGTGCCGATTTGTCGACAGGCTTTGCATAAGCTCGAGTCGGGCACTGGGCACTCAGGGCGATATTCGTGGAAGCGCCGCACGCTACGCAATGAGGAAACTGCTTCCAGCCGGGGTCTTCAGGGTGCGGGTTCTTACCGCAATCCCGACAAACGGCGGGAAACGAGCAGTATTTGGCTACATGGCCGATGTAGTGACAGTTATAACATGCGACTGGGCGCGGGTGGTATTCGCGGATTCGTGTAATCTCGTAGTCGAATACTAGGCGAGAAGGTAACGTGTCTGATGCGAAGGTCAGAAGTAGCAAATTTGTCTTGCCGAGCATGCTGTCATTGCGTTTATTGCGCGAGAGAATTTCCGCCCGGTTGTTTGCTGTTGGTGGCTGTAGGAAGAAGGACAAGCAAATGCGCGGGTTTGCTGCTGGCTCTGTAGCGTAGCCACCTCCGCTGCCTGATTTATTTTATTTATTTATTTATAGGCGCGGTAACTGTCTCACTTTTCTCCTGTGGACACCGCAACCGCGCCGTAAGCGAAGGGAGGAAGATGGGAGTGAAAGTGCAAAGAGAGAAAGAGGAGCCGTAGTGGATGGCTACGTGGTAATTTCGACCACCTGGGGATCTTTAACGTGCGCTGACATCGCACAGCCCACGGACGCCTCTTCGTTTCGCCTCCATCGAAACGCAGCCGCCGAGGTCGGGTTCGAACTCGGGTACTCCGGCACCGTAGTCGGGCGTCTTACCACTGCACAACCCCGGCGGGCCACCTCCGCTGCCTAGTGCATACAGACGAGAAAATAGAGAAGAAAGAAAACGAAGAGGGAAAGAAAGACGCGCGCCGCAACAAGAGCCGTCGTCCACCACCGAAGCGGTGGCGGGTGCAATGACGGCCTACAACAGATAAAAATTTGGTGTCCGGCTAGCTCCCGCCACAAGCGGCGGAGACCTACCTGTCCAGACCCGTTATTTGCAAAAAATACCACAATTGCTATTGTTGTGGCTATAGGAAGAAGGAAAAGAAAATACACGGGCCTGCTTCTGGCTCTCTAGCTGTGCCACCTCCGCTGCCTCGTGCGGACAGAATTAGTTCACATTGGTTCACAGGACGAGAAAGGCGCAGTATCTTCCGTTTTGCATTCCGCATTCCGTTTTGCATCTGTTATGTGCGCGTTTGAAGCGCCCTGGTCGCGGGCAGAGAACTCATGAAAAGACTGCCATATGTGTGTGTATTTTCGCTGGTGTTTGGGTGTGTTTGTAAGCAAACGGAGCGGCCGTGGCAGACTCCTCCTCCCTCTGTACTGTCCCAACTGTTGAGGTGGCCTGCGAGCTGGCACCGCACGGTCGACCAGCAGAAGAGCGTCGCTCCCGAAGACATCCGATCTGCTTGCAACCATCCCCTCCGAGCCAGCGAGTCAGCTTCTGATAATTCGACGGGCGCTGGCGGTCAACATTTGTAACGGGGGTGGAAGGCGTCTTCACCAGCCACAGCCGCGGCAAAATGACGGGGGAAGGGAGGATTCCCCAGGAGCCTGGCGAGGAGGAATTTGAGGGAGAGAACGACTTTGAAGCGTCCGAGCGAAGCGGCAAAACGGGAGTCTCGTTTCGGGTGCCGTGACGAGAGGCCGCACCCTGATTGAAGTTGTGCTGCAATTTGTATATAGTGTAAATAAATTCTGTATTCTGCAATTAGAGTGAATTCCGGTCCATGTAATCGGGAGATGAGAGAAATTTGAAGAAAACAACAAGAAAAGAAGAGCCTGATATTTAACTGCATCTATATGTTATTAATCATCCTCGGTAGTTCTTTACCTGAGGTACTCAGAAAGACAAATATAATTAGCAATTATCCGATTAGAGCTGTAATCTCCAGCAAGCCGGAACCTCACTCTTACCATTCCAGGTCTCAATACTTCCTCTTGCGATTGGCAAATACCACTGGATACACAAGTTTAAAATCTTTCTTTATTGATGGATTCTATTCGCGGATCGGTGCGCACTTGGTGATGGGAATCCTTTGGTTCACATTTTTTTCGGTGATGACATACACGGGAACAGGATCAGATTCATGGTTCTCGTGCACAAAGGCGCAAACTTTCTCTAATGCCGTCCATGAAAGTGTGGTTGGTAGTATGACGTTTTTATGTCTCACTGATATAAAAAAATTTGAAAGAAAGTTACCGCTGGCCGCCGGTAAGAAGATAATAAAGAGGGCCTGCCGTTCTAAATGGTGATATACCAAACGAGCTGTTGATGCGGCTGTCTATTTTCGCCATTTGAGGAGCAGCTATGCTGTATGTAACCTAATCTAGACAGTGTTTACTTTCGCTAGTCTTGTTCACAGCAGTAATGCAGTGGTGGCCGCGTGGAAGGTAATCGAGGGCTTAAGACAGCAGTTGTGCGAGAACACACTTGTGTTACGTGTGGCATGAAGACTGCTAACTCACACTCTCTTGCTAAGCTCTTGAGCTGACAAGTGTGAAAAATATTTGCGACACATGAATGGAGGAAGCTAACAGCAGCCGAAAGCAAATATAGCATAGAGCGAGGTAAATGTTTCGTTCTTAAGTTCTGGTTGCTCAGGCATGGTTATCTAACAATCATATTATTATCTGGCAGTGGAATCTATCATAACGGAGTCGAAATTGACTATTTGCCACTATTAGAATCTTACTAGTCGGTGACCACCCTAATTAATTCAAATAGGAGAGACACATTGCTCTCTGATTTGCTGTGTTTAGGAGGGTGCTGCGACTTCAAATGCATGTCTGGCAGACTTATTATGATGAGCGAAACGCAAAGCCACGCATCATTTCTCGCTTAGTCGTACTTTTATACCTAGTGCAACAAGAGACCACCAAGCAATTTTCTAGAGTTATTTCTTGAATTATGATTCATGAAGCGAAGATGATCACAGGCAGAAGAATAGATCGAACGCTTGCCACCACGATTAATAGAAAATTTGGTTCTTATTAAAACGATGCAGGTTGTGACATAGAATTATAGCTATGTTACAGTCTGCTGCGTTTCAGTAAGAAAATGAAAGCCAGGAACTACTTTTATTTTTTACTTTCCGCAAAAGACTAGATAAAAAAAATTCTATTCATAATTACCTTCCACGCACTTTCCACTTTGCAGACTGTTCCGTCTTCTGCGCTAAAATTGAGATTTCTCATCAAGAAGAGTGCTACTGCAGCCTTTAATCGCATCATCAAACCAGTCGTAAAGTGTTTTTGTCAAGACAAACTGCAGCGTGACGTCTTGACATTTTCAGCCTCTATATAAACTGCTTAAGCTATAAACAACACCCAAATAGCTACGCTTATCCTGTCGAAAGCAAGATGAAAGCATTTGAATGACAAATTATGATCTGAAAGATGTGGGTGATAAAACAATTAACTTGGAACAAATACACTATTCGGTGAAATCTGTCTCGCTCTGTTTAGTTGGGAACTTTTGTCGCGGAGAGTGATTCGGTAAAAATTACAGCTGCGATAAGCGAAAAAGGACAAACGCGCATCCACAGCCTTCCTGGAAGGCATATCAACTAACCAACAAGAACATTAGACTAAAGTTAGTAGCGACGTCAACATTTCCCTCATACGTTGTTGCGTTTACGTGTCGTCGATGTGGAACCTAAATGTCAGAGACGAATGCTATTCTCACGACTCAAGCCCCAGTCTGCAGCAGTTCTTGCAGGTGGACAATGCTTCACTTAAGACTCTTGACATCATTTAAATTACTCACTTCTCAGAATTTGACGCTCTTGAAAATGCATAGCAACACTCTAATTAACCGCGTTGTCCCTTCTAGCAAGTCACAAATTTCAGAGGCAGCAAATAGTCATAGGAATAAAGTTTCCGCTTGCGGTGTATTGTATTCCTGGCTTTAAAGATGGCATAATGGAATGCGTGCTTCCTTTGATGGCCAACTGTTAGCATACCGCGCTATCCAAAGATCTAGTTTCAAAGAGCATTTCCTGTTAAGGGTTTAGAGACACTTTGAAGCAATATGACTGCTTGTGCGATTTAGCGTTATAAGCCTGCGACTTTCAGTTCAGCAACGCAGTAATGGAGGGCTTGGAATCGGTTTCAACTAAGTTTTTTTTTTAAATCATATGCGATAACACGTCATACTGGTTTACTACTTCACCTAAGATACAACTCGCCTTGGTGGTTCAGTAGTTACGGCGCTCGACTGTTCCGTCGAACGACGCGGGATCAAATCCCGCCGCGACTGCCACTTTTCGATGGAGGCCAAAAGCAGGGCGCCCGTGTTCTGTGCGTTGCCAGTGAACGTTAAAAAAACGTGAGATGGTCGAAACTTCCTGAGACCTCCTCTACGACGTCTATCATAGCCCGAGTCATTTTGGGACGTTAAACCCCATTAAAACAAACAACCGACCGATGACTGAACAACCAACTAACATCACCTCCAACACAAAGCGGTTTCAAGGCATGTATTTGAGCTCTAAAATTGGTCTCAGCAATAGAGTCAGTTATTCTCAAGACATTTGGGAGCTTAGTGTGCAAACAAGAGGCCATAACCACAGGTTACCACTCCCTGAACTTATTTGTCACTAAAGCTTAAAGGAACTACACTCTTCCCAGAAAAGATATATATAGCCGCTTTAGGCTTAGATTCATAATTTGAACTGCTTGTCCCATTATGTGTTGCAATTGCAATGTTATTCCCTCTGCATAGAAGCGCTCTGATCATAATGTAATAATACCAGCGCAACACAGCAATAGCCTGTCTCTATTGTAATCATGAGCAGTATAGACGGAAACCGGAACGACGACTCGCAGAGACGTTTGAACACAGTCAAGAAAAGCTTACTAGCCCGGCTGCGTGCCGCAGTCTAGAGCTTTCATTTTAATGAACGCGCAGTAAGGTATTTTCCTACGTGAACGGCATAACCACTTTCTGTCATGGCAAAGAAAATGATTCAGAGGGAATAAGAGATGTTACTAGATTCGCGAAGAGAACGGCCGACAAAAATCAACTGGACGCATGTTCGCTGCTCTGAAAAAGGTTCTGGGCCAACGCACCTTTCATTTACGAGAATATTTCATAGCATGTTACGCCTTAGAAATCTGCATGAATAAACGTGAACGTGACAGTGCAAAACAAACTTTGGGTGGGCTATAGCGTCTAGTAAGCAATGCTACGCTGTACATTTTAGGGTTTTGCGGGAAGAAAATTCATAGATTGCTAGCTGTTTGTGTCTGAGATCGGTTTCGGAAAGAACAAGTCATATTAAATTTTTGACTCCATGAAAAGTGAGGGAAATATTTTAGTTTAATTATTCTTGCGACAAAATAGAATCTGTTTTTAAGTTCTTACGTACTCAAGTGCTTCATTCGTTGTCACTTTTTCATGTCCGGCTACCTACCGACGCTTTTGCTGTCTGTCTAGCAACTTCAAACGCAGAAGGCGGAGCGTTTTTGGGGAGAGATTGCTGCTTTTTTGAACATTATAAAAGTGAGCATGTCACTGGAATACCCAAAGACTGTAAACCAAAAGCACATTTTCAAGGATCTACTTTATTAACCTGATTAGTCATGCCTGCGTATCGTACTATATGGGCAGGGATAGCTGCGCATGTCTTGAGGAGATTTAAAAGATGCCAGTATAAAGGCCAGATGAAAGATTCCGACTACTTTTAGAGGGGTTCATCACCTGTTGAACAGCGCCTGATTAAAAAAATGCTTCTTAGTTCCATAGTGTTACGCTTGGTTTGCGTAAACCAGAAACCATAGATCATACTCTCCTTGACTTCATGGATGCGGCATTTCTGTGGAACAACTTTAAGTGAACTTTAGCAAAGGTCTTGGCAATTACTGCTTGTGTAGTACGGTTCCTACATGTCTATAACTGCGGGGGTGCGCCATACGACCTGATCATGCAGCTCTGCCTCCACATTGTATGGAAAACCCTAATGGCTGTAAGACGCGCTGGTATCGACGCCTTCCCTGTGATGTAGTCACATCATTATCAACCAGAGTATACCCTGTGAAGGGCGAAGGCATCTTCCAAACTCTTCCAAATAACATGGTCCTGTGCTACCTGCATTCACTTGACCCCTGCGAACATCTTAACCTCATCCACACAGCTAATATTCAGGTGCGCCCTTCGGCGCTTTCCTGCTCTTGTAATTGAAAGTTTACAATTAGCTACAATTGCTTATCTTCTCTTCGCACTACACGTCCTGACCGCTCCTATTTCGTCTTTTTGTTCAATGTCATTATCTCGAGTTATTTCTCTGCTTAACTCTGCACACTCCTATTACGTAGTGGTAAACTGACCATTTTCTGTTCCAAAGCTCTCCGCGTTTTCCTTGACTTAAGCAGAAATCTTTTTGTTGCCTTCCACGTTTCGTTTGTATATGTGATTACAGATAAGATGCAAATGTTATGTACACTCCTCTTGAGTGATACCGGCGAGCTGCTAGTCATAATCTGCAAGTCCTTCCCACACGTGCTCCACCCTAATCATATTCTGCTGAATATATCGCTTTAATCATGCGGATCTGTGGTTGATACCTGTCCTAAGTAGCCATATTGTCCTACCACAACCTGTGCTTCACTACCAATTCAAAACTGATGTTCCTTTTTTGCGGTTCCGACCGATTACTCTTTTAGTCTTGAGCATTGTAAAGCGCTGTTGTTTTTTGTTTACGGCGGACTGCAATTTAGTGCAAATGTTTGGCAAGTTTATTACAAAGAACAACACTTATTTCTTGCTGGATTACATGCCACACATGCCACACATACATTGGTCGTGAGAAAAGTGCAGGTGTCATACAAGTGCGCCAGGTCTCTTATAAGGTTGTTGTGAGAGAAGGAAGCTTGAGCCTTGCTGGCTGCCCATTCTCCTCGCCTCAACTTCTTTATGACGGTCCATTATGTCCGAAAGGTGGCATGTGTAGTATTCAAACGGTTGCCGCCACGTTACCAATCACAGGAGGATAGCCTGCGGTCAGAACAAACACTTCCGAGAACTGTTCCTTGAATATGTACACCACAAAATGTGCATTAAGAACATACTCGTGAATGAATCAACAATATATTTAACATATTTGGAATGCTTTCTGAGTACTCTCCAAATACAGACAAGCTGGGTAGGTGGCCATTGGTCATCTTCGGGTAAAAGTGCTTCAAATGAAGTGTGTTTTATATATATATATATATATATATATATATATATATATATATATATATATATATATATATATATATGTAGAGGATGCTGCATCAATTTGAAGAGAGCAAAAACTTGCTGCGTTCTGTTTTATTTGGGCAGAGAACTTTCAAAGGCTGCTTGAAAAGGTAGGCTGCAGATTCGATTTTGTTTCTCTCCAAAGGCTTAGCGCATACAAGAAAAGAGCTTGCTTTTTAATAGGCTCCAGGCTTTCCTGCGGAGAAATGTGGCAGACGAACTGTTCCTTCACATCTGTTGTTTCATCTACGGAGACCCAACAGCATGTGTCATGGCGCTCGTGTTGTATCCTACCGAAGATTTCTTCACTCACAGGCTAGAAGTTATTTTTTTAAGTTTAATTGTTGACAGCATGTTCTACTGCAATACGTCTGAAGAAACTGTTTAAATATCATATCTTCAATTTTCTAACCGAATATTTGCAGGTACTAAGGCCTTTCACAATCAGATTACAAAGCGTAAATGGTTGGTTTTCGGGCTTAACGTCCCAAAGCGACTCAGGCTATGAGAGAAGCCGTAGTGGGGACCCCGGAAATTTCCACCATATGGGATTCTTTAATGTGCACTGACATCGTACAGCACACGGGAGCCTTGCTTTTCGCCGCCATCGAAAAGTGGCCGCCAATGCTGGGATTCGATCCCGCGCCCTTGGGAACCGTAGTCGAGCGCCGTAACCACGGCGCCCCCCCCCCCCCCCCCCCCCCCGACGGGGTACAAAGCGTAAATATTATAAAGCTTAAATGATTTGTATCATTATTAGAAGCTTATCTCAATAACAATTTTTCTGACAATAAATATTGCCACAAATTTTTCAAACCCTAATTTGTCGTTTTTCGACAGCCACCAGCTATCTCTGCGATTCTATTGCGCTGGTCAATTCTGTATTCTTTGTTCTTGCTCGTTATCGCAAGGTACTGCTCTACCATTTCCTTTGTCATCCCATATGGGCCAAGATTATCTTGAAGATTCCGGCAACTCGCTTGAGATTATACAATGTTCAAGGTTTTGCTAGTGGCCATTTGCTGGTTTATCTAGATGTTTCCTCGCCGGGTTTAAATTGATCGTTTGTCGGTGTGATGGAGTAGTAAATCGACGACCGACTCACCAACTTAAAGGATCCATTCGGTCGTCTTGCCGGATGGAACCTGCGTCTGCATAAATTCGACATCACATTCGTCTACACGTCTGGCAGCAAGCATTCCGATGCAGAACACTAGTCACGACGCCCCGTCGACGCGCGCCGAAAGAAGACAAAGCGGCTTCTTGGGACCGGTAATCGCCAGACATTTTCCCAACAGCAGAGCTCGTATTCTGATTTGAAAGACCTAGCTGATTACCTCAAAGAAAAAAATCACTTCTCCACCTGCTGCATTCACTCGTCATTCCTCTAAAACAATGACGTTGTCGAGAAGAACTTTGAAGCCACCAGAAACCTGCAGCTTTTTGTTGAGCCCCAAAAGACTTAGACAAGAGATTCTACAGGCGCTGCGCGATGAGTCTACACCACATCGTCTCGGATTGGCGTGCATATTACACCGGATATAAGAGGCGTATTAATGACCACGGTTACCAGCCTACTTTACTCATTATGTGAAATCGTGCCGTAAGTGTGAGCGAAGTAGGATGCTTCCAATCATATTAACCGGTCTACTGAATCATGAAATACCACGCCTGATTAAATTATAGCAAATCTTCTCTGCCCTTTCCCCACTTTATCAGCGGGGAACGAGTGGATCTTCGTGGCAAACGTTTACAGGACCCGCTACGCCGAAGCGAAAGCCCTCCTTAACGCTACTGTAGAAGCTGCTATGATTTTTGTCGAATTCTCGTACGACATGGCGCTTGTGAAGTGCATATCATGGATAGAGAAGCTACATTTACTGCGGAACTCACTCAGGTGATTTCGAGCTATAGTAAAACGAGCCACCGGAGTACAACTGCCTACCATCCGACTATAACCGACTGAAAAATCGTCCTAACAAAACCATCCCAAACATTACCGTCATGTACAGCCTTTATCAAAAGTTTGCAGACCAGAGGGTTTGCTTTTAAGTCGTACAATATGTCTTCTGTAAACATTGTGGACGTCCTAGCCATAGGAGAGGGTGGGACAAAAATATTCTTGCCTTCAGCAAGTATGGAAACCTGGGATTGCATTACGAGACACATAACATCGCTCAGAAGTACACCCCCTGGGCTGTAAACTTTTGATAAAGGCTGTACGTCACCGCCGAACACAAAACCTACAATGCCGCCTGGCAGCACGTAATCTTCGCATAACGCGCCCATCAAGGAGACAACAAGAGCGACCCCGTTCAAGCTTGTGTACAGCAGGGAGCCCAAGACAACGCTTGGCGCCATGCTGCCGCATGCGACAGAACAAGACAACCTCGTCGTCGCCGCCTGACTGCAACGTGCAGGGCAAGCCCGACAACTCGCACGGCTGGCTATTAAAGGGGGCATGAAACGGCTAGAAAGGTCACTGACAAACGTTTTCAATGTGTAGAACAAATTCTTCCGAGCATTCGTTCAAAGTAAAACTCATCGAAAAAATCCAGCGATTTATTATTAATTTTTAAAAACAGCGTTTTTTGAAATTCGCGGGCTGCGCCATTTCCGCGTGGCGGCGAGATTTGGGACTATTCTGCCGTGATTACCTACGTCACCAGTCACAGGGTGACAGGCCACGACAGGCAGCCATTGGCTGCAGCCGCGACGCCCTCTACGTCACTGACACACTTCCGGTAGCTGCGAAAGTCGTCTGCTCGAGTGCTGCACTGCATGCGTGAACCCGAGCTTGGCGCTTCGGTTCGCGATGTTAACCGAAAAGGTGGTGGCGTCCGACTGAACGTGCGCGTCGGTGCAGGAGTGCGAAAAGAGCACTAGCTGGTCCGATTTAACACCGTACCGATTAAATAGGCAGCATCAACCTTTATGCATTATGTACCGACCGACGGCACAGCAGCGTACTGCAGTCCCGTCCCGTCTTTGCCGCATCGACCATTTGTGCGGCGTGTTAATAATTAAATGGAACGTGCGTCAAAAAAAGGTTTACCCTCAGCTTCATTGCGAAAGTACACAAATTCGCACCGCTTAAGTGCAGCACGATGCCGCCTGGCGCGGGCGCTGCGGCCGACGGCACTCCGGTCGTGCACGCTGCTCCCTGCTCGTCGCTAGGCCTTGTTTCTTTTGCATCGAAGCCACGGTGGACGGCATTTTAGAATCGTCCTCTTCGCTGCGTCTCTAGTGTATTCGCTAGCGTGCTCCTGTGCACGATTCTTGCATGTAGCTTCGGAAAACAGTGACAACCTGTGCTGCCGAACTGAATGTGCCAAGCTGCTTTGCTCATGTTTAGCGCCGTTGTTTCTGGATCGGCCGGTGCGTACACATGAAATAAAACACGCGTGCACGTTACGCATTGGCACTTCCTAAACGATGTGCGAAAGGACGTCAAAAAACAAAAGAAAACACTACACTATCATTTTTGTTATTCTAAATTTTAAGATTCGCGGACGAATAATTCGTGCTCACCTGTCATCCGATATTCAAACTCTGTAGCGATCATCAGTCCGTGCTCTCGTCTGTGATACGTACGCGTATACATTCCATTCGTTATGCACAAGAGATGCCTCTCGCCGACCATAATGAAAGCAGCTCCGGACTAAAAGCGACGACGACATATGTTTGTACGCGGGCAACTTGCACGCTCGATCGTCTGCCAGCATCCATGCAGAGTCGATTAAAGTAATCGCGTCAACTCCGCGAGAGGTCACCGGCCACCGTTGGTGAAACCGCAGAAGACGGTACCAAAGAGACTGACCCAGGCAGCGCGAGAGAAGAAAGCGGTCTTGTAGAAAGCCGTGCTCGGCAGGAGAGCACGCTAATTTGCGCTGAATGGGACCGGGATATGAAGGAAAGTGTTCGCTCCGCGGCGGCCGCCGGTATGTGTGGACTCCCACCTGCAGGTATGCGCTCGCGAACGACCCGAGTCGTTCGGGCTGCTGTCGCACACACTTCCGAGAGGTCAAGAAACTGAAGACACCGGCGGCCGAGGAAGACAGCAGACAAGGTTGAAAGCTATGCAAACGCAGACGGGACGGGAAAGGCAGAGACCGTGAATGCATGGGCGACGCTCGGGGGAAAACAGGCGCGACGACCGGAAGTCTGAGAACCGAGCGTCACCCGATGACGCTTCGTGGGCGGGGCTAGCGGGGCGGAGTTCCCGAGCTGTTTTCTTCGTTTTTTTTCTGGTGTCTCGGAGTGTTGAATTGAGGGGAGCGATGAGGAGCGCCCTTTTTAATCACCGATATCTCTGGTGATAATGAAGCGAGGTAAAAAATTCTTGCGGTGAATTGACCTGTGAGGGAGTACCTATATCTCGACCGATTTGCTTTACCCCGTTTTAGGCATTGCATGACCCCTTTAAAGACCGGCAGCGCACCGACACCCGGCGATAAAACGTAAGACAACACCACGTAGAGTAAAATCCAGAGACCAAGTGTGAGCATGGACGTCAATTCGCCGTCAGGAACTAAGTAAAACGTTATTACGCCGATAGTTAGCGCCGTACAAAGTCCTTCGGCGCATAAGGCAACTTGACTACGAAGTCATCCCCGACGGAGCGGCCACATCACAGGTGTGCTGGAGCGCCCCGAAATCGTCAGTGTGGTGCGCCTGAAGTTCCGCGCACTAAGCGCCCTTTATTTTTATTTCTAGTATTGTTTATCATTCTGTGTTTATTTTGTAAGCATCGAGGCGGCGCTTTTTTATGGGAGGAGTAATACCGCGAACGATTGCAAGCAGTTCTTATTCGACAGCCGCCGGCATGCGACGTTATCACTTTGTAGCTAATGGGTAAATTATGCATTCTTGATTTGTTCATGCTCATTGTCACGAGAAGGCGCTTTATGATCTTTCTTGTCGCACAAGATGCGCCGAGCTGCACCTCAAATTTTCCGGTCACTCTTATGAGATCCTACAATATTCCAACTTATGCTAGTGGCCATTGGCGGCTTTACAAGATATTTCCTCTGCGTCTTTAAGCTGAGCGTTTGTCTGACGGAGTAGTAATTCGCCGACCAGCGAGGACGGTTGCAGCCACCACCGCCACCAAGGTATTCAGTTCATTTGCTGGCGCAAGTCAGACCGATAGAGATTTAATTTCAGTGTTATGCCTCTCTTCACCATTGTGCCTGTGGTCTTGTCACTACCACGTTACAATATTGGCCAGGTGTTCTCTATTTTATTATTTTTTGCACTGGTCCGATTATCAATTGTCTGCGCTTTGTATATGCGATCATGATAGGGGCATCTGTTATATAGGATACAAAAGTATTGTAATAACAGTAGAAAATATTGAATCGAGCATCTGGACAAGTGGGTTTCCGCCCTTCAAGAGGATACTGCCCGCCACACTGAACGATCTCATAAGAAATAAAGAAACAATCCCAGACAAACACCTCCTGCAACTGTGCCAGGACCAAAATTCAATCCAAACAAGTTATTAGTCGCAGAGGTAAAACCGCACGCTGCAGCTCGACCAACGCATTGAGGAATACACCCTACACTTAGCCCATCAGTAATCTAGATAGGTGTGCAATAACATGTAAGCGAAGTTATGACCTCCCAGGTGTTGGAACTTACTTCAGTACCTTTTAGACACAGCCAACTCAAAATCAACCCAATTAAGAGCCTGGCAACGCTAATGCACAAATACCCGGGAACCGACAGAGACCTCCTTAGAGACCTACAGAAACTATACATCAGCTTCCATCCCTTAACCACCCTTCAAAACACGTATGCGGGGTCTGCAAACTTGATGCCGAACTTGATGCCACCAAGGCCGAAGTACGCTTCTCCATAACTCCGGTTCGCGTAAACTCTGCACCCACTTAGGACGGTGTTATCAACAAATGTCTATGAAACTAGGACGATGTATCGATCACAGCACCTACAACGTTCATGAATGAATGTTGGGTGGCAGGCCGAATTCCTGCAGCATGGAAGCATACGCAGGTAACATTAATGCCATATCCGGGCAAATGGCTAGCCTTTGAAGGCCACAGCCCAGCTCTAACATTATGTAAAAAAATCAATTAAGCATTCTAACCTCAATCATCTCCACATCTATGTCGAGGATCACCACCTCATACCGCCTACAATGCTGGGCTTCCCTTCTCTGCTCTCAGCACACGATGTGACGCTGCAACTTTCCCACCACAAGATGCAACCGCCAATCAGCTATGGAACCAAAGCTACTCTAGGTCCATTCTTATCCAAGGCATTTGGTCACGTAGCACATTCTGCTATATTTACCAACCTGCAGTCAGTAATCCCCGATGTGAGCACCTTCAATTTGGCAAGGAATTTTCTCACAGTTCGCACAGCCGAAATAAATTTTGGAACCCTCAAACGTTACACATATCCCTTAACAACCAACCCTTTCAGTGGTGGAAGCTGCCCCTTCCTTGTTAGCTTGTCCCTCATATTACTCCTGGACAAACTCAACCGTATACACAATCTTTCCCAATACCGACGACAAAACGCTGTGGGTCACATAAGGAAAATGACGCAGAAATAGAAGAAACTTTACAACTATCAGTGGGCACCGTTAAGGAATGTGCAGAGAGGGCGCGTCTGTCCTGCCACCCAACAAAAGTAAACCTGCTCGTGCGCGGTAAACAAGGCACAGGGGGCTATACCCAAATCCTGGTGCATGCTATATAAGGGACAATTTATGCCGGAACTGTCCGTCATAAGGGTTCTTGAAATTTGCATCCAAAAACAACGGCCAAAACACGGAGTTCCCAAATCGCCTCAGGAGCAATGTCTCTCTCACTGTTTGTCTCATACGCCGAATTGCTAACCGGTATTTGGGCATGAAGGAAACATCTCGTCCGCCTGGTCCAGGCGTTTGTCATTGGTAGAATTACCTACACGCCACCGTACATCAAACCTACGTAGCAGAAACACAACGCGTTGATTCCCTAGTCACATGGGCGTTCAAGTCTTTACTTGGGCACCACATAAATACTTCGATGAAGCGCTGCAATACATTCGGAGTCCACAACACTCGTTACGACCTGGTAGAGGACCACCTCATCTCTCAATGCGATTACCTAACCCGAACACCGACAGGGCGCTTCATCCTTAACGCCCTCTCAATTGGTCACCCAGCAACAAAGCAGGACCAATTGTCACTTCTCGTGTGCCTGCGAACTCACTTGGAAATCCTAACCCTGCCGAAGAATTCGAACCTTGAATTTAAGTCAGACGTAGAAAGAGCCAAAGGCCAACACAAAAAGTACTTGTCCAACCAAGGCACGGTCTCTGTCGATACAGCCAAACGCGCGGACCCGAACCTCTTCATAATTGTGAATATATTATCAATGTCAAAAGCTCACGGCCAGTTCTGCTGTTACCAATGACCTCGAAGAAGCAGAGACGACTCCAATCGCCGTAGCAATAAGCTTAACCTCAACCCTTCATATAATTATCGACTCGATAACCGCAACAAGAAATTAAAGGAAAGAGCACTGAAATTGAAGCTTGCCTCTCAAACATATCCCCGCCCTTTAGAACTAATCTGGCCACCAGCACAATCTTTCCTTCCAATTATTGAGGCTGCCCACAATTCCGCCCGAGTGCTCGTCAGCCGGGCAACGGGACGATCCCACATGAGGTCGGCAAGGAACCGTATGGTTTCCTATAAAACCATCACACTAAACATCTGTCAAACAGGTACCTTATATAGCCTCCGTGACACAGATCTCTCACAAAGACAAGGCAGGTCATCCGGCGAAAATTACAGACGCATTACTTTCCAAATCTGGTCATAGACGTTCTTACATACCCTGCATTATGCACTTCTTACTGTAACGAAAGCCACCAGAGAGCCAACTTACACCTCCCCCTCTCTCCCCCTGCCAGCTGTCTGAGGCCGCTATGCTCAGCTTGGACCCGCTAATCCAACTGCGAGCCATCAAGCATGCAACCCAGGTCGCCAGAGCTCAAGGGGTGTTGACCGCCTTGTTCTGAAGCCCCAGCCTAAGTCACCTTCAGGTAATAAATCTTTTGTCCTCTTCTTCCTCTATGGCTTAGAAAGGTGGGCATCTTGAATATATCGCACTACGAGTGCAACAGTTCAGAAGAGGCGCAAGCTTCGCCTTGGGAGAAGACGCGATGGCACTTTTACCACCTTTTTTTCATTCCGCAATTTTGGTATTTTTCTTTTAGTTGGTCTGTGGGAAATGTGATGCGTAGTATCTGTGCTACTTCCCTGTCGTGCACCTATACGAACCATTGTTCAGACATTTCCGCTCATTGGGACCGACTTAAGAAGCTTTTCCTGTCCCGCCAGGCGTGGGAACGCGCCACCGATTAGGCTTAACGCCGCCGGCTGCTCATCGCTTCGTGCGTCTTCGAGCCTTTATCATCATAGATGGAGTACGCCGTTGAAGGCGAAGAAATTTCTTCTCAAGAATTTGAAAATGATCCACGGTGGACCCGCGCCGTCCGGGCCCGCAACAAACTCTACCCCACGATGAAGCAGTCATCAAATGACGCATCAGCAGAGTCCAATTCCCAGGCAGGTCCAGGCAAGCCGGCCCAGTCGTTGCAAGGCGTATCTACTACAAACAAAATCAAGAAGCATGTTCCCCTTCCTCGTCTACCAACTTCAGATTTCAAGATCGTGTTCCGCCCGGGTGGTCGTCTCGACCTGCGTCTCGTGAATGGCGGTGCTCTTCTCCACCTTCTCTGCACTGGCACAGAGATTGACAATGCAGATGCTCGGGCTCTGGACAAGCTACGGCTTAACCCTCACAACAACTCATTCACCGTAAGTACGCCTTCAGAAGCCCGAATGAAGCGCTATGTTCAGATTCAAGAACTGCGACTTCACGACCAACTGTACCCGGTGAAAACATACGTCGCTGCCCCTGACAACGCTGTCAGAGGGATACTTTACAACGCAGTTTATAACCAGACCCAAGAAGAAATCTTCTCCGACCTTGTGGCGCTGAACGCTAGCCGGCATTTTACGATCGCCGACGCTCGCCAACTAGGACGCACCAAGTCCATATTGGTTACCTTCATCGACACTATGGAGGTTCCAAAACAGCTTGTCTTCTACGGCACCCTCTACGCATGTTACCCTTTCAAGGCGAAAGTTGAAGCGTGCACCAACTGCCGCAAGCCAGGCCACCGTGCTGATGTGTGTCGCAAGGAACGCACCGGCCTTTGTCCACGCTGTGGTGCGTCTCACCCCATCAAAGAAACGCCGGATTGCACTCCCAAGTGTATCATCTGCAACGGAGCGCACTTCACAGGAACGCGCAAGTGCAAAGTGCGTTTCGAGCGCTTCGGCAACAAGACGCCTGTCTCCAATACTGGGACAACGCCTCCAGCAGGTCTACCACCAAATCCACCACCCAAAAGTCTCAGGGAGTAGCGAAGCTGCCGACGCTCTTCCTCCCGCTCAAGAACTGACCGCATTCGGAGCCGTTCCGTGCCCTTCCCGCCACTTCCAGGCCAAAAGGTCCAGGATTCATCTAAAAACCAGGTGAGCTGGCGGCTGCAGCCTTCCTCGCTCGAGAAAGAAAACGCGGAGCTGAGAGTCAAATTATCATCCCAAGGTCGCGAAATCGCTGCTCTTAAAGAGCAGCTCCAAATCCTCCTAAGGCGTGAACGCTCCCCAGCGCCATTGCCCCCAGTGGTACCACCCCCCACAAATCCAAACATGCCCCATTCCTCCTCTGTCTCTACCCCCTCCACCTCCTCCTCACGCGCCACGTCACCAGCACGTGGGCTCCCCGCTAAGCGGAAGCCCGCTGATGATGCTAATTCCCTTTCCCAGCCAGTCACTGACAACCTTGTATATCAGGTCACGTCATTCATGCAAGATTTTGAGAAACGCATGATGGCGACACTTAACACATTCCGCTCTGAAACTCAAACGTGGATGAAGAACATTTCTGACCGCGTGGCGGCGCTTGAAACACGCCAGAGCAATCAAGAGGCGTCTGTCGCGCAAATCCAAACGCAATTTCTCGAGCCTCCCCCCAGAGGTCATACGTCACCCGTCACATCTTCCGCGCTCTCCGTCATTGTCCAAAATGGCTGCGACACCCCAAACCATTAAGGCATGGCAGTGGAACTGCAGGGGGTTTCGTTCAAAACGAGACAACCTGCAGTTTCACTTACAGACCCTTTCCAGCTGCGACACCCCCAGTGTCATTGCGCTTCAGGAAACGCTAACAGTCAAGCTCCGTAATTACACTACATACGAACCAGCTACTCCACCACAGACCAGGGTCGCCACACTAGTCCAAAGCAATCTAACTGCGATAGAGCATTCGTTAGAGATAGATGACGTGGACGGTCTCTTGCTGGAGCTCCTCCCCCGCACACGCAAATCACTCAGTCTTTTCCTCCTAAATCTGTACAGCCCTCCCAAATCTCCTCCGGCCCCTCTTCTTGCTGCTCTCCGCAAGGCGATATCGATTAAGCTCGACCAACTCACTGCTTATAATGGGTGACTTCAACGCCAACCACATCAGCTGGGGGTACCGCAAAAACTGTCGTAAAGGCACCTCCCTATGGTCATTCATTCAGGACGAAGGCCTCTCCCTGCTTAATGACACCATGTTCCCCACGCGGATCTGGTCAAGTGTTCAACACAACACCAGCCCAGACCTCACACTTAGCAAACACATCCATGACAGCCGATGGGTCAACATAAACCATTCACTTGGCAGTGACGATTATATAATTTCCACAGAGCTCATTATTTCTTCAATTACCCCGCTAAAACGACGAGTATTTCAAGTGGTGAACTGGGACAAGTTCCGCCAGATACGGAGGCTGGCCCCGGACACCATCACAGACCTATCTGAATGGACCGACACCCTCACCCGCGACGTCGCCCGCGCTACTTCCACCATTCCCGAGCCTGAGGACACGTCGAGTGCTGATAGCCGCCTTCTCCATATGTGGGAAGCACACGCCAGCCTTCAGCGGCGCTGGCTATGTCAAAAGCACAATAGACCTCTTATATGACGTATCTCTAACCTTGTGTGCGAGATTGAAGAACATGCACGCGACCTAGCCCATCAACAACGGGGACAACTCTGCGACCGCATGAGTGGCAATTTAGGCCTCAAAAACACTTGGTCCCTACTGAGGCATCTCATCGACCCGGGTCACTTCAAGGCTACACAACACAGGAATATCACACACATCTTGCATCAACTCCCCCTCTCAGACGACGCGCTTATCCAAGCCCTTAAAGATCAATATCTAACCACAACCCCTCCCACGCCTCTTCCCCCGTATTCAGGGAGCCCCAACCCGGAGCTCGACGCGGATATCTCCCCAGCAGAAGTTCGCGCGGCCATGCACAAACCACTTCAGCCCCCGGCGCTGACAAAGTCACTAATAAGATGCTCCGCAATCTGGACGGCTCGTCTGTAGAGGCTGTTGCGGACCTGTTCAATCAGTGCTGGCGAACGGGAACCCTCCCCTCACAGTGGATTCATACCTGCATAACTTTCATCCCCAAGCCAGGCAAGCCTCTTGATATCAAAAATTTGCGCCCTATTTCCCTTACGTCTTGCCTCGGGAAGCTCTTCGAGAACGTAATTTTTGCTCGTCTCCAGGAACACATGGATGATAAACTCCTCTTTCCCCCCACAATGATAGGATTCCGACCCCACCTCTTCACTCAATATATCATGCTGCAGATCTCAGAAGACATCATTCACCCCCGCAACAGGAAACGCACGCGCGCGGTGCTTGCCCTCGACCTGGAAAAAGCATTCGACAATGTACACCATTCGGCCATTTTGGACGCTCTGTCATCCCTACGTGTCGGCCATCGTATTCATCAATACATCTCAGCCTTTCTTCGCCAGCGCACAGCTGAAATCACATTTGGCTCCCTCCGCTCCCCTGTCTTTACCCTTGGTAACCGAGGCAAACCTCAGGGATCTGTGCTCTCTCCGCTTCTGTTTAATATTACTCTCATCCCAATGACAAAGGCTCTGTCAGCCATTCCCGGCCTGTCGCACTCTCTATATGCTGACGACATCACCCTGTGGACCTCCACAGGTAATGTGGGAACCATTGAAGAGGGACTGCAGGCTGGCGCAGGTGTGGTGACCTCTCATGCTCAGAGGGTCGGTCTTGCATGCTCACCCACCAAATCTGAACTTTTGGTCCTTCACCCGCCTAGAGCGAGAATCGACAAAGCTCCCCCACCTAGAATCGAGGTCACTATTCGCGCCGTCCGAATCCCGGAATTGGAGAGAGTTCGCATCCTGGGGATGATTCTTCAGAACAATGGCAAGAACACTGCCGTGATCACCAAGCTCAGTGTTACCGTTCAACAAACAGTCCGCCTAATTGACGAATCGCTAATAAACACAGTGGCATGGGGGAACACGACCTCCGTCGCCTGATCCAAGCTTTCGTTCTTATTCGGGTAGTCTATTCATTACCATACCTCTTCCTCTCTCGAGCAGAGGAGAACAAGGTCAACTGCCTTATATGCCAGGCGTACAAGACGGCCCTCAACCTTCCCCGCCACACGTCGAATGAACGTCTTCTTAAGATGGGCGTATACAATACCCTCGCCGAACTCATCGAGGCTCATTGGTCTGCCCAACTTGATCGGCTCTCCTCCACCTTAGCCGGCCGTCACATTCTTGACGCTATCGGTCTACGTCCCCCTGGATATTACGCCCACACCTTCTCCCTCCCACGCCACACACGAGAAATACTTACCATTCACCCCCTACCCAAGAACATGCACCCCGAACATCACGTGGCTCGTCGTGCTGCTCGGGCTGCCGCCCTACACAAACACTATGGCACAGAGCCGGAGACCGTCTACGTCGATGCTGCCTCTTACACATCTCCCGCCTTCGTCCTAGCTGTAGTGTCAAACTCCTCCACCCTTCTTACCGCAGGTACTGTCATCGCTTCCACTTCCTCGGAAGCGGAGGAGGCGGCAGTAGCCTTCGCAATCTCTACTACATCGGCGACCCTCATTTTTACTGATTCGAAGACAGCCATCCGAAACTTTGCGAAAGGACGTGTTTCCGAACCCGCGTTCCTCCTTCTCAGCCAATCTCCCGTTTCTATCCGACCTATTCAGCTTCTCTGGGTTCCAGCCCATGCCGGCCACCCAGGTAACGAGGCGGCTCATTCTTTTGCTCGAGGTTTCGTCAGCCGAGCAGGAGCCGCCGACGCCTGGGGTGACGCTCGAGATCGTGTGGTCACATACCACGAGATCACTGCACTACCGCGAACAACTTCTTGCCTATCCACCTCCACGCAAATCTCTCACTAAATTGCAGCAGGTGACGTCGCGCCAGCTACAATCTCGCACTTTCCTCTCCCCTGCCTACCTCGCCCTTGTTCACCCGAGACTGTTCACGCCAGAATGCACCCTCCGTGGTGCTCCAAAAGCGGATTTTGCTCACATTCTTTATTCTTGCCCTGAGCATCTTCCAGCTTCCGAATGGCAACTCACAAACCTCGAGCGATGGGAGGCTGCGGTGTCCAGTTCTGAGCCGGTTGCCCAACGGCAGCTGGTGGACTGGGCTTTGGAAGTCGCCGAGAAACGTCACCTTCCGGCCACGACACGCACCCAAGAGCCATTCCATCCCTAGGATGTCACAGCTCAGGCTCATCTTAATAAAGTTTGTCACCACCACCACCTCGGAACACTGCGTATACGCATGTGATCGATTCGAAACCTAATCGTATAATAGCCTCCAACTTGAGTAATAGACGTAGGTTAAATGGTAAGCGAAGTGATCTGGTATTATCCTGAACATAGCCTCCTATAACATCTTCGCCAATGTGCCGGTCAACGCGCCGCGCGAACAATAGAGCGATGCCGTCTGGTAAAGTTGCGCGGCGCTGCCGATGTAGGGGTCGCGGCGCACGGGTCGCATGGATACGAACGTCGGCGCGGGGCGGGAGCGCTGTTATGCGCTAGCGGGATAACTGTTTTTAAGCATGAATCGTGCATTTCCAGCATATTTCCTTGTAAGCCTACATCCACTAAGCATAACAAATGATCATGATACTTGTTAGGCAATAACATCAACGCTACATGACATGCTATGTCAGGCAGTTTCAAGAAATTGCGCATGGCTAGCAAAACTGCATTACTTCTCCGCTAGCAACAATGGTAACAGAAAAACTACAATGCTAGTCTATGCTGCAATAAAACAAAATTTAAGAAGAAAGACACCAGTATTTATTTACACATTTCACAACAGCAATTGTGCTACAAGAGTACCATGTAGAAGTGCTTGTGATGAATATTTGCCCCAAGTAGGGAAAAAATGTTCACGGTGACTGTTGTCACTGATAGCACTTCAGAATCCAGCTTGATTTATAGACGATTGGAGCAACTGCATCGCAGTATGCCATTGAGATCTGTAAGGAGAACAATTTTGGCATCAGCTGTTACTTTCAATGATACAGAGCGTCGTACAAACGTCTTTATTTTGACTTGAAAAACAAGGAAAGACCAATATGCACGTTGCATCTTTCTGTTTCGATCACTCCAAAATAATTGTCACAATAGGCAAAGGTCGTGTTTTTATTCTTTCACAGATTTGCGCAGGTAGCGAAACAAACAATACTGCGCTGCAGCACATGTAACGTACCACACAGACCAGCTAACCAGGGTGGAAGTTAGCATCGCAGTCCAGAAAGTACACTTTAACATTTAATGTTATTATTACCTTACTGATGCATAATAAACACATTTCTGATGCTGTCATTATTTCTCACAGGCCTTAATGCAGTTGAGTACGAGTTTTGCGGTTTCCAATGCAAGAGAGGGACAGCAATTTGTTGACAAGGAAAACTAATATAGGCTTTGCACGATTTCGTTTAACTCACTTTAAAGTAGTCATCTTCGCAATAGGTGAATCTTGTGTTTCTATTTTCTCACAAAATTTCGTAATTAGCGCATACTGAAAAAAAAAACTTCGCAGGAGAACATCTAACACACCAAGTAGGCGCGCTAGGCACGGAAGCAATTAGCATTGCAGTCCAGAAAGCACAGGTGCGCATCTAACATTACTATCGCAGTATTCACGCTTAATAAACACAGTGTTTGATGCTGTCACTATTTTATACAAGCCTCAAAGCAGCTGAACACTACGCAGCGATCGCCGGAAGGACAAGGCAAAGCTGGCACTTAGCAGTTGATGCCATGCTGTATTCCTGCAGCACCCGAAGGCAGAAAAAAGTAGAAGCATGCCCTGGCACACTGCAAAACAGTCCACGAAACAGCGAGATAGCGGCAGCGCGTGGCTATCCGGACCGCTTTGCAACATGGCGCACCCGGCACTCGCCTGGCGAGGGTGACCCTACGTCGCTGTCGCCATCTCTCGGCAGCCAGCGGCGTAACTTGTCAAAGGAGGAGGAGCGGCGGCGACGGCCGTGCAGCGCGGAGTTGCCAGGCACAGAGGAGGCTATGTCCTGAAAAATGCACAATAGCATGTTATACGAAATTAAGATGGATAATATTCCGACTTTGTTCCGACTAGTGATCAGAACCTTCCTCTCAAATCAGGTTACAGCTAGCGACGGCTTTTTGGTCAAACAATTGCCCCTACACGCTATGACACGGTATTGACAAAGTTTAAGGAGCCTAGATATTTTTTTTTCAATTAGCGGCATTTTGTGAAATAAACAATGATCAATGGCTGCGTGGAGCGCTTGGCAATTATCGCGTAAGTGTAGTGAATCCACTTAGACCCGTCTATTACACGTTTATCTCGCGTCAGCCGCAAAGCCAAGCTCTGTCGTCTGCAGCGCAGAAAGCGCGGATTTGACAGCGCTTCATCAAGCCACAAATGTAATCGCAAGAATCGTGGCGTAGGGGCACAATCGCACGCTTTTCTGTATTTTTCGAACCTTGTCGTGTTTTATTCTTGAGAAGTAACATGAGCTATTCTAAGGCTTCCTCTACGGTATCTGCTGGAACCTACCATATTCTTAGCATTCAGTTACTTTCTTGTCAATCGGAAGCTAAATCGCTCAAGTCATTACATCCGAAACGTCCAAGGCTCTGAAAGCGAACAATGTCATATTGGTAAATAAAGTTCAGAGTGCGGGCAATTGTGCGAAAGGCTATTTTTGAAAGTACTTTTATCGAGGCATTTATTTTGCTACGTAATCAATACTCAAATTTTCGGTAAGGAGTACAAATTGGCCTCAGAAAAACATTTTTAAATTATGCGCAAAACAAGAGGCAAATCTGATGTTAGTTTAGAACCTTGCGCTTGCGTTGTTCTTTTATGGGACTTCATGAATAGAATAAATAATTTTTCTTGCATTTCCATAGGCGACTAAAATGCAAAAGATGCCAAGTTTCAAGGCATAATTTATTACCGTTTCATGTAAAATGACGTTTATATGCTTGCGCATTTATAGGTTGATGCAGAACGTTACAGAAGATTCAACCTTGTTCAACGAAACGCTTTTTCGAAGAAATTGTTTCAAAGTCGACGAAAAAGGACTTTCTTGGAACTCAAGCCTGGATTAGAGATAAGGACCGTCCAGACCACAAAAAAAATGAAGACGTGCCTTACAATACACGTCAAGGTCTGTCTTTTATTGTAGATTTTATGAGAGCTAATTTTGCTTGTCGGCAGAAATTATTTTCTCAAATTCATTACAAGTCACAGCAGCGCTGTGCCATGGTGTGACTGAACTGCACATCACTGACATGTCACCGCCTAAATTATGTTTCACATACTCCTTGCTCTCAGTTGAAAAGAAAACAGAAAGCTGAGGCATTAAGGAAACTAACGAATCAAGTTTGCAGTCCATAACCGCTTGCAGTGAGGTACCGTAAAACGTTTGTTGTGCAGTAATATTTCTGCTGGGAAGAGGGAGGTAATTTAGTCTGCCTCCGCGTGAGACAGATTTTAGAAAACCTAGGCAATGAGTGCCCTGCAAAACTAACACAGATGCTGTGCTGAATTGACTGAGCGCCCAGAGTTCTCAAAATTGGATGTTGCGACTGTCGAAAATATGTTGCCTGCAATGCATTTCATTCATTTAGGCGGCGCAGTCACATGTTAGCTTCGTAAACAGTACGACTGCATGTGCGAACCGTGATATTATAGGCGATGACACGTACGTCTTCTTCAACGAAGTCCTATTTCGGTAGCGTCTAAAACTGTACTGTTTATGAAATTTAATACCTAATACCTAAAGAATCGTCGCCTCGCCTTTTCCAGATTACGTGCTAATCCATTGCTGTGTACAATGAGCTATCTCAGGTGTTTTTAACTGGAGGGCATTGATTCCCAGTGCACGCCTGAATAAAAAGGAAAAGTCATGCTTTGCGAAGTTTGGAGCACGCCGTTTCAAAAATCCCTCCATTCTATCAACTGATATAATTTTTAACCTTCACAACAGCAACAACTGAAAAAGTGAAAAAAAAATTCTTGCTTGTAACATTTTTGCGATTAGTGCAAGGAATTACCTTAAATGTCACATTTTTGCAATTTTAGTAACTGAAAATAAGGGGAACATTTCTTGCATAATTTCATTCATGAAGCCACACGAAAGTCCAGTGGACGTGAAAGATATTAATATGATATATGTCACTTTACCTTATTGCACGCATAATATGGCTGACCAGCCACTGCCCCGCAATGCCACATAGTAGTCAGGAATGAGAAGTATTGCATTTAAGTGATGATCACCCCTTCCCCTTAGCATCGCTATTCATAAGAAAGTACGAGACGCAGCACAGACTTACGAAATTATAGCGTTCAAACTGAACAAGTAAATAACAAATGAGAGGAAATGCAAGAAAAATTTCAGAATACAAAATTATACATTGACAACAAGATATGGGAGAGTTGAGATGCCTTACCTATTCGAGCGGTCAAGTGCGATTCAACCTGAGGCTCGCGGTCGAAGCCAGGTCACGAGAGTGGGCTCGGCTCGCTGGAGTGGGCACAAAACGCAGCAAACCAATTCAAAACTAGAATAGCCTGTTGGTTTTTCATCCTGAGGCAACAGCGCAAACCATGGACGAGAGCACAAGACGACATGATAACACAACGAGCACTGACTTTCAGCAACCCTTACTTTGAAAAAAAAAAACACTTCTTTTAACCTTACGCCAATCGCTTACAAGTGACGTGCCCATCTCTGCATAGTCATATTTGAAACACACGTGCTGCATAGACGTCTCTTGCACGCAGCGCGTTAAACTCATTTCTGAGCACTCACGGAAAAAAGTACATTTATTGGCTCAAGTTCCCTTTGTGTTAAAAATAGAATTGGTTTGCTTAGAAATCATTCAAGCAGCCTGGCTATCGCATCGGACTGAATTATTTCACGATCCAGCTGCTCATTAGCTTTTGCAATGGCACGGAGCAAGTTTTCGACGGCCAATCTCTGACATACATTGCCAAATGCCTGGCTGCTTGATCGGTGTTATTTTTGTGTTACTTCATCATGTCATTTGTGAATGTACCAGTTTGTCCGACGTATTGCTTCCTACACTTCAAGGGTATGCAATAAACGACGGCTTCCGCTCACTCCACGAAGTGACTATGGTTTTTGTTGTGCACCCCCGCTGCTTTTGCGACCCATCTGTGTTTACACGTCGGCAGAGGCTTTTCAGTTCATCAGGAGCAGTAAGCACCACATTAACGCCTGCTCTGCGCCCGATCTTTTTCAAGTGGCGAGAAATGTTGTTCATATATGATATGGTCACAATCCTACGCTTGTCTGTCATCGCCATGTTCTCGTAACGGTGGACACCAACAAGCTCGTGTCCTAGCTTCTTATTCAAACGTTCCGCAACAGAAACAACAAAATGTGGTGGGTACCCAGCTTCCGTAAGGCGGTCAACCTGGTGACGAA
The DNA here is from genome assembly GCF_055883805.1 of Amblyomma maculatum. Taxonomy (NCBI): domain Eukaryota; kingdom Metazoa; phylum Arthropoda; class Arachnida; order Ixodida; family Ixodidae; genus Amblyomma; species Amblyomma maculatum. The sequence continues at coordinate 135,348,378 of NC_139345.1, forward strand.
AGTTGGCTACCATGGTGTGAATACACACCTTCTATAGAGAATTTGACAAAGGCTTGCAATGGCTATTTTCACAACTTTGGAATGCGCCGAGTGGAAAGGGTGTGGCGCCTTGTCAAGGCTTGGTTCATAAGTCCAGCAGACCTCCAAGCTGAAAACAAGTCTTAAATCAAAATCTCATAGACCCTGTATAGGGACTTCGTGAGTGATTGTGAGCGGCTGAAGAGCATGGTTAAAGCATTGCACTACTTCACGAGCCACGTCATGGGTGTTCGTGCCGCAGCCATCACTGAGCACAAGGTAGTGGTCGAGGTACCTAAATACTTTGTGGACGTTTGTTCCGGGGAGCGCGTTCAGAGGATGCTGTCTTTCTCGGCGAGATACAATTCGCTAAGGATTGGTGCAATACAAGATCTTATGCATGCACCACTTTTTTTAGGTACACGTTACCTTCTCAGAGGATATGGGTAGACTTCAAATAGAGAGCCAGCAGCTCTAGGAATGCACCTGTCGACAGAACGCAGGCGTTTGGAAACAGATTACACTCTACGTATCTATGCACTTTCCACGCAGTCCAGGACATCATCTTGGGGAATAGAATAGTACCCATCTTTTAAATCCACAGAGCTTGCTGAAAAGTCAGCACTAGAATTGTCTTTCAACTGAAAAAGGGCGTCACATTCTAGTAATTTTAGTTTTCCCTGTAAGAACCGGGCGATAATCTCTTGCCAGGTACCATTCTTGAAAACTGTGACCCTTAGCGGCCTGTCAGGTTTGTGCGTTTTCACAATGAAAATTGTGTCAAGAGATGATTTTTACTGGTCTAAATGCTACCCTCGAGGGGGTCAAGTTTAAGGCTTTTGCATAGCTTCTAAGCATCTGACTTTGCTTTTCATAGAACTGACATTTTATGTCCCTTAAAAACAGAACTGATTTCCATTGGCGCCTTAGCTTTGCAGAGATCAATAGGCGCCACAGCAAAGCTCCTCGCCTTGTTAGAAGTATGCGACGAGAGCAAATAATCTTTCAAATACTTCGCCGCTCGTCCTACAGGCAGTATTCTAATGGGCAGCCGGCAGCGTGCGACCATGTCCACTCTGTCTGAGACGCACCTAGATCTTGCGTACTCCGGCCCAGCCAGCGCGACTGGTCGTATCATGGCCACAACTTTCGGTGCGGTTTTTCTCTGCTCAACAACGAACTTCGGCCTGTGGTGTAAAACTTGCAGGATTGAATGAGGCAAGGTCTCCACTCCGCTGGTGTGGACGCTGCTTCCAGCCATCTGTCCCTCCATTGCTCCTCTTTTCCGGGAGATGCCGACGCGCCCGTTGCCCCCCCCCCCCCCCCCCCCCCCCCATGGTGAAGCTCCAAAATATTTTGGTGGATCTATCGATAAGGTGCGAAGTGTCCCGCTAGTGCCGGGGGTTGGCGAGGAGTCGGAGGATTAAGGAATTGTTATCCTTTAATCCAATCCCTATCAATAAGCATTCCCTAGATTTAAGAGTACCGAATTGAGTGTACCGCGCTGGTGTAACAGACGTTTATGCGGCAAGTGTGTTTCGATTACTACTGTGCAGAGATGTGCAAGTCACTTGTACGTCATTAGCGTAAGGGTATAAAAAGTTGTCCGCTTTTTTGTTTTTGTTTTTCAAAATAAACAATGTTGAAAGTCGGCGGTCGTTACGTCATGTTCTCGTCTTGTGTTCCCGTCCAAGGTTTGCGCTATTTCCTCAGGAGTTCAAATGTGACGCTCCACAGACACGCACATTCGACCTACACACAGTCAACCAGAATTCTTATCCCAAGCTGATGCATCGGACGGCCAAGGGAAGAAGTTCTTGTGCCCAAGGGTTTATTGTAGTGCACCGACACGAGGCACAGAAAGCAGAAACGGATGGCGCCTGACGAGATATGTGTGCGGAAAATATAAAATTCTCTTGGGCAACCTTCACGTTAGACAAGGCACGAAGACGAGGTCGTTGAACAAAAGCGCAGAGAAGCAAGATGGCCGTTAGGCAGCGAGGAAGCCGGGAGAGCCATTCCTTCATTCATGAAGCCGTTCATGGCTGTTGCCGCCACTCAGGAAAAGCGTCTTGGCAGCGGCATGGTACATCGAACAAAGATGAGCTAGAAATTGGCTAAATCTACAACGGTCAAAACATTAAAACAAACACTACAGACAGATGTTACTCCGCAGTCGCTCGTCTATGGCCCTGGTGTTCAATTAGGCATGGCTGGCACTGAAAGCTCTGCTGGGAGTAAAAATACGCGGGATCAGTGCCGGTTCCACAAAAGAAAAGTATACGATCCGTTCAAACGTCCGTATGCCTAGCCTGCTCTCTCGATCGCTCTCTTTTTCGTGCTTGTTAATTACATCACGCCGCGGGCCGCAACTTCTGTGTTCTCCGCTCTCACATCCCACCCGCAGACTTACTCTTCCTCCCGCTTTGACGCCGGCCGCCACACGATGCAGAATACCCCGGAGCTTGTCCAATCACTCTTGCGCCTGCTGTACTTTGCCTAAATTTTTCGGACCTCTGCATATCGACATGTTATATCATAATGCCGGCGGGTTTTGTTTCTCTTTGTAACTCAGTGTATATTACGTATTGGCTCCAAAGCGTTAAGGAACTCAGGCAATGCAATTCTGGAGGCGTTTGATTTTCGTCGGAAACAATTATTTTACATTCTTAAACAGAAGCCACCTAATTACGGGTGGTACAAGAGTTAGAAGACCGCACTTCTGTAATGGATGCACAAAATTTTACATGCAATTGGTACAATTTTTGGTTTTGCGGATTGGACCCAGGCTTATAGCCTGGCGATCGACTACGCTGCACATACTACAAACGCTTATTGGTCCAAGCTTGGCAGAGGAGCGCCTAGATAACGTGTTTTGGTGCGTGCAACACAGCATCGCATGTATCCGTACTACACTATGTCTTATAAAAAAACAGAAAACGGGGGAAAGGTTGAAAATGTGCTATCGCTTGTCATTAATACGCCGAAGCTAAATTAGCCTCCTGAAGTTTTTAATAGCTAGAAATTCTTCTTTTCGGCGAATTTAAATATCGGTGCCTGACAGTCTTCTTCCTCGTCATACAGACGTTTTTTTTTTTTTTTTTTTCAGCGACATTGCGCAGCAGGCGCCGACTTTGTCGCCGCTGGATCGTGGGCTGGACTGAAACTATTGGCTGATATTTCAATCCGTTCGTTTAGAGCTGATCTCATCAGGAGGACGCTGGGTAGGTGCAATGAACCAGGCCGGATTTACCTCTGCCCACACGACGTTCATTGCGGCGAAAGCATATTCAAATATGACTTGTATGTGTACACCTTCCCTTGCGTGCTTTGTGCTTGCTTGGGTTTCAAATTTCCTTGGTCCCTCGGTTCCTTTGGACCGTGACAGTAGTGCCTTTTTGGTGTTTTTGTCTTAGTAGGACTGTCATTGATACAAAATACAGCGATGAGTTTATCATCTCCCTAGTGCGCGTTGATAGCTACCAGTCGTACGCGCTTTTGATAATCTGCCGGCAGATTTACAGAACACTCCCGTACAGCATGTGCTAGGCACCCATCCACTCTTCTTTCCTTTCTGAAACAATATTGCGCAATTGTCGCGAAGATTCTACAAGCACAGAAAATGCCGCTAGACATTTTTAATCATGCTCATGTCGAAAATAACCGCAAGAATGATCTCGGAGCTACGAAATAGCCACTGGTGCGTCTTAAATCTGCTGATATAGAGCATAGATTCGTTGCCAAATCTTCCAACGGTTTTCCCCGACACGTGTGATTGTTGCATCAAATATGGTTTTGGTTACTGAGGCAATTTTTTTCAAATACTAGTAACGTATTCAGTCCTCTTGATAGAATACACTGAATATTACTCATCGCGCAGGTTTTTACAAGCAATAAATGTCTTCTTTGCCAAAAGTTTAGAACCTAGGGGATCTGCTTGAGACATACCATGCGGATTGTAATGCATTCCTGCATTTGGCTCTCCCTCACGCATTATTCTGGGATGGATGTTGAGTGTGCGTAGGAAATACCCCAGTTGTCCGATTCTAATCACAGGCGATTTCAATGCTCCACACTAAGATTGGAGGTATCCTACTTCGAGCCCTCGTGGTAGGCGTGTGCGGGACGCCTTCACTGATGCGTTATTTACGCTTCTTAACGATCATGGCACAGCAATTTGCAACAGCAGCGCTGCCACATATGCTCCTGATCTGACGTGGTAGTCTGGCCCAAGCACTCTCTTGTGGGGCATCGAAACTGATTGCTGCGGGAATGACCATCACCCAAGCATCATTGGTGCATGCCCATCCAACACGAGCTCACTGATTACGCCGTAAGTGCACGGTGGTCAACCGAGATAGTTTCCACACTATTCTGCAAGATCTACCTGTGAAGTTGCCACCACTGGTTGTTGGCCGCATAAAATGCGCGTTAGAGAAGGTTACAACTAGTACATAGACAGATGTCGATGGACCTGTTCCTGACATCGGTCTGCTCAACTTGTGGGCTGCTCACCGACAAGACGAGCTGGCAGCATCACGAGACCCTACATAAGTTCAGGGACGTTCAATAATTAAGTATATAACACCAAAGGCTCGCAAGTATGAACAGGATCTAGTACGACGGCAGTAGTATACTTGGTGTGAGCAGTTTATTACCAGTTCATCAAATGCATCTCTCTGGCAACTTTCCGGGCAATGGAACAAGGTCGCCGTCGTCCCGACGCAGCGACTGCCGCATGCTTTTGCAGCAAACTTGTCTCGCGGACAATTTTTCTAGAGAAGTGGCAGGGAATATTTTTCCAAAGTATGATGTGTTGCCTCCCTCAACTACCATTTCTAACGTTGTAGGGACTTCAGCACACATAGGCATACTGCAAACAGTAGACGACACCGATGGTACTGCCAGTCCTTTCGCAATGCCTGAATTGCTTGCTGCAACAGATGAGGCCAAACGGAAGACATCACCTGGTCCGGATGCCATCCCATACGAAGTGTACAAGAACCTGAGTAACGCTGCACTCCCTAAACTTCTGGATGCCATTACCAAGGTATGGGTAGACGGCTCTGTGCCCGGGACCTGGAAATCAGCCAATGTGATTCCAATTCCAAAATAAGGGAAGCCACCGACGGCCTTTAGCAATTTTCGGCCAATTTCCTTAACGGCAACACTGTGCAAGCTGACAGAAAAAAATGTTAGCCACACAATTGACCTGGCGGCTGGAGCACTACAGTTACTACCAACCGGCACAAATTGGCTTCCGTCCATATATAGGCAACTGACGATGGGTTGGCTGTTTTGGCCTCGCATGTTCGGTCGTCAGCTCGCAGCCGCAATGTGCGTACCATTCTCCCGATGGATGTCGAAAAGGCGTATGACAACATTAGCAACGCGGTCATTTTGATTTGTATTGACATGCTGCATCTCCCTTTTAGGGTACGCAGTTTCGTAAAATCCTTCTTTGAAAACAGAAGATTTGCAATAGGGCTTAATGGCGATTCCATCGGATCCTTTGTCCCTGTTCGCGGTGTACCCTATAGGGCTCGGTACTGTCACCAACGCTGTTTGGCATTGCCTTCATTCCGCTTGCATGAAGCTTACATAATGTCCCTGTAGCTAACGTCGTGCTCTATGCTGATGATATTGTTACGTGGTGACAAACGAAGAGGACAGCACAACATGGCGATAGGGTGAAGGAGGATTTAACGGTTGGCCTAGCGCGAGGGCGCCTCTCGCGCCACTGCCTATCTTCTTCGAAACACTTCCCGGGGCCACCGAGCGATCGCCCGATCAGTCCACTTGAAGCTGATGGTGACGTGACGGCTAGAATGTTCAGGGAAAGACAGAAGTGAACCACTTGCTTGCCACCACGATGTATTATGTGTGGGTGATCCGCCTCCCATGGAGCTGTTCAACCATCCGTCACCGGAGTCCTTGGGGCCGATGGCTCGAGGTAACCTCGGGCGGCTTGGGCGGCTTGTTCGTGTCCATCGGTTCCTTTGGTTCCTTCTGGTCCTTCGGGTTCTTCGTCTCAGTTCTGGTCGGTATGTATGTTCTCCTTGTCTTCAGGTCCAGGCTGGGGGCTGGGCGGTGGTAGTTGGTCCGGTCTGGGCTGGAAGGGCTAGGCCGAAGCTGCTCGGCGGTGTCCCTGGGGTCTCGGTCGATAGTCCCGGGTTACAAATGGCGTCGATGCTCTAAGGTGAGGATGGGGATGACGTACCCCGCACCTCCAACCAAAAATATTAAGTAGTGACAAGCGAAGAGGACAGCACCACATGGTGATAAGATGAAGTATGATTTAATGGTTGACCTAGCGCGAGGGCTCCTCTAGTGCCACTGCCTATCTTCTTCTTCGCAACAATATTACTGTGTGGAGTACAGAGCATGACCTGTTTACTGAAGTGGCAGCCTTGCAGTCAGCCTTGCATATTACTGCCAACTATGTTAAATTTGTCGACCTAGAGCTTTCCACAAGCAAAACTATGTTAACGTCGGTAGCCAACGGCTGGGGTCGCCGTTAACTCGCGGCTACGGTGATTCGTTTACAACTATCTGGAATCCCCCTTCACGAAAGTGAGATTGAAAATTTTGGTATTGTCGATTCATCAGTCGGGAACGGGAACGTCCTGGCTTTATCAGGCTAAAAAGCAGGCGAAGCAGACCTTGGGCCTAATAAGAGGTATTGTTCCTAAATCCGTTGGCGCTCGCTCCCACGTCACACGGCATTTGGTGATAGCGGTTCTGGAGCCATGCCTCATTTATAAAGCACAGTTTCAGCCCTTGACAAGAACTCAATGGAATTGTCTAGAAGCAGTAAATAGAGAGGCTATGAGAACCATCACTTGTCTCCCCCGCATCACACCGGTCGTGGCACTATACAAGAGAATGCTCAGCTCAACACATTAGATGAACTGGTAGAGCAGTGCCGTGATGCTCGTAGCTTTAAGGCGACCCTTTTGCACTCACCGCGAGCACTCCGGGCCTATGCTACTTCGCACACTATATTGCCGCCGTAATCGCCAGCTCTTCCTCCGTGGTATTTTGTTTAGCTGAGTGAAAACAAACCTACTGACATTCATGGACCAACCGCATTTTACGCGGCATCATGCCTTCGTGAAAGGATCGCAGATCAAAGCACCAAATTGCCCCAATGCTCAATAATTGCATATGTAGATGCCACCATATACAAATGTGTCCTTGTAAGCCGGCGCTTAATAGCAAATCTATATATCAATTTACAGAACATCCTTCTTCTTTCTGTGCTGAGCTGGTTGCCGTCCAAGACGCGCTTCGCTCTCTATTCGTCACAACCTTACTACCTGCAGCCAAAATTGTCATCCGCACTTACGCCCTACAAGCAATACGTCTGCTTTGACACCTCAGTCGCAGCCCAGAAATCTGCCAGAATATACATCGTCTGGCGGCTCGCATCACACAAACCATTCAAATTGAGTGGGTTCCGCGCGACCGACTCAGTACGCACACCTCTGCAGATTCTGCAACCCGACAGGCGACTATACCTTTATCAATGACACGCTTCCTCACGATGGATGATGCCACTTTGCTCCTCACAAGAAAGGACCACCTCGGGCGCCGCACACGTGATCTTGTCCCACCGTGTACGGTAACCCTCCCCAGCGGTCTTACCCGAGCAGAGGAGGTTGCTCTGCGGAGGATCCGGGTCGGCGTTGCCCTCACACCTGTTGTAACACGAAATTGACCTCAATATATCGATATTTATATCACCGTCCAGGATGTCCTGTCTGCAAGTTACAAGACCATGAGGCAGATATTCGCCGCTTGTGGGTTCGCCCGGCACTGAAGCTGACGAGGATTCGGCACCTAGCGGCAGTGAGCCTTTCGCTGAATAACTCATCTTTGTACATCGCTTGGGCCCAGCGGTCTTATTCTCTCTCTTTACCTTATTAGAACAGCCAACCTTTCTTCTTTCATTTATTACCATTTAAAATTTTTAACATATTCCATTATGCCCTGAGGTAATAAACAATGTTACAAAAATGCATTCCTATGTTTCCAAATTTGCTGAAGGCAAAAATATTTTTCATCCTACCCTCTCCAATAGCTAGCACTTCCACATTTGCTAAAAAGGCCTGTTGAAGAAGCAAACCCTCGGGGCTGTAAACGTTGACAAACGCGTGCAGCTTTAAGGCATAGCCGGGTAAAAGCAAATGGATTAAATTAACAGTTAATGGCAGTAATTACTTAATCAACATTTCAATTCATGTTTTTTAAAGCTGGCCTGAGAGGACGTTTTTAATCGTGCTTAAAACATTCCTGCGTTGGTGTATGGTTGCAATCGGTCTCCGGTACGGTTATGCTTGAGTTAATGGATACTGGGTGGCTGCTGGTCAACCAGGCACGTGGTTGACCGTGGGCCACCGAATACTCAAGCAACCGCAATCAAAACGTCGGCGTTATGTCGGAGTAACGAGCACGGCCATAGACACCGGCCAACCTCTGCCCAACCTAGTATGTCGCCGGCCTTGAGCCAACCCATGGCCGAGCAACCATAGCCAAATTGTTCGGCGTACAAAGTGCGCGAGCTTGGGCCTTTGTCTGTGACCGACTTCCGCCCAAGCTCTTACGTTAACAACCAAGAGCCGTCATCGGCCGAGTCCCCTTTGCCGGCCAAGAACAGCTCCCGATGGTCAGCCATTGGTCGGCAGTCGGACAGTCCCGCCTTCATTTGGCCATTTACTCTCAATACGATCTATATTTATCCGATTTCATGCAAGCTAGTTCATCGAATATCATTGCTAAATCATCCTCACTAGCTAGGGTACTCGCGTCAAATGTCGCCAGGGTCAGTTTTGCTAATGGCGGCCTGTCCACAGTCAGAAATGTTATGACCGTCCGCTGCGTCACATGTCATACCGCCGCCGTGGTAAGTTGCTCCGCAGCTGCTGGGTGTTGAAGGCCGTGGGTTTATTAGTATATTTATGGAGATTGCTGTCATTCATTAAACGAGGGTGGCAAAATCTCTTTCTGATGAGGGAGTGCGTTTCCGGAGATGTTCACCGGCATCCGCCCAAAACCTGTGTATGCATTTTCATCAACACGCGAAAATTTCATTCGGTCGAGATTTACGCGGCACCGAGGTTCGGGCCACGGTCCTCTCGCACGTGAGGCAGATTTTATACTCCTACGCCAATGACGCTCAATCAGCAAAGGAGTGTTTAATAAAAATGTTACTGGAAAGAAAGAAATAATGGCCGGATTGAGAAACCTAAATTATAGCTAGCTTTGATCGAGCTGGGTAACTGAACAGGTCTTTGAAGCAGAGTTGGGCCTTACCCTAGCTGGCTTTATCCGTGATATTGCAGTTTCAGATTGTGAACTTAGAAAATTCTTCAATGTTAGCAACAAATAATAGAAAAATCCCGCAGTTCCTAGTGACAGGATAGAAGTGTCTTTATCGCAGATGTACACGTATAAAGAGCATCGAAAAGTTAAAGACGGCACGTTTGTGTGAAAGAGCACGAATAGGTTTTATTGAGACCCAGTATCACACACAAAAAATGTCCGGAACAAGGCTAACAGAAGCCGCATGGCAAGCCAACTGGTTAGATGCTAGCCAAGCCCGCCACTGTGGGGCGCAGGATGTGGAATATGAGGGGGCTGAATAGCAAAGCCGCACAAAAAATGCGGTTTCTAAATTAGAATGCAGTCAGAACAAAGCGGGTATGATTGTATCTTATGCAAGAAATAACAAACAGGTTAAGAGTAGAGTACTTAGGCGTATACATTGAAGGATGCAGAGTTATTTCGTAGTGACAGATTTAACCAGAACAAGGATTTCACGTAGAGTGGTCCTAGCGAAGAATGATTATTTTCTAGTGAAGCGTAGCATCCCACGTTAGTGAGTAAAGCTGATGTATCTTGTGTGTACAGCACACCCTAAACGAGCTGTTACTCTCGCGATTTTTTTCGAGTGTTTATTAAGGTTCTGACTGCGCAAACACGGTTTCGTCTCTGGCACGTGTGAAGGCCTTTACTTGCACAGTTTTTGCCTTTTTAGCGGTTGATGTTTTTAAATGACACCAATAGCACACCATTTTGTGATCAGACATTTCATGTTCAATTGATACTGAAAAATCCTCGATTGTTTTGCTCACGAAGACAAGATCAAACATTGATGATGAAGAACCATGCACTCCCGTAAGTTGACAACTTGCTCCATATTGTGGCATAAGATTATGTCAAGCATATAATTAACATGAGTGCTAAATTTACCACTAGAAGAACAATGTTCCCAGTTAACTCCTGGAAGATTAAAGTCTCCTACTAAAAAAATTTTGTATACGAATGAACTGACATGCTCGCGCAAGTCACACATGAATTGAGAGGTGGTGATCGAGGCGCTCGATAAACGGTAAGTAGCAAGAATTATTGTTCGTAGTAGAAACCTTTAGGCTAATAGTATCTATGCTATCAGCCTGACACAAGAGAGTTGGTCACAAGTTTTGCTTTACCAGCACAGCCACCCCGCCTCCCCTCGTTTACCTGTCACAATGGAAAACACTGTAAGATGGTGGAAAAACCTCTGTATCATCTATGCCGCTGTGTAGCCAAGTTTCGGTCAAAACAACGATGTACGGGTTGTAACCTTAGATAGCCTCTAACTCATCACTTTTGTTAACAATGCTGCGTGCATTTATATTTATTATACGCATTTCTTTCTTATCAGCCCAAAGGAGATTCTGCCGGCTTGTTAAGGCCGCGCATGTAACAAAACTGAAGTGATACTGATTAAGCATTTTATACTAAGTATAGTCTTCACGCAGGAACAGGTGTACAGGATAGTAAAAAGAATGCTGCAAGTTCTCTTCAGTGCTCATTATAAAAGTAAATCTGTGCACTCTAAAATTCGGTCCATCTCTGCTTCGATGCCCAAAACCCATGTCCGAATGCCTAATGTCGGCACTCACTCAACCCCTAGCTGACTTCTAATCTTAGCTTGTGCGGCCTTAATTCATGGTCCTGGATAACGTATCTAACATACAGGCTGATACTCATCCCGAGACCTCCACACTGATTTTGACCACCGCTACATTCCTTCTTGGGTCGATAATCTAAAAAAAACTAATATGACATTGTTTTCGCGTACGCTAATGCAACACCGCCTTTACGAGGCCCCGCAGATGTCAATAGGTTACAATGGTTACAAACTGCAGACGTGCGCTGCTTACTACCCCAAGTGTATGACAGAACTTGCACATCCGATGACGTCGGCCATTTACGTCTCTGAAATTGTACGCACTACCGGATTATAGGGGCCCAATAAGTGAAACTTGTATATTAAAGGATCGCCGGTGTGCTAGTTCTCGCAAGTGTTGTATCATTACAATTACATTCCACGGTTACAACTGTAAAGTCGTAGCTGACGTGTTTTGATATTTCCCCCATATTGAGTTCGTGCCACCTGCCTAGAGTTTCAGTGCACAACACAAAAGACAATAGAAGAATGCTTTATATGACGGAAGCAAGACACATCCCCGCTTTTAGGCAGGTGTGACGCTGCTGCAAGTATAAAAAAAACTGGCCACTGACGGACGTAATCGACGCGCGTTTTTGCCGTCGTGCATCTGCTTGCACCCGCCGCGGTCGAGAGGAGACCAGCCCTAAGGGTGCGAGGGGCACGCGGCTAGACAAACCGCGTGAAGCATCGGTTGCATGGTGAGTCAAGGCTCCGAGGCAGCGTTGCGCCCGGCCATAGCTTCTGAATTTTGTCGCTTTTTGAGGAGCCCGCGCTGCAGTCGCGCAGGAAAACTTGAGGTTAGGCTTTCTATTTACCGAGGAGAAATAGATTGCTTAAGTAGTATGCAGCTGTGATATTGTTACGGACTTGTTCTCGAACAGATCACGGAGGACGAAAGAAGGAAGAGGAAGAAGTGCGCAAAACGCCCGTTCGACCTTTGTCTTGTGGCACCTGTGTCGTTCCCGCTGGCCGTGTGTACCTAGCGTACTGAACCGGCTAGAACTACACAGGTAAGGGCGTAACAATATGTGGAGAACGAACAACTGTCATCAAACTCTTTCAGTGCTTCAATGCTGTGCGAATTATTTTAACATGGCTCTCCACTTGTGACTTCATCTGTCTGCAAGTATCAAGGAATGTTGGCGGAAGCCTTAAATAAACAGAAAAATGTCTATGCACTTTCTGTCCTTCAGCATGCATTTCTTAATTTTCTACATGGAATTGACTGCAAGAAAATAAGACGTTTTATGCAAATCACCAATAATAAGGTTACTCAACCGCAACGCATAACAGATGCTAACAAGCTTTGGAGACGCAGAACCATAACATATTTATTTATTTATTTTAGGCGGATGTAGTTGCTCATTATTCTGGATACGGCCCGTCAATCATTATCCTCTGGCAGTAACACTCATCATATATCGTATATTTTCGTAATCCACAGACTTCCATGTAGACATCGTCGCATTCGGGGCTCCATTCTGTCGTACTTCCATCTCGGACCCACATTTCGCAGGCTTTATTACATGGACTTGCCTCTGCAATGGATATTATTACAAGTTCTTATGAGTGAAATACGGAAATAAAAGGCAATCGTGCGCTTTTTAACACCATGGTTTTTTCTGTAGATGGTGGCCGACGCTGGCAGTTGAGTAAAAGGTCATTTAAGTTAGAGCTAAACGATCTGAGATCGCAGTTGAGAGTACTGCATGCATGTCAAAAGCTGCTGCATTACTGGGGCAGGTGATGTAACATTTTGACATTGCAACGTCAACAATGTAAGCATCTATGTTCTTTTTTACTTCTCCATTTATGAACAAAATAGAATGGAACGGCACCGTAACGCATATGCAGCTGTGACTTGTATGTACAAAAGCTCAATATAAATAAAACATTTTTCCGGGGTCAGGAGCGCCTGATTTACCTCCTTATCTACCAATAGACGACCTCGATAAAAGCCGCTCAACCATCGCCTTCGCTGCCATACCCCTTCCCTTCCAACGCGATGGTTGAATGACTTCTAAAGAGTGCTTCTATTGGTAGGTCAGTAATTAAATTTAGGCCCTCCTGACCTCAGAACAATATTTTAGTTTGTATTAAACCATATACAGCTTTCACTTGTATGTGCAATTACCTGAGTACAAAGTAAAATATTGTTCCGGGGTCAGGAGCGCCTAATTTAACTACATAATCAATCAATAGAAGCACTCAATAGCAGCCGTTCAACCATCCAGTTCACTATCTACCGGAGAAGTGGTAGGCAATGAACGCGATGGATGGAGGGCATCTTCGAGGCATTGCAGCTGAATCTGTGTGATATTTGAAAGGTCATCGGACAGTTTGGCATCATATGGTTTGTAGGATCGCGAATGGTCAGAGACGACTGAACTGAACTGAATAAAGTCCTGAAGCTTCCACACATGGTATGGCTGCTTTCTGGTCGACGTGAGAAAAATTACATGGGTGCACTGAAGTCTCCTTACGTGCGGAAATCTGAAAGCATTGCGATTTCAGTAATGCCGCCTAGTGGACTCAGAGGACAATATGCTCGCGTACCTAGCCTGCACTTACCCTTTACGCATTTACTCAAGTTAAATTGTGGTTAAGGGAGTTTTATCGTCTCAAAGCGACTGAGGCTAAGTGGAACTTCGTAGTGGAGGGCCCCTGAAAGTTCAACCACCTGAGCTTTTCAACGTGCAATGATATCGCACAGCACATGAGGTTATTGCAGTTCGCCTCCATTGAAAAGCTGCCTTTGTAGCTGGGATTCGATTCCGGATCCCTAGATTCAGCTGGTGAGCACCCTAAGCATTCAGCCATTGCGGCATATCACTAGGCTAAATGAACGAACGGCGCAGATGGAACTTCACGAAGACAACGATGTTGATTGGAATACGCGAGAGTATGTTCATGCTTGCACGAGGCGTCATCGATCTTAAATTTTGTTTTTCTAGCAACATTGTTCGGTCGATGAAGTTTTGGTATTGGGGTTCACTCTTTCAAACTACTTCTACATGGTACCTTGAAGACCGGTTTCCAATATCCTACGTACCGTGTTCTAATACATGTCAACTTAAGATAAAATTTAAAAGGTGCTCCAGTCTCCTTACGTGCACCCCTTAAATTTTATGTTAAGTTGACACCAAAGTCTCCTTACGTGTGTTGGTGCGAAAGCACACAGGGTGGGCTTACATTGGCTTTGGTTGGCTTGTTACGTGGATTCTGGATTCAAATCTTGGCTATGACGAATTGCGGCTACGAATAATATTGTGCGGTGTAATTAAGTGGTACAAGCAATGAATAATGACTTTATTTTGATTAGCTTTTTATGTGGATTGTGAATTAGTTTGTTGGCTATGACTTGGATTCACGCTTTGACAAACGTGGGTTGTGAATATTCAGTGCAATTAAGACATTAAAATCAATTAATCATGACTTAATTATGCATTAGTTTTATGTGAGTTTCGAAATGTGCATCCTCTGCAGTAAGCGTGGACACCAATCTGCTGTATAACCAAGGATAGAACCGAACATTTGCGGCCTATTTAGGGGCAAAACTGGTCGGCACCGCACCGCCTCGTGCATTAAAGCTTCTCTCTTAAAAATACGACATGCATATTGAGATCACAATTTGACTTCACAATTTATAAAACATCTAGAGTAGAGCTCCTCTTCCGTTCATGAGAAAGTCCTTTGCATTTGCACAATATAAGTCCAACTGACTACACCTTCTCTCCTAAAGCCCCATAATTACCAACCAGGGTGGTGGTGATGTCACACTCCTGTGATAATCAAGTTTACTTTACGAGTATGGCCCAACAGCGTTAAGAGGGCTCTACAGGTTCTTACCGATCATCTAGGCGCACTTCAGAACACAACGGCACACTGGTTGCCATCACCGCTCCCGGTCACGAGGTGAGCGTGCTCTTTTCTTTGTCTTCGCAATCACTGCGGAAGCAGTATAGTATATATGCCCTCCGCCACGGATAGTGGAGCAAAGACCCTAGTGATGCCCTTAACCTACATCCGCTCTGCCTGGTTTGGCGCTGTCGCCGGTGCGTTAAATTGTGAATAGGGGAAAGAAATTAAACAAGAAGATTGCTGCTGTAGCTACAGGTCGCCAGGCATTAAGGAAGTTCTTGCAAGAAAGTAGAATCGTCAGAACAATTATAAGATTAAACTCCTCCAGTTCATCAAAAATATGACCAGAATTATGTATTATAACGCGATCTTAATGCCAGAAAGTTTTGCATTGATACACTCCTTATAAATGCGTTACAGACCATTGCGAACTGAGAAGTTCCAGAATTAAGCTTGGTAAATGCAGTTTGGGAATGGCTGGTGCACCTATGTGGTTGAACGTCCTAACGCGACTGAGGCTATGGGGACGCCTTAGTGAAGGACACTGGAAATTTTGACCATCTAGTCTTCTTTACTGTGCGCTAACAACGCGCTGATATAGGGGTGTCTTGCGTTTACCCTCCATAAAAATACGGTGTCCCCCCCCCCCCCCCCCCCTATGGAGATCGAACTCAAAAGAAAAGAATTGCCAAAACGTATTGCATTCGCCTTCTAGATTTCGCCCTGTAAAAACGCCTGGGATGCCCTTTCTCTGCAAACTTTGTTTTTGTTACACACAACTAGGGAGGCCCAATTTCTAGTTAAGAAACGGCGTGTCTCACAGATCGGCACGCTGTTCTTTATAGAACTAGAAAAAGACAAAGCAGCGGCTTTTCAAATAGTGTGCAAATTTCTCTAGAAGTTTTGAGCTGTGTAAAAAGTCTTTTACACACATTTAAAATGTATCAGCACTTTTTAAGGTCTCAAGCGCGGCCATGTGTTCCACAATGAGATTTTTCCGCAGGCGAGCTCCTTTCAAACACTATTTAGTTAATGTCAAGAGCTACGGTCGCGTCAGATAGTCTTCCTTCCTTCTCAAAGCTACGAAATTTCTTATTTCCTGCCACAGATGGTACTGCAGCCTAATATTGAGTATATGTTTAAAAGAATGCACAATTTCCAGAAAGAAATATTTTTTTCGCCACAGCTTTTAGCACTTCTTCAGATCTTTGCATCAAATATGTCTTGATCTAATGTTGCTTATTTATGTTTTAAACCGACTATATGTATCATGGATGTGCATCGGTCTTGAGAACAACTACATGTACAGTGTATCAGTGAACTGATGACTCTCAATGCCAAAGATTGCCAAACGTAAAATGAAAATCGCTGCAGTGGAGAGGTAAATTTTGACGATAAAAAATGTTTGTAATTTGCTTAGCATCTGTGAAGAGTTATAAAGTACCAAAAGTGCCAATTTAGCTCCGAACAAAACAGGAGTGAGTGCAGATTCGTAGTCAGTATATTTCAGGTATAAAATATCCGCTGCCCATACTTTTACTCCGTAGACGACTCTTACTACTTGTCAACACGCACACTGCATATCGTATAGCTTTTTTGAGCAAACTGAGAGGCAAAGAGTGCTATAACCAATAAGAGCTGAAATTTCCAGACTTGCAGGTTCCAGTTGAAGCGGGCGGGGGAAAGCGCGAGGGAGCGCTGTCCTTTTCACGAACGACAGCTGCAGAAAAGAATACGTTGTGCGGTGGCGACTACACACGTGCCGCGAAAGGTAGAGTCAGATCCCACTAGGGAAACTTGTAAGAAACACATTCTTCGACATCGGTCGTGTCATTTAGACATGCTTTTCGACCCAGCCGGCCCTGCCAGATGGGCGACGCGGTTACCGCATAAACTTCAAAGCAGGTCCCTACCAACCCACGCAGCCTCTTCTAGGGAGGGCAGTGCTGCTCCTGGTAAACTCCGTCGATTTGCGTCAAAAGCTTGTTGTCCATTTTGCCCAGTTCAGGAGTATATGCCCCAGCTTGAGGCGATGACCGGAACCAGGGCCAATAGTTAAATGCTTTTGTCTCCTTCTCAAGAGGTGAACGAACCTCCTTGGTGACTTAACGATAAACATCACGACTCGCAAACCTGAAAAATCTATGAATCAGGACTTTCGGGTCTTCCATACCCTGAACTTCCCGCCCACAAGGGCCTTTATAGAAGAGCAATGAAGAGGAAACGCACTAATTTTAACAGTGATGAATGGTAGAACTGTTTCTTTGAAATGATTGACTTAGTTCACAGAAATTAACAAGAACGGAAGTTGTTGCTAATCTCACTGACGTTTAAACGAAGGATAACAGCCAGTGCATCAATGAAAGAAGCATGTCTGAATGTTAGGGGCTGGATAACATGGTGGTAGTTCTGCTCTTCAATAAATTACCAGCTCTTTGGATCTGGTATATAGAAGCAAGATTGTAATCCTGGTGTGCTTGAACAATGTATCTGGCCTGTGCCGAGACCTCCTTGCGGGCTTGCGAGGGCTTCTTTCTGACGATATGTAAAATGGTGGACATCGCGAGCCGCCTGGAAAGTGAACAGTGGCTTACAGGAGAACTTTGAAACTGTGATCGCTGAACTTGCGCTGCAACCTATCTCGGTCGAAGGTTCGCGTAAAAGCCTCTCAGACCATCCGTTCTGACGAATCGGTCTGACAGCCTGAACTTGATATCCACACTAGTAAAGTCACCTAGCGGAAGGCTTGTGCATGCTGAAGTAGTTTTTCAGAACCAGCGAGGAGAGCGTGCGCAGTACGTGGCCGTAATATTGCGTCCGGCATACTCATAGCCTGCCGGTATTTCGCAAAAGGTGGGCTGAATTTTGTTGCTTCGATCCTGAAGCGATGTTTTATAGGAGAACATTACGTAAAGAAGTATTTGGTTGTAGTTGTTAACGAGTAGCGTTGGCAAGCATAAATATAATTTAGGAAATCTTCTTAGTTAATCCCACTGCTGCTTCATTTTTCTGACGATGATAGCAAGTGGATATGTGGTGCCTATAGCACTGCGACGCAATAGTTCTCTACCGGGTGCTGATATCAATACTGCTCCTCTCTTGTTAATAAGACTGTAGAGGAACCGTGACGGAGAGCTATATTGAATATGTAGGAGCTAGCAATTTCATCAGAAGTGCAGCATGTTAGGGGTTCCGTTTTGGAGTACTGGCTGAGGTAGTCCGCGGTACCCATCTCTATATTATGCGATTAGTTCTCAATAACGAATCGAGAAAGTCCATGTTGATTTGGTGAAACAGGAGTTCATCGAAACTAGATTACTTTAGAGCTTTACGACGAAGCCAAGCGGTAGGGTGGTGGGTTTTAACACACTGCAGTGTGGAGAGGTCATCTTTCCTTACAATGGATGGGGGTCGAAGATGTAGTTCAGAAGTCGAGCGCTATATAACTCTCTGTGGGCGCAGTGCATACAGCAGCAGTAGTGGATTCCGTGCGGAGTCTTCTCGCTGCGGTCAAGAGCACCCACTTATGACTTGCGTACGTCAACGGCCTGTTTACCTTGCAGGGTATCTCAGCTGGGACTGTAAGGTACTGGTCAATGTTAGGGATGTTTCCAAAATTATTGTCGGGATAGTCTGCTATCAAAAACGCAATCTTATAGCTATTTGATAGTGCGGTCAGTTGTAGAGCAGCTGCTGTTCAAGGCGCCAGATGTTCAGCTCGCCGGAATCCACCATATAGTCGAAGGTCTTATGCGGTGTTGTTTACGACACACTGCGTCGAATTAGGCAATCCTTCAGACGCTGCCGAAGGACAAGCAAGTTGAATAGATCTGTTTGGAAGGGAACACAGCGCAAAAAGACGAAGGGCAAAGTAACAGAAGCACAAAGACGAGTGCTGTTAGCTGAAGTCTATGTGCTCCTGTTACTTTGTCCTTTTGCGGTGTCTTCCCTTCCAAAATAAACTACAACCAACTCACGCAGCTCGGCCTCCTACCAAAGTTGGATAGAGGTCTTGCCAATGCAGAATTGCGCGGACACTACGCACGAGACAAGTGGCAAGGGAGATGGCATTCCCAGCACTGCTCCAAACATTTTGCTAATGACATTCTTTATGGTCTCGAATGATATCATTTGAGCAACAAAGGGAATTTCCGCAGGTTATTGCGACAATCTCCATAAAGGCCAGATTCTCGTTCCCAGGCATCAGTGTAGGGAGAACCCTGATAGATGAATTATCTATATGTCCGCGGGCCACCTCTGCTTCAATGTGTGCTTCATGCCTGCAGCTTCCCTGAAATTATAGTACTGTATTGAAATTAGGCGTACGAAGACGACGAAAAGCTGCTTTTACACACTCAGCATTTACACACATGCTTTTACACACATGTTTAATGCTAAAACGGTATCGTAGCAATAAAGCCAGCCCTCATCTGTCGCAATAAAACGACGTACGACTTGCGATGCGCATACAGAACAGTGTCGAACTCCGATTGTGCCATGTGATCTGGTTCCCAACCGTGGCTTGAGTGCTTCGGGTCGGCATTAGGAGAGTTGTACTAGGGGTGTAAATCTAGCATGAAGCGGTTATCGAATAGTAGAGGCGGTGGGTGCACATGAAGTAACAGAAGCTCCTGCGAGGTTCTCGAACTGTAGACGTATTTGAATAATTTGCCAAACAGACAATCACGTACCATGATGGGCTACACGCAGCCTACAGAAGCGCGGAAAGACAGTTTAGAAAAACAGGAAATTAAACCGAGCCCGACAGCATAGCGGTGCCTGAATATGGCTGACCTGGCATTATTATGTGGCGAGTTCTTTTATGTCTGATACATGAGCGGCTGTGAGCGCTGCGTGGTTGAAGTGGACGAGGTGACGTTAGAACCTCGGCCCACAATGAAACTGTAGACTTGATATCGATTTAGCTTGATCGGCCGATTGCGAAATATACGCGTCAGCACGTTGGGTTTCACATCGCTTTTGGTTCGAAATTAGGGTTTCAAATATAGGCTTCATGCAATGATCGGTGTATTCGGTGACTACGCACTTTAACAGTAGTGCCGTGCAAACTTTAGGTACGCTCCACACATCTTAGGACGCCAAATAGATAACAGTGCGTACTGGATTCATTCCGCACTGATGTACATGAAGATGACGACATAAAATGTAGATCGCCAAAGAGGGACAGTTAAATACGCGGGTGTTTGGCTCCTAAAAATTCGTGGTCTAATTCGCGGTGGCCTGGCACTGGTTTTCAGGCAACTTCGGCGTCGGTTGACCTTGGTCGTAGGACCTTGAACAGTTATGTGGAATAATGGATGCCTTATGCAGAGAGAGTTCACAGCAGTCGTTTCAGAGCACCACATCACAGCTCCACCTTCATGGACGTTTCCATAGCATGGATCTAAATGTTTGGCTCAGAGTAATAGAATGAAGGCTCAGAGTAAAAGATTGATAGGGCACTGCAGCCCGTTCCGCGAAACGTAATGTCCTTGTGCCTCAAACTAATGCTTTGGTCGGGGCTTGCTTTTTATTTCTGCGAACCCCCTCCTTTGTTCTGCATTGACTTAAAATATCGACTTATAATTATATCCTGGTATCTTCTGGTCATTAAGATTCTGCGACTATAAATATCAGTTATGATTTCAACACGCCGCACAACAGTTCCTTTCAGATCCTTAAGACCTCGGCTACTATTCTTGACCGCAAAAGGAACATTCTACAAATGAATGACTTATTGGGATGTGCGACGCTATAAGCGTGCCAGTACTTGTGCGCTCCGTGACACTAGCAGTGAACTTATGTCGCATGCGACAAAACATGCACTGTTAAATGGTACAGGAGCTTTACGTGGGTACCGATAAGTGGCTAAAAATTTGAGGAATTCTGACACTCGCTTATATTGCCTGAATGCGTCCTTCGCACTCGTTTTTCATCATTTAGTACTTGTAACTATACTCGATTTATTATTTAATCACTGTATCGTCCTTCTCACGGTCGGACGAAATTTCAATTTATAGTTTAAGCCGCTTCTGGTGTTTGGGAAAGTAAACGCATCGGTTGCAAACTTAAATAACTTGAAAGTCACGCGCGCTCAATAGTGCATTTTGTTCTTGCAACATGGCGTTGTTTGCCCTTGGGAAATGTACAAGCAAGCAGCACGCAAAAATGGTGTGGAAATTTGCTCTCTTCAATCATTTAACAGGAGGCATCAGAGCGATATGCTCTTAACAAAACTATGTACAATCGGCATGAATGGGAATGCGAAGGCACTGAGATACCGTACTGATGAAATTCCTAGTGTCTGACTTCATTCGTGTGCCAAACATGCTTTGTACTGTAACATGTCTTTCTGCTTGATAAGCCCCCCCCCCCCTCCCCACACACACACAATACGGGACTGCAAAACAATTTGCGGGCATGATGTGCAATGGCACCCTAGTTACTAGCAAAAGCGAAGTAATATGGCCACTTCCAAGCGTGCGTTGATAATGCTCGTATAACCACATTCACGAACTTGTAAGAGGTCTGCACGAGTGGCCTCGAAATGAACACACATCTCAAAACTCAGAGGAGTATAAACTTTTCGCTTTATGTATAGGAGAACTCAACGCCTCTAGAACGTGAAAGAAATAATGGCTGCACCCGCCTGGAACGTGGAAGCATTGGCAGCGACCTTTTTCTATATTGGAAGGGCCACCATTAAGAGAAGTTGTGTTCTAAGGTAATGGCGATTTACAGAGTCAGTGCTCAAACCTGTTAGAGTAGGGTGAAAGGACGCAGAGAGCTTTATTTCGGGGGAATAGGTCTCGAAAGAGAAGGATGTAGTTTCTGAGCGTCGCTAGATGGAAAATCATAAACTGCTGCAAGGGTTGGGGCTCTAGTGCCCGCTTACCTGCAGATAACAGTTCAATCAATAACAGAAACTGTTAATTTGTGTCAGGGTCATTGCACGCCATATTTTGCAAGGTAATGAAAGCGAACGTTTGAAATAAGACGGCTAAGACAAATATGAGCTTTATACGTAATGCCATTCAGCAAGATATAAAGAGTAATAAGATCAAGCGCCACCGCAAAGAGGCAAATAAAAAGGAAACAAAGGCTCTCTTTCATCATTGTATGCTCTCGCATATTACTGAACATTTGTCTGTGTTTTAGTTTCCAAAGTTAACATATTTCTCTAGACTACTACTACATTTTTGCCACTTCTCTAATAGGCAGGCTGCAAATTCTGATATTTATATATGCTACACAGCGACGCCCTTTTTTATTAAGCAATACAATGCAGAAGTCTGAGTAGTATCGCTCTCTGATTAGTAGTACAAAAGAATAATAACGTCGGTAATTTGGTAGAGATTTGTTATGCTCGTCAGGCCATTCACTTTGGAAAGCTGACTCGCTGCTAACTTCATTTTTCCACCGTTTGTAACCACACTTACTGCCCTGTTT
Source organism: Amblyomma maculatum (assembly GCF_055883805.1). Classification (NCBI taxonomy): domain Eukaryota; kingdom Metazoa; phylum Arthropoda; class Arachnida; order Ixodida; family Ixodidae; genus Amblyomma; species Amblyomma maculatum. The sequence continues at coordinate 135,370,705 of NC_139345.1, forward strand.
TATTTAGAACTGGGGACTATCATACGTGAAAGAACTACATGCACTCACTCATCGTGATCGTTCGCCAAAATAAAAAAGTAAGGGAAATTTCGAATAAAAAGATATTTTCACTAAATCAATACACGCGTTTTCAAGAAGCCTCTATTAGTTTAAATTTAGAAGATTGAAACTTGTGCTTACCTTTGTCCCAGTGCGGTGTTAGTACCACAGCGCAATTTCCATCGGTGTAATTAAAAAAGTAGTTGTTTGTTGACGTCACTGTGTTGCTTCCTGGAAAATAGTGCCGCAATTTCCGCTCACTGAACCATAAATATTGCTCTCGAATTGAGGATACAGTGAATACTGCGACTTTTCGCCCAACGGCGACCATGGTTGCGAGAATACAGCAAGTAACCAAAAAAAAAAATTTCAAACGTTAGAAGACCACTTATTATGAATTAACATGCTTTGTATTTGTTATTTATATCATCCGCCCACTTGCAAGAATTTTCGCAAATTTATGCTGTATATACGCTGATGTAAAAAAAAAAAAAACACTAAACATTCTAACTTTGAAGCTTCCCCACTACTGCAAAAACCTTCTCCTCAGATTGCAGGCCGGACCGTTTATATAAAAGGGGTACAACTGTGCATAATAACATCATGACTCTAGAGCTCGAACATTTGCACAAGCCAGCAATCAGATGCAAGACACCATCGCTCCTTTTTCTACCTCTTCAAGGAGCGCTTGGTTGAAGACAAGAACAAAATTGTCTAGTGACTTATACTGGCAACAGTGATCACTTCACTAACAGCGGAAAGGTAGACAACGAACAGTGTATGAATGTCACACAGAGGTGGTACGCACCCAGCGTTCAAAGAAATTTCGTATCCAAAAAAGAAGCGGAATCCCCTTAGCTGGTACTGAGAGGTAAAAAATGTTGACTTTGATGCACGTATATCCATTCTCTATAATAACTTTTTAAAATCGCATGGAATACCTTGCACAGAGCTCCCGCCGACAAAAAAGCATTTATTATCAACATAGGTTTACTTTTGAGCATAATCATCGCGGTATTCACCTAACAAGTTTACTGTCCGCGGCTGTTAATATGAACTTTAGCCATGCTCAAGCAAGGTTTTCCACCCATTGCGCCGTTATATAGCTAGACTACATTAAATATTTGCATTGCACTGATTACTGACTTCACAGGAACGGAATCGCAAAGAAGTGCCAGGCAAGAAGTGGAGGCCGCCGCAAAAGCAAAGAAACTTTCAATCTGCCTTTCCGTTCTTTAAAACGCAACTGGGGCAGCCAACTGCGCGGCCGCATCGGTCGTTACTTCTACACTCAAGTAATGAATGTTCTCAGCATCGGCAGCACACGTTTTCACTTCGTTTGATAGATGCCAGCTTGGAATAGAGCACAAGAAGCAAACTATCCTTAAGCAGCCACTTCGGCCCTTGATCGACCACTATCACCCGTTTATGTCATGCGCACAACCGGCTTGCTGGGTCTTCCTGTAAAAAAAGACCAGTCGTTCTTTGAATTTTGTTTTTGGAGCGCACCACAGCGCATGTACTGGAGACCGGCAACCTGAAAGACCCAACCAAATACACGATAGTGGCGTTTGCTCCAGTATCGTCCGTCCGTATTCGAGGCAAAGCTTTCTAGAGAGCTCGAATCGACTGGCGCAATATATCATAGTAGCGAATCTTGGGGGGCTTTTAGTATAGTATTTAACCTATGAGCTTTGGTCGTCAGCCGATACACCACATCATTCGAAACTATGCAAGACAGGTGCAAGGGAAAGGAGGATATGTAAACGAAAGAGCGAACATATATAAAAGGAAGCGCCAGGTGGCAGGAAAGCAGGTGTATTCTACAGTCCAAATACCTCAATGGCTCTGGACGATTCTGTGGTGGCGTCAATGAGCTCCCTTGCGTTACCAGACCGTCGTTGGTAAGCTGGGCCTCCGACTACTTTAGTACGTGGTGCAGTTTAGGCGCTCGTGATATGAAGAATGGTCGAGGTGTCACCGCACCATGGCCATGCATTATTGAAATGTTGGATCGAGTGTTTGTTGATGGTGTATATATATTGGAAAAGTGAGTCTCGATTCGGGTCAGCCTCTCCGCATCTGATAATGTGAAAGGTGTGTTTAATGAGGCGGAAGGATGTGTAGAACGACTTATAATGAACCAAGAGTGTATATGCCTGGGCTGTGAGTGCTCGTTCGGGTAGAGTGACAGAGTTATTGCCTTCCAAACGTTATTTAAAAGGGGCTACGTTGATTACAACACTATAGTTGAGAGTGGGTCCCGATATACGGAGAAGAGGATCATAGAATATGCCTTTGGCAAAAGGTAAAAAAGCAGCGTGCGGTAATTTCTACTGTTAATTAATGATAAGTTAAATGGGAATAGCGTTCTCCGCCGCCAAGTTAGGGACCTCAAAGGGTGCAACAAGGAAGAGGGAGAACTGATGACCCTGACAAAATTCTATTTCGCGTGGAGTGTGTGGAAGTCTTCGTCCGTACATACACCACAATGCAGTTGCAATAATAAACAATGAACGGTCTGAAACCAGAACAAAATTCATAAACTGCGACATGTTGAAGCGGGCTTGACTTCTTTTCTACGGAAAACCAGGGGAATGTTCTTAACAGCTTTAGGTAAGAGAAAGAAATGAGAAGTAGCGCGTTGTGAGGAATACGAAAACAACACTGTAGTTTAACTCTTCTCAACCAAATAAGACATAGAGAAAGCTTTGGTGCAATCGGCAACATATTACTAGGCCTGCCAAAGCACAGCCGAGTGAAACGAACTGTCCTACTGGGTTTAGAATACTTAATCCACAGTGCTTTTTCGCTTGCCGCTGAGAAGCCTCTGATATATCAATCTTTCGTGCACACTTCACACACCATTGTTCATGATGTCTGAGGAATCGTCTAGTTAGCGGTTCACAGTCGACGAAGAAAATTGTGCAATTGGTTCACCATTCCTTAACTCAGACCACCATGCCCTCACCCATTGTCGAAGCGGGGGCAGAATTCTTCGCCTATGCAGTAGCCTCAGCCAACAAAGCTCTGCGCAGACCCCCTGTCCGAACCTGCAGCCGTAGTTTAGGGACCCTTCGTCACATGGTTTTCTGTCTGAGCTGCTACTCTAGTACGCTTATTCTCGAGCAACTTTTCTAGTGAAGTGGGTTGGCGAGCACATGTGCCACGTGATCTCAGGCAACCTACGGCCTGGTGACAAAGTAACCGCTGTCGAGGCAACCGAAGACACCATGCAAGGCTCTCTTTTCTTTCGAGACACAAGCCCAACGACTGGCTCCATATTCTTTAAAGTGAGCTGCGAGACACATCCGTAACATAGCCACATCTGGCGAGGCAGAGTTGGGAACGAGGCTCAGCACGCTGGTGGCACAGCGTTATCAGCTTATGCTAGTCAAGTGTTGTGACGGCACGACACAGCCCCGGAGCGCTTCCGGCTTATGGTCAAATTACACCCGACAACCTTGGGGAAATACGGCATAGTGCAGATTTTCGCCTCAACTCGCTGAGGAGACGGCACCGACTAGAGGTTGTGGGCTCACTGTGCACTCCTGTGCGGGGCGGCCGTTGAGGAAATTTCTTTTTTGTTGTTTGCAGACTAAAGAGCGAACTCCTTTAGCCTGTGCTGGAGAGCACTTTTTTTTACTGTTGTAATTGTTTGGGATTGTTTCTCTATAGAAGGGTTCTAAGAAGCCTTTTCCATACATTGTTGATTCGAAGGCGCTGGGTTCTTGTACGTTTCTTGTGTGATTTTATCACTCAGTACGCGTCGTAATAAATTTTGTTCTCATGTCAAGTTCCGGACGTAGTCCTTGTGTTGTCAAATTCTCCTCACTAACTTTCCTATTTTCCTGATGTCTTTTATTTGAAGTGAGCATACATCAATGCATTGACATTTTCCAGTGTGACCTCTCTTTCGGGGCCAGAAGACAGTGCCAACATTTTGGCAGGTTGAAGCGCTGCTTTAATTCGACCAATGAGCAAAGTTGCGTAAGTGCCTTGTTTTTACTGATATTGCTACTGCTGAATCGTGCTAATAACTAAAGGTGGAAAACGGCAGGACAAGCCTCTTTCCGGTCGTTTACTTCCTTCCGTATGCATTTTAGTGCGCTTGCTTCACCATTTCCAAAGCTATGCACTATCTAGACCAGATACAAGATTTGTTATTTTACCCAACTCAAATTTGGCGCAGGGCCACGTTTTTTTTAATTCAGTTTGATTGATAAGGCTGTTCGTTTCTTTCCGGGGCAGGTCGGTGTGTATTAGAAGAGAATGAGTATTTCAGGTCAAAAGCTTCGATAAAAGTGAATTTTCAGACATCTTGTAAACCTATTATTATATAAGTGTGCACTGTATTTTATTTTGATAATTCTTTCGTGTAATGCCTTCGGGCCCGGAAGGTATGTAAAATAATTATGAGCATCCGCTCTTTATAAACTTCTTCAATCCTGTGTTTTAATTTTATTCCTATCGGTTCATGATGCAGCGCCATCAACTGTACGCATAAAGTCTTTTTATAACTGCTGGCTAAATAATTGTCGGGAGTCTCAATGTTATGTGCAGATATCAGCCTCCGTAGGTCTGTTTGTGGTACGCGTTACTGTAGAACATTAGTATTTCAGTTTGCCGAATCATCCATAAGTGGAAAGTTCCTTTCTCAACCTCTGGTATGCACTGTATATCCTGTTCTATAGATTTCAAGTGAAGTAAATTATCTTTATTCAAGGTCTCATGGCGCTTGAAAGGAAGTCGTCTACGGGCTTGAAGATCTTTGGCTGCGCCTGGATTGTACTGAGGGTTGTTTTTTCCGGCACCTCATAATTAGATTTTTTATAGCAATCAAGGTGAAGGCTCCCATTGATATTCTTTTCACCTGTAAGTACAAGCCTTTTTGCATGACAGATGTTTTCCGGTAAACGTACTTTCAGAAGGTGGCGCACGTCGTCTCCGCTAAGTGGGGTTCGTTCACCTAGTGTATCGTCACATTTTGAGGCGGCTCGAATGAAGGCCACAGAACGCTGTCATGGCTGCGTTTGTGAAGAGCAATCTTATGTGAAAGGGGACAAGACATTCGACCCATTCAAGGCTCAATAGGCCAACCGGTTCGATGGAATGCCCAGCATATAAAATTTGCTCGCTCTTTTTCACGTGTTTCCTGAAGTGATGTTGGGAGATCATTCCAACAAAAAGCAATGCCAGGAATACCGGACTCCAGGATTGGATGAAGAAAGAACTATGCCCGAGGACATTGGACTTGCCTAGGAAAGTTCAAGCCGTCCTTAGCTGCTTGATTACTGTATGCTGACTTTTCGGTGGTTTGAATTTATTCAGAAGACCATTCAATATTTGAACATTGTGCTTACTGTGGAGTCTCCTTTTCCGTTTCTGATATTGTTGAATAATTAATAAATGTGAATTTTTCTTTTCTTAGCTTTTTGCACAAAATAACAATTCTTAACAGGGTGAGGGTACTGGCTACTGGGCATGCTTTATGTTCTGTAGCGCAACAAGAAGACATGAGACCGACACAAACTCTACTCTATCGAATGTGTTCCTTTTGTGGTGTATCGCTTGTTTTTGGTTGCTCTATGAAACAAAGCCATTATGTTCGCATTGTCGGAAGGGAAGATCATGATGTGTGGGACGTTCAGGGGGCTTCGAGAGCTTCTCTTTATTCTCATCCGGGGATACCTTGTCTTGTTATCTGTGGCTCCATGATGGAGTTTAGTATATTGGAAAGTGTACATCTTCCAGATAGTTTTTCTAGCAACGATACTATGTTCAGAAAAGGAGGTAAGGCAACCTGAATGTTAATTTTTTTTTTTCTTTGGACAGAAGCAAATGATCCCGGGATATTTCCTTAAGAGGAATTAGCGATATATAAAATCACCTAAGGGAACATTATTTTGTTGGTATTCTTGGTCAAATACAGTCGCGTACTTGGTGAAATGTTTCTCCGCTTCGACGACGTGCTTTCTTTGACCAAAACCTGTATAGATCCTAGGGACTTGGGCATGTTGTCTTCAATTTGGTGGCAAGAGAATCTGTCGACTACATTCCTTTTAACCATGACACAAAATATACCTAATATTGGCACACCAGCTGTTTCTACTGATCGGTCACGCCTAGAGGGCCTTATTCGCCAATGGTTTCCTGGAGGACCTGGGTGAACAACCCACGTTATTACTTTGTATAAATAAAGTTTATTCTCCCTCATTCTCTTCGCCTTACTGATGACGTTTCATTCATTTGGTGTGGTTAGCTGCCGTCATGGGCGAAGGTTGGCGTATCCAACTTTGGCCGCTTTGCGTTCTGAGGTTAATTTCAGGCATTATGAAACACTGATCTGTCTTCCATAGTCCTGAGGTCCTTCTTGGCAAGCTGCATGAATTCTAACCTGGAGTCAGAACATGTAGGTTGAAAATAAATGGCCCCTGAAATGCTAGCTCCGGTACTTGTTTTGTGCAGTGCATTCATAGAAGTGGTATTTGTGAGTATTGGAGTGCAGTTTGAAACCTTTAGGTGACGCCGACAGTTGGCAAATAATTTTTAAAAAGTGCTCCTGGCGACCGCTCATAATCGATTAGGGCGATACACTCCCGCGCGCACAGTGCGCAAACCTCTCATGTGACGTCATATGGTCGCGCTGAGGGCTGCCGCTGATTGGAAAATTCCAAGTTATGATGGAGCAGCAGGGAAGGACGGGGCGCTGTTTCGACTTGCCTTCTTTTTTTTTAGCGCTCCAGTGTAGGCGGAGTTGAGGGGAATAGGAGGATCCCTATTTTCAATCGCCCATATGTTCAGTTCTAATGAAGCCAGCTTAAAAATATTTCGCGGAACGGTTGCTCGAATAGCTATTGCTCATCCGCGTTTTCTAGTTATACTGAATGATTTCAATAGACATTCAATCATTTTAGAAATGGCCTGTCTAGTAGGGAACTATAAAGATACTAATGAGTGAGAAATCTCAACCAAAACAATTATTTTAAAGCCCTGTCATTTGGCGGCCGAAGTAGGTTCCAAGAATGGTTGTTTAGCACCAGAATTACGGTGCCGACGTCATACTGTCGAGCCTTGGGTGATGTTCGCACTGAAATTTCCTGATTCATCTTCAGACACCAGGAATTTAATCAGACTAGTGTGTTCATCTGGGTTTTATGGCATATAGGCAGCTGAGGGCATCACATTCTAAACGCAATGTTCAAAATATCTGCTTAAAGAGATTTTCAAGATTATTAAAAAGGTTACAAGAAGTTTTAGATGTTTGCATATATTGAAAACACAATGAAATGAATTTTAACCAGAGAATTTTGTTCTAGTCATAAGGTAGGGTAAAATGTGATGTGGTTGCTTATAATTGTGGAAAAGTATTTCTATGTTCATGAAGCATACAAAATATTGAGCTTTAGTTTCTTATTATGACCTCTGTATAGCATTCCCATGTAGGCTTGTCTTTAATTGCAAGATTGAAGTTTATGTTGACTATGCGTGTCAATACGCAGGCGATGTTAAAATATTTCAATAAAATAATCTTGATCACTGCATTTTTTCTTCATTCTTTTATATCTCGTTTGCCAAGATGGAACTGTTTTTCACGGCTTGCCATTTTTATCCTACTCTCTTTTGTACCAAATTTATACTATCATTATGCGGCGTTTTCACTTTCTTTATTTCAGCATTACTAACGGCTTCGGACATGACAGCATCAGCCATCCCTTTACCCCTATTTCCTATGTAGCTTGCTACCCCCCTAGCAAAATTCAACTCCTGTTTTGGCTGTCACTACAGTGGGGACTATGGCTCCTACCATGGAGGAAGGAAAGCTTAGGAGAGGCCCTGACGTCATTTTTTTGAAGCCGGCGCGGCCGCGCCGCGACCGGACGCTGCAACGTCTCTCCTCCTTCTTTACCCTTTCGCCGCGACGCTCACGTACCTATAGGCCCTCAGCAACGCTGTTGCTAGTGGCCCGAGTTTTCATAGCAACAGCGTCGCCGTTGCTAATGGCCCGACTTGGCTAACCCCAAATTTTGACGTCACTTCCGCCACACTTTCTCCAATGCATTGAGAATGGCAAGGGCCTCTCCTAAGTTGTTTCCTTCCTCCATGGCTCCTACTAAAGACTGTGGGCACCGCGCCAGCCACATTTGAACGCAGCGCCACTTCCCAGCAATCCCTGTGCGCTGCCCTTTTTTCCCTCTCCTCTCCCGCGGACGGGGGAAACCGGTCCCCGCTCAGACCCTATAAAGAAAGGCACAAGCCATCGCTCTCCCTTGACTCTTCACTCTTGGATTTGCTGCTAACAGCTGCCTGGCTGCTCTCCCGACCACGACTCCTGACACCCCGCATCTGCATGGACGTACCTCCTGAGTGAGATAAAGATGTTTCTTCCACGGCCCGCTGTGTGGGTGTGTCTTGCTTCTCCCTCGGGCAGAGGAATCGCCCACAAGGCATGGCTGCATATTTGGTGATGAGGTTATGTAATCACTATGATGGTTTCAATCCTGTGCCTGGCTATTTTTTAAACCTAAGGACGCGGTGTGTTATGTTCCGGTTGGGCTTGTATTACAGCGCTACAAGCATATATATGAAATGCTGTTTGATGAAGGTATCCTCTTTGGAATGTAGATGGTTCTCGTGCGGTGTTTGGGTTTTACAAAAGTATGCTAATCTGAGATCACATACCGTGCCAAGGTGGCATGGGGGCAGGTATAATCAATATGAGGCAGTGCATCCTGTGTGTTGAATTATGGAATTCCTCTTCATTACAAAATGTAACGCGTCTGATGGATTACGGGTTGATTTTGAAAACTGTACTTGGGGGGGGGGGGGATGGGTAATTTTAATTGTGAGGAAACATGTGTTTCGGTACGAATTTTCATATTACTTGAATATATAAGCAGTCGCCTTCTGTTTGATATTGATGGCCATTTGTTTCTATACTTTAATTATGAAAGGGCACTGAACAAGGGTAGAGGGGGAGCCTCAGTTCACAACCTGAGCTAACGTTTAGACAAGGGGATTTGTCGTCTGGGCTTGCCCGAGAGGAACCCTTGTTTATTGTCCTTTCATGCTGTGTAGCCATCGTCCTTCTTTTGTTCTAAGGCACACAGAAATTTGTCACGGGTGAGGGTCCAGTATGCACCGGTCGAAAAACGTAAGCCAATGTTGTGTATTAGCGAAATCTGTTATAGGTTCATGGGCGTGCGCAGAACGTTTGCGGTGCCGCCAGATCTGCTAACGATAAAAGGTAAATATTGTATTGACGGTTGATGGCTATAGAGTAATTAGTTATTTATTTAGAGCCAAAAATCTCGAAATAGCGCGGACGTCGATATAGCCACGGGGATGTGTGAAGACAGCGGACATCAGGATAGCACAAAAATACGTAAAAAAAGGGTTATAACCTTAGGAGGTATCGAATCGAAATACGAGTATGTAATTAAGACTCGTTAACGCTTAAGATTACTGAAGAAGATATAATTTAGGTGAAAAAAACATAAACTGGGGTTGTGAAGTCACATACTTGGGGAATTCGTCGAAGTAGGGTGAATATGTTACAGAATGAGCGGAAAACGCCAGATTTGGTTCAAGTTGTGAAATTTGGTTCAAGGATAATATAATAAATTTAATAAATACTTACGAACACAAAGAAAATTTTATTTTCAGTCAAACGTTTTCAAAAATTAGGGCGGATGATGAGCTCGAAACAAACAGAAGACGTTGAAGCAGTGTGATTCTTCACGAGAATGATTAAACTTAAAGTACACCTACCCAGTGTGTAACTATTACTTTGAACTAATTATAACCCAAAAATGACCAAATAGTAAACCATTTTATATAGACAAACCTTGCAAAGTGCGTAAATACATAGCAACAGCTGATGCCACTTTGCGCACCAAACAAATTAGCGAATGAGTGCCGAGTCGCTACCGACTTTCGTCTTAGCGCATTTAAGATTTATCTAAGTGCCTCCAAAGAGTTTGCTGTGTCCAGTCGTTTAGGGCATGGTATTCTTGCTAAACCATTCATTTAAAAACCTTAAACTAGTCATTCGCACACCAGAGAGTTGTAGATATGAAGAAGGTATGCCGTATTAGAGCCCTAGTGCCTTCGAAGGAGCACTTTATGGAAATTAAGACGTCTAGTCGCTTTGTGTTTTAAGTGGTCTATATAAAGAAGGAATGTCTTTTTTTTTTTCAAATCTTACAGCTAAAATATATGCTTTTGTTTTATTTGGAGTAAAGTTTAATTTAACTGTAGGGTGGGATCGAACTGCACGGATTCCTAAAAGAGAAAAGAAAGGAGACTTGCTCCGGTATTTTCAGAAGTGCTACTATTTTTGGAAGAGACACGACTTTAAAAGTAAGGTAGCACAGTATTCTGAGAGATATATCAAGCTTTGGCCTTCGCCTTTTGGAAATTTATAAGGTTTTCTTGTGTTGCGCATCGGCGAAAACTTCTAAGGCTTTGTAGAGCTTCTTTTTGCTTTTCTACATTCAAGAGTGTAAGAGATTTTTGCGATTACTTCGCACTCCTGCCTAGGTCTAGAGAATGCCTCAACTTGAAAAGTTAGTCTAGTTGGTAGGTCGTCAGAATAAACGAGTGCAGAAAAGACGAACAACCACTTGGGTGGTGTTGTCCCCGTCTCTACCGTATTTGTCGTTTTCGCGCTCGTTTACATGCATTTTAGGCAATGGCTTGATGAGCAGCAGTGGATAACTATATTATGATAATTTTAATTATTCCATGGACGGCTAGATTAGGGGAATTTTTATCTTCAATGGCCTTTTCATTCAGGAGCTCCAAGTCGCCATTAACAGCATTATAACTGGGGCTTAGGGTGATTGGTGGCGAGGATGATAAACTTTCATAAGCAGTTCCTCAGTTCCATAGGGGTATCGGAAAGATTACATTTAAACGGGTATAAATGCTTGGTGAACCGGAAAAAACTATAGGCAGCTCATTTCAAAAGTGCCTTGATGGCACTACTCCTGTTTGCTGCACGCAGACATTGTTGCAGAAAAAAACAATATTCTAAAATGCGGTCTTTGAGGCGCGTTTGATCCATTGCTCAAGAAGAGAAATGAGCATTAAATTTCGTACAGATGTGGCTTCGTTATTTGTATAAAGCGTCGTTTTTCCTCATGAAATCTGATATTTAAGTGAAGTTTAAGGGTGTATGGAACTTATTGTTTCGGTTTTAAATGGAGCACGGGGCCCACAACGGCCTCATGAGCGGTTAGGATGTCAATTTTAAAGGTTTTAATACCACCTAGAATAACAATACCAGTCAATTCATAAAGACTGCTTAATTTCTACTGCGCAAAACGAAACAATAGATTTAACACTTACTGGTCCTAGCTTCATGTGGCTAGACACACTGCTACCGGGAAAACCAATTTAAAATTTCGCTTATTAAACTGTAGTTGTTTAAACGTCGACGAGAATTAACGTGTTTTTAAACGATCATGGATAAAATAGGAGGGGAGGTATGATTGGGCTGAAACGTGGAGGTTAACGAAAGGGTTCTCCTTAAGTTTAGCGCAGCGCAGACGGTCATAGAACGGAAAATTATAGCTGTAACATTAAGAGATAAAAAGCGGGCGAAGTGGGTGAGAGAAATAACTGAAATTACTGATATTCTAGTGGAAATTAAAAAGAAGTGGGCATGGGCAGGACATCTAGTTCTGAGGATAACCGATGGTGTCTAAGAAAAACCACTTGTTTTCCAAGAGAAGGTAAGAGTAGCAGGGCGGAAGAAAATTAGGTGGGCGGATAAGATTAAGAAATTCGCAGGGTTCAAGTGGATGCAGCTAGCACAGGACCGCGTTAATTGGAGCAAAACAAAAGAGGCCTTTGCTCTGCAGTGGGCATAGTCCGGCTGGTATTGATGATGATGATGACAGAGGTTCAAAAACTCTAGTTTGGTGAGTCTGTACCCGATGTTTGGATTATAATCATGTACGTTTTCTCTGTGTTATGACTGTCTACCTTGTAAGTATGGGGCTGAAAGCTCATCAGTTGGACACTTCCACTTTTTCTTCGATCTCTCCTTTTCATCTTTATTTTGTGGAAGAAATAAAGGACAATGACTGACTTTATTTCTTTGTCTTTAGACCCACTATCTTTGGAGTCGGCGAACTCGGCTTTGGAGGTGGTGGAGCAGCTCTAGCTACTTGTAAGGAGGGCACGCACTTTGATGCAACAGGCTCGCACTGTCTGTCCTGGGTAAGTGCTGAAGACCCCAAATAATGCTGCACTTCAATTAAACGTTGCTTCAGTGCTATGCCCAAAATTATATGTTATTATAATCTGACTTTGGTTCTCTTTTATTTTCCACACTGGCCAGGTGCGAGAGATGCGGTTGAACTTCACACTAATACGTGCAGGGTTCCTGAGCGGTGCACCTCGCCCAAGTGAATTAGCCGTTGCACATCTCGATACCATGGCCGTATTGTTCGACAGTTAAACATTTTGCGTTATGCATGTGAGATCTTAGACCGATTGTTTTTACCCCATCTCCACAGCGTTAGGAAGTGTGTTCAAATTGATGGTGAGGACACAGCGCATGGGTTTGGTGTTCTGTCAAAACTTATTTTGATTCTACATGCATTAGAACCATGTCGTTCCTTCAGTCCGTCTAACAGTTATTCGACAAATTCACTTAAATTCATATCGAGCGAATACAACGGACAGTGCTCAAATATCGACGCAGACAAGTAACAATGAGTATATTGTCAAAAGCAGTGATTAATAAGATTTTCTTATATGTTATTATTACAAAACTTCAAAAAGCGAGCTTTCGTTTCCAAGTTGCTTTGTCCTACATGCTTTGACTGTAGCGTCAGTCTGTGTGCTTGCAACAGCAAATGGTGAGATTCTTGCCGGTTTACCTTTGTGCTCACTTTGGGGTACATGAGTGTTGAAAGTGACATTCATTTTCAAAAAACGGCCGTTTGACCGTTATGTTCTCTTGGAAGGAAGGTGACTGGAGAACAAAGAATATACATACAATTGATTGTTTTTTGGCCGTGGTGGTAACCACTCACTGAGAACACCAACAAGGAACAGGAAGTTGCAAGCATTTCGTGCTGACGCCTGCTGTACACCCCGACTATAACCAAAACGGAATTACGGAGGGTGGTTAACGCGACTAGACCAGCCTTCACCGCAAGGAGAAAAAATAGAAAAGCCAGTTAAAGAGAAGACGTGAAGATCCAAGATATATATATATATATATATATATATATATATATATATATATATATATATATATATATATATATATATGTATATATATATATTTATATACGAAAAGGCGGATCACTATGTTGGGCCAGTCCGGAGGTGCCTTCTACGGAACGTGAGGGCCAAAGTGGTTCGTTGGCCCCTTCTAGCAGCTTAAAGGTAAACACATTCAGCATCGAAAAAACAAAGCTTTTCAGCATTTTTGTCGCATTGATTACTCAGTATATATCTCACACTACTTTGGAAGCATCCTATTCATAAATTTTCAACAATTTGTGCATGCTGACTTTTTGGACTCGTTTTTGGGACAGAACGCACAGACCCCTCACTTCAGACCTCTTCTGATCATTGGGATGGCTCCTGTTAACATAGCGTTTTTACTAGGCACACAGATCCTCTTCTTATCTTCCAATTTATGTGCGGCTAATTTGATTGTTGAAACGTGTAGCTTAACCAGTCTCATTGCACAGGCGTTTTTCGAGTCTTCCCTAAAAGAAAAGATGGAGATTTCCCTCCCCCTTTCCCCATCTCTCAAGAATGCTACGCTCGCGCTTCCGTGTACTTACCCCGCAGAAACTTCAGAGCAACGGTACGTTTTTCTTTGTGGAGTGCCTATTATCGCTAGCTGAAGGAGCCAGCATTTTCTTTCGAGCGACTGGGGCTCTGAAAGCGGCTTAAATATCGATATCTGCTCAGTAAATGGAATATTTTAGCAATCGCAGCGTCTCTCTCCTGTGTAAAATCCGCGTCAAGCTTCTTGTTATTGTTGAAATAACTAGGGTTGAAAAAAGGACATTCGTAAACACAGTTTCCTTCAGTCGAAAGTTACTAATGTAGCTACTTTAACGTGCCACTTGAAGGTAAATTTGGTGCAAGTGACCTGTATTGTTTCTTGCATATTCCTCCTTCATAGTGCCGGTGTGTCGCACAGCCAATACCTCAAGTGTGCTCACATTGGCTCATATTTGAATTTTCGGCTCGCCCACTGTGCCAATACAGGCGCAAACTGGAGAACCTACATTGACTAGCCCCCCATTGGCATCTTACGAACGGTTCCTGTCCTCTGTGTTCACTTGACTTAGTCGACAAGTTTTGAGGACAACTTGGATAAAGTACGACGGATGCACACCCAGAGCCGAGGTTCACTTGCATATAGAACAAGTACTCCTTGAGGGGTAGGCAGCGAACGCGATGGTTAGATGGCATCATCGAGGGGCTGCAGATAAAGTTATGTGATGTCAGAAATATAGTGAGAGAGTGGAAAGCGTGGCGTGACATGGTCCATAGGGTCACGAAGAGTCGGACACGACTGAACGACTGAACTGAACTCCTTAAGACACCAATTAAAATAGGTACATTAAAGAAGTGCACTTACCGTTTTTGAAATATTGCGTGGCCGTTAGAATATTTCCGCTGGTGTTATATTCGGAGCGAATTGCATAGCTAGATGAGAAAGCGGAATGCATGTTAAATAACGGCTTGTTATAAATTTCGCGTGACAAAGCGGGAAGTAAAAAAAAATGGGGTTTGAAAGCACAACTTCAAACCTCAACATAAATTTGATGATAAAAATAAAGGGAACGTCGGGCTAGGAATTTTGCTATTTGCTACTAACCACGGTATATAAAAGTTATTTAAATGCCTCGCACTAAATTTAGCTAAACTTTAGATTAAATAGCTGCTGAAAAGTGAAAAAAGTCCACGGATAAGGAATACTGGTGGCTTCGCTAAACGTGCGAAAAAATGTGAACATAGCCCCTTAGAAAAGGAAAATGTTTGTATAGAGTTGTTTAATGTCCCAAAGAAAGTAGGACTATGAGAGACGCCGCCATGGAGGACTCCGGAAATGTTGACTACAATGAGGTTCTTTAACATGCGCTCATATCGCACAGCACACGAGCGCAATGTCTTACCCCTCCATCAAAAAGTGGCGACCACGGCCGGGATTCGATCTCTCATCCTCGGGTGAAGAAGTCGAGGGCTCTAACCACAGCACAAACATGGCTTTCTTTTTTTACTGCCAGTACGTGACAAATACAACAGAACACACAGGGAATATTCACATGCCACCTACCGACAACTTGACGGAGGCTTTGTCACATTAAAATCCCTAAGCGTTCTGAACGGCTACCAACCTTGGAACCCATTTTGGTATGCATGACTGACTTTTCTGTTTCTCCGAAAATCTCTGTACACTC
This sequence comes from Amblyomma maculatum, assembly GCF_055883805.1. Lineage (NCBI taxonomy): Eukaryota > Metazoa > Arthropoda > Arachnida > Ixodida > Ixodidae > Amblyomma > Amblyomma maculatum. The sequence continues at coordinate 135,386,190 of NC_139345.1, forward strand.
TCCTGAAAATACGTGCCCGCAGGTCGTGCATAGGGATAGTGATAATGACCTGCCATTCTCGACCGGCATATACAATGAAGGCACAGCAACATGATGTGTTCAAAAAATGATCCATCCTCGTTCTCTGTGGGCACATAACGTATGCCATTTGAGCCAATAGGTAAATCTTTTTATACCTTTTAACCTTCTTTATTACATCACCTACGCGCCTTCCACTGTGTAAAATAAAAACCTATACGAAGGAAATGAAAAAACCACATCACACAAATCGTTATAAAGCTTTTAGTTTCTTCACTTCATGCATATATTCCATAGAGAACCGTACAAATAAAAAAAATGGCACTGTCAGCAACTTGTTTCCAAAAAAAAGCACAGCCTTACGGATATGCTTTCGGTTCCCACAATGAAATCAGTAAAAATGCCACACAACAATAACTTGCACATGGCGCCAAGAAATGTTCGCTGACCTCGCGAAAAAAGAACATGCTAATTAGCTTACAATGAAACATTACCTTAAACCAAGGCCACCCTCCAGGACTGACCTAAAAAATTTCGTACGGCTACATCACTCCTAATTTCATAACGACACAGACACAGCAAAGATCCGGTCAAGCTTTCGCACATTCACTATGGAACAATGCAGCATTTGAATCACATACCCTAGCTTGTTTATTATGAACAAGCTTCGAACTTGCTCTGGCAAATACAGACAGGTATGCAGCTTTCCATCTTTAGGCCTTTTCCCGGGTTTCTTGTGCTTGCTCTTTCCTAAATTTGTCACTATAGCGATGGAAATTTAAAGCACTCCTACATATTTTCCCGGGATTGTTACTCAGGAAATGTTTGCGAACTATTCAGGAGCATAAGGTCGACCTCCGCACGAGCACTTTGTCCAGTTCACTTTGCTGCTGGTGGTTTCGCTGAACTGTCCGACTCTACGCACAGCTTCGACTATACTTTCGCGATTTCTTGTGAATAAGTCCAAGTTGTCTGCGTATGCAAGCCGATTTAACTCTTTTATTTCTAGCTTAAAAGATTTATCAGCCTCGTGTTTTTTTATGCTTAAGCGTAGCGCTTCTATATACATGCAAAAAGACAATTGCATGAGGGGCAGCCCTGGCCAGCTGTACATTGCACACTAATGTGGGCCCACAAACCTCTCTTTACTATTAACTTGGTAGCGCAGTTCTGGTGCGCCTCCCTATTGTAAAGCAGTCTACATTCATGTGTTCCAGAATGCAAAACAAGATTTTATGCGGTGCGGTACACAGTAGTGTGCTTTTTCCAGGTCAATCTGCAGAATGGCTACTTCCTCATTTGTTAGGTCGCAATACTCAAGCACCATCCTTGCTTCCAACTATTGCTTCCAACATGCATATGCATGTTGGAAGCAATAGTGATATATTCATGAGGGTAAGCCTAACGTATTCTGATATCCTAAATTATTAAAAAGTGAGGAGAATAAAATACTTTCCTCCCCACAACATCTTAAATCAACAGAAGCAGTCTACTGGCGGAAACTGCAAAGAGGCACCTTCCCTAACTTACACATCCTAAGCAAAATGTTCCGAACCAATACAGGAACGTTTGTCCGTGGTGCGGTGTTATGCTAACCTTAAATCATATCATTTGGGGATGCGATGGAAGCAAAGTTTTCGACAAAGTAGAAAATCAGTGTGCGGAACAGTGGGAGAGTATGCTCTCCTGGGGCAACCCAATCCTCCAAAGAAGTTCGGTCATCCATGCCCAGCGAGCAGCAAAAGTCGCTGGTACACTGGAATAGGGGCACCAACCCTGTGAGACAGAGCCACGTCATCGACGCAAGAAGATGGAGAAACTCGGTCGGCAATGTCTGTAAAGTAGAGCAATAAAGTCTATCCTATCCCATCTTGTGCGTCCTCTGATCCCAAACGCTTGCCGTGGCCCAACGTTTTGCTGTATTACTGATTGAAGACTTCGCGCTAATGCCTACATAAAACATCTTAGTCAGTATAGGTGAAATTTGCCGCTGTGCTGTACCATGTCGCTGCTTTTCTGCTTCCTTTGTTTTAGGAATAACTACCGTGTGTGATAGCGGCAACCGCTTTAATTCATAGGCATCATTACAGACGACTGTTAAGTGTGGGATGATTACTCCTTTGAATTATTTAAAAAACAGCGCTTAAGCAGTCGGGTCTCGGGGATTTATTGAACTTTATAGATCAACGACAATATAGAGTTTATGTTCAGCTATTTGCAAATCTGACCGTAGCTTCACCTCTTCCTTCAAACTTGGTAAAGCGGCCAGAATCATCTTCCTAAACTTAATTACGTTGACGTAGTGGACTGCGAGTAAGCCACCGTAGTATTGAAAGGAGGCTTTCTGAATGGGTTCACTATCTGCAGAAAGAACTCCGTCCCATTCAATCGTGGCCGCCGAGCGTGTGCTTTTTCAAGTGCAATGCGCACGTGTCGACGCTGTTTCATCTTTTGATATGTTTTCGGCCCTAGCTCGCACCGGTACTCCGTAATATCATTCTTGATCAAGCAATTCTATTGTTTGTTCACACTTCCTAATTTCTTCAAAGAATCTGCCTGTTGTTTTGCCTTCCCGAAAAATTTTCGACCCCCAACAAAGGCACACCTCAATGGTCCGTCATCTCGCCACTACATTTCAACGTGGCTATGATTGGACTCGCGAGACAACGCGAAAAGATCGAAGGCATACAGCACGCCATGTACGCTGACGACTTCACTGGGTTACCTCCAGGTCGCTCGGCCAAAAAGAAGAACGACTGCAACCAGCGGCTACCTGCGTGGAAGAATATATCCATGCACGAGGCCTCGCCTGCCCCACAGAAACATCGGAACTCCTGCGAGTTCAGAAAGGGAAACGCAAGGAAGGGACCCTTAATGTCTCCTTCGAAGGACAGCTACTTTCCGAACGAGACAAGATACGAGTTTTGGGAATGGGGCTCCAGAGCATCCAGCGATGCGGCCATACGCTCGGCCTTCTCAAGCACTTGGCCACTCTGGTCGCTAAGATAATCATGCGCGTGTCGCAGAAGCGGAGCGGCATGCGAGAGGGGAATACCCTGCGCCTGGTTCAGAGCCTCGTGCTGACTCGCGTGGGCTACGCCCTGCCGTATTTCAACCTCAACAAAGGAGAAGTGGAAAGTGCAGATATCGCCTACTGAAAAATCTTGTAAAAATGCATACAGGAAATTGTATACGGGTTTACTGTACAGGATTTGGGACACAGGAGTGAAGGCTATTTCAGGAAATTCCTGTACTGCCCTGGAAAGTGTGGAATGAAACCGTGCGGAGCTCTGATACCGGAATGGCCTGTATGGTTGACGGCCCTCGTTTCCGGAAACAAACGCGTCGCCAGGCTGCAAAAACATGCAACAATATAAAAAATAACACGACTACATTTAAAAACAAATCATCATAATCATCATCATCAGCCTGACTATACCCACTGCAGGGCGAAGGCCTCTCCCATATTTCTCCACTTAACCCGGTTCTGTGCTAGCTGCATCCACTTGACGCCTGCGAACTTAACCTCATCCGCCCACCTAACTTTCTGCCGCCCCCTGCTACGCTTTCCTTCCCTTGGAATCCAGTTTGTTACCCTAGGCGACTATCGGTTATCCTCTCTTCGCACTACATGTCCTGCCCATGCCCATTTCTTCTTAATTTCCACTAGTATGTCAGTAACTTGAGTTATATTTCTGACCCACTCTGCATGCTTCCTATCTCTTAATGTTAACCCTACCATTTTTCGTTCCATAGCCCTCTGGGTTGTGCTCAACTTAAGTAGAACTCTCTTGGTTAGCCTCCACGTTTCAGCCCAATAGGTGAGTACAGGTAAGATGCAACTGTTATATACTTTCCTCTTTAGCGATACCGGCAAGCTGCTAGTCATAATCTGTGAGTGCTTGCAAAGTTCGCTTCATCCCAATCTTATTCTTCTTGTTATTTCCTTTTCACGGCCCGGATCTGCGGTTACTATCTGTCCTAAGTAGACATATTCGCCTACTACTTCCAGTACTTCGCTACCTAATGTAAACTGCTGTTCCTTTCCGAGGCTGTTGAACATTACCTTAGCCTTTTGCGTATTGATTTTCAAGCCTACCTTCATACTTTTCCTGTCTAGGTCACCAATAATTATTTGCAGTTCATCCCCCGAGCTGCTTAGTAAGGCAATGTCATCAGCAAATCGCAGATTACTGAGGTATTCTCCATCTACCCTTATCCCTAACTGCTCCCATTCCAAGTCTCTAAATATTTCCTCTAAGCAATCTGTGAATAGTACTGGGGAGATCGTATCTCCTTGCCTAACACCTTTCTTTATGGGAATTTTGTTGCTTTCTTTATGCAGAACTATGGTTGCTGTGCAGCCACTATATATATCTTCCTGCACTTTCACGTACGGCTCGTCTACCCCCTGATTTCGCAATGCCTGTATCACCGCCGAGGCTTCAACTGAGTCAAATGCTTTTTCGTAATCAATGAATGCTATGTATAAAGGCTGGTTATATTCCGAGCATTTTTCTATCACCTGATTGATGGTATGGAAATGATCGACAGTAAAGTACCGTTTCCGAAAACCTGCTTCATCCTTTGCTTGATTGCAGTCTAAGGTTGTCCTGATCCTATTAGCGATTACCTTAGTAAATACCTTATACGTAACAGACAGTAAGCTGATTGGTCTGTAATTTTTAAGGTCCTTAAAGACCACTTTCTTAAGAATGAGGATAATGTTTGCATTCTTCCATGGTTTCGGTATCGTCGATGACACCAGGCACTGCGTATACAGGGTGGCTAGCTTTTCTAACACGATATCCCCTCCGTCCTTCAGCAAATTTGTAGTTATCTGATCCTCTCCAACTGATTTCCCCCTTTTCATAGTTTTTAATGCTTTCTTGACCTCGCCCTTCGTAACTGGCGGAACGTCTGACTGTTTTTCCCTACCGTCAATCTCCTTACGGCCCTGACTGCTTTGGGTACCGTAGAGATCTGTATAGAACTCCTTGGCTACTTTGACTATCTTGTCCATATTCGTGATGACGTTGCCCTCCTTGTCCCTTATCACATACATCTGGGTTTTGCCTATGCCCAATTTCTTCTTTACCGCTTTAAGGCTTCCCCCGTTCTTTACAGCATGCTCAATTTTCTCCATGTTATATTTCCTTATATAGGCCACTTTGCGCTTATTGATTAGCTTTGATATCTCGGCCAATTCAATCTGGTCTGTTGGATTGTAAGCTTTCATACTCTGGCGTTTCTTAATCAAATCTTTCGTCTCCTTAAACAGCTTACCGGTATCCTCTCTAACTTAAAAACAAATAAATAAAATATAAAAACAAAAATATCTTTCGCCAAGTTGGGAATCGAACTTCGGTCTTCGTGGTTTTGAGACACACACCTTAACCAGTAATTTACGGCGGGTTATGGTTACTGCGGTTATGACTCAGCATATGTAGTTAATTCTGCTCTTTCGAACTTTGTATATTTTCCTTGGCTGTAGAATTTTTGACCGTAATTCACCGATCGCCCTTTAAACATGCTGAATCTTTTTCCAGGCTATCACGAGGGTTCACAAATGTCCGGTATCTTTATAATGCGTCGGTTTATTGCAGGAAAATCTCAAGATGCCATAACTTACTAGTGCTGATGTCTTTTTTCATCGTCTACGAACGCTGGTAAGTTTTCCTTCGTGCAGAGATATCCGGTGCACTAATACTTGCTATACTTTGCTTTTAGTTTCACGTGCTACGAGCGGAGCAGCGACGTCGATGAATACACTTCTGACTGAGTGGTCTCCATATGTAAAAATTCGAGAAAGCGCCACCCGATGTGCGGCTATCTGTGCATCTTTCGATTGTCAGCGAAGTTTCTTCAGTTTTTCTCGAGCATATTTTCGTCATCGCTAGCGAAACCGTACGTTCGTGCATTCACTTTCACTTTGAAGGCGGCAGGTCATCAGTCGCAGATATGAAGACGCACCACAAGATCATACGAGTTGCAGCGACTATTGCACGCGCAAAAGCGACGCGATGCGCGTATATGCTTGCAAGCGCACACTTCGACGGCTTCGTAATTTTGAAGCATTTGTGAAACGAAACTTGCTCTTTATATAAAATATAGTTGTATAACATATTTGGTATCATGCTTATTTATTGCACTGGCGTGTCTGGCATGGTCATTCTTGTTAAGCTTCATCAATCGGCCCGGCTTCTGTTCAGAAGCAGAAAAGCTCTGTCCGATATCAGTTCCAGCAATGACGGGTTCGTCCGGTTTCTGGTTAATTGATACAGGCTGAAACGCAATGAAGCCACGCGGAGCTCTCATTCCGGAAATTCATGTATGGTCCGCGGCCCTTTTTTCAGAAAAAAAAAACTGGGCGCCAGGCTGGAAAAAGCATGCAGAGCTATAAAATAACACGACTAAATATGAAAAATAAAAAAATAAAAAGATAACAGCTACCAGGTCACGATTCGAACTTCGGTCTTCGTAATGAACAAGAAGAGGCTCCAACCACTGCACCATGGCGGAATACAGTTTCGGTGGTTATATCCCTGTTTATGTAGTCACCACTGCTCTTTCGTACTTTGTGAATTTTTTTAGGGTGTACAATTTGTTGTCGTAATTGATAGATCGGCCTTTAAACACACTGAATCTTTTTCCTGGATATCATGAAGGGTTATTCCTGTCCCGCATCACTACCATGCATCGCTTCCTTGCAGAATAACCTCAGAATGTTGCAATTTACTACTGCTCATTGTGTTTTGTCATCGTCTCTGAACGCATGTAATTTTTGCTACATACCGAGATATGGTGCACCAGCGCTTGTAATACTGCTTGTTTTAGCTTCACCTGCTGCCAGCGGAGCAGCGACGTCAATGAATTTGCTTCCGACTAAGTGTTTTGCATACGTAAACACTCAAGGAAGCGACTTCCGATGTACGGCTAACCTGTGCATATTTCAATGGTTAGCGATGTTTCATTTATTCTCGTGCGTATTTTTATCCTAACTAATGAAACGCTACGCTCTTGCTTGCACTTTCGCGTTGAAGGTGGCAGATCTTTAGTCGCAGACATGAAGATGCACCGCAAGATCGTACAAGCTGCAGCGACTGTTGCACGCGCAAAATCAACGCGATGCGCGTATATACTTGCTAACGCACACGTCCACGGCTTCACATCTTCTAGGTATTTGTGAAACAATGCGTACTTCACATATAAAGAAGAGTTGTAACGTATTATATGCATGGTTTCATGCTTATTTAGGAAGCAGTCATGTTGCGATGTGGTCAATCTGGTTGAGCTTCACAATCCGCCGGAATTGTGTTGAGAAGCGGAAATATTCTGTCCTGATCAGTTATATTCAGGACGGGTTTATCCGGTTTCAGTTAAACCAGACATAACCTGTCATGTATAAGAGCTCAATACAGAACTGGTCAGCCCTGTTTCATATCCATACCGGACTGGGAAGTCCTACATGAAATGCATACTAGAAATGGTCTGTCTTGTATTAACTTCATACCGGAGTGGACTGTCCGGATTGAGAGTCATACCGGACATCACCTGTCCGGTATAAACCTGCTTATGTTTCCTACAGGATTGGTTACCCCGGTAATGAAATCTATACGGGATAATACAGGACCGATTCAAACCTGTTTGGCGCGATGCGGGATTTTTTACTAGGCAGCCCCCGTCGCCTAAAAAGCAAGCGCCCCGTAAGAGTCCGCTGGAGTAGTCTAGCTATCCGCGTGACCAGTTGGGCATCTTTGATCTCTCCGGAGGTGTTCTGAATGCCAAGAGCTAGTAGTTTTGCGTTGGAGGTACTCATTGGTAGGTGCAGGGCTGCCTTGTAAGCTTTGCGGATGAGGTGGAACTGCGGTAATTGAGAATTATACTGCGAGCATACCGGACGCAATTCACCAGACGCTAAAGATTAGCCGCCTTCCCCGGAACATGGACTCCAGCTTACATGTGGCCCGTAGGGCTGCCCGGGCGAAGTATGTGCAACAAAATCTATCTACAAATTCCACAATGGTATACACGGACGTGACTCCGTATACAGGAAGCTCACATAACAGCGCAGAGGTAGGAGCTATCGATTCCAAGCTAAAGGAATTAGCTAGCACCTCAGTCAGGGATTGCACGGTAACCAAAGGGGAGAAGCTAGCCGAAGCTAGCTGTTGCTCTCGCCGTGGTAGCCGGGTATCAAAGCAACACGTCCCTTACCATTCTTACAGATTCATGAGAAGCGTGCCGTAACTACATGAACGGCCGCATAGGTCGCGCCGCGCTCAGCAGAGCGCGACTCATCCAAAGTCACACACAACATCTACTAGGTGCCAGGACACACCGACATAGCGGGGAACGAACGCGCCGACGATGTAGCAAGAGAGTACACGAGCCGAGCTTCCTCCCAATCGGACGATCTACCCGAGCGAGTCTGCCCTACATACTCAGACATTCTGAACTACTATAAGAGGGTACGGATCCGCTGTGCGCCGCCTCATCGGGATCTATAACAACAAGAGGCAGTGTACTGGCGAAGAGTGCAGACAGGAACATTCCCAAAGCTGCATATCTTTAGAAAGATTTGCCCGTCGCAAAGTCGGGACTCCTGCCCATGGTGTGGTAGCAAACCTTCTTTATACCACATCACGTGAGATTGTAGAAATAACGATAGCTTTCGTAAAGAGCCGAGTGCGAAACAGTGGGAGAGCCGGCTCTCTATCGACGATCTGGGTTGCCAACTAGGTCTGATCCAGCACGCCCAGCGAGCAGCGAAGCTCAGCGGAGTCCTGGAATAGGGGCGCCGAGCCGGTGAAAAGAAGGAAGATGGACATCTTCTGCTACTAGCACAAGACCTTCCTAGAGACCTTAGCGTATTTTCTATCCTATTCTATCCTTGTCTTCCTGCTCAAGTAGTAGCTAAAGCGAAGTACCTACCTGGTCTTTACCTCTTTCCGTGTACTATAGAGAACAGGCCCCTATTCTTTATTTTGACATGATTTTTCGTCAGCTTCCACTGCTGCCAAATTTATCACAGCTTGAGTGAATGTGTTGTTACAAGATCCACTCATGCATACATTATGACTAGACGCGCGTGACTTCAACGCTGGACCTGAGTGTACTGAACAGTCCTCCCCCTTTCCAAACATTCGGCGACATCCTCCAAATTCAGCACTTATGTTAGTCTAGTCAAAACATCGATAATTTTGTCTCTGAACCATCTACGGCTAGTATTGTCTTGACCACTGAGGACGCAGTTCAAATCCCCCATGAGTACAATTTCTTTTATGTTGTGAAGTAGTTAAGGTTTTGAAAAAGGTCATCGTTTGATCTACTGCGTTGGGAGCATACACACAAAAAGCGGTACTGAACATCACTGTTTGCTACATCAATATTTAAATACTTCTTTATGGACACGATGATTAGGATTGAATGCTTAGGCCAGGCAGCCTTTACCAAGATCCAGTGGATGTTCCGATGACATGGCTAACACCCACAAAGAACCTATCCTTGAAACGCTGCACTATGGTAACAACCTCAATCTCTCCAACTTCAGTTTCCTGCACAAGCAGGATGTTAATATCGTGCTTAGTTACCAGGCGTTACACCTCACTCTGCTTTCGATTGCCAGATAAACGCCTTACATTAAGTGTGCCGACCTTCAAGAAGGATACACGAGCCAATTTAACGTGTGAGCGAACCGAGGCCATGGTGCCTCCACCCCGCGCCTTATTCGTGGCTAGACGCCGACATTCTCACCGAACCCGACTGATGGCAGCGTCGGGCATTTCAGCGGTGACTCCTTGTCGCCCAGCCGCCCCTCCTGGGTAGTATTTGGCTGTGGAGTGGGCCACCTTGCCTGCGACGTTTTCACTGGCGGCTCTTCGACGCCAGCGGTGGTCACCTTGTTGTCGTCACTGCGTGCTGCACAGGGCGTGGGGTCGCTTGGCTGGGCCGACGACGATAGGTGTGCATGCACCAGTTCTGTCCGGGCGCGCCTCAGAGATCTATGCAATTTTAATCTTGGTTAGCAGGTTCGTCCTTTTCAAGTTCACTCTCAGCTGTAGGAGATATGCTGGCACCGTTAACAGAAGTCCTCGTAGAACATGTCCTCGCCGCCGACTTGTCCACTTTCGTCTCTTCAGCCTCGGCAGCGTCCAGGATGTGCCCCGTCGAGTCCTCACTTACACCTGGGCCCAAAGCAGACGCATATGTGCGAACGCAGTCGGTGTCTTTTTGGCAACCTTGCATTCACGCCGCGCATGTCCTGTGCGGCGGCAGCCAAACACTGCATCTGCCGGCCAGGCCCTACGACAAGGGCCAACTCGCTGGTGGTGGGGCAAGTGGAACAAGTCGGCCACTTTGGTTCTAGGCTTCATTGTCAGTTGCACTAGCATGGCTGTAGCCCTCCTTTCTTTGATGCCTTGCATCCGGCAGTGCTCTGGCGTCAGTTCTGTCCTTTGCCGTAAGCCGCGAGAGACGCCCTAATGTTGCTTTTGGAAACACCTTGTAACTTCCAGTGCAACCACAGCTTGATTTGTTGATCCTCTGGATCAATAATGCAGCACCTCCCCTTCAAGGGTAGGCCTTTGAGGGCCACCAACTTCTTCGCTGCTTCCGAGCGATCGCAAGTGGCTGCCCAGATATGGTTAATCCGGTACGCCTCCAATGCAATAACGTCGGGGAGCACACCAGTACCGGCCAAGGCGTCCTGGAAATCTTCATTCCTAAAGGGCTATGCTCGAACGTCGCTGTGCAAAAAAAAAAAACGCGCTGGCAGCAACACGTCCAGTGGGCAGAGTTGGCAGACTTATCTGGTACTCGCTATCTTGCATATCAGTCACCTTGTTTCAGAGGCTAGCAAAGGCAACTGCCTCTGCTCCGACGGAGCACATGATCCGGCGTCATTTCGCTAGCGCGGCCAGAATTAGAATGACTGCACCACCATGGCGGGGTACTTAAAAATGATTTGACAATGACCTGCAGTACTACGAACGGAGAACCAGAACTCTGCATTGAAGGCGGCAGGAATTATATCCACAAAGAACACAACGGCTCTTTCGTACATTACGTAGTGTATTTAAGCGCTTTCTCTAATAAGGCCTTCACATCATATCCCTAAGTAGAGCGTGGTTATGTTCCTTAAATTTGTGTCGTTCTTCGTAATTAGGTCCTCAGTAAATACAATTGGTTCTGTTCCCATTCATTTGCTTAAAACAAAAACGCCTCTTCAAATGTGAACTTTTCAAAGAATAACCACCTGGAATGTTTCCAGCAATGCATCATTTCCTAACACTATTTGCTGGCACTCAAGAACAACTATTCAGTGCCCAGTGGCTGGATCAGATCCTTAACCCAGCGCAAAGCGTAGGGCACCATCGGGGATAATCTTCCAAAGTGTGACTGAGTTCTCTGACACACGTCTTCGGACCTAAGTATTTAAGTCACCTCTAAACCTCTAGTTCTTTTGTATTGCGCAAAGTATACTTATGGGTGTATAGAAAACACTTTATATAAACGGTAGCTTGGTGGAAATATTTTTGGAGTTGATTTTTAAGACGGTCTACATTTTATGTTGTTTCATTTTGTTCCTGAATAATAAACATGATGTCAGCCTATTAACATTTGATACTAATAAAAGACTTGGACAATAAACAGTGGAGTTTAAGCCATACGGCCCTCAACTTTACTCAGAGCCTTTAGTTGGGCTTCGGCACATTTTTTATTAAAATAAACCTTAAGTACTGTTGCAAGCGACACATAGGATACGTATTATTTCCAAATTATGAGGGTCGCCGCAAGCCCGCAATATTGCGCAACGAGTCGTACAGCTGAAAGACATCCGGAAGGCATATTAGCGAACTTTGAGGTCCTTAAGGAAGCGCTAGCATACCTGGGCAACTTGGCAAGCTGTGCGCCCGCTTACTACGTCAGACAAAGCAGCCCGCCCGCGCTGATGGCACGCAGTGTAGTACCAGCTGAACAATCTATGTTGAAAGCATTCAGTGTAGTTAATCCAGCGAAATCCTCCTCGTTTCTTTAAGCCAATACGTCATTCCTTGCCTCATGGCAGCGTCCCTTTGTTAAACTCTAAATCTTGTGGACTTACCTTAAACTCATATGGCACGTGCTCTGTAGCTGTCCAGCAGGGTATCCCCCTTGATACGCTCTTTTTAAGCACGCGCTGGTTGAGTACAGCAACCGATCCGAATTTGTCTATTTATTCATATATTTCACTTTTTGCAGCGAAAGCTACACTGCGCTAGGTTTTCAAGCCGTCGTGGTTACACCGTATTACCGTGACTAAAGTCCCTTGATAATTTGAAAGTAGCGACAATCTCCTCCGCGCCGCCCTTTCCTCCTCGATTCTCCTCGCGTGGCGGCGGCGAGCGCTGCGCACGACACGCTTTTTCTCCTTGGTGCCCGCCGGCCGGCCGCAGCAGTGAGTGAAGTGCGAGCTTTTGGGCCAGGTCTGCGCTCCAGGAGTGCACAGAATTTTTGAAAAATTGCGAGAAAAGCATTGAGAATGCTGAAAGCAACGTTCATGAATTGATTGGTTTCTTCTTAGAACTGTTTAATTCGGGCATACTGATAACAAAGCTTTCAGGCGAGTTCTGTGCTGCAGACACTTTTTAAGTCACATGATAAGGTGTTTTACTTTGTGCACCTAATCTAGTACTGCCGCTGACTTTGTGTTTCTTTTTTTAGAGTGTGAAATGTGTCACCGCGGTAAAACTTCGGAAAACGATCCAGGCTGGTGCTTTGAACTTCAAGATCAGAGAAGGTCAAAGCAGGACTTAGTCTATTTCGCTACTGTCAAGCTATCTGTCTAAGCATAGTTTATGTCACGTGATCAACCATGATATTGAATTATTGGTTAATTGTACCTGTATTTTAAACAATTACTGGGCCAAATAAATTGTCATTTAGTAAATTGCAATTAAAACCTAAATTTTAGCTGTAACATCGAACCGAATACCGTTGAAAAGCTTAGGCCAAGTGTAATGGCACTGTGCTAGTTAGCGATCCGCAATAATCTGCGTTAATTAGTTAATTTTGTATAAAACCAAACTTTGAGCTGTTCCTTGCCGCTTCGAGGCAAGGAACAGGTTTGCAACGGCTCTCTTGATATGATGCTGATGGAGGAATTTAAAAATTTTGTGAGTACGCGGCCACTCACTGACTTCGCGTGTGGTTAAAAGACAGCAGGGTACACTGGGAGAAGTGGTGGGCCCTATTGCCGACACACTGAAGTTCTGTTGCAAGCAAGATGTGGCCTCATGCGCTACGTAAAAGAGCGTAATTTCATTGAACGCAACAATCAAATAAAGAACAGGGGGCACATAAGTCGTCAACGTGCGGAAATGAGAAAGCATATAACTGCCAATTAATTAACTATCGCTATCCTATCTATCACTACATCTACTAATGCCGTCAAGTGACCTATCATATCTGTCGCTATTCGCAACAAACACTATCACCTCACTGCCGGGCCTATTACTATCATTTACTATTAATATCCGTAACAGTCACCATCATTAGCTATCACTATTCATAACCATCACTATTTAATCTGATGCCGTCCCATGACCCATTGATATACTTCAATTTTCATTTACTTACGTTGTCAGTCATATCTCTATTACCTCATAATATCTGACGGGACAAATATACATTGACTTTTAATTCTTATACTTTCTTATTTTCTCATAAATGAAGGAGGGAAAAGAGCAAACCACAGAAATAACTGACTACTATCAGCGCGAGGTTCATGTCTCTGTCGAGGAGGCTTCCTTTGCTTCAGGACAGGTCAGTGAGAGAAAATTTATGGAACTGCGTTGGGCCCCGGTTTTTTTTCGAGTTCGTGTAATATTGGCGGCTCAAACCGGTCTTCAGTGAAATGTAGCTAGAACATAGAGCGATGAGTTTATCAATCAGGCTAGGTGAACAAAAACATCTTGCATACAATTGAAATGGGTAATATGTTACAGTGCTAAGAATTGTTGCTCGCAAAATGTTCCCCTAATTTTACATCATAATTATAATCATTATTGATTGTTTAAGTTTCGCAAATACAGACAATTGATGCAGTGATTCTGACTGATTTGGCATCGGTGGGAAAACGTTTCTCGCAGTAAATGAATGCACGGAATCGCGGTTTTAGAGCTCCAGCTTTCAAAGCGAAGGTAACCTGCCAACGCCTAGTAGTCATGGTCAAAGTGAAGCCTGTGTGATCATATGAACACCTCCTGCACATTGGCCGTATCCTTGATGAAACGAACGCATATTTTTTAACCGACGCGTGCGTCGAAGCATGGCAAGACACATTCAAGAATTGAGGCGTCGTGTGCTGTGCGATGTCAGCGCACGTTAAAGATCCCCAGGTGGTCGAAATTACTCCGTAGCCCTCCACTACGGCTCCTCTTTCTCTCTTTACACTTTCATTCCCACCCTCCTCCCTTCCCCTACGGCGCGGTTCGGGTGTCCACAGAGCAAGTGTGACAGTTACTGCGCCTTTCCCTTCCTGTGAACCAATTTATTTAAAAAAATATGCCGTAGTACCTAACTAGTACGACCTAAAAATATGCCGTACGACCTAACTTGCCAAAGAGTTTTTCAGGGCCAGCATTCATTGCTCCCGAGTAACCGACGCGCACTACAAGTACAAGCTGGAAAGGCTAGCTCCTCTACAAGCCCGAATTTTGATTTTTAGTGAAGGAGGCCAGGGATCCTAGCATAATCGCGACAAATGCAATCGAGAGACTGTAATTTTCCAGTTATAGCAAAAAGCAGATTATAGCGCCCTGTTTCTGACTGTAAAGAAGTCGAAGCGGGTTAAATGATGGAGCCTTGGAGCCTCGCAGAATATTCAGCATGCTGCAGAGGACAACCTTATTTTTATACAATGAACATTTTGCAAAAAAAAATTGCAAAAAAATTGAGGAGCAAGCAGGAATAGAAAACGCAGCGTCAGCTGACGCGTTATTACGGGGAGTGAGAAAGGCGCATTACGTCGCAAACAACCCTGTTCTTTCTAGGAATAAACTTCTCTCGACTAATCTTGTGAATCCATTGACTCTTGCGCAAACCGTCACGCTTGCCTTGAGGTATCATAAATACCGCATAACCATCTTCAGGCCGCTTGCTGCAGTTTTACGCGCAACAGCACGGCATAGAGCTTGCACGCTGCAATAAAAGCACAGCGCGCAATATTCGCTCACCGAGAATAGGAGAAAAATGGCCCGAAGGAAAAAAAAAACAAAAAGAAAACGCCGGACGCGCGTTGGTTTCCAAGGGCAACGGCAGGGAGACCAATCGTTGCTCAGGAAATCGGGCGGAGAGCCGGCCTTCAGCGAAGGGGCGCGCAAGGGGCGAGGAGATAGGCCGGAGGCGGCAAAGTTCAATATTTGCCGTAAATTTCAAAGTAACAAGGGTCTTTAACTGAGACACCGCTGAAGACGAAGAAGAAAAAGAAGTAGAAGAAATGGTACGACTACTTTGCCGTGAATTCGAATATTTCAGTTTTGGGCAGCCCCGCCGGGGTGGTGCAGTGGTAAGACGCCCGACTACTGTGCCGGAGTTCCCGGGATCGAATCCCGGCCTCGGCGGCTGCGTTTCGATGGAGGCGAAACGAAGTGGCGTCCGTGTGCTGTGCGATGTCAGCGCACGTTAAAGATCCCCAGGTGGTCGAAATTACTCCGTAGCCCTCCACTACGGCCCCCCTTTCTCTCTATCCACTTTCAATCCGACCTTCATCCCTTCCCTTACGGCGCGGTGCAGGTGTCCACAGAGCAAGTGTGACAGATACTGCGCCTTTCCCTTCCTATGAACCAACCAACCAACCATCAGTTTTGGGCAGTTTTAGTATAAGGTAAGATCACAATTAACATTGAGTGCATTCCTGTACATGAATAGCTTATGCGTGGTATTGATTACACCACATCGTTTATTTTTACATGTGGCTCCACTCTCTCGTTATTTCCCTGTTAACACGCTTTAGCCACTGCATTGCATCTTATCCGTCGGTAAAATAAGCATCTTAAAGATTACTTCACGTACCTCTTGCTCAATTTCGTATTATACCATTTCGTTGTATAAGTTGCAGTTTGAGCAGTGTCATTTGAAGAGTTTCTACTCGCCATAGTGCATCTTATGATGTCTTCGCCCCAAGGATGAAAATTACGGTAGTATATATACATATTTGAACCATTTCCATTAATAAACTGAAAGAAAGAAAAACAACAGAGACTAAAAGTCAGGTTCAAAGTTTTTGTCCTTTAATAATTGTGGTTGAAAATTTAACAGATGTTTTAGCATAGCTGGGAGCGAAATATCGTGAACGAGCACCGCTTGCTCTGCTTTAGCATTCTTTTGGCTTGCTCATTTATGATCAGTTGATTCGAACTATCGCTGTCGTCTTACCCACTGCTATTACTTTTAGCTTTGTCAATCGTCTGCGTCAAGAACGTGAATGAACCAAGGTAAGCTTGCATGCTAATCCCACAAATCAGAAACGGTTTCTCCTTAAAAAATGTCCTTTGTCTTCATAGACCACCTGGAGGCAATGTGTGAACATAGCCACAAGCTTTAAATATATACCACCCACTCCGGTGAGTAGCGCGATGCCTCAATGTCAAATTAGGATTCTGAAGACGAAGTCCGGAGCAGAGCCTTAAATACCTGTAGTTTGGCATTTGACGGAATCGGCTACTACGAAGTTGGTCGTCGATGATTGACCTATAAAAAACCAAGACCACGCCCTTGTAGAACGGCGTCTCCAGCGAAGCCGATCCGTTTGCTTTAATATTTATTCTGAAACCACTGGAAGAAAGGTTTTGATTTATTTATTTATTTTTGAGCTTAAATGGCTTTCAAAGCCATACCGACGTTTTTCTTGAATGCAAATACAGTCAAAACTCGAATGCAAAACTATTTAACGAACGTCTTGATTTACCGAATATATTCTGATCCCCCGTCAGACACCCATATGGTTCAATGCTTTGAGTAACTCGAAATAAGGCAACCAATGTCACCATCTGACCCGATTTAACCAACGTTTTGTTTAAACATGAAGGTCAAAAATTATATTTGTGGTCTATTTTGTTGAAAACGCCCAACAACATATTGATTGCGAGCAAACGGTAACGTCGCGGAGAAACTTTGTCCCGCTTTTACCGAACTGCACGGCGCAAAATGGTAGATTTATTCATCTGAATTCAGGAGATTTTGCGAACCGTAAAAGCCCTGCGTGTCATCCAGGTGTCGCTAGCTGGGCCGCATGCCGACACCAGGTAAAATTTTGGATGGTCTTTGATCTGCGGCGACAGTATGTCGTAGAAACACACGAAAATTCCGTGCAGCTCTTGTTTACAAACTACAAGCAATCAAAGATCAGGACTTCTTTGCTAGGAAAATTTCTAGTCCTCTGGCACCTTTCTGGGCGACATGCCATTTTCGTTGCTCTTCATATATACGCGCTAGCTATCAGTATCGGTCGTCTAAGCAGGCCGCAATTTCAATGTAGCAAGATAGCGTAGTGGGAAATTTCTGTTGCAGATTTTTTAAGCAGGCGAACCAGAAAACAAAAAAAAGGTACAGAATCAGACAATTATCGGGCCCACACACCTACTTCGTTTGTGCACCATCCGCCACAAATTTACAACCGCCTATCATCCTCAGACCAACGGCCTCACAGAACGCCTCAACCGTACGCTCACAGATATATTATCAATGTACTTCTTCGGCGACCATCGGGATCTGGACATTATTCTACCCTTTGTAACATTTGCCTATAACTCTTCTCGTCATTATACCGCTGGCTACTCTCCCATTTACCTGCTCTTTGGCCGACACCCATCACTCCCCTATGATACATCGCTCCCTCACTACTGACGCCGCCACTAGTACTTACGCTCGTGATGCCATATCTCGCGCTAATGATGCTCGCCACATTACACGCGACAGGCTCTTTGCCTCCCAAGGCTCCCAGCAATCACGTTATAACAGTCGCCATCACGATGTGCACTACGCCCCAGGCTCTCTCGCTCTGCCCTGGCTGCCATCACGCCGGGTGGGCTTGTGCGAAAAACTCTACCACGATACACAGGCCCCTACCGTATCTTGCGCCGAGGCACCGACGTCAAATACGAAATCGAAACTGTGAACCCGAAGTCTTCCGCACCACGAGCTTCCGACATTGTGCACGTGGCACGACTCAAGCCGTATTATTCACGCGCTGCTTCGTTTACCTAAAACGCATAGGGACGGTGCTTCTGCAGCGGCGGTAATTTTATATGACATACATACCATGCAGGCATTCAGCAAATGAAGAAAGAAGTGTCTTGGTGAGTGGACGAAGACGACGCTCAGTGAAGATTTGTACGGCTAGGCGGTGCCCATGTATTTCAGAATGGTGTTACCCATCAGTGCGTGATTTTCACTCGTAACAATATTTAACTTTCGCGGAATGCTCGCAATAAAGAGGCATCTTGTGTTTCTCGTCCATGGAAAAGCTGCCGCGGAGGCCAGGATCACAACCGCTACTTAGTTCAGCAGGCGAGCGCTCTCTCCTGTGAGTTACCAAGGCGGGGCGACGAGTAATAATTTCTATCTTCATCATTCTGACACCATATTCACTTTTTTTTGTATGGTTCTTAACAATCCCTCGACTTGCTTCTATTTTATAATTCAGTTTACGCCACAAGTGGCATAAAACAACGAACGTTGCTGTAATATTACTGCCTACCTGATAACAAAAAAGTATGTCATTCAAACTGACGGTTGTTTTCTGCGGTTAAGTACTTGAACTGATTAGGCACTCATCGGCAATGTCTTGGTAATATTCACGGAGATAGCAAGGGTTGTTTTACGCTATGCTGCAATATTGTTCAGCTTCTCTTACAAACAATTTTAAATATGGACTCTTTAAAGTAATTTTTTTACAGAGCAGCCATAATTTGCTTAAGCAAACGTACTTTTGCCACGCAGAAGAGCACCCAATGATACATAAAACATAGAATATCTGTGGCATAATTATAAAACGTATCAAGCATTTTGTATGGGAATTTTTGTCATGGATTTTGGAAATCGTTTTCATGATCATAAGCAAATTAACTGCATTGGCGAGCTTTCGTAGAACAACGACATTATGCGTCCATGGGCCTTCGTGAAGATGGCATAATTTTTAAATTACCGAAAATCACGCCACCACTCAGGCTCTTCATTCAGAGTTCTTCTATATACACGTACAAAGCTGAGAGTCCAATGAATAAAGCATGCACGAGTGAAGATATGAATATTTATTCTCTCCTCAATACTTACGAAGTTTCTTCCATAACCTGATATGAAACATTTTTGCATCTTATTTCTGCTGAGTTGTCTAGGCGCATTGCCAAGCTTCGTAGAAGCCAGAATTAAGCGTTGAGGCCTTGAGTAGAAATGTTAGCAAATTATGTTTTGATGTTGTATCTTTTATTCGCAGATAAACATCTGAAAATTATGTTTGGATGTTGTATCTTTATGTAGAGATACACGTCTCACATACTTTTGTTCCCTGTGTTCATGTGATCCTACATTTTGTTCGTATATACCAGGAACCTAAGTCACATTTTACACCTTCGTAATTGTAACGCCGAACTCCTTTCTCGTGCGGCAAAATTTCGTGCGTACGACCCAGACTGCATTCAGTCACTTAAAGTCTCGAATGTCCGGTGGTAATAAACAATACCTGTACCCCTTTGTCTAAGCTGAAGGTCGCAGGATAATAAAAACCATTATGCGTGCATTTTCTAGTACATCTTACAAAAATAATAAGCTCGTAACAAATAATAATAATTTGATGAGCAATTTTAGGAATGTTTTGCCCAATGCATCGCTGATTAGGCTGCGTATGACTGCAATGAAATTAGCTATAGTTTAGCCTACACGATGAAAAACAAATGCATGAAAGATGACAGAAGATATTTGTGATGGACAGAACACTGCAGTTGAAAATGTACTTCACTGGCTAAATGCATCAATGCCTTCGTACTGTGAGCAGGCTGATGATGTCAAAAAGGTATACTACTTGGCGCGCGATATCAGATGATGCTTTGAGAATGACATTAATGTATTGAAGTGAAAGCATTTAACGATATAGGATTTTTGGCAGCTTTCCCACGCAGGGGTGGCGCAGTGGGGTGGCGCCCAAGGAAGCGGGATCGAATCCCGGCCTCAGCGGCTGCGTTTCGATGAGGCGAAACGAAGTGGCGTCCGTGTGCTGTGCGATGTCAGTGCACGTTAAAAAACCCCAGGTGGTTGAAATTTCCGGAGTCCTTCACTACGGCGTCTCTCATAGCCTGAGTCGCTTTGGGACGTTAAACCCCCAAACCAAACCAAACCAAACATTTTTGGAAGCTTTCCTTGTGATGCTTGCTGGTTTAATTACTTATTGCACGAATTTTATTCTGCCCCAAAAATTACAATGTGCTCCATTCATGAGGCAAATGCCTATATGAACCTTTTTGTTTTTTAGAAAATCCATGTGGTTGCGAAACTGTTGCGAAATATCTTCGTGTATCATATATGATACACTTTGCAGTTAAGGGTATATTTGCGACAATATAAAATTGCTGATAAGCGGCCTAAACTGGACATAAATTATGATATGCTTAAACGAAATGGTATTTCATGCGAAAGCAAAATTTTAGAGACCCAGACAGAACGGATCTAAAGCAATTATAGCGGTAGCACTTGGCGCTCGTCTGCAAATGAGGTATTTCTTGCAATGCTTTCTTAACGTAAGACCTGCGCATTTTTTTTCCTTCCTCCTCCTAGCTAGAGAATGTCGTCTATTTCCTTGGCATTCAGTGTACAATATAGTATCTCTAGTATACTTTCACTGTGGCTGCCAAATGATGTCGCATGAGCGCAGGTGACAACGTTCGGGTCTGCTATAGAGTGTAATACCACTACTTTCACTAGACTTCGTGATCTGTACTCGAAAAAGTATGTAATATTAATCCAATGCAGTGAATTTCTTTCCTGCTAATAAAATTTGAAAACAGCTTAAAGTGAGAAAAAATGCCCAAGCTGCATTGTGTATTATATCTGATACACGAGTAAATACCCTTATCGCAATCTAGTCTATTGCGCAGGTGGTGTTGTATCAATAGATCTCCGTGATGTCATTATAATTTTTTTCTTCAAAACACTGCATCCAGTCAGAATGAAAATCAATATTCCTTCTACCTATCGAATTTCAAAGCGAAATCCGAAATGCTACATTCTTGCACATATTCAATTGAAATAGCTAAATAATTCATTCCGAATATTCAATTAGTGCGAACACAGATTCTAGATCACACTTTGGCACCTAATAAGAAAAATATCTTTCTTGCTGTTCTAAACAAGAAACTAAATAATTTGTGATTCCTGCTAATACTGAGCAGATTGATACATTAGTCAGTGCTGTTCACGGCGAAAGATAATGCGGGTAATTTGTACTGGGCATTAGCGTTAGGATAGCCTTTATAGGGGCCTGCCATTGGGACCCACGAACACTGGATTATAATGGCACCAGAGAGCACTGAAATGCACAGAGGGTTTATCTACAGTTCATTTTACGCCCAGGGTGAGCAGTCTTGCTACTCACTTTCAATATTCTTGTTGAGGGAGCCAGCACTGGTAAAGCATTACCACGCCTTAACCCACTACAGCTTAATTATAAATTAGATCGATATTGACAAGCAAATTTGGAGTGACTTAGATCGGCTAGGCCCGGTTGCACCTAGCGAAAGCCATGGTTTGGGTTCGTTGCCGTTGGTTATTCGACATGTTAGGCTGCAGCGGTTAAGTAATTGAGACACTGTCGCCGTTTTTGACATATGAAAAGTATATGGTTACAGTCTGTCGCACACATTACGCATATAGCCAAACTGATTGTTCACAACGTAAACCTCGAACGTCCAAGTTGCCGTAGCTCTCGTCGTGAGCCCGTGGAATATTCAGTTTTGGCATTCAGAGCGAAATGTAGCCGAAAACCGTTCAAATCTGCATTTGTTCTTTTTTTCGACAGCCGCCGGCATGCTGCTCTCTCTGATTATGGCACGGTATCAATTCTGTGTTCTTTGTGTGACCATTTTCGTTGTCTTGTCGCGAGACGCAGCTTTGTCAGTTGCGTTGTCGCCCTGCATGCTCCGAGGTGTTTCTCAAAGTTTCCGGCCACTCGCGTATATTTCTGCTATGTTCCAGGTTGTGCTAGTCCCAGTTTCCAGCTTTATCTCGACGTTTCTTTGCGGCCTTTAAATGGAGCGTTGACGTGTGCGACGGACAGTTTTGTTCGACAACCGTGAAGCACATTTTGTTATCGCCGCTGCCGAGTTGCTTAGTTCTTTTGCGGACGCGAGTTAGCCTAATAAATAGAGTTTATTTCAGTGCCATCACTCCTGTGTCTTCTTTTGCTTTCTACGGCCTTGTCACTACTACGTGACAATATTCTCTGCAATAGATTAAGCCTATACGTTAGGACGTTTACGATTACATTAATTCTATGCTGTTAATATGGGATCATATTTCTTTTTCTAGGATCACATCAATGATTTGTGTCTCTTTGAAATGTTTAGCCATATCGTGATGTTACATAAGTACCAGGTGAATGTAGTATGGCACAGCTACATATTTTCTGAAGATTTCCAAAATGTGAGACATATGTTCTCCAAATAAATTTCTCAAACCTTAGCCAAACACATCAAAATGAGGTTCTAGCAGTAGTCCAAAGTATACAATTTGCCACACATAATTAACCGAAGAGATCAAAGGAACACAGGGGTAGTTTTTACAAATAATGTTTTAATTTTGGTTTGGAGAACATTGATCATGATCCCAGATAAAGGATGTATATCCTCATGTTTGCGGTGTTCTATGTCAATAACGAAATCGTTGCAGTTCCATTAACTAAAATAATCACATATAAAATTTTTATGCGGCGCTAGCCTGCGCTTGCAT
Organism: Amblyomma maculatum; assembly: GCF_055883805.1. NCBI lineage: Eukaryota > Metazoa > Arthropoda > Arachnida > Ixodida > Ixodidae > Amblyomma > Amblyomma maculatum. The sequence continues at coordinate 135,409,188 of NC_139345.1, forward strand.
ATCCGCAAGTAAAAACTATACTAAGGATATGCCGGCGACAAGTTGTCTCAACACGCTATAAAAATTACTAGTGTGCGACTTTAATGCTAACTAATGAAAGACGTAGGAAAAAGATCATTGGATGACTATGACACAAGTTCTATGAACAGCAAATATGATTTAATAGAACGAAATACGCCGCCTTAAGCCGGAGCAGTAGGCAGGTCCGTATCACAATAAACAACCTCGTCTCATGGACGCGTAGCTGTGTGTTAGCACTGGAGTAAATTGAACTTTTCGCCAATTTCTGAGGACATTTTTGATCCCACATTTACTGCGTAAATGTGGGATCAAAAATGTCCTCATAACTGCCACATTTACGCAGTAAATGTGGCAGTTATGTTAAAGTTTATTAAAGGAAACCGAGTTAATTAACTTATACTTCCCATTGACAATAAGTTCGAAATATTCAAGTAGAACAATTCTTAACCCGCGCAATTTTGTGGATGAATTGTAAATAGCCAGTATTCACATATTGAACAGCATGGTCTATTGGTCTAATTTTGGCAGTGTGCTGATAATGCACTGAACTTTTTAGAGCCAGACATTGTCAACGCAGCGCCAACAGTGCCAGTATTCGGCCCATTGTTTCTGCTGCTTGGCTATGTCTTACGATGGACTGGGAGTTTATACAAATTAAAATTCAAATCGTTTTATTTAACTGACTTCGCAGCCACACTTTGGCGAGCACCCACAGCTTCGGACTGTGACGCTGCTACGTTTTATTTATTTAAGCTGAAGTTACTACCGTTTTTTGGATTCGGCAAATCCATAAATTGAGGTGTTAGAATCAAAGAGTGATATTTATTTGGGCGGCACAGATGGAAACCTTGTGTAATTGTTGTTTGTAGCCAAAGTGAAATTGTTTCTCATTTCTGCTCTCAGAAAAAACATTTGAGATTTTCTGTGGTTGCAATATGCCTATTTATCGTTCAAATTATTTCATTAAATCTATTTTCTTCCTGTCGATATAATTTTCTGACAAACGTATCGGGGACGGGCTTCTTCCATTTTGAATTTAAAGATGCGTTCACGCACCTGACAAGACCTTTTGTACCAGAGATGTCAACATTGCATTTAAATTGCTGTTTTTGAGGGCCATAAATTATCCACTCGCTTTTGTAGTGTCCTTCTTGTCAATACAAGTCAATATGTTGAAAGAGGCCCACGTAAGTTTCGTATTCATTCCCCTTTACCATAAAATGCCTTGGAAACATTAAGGTATACCCACAATTTGGACAAACTGAAACGTGCCGCACAATATATTTTCACATTCGTGTCAGGTATTCCTATTAAAGGCATTTCCATGCAATTGTAAAAACAGGTTTCATGCTATTAGTGCAGTCGCGTTGCTTTCGAATAACGAATACTTTTCGGAGTCATTATACGTGTCCTGACCTATTTAGCTTCTGTGCTTTATGTTACTGTATTTGAATCCTCTCTGCTCCTAAAGCTTCATTTTTTTTTTCGTGAGCATTAGAGAGGCAGAACATATTTGCTTGGACTCACTGATATACCGTAAAGCAAAGCTTTTTGTCTTGAATGATCTGGTCGTTACCCTGGTAACGACCATAGCAGTTTAAATCACCCACGTCAGGACACGTGGCCTATGATATCGTGGTCTGACGGGCCAATCAGGAGACAGGCACAAGTGTTGTCGACCAAATTCTCTTTAGGTTGTGGTGTCCATATGAGTGCTTTCGTTAGAGCCCAGGCACTTCTCGTCTAAAGCGAGTACGGAATTTGTAAACTATCATTAAAGCCGATCTCTTCTCGTAAAAAATGACACATTCTCGAGCTGTACATTTCACGCCATCGTCATATTTATTTTCTAATGTAAAATACACTTGATTGATTGAATCCTTTTAGACATCCTTTTCTCATGAGCTACTCTAAGACATCATTTTTGCGTGCACAATCATGTTTTCAGTGTGGAAAGCCTCATCTTACAGCCCGAAAACACCGCTGCCGTTAGAAGCTTCAGACCACTATAGCAAAGGCTCTTCGACGTTTTCTGGGTTTATAGGCAAGCTTTGGGCTAAGCTAGAACTGCAACTTGGAAATCCGTCAACGAGTGCGAGAAGACTATAAAATGACCGCTCACAAGAAACAAGCATTCAGTGACATAATGTTCATTGGAAAGGACAGCATTTGTGAGCTGAAGGGCGAACATAAAAAAAAAATGCAAGTTGGGAGGAGACTAAACGTCTGCCTTTCACAGAATAATCTTGCATCTTTACCCGCTGACGCGTGCCGTCTAGTACTCGTGTATCAGCAATCACTTGATTTCTGCCTCTCTTATCACGTGCGTACTGATTACCATACAGTAATTCCCGGCCTGGATATAAAGCTGATTGGTAGCTCGGTTTATCGGGTTTAAAGTACCAAAGAGAGTTTGGCTTTGAGAGGCGACGTAGTGGAGGGCTCCGGAATGTGCGACTGCATGTGGTTCTTTAACGTGCAATTGCATCGCATAGAGCACAGGCGCCTTGCCTTTTCACCCTCATCGAAAAGCGGCCGCCGTTGTCTAGATTGAATCCCGCAGCCTCAGGTACAGGAGTCGAGCGCCCTAACCACTACACCACCGCGGTGGGGCTATATATAATGTTCCGCTTTATCCAATCCGTAGGCATGAGATCTAACTGCCTAGGGGCCGCTTTTTTAGGGAGCGATGACGCAAGTTCCTGTAAGTCTGCACTTTGATAGAATCCACGCTTATCTATTAAGTTCACCCCGCATTCCGGGCTCGTGATATCACGCAAAACTTCCACTACTCAGTGCACAGCGTTTTCAACGTCTATGTTCTGGCAGAACCAATAAAACGTTTTTTTTTCTGTCACAATGATGAAAACGTCGACAAAGACTACTCATTGTTTCCTGTAGAACTTGGCGTTTAGGTTTATTACGTTAAAACAAGGAATAGATACATCATCAGAAAGGTTCCAGAATAGCGGTAGATAGAACTAGAACGCCATAATACAGAACAATGTTACTTCAGGAAACGCAATTTCACCGTGTGTAATTGTAGCCGTTGTAGTGATCAAACACGCGTCAGCGGATTGTTTCAAGCTGAAATTATTTTACCTCATGAGTGAAATTGTCACCAGATAATACGTCTAATAGAACATAAGAAATCGGAGCGGTACCCGCTCTTGCAGCCTGGCGTACCACCAGGATTGTAAAAACTTATGAAGCGAAAGGAATATGATCAATCATTCGAAAACTACGATGTTATGACCATGTACAAGGTAAAATCACTGGCGAGATAAAATAATTATTTTGTATCGTTAAATCAGCACACAGGTGTATCAGCATCACGAAAGTTTAAGATAAGGTGCTCGGATTAGCTTCCTTGAATAAATGTGATTTTGTCTCACCTCGTTTCTTTTTATATTCTATTCGCAGTCTCCTGCGTGACTCTAATACTTGATTTTACTTTGTATCTTCGGCTTTGTGCTCCTATATTGCTGTTTCTTCAAAGATCCAAACCAGACGCGCACCGAGTCGCAGAAACATCTGCAGAGAGCAATACACGCATTTCAAGGAAATACGGTCCAGCTAGGGCTGAAGCTCCGAGACCAGTACTTGAGCACGACCCAAGACCCAAGGGGAGAAGCTTACAGGTACAGTGGAGACTAAAATGTTGAGCTAGATGAACCTTTCAAACTATACGAGCTCAAGGCAGTCCTAGCGAGAATGAAACGCGGGACTGCGCCAGGAAGCGATGGAGTCACGGTAAAACTCCTAGCAAACCTGCCAGAGCACGCGTACCAATCCCTTCAAGAACACTTCAATTCGATCTTGACGGGCGAACCTCTTTCCCCCAAATGGAAGAAGGCACTCATAATTTTCATCCCAAAAGCAGGCAAAGCCATAGATACGGACAACCTCAGGCTCATTTCTCTCACGTCGTGCGTAGGCAAATTGATGGAAACAATGGTCAGAGACAGACTTTCCGAGTATCTTGAAAATAAGCGAGTCTTCGCCGACTCGATATACGGCTTCAGGCCGATTAAATCAGCTCAGGACGTTCTGCTACAGCTTAGCACAGAAATATTAAGTCCGATAGAACATCCGAACGGGGATAAGATAGTGCTCGCCCTAGATCTGAAGGGAGCCTTCGATAATGTGACGCACGAGGCCATCCTGACACACCTTTCGGAGACGGGCTGTGGAAAGAACGCGTTCGAGTATATAAAACGCTTCCTCTTAGACAGACAGGCCTACGTGAGGATCCAGAACGCAGAACACGGTCATTTTCTCATAGACACGAGAGGTACACTTCAGGGAGCGGTGCTATCCCCGCTGATTTTCAACATGGCAATGAAAAATCTCCCGGTCCACCTGGAGAAAGTCTCGGGTGTGCAGTACGCGCTGTACGCGGACGACATCTCCATATGGGCCACGCGTGGCTCTCTCGGAGAAATGGAGGCCAACTTGCAGGAGGCAGCCACCGCTGTGAATGAGTACGCGAAAAAATGCGGCCTTCGGTGCTCACCAAAAAAGTCGGAATTCATTCATATTCGTTCCTCCAAAAATGCACAGACAAGACAGAATTGCGACTTGGATCAGAACCAATACCCGAGAGAGAGAGGAAATTAGAGTACTTGGCCTTTTCATTCACTGAAGTAAGCTAGCGACAACCTCGCTCGACAAGCTAAAAAAGATGGGAGACCAGGTGGGCCGAATCGTCCGCCGAGTCTCAAACAAGAAAGGGGGCCTGAGAAGCAAAGATGCTCTACGACTGGCCAATGCCTTTGTAACAAGCAGAACCCTGTACTCAACTCCCTATCTCCACCTCAATAAACACAACGAGAGCATCATCGAGGTGATCACACGCAAAATAGCGAAGAAGGCCCTTGACCTCCTTATAACCACGTCGAACCTGAGACTCCAAGGTCTGGGTATGACGAACTCGTTTGAGGAGCTGAGAGAAGTCCACCTCACGAGCCAATACACGGGACTATCGCAGACACCGTCGGGGAGTCGCCTATTAACCCGTCTACACATACAACACACGACTGTGAACCGAGAAAAGAGTAAGGCTTCCCCAGGCGTGGCGATACGCCCTGCACGTAAAACCACTCCCCACTAATATGTCCAGGACGACCAAGAGGGTAGGCGCTTGGCCAGGGCAGAGGCCTTAGCTCATCACTACGAAGGGAAACCCGGAGTGTACTATGTGGACGCGTCCGGCCCGCACCAAGGCGGGTGGTACACAGCGGCAGTGATGCACGAGTCCAAAACGGTAAACGGGCTCACATTTAAAGTCCGAAGCGTAACACAGGCAGAGGAAGTCGCCATCGCGTTATGAGCAACACACTATGATTTCAAAACAATCATAACGGACTCGCGAGGGGCATGGAGGAACTTTCAACCGGGCTGGGTCCTGTACCTGGCCTACCGGCTACTACAAAACAGCTCGAACCTGGCCTACCGACTACTGCAAAACAGCTCGTACGTGGAAAGTCCATGCCGCCGCTTCATAGTCTGGGCTCCGGCCCGTTCTGGGCTAGGAGGAAACGAGGCAGCAGATGCCGCCGCCTGTGCGCTTTCTAATCGGGCAACCTCGTCTCCTTCCTCCTCAGAAGAATTCACACCAGCCTACACTAACAGACACAATATTTACCCCCACCTGTGTAAAGGGTTAACAAGAGCGGAGGAACGCGTGTTTCTTCGCCTCCTTAAGAATACCATGATGTGTCCAGCGTCACATAAACACTTTGACAGTGCCTTCTCCGGGGAGTGCCCGCACTGCGGGGAAATGTACTCGGACCTTTTCCACATGGTGTGGGCGCGCCCCTCCAACATTCCATTTGCACCTAACCAAAACACCACCTGGAAGGACTGGGAGGCGACCCTACTCACCTGCTCCGACCTGAAAGCCCAAAAGGCCTTGGTCAAACGAGCAATGGCGGCAGCGGAAGCCACTGGGGTCCCGTACTAGGGACTCCACCTAGTGTTTGTGAGGGGAAGGGCACTAAGCCTGACCCCAGAGCAACCTTCATGTAACTCTATATTTTATTAAATGTTTTCACCACCACCACCGATAAACATTTATTTGCGTGTGAGAGCTCGCGTTGTTTCTTCATGCATGTGTAATCGTAGGTTTAGCGATCGTTAATAATGAATTGGTAGAGATGTGTAAGAAAGCGGGCGAAAGTATTTTAGGATAGAGATCCACCGTTGCATGAAATGTCTCACGATGCAAGCGATGTTTGAAGAAAACGTCGAAATTGACTTCCATACTTAAGCCAGCAACGTCAACTTTGGGATGATGCTCACAAAGTGCCACGGGAGCGTAGAACGAGTTATCGCTACTACAGCCGGCCACTTTTCCGGCGAGAAACAAAATCAGTCGAATAAGAAGTGTGGATATTTAGGTATATTTGGGTATAGAGGATGTTTCGAATGTTGATCTACGGAACAACCTCTGTGTGGGCTGCAGCCATTACCTATAGTGACTGGTTGGTTTACAGTAAATGGCGTCTATTTGCAAGATGATGGCATAACTGTTTACATTTTGGGCCAGTTGTACCAAACTGCAGACTCCGATCACAAACTCCAGTATACCAAAAATCGCAAGAGATGAATGAAAACGTCTCTCTTAAAGCTCCTTTACCGAATACCCGAATACAATATTATCCTGATTCAAAAAAAGGACCCTTTGTCGCCGTTACTCAGTGAGTATCGAGAAGGTTGCGGTGCTCCTCTTCCTCGTATGTTCATCAATGAGCTGCAGTCCTTCATTAAAACAATGGCGTTTGCTAGAATTACTTTTTGATAGCAATTAGAAAATATTTCTACTCGTAGTAACAATTGCGTTACTACCAAGACCCTTGGGCCCTCGTCAGGATGAATCCTCCGAGAGTGAGGCATATGCTCGCAAGAATTAAGGTGCGTCATTATTTGCCTAGGATACTGCACTTAGTGCGGAGGTATGTTAAAACAGTATCGCAACAGTCAATGTGAGAAGCCCCCCCCCTCGCCCCCCTCTTGATGCGAGCTGGCGTTCTGCAACTAATACGCTAACCAAAGCCTCTTTTCAACCAACCACAACTGACCTCATTGGAACTATCCTTAAGTCTCGCGCAAGAAAACACCTATTTTCCTCTTACAGAGGGCTTACCTTGATAAGCTGACGCCACATACAAGAAATTTCTCCTGAAGTAGTCATTTTTCGTGCACAAGATTGTCACGCTCCACGGCGCTAATGCAGTCGTCCTCATTGATCGCGAACTTGCTTCTCAGCTCGCAACAATCACGCTGTACTGTATCTTACGCGCTGTATATACCTGAGACGGTAAAGCGTCCTCGCACAAACGCTTTGGCTGAAAGCATGGCCAGAACTATGGCCGAACACGCCATTCATTTACGTTATTTGGAACGTAGAGCCTGATCAAATTCTTACGTACGCAACATTCACTCACCGTGCGGCCCTGACCCGCACGGCCCAATACGACGCGGTTCACTTCCTTCGATGGGTCGGTTTCGGTTCTGCTGTATGCTAGGTTGTCATTTGCTTTAATTGATATTCGAACCGGGCCGCGATCTCGCTCTTTTTATTCAACGCGATAAGGCGATTCCTGTACAGCGAGCCACAACATCCTAAGCCACTCTCCCCTTTTCGCGCTCAGAAACGTTTTTAAGCAGTTTTTTCCTCATGCCATTGAAGCATGGAATTTTTTACCAGGCAACATTCGCTTAAAGGAACGTTGCCTGGTAAAAATTGGAAGGAACCATGATTAGAGGAATTCATAGAAGCCTGTTCAAAATATTGTGTAATTATTTCTGCGTTCCTTTCAACACGATAATTAAACGGGCGAGTTGGCGATACATTCCGCGTTCCTTTGCGTTTCTTTGTTTCGTACTCCACCCCACTCTATTCGCTACGTATACGTCCAAGACCACTGTGTGTGTCTGGACACGCCTTCTTCCAGCGGACTGTCCTAAAATCTATTGCGCTGATGTTTCTAAAGTTACATCAGCTGCAAACGCGCTCGCATCGGACAGCACAAAACATATTTTGGCCGACACATTGGCGTCACTCAACTTGACATCACATAAACTGGGTGACGCAGTGCCACAACTGAAGTCATAACCAAACTCGAAATTAGGTACTAATTATCACTGCATTGTGATGTTCATGAATAACTCTCGCATGTCCATTCTCTCTGCTCATCAATCAGATGCAGGCAGACCATACCGAAGCGGTGCACTAGAGGAAGTAGAAATAATGATTGCTTTTGGAGTCAAGTAAGCAAAACTAAAAGGCTGTCTCTCTCTCTCTCACACTCGCTTGCTCAGCCTGCTGTGCTAGTTCCTCCAGCGCCGTCCGTGGTACAGTCTAAATCCCTTTCTCAAAATTGCTTTCATTCTCAAAGAACCTGGTGAACATATACGCATAAGTGAAAAATATGCCACCTGGGTGTCAAGGCTTACTATGGCGAAAACCGATATGAAAACCATTCCGCACTAGCACCGAAATGTCACAAATGGGAAGGAAATAAGTGGGCCGATTGGTGGATATACCACGAGATAGAGATATAGAGCAACCGCGGCTTCAAGCACTGTACAACACGAAAGCAAATACAACTTTACCTGCCATGCGCTATTACTACTACTATCCTCCTCTCCGCTAGAGGTCAAGATATCTCCGAACAAGAAGAGGAGAAATGTGGTTCTCACTACGGTGTTCATTGACGTCGAGGAGTGTGTTCACAAAACTTCTTTAATGTCTACTCGGATGAAAGTTAGACGCCCCTATATAAAACGTATGAGCTAAATAAATACCTTATCTCCAGGAATGCTTTCATCTACGCAGCTAAACAATTTACAAGCATTACTATGGAAAGACAGGTTGATGAATTATTCTTCTTAAAGAGACATCTGAAGCTATCACAAAAGTCAGAGGGAATTTAGTTCCTGCGATATTTATGAAATACATCATTGTGTGTTTATACCTGCACCTTTTGTTTCTAATAATTTTAAACATTCTAAAGAAAATATTAGGTGTCGGCTTAGTCAGACGGGACGGTTGGTTTTATGTATTAGAATGCAATCAACAACCCTGTTACCGCGGTTCGCTTTTCAGAACTATCCAATCAACTATTCAGGGCCCTCGAGTAAATATATTTATGCTTACAACGAAAACGACGTCTTCAAGAGAGGTGTACTGTGCAATAGTTTCCGAGGCGTCCGTTGCCGCCTGGGTGACTTGAGAACAAATGTTTTCATAATATTTCGAAGTTAATTTACATGTGCATAGAGTTTATTAGTTTTCATATATTTAGATGCATGTTTCTATATCTTATACAGTTCCCACGCATGCTGGTATAGATACTGTAGTTAGTAGCATAGTAGAGTTAGTATAGTTTCTACACTCTTAATTTTGGTTGCACATAAACGTCGCCGGTTCCACATAAGTTCCAGATAAATCACTTCTTCCAAATAATTTATCTGCAACCAGACACTATCAGGTTGCCCTATGTGGAACGCTGCACCTTTGCCACGTCTGTGGCCCTTTTTTTAACTGCAATGAGCACGTTTTAGCCGGAACGCACTTTATTTAACTGGAACAGTCGTTTTTCCAACTTCAGCGCATTCCACGTACCCGCAGAGTGTTCGAAAGAAACATTGTAGCGTTACAGATAAACCCGGGCACTGTCAAAAAAGAAACAGTTGATTCCACTGGATAATTTTCACTTGAGGGTTTCTCTCTGAGTAGTTGGCACTACTTGGAATATGGACCAAACGTCAATTAGTGTCCACTGGTCCAACTAAAGGAGCAAACACAATCGGAAATTTTTCATTTGAAATCAGATGTCGTTTGTCGACTTGGTGGTTACAGTAGAGCACAAAATATATTTACCATTACACGTACTGCATACATTTGATTCCAAGTTTGAACATTTTTTTTATTATTGGCTTGACATTTAGAGCAAAGATTACTGCTGTGTGTCTTACGTTTGCGAAATATTTGGCGCTGACAAGGGCTATAGCAAAGGAGATAAAAATATTAGGCTTGATTTAGATTCTTTCCTTTATCTTGATTAAGGGCACCATTCTAATTGCGTGCATTAATGTCGTATGTGCCTCGTATATTCTATGGCTGCAGATTTTTATTACATATAATTTTTTCTGGCTCTTTTGGAACCGGGAATGGAACTCTACTCATGGAGAAGCCGCATCGACGACTGAATTTAAATACATTTTCGTCTTCCGATATTACAGCCAGGCAACCCACAATGATCTGATGATTCAGTGTCACAGAAGGCCATGTTAATATACATAACCTAAAGAGAATTGAGGGATGAAATATTCGTTTACGTAATCTCATGCACTAGCGAAATGGTGTTTGGCGGTAGGCCACCCACATTTGAAGGTCAGCGTTGTATTGCCGATATGAAATGTAGGTTAAGCACTATTTGTGGGTAAATTCGGATCAGGTCAGATTTCAGGTGTCCATGAGGCCGAATTTTTAGGATGCTGGAAAACTACCTGATGACACGCGCCGTGTAGATATTCTGCCTCTATAATCTGTTACACTAACGAAGTAAAAATGAACGCCCCCATCATTCCATGGGCGCCGCTCATTTCACCACCTGTGTTCGGTATATGTTCGCGCAGACACTGTAGAGTCGTGCCATCTGCGGTCAGCAGCGAGCGCGCTGCCGGAGCTAACTGTGGAGGCACCGGCCCAGCCTATATGTTTCGCCTCTATATGCAAACGCGGCTGGCACCGTTGGGTTCGAACATTAATTGGTACTGCGGTTGAGGCACTCTGAGAGTTGTGTAGGACGCCCTCAATATCACATTCGCAGCAGCGGTGATCTTTCTCAACATCTATAAATTAGGGCTAAACAAACCGCCGCGTGCCTGGGTGGAAATGCAGCCCTCCATTTTACAGACTAAGTTCATTTATTGCTAACACTCATTAGAAAAATCAAATAAAATTATTTGGCGCAAAATGACGGCGAGAGCATGGAAGTTCTCGATTCCACAAGTTCCTGCTCAGCACGCTTCTTGGTCACCAGTTTTTGCAGCCATGTCATTCACACTACAAGCACGTGCTAGTCACCTTACCCATCGTACGTGAGTGAGCGTCCGCTTCGAAAAAGCTCGTCACAATGCTTGCCACAGAAAGTTCCATCTCTCTAAATAAACTAAACATTCCGTATACCTGCCGCTACCAGGTAGACATGACCGTGCCCTTTGTTCCCTGACACCAATCCCGAGCCTCGCCAAAGATTAAAACATGGCGAACGCAACTCGATAGTTCACAAGCAGTACGCATCAGCAGGAGGGCGACCCGTTATCGCGCGGGAAAACGAAAGCGGCGCGAAGCGCTCCATCACGATAAACCATAGGCACGTTCCCGATGGCCACGAATAGGGGCGCGCCTTATCAACCATGCGACTGCGTTTTGTTGCGCTCCTCAGTGCTCTTCCTTTCTTGTCGCACCTAAATCAGACACACGCTGCCTGATTTCGAAGCTGCATTACAATGGACTGTTGCGACGGCGACACCTAGTTCCTATGGTCCAGAAAGCCACAGATAATTGATGTCAAAAGCGAATGAAGAACACACAAGGTTTGTGCCTCTGCGACACCCCGCAGCCGGCCTACTGCATGAAAACTGTTTGAAAACTTTGCGATTTGCTTTACATCGTGATGGCGTACGTGTCACAAATAGATGGTACCGCTTCCCTAACTCGCGCAAATCTAGACTACTCGAACACATTCATGATATGCTGTGGGTTGCACGTCCGCCCTTGGTTTTTCCTCGTTGTTACAAACTTTTTTTTTGCAAAAGCAGCCCTACAGAAAGCGCAGTCTCTGCTGTAAGCAATGAACTAAAGGCTGCTGGATACTTCCATGTGCTGCACGAAGTCAGTTAAAGAACACCTCGTGGTCCATTTTTACCGAGATGCTCACAAAAGCATCCCTCATATCGTGTGTAATCCGTATAAGACATAACGAACACCGAAATGTTTAGGCATATTACCTATGCTATTGAGCCCATTTTACTTTGATTATTTACTATTGGGCCTATAGTATTAAAGTTGTACCCTGTTGAGATCCTAGCCTATTTTTGAATTGGTCATGTAGATACCACTCAAGTACAAATCATCTCCTTGGTAACTCCTGATATTAGTCGATGAATGATATTATTTGCGTGCATGTTGTTGTGGTTATGTACATTTTCACAGCTGTGTTTTATATCTCATTAAAGTCCTTCATTCTAACAATATTGTTACCGGGTAACGCGGGACCAAAGTGATGTGCTCACTGAAAAAGACGACGACCGAGGAACGCGGGCACGACGGAGCGTTGAGAAAGAGGAGGACGCTGACAGAGCGAATACTGCACGGCTACTGAAGTCTTAGCGTAGAGTTCAGCCCATCGCAGTGCCGTAACATTCAGTACATCCCCGTAACATCTTATTCAAGGAATGTATTGGTCAACTGTGGCAGGAAATATAAGTAGACAACGAAGAGGCCGCTGCACTGAATAACACACATGCATGTGGCTTCAAATTCACTGTGGAGCTATTGACAAATGCTGCATTGCCCTTGGGATAGTGTATTTTATGAGGACACTCAGCTGTGGCGCATCGGCCTTTACCAGGCGAGGGAAGTAATTTTTACGCGACAGCTTACACGTTTCCGGCCGAAAAGCCTTCAGCGTTGTAGTGGTCGGCAAGGCTTGTCGGAAATCACCGTGGGCGTCGTTGAAAAAAGTCAATCGTAGTAATATATTTTTGTATTGATTATGATTGATTGTTGTGTGATATGCAATGGCGATTTAATGAAATCTATATAGTGCTATAATTAAGGAAATTAAAATGGTAACATATTGACAGGGGTTGTTCAAATGTGTCAAAATGCCCAAAAATGAAAAGCCGATGATTGATGATGGTGATCATGAATATTTGTACTGTCTAATTGATTCATATAATAATTTAAAAAGTGGTATTCAAAGCTGTTAAGTTCCCAAAATGTTCACAATGAAAAGGCAATGCTTAATGATGCTAAACGATAAAATTTAGTGGTAATTGATCAATAATTTGTTATAGCTGAAGAAATGAAAACCTAAAAAAAGTTATCAAAGTTGTTTGATATGCTCATTATAAAAGGCAATTCTTCATTATGCTAATAAAGAAACTTTAGTGTTTAATCGAAGATGTGACTATTTCAATTGTTCAGACTCGAAAGATTGCTCATAATGTCAAATTGCTTCGAATGGAAAGCTAATGGTTCCTGATACTAAGTCTTGGTGTACAAAACATTAATAAGTAAACAACAAAAAGGAATTTATAATGTGAAGACAAAAATCATCGGCCCAGTGTGTGCAAGGCTATAACGTGTTTCTGCATTTTGTATGAATCAGTTTGCAGCTGGAAACTGTCATGCTTGTCATATACGTAGTTCAAGACATGTTATGAAAATAATTCACTAAAAACATTAAATATAAAATACCTATAAAGAAATGATTGTGGCGAGAAGTGTATTAAATAATTAATTGTTGAAAGTTACCAAAGAGAAGAATTATGACGGCTCATGTTAACGGAAATTTTGTTTTATCAGCTTTTAGTATGTTATGAATTTAAAAGTCGCGCAACGAACGAAAATGTTTTGAAGTTACTGTGAAATATTGCAAGTCAAGTGAATATTTCTTTTTACGGCGGGAACTTACTGTCCTGGCTCAGTTTTATTCATTGGGGCTACTTTTCTTGTGCTTATTGCCATTCACTCTCATGAGTGCCACCTGCTTGCCATTATTCACAACATGCTGGAAGACGCTATGCAGAAGATTGTGTGGGAGGAGTATGCAGGTATAATGACAATAGGTAAAACATTATTAGTGTAAGTGGTTAATGCTCTTCCTATATAGTCAAGTTGAGCCGTGAATTGCTTACCATTCTACATTTTATTGTTTCTTGCTTTGAAAAGTGAGAGCGCAATACTACTTTTCAGGATTGGGTAGAAATATATATCCACTACAGAAAGAACGAAACTCCAGTTCAGGATATAATGTAGTCAGCTGCTATAAGATAAACGGGAAGATATGCGTCTCTGCTGCGATTTACTACACGCTGTCACAATGTAGAAAAAATGTTACCTGATTAAAGACATTTTTTGTTGCGACAGGAGGTTGAAAATGTACTGAGATCTTTGGGCAGGAAACGCGACATTTGGAAAATCTATCTTAAAACTTCCGGTATCAAAATAATGATGGAACACATAAACAGAACATTTCAGTTATAAATGAAGCAGCCTGACTAATTTCATAGGGGCAGATTTGCGGGACCCCACAGCAAAAACAATAAAAATAAATGGGTTCACTGCAGAGGTCTATTGGTAAGAAAATTATGAAATAGAGTTTGAAGGAGTGAACAATGCCTAAGCAAGTCATAAAGGCAGTCGTACCCTTCAGGAAATCAACCTAAAATTAGTCTGTGGAGACTGATTGAGAACAGTGAAATATACGATGTCAGTATTATATTTCAATGTAAAATATTATTTTGTTTGCATTGGGTAAGAATGTTACAAATTATCAATTTTTTTTTATAAATGGAGTCCTTTCTAAACCTGGCCAATAGGTGATAGCAGGGAGTTGTATGTTCGTGCTGAGAGTAATGAACAAATATTTCTAGTTTAAGAATCAAGGTTTCAAAAGTTGGTTCATTGCTGTCCATGATTATTGTTCGATTTAAGCTTACTTTCGAGCCAGAACTTCGTTTTGGAACTACAGTTCACACATTAGAAGCCAAGCTCTTCGAAGAGAAGCAAAAGCTACACTTTGAAGACTTCTTTTTGACAGTTACCTTTGCCCTAAAAGAGCTGTGTTCGATCTCATCACAAAGGCAATAAATTCATTCAAGCTATTGAAGGTTTCAAATGCAAAACACACAAATCGTTGCATACAAAGGAAAATCTCACGAATATTATTTACATTGTGTACTCTTCCAAGTGGCTGGTGCAGAGCCTTTTTAGAGCATACAAAGCATAAATACCAATCTTCTGCCGCTAATATTTGATTCTTATTGTTTAATTTCAGTAGCAGTAAGAAAGTTACTATATATAGAAGTGCAATGCATAAATATGAACTCAATATCTGTTTCCTGTACGAGAGACAGCATATGATAATACGCTGACTTGTATAATATATAAACTAGAATGTAGTTGTTGCAAACAATGCCAATAATTGATGATCTTATTTGAATCATAATACCCGCACAAAAGAAACATTTGTTTCGTTGAAGAAACCAAACTCCGATGATGGAGGTTGACCAGGAGCGTGTATTTCTGTGACAGAGGAGCAAATAACTCATGGGTGGGAAACATACTGTTCACTTAGCAGCGGCAACTACTACATTGAACAAGCTTTGTCCTTGTGTTTGGTGACGCAGTTCATCCTCGGCCTGACATAAAGCGATTCTTTTGACCAACCTTTGAAATTGCTTCAAACCGTACGCTGTGAATGTCAGCCAGTTGACATATATACTATGACTTTAAATCTGAACTCTGTTTTGGAGAAGCTAGAACTACTCTAGATGCAAAGTGCGCGCCGATTATGAAACGTTTAAGTGACACTGAGGTCTTATCGTGAAAGCTGGTCACACAGTCTTGTTGCTAAGTGAAATGTTTTATTTAAAGGGTCTACGAACTTTGATATGGTGCGGCTTAAGTGCTAATTGCTTTATGAGCCACAAAATGGGTACCAACAGCAAACGTATGTGAGCAGTTTCTGGAATCCGCTTTTTCTGTCAACATGAACAACTTGATTTAGAGACTATTTTGCAAGAGCAGTTTTTGTTCTGCAATGTGGAAACCTTTAATAACCATGATCGCATGCGATGAGAAATCTTTGGAAATATTCAAGAAATCAACTAATACTTGTGGCATACCTTGTGACCAAATTCTCTGTCACACACACCTTTGTATTCTTACTCAAATTTCTCAAGAATAGGTACTTTAAAAAATTCATGTCGCCTACTGTATCAGAAGTATAAAACGCATTACTGACAGGAACAAGAAATGGGGACGCACACACAGACACTGTGTTTGCATCTCCTTTTTTGTCCCTGCCACTATTGCACTGCATACTTCTGTATAATGAACCAGCAAACAATCCACTACATATGATCCCCATTGTTTCCTTAATTTTCATATTTCCTCGTGTTCTCCTTTCAGTTATTTCTTCCATATTCCCTCCTCTCACGTTTTAGCCACTATCACAGCTTGCCTTGTACCTTTTCAATGACATTGCATCTCATATTTCTTAAAATCACAAAACACACCATAAATATCGCTTTATCGCTTAGGAGAAATAAAAAAAGTTTAAGCTTACGATAAAAAATATTTTATTGAATAAAAATGTGCGCGCATTACTGTGCAAAACCCATTTAAGGGCTCATTCATGACGTAACTTCTTCGTCCTTGCAAATATTGGAGATCGCGAATATTTATGATTGCATTCGTTCAACTATTTAATCATGTTTTTTACAATTCACTGCAAGCAATAGAGTGATATGAAAAAATGTTTTTGTCCGCATATCTTTTAATTGAAGGCATCATTTGTGCATCTGTCATTATGTCGAACACGAGTGTCTCACTATGCCATAACGGGGGTGGTTCATAATAGTTGTATGCTTTGGTCTCACATGTTCTATAAAACATGTTTCCAAAAACAAATATTGACCTAGCGAGTAGTGACAAATGTGATCACCTTTAAAGCAAAATAAAAAGGCCCCAGCAGCAGGAAATGTACAATGGTTTCTTAAAGTGTAAAACAATGGAAATGCAAATTTATTTCTTCTCTTTAAAGGCTCTGCCCGAGGTTGAGGGATGCATTTTAAACGTCACACAAGGAAGCGGTCAAAACACCGCTCAGGTCCTAGTTGTATGCCTTGATTAGCGATAGTTTAAGTTCTATTCTAATTTTTCTGTTCTGTAGGCTTTTATGGGCACTTGTATATCAACTGCGTGCTTAGTCAAGCACTTTTGTCTCCTGCTGTTGTCTGCTTATTTCATTTTGCAAGTCAATGAACCACGGAATTTCAGTACTGTAAAATCATCCTTCAGAAACCGTTCTTTCATTTTTGCTCAGCTCGTCCGCTCTTGACAACATTCGTTCTTTTTGAGACAAAACGTACATAAAAACTGCTAGCGATATTTGTCAAGCTCAGCTGAAAAGAAGTCATGTCTAACATTGGCTTACGAACCGAGGCTCACTTTCAACCATTGTTCACTTTTTAAACTGCGTACTATCTTCTGCTGATCGTTCTACCTGATCTACATATTTCTCATTTATTCATCCTGCTGTTTACGAACTTCCTACACGTTAGTATCCTTAAATTGCAAGTACTTAAGCAGCAGCTAATATAAGACAAATATGAGCAGATATTGGGTCTTGTAAACACAGAACACTATACCTCTCAGTATCCAAGTAATGTCGACGGTGGAGTCATTTGTCTCACATGTAAAAAAGCTCTTGTAATGCAGTTAAATCCGGCCTTATACTCAACCAGTATCATTGTCCTCAGCATACCAAAAAACTGCAGTGTGATGGCATTCAACCTCCAAGAACGTTCGGCTCCCCTGTTAGGCAGCGATGTCGAGCAGCAATCGAAACACTCAACCACGTTGGACACTCCTGGAGGGCAGCGACTTCGAGCAGTGAAGCTTTCGATTACTTTAACCACCAAGAATGTTGGACGCCCCTGTCGGGCATCAATGTCGAGAAGAGAAGCCAGCTTATAGGTTGAAACAATGTCATGAATACGTGTAATGAGGTTACAGTTACATGTATGTTCCACATAAAACCCTTACAGCTTAACAGGAACTTGTTTCACATATGCAGACTATGTTTATTTGGAACACAGCCCCACACATATAAGCGGAGCATTAAAAAAAAGTTGCGCTTACTAACTGGAAATTTAAGTGAATCCATATTAAGAGTATAAGCATGTTTTAACTCGAAGCGACGAATATGTCACTGTGCACATGATTTGAGGCTGTCGCGCGTTTTTCATAATCTGGGGCTATATTATTGCATTAGGTGGCGAAATACTGGAAATAGTAGGCGAATATGTCTACTTAGGACAGATAGTAACCGCAGATCCGGACCATGAAAAGGAAATATCAAGAAGAATAAGATTGGGATGGAGCGCATTTGGCAAGCACTCGCAGATTATGACTAGCAGCTTACCGGTACCGCTCAAGAGGAAAGTATACAACAGTTGCATCTTGCCTGTACTCACCTATGGGGCTGAAACGTGGAGGCTAACCAAGAGAGTTCTACTTAAGTTGAGGACAACCCAGAGGGCTATGGAACGAAAAATGGTAGGGGTAACATTAAGAGATAGAAAGCGTGCAGAGTGGGTCAGAGAAATAACTCAAGCTACCGACATTCTAGTGGAAATTAAGAAGAAGAAATGGACATGGGCAGGACATGTAGTGCGAAGAGCGGATAACCGATGGTCGCTTAGGGTAACAAACTGGATTCCAAGGGAAGGAAAGCGTAGCAGGGGGAGGCAGAAAGTTAGGTGGGCGGATGAGATTAAGAAGTTCGCAGGGGTCAAGTGGATGCAGCTAGCACAGAACCGGGTTAAGTGGAGAATAATGGGAGAGGCCTTCGCCCTGCAGTCGGTATAATCAGGCTGATGATGATGATGATGATGATATTATTGCATGCTACATCCATTTTTTGAGGCTGCATGGTGTACATGCGCCTGAGTAAACTGCTGTTTCTCAAAATTCGTGTGACCAGACAGAATATCTAAATTGTCAAAACATGTGGCATGGTTGGACCGCACCAACCTCATAATAAACTATATAAACATGCATTGAATTCTAGAAATTCACTTATTTTCACCTCTTCTCGAATAATTCATCTGCAATAGCTATTTTATTGCTTTTTTATAAATTATGCATTGCGCACGGCCCTTGGAATAAGCCAGCCCCTGTTTACTTGATTACACTAAACACGACTTGCTCATCCTAGTACTTTTAGTCCTTGCTTAGCTTTCTCTGCCTTAGTATACCTTCGCTTAAAATTGTTTGCCTGACACATTTCCATGCTGCAAACATCAGTGGATTAAAGTTATTGAAGACAGACAGCCAAAGCACAATAAAATTTCTACCTGATGCAACTCCTCAGAGAAACATTCTCAACCCCACCTGCTCTACCTTGATTCCTGCTCTTTTATTCTCCCCAAAACAACAGCGCGAACAGTGGGGACGAATTATAGAAAAACGCAGACAAGCCCGTTGTTCGCGCTGTTATGTGTTTGAAAACGTATCACCAACTCGCCTGCCTAGCTATCATGTTTTATTCTGATGCGTCAGTTTACATCGTAATGACGAAGCCTGACAAAGTAGATCGATGCAGAGACCTTACAGGCTTCCTATACTAGATATATTTGGCATCATTGACTTTTTCTCACTATATATAGACGCCGCGCATAGTATTGTTTACACTTATGCATGGTTTCTGTATATAAAGCTTCATTGGCAATGCTATCTTGTCCGGCACTATTGGAACACACTGAAACGCATATCCGTAATACGCGTGGCCGTGTTATAATGCCCCTCCCTCGGCCCCGGCTGTCACTTTAAAGAGGCGTAAAGTTGTTGTTGCGACTGTAGGCAGAAGGAAAAGAAAATGCACGGGCCTGCTACTAGCTCTGTAGCTGAGCCACCGCTTCTGCCTCATGACAACAGAGGAGAGAAAGTAGAGAAGAAAGAAAAAGAAGAGGAAGAGAAAGACTCGCTTCGCAAGCCGTTGTCCACCACCGAAGCGGTGGCGGGTGCAATGACAGCCTACAGAAGATAAATATTCGGTGGCAGGCTAGCCCTCGCCGCAAGCGGCGTTTACCTATACGATCTCAGCCCCAGAATTAGCCACCCTTTTCATGGCGCAACGTGGCCAACATTTGACGCTGTTACATCTAGTACATATCGTAGACATATATATCTACGCCAAAATTTCGAATGGTTGTAATAGGTTAGTCTAATCGAAAAATGTCTCAAATTATTTTCAATTGTGATACGTTTTTTGCGATGTAATATATATCATTATTTCTGTGCTACTTTCAAGATTGCAGGAAGCCTCCTAGACAATGCATCCCTGTGAGGCTCACCCTAAAAGCAGTGTAGCAGGAATTCTTTCCGCCATACTTTAATTGGAGCGGTTTTAGTATATATGTATTATGTTAATTTTCCTGCCTGTTTTTTCTCTTACAATGAAAAATTCCCGACATTGAGAGACCTAAACCAGGCATAACACTACAGGCTACCCAGCTAAGTTAGGCCTAACTAAAATAGCCTGATTACGTTT
Organism: Amblyomma maculatum; assembly: GCF_055883805.1. NCBI lineage: Eukaryota > Metazoa > Arthropoda > Arachnida > Ixodida > Ixodidae > Amblyomma > Amblyomma maculatum. Next base: position 135,429,572 of record NC_139345.1, read on the forward strand.
AGGAATAGTTTAAAATACAAGCTGCCTTTTTCACGATCACCCCATTTGAATATTTAGTCGACACTAATCAAAACGTTTTTGAAAATTGTTCTTGCCTCACAGCTATTCCTGGGAAAGGCCACCGAGCGCCGGGAACACAGTCCGACAAAGGTGTACTGAACGTGGTAGCCTTTGTGTAGCACTTCTGGTTTCGCAAAGTTAAAGCCAACAATGTTCAAAACGAGGTATAAACGGGAAATTCAAACTCCATGCGCTTGAGTGGAAGACGATTACTGCGCCCTCGTACATACTTTGTGTTGCTGCTGGCTGATACAACCCTCAGTTCTCTTATCGACCGCCTCCGCACATACAGCCGTGACTCTTCCCCCGCCCTGTTCTTCCATCATGGGAATACGCTATACCGCCGCAACATGCGAACAGATGGCGCTGAGCACTTGCTGGTCGTTCCCCAACACCTATGCTCTACCGTTCTCGAACAAATGCACGACGCCCCTACAGCTGGTCATCTTGTCCTCTCACGCACGTACGACCGCGTGCGCCGGCGTTTCTTCTGGCCTGGACTTTACCGCTCTGTCCAACGTTATGTAGCCGCTTGCGACCTCTGTCAACGCCGGAAGAAACCCCCTGTGCTACCACCTGGACACCTGCAGCCGATTGCTATCCCGACTGAGCCATTTTCTCGTGTTGGCCTTGACATCCTAGGGCCCTTCCCGAGTTCTTGTCAGGAAACAAGTGGATCGCTGTGGCCACCGATTATGCCACGCGGTACATGATCATTCGCGCCATTCCAACCAGTTACGCCATAGACGTTGCTGACTTCCTTTTGCACGACGTCATACTCCACCATGTGCTCCCCGTAAACTACTTACCGACCGTGTCCGCTGTTTCCTCTCCCGAGTTGTTGAGGAAATACTTCGTCCTTGCTCCGTTCGGCACAAGTTCACCACTGCTTATCACGCTCAGACGAATGGCCTTACGGAGCGTATTAACCGCACACTCACCGACATGCTCGCAATGTACGTATCCGACAGTCATCGCGACTGGGATATTAGTCTGCCATTCGTCACCTTTGCATATAACTTTTCGCGTCATGACACTGCTGGGTACTCTCCATTCTATCTACTCTTTGGAAGAGACCCCTTACTGCCCTTCGACACTTTGCTTCCCGCTGCTGGCCGCGTCACAACCTATGCCCGCGATACCATCGCCCGAGCCGACGCTGCTCACCAGATTGCTCGTCACAATCTCACCATCTCTCAAGAAGCTCAAGAACGCCGCTACGATGCTCACCACCGCGATGTGCACTATCCTCCCGGATCTCTGGTGTTGCTCTGGCTTCCGTGCCGTCGTGTGGGGTTGTGTCAAATACTACTCCACTACACAGGTCCTTACCGTGTACTACTCCCAGTGACCGACGTGACCTATGAGATTGCACCGCTCCACCCAAAGTCTCCGACCGCTACACCAACTTCCGAAATCGCACATGTCGCCCGCCTCAAGCCATACTACTCCCCCACCACACCGCACGCCTAATACGCACCGGGACGTTGCCTTTTGCCGAGGAGGTGGTGTTACAGGGAAACGCGGGACCAAAGTGATGTGCTCACTGAAAATGACGACGACCGAGGAACGCGGGCACGACGAAGCGTTGAGAAAGAGGAGGACGCTGACAGAGCGAATACTCACGGCTACTGAAGTCTTAGTGTAGAGTTCAGCCCATCGCAGTGCCGTAACATTCAGTACATCCCCGTAACATCTTATTCAAGGAATGTATTGGTCAACTGTGGCAGGAAATATAAGTAGACAACGAAGAGGCCGCTGCACTGAATAACACACATGCATGTGGCTTCAAATGCACTGTGGAGCTATTGACAAATGCTGCATTGCCCTTGGGATAGTGTATTTTATGAGGACACTCACCTGTGGCGCGTTGGCCTTCACCAGGCGAGGGAAGAAATTTTTACGCGACAGCTTACACGTTTCCGGCCAAAACGCCTTCAGCTTTGTAGTGGTCGGCAATGCTTGCCGGAAATCACCGTGGGCTGCGTTGAAAAAAGTGTATCGTAGTAATTTACCTTTGTATTGATTAATCGTTAATTGTTGTGTGATATGCAAAGGCGATTTAATGAAATCTATATAGTGAGATAATTAAGGAAATTAAAATTGTAACATATTAACAGGGGTTGTTCAAATGTGTCAAAATGCCCAAAAATGAAAAGCCGATGATTGATGATGGTGATCATGAATATTTGTACTGTCTAATTGATTCATATATTAATTTAAAAAGTGGTATTCAAAGCTGTTAAGTTCCCAAAATGTTCATAATGAAAAGGCAATGCTTAATGATGGTAAACGATAAAATTTAGTGGTAATTGATCAATAATTTGTTATAGCTGAAGAAATGAAAACTTAAAAAAGGGATCAAAGTTGTTCGATATGCTCATTATAAAAGGCAATTCTTCATTATGCTAATCAAGAAACTTTAGTGTTTAATCAAAGATGTGACTATTTCAATTGTTCAGACTCGAAAGATTGCTCATAATGTCAATTTGCTTCGAATGGAAAGCTAATGGTTCCTGATACTAAGTCTTGGTGTACAAAACATTAATAAGTAAACAACAAAAAGCAATTTATAAAGTGAAGACAAAAATCATCGGCCCAGTGTGTGAAAGGCTATAACGTGTTTCTGCATTTTGTATGAATCAGTTTGCAGCTGGAAACTGTCATGCTTTTCATATACGTAGTTCAAGACATGTTATGAAAATAATTCACTAATAACATTAAATATAAAATACCTAAAAGAAATGATTGTGGCGAGAAGTGTATTAAATAATTAATTGTTGAAATTTACCAAAGGGAAGAATTATGACGGCTAATGTTCACGGAAATTTTGTTTTATCAGCTTCTAGTATGTTATGAATTTTAAAGTCGCGCAACAAACGAAATTTTTTGAAGTTACTGTGAAATATTGCCAGTCAAGTGAATAGTTCTTTTTACGGCGGGAACCTAATGTCCTGGCTCAGTTTTATTCATTGGGGCTACTTTTCTTGTGCTTATTGCCATTCACTCTCATGAGTGTCACCTGCTTGCCATTATTCACAACATGCTGGAAGACGCTATGCAGAAGATTGGATGGGAGGAGTATGCAGGTATAATGACAATAGGTAAAACATTATTACTGTAAGTGGTTAATGCTCTACCTATATAGTCAAGTTGAGCCTTGAATTGCTTACCATTTTACATTTTATTGTTTCTTGCATTGAAAAGTGAGAGCGCAATACTACTTTTCAGGATTGGGTAGAAATATATATCCAGTACAGAAAGAACGAAACTCCAGTTCAGGATATAATGTAGTCAGATGCTATACGACAAACAGGAAAATATGCGTCTCTGCTGCGATTTACTACACGCTGTAACAATGTAGAAAAAATGTTACCTGATTAAAGACATTTTTTGTTGCGACAGGAGGTTGAAAATGTATTGAGATCTTTGGGCAGGAAACGCGACATTTGGAAAATCTATCTTAAAACTTCCGGTATCAAAATAATGATGGAACACATAAACAGAACATTTCAGTTATAAATGAAGCAGCCTGACTAATTTCATAGGGGCAGATTTGCGGGACCGCACAGCAAAAGAATAAAAATAACTGGGTTCACTGCAGAGGACTATTGGTATGAAAATTATGAAATAGATTTTAAAGGAGTGAACAATGCCTAAGCAAGTCATAAAGGCAGTCGTACCCTTCAGGAAATCAACATAACATTAGTCTGTGGCGACTGATCGAGAACAGTGAAATGTATGATGTCAGTATTATATTTCAATGTAAAATATTATTTTTGTTTGCATTGGGTAAGAATGGTACAAATTATCAATTTTTGTTTACAAATGGAGTCTTTGTTAAACCTGGCCAATAAGTGGTAGCAGGGAGTTATATGTTCGTGCTGAGAGTAATGAACAAATATTTCTAGTTTAAGAATCAAGGTTTCAAATGTTGGTTCATTGCTGTCCATGATTATTGTTCGATTTAAGCTTACTTTTGAGCCAGAACTTCGTTTTGGAACTACAGTTTACATATTGGCAGCCAAGCTCATCGAATAGAAGCATAAGCTACACTTTGAAGACTTCTTTTTGACAGTTACCTCTGGCCTAAAAGAGCGGCGTTCCATCTCATCACTAAGGCAATAAATTCAATCAAGCTATTGAAGGTGTCAAATGCAAAACACACAAACCGTTGCATACAAAGGAAAATGTCACGAATATTATTTGCATTGTGTACTATTCCAAGTGGCTGGTGCAGACCCTTTTTAGAGCTTACAATGCATAAATACCGATCTTCTGCCGCTAATATTTGATTCTTCTTGTTTAATTTCAGTAGCAGTAATAAAGTTTCTATATATAGAAGTGCAATGCATAAATATAAACTCAATATATGTTTCTTGTACGAGAGACAGTATATGATAATATACTGACTTATATAATATATAAACCAGCATGTAGTTGTTGCAAGCAATGCCAATAATTGATGATCTTATTTGAATCATAATACCCGCAATAAAGAAACATTTGTTTCGTTGAAGAAACCAAACTCCGATGATGGAGGTTGACCAGGACCGTGTATTTCTGTGACAGAGGAAGAAATAATTTATGGGTGGGAAACATACTGTTCACTTAGCAGCGGCAACTAGTACATTGAACAAGCTTTGTCCTTGTGTTTGGTGACGCAGTTCATCCTCGGCCTGACGTAAAGCGATTCTTTTGACCAACCTTTGAGATTGCTTCGAACCGTACTCTGTGAATGCCAGCCAGTTGAGATATATACTATGACTTTAAATCTGAACTCTGTTTTGGAGAAGCTAGAACTACTCTAGATGCAAAGTGCGTGCCGATTATGAAACGTTTAAGTGACACTGAGGTCTTATCGTGAAAGCTGGTCACACAGTCTTGTTGCTAAGTTAAAGGTTTTATTTAGAAGGTCTACGAACTTTGATATGGTGTGGCTTAAGTGCTAATTGCTTTATGAGCCACAAAATGGGTACCAACAGCAAACGTATGTGAGCAGTTTCTGGAACCGCTTTTTCTGTCAACATAAACAACTTGATTTAGAGACTATTTTGCAAGAGCAGTTTTTGTTCTGCAATGTGGAAACCTTTAATGATCATGATCGCAAGCGATGAGAAATCTCTGGAAATATTCAAGAAATCAACTGATACTAGGGGCATACCTTGTGACCAAATTCTCTGTCACACACACCTTTGTATTCTTACTCAAATTTCTTCGCGAATAGGTACTTTAAATATTCATGTCGCCTACTGTTTCAGAAGTATAAAACGCATTACTGACAGGAGCAAGAAATGGGGACGCACACACAGACACTGTGTTTGCATCTCCTTTTTTGTCCCTGCCACTATTGCACTGCATACTTCTGTATAATGAACCAGCAAACAATCCACTAAATATGATCCCCATTGTTTCCTTAATTTTCATATTTGCTCATGTTCTCCTTTCAGTTATTTCTTCCATATTCCTTCCTCTCACGGTTGAGCCACTATCACAGCTTGCCTTGTGCCTTTTAAATGACATTGCATCTCATATTTCTTAAAATCACAAAACACACCATAAATATCGCTTTATCGCTTAGGAGAAATAAAAAAAGTTTAAGCTTACGATAAAAAATATTTTATTGAATAAAAATGTGCGCGCATTACTGTGCAAAACCCATTTAAAGGCTCATTCATGACGTAACTTCTTCGTCCTTGCAAATATCGGAGATCACGAATATTTATGATTGCATTCGTTCATTTATTCATGTTTTTTATAATTCACTGCAAGAAATAGAGTGATATGAAAAAATGTTTTTGTCCGCATATCGTTTAATTGACGGCATCATTTGTGCATCTGTCATTATGTCGAACACGAGTGTCTCACTATGCCATAACGGGGGTGGTTCATAATAGTTGTATGCTTTGGTCTCACATGTTCTCAAAAACTTGTTTCCAAAAATTAATATTGACCTAGCGAGTAGTGGCAAATCTGATCACCTTTAATGTAAAATAAAAAGGCCCCAGCAGCAGGAAATGCACAATGTTTTTTTAAAGTGCAAAAAAAATGGAAATGCAAATTTATTTCTTCTCTTTAAAGGCTCTGCCCGAGGTTGAGGGATGCATTGTAAACGTCACACAAGGAAGCGGTCAAAACACAGCTAAGGTCCTAGTTGTATTCCTAGATTAGCGACAGTTTAAGTTGTATTCTAATTTTTCCGTTCTGTAGGCTTTTATGGGCACTTGTATATCAACTGCGTGCTTAGTCATGTACTTTTGTCTCCTGCTGTTGTCTGCATATTTCATTTTGCAAGTCAATGAACCACGGAATTTCAGTACTGTACTGTGAATTTCAGCACGCGCCTTGGATTAAGCCAGCCCCTGTTTACTTGATTACACTAAACACGACTTGCTCATTCTAGTACGTTTAGTCCTTGCTTAGCTTTCTCTGCCTTAGTATACCTTCGCTTAAAATTGTTTGCCTGGCACATTTCCTTGCTGCAAACATCAGTGGATTAAAGTTATTGAAGACAGACAGTCAAAGCCCAATAATATTTCTACCTGATGCATCTCCTCAGAGAAACATCCTCAACTCCACCTGCTCTACCTTGATTCCTGCTCTTTTATTCTCCCAAAAACAACAGCGCGAAGAATGCGGACGAATTATAGAAAAACGCAGACAAGCCCGTTGTTCGCGCTGTTATTTTTTTTGAAAACGTATCACCAACTCGCCTGCCTAGCTATCATGTTTTATTCTGATGCGTCAGTTTACATCATAATGACGAAACCTGGCAAAGTAGATCGATGCAGAGACCTTACAGACTTCACACCTATTCTAGATATATTTCGCATCATTGACTTTTTCTCACTATATATAGACGCCGAGCATAATATTGTTTACACTTATGCATGGTTTCTGTATTTAAAGCTTCATTGGCAATGTAATCTTGTCCGGCACTATTGGAACACACTGAAACGCATATCCGCAATACGCGTGGCCGTGTTATATTGCTCCTGCCCCGGCACCGGCTGTCACTTTAAAGAGGCGTAAAGTTGTTGTTGCGACTGCAGGTAGAAGGAAAAGAAAATGCACGGGCCTGCTACTAGCTCTGTAGCTGAGCCCCCTCTTCTGCCTCATGACAACAGAAGAGAGAAAGCAGAGAAGAAAGAAAAAGAAGAGGAAGAGAAAGACTCGCTTCGCAAGCCGTTGTCCACCACCGAAGCGGTGGCGGGTGCAATGACAGCCTACAGCAGATAAATATTCGGTGGCAGGCTAGCCCTCGCCGCAAGCGGCGTTTACCTATACGATCTCAGCCCCAGAATTAGCCACCCTTCTAATGCACAACGTGGCCGACATTTGACGCTGTTACATCTAGTACATAGCGTAGACATATACATCTACGCCAAAATTTCGAATGGTTGTAACAGGTTAGTCTAATCGAAAAATGTCTCAAATTATTTTAAGTTGTGCTACGTTTTTTGCGATGTTATATATATCATTATTTCTGCGCTACTTTCAAGATTGCAGGAAGCCTCCTAGATAATGCATCCCTGTGAAGCTCGCCCTAAAAGCAGTGTAGCAGCAATTCTTTCCGCCATACTTTAATTGGAGCGGTTTTAGTATATATGTATTATGTTAATTTTCCTACCTGTTTTTTCTCTTACAATGGAAAATACCCGACATTGAGAGACCTAAACCAGGCATAACACTACAGGCTACCCAGCTAAGTTAGACGAATATTTAAAAACAAAACGTTCGCGTTGCTCCCAACTAAAATAGCCTGATTACGTTTAGGAATAGTTTAAAATACAAGCCGCCTTTTTCTCGATCACCCCATTTTAATTTTTAGTCAACACTAATCAAAACGTTTTTGAAAATTGTTCTTGCCTCACAGCTATTCCTGGGAAAGGCCACCGAGCGCCGGGAACACAGTCCGACAAAGGTGTACTGAACGTGGTAGCCTTTGTGTAGCACTCCTTGTTTCGCAAAATTCGAGCCAACGAGGTTCAAAACGAGGTACAAACGTGAATGCCAAGTCCATGCGCTTGAGTGGAAGACGATTACTTCGCCCTCGTACATACTTTGTGTTGCTTCTGGCTTAGAGACAAACGCAAGCGATTCAGCCGATACACAGGAAATTTTTCGCAGCGATCCATGACGCATATCGTGACCAGTAGCAAGCCGGTACTTGCTTGTATGGAGCTCAGAAGGTTTGAAAAATCGGCAATATTTTACCAAATTGCGCATTATGGCGCTGCAATGACGTGAAATACCGAAAGTCCAAAAGGCAGATCGCGAAGGAAGCTTTCTTTGATAACACAAGAGGCAGCGCCCTACTTTTTGAAGCTAGATCAGGGTGCCTTCGAACACGCAGCTGCAAATAGAAATTTGACCATGAAGGTGGCACACGTGCAGTATGTGGTAAATCCACAGCTACTTTAATCGTATTATACTCGAATATAATGATATCCATACGAAAGTTGATGCAGGCGCAGCCACTCTTCCTGAAGCTCTGGGGTTTAGAGATACCAGTGGCCGAGTGAATGAACCTGCGGTAGAAGCTAGAAAAATTAATTGGAAGATTGTTGGCCTGAAAGCATAAAATGACAGAATGTTAGTAATGTCGAAATAAAAATTCAATAAATAGAATGGTGATATAGTAACTAATTTAAAATAATAATTAAGTTATTGGGAGAAAAATGAGCATGATAGTAACTGCAACCGCCCCTTTTCAAAGAGGACGCTCCTATATATTCCATCCATCCATTACAAGCGCACGATACTCATTGACACGTAGCATTGGACATATTTTCAGAGCTTATTTTTCAATTATCTTGTTGTTCCATTGTTAAAGAGCATGTTGAAGTCATCAATGAACAGAAACGTACTACATGAGCGGAATCCCTAGCAGTTTTACTTAGCCAACCGTTCCGCTAGATGTCTGGTACCTGGCACATTTCTCTTGTTGAGACTGCGTAAATCCTTCAAACGTGTACTCAGCGCCACATGTGGAAGCTTCTCTCTAGGCAGACGTAAAAAGAAATTGTTGACACTCGACCCCCAGGTGGAAGAAATGTTGTGTCCGATCGAAAACCTGCTGCTGCTCTACGACGCTTGGAATCAAGGCAAGCAACTCACCAATTCATGCGCAAGGGTGGGAGAGCAGGGTGCTTTAGTATGTGGCTATTTTAACGTTCTTTTGAAAAACATATCAAAAGTATGCTTTATTCAGAAAGCTACTTTACTAGTAGCCCTTAGCCTCCCGTTTGCTGCTTCGGTGTCGTAGCCGTGGACCTAGCGTCCTAGCGTCACCGACAGACAGCTACAGCGTGATGCAAGCGACAATCCTCCCGGCTCTTAACGTTCGTTGTCAGCGTTGCTTACGTCCTGACACAGCATCTTGCTTCGTGGCGGAATATTTTACACGCAGATATTTTCCTTTCGGTCTTACGACAGCTTGCCGCTGTGTATACGCACTTCAACGCCTTATATTACATGAACGTAGTTGCAAATATAAGGTGGGCTTCAAAATGGTGTTCACACCTGCTGATAGTTCCGTGAGCCTCTTGTCGTCCCTTCACATGTTCCACTCCACTTACCTCTGAACTTGTCGTCTCTTGGTGCGCAAAACAAGATTGTTTTTGGCGCCCCCGGGATAGCCGATGCGTTCGCCTCGCGCGAAACAGAGGGAATCAGTTATAATTTCAACACAGCCTCTTTAAAATCCCTGTCACAGGCGCACATAGTCCCTGCTCACTGCTATCACTACTTAACAGCAAGATACGAACGCTAAAGTAAAATCAACTGCGCGACAGCGCCTCGCGCAAAACGAGATTAATGACACACGCATTGCCATGTGCGCGCCGGACCCTAGGATGGACGGATGGATGGAATATAGGAGCGTTCCCTTTGAAACGAGTTGGTAGCAGTTGCTATCATGCTCATTTTATTGTGAAAGCAATACTGCTAGCACTTTTCTGCCGTCGGTGGAGGTCGTTCCTTCGCTCGGCGCACCACGTGACAGCGTGGCGTCACGACCAGAGGAGAGCAGGGGCCCCAACTCGTCTCTTCGGCCGTAGTCGTACCTTCGCTCGGCGTGGCGGCTACCACGTGACAGCGTGACGTCACGACGAGAGGAGAGCAGGGGCCCCAACTCGTCTCTTCGGCCGTAGTCGTCCCTTCGCTCGGCGCGGCGGCTACCACGTGACGGCCTCCTCGGCCCGCCGCGTGAGGGCGCTCGCTAGGAGAGGATAAACGGGGCGCCGCAGTCGCGCTCCGCTTAGTCATATCTGAGTTGTACAAGGCATAGAGTTTCTTACTCTTACCTAGAGGGAAAGCTGTGCTGCCGTCTATGAGAGTTTACATGGAGTTTCCAGACGGCCAGTTCAGCCACCATGGGCGCTAAAAGCATCATGGGCCGGAGAGCTACCCAGTGCAGAACTAGAACTTTTGGCCAAAACTAATGCAAAGATAAACGTTGTTCTACCATAAATAATGTCCTAAGAGTGAATAGTATGACTATAAATTGCAAAAAGGGAGAGAAACACCATTTCCGTGTGATATTTATCCAATATAAGCGATGGCTGTTTCTCCTATTGACTTAGTTTTGAGCAGCACAAATACCAATATATCGCACCTAATAGGTCAAATTTGAAACAGAAAAACGTTATAAAAATAATTATGGTTGTGCAATCATTTAAGGAAGCTTTTAGTGGCATTTCGGGAAACAAAAACCATTTATGGGCGACATCTGCTTTTGCGGCTTCGCTACTTTGGCTTTCGCGGTCTATGTACGCACCCTCAGATGATGATGATGACAAAAAAGTAACATCGCAGTAACGCCACTCCACGTATCCGAGAAAACCCGACTGTCCCGCAACAAGTAGCACAGCGGCCCATGATTCTTAGCGTGCCCAAGGTGGCTGAAGTGCAGCGTCCTCAGCTTTCCCTCTAGTTAGTGTAAGGAACTCTATGGTACAGGGCGTCACTGGAGCGACGTGCTACGAGCAAACGCCGGCGCCGGGCCGAGGAGACAGATGAAGAAAGGCAAGAGCGGTTGGCTAAGCAACGCGCCTATGCCGCAGAATGGCGAGCCTGGCGGCGTTCTAGAAGTTCAGTGAGCGAGAGTAACTTCACGGACTCTCTGAATGCCGAATAATCGTCTATGAGTAGTGCAGAGCGAGGGTACTAATAAATGGAGCAGCAGTCTAGACTTGGTGATGTATAGACATTTAGACGACTATGTAATTACCAGTGTTCAGACCAGAGTCACTACTTTACGGACCACCAAAGCGTGTTCATTAGAATAAACAAACAGTAGAAACCATGTTGTGTCCAGAGTAAAGGCGAAGCCATGCCAAACCACCAGCAGCAAAAGCGCAGCCAGGGAGGTATTGCTTTCGCAATCACTAAGGCTTGACCAGACCTAAGCCACAGCTAATGTTTTCCCCATATCTTAAATACTATTTTAGACTGGTTAACTATACCATGATTGTATTTATTGTATTTTTGTTTCTACATTAGTAAGATTATATCACTTTTCTGCATTTAAGCCACTAATTTTCCAATCGTTCTTTGGTAGCTTCCACCGCAGGTTCATTCACCCGGCCACTGGTATCTCTAAACCTCAGAGCTTCAGGAAGATTGACTGCACCTGCGTCCACTTCCGGATGGATACCATTACATCCGAGTATAGTATGGGTAATTGTTTCTATGGATTTACCACATACTGCACAAGCTTCATCATCATTGTCAAATTTCTTTTTGTAGCTGCGTTTTCCAAGACACCCTGATCTAGCTTCAGAACGTACGGTACCGCCTCCTGAGTTATCAAAAAAAGCTTCCTTCCTGATCTACCTTTTCCACTTTCGGTATAGTTCCACACTCTGTTTCTTTTCCATCGAATTTATCGAATTTTTACCTTCCTTGTTTTTCATCTGTTGATTAACTCTATTTCCTTGTCCTTGTGACCGGTATACTTACTGGTAAGATTCCTAGTTCTTTTCCTTTATTTTAAGTCTGCTTTTTAGGTATATGTATTTAAATACTTTAGCTGCTCATCTTTTGCTGTCCAATTTCCTAAGACGTTCCTCATAAAATATCTTACTCTGAATTTCCCGTACATCGAAAGTTGCCCAGCCCATATCTCCCTGTACCGCCTCATTTATGGTTTTGCCGTGGGCACCCAGTACTAATCACCCGACTGCTTTCTGATTTATTTCTAATGTCGACTGTACCTCTGATTTTAGGAACTAAACCGCATTTCCGAAAGTAAGCCCTGGCCCCATAATTCCTTTCCAAATACCCCTGAAAACTTCATACCTCATGTATCCCCATAATGCCCTATGCTTCATTATCTCGGCGTTTCTTCGCCATTTTACCTAACGTGATTGCTCATGCTTTTCAATGTATGGCTTTCTTTCGTTTACTCATACGCCAAGACACTTGTATTCTGCCACTCTGTGTATTTCATAGCGTTGTATTTTAAGACCTTGACAGCTTCTGTACTTCTTATCCCTTCCTTCCCATGTAAGTTCTAATTTGTTGAGGGTGTTGTACAATACCTACGGAGTACATGTGCGCATGATCTCATATGCACAGCATAGCGATTTTGCTGGCTGTGGTCCCAGCGGACAGATCAGGCGTCGTATTGCGTGGCATTCCACCATTCTTCGTCAGCTTGCGTCCCCAACTGGGATCCCGATTGGGCCCCCCATTGGGCGCCAATCTGTGGAGGATTCTATGGAGCTTGGACTCTGCTCACAGAATCAGTCCCTCTCACCCCCTCCCTCTCCGCAGTAGCTCCGAGGGAAGGAGGCGAGCAGGGGGAGAGCTGTCTCCGTGTTGTTCGGGCGAGGGGATTGTGGAATCTCCACACTTTCTAAGATCGAAATTGAGCGCGAAGGTTATAAATGTTGTCGAAAGAAATGCTTTATTTCATCCTATATTTTAGGAGAAAAGTACTATTAAAACTTGAACTATAACATCCACTATAGTCCAAACTAGCTTGTTCTGACCATTTATCTTGTACTCAATTCTATTGCCAACAAACGCAGTCTCGGAGATAGCCTGCCTTAATACCACATATGACTCCTCATATCGTCCTTTGTGAGTATGTCAATGCCTGGTAATAGCAATGATAGAGAGGTTGAGTGCTTTCGAAAAATGTAAGGATGTCGTCTTCATTCAACACCATTCTTTTCAGTCAAGAAAAAAAACAAATTAAACTAGTTTTCGAAGACAAGGTACACAGCTGTTGTAGAAAGTTTTATTAGCATTTCATAAAGCCTCCCTCTCGTATATTTTAGACAAAAAACATAGGTTGTACCTTAGTGCTACTCCGCTTCCACGACGGTATCAACAAACTGCCGCTCACCCCATGTTTGTCTACTATCATGGTAGCTCGAGAATGTCACGAGTAATACAGCTAGCGCATTCTCATCTTCTCAGTGTCAGTGGGATATATAGTCCTTTGCTCACAACATAGTCACGTAGCTCCTCACGATACTCGAGCAAGACGCAGGGCTGTCACTATGTGCGAGGCAAAAACATGACAGTCTCGTTTTGACGCTTGCACTGCGCACTTTGCAATTTCGAGCGGGCACATATTGTCAGTTGACGTGCTGTATGAACGCAAACGTCAGGCGGGATATTTGCGTTCATACCGACGATACCTGCCTGTGCGAGGTAAGCTCTTCTCTGGAAATGCGCAAAATTGTTTTTTCAATTACTTACACTGTGGCATTTCAAATGCACCGTGTTTCGCATGGTTGCTGGAGAATCTGTATGCGCATGATTAGTGCGTGGGAGCTGTTATTTAACAGCTCATAAAATAACACAAAAAAAAACAAGCGCGCCCACGAAAGGTGTTGTTTACAGAATATCAGCTGCAGTCACTTTCCTTTGCGGCTAATTTTATCTTTCTTTCCGTGCTTTTGTTGCGGAGAGTTGATCCAATGCCTCGCTGTTGCTGAAGCTGACTGAGTTAATTTTGTTATCTGAACAGGCGGTAAGTCTGCACTACTTTCGGGGTGTACCGCCCAAATTCTGTTAATAAGAGCCCACTATTCGAAGAAACCGAACGGCACGGAGGGACCAAAGGACAATTCCTAACTCCCAAACAATGCGTTGAAGAGAAACAGTTCCTCTGCATGCCTCCAGAGCCAGTTTCCCCTCCTTTGCAAGGGGCAGATGGTTACTTCAGAGCAATCGAAAAGAAGCTTATGGAAGCCGCGATGGCTTCAGAACTACTGCAGGGATCTTTAATAAGGAAATTGTCTATTGTGGAACTTCCATTGTCCCGCTATGTTGCATATATGCTAATCAGGAGCTCTACGTCTGCAGGTTTATATTTTCCTTATAGGAAAAAAGAGTAAAGACCTAACGGAGCAGAAGTGCGGTTCTAAATTTTTAATATGCGTGCAACTGTGGGGAAAGCAGCGGAAAATTAATCTGAGAAAAGAAACAGTGTGCATGTATTGTGTGATTGTATTTGTGTGTGTGTTTCAGTACGACTTCATATCACGTACTCAGTTTGTAGCGGAGAAAGAGAAAGGTCGTAGTTCTCCGTCTTTCAGATGCGGCTGGATACCACGCGTTTCAGCACGTAGAGGGACAATAAATATATTCGAAGTGAGTGGCACTCTTGCACTCTACTCTCCGTGTCGTTTGTCATCGTACTCTTAACTATGTCAAGATGTCGCTGACCTCTCTATATATATAACATGGACGGTTGTAGTAGCTATGATGACAATGTCACGTGGTGCGGACAAGGCCGATGGCCACGCTAAAGAGTCTGGGAATGCACTGAAATAAGCTCTTTGCTGGACTGAGTAATGATGCAATTCAGCTACAACAATAGCGGCAAGCGCGCTCGTCTTTTGTCAAACTGCGAATGCCCGTTGGGTTCGGCAACTCTCGATGAAATGTCGCCAAAGAAACATCTAGACAAAATGTCAAAGGGGGATGAGAACAATCGACAACTATAAAAGAACATCTGGGTGCAACTTGTGAGACAAAGAAAAGGATAAACATGCAGCCTGCGGCTCTCGACGTCTGCAAGCAAATAAAAGGTTGTTGTATCCTAGATCAATCTGTCCGTTACAATGAGACAAAGGCGCATGCGGGCGGTTGTCGAATGCCACAAATGAAGAATAAAGTAGTTCGTGCCAGTTTTATGGAGATTCATAGCTGCTATATATTATTAATCAGGTTACTATAGTTCTAAAATAACTGCGACTGGTGCAGCGTGTAGGTATACTGCAGAATTCTCAATTTTTATCACGGAAGTAGGCTGATACGTGCCCTTTTTGAAGCTATTTTCGTGTAAATACAAGAGAGGATATGTTACGCTTCATTCGCTGCCCCAGAAACGCGCCAAATTCGCATGCAAACCATTTGTTGTTTCATGTTAAGTACATACCGCAGACCATCGCTTGAGCCTCACTAGTCTAAGCATGGTTGTGACTTTGAGTTGTTGCCGACGGTAAGGGTAAGTTCCCGTTCCAGCGACTTCAGGACTTGAGAGCATATATGAGTGAAGCACCATCTTGTCCCGTGGTGTCAAAGCTTCAAATAAGTCCCGAGATATGACACTTGGAATGGCAAACCTTAGTTAAGCGCTCAAGCTTCGAGTAGACGCGATAGCGCCTTAAAACACTGCATTTTCAATCAGTAAATTTTGGATACCTTTTTATTTAAGTTGGTTTTTGTGGAAGGGAAGATACAGTGTCTGTGTGAATTTCGGTTTGGTTTGTAGTGCTTAACGCCACAAAGCGACTGAGGCTATTAGATGCCGTAGTGCATGGCTCCGGAAGTTTTGATCAACTGCGGTTCTTCGAGTGCACTGACATAGCACACCACACCGGCGCCTTGCTTCTCGCCTCCATCGAAAAGCGGCCTCCGCAGCCGGGATTTGATCCCGCATCCTTGTATGCAGCTGTTGAGCCCCATAACCACTGCATCATCATGGCGGAGTCTGTCTCACATTTCAAAGATAACCTGCACTTAATTTGTCAGTTGGTCAGAAGAGGAAAGGCACAGTATCTCTCAAAGGTGTCGAAGGACACCTGCACCGCACCGTGACGGAAAGCACACCACCTCAACTGCAGGTATTCCTTGTTTTTACCACACTCCGTACGTTATCGACTAGTCCTTTTCCGAAACTTTCAACTGCGAAATAATTTCAACTGAACCGCGCTCTGGCGTGCGATGAACTTCAGGTGGGAATAAGAACTGAGTCGTGTAGTCCGTTCAGTGAACTCTTTCGTCTAAATACAGAGAATAAACAATGAAGGTTAGCTTTGATGTTCTTCCTTTCTTCCGCGTTTCTCTTCGAGGTGCCCGTCGACATTTGCGGGTGTCGGGCAATGTGTGGGTGTCATGGAGACGGAAGCTGACATGCTCAGAGCAACGGGCGAAACTGACCTTTATATAACGCTAATGGCAGGAACACAGGAACGTATATACAGTTACAGCCTTTGGCAAAAGTTTAGAGCCCTGAGGGTTTACTTTTAAGCGTATATTATGGCGTCTTAAACAATCGTGGAAGTAATAGCCATTGGAGAGAGTAGGACGATAAACCTTCTTGCCTTCAGCAAGTTCGGAAACTTGGGAATGCATTACGAGCCAGATAGTATGGCTCAGAAGTAGACCCCCTGGACTCTAAACTTTTGATAAAGGCTGTATGTGCGTATACAACACGTGAAGTTGCTAAAATGCGGAATTTCATTCTGAGATATGCCGGGAAAATATAGACTGGATGTTTTTTTTAACAAAGTTCGAACCTTTGTAAGAAATGCAACTCGCTGCAGATTGATGATTATCCCTGGGGCTACGGCACACACTAGTGAAGAGGCAACCTGTTTCAGGTAGATTGCTGATTAACTAAATATGCTAATCAACTTCATATTTTTCATTTTAGTTGGTAGCTTTTATTTGCAGAACTGGATCTCCCCTTTCATTTAGTACAGCAATGAAAACACATTTTGCTTAAAAAATTGTAGCCGGTCGCGCGGCAGTTCGTTGTCAAATTCTCTTCGACCGCGGACTCCCTGAATCAATACCAATGCGTCCAGTCATTGCACTTGCAGTGTGCCTCAAAGTGCGCATTGGGTTAGCGATATACGTCAGACGCACCCGTGGCGCTGTGTTACTGTGAGAAAGCGTATACGATGACATTGTGCGCATTTTACCGTGCGTTACAGTTGCTTCGAAAATTTTTGTTTACGCGGATACACTTTTTGGAGGACGAGCTCCAATTATGCAAACACAACATAACCCCTGAATAAAGATTTAAAAAGTAATTAACGTAATAAATATTTAGGTAAATAATTAAAGCCTTCAGCCCCGTACTGGATTGCTGCCTTAGATCTCAATAAAGCTAAACACCAAAATTATTTTAAAGTCACTTTCCTTCCGTTTTTATGCTACTGCAGCACGACTGCCTGCATTCTCGTAAACACCTAATGTCTGAAGCCAATTTCAGCTTTGCCTTTTCCTAAGGACGGGTGGCAGGAGGAGGAAAAAGAGGAGGAACAAAGTTCCGTTACTAAGAGAGGCTGCTTGTGTTGGCGTTCTAGCCCAGAGATGAGAGCAACGGCTGCAACGCGTACTGAGGGATAAGAAAAGCGGTTGGGAACGCTCAAGAAGTGCGAAACCGGTTTAGAATCGAAGCGAAAAGTCATCTGCTCCAAAACTGCAGCGCTGGGGGCAGAGGAGGGCTCGCATTGCATTACCTTCTAGGCGCTCTTGACTAATATCTGTCATAGCCCTGCTTCTCGACTAACCATGGAAGGTAAATGGGGCCGTCCTGGTTGTCCGACGAATACTATCGTCGCGTGGTATGACGGGAACAGCGGACAAGATGACAGCGGCAGTAGTAATTAACGGAGGTCTATGTTTTTCATAAAAATTGTGCATGCACACAGGCAGTATGTAGAGAAGAAAGTGAGCAAGAAACCGATAAGAAAGGCAATGGAGAAGTTGTGAAGGCACTGTATTTAAAAATTTTGCTCTTGTGGAGGACTTTAAGGCCAAGTCAAATTTTTTCACTTAAGACGAAATTGTGTTTGCTAAACTACGCCAGAAAGTGTGATTCGTATACAACGCCATCGCCAATAAAAACATTACTTTAAGAAGATCGGCTCTGTGAAGCACATGCAACGTGTGGGCTCAAACCATGGCAGCTTGATTAACACAAAAATTAAGTTTTAAAATAGATGCATATTAAACACAATCTTCGCAAAGCTCCCTGCTGCTGTACGGTATTCCGTGAATAACTTAGTTTAACCGTCTGTATATTTTTATTTTGGCCGTTCCTAAAAGTTCAAAAACAAGGTATATGCCTCATCACCTGAAAAACAGCGCGGCATATCACCTGCAGTGTTTTTTCCAACGCGCATTTGGTTGCAACTTGTGATGTGCATTTTGGCACGCCTCAATATAGGATTACAACTGTCGCTGCTTGTAGAACTGTTATTGTTTGATTTTATGGAAATATAAAAGATTCGTCGTCTATTCCTGCCGGCTAACATTACGAGTTCGAAACTTAGCTTCTCAATTACACTAAAGGCTTTCAGATTCTTAATATACATAAATCGTCACCAGCACAAATCGGCACTTTGAGCTGCTTCATTGGCTAGAAAGTGGCTCGCAAGTTCTTTCTTTTTTTTTTGGCGGGGAAAATGCCTTGTTGTTTTATTTGGAAATGTACAAACGAGTGGTAAACAAGAAGGTTTTGAGCGCTGTCCTATAGAGACCGAACAGCTGAACGGGTGGCGCCGCCTCTCGGCGCTTTCCCCAAGCATCGGAATGCCGGTCGCATTGGTGTGCAGTGTGTTGCTGGTTTGTGCAGAGTTTGCTTCGCTGCTGTGGTTATGTTTTGCGTGAATATGTCCGGTAAAACGAAGTCCAGGCAGACGTGTTGTGTTGTTGGTTGCACTAACGGCTACGCAAACTCGTCGGAGCACCAGCAAGAACGGCGTGCGACATGGATACGGTTGGTTCGTAGACAGAGGTAAGTATTCACTGTTCTTTTTTTACTGTTCGGTCGTGGAAACATTGGTGGCAGGTCTTAAAAGTTGGCTTTAACCGGAAGTTTTCTACCTTCTGTTGCGCAGGAGCGACGGTACGGGCACCTGGTAGCCGACACCACATTCCCGCATATGTAGCCGTCATTTTATCGGCAATCAAAAATCGGAGGAATCTAACAGCCCAAGTTTTAACCCAAGCATTTTCCCGCCTGTATACAAGAACAGGCCGGCGCCAATAGATTGCCAGGGATGTTACGAAAGGTAACAGCCGTGCGTTGACAAAATTCATTTTAATTTTTTTTAACGTCGAGCGCTTCGCTCGAACGTTCAGTACCACAGTACAACTTGTGACGGCCGTTTTTAATTATCTTCGTTTATTCAAGTGTAGGTGGTAGAAACATCTGGGTACTTAAGAGAGACGTGCCATTGCAAGTAATCATTCTTTCAGCTCCAGACAGAGCACCAAAGCTGGTAGCTTTCAGTTTCAGAAAGTATGACAGTCAGCTGGAAGAAACTTTCGTGCTTTAATTGCATCTACTAATAATTCATGTCACGGTGTTTACCAACATGCTTCATTACGCGGGAAATTTACGTCCTTGAGCTAAAAGAATTTGGAAACAATATTTTCAGCAAGATAAACATTGGCTACTGCGTTGCCTTGGTGTAATATTTTATTTTACAGTGTTTACCAATGGGTTTTCTTTAGAAAGATGTGCGTAAATTTATATTAAAAAGGAAGGATAATCTCTCCAGATGAGCTCTTCGTGTTTTGTTTATCATCTCAGCCACAAAATCTGCAGTAACAAGCCTGCCTGAGCTGAATCCCCATGATCTTACAATTAAAATATATATATATATTTGTAGCCCTGAAGGGCTGCATAACAGCCGACTGCGTAACTGTTCCCTGGTTTGGTTTCTCATGGTATTAACAGAGGCATTAATCTCTAACGACCAGCATGCATGCAAGGCATATTGGTTTCACCGCGCTAACACATTGAACGACAGAAAAGACAAACACCACGGAGAGCGCTCCGTGGTGTTTGTCTTTTCTGTCGGTCAATGTGTTAGCGCGGTGAAACCAATATGAATGACCAACTAGGCCCAATTCTCGCCATTTTATGCAAGGCATCTCCAGGTAATTATTAGCCTAAAAGGCAAATTGAATTATGAATCAGCTGAACTAATTATTATTTTGTTTATTCCTTGCAAACTGAAGGTATGAATCACAGTGTTTAAACAAAAAGGCTCAAGTTTAAACATGTGTAGTTGCTTTCTTCTCTTGTACAAATGTTATATGATTCATATTCATAACAGCTTTACTGATTGTCTTTGTGAAATTTCCAGACTAAGCAAAAGAAGAAACAACAAGCTTCACTCAACGATTAAATCAGGGCAAGAAGAGAACAACCAGGTACAGATTCATTAAGGCATATCATTGGTGTAGTTGGCTTGCATTCACTATGCATAAACAAAGCATAAATGGGGAACCCTGTCCAGTCCTCGATGAAATGCAATAACTTGATCAAGTGTATTAACTGGCACAATAAGTAGATATGTTATTGCTGTCAAATTTTTTTCATTCATTGTTGCTTTTATAATGGTTTAATGCTGGTATCTAATATCCTACGCAGTTTTATTTCACCCAAATTCTAGCCAGATGTTGTGCGTTCCACATTATTTTGAGCACTATTTAAATGCAATGCATATCTGTCTCACTTATTCCAGATAGGCATTCTTTTTGTTTTACTTTAGCCAGGTGAGCCACACTGCCCTGAGCCTGAGGAAGATGTTCCAGAGCTGTCACGAAAATTTGAAGGAGGTATGGTGACTACGTTCGACAGTTGTAGATACCTGACCAAACGCAGATCACTTCCATGACATTGCTAACAATGCCCCTTCTTTTTTGCATTGCAGGTAGGAACAATGACGTCAATTCACCAGGAAGAATCACTTGCCGAGCCCCATGTTTTTCTTAGCTTTACTGACAGCAACACTGCATGTACACAGATTTCATGTAAAATTGTGTCAACAGTATTTATTCAAACCGAACCTTGTACAACAAAAAATACCGCATCAGGACCAGATCGCAAGAGTGTTTATTTCTGTGGAGCTCAGACGTACAGTCAGATGAAATTACCCTGGTAAGCTTGTGCTAAATGACATTATCAGTCTTTTCATTGCTAGCTAGCATCCTACCTGACACCAGAACGGTGTATGAGTTGTCGAAAGCTGACAGGCTCACCCTTTTCCTAATGAAACTGAAAACTGGAATGACCTACACAGCACTAGGAGCCTTGTTTGGTGTACACCGTAGGACTGCAGCCAGGTGCTTTCTGGGCATTCTTGAGACACTCTACACCAAAACACGGACTTGGATCGAGTGGCATCACAGGGATGACGTGCATTCAACAATGCCCGAGTGCTTTAAGTTACACCATTCAAATGCAGAGTTGTGATTGACTGTACCGAAATCCCAGCAGAACGCCCTGCATCAGTAGAGTTACAAAACTTGATGTACTAAAATTATAAGGCAACATATTGTAGCGTGTGCAACAGCAGCCGCTAGGTGGCAGCTCATCGAGAGTCTCGTGCAAGGCGTCCGGAGGGGTCTCGCAAGTTTTTTAACCAGCACAGAGAGTGGTGGTCACTCACAACCCGAAAGTGCCGGCCATAAAGATAGGGTCGAAATTTCATCACCGCCCATACAACGGCCAGACATTCTTTTTCGGTGGTTGAATAGTTTGATTCGGCACGGGACAAAGTCCGGCTTGCGTATGCGATAACTCGCTCGGCACCGTCTTGCCACTGGACGAGTACAGCGCCTAGACCCACGTTGCTGGCATCTGTGTGGACCAGAGTCTCGGCATTCGCATCGAAATGGGCAAGTACAGGTGTTGTCTGCAAGCGGTGCCGTAACTCGTCGAATGCCTTTTGCTGTTCGTCCGTCCAGGTGAAGGTGACATCATCCCGCGTGAGACGTGTCAACGGAGCGGCAATGCGTGAAAAATTTTCAATAAATCTGCGGTAATAGGCGCAGAGGCCCAAGAAACGGCGAACTGTCTTCTTGTTACATGGAGTAGGGAATTTGGTGACGGCAGCTGTTTTAGCGGGATCGGGACGAACTCCTCGATGGCTGACGACGTGGCCCAAGAACATGAGCTCTTCATAGCCAAAGTGACACTTTTGTGGTTTTAACGTGAGGCCGGCAGATCTGATAGCCCGTAGCACAGCGGAGAGACGTTGGAGGTGTTCCTCGAACGTTGGTGAAAACACAACAACGTCGTCCAGGTAGACTAGACACATCTGCCATTTAAGACCAGATAGAACTGCGTCCATCATTCGCTGAAATGTCGCTGGAGCGGAGCACAATCCGAAAGGTAGGACTTTGAATTCATAAAGTCCATCGGGCGTGACAAACGCTGTCTTCTCGCGATCACGTTCATCGACTTCGATCTGCCAGTAACCGCTCTTGAGATCAAGCGATGAAAAGTAGCGCGCGTGGCGCAACCGGTCTAATGAGTCATCAATGCGTGGCAGCGGGTAGACGTCTTTTTTTGTGACCTGATTGAGCTTACGGTAGTCACACGCTACACGGTTGCACACGCTACAATATACTGCAAAAATTCTTATTGGAATTGTTCCAAGTGGCCTTGTAGCATTTGCATCTAAGGCATATGGAGGAAGGGCAATGGATACATTCATCACGGTTGATTCAGGCTTGCTTTCACTATTGGAGCCGGAAGATGTCGTGCTTTCCGACAAAGGCTTCCCTGGAGTACGTGTTGATGCGGCAGAAGCAGATGTTATCCTGGTTATGCCACCATTTGCTAGTGGCGGAAACTTTACAGCAGAGGAAATATCTGAGACCTACAAAAGTGCAAGTGTTCGCATACATGTAGAGAGAATGATCCAGAGAGGGAAGAATTTTAGTATCATCAATGTCCGGCTTCCAGTTGAGATGCATGATCGCGTTGACCAAATTATGCATGTGATTTGCGTCCTGGCAAACTTGCAAAATGGCATCGTCAAACAATATGAGTAATCCTTTTCTCTCATACAGTGATTCCACATACCACATTTTTTGTACATTTGGTGCAATACACCAATATTTAGTATCACAGAACTGCCATTAAATATGAAAATGATCACTGGTTTGACTAGCTGGTGCATTTGGAAAAGATCTCACAGTTCTCAATAGAGCACATATAATACTGACCAAATAACAAAACTGCAAATTTGGTATTTCTGAAGCAGCATGAATCACATCACCAAAAATGATATTAAGATATTGTTCCTAAGTAAATGCAATTTTAGTTTTTTCTGAATTGTTATGCTAAGGGTATGTACAGAGATGTGAAAAAACGCATTTTTTGATTTTGGTTGTTGATTTCTGATGCCTAATCTCATTTAATCACTAATCTGGGCAACGAGTGTGTAAAGTAGAATCTCTCAAGCTTGGGCACAATTTGGCTCAAAGAGCTGTTGCAACGTGCAATGGTTAGCACTATTTGTTCCTCGGGGTGTATATTACAAGCTGGCACACCTGGAGACCAAGAACGTAAAGAGCTAGCTGTATCTGAGTGTAGTATTGATGTGACTCTTTAAGTTTGCAAATGCCATCCGATGAAGCAATGTATGGAAGGCATTTACCTTCAACAAAGCGTTCTTTGCCACTTCGTTTAGAAAATGGGCACTTAATCTCGAGCAGCTCCGTTAAGCCATAATCGGCTTCGATTAACCCATCAGGGCTGCACGTCAGCCACAGCTGATCTAATTTGACAACAAAGCTTACAGTGTGAACTTGTTTGTTATAGTGGTACTTGTACCATTCTCTGGCAGCCGGCTCAAGCTTTACTCCGTACAGCATTGCCTGTGTCGTGACGCACTTTTGTGAAAGTAGCTTTTCTGCTACTTCCTCCGGAGGTCTCCTCGCTCGAAGTATTTTGTGCGCAGTCATTGAGGTTATATACGACAAGACCTGCGAAAGAAAGCCAGTAGCTGAATTATGCATCTTACAAAGGTAAAACAATATCTTGTTTCTAGCTGTGACAACTAAAGAAAGTGCTTTGACTAATAGATGAGATAAAAGGTGCCTACCTTGCAGCATGCCACTCTTTCGTTCTTTGTGCTGTGCACTGAACCGGGCTGCATACATTACTCTTGTAAAAATAGTCAACTGGGCCGCTAAGGTGGCTGCTGTGGCTGAATTCACAATAGAGCAGAGAATCTTTGGCCCAAGTGTATTCTTTGGAGGGAGTCTGAGAAAAGAATAAAAAGGTATTTTTGTCCCGCCAAGCTGCACTTGACTTTCTCGCCAAAACCTACCTCCTGTGTCTCAACACTTGTTTCGCCCCTCTCCTCTCGCCTTCTTTTTGCAGCAAGCATGGTCACCATTGGGCAGTTTATGAAGCCATACTTATCTAGCACATATATGGGATCAACACTACCCTGGGCTGAAGCATCTGAAAAATATTTAAATTTGTATTAAAACAGCATTTAATGGCAGGTGAAGTTCAACGTTCTTTTTTTTTCTCATGCACTGGGACAGGCATCATACATTTTGCGATACATTTTTCCATTTTAGAGCCACATTTTGCAAATATATTTAAATACCATATATCGCATTTACTTGGGAAGTGCTGACTGAATAAAATACAAGGTCTTTTTTTTCTGCAATAAAAATGGTAGGAACGTGCACGTAGCCCCTCAAAGCTCATGTTCTCGAAGAAGTAATATGAGCAGCAAAAATTTCAAAATTTTGCATCAAAATCGCGACGCGACTGCATCATTTCGGGTGTTGTGTTGATGGACGCTCGAGGCTGCGTACGGATACCGCGCAGCCTCTCTCTCGCCACGATATCTGAACGAGTACAAGGGGCTTTGCGACGCTCTCAAAATTAAGCGAGAAGTGCCTACACATCCGATCAAAGATAGTGTACAGTGTTGAGTGAACTCTCTGTCAAGACAGAAGAAATTAAAAAAAATGCGCCGTGTAAACGTATAGCTGAATGTAAACAACAAAATAAACTTGAATTTTTAAACTCTTCGCAAGCAAGCAAATAATCTTTTCACATTATTAAGTTTGACGCCGCGTTCTTCTAATTCAGCCATAAAGTATTGCCTGTGCGCATGAGGCAATTGTTTACTGTCGAGTGGTTCTCATTCTGGAAGTCCGTTCCAGTAGTTGTGCTCACTTAGTGTTACCGTATCGTAAGTAATGAGGTTACGTACCATCGTCCCGCGGACTCAGCCTTTTTCCTTTGGGATAAATCTTCTTTGAAGGCACCCCCCAACTTCGACTGCCGCTTGTGCATGATGCTGTTACCTCCGCGTCCACAGTGAATGCGAGCGCCGCAGAATGCTCTCAGCGGCCGTCCACGCCGGCTTTGCAGGAACATTTTGCCCCAATGATGTTCCTTGACAAGTCCAACTGAATGCAGGCGACAATACGGCATGTAAAATTGGTTTTATGTACTACGACGGTTACCCAAAGAAATGAAGTCGCACTTACTTCTGTGTCCACATCGTAGCTCGGCGCACTGAGCTTCGTCTGAGGGATACATTAGCAGAATATGTGTGTACCCTCTGCTTGGCACTCCCGTATGTCGTATACGTGGCTAGCCTCGTAAAGGCGCTGCCCTTTGTCCAGGTTACCAGATCTGAAAAACTTTGTGCGGTTTTTTAGGCTTTAAAACCCACACCGGAGGACAACGAGTAGCGCCATTCCGCAAGCGCCAAACGCGACCCGCTCCGCAGACTCGGCGACTCGGCATTCCGCTGTTTTGCATTTTGCCACGGGCGGCGCTGTTCGCTGAGGAAACGGTGGCGCTATACAACGGGAGCCCGGTCCCTATGGCAGCCGTATATTCGAGCCAATGGTTTTTCCGCACCGTTTGTTCAGGATGACGTAAACATTTTGCCGTGATATTGCCGGCTCCTCAAAATATACCGAAGAATTGATTGCCTGAAAGTTTTACACTGTAGGTATTCTACGCCGTGGTACTAAGGGTCACCAATTCGCAACACTGAACACTATGACTTCCCTAATACGCAAGAAGGAAAATGGGAATGTAGAGAAGCGCATTTTGCATTCAGTTGAGTTCAGTTGTAAGCTAGAGGTGGGATTAGCCTTGCTTATTCTGCCAGCAATTGCTCCACTTATGTTTTTAAAAAAGCCTTAATATCTGTGAAATCTGTCCTACTACGGCGCACAGTCATTTATACTCCAGTGTGCTACATTTAAAATTCAAAACTGTGTTGTTTTTTTTTCACTAGCTTTACACCACGGTAGTATTTCTCTTCATTATAATGTAGCCCGCTAAGGTGACGTCTGATATTCTTTTTTTTAGCTGAGTAGGGCCCTTAACAATTCCGGGTTAAATACTTTAGCTCGTATAAGATCTACTTTAAATCGGCTTACACTTGCTGTAAAAGCCTATAGCTAAAAAATTGTTTCCAGGCGGACCAATTAAACAAGTACAAGAAAATATGAATGACCTTTGCGACATGTTTGTTATTTCTGTTTTCGGCTTCACAGGCAACACACTGGCAGTACCCCACACGGAGGAGGAAACAGCTTACACTTATTTTTTTTTTGCCTTTGATCGCTTATTACAGTGAGTCACGTAGAGGAATTCGTTTTGTTGGATTGCTCTGAGAAGCCGTTTTTCTACATTATGCATCATATTTGCCAAAAACATGTGCGAAGACTTGACGGTGAGAAATATATTTGATGCATTCAAAAGATACTTGCTATTATGCTATGCTCGTATTCTCTGTTTCAGGATAATAAAGGGTGAGCGTTACTTGTACATATACTGCAGACGTGGATGTATTACCCGTTCCTGTGCTCTTCCGCAAAATTGCAAAAAATCTTTAAGTGCACACTAAGAGTAATGCAGCAGTGGAAAGAGGAAAGGTCATAATTTGAATGTCTTAAGTGATATTGTCACGTAGTGGTGACGAGGTCGACGACACAAATAAAGGGGTCGATGATTGCACTAAAGAAACTCTTTATTTTGGCTTACTTGCGCCCGCAAGAGAACTAAGCAACTCGGCGGCGGCGATAGAAACAAACGTACTCGTCGAGCGCGAACAAAGAATGCCCATCACACTCGTCAACGCCTAATTTAAAGGCTGCACAGAACAATCTAGATAACGCCGCGAACAGCTACCAGCATGGGCTGGAACGTTGTGGAAAGACATCCGAGTGGCCGGAACCTTCGGGACAAATCTCGGTGCATCTTGCGGTACAACGAAACTTATAAAGGTGTGACTCGCGACATCGAGCATTAAAAACAAAGATTACGGAACTGATGCGAGGTCCAGAATCAGAGTGAAAAGCCTGTATGTCGGCGTCTGTTAAAAACAATAAATACAATTTTGAAGGTTTCGCGGCATTATGTATTTCATCTTCACTTTGATGCCGTTGGTAGTTTGCGCGGAATCATTATTGCGTTTTTGGGCCATTGCCTGGATTACTGATCGATGTGTGTTAACCGGAGATTTTAAGGTTGAGTGCTCAAACAAATGCTAGTGCTCGTTTTCTTGAAGGAGGAATTTCGAAATGATTCCTTTTATTTTTCTGCTGTCTTCACGCCAGAATAAAATAGGCGCAGAAATGAAGGATAAATCCGAGTGTTGTCTCTTGAGCTGGTCCCGCCAGAAAAATTGGCACAATGAGAACCCCAGCCACTTTTCTGAAAATATACTAATTAATACTAATTACAAGACGAAGTATTATTATTGTCATTACTATTATCAAAATGATAAATGGAGTAACAAGCGACAGTGCGCTATAAAGCATTATTTGCCAATAAGATGAAATTTCGAAGATCATTTTAGGCATTCACCGAAGAGCATACGTTGTTAGGCGAGGTGCTTTTGTTTTTGTAATTATTTATATTTACCAGAAAGAGCAGTGATGCACATCAAAACAGATGTAAATGTACCGTTTTTGCCAAAAGTAACAAGGCTGCATTTTTTGCAAGTTATGGTTGTCTGGGAATCCATGTTGGCTTTAGAATATAAGTGAGAAGCAAGCCATGCAGCCTGATTAGTTTTGGAAAAGGTGGTATGTTGTTTGTAAATCAAATAAATTAGTGTTGCCGAGACTGACTCTTTCCCTGCAACTAAAACAGAACGCTGAAAGCACTACAAATTGCAGCTTGGTTTTTCTGTCAACTGTGGCAGCAGTTCTCTTTGTGTGACCTAAATAATATGACACGGAGCAACATTGGGACATTTTATGAGAGATGCAAAATAATAGCCGCAATGTTTAGAAATATGAGACAGATGTTGCTCTATCACAGTACTGATAATATAAAATCTCCTTTATTGGGGCGTTCAGATCTCTGGTAATTGCCGTATGGACTGCGGGATGTCGGTTCCATTGATTTCAAAACTTTTGCAACAAATGCCGAGAAAGCACGTGTTCGGGGACACCTTTCCTCCATAGTTCGAAAAAGATGCTCATGACAGGCCTGCGCGCGCTCATCCTATTTGGTTTACCGCACCGACCTGTACCAAATCCAAAGAGCACGCACATTCATACAACCTGACAAGTATTAAGCGGTACAATATATCATGAATAGTAACAGGGTAGAAGTTGCCTTGTTAACGTACCCATAAATCATTCAAACTTCCGATCGATGTATATAATTTTTATGGAAGCAGGAAGCAAATATATACAGTACATATCCTGTTTTCCTAGTAAATATTTACGCGTATCAAACGTGCTCACAATTATGAAGAAACTAATAACCCTACGAAAAAAAACTGTAAAGGCTTATTCCGAAGTGTACCAATATTCAGTGTTTTGAATTCTGCGCAGCAGATATGTTGTTGCAGTAAGACAGCATGGGAGCTCAGCAGTTTGTTTTCATAAGTAATAAGCGGCAAATAGATTTTCTTCAACTAATGCTTCTCGTAGTATGGCGGAGCTTACAGCAATAACCACTTTAGAATTCGTGGTTATTTCGACGCCTTGTTTGCTTTTTTCTTGAGGCTACCAGCCGTTAAACAGAAAATAAGCCAGTTAAAATGTTATACATAGTTGACGGGCATTCTAGTAAAAATTCGAAATGCTTGTCATTGTGGTTTTAGGAAATTAGGCCCTCCTCATGTCGCGAAGGTCAGTAAGATGTCTGCTGATTGGTCTATGTTTATTTACTTTCAGAAAACGTAGTTACAAGAAAATGTCAACCCCTGCAAAATAATATTTACTGTTAAATATTTTTGTTTGGCACAAAATGCTTTAGTTCATATATTACAATAATAGTATTGTCCACGGTTGAAATTCTATCTTTATTTATGAGACAACTGTTGCGAGTAAGTTGAGCGTGAAAACGAAGGAAATTAAATTTGTTAAAATAATTTTAGTGACCTTCCAGCCCTATTGGTTAAAGAAGACTAAATAACTTTCCAAAAATTAAATTCTAAATCCCGGCGCCAATTTCATGAATGGCTCTGTCATTGTAATGAAAGCAGATTTAGGGCGACGACAACGCCAGCCTAAACATGCAGAAACATTATAGTATCCTAAATATACCTACGTATCAATCTGTCTAAAAAAACCAAATAAATTATGTAATTAGTACCATTAAGGAGGGGTGTGCATCAAGAAATTATGCTTTGTCCATTTCTTACAAGTTGCTATAATTCAAATGTTATCGTCGATGTAGCTGTAAAAACCATTATGTCTGCTAATTATTTATTCCACCTTGTTTCACAAGGCAATGCAAATAGCTAAATAATATCACAGTTTAAATACTTCATATTATGCATCAATAAAGACGTCCTGGCCCTGTAAAACCATGCTGTGTTGGAGCGAAGAAGTTATCTTTCCGTAAGAGATTACTTAGTCTAGGTTAAATGTCATGCTCAAATGTTTTCACGATTACCTTTACAATGAAATGGGCCAGTGCTTAGGTGCTTTTGTTTCATCACAGCTTTTATAGAGTGGAGTTATATTTGCATTTTTCCAGTCGGTGGGTAAGACTTCAAGTTAAACGAAAGTTTCACATAGCAGTACTAAAATCTAGCAATACCCAAAGCACACTATGTAGGGATGAAATTCCATATCATGTTTGCGCTAGACGTGGAGTTGACATTATGTTTGTTTAGTAAGCATATGTCAATAATCGACAAACTATACATGCTTCATATTTCAGAGGAGGAAAGAGCGTCGTGAAGGGTTGAAAGCGTTTACAGATTGTGATAAAGCGGACTATAAATACGCATGAAATTTTAAATGTAGCTTTCTCTCGGCATTATGGTTACCCGTTCGGCAGTAACCTAACCTGAATAGTTGATTTGGTATTTCTTTTCTTCCCGTATATTCTTATGAAGAATAAACAAAAAGGGGTGTTTATTTACAGTTGTGATGGAAACGGGACAAGGTGAGGCCTACGGTCATCAAAACAACACTGTCATTATCTTTCCTTCTGCCACCTAATACGTCGTCGTCAGTAGAGTCACGCTTTCTCCCTACTAAGCCGACGCCCTCTGATTGTATTCATGAGTAGCGCGAGGCTGATATTGCTTCAAACATGCAACTTGACACGATTCGGTCTCCGCAGACCGACATCCGGATGCGGTTAGGGTAAATTTTTCATAGGGTAAATCTCTGATTCGTTTTACCACCACATATGGGTCGTCATAGCCCTCATAGTGAGCTATGCATTTTGATGTACGCCGCGGCGCCTCATTTGATGACACAGCCGGACTAAATCATCTATAGGCTCACAAGCGTTGCTCGGCGGCCCTGCTGCTCCTGACGGGAAGCGCCATATACGGCAGAAAAATAGAGACTGGGAATTAGGGGCCGCGCGTTCTGCTTTCATTGCCACATTCCCGCTTCCTTGCGCGCATGTGCAGAGCTCTCGCGCTGCATCTGCAGCGCGTCGCAGTGTACCGTCAGAGGCGCGGATTCAAAAAACTCTGCTCGCCTGACTTTCATTGTCGGTAAATCGAACTTGAATAAGGTTTAAAAGTTTGTTGTAATCATGTTCTCCTTGATGCATACGGTGAACAATTTACGATACAAGAACAGATGCCATGCTCGCGCTTCGGAAGTCCGCGATCACATTTCATACACCGAATTCTTAGTATTAGTTAGACATTTTAAGCTATAGCTTATACAGCTCGCTAGCTCGAAAAGCCGCCGACGTAGTAACAGTAGCAGCGCTACCGACCTGTGTGTTGGAATTAACCGTGTGTTGCGTAAAGAAACGAATAACTTTGGGGGGCTGTAGCGATTGATTGATTGGGGTGTGAAACGGCAATGCTTGGTTATTCTAATTAACACAATTACAAGCTTGTAATTCATCAAGTCATTGCATCGAATGACAGGGAAAATGAAATATACTCGCAGAAGT